>NC_142347.1:18978007-21378007 GCF_054954075.1 Amborella trichopoda | reverse complement strand
AGCCAGCTAACATCAGTCATTCCAACTAAAAAATCCATGAACAAAAGATAAAGAAAATACAGTTTTGTATTAAAAATATAATAACATGCATTTTTTTGCATAAATAATCCATCAAAATACAATTTTTTCAACAAAAACTTTAACAATAAAAATTTAAAATATGGTTTAATACCTCATGATAATTAAAACCTTGTCACGATTTTCACATCTTTTCGAAAAATCATCATTTTTCAAAAAATTCGATCATGGAAAAAAAAAAAGAAAAATTACAGCAAACTCAAACAATAAAAATTAAAAATTGGGTTTAATACATCATGATAATCAAAACTTTATCACGATTTTCACATCTTTTCGGAAAATCATCATTTTTCAAAAAATTCAATCATGGATAAAAAGAAATAAAAAAAAAAAGTACAGCAAATTTTCAAAAAATTCGATCATGTATTAAAAAAAAAATTAACAAATTTTCAAAAAGTTCGATCATGGATTAAAAAAAAAAAAACACAAATTTTCAAAAAATTCGATCATGGATTACAAAAAAAAATTCGATCATGGATTAAAAAAAAAAATCACAAATTTTCAAAAAAATTCAATCATGGATTACAAAAAATTCGATCATGGATTACAAAAAATTCAATCATGGATTACAAAAAATTCGATCATGGATTACAAAAAATTCGATCGTGGATTACAAAAAATTCGATCATGGATTACAAAAAGTTCGATCATAGATTACAAAAACTTCGATCATGGATTACATAAAATTCGATCATGGATTACATAAAATTCGGTCATGGATTACAAAAAAAAAAAAACATAAAAAAACAAAAAATTCGATCGTGGATTACAAGAACAGGAAAAAACAATTCGATCATGGATTTCAAAAAATTCAATCATGGGTTACAAAAAAAAAAAAAAAACAAAAAATTCGATCATGGATTACAAGAAAAAAAAACAAACATTTCGATCATGGATTACAAAAAAATTGATCATGGATTACAGAAAATTCTATCATGGATTACAAAAAATTCGATCATGGATTACATAAAATTCGATCATGGATTACAAAAGAGAAAATAAAAAAAACAAAAAATTCGATCGTGGATTACAAAAAAAGAAAAAAACAATTAGATCATGGATTACAAAAAATTCAATCATGGATTACAAAAAACTCTATCATGGGTTACATAAAAAACAAAAAACAAAAAATTCGATCATGGATTACAAAAAAAAAAACAAACATTTCGATCAAGGATTACAAAACATTCGATCATGGATTACAAAAAATTCTATCATGGGTTACAAAAATAAAAAATAAAAAATAAAATTCGATCATGGATTACAAGAAAAAAAAACAAACATTTCGATCATGGATTACAAAAAATTCGATCATGGATTACAAAAAATTCTATCATGGGTTACAAAAAAAAAAAAAAATTCTGTTCTTCACAGAGCCATTTTACATAAGCGATTTTAACTCAAAAATCCACCTCTAAGTGAATAAATTACATCAAATTGAGTATATTTTTTGATAAACAACAATATAAGGAATCAAAATCCTAAAGTTTTAACACATTATTTCTAATTTATCATGAAAACAAAATCAAAAGGCAGAAAAAAAAAAAAAAAACGGCGGAATTTTGGTTTCGCAGACATCTCAGTGTTCATCTCAAATTTCATGCTGTAATTGACCAGATTACGTAAAATTGAAAACTTTAAATCATACTAGACACAATAAAGATTAAAAACCCTAATTACTGAACTCATTATGTTCAAAATATGCCGTGAAATAAATCAAATGGCGGAAAAAAAAACAACCCAAACTTCTTACTTGATTTTGTGAACGGAAGCCTTCAATCTCCAAAAAACTCTGTTTTTCTCGACGATTATCACAAATTAGTAACAAAATGTTTTGATTCACAGCTTTACGATCAAAATGCCTACAAATTTTGAAAGATTCATGCCCTATTTGGCATGAAACTTTCAGAAAAGGCGGAAACCCTAAACACCAAATTTTTCGTGATCCAAAAACACCAAAATTTTCAACCATTTAATCCTTGAAAAAGCTGAATAAAGCTGTTTACAGGCTGCAAATTAGATCACATGCCAAAAAAAACAAGAAAAATGATCAAAAAATGACAAATTTCAAAGAATCCCGTGAAGAAAACTGTGCAACCCGTGTTCTTCACGGACTCGCGGATTCCGCACAATGACTAGGCGAGTCACTGTGCAGAATCGTCCGGTTCTCTCTAGAATCGGACGATTTCCGATTTTTTAGGCGATCCGGTCCCCTTTTCACGATTTCCGAGTCGAACCGGGCGAGTCCGGTTCGACTCGGTGTTTTTTAAAACACTGATATATATATATATATATATATATATATATATATATATATATTTATTTATATTTTTAAAAATTTTATTTTAGGTAAAATATTGGTCAACAGGGTTCTAAAAGTCCTTGGAATGGTCATGTGGGGTCCCAGATTTTTTCTGGGACACTTGCAGTTGGGCGACACGGGTTGACACTAGTGGTGTCGCCCTTGCAGGGTGGGCGACATGGCTTGTTGCCCAAAAAATTATTATTTTTATTTTTATTTTATATTTTTATATAGGCAAACATCGATTTCAATAATTTCCCACCCTTAGTTATTGTCAACTAACTCCAAAGATTATATTGAATGTAAATCAAAACCCTCCTTATCGTCCTCATATTCCTTTCTTTCCAAATCTCCCACAACATATACATCACCTGTTGAAGTACCACAGGGAAACATTAATGTGTAAGAAAAAAAAATCCTATTTCGACTATGTACATTATTTAGGCATCACAAGTACCTGCGTTATTTAAGGATGAGGTCCACAATGGAAATGGTGTTTTGCATCTAAATAAATAATAGACAACGTACACTATTTAGGCATCACAATAGATGCATAACATCCGCCCCCACCCCTGTGAATAGTTTCCATCTTGACATTGACCAAACAAAATGGCTATCGTATCGAAATGTACGTATGTAGGTACCATAGTTAGCAAGTCGGGGAATAATAATATATCGCTAAGCCAAAACATTGGTAATGAATAGATTTTGTTTTAAAAAGTAGGTAGAAAAAATCGAGTAAAAAATACATATTGCAAAAAAATAGGTAAGTTAGAAAGTTGTGAATAATTCAAATTTGCTTCAAAAAAACAGAATGAAAAAATAAGATATGTAGAGATGACATAATTTAGGATTATGGTTTGCAGTTATTTGTATAGATGCATTAAAGCCATTGAACAATAATTTTATGACCTTACCTAGTATCGTTAGATTGATACTTCACAATTTATTGTCTAAACTTTCAATAAGTCCAACAACAATGTTTACTCTGTTGTCACAACACATAACATATCACATATTTATTTGGAGTATAAAATAAAATATAAATAATTACATTAGTAAAGATAACAAGAATTGTACACAAAAAAGATCCTCAGTATAATATTGCAATTAACTAAAACAAAATACATACCCAAATACATAAAATAGTAATCCATCCAAAATTCTATGTTATATATATACCAATAAAATAAAATAAAAATAAAAAAATAAAAAAATAATCAAACTCCTCTATATATCAAGTGTTTAAGCAAATTCGAATCTCAAGTTGAATTCCTAGCTGCTTAAATATTTAGTATACAAAATCTTTAAGCAATTTCGAATCTCACACAAAATGCTCTTTATAAGGATGCACTGGGTTTAAAGAAAAAAAAAAACGAAGAAGAAAAGAAACGGTTTTTCATGGCGTTAGTCTTCTAACTTTGTCTATTATTTTGAGATATACCATTGTTCTTATATCTTATTTTTTGGGGGAATATATTGTTTGTAATTTTTTGCAAACATTTTTTCAGGAAAATTATAGGTGAAACGTTTTATGGAATTTTACTTTAAATCAAGATTCTTGATTTACTCCTACTATTAATTGGCTTATCTTTAAATAAAATTTCAATAATATTAAGTTAATAAAGAAATAAAGTTGTAGGGAAGAAGTTCTTTTGAATTTTTTTTTTAAGAAAAGATAAAATACGGGTTTACATCGGTTCCATGAAAAAAGGTGCAATTTTTTTAAGATCTTTTGAAAAACTCAGATTCTAAACGGATTTAAAAAAATCGGAGAGTTTTTGTAACAATCGCATTTTAAACGGAGACTGGTTGACTATGGTAGGTGCATGTTCATGTATTAGCATGCGGGTAAGCTGAAGTTAGCGTGTACAACTTAGTGCACGTGTGTAGTGTAAGCGCATGTGTAAGTTTTACGTGAAAGAAATACGTGGTACGTTGGTTTTGAAAAGGTGCAGTTGCCATAGGGATGCATCCGTAGGTGTAGAGGTAAGGTGCACCTTCAAATTTATCATGGTGTATGATCTTGATGTAAAATGTTTTTAGGATTATCTCAAAATCTATTTTTATTTCTAATTATAAAATTTTAAATTTAAAAAATGGTTAAAATCAAGTAGATCTATAATCATATGAAAATCTTGAAAATGGACGGTGTAGATAATGTGCTGTAAAATGCACTATTTTTGAGACTTAAAATCTTTTTATTTTTCATAGTCATATAGTTATACATCTCAATGTTGAGATGATCAATCAAAGGGTTTTTCAACATGAAAACTACCTTTTTCGAAGGATTTTTGAGGGGCATCCATAGTTCTACATTATAAGGTAGCATCCTTATATAAACTTTTTCCTTTTTGAAATGTTTAATTGCAAAATGGTATAAATAAAGGAAGCTAAATTGAAAAAATGTTTTTACGTGTGTAGGCATTTTTGAACTTTCTTAAAGACTAATAAGTCAGTTTTTAAAATTCTCTTAAGATGATGAAATTCATTGCTTTTTGGCCCTTGGCCAACTGAGAATTTGATGAAATTTTGTGGCCCTGCGGGTCCACCATTCTCCATCTCTTGTTGGTTCCTCTATTATGTATGGGCTTTGCTCTCTTCCAATTGCGTAGAGAATTTTGGATGAGTCAAAGAGCATTTCAGAATCAAGGTTCGTACGTCGCATAGAACAGAGATGCAGAATCTGATTTTGGTGAAAACAAAGCAAAGAAGATCAGTTCCTCTCGAAGAAACGAGGTATGCTACATTCGTAAATTCACATTAAATGTTATATTTGATTTTTAGAAGTCGAGTAGTTGACACAATTTTTTCTTTTTTTTTTTTGGGTAAATCAGTGGGGATGACTGCCTCTACCCGCTTTATTGAAATTGAAAAATAAGTTATGAGGATGACACAAAATTTTTCACTTTTGCATTAAATTTTCAATTTTGATCATATATATCGTCATGAGTACATGCCATAACCCCATGTGAGGGAAGGCATCAAGCTGACAAAGACAACAGAGCATCCTCCTTCCAATAATCTTAAAAACTAGCAGACAGAGAGAGATGATGGATTCTAGATGCATGTTCGTGGTATTTGTACCCCGGCAGAGATCCCTTTCACATTGGTACACGAGGCTGTCGAAGCTTCCCCTTGTCCATTGTACTCCAATTTGATGCCTTCAACCTTAACATTTTGCACGGGAATGCCTCACTGCACAAGAGATTTACTGCAATTTTAGAAGTAGAGGTTCCTCTGATGTCCTTGAAACTTATGTCGATGATTTTGACTCGAGAGGGACCCTGCAGCAATAGCATGAGAAGGTTTGTTAAAAATTAGTCCTTCAGTGAATCTCAATGTATCGAACTCCATGGATGAATCAAAACCTCTGTCTCTCACACTCGATGCATGGGCACTCTTGTATTGCAAAGCCTTATGCAAGAAGTGGTACTCTTTCATGGTTTACCTTTTGTGAGCAAGAAGTATAAGGGCAATATTGCTGATCTATGATGATGGGGTTGGCGACATTGTTCATCACAATGTCCTCATATGTGAATTTGGAGGCAGAGCTACTGGCTGAGCCTGCCCAAGTCTTGATCTTCAGATCATTGGTGTTGTCTGAGATGGTGCAATTCTCCACATGAAGCCCTTGCACATCCTCCTCCTTAGGGAACTTGCCCAAACTTCCAACACTGAATTATATAAAGATATTCCCATGAGGCTCAATTTAGTTGTCATTTAACTTGAAAAGGTAAATTTAAATTCTTTTGTTTGTGCCAATTTATTTTTTTAAAAAAAAGTTTCAAGTTTTCCAAAGTAACTAAGAGCCTAGATGTATTTTTTTTTTCGGTCCCCTAATTCTTTAAAAACTTGGATTCCTTTCCTCTTTTCAATTTTCAAGGTTTAAATTCCTCAATAACCTCTTCAATCCTAGTACGATAAATATTAAAAACAAAATGTTATAGTTCACCTATTGCCATGTCCTGGTCCACAAAACACCTTTTTCACAGTCACTTGGGTGCTGCCAGGCCCAAGGGAGATGCAATCGTCCCTAGTTCCAATGTGAGATCGTGATGTTGGAACATGATCCGATATGGATGCCATCAGTGTTAGGGCTGTCGGCCGGCGCTGAGATTTTGATGGATTGGACACTCATATTCTTGCAGCCAAACAATAGCATGTGACAGAGCTTGCTATCCACTAATGTATGCCCCTTATTGCCTCGTTTGTAATGAAATTGAATTTCAATGACTGCATAAGTTTCAATTAGCGTGAGATAACATTCATAATTCTCAATGATTGCTAAGCATGACAATTAGAAAACTTGTTGGTCTCTTACTTTTTTTCTGTTGTTGCAACCTTATACAAGGTTGAAACCCTACAACTAAACTTGAGACTCATCCAACAATGCTGTAACTTATATAGCTAGGGTACTCAGTCTTCTAACCTATAAGAGTCTTATAAATGATAATAGGATTGAGAAGGGAGATCATTTGTGCCGTAGGGAGGAGTTTGCAGTGGACCTTCTTAGGACACTGGTTGAGGCTCCATGCAGATGCTCCCTGGCCATCGAAACATCCTTCCCCCAGTTACCACGAGGCCATCTACGTACTGGAACACGATCCAGTTGTCGAAAGGGTATTTGTTCATATCTGTGGAAGCCTTCACTTTGCCTTTCACCTGCACAATCATATGATAGGCACTCAGGCACGAACCTTTGAATAGGACTGGACCGACGAGGAACGTTCCCTCGGGGATTACAAGGCGTGATGGACGTTTCCATCCGCATGCTGCCTTCCATGCTGCACCGAGAGCCTGCAAAACTTTCAAGCCACTGTAAGCCAACTAACTTGAGGTTTGCAAAATGTAAATATTGGTATGTTGTTGCGATGGATGGACCGTTTCTGCTATGTAAACAAAAATCTCATCTTGTTATGGTAATTTAAAAGATGCTTTTTTATATTTCATATTTTATACTCAAGTCCAACATTTAAAGGGTGCATATTATATTTTACAGTGTTGGATTACACGAGCAAGCCAACTCTAACGCCTGAGTAACTTGGACTTGCCACCTTGGCAATCTTGAGTATCTTTGAGTTGAGTGGTTCAACTTGGGGATCCCAAAAAAAAAAAAAATTTAAAAATTATAAAATTTCAAAACATAAGAAATTTATTTATAATATATTGTTTTGAGAATTTTATGTACGAACCATATTGATGGGGGTCAATTACAAAATGGGATCATGTTTGCCCCAAATTACAGGCGGCACCCCCTACCTCTCGCGGCATTTTTTTTTCAAGTTGCCCTCCTGTCCGGTAATGTGAACACCGGATAGGTGTGGTTTATACCATACAAAGCAAAGCAGCTATCCGGTGTTTAAAATACTGGACGACTATCCTCTATCTCCAAAACCAACAAGCCATCTTTCTCTCTCTAAACATCGTGACTCTCTATTTTTTAAAAATAATCTCTCAACCCTTCTCTCTCCCCCCAAACCATCTCTCTATTAATCCATCTCTCCCTAACCTTACAATGGGCAAAAGGTCCCCTTTATTCAAAGCTTCCAACTCTTCATCATGCAAAATAAAATGAAAAGAAGAGTGGTTCATCTCTCTTTTTCTCTCTAACCAACATCCTTCACTAAGCTACGACCAGAATCTGTGCATCACATATAAAATCTGAAATAGTATTTCCAAACACACTATGAATCACTTAATAAGGAGCGTGTTGCACCAAACAACTTTAATGTGGACCGTACATTTTGCCTCGAGGTGCAGTACGAGATAATTCTTTACCGCATTTATAGAGGTACAATGAATGCTCCCCTCTGGTTTTACCTTTTGGTGCAGTAAGAGATAATTCTTTACCCATTTATAGAGGTACAATGAATGCTCCCCTCTGGGTTTACCTCATAAGGTAAAACCCTAAGATCAGGCACCATTGATATCACCAGCACTCCCTTCGCTGCTTGAGCCGAACTCCAAAGGTCCTAAGACTTGAGCTCTGAGCCAAATATTGCCCCTCCCCATCTCTCTCACGCTTTCTCTCCCCCCAAACCGTATCTCTCTCTCATGTAACTTATCTCTTTCCTCTAACTTTACAATAGGCAAATAGATAGGGCCAAGGGCCAGTGTATCATTAATCGGTTGAGAAAAATCCTTCCTTTTGCGGAACAGGCAAACCAATCATGCTATTGAAGCCAATGAAATTTAGGGGAGAGAGAAGGGTTACAAGAGAGAGAAGGCTTGAGAGAGAGAAGGGTTAAAAGAGTATCTTTTAAAATAAATACAGAGTCACGATGTTTAGAGGGAGAGAGAGAGAGGGGGAGGGCTTGTTGGTTTTGTGGGTAGCAGATAGTTGTCCGGTATTTTAAACATAGGACAACCATTTTGGTTTACACTATACAGACCCCACCTATCCGATGTTCGCATTATCGGACAAGGCCGTAACTTGGGAAAAAAAATGCCGCGAAGGGAGGTGCCGCCCGTAACTTGAGACAAACGTTATCCCATTTTATAATTGATCCCCCCAAATATGGTTTGTATATAAATTTTTCTATTTTTTTATGTTTTTTATCATTTTGGCAAAGATTGGATAGTGTTAGCCATGAATACTTATTTTAACATTTTTCCATTTTTTAAGATTATTTCTAAAATACCCCCTTCACAAATTGTTTTCCAAAATCCTTTTTTTTCACTAATTTTTAACCTCATTTAGATGTGTTTTATTTAATTTTACTTCAAACATATATTCTTATTTTTGTGATTTTTTTTTATTTTTTATTTAACATTGTATGGCTTGGCCAAACCTCGGCCCAACTCAAGCTGAGTTACTCGAACTCGGGTTGAGTACTTCGCTTCAGACTGGGTTGAGTACCTGGCTTGAGTCGAGTGGACCTTTCCAACATTGGTATTTTAATCTTCATATAATTATGTGGTATTAGGCTTTATACGGCTTACCTCGCTATTGCCCATGGTGCGATCTGGCACCAAATTACATCACATTGAGCTCTCCAGCTGAAGAAGAGTTGCCATCTACAGCAGCCATTGCTACCAATGCAACATAACAAAGAAAAGCACAAGTTTTGGAGTTGTTTTTGGTATAACCCATGCTTATTTTCTTTAGCTACAGCTATCGAAATGAGAGAGAGGAGAGAGATTATAGAGAGAGAGGAAAGAAAAGATTAACGAGAGTGATAAAAGAAAGAGAGAGAGCAGAGAGATTAGAGAGAGAGGATTTGATGGATAACTTAGTGGATATTTATATTGAGAAGAATGATGGTCAATGTATTTGCTA
This sequence comes from Amborella trichopoda, assembly GCF_054954075.1. NCBI lineage: Eukaryota > Viridiplantae > Streptophyta > Magnoliopsida > Amborellales > Amborellaceae > Amborella > Amborella trichopoda. The sequence goes on along the minus strand of NC_142347.1, from coordinate 21,368,345 downwards.
CCAAACCAGACATGCACGTTGTTGTATGTAATTATACAGAGTTACAACTTCCCAACTCTTCCTTTGTGTTAGCTCATCACACCCACCACCTTCTTTCTCTCCCCTTCCTCTCCAACTGCTTTTGTTTCTCTCTATCTTCATCTGATTAGTTATTGAAGTTTTTAATCTCATGTAAGTTCATCGTAGTTCCCGTCCTATTATTGGGTTTGGGATTTAAACAACCCTTCTCTCATGTCAACAATTAAGACACGCTTCTTTAAAACTAAAAATAAAAGGTGGCAGTTTGTACAGAGCCCAGGCTCTAAACAATGACAGTAAAACGCACATTCAAATGGTGTCGAGAAATGTGGTTTGATTATTGGAAATCTTTGTGATACCCTTAAATATATTTTCATCTTTAATTATAAAATTTAAAGCTTAAAAAATAGATTAGATCGAGCGGATCTATAAAAAACTTGAAAATATTGAAAATTGTTGGTCGAAAAATACATTACAAGATGCACTATTTTAAAAATTTAAAATCCATTTTTTTATGATGTCCATACATCTTGATGTTGAGATGATCAATTTAAGGATATTTGGGCATTAAAACGACCTCTTCTAAAAAAGTTTTTGAGGCGGGCTTTAATTGGATTGTTAGAGCCTCAGCTCTATATAAACTTTTTCCAAAACTAAAACTAGTTCAGTTTTAGTGGAACCTCCCCACGATATTACACAACTATGAGGTCCTACTGTAGGTGGCAACTTGTTAGCCTTCGAAATGACCTCCGGTAGCAATTCGTTAAGACCCTTTTTAGCAGGGTTTTAATACCCGTTGATTCGGATAGGGAATAGCCAATCAGATCTAAATCGGTTCCATAAGTTGAGTGATTTAGATCAGAAGTTGACAATCCAAATTGGATTTGATTTGTTCAATTTTAAGATGATAGAAGTATTGTGCATTATTGTTTTGTATAAGGTCATTTCATAGAGAGTAAGTGGGTCTAGTCCTAATTTATTACCTCAAAGTATATAATGAAACTATTTACTTTTGGAACAAGATGGTCACAATTAATCTTGACCATTAGATGTGAAATTGGGTGGCTGTATTTATTTCATTGACCAAACTCAAAGTTCAAAAGAAAATTCTTCGAACTTTGTAAGGCACCCAAGATATCAGATTTCAAATCAGATGGTTATAAATAATTGCGACCTCCCTATACCAAAGGTAAATGATCTCATTGTATATAGTTCTACTAACTGAGATTATTGGATTTTTTTAAGTTAGAAGTTAAAAAATGAACCACCAATACAGTTAATGGCTGTTTGGTGACTATTTACATAAGGAACTGAATACAATGAGGCCATTTATATTTTATAAAAGGAGATCGCAATCATTATTTATTGCTGGATGTGAAATCGAGTGATCGATGATGTTCATTGATTATAGACAAAGTCCAAAATAAAATTTCTCAAATATCGTGACACACTTCAATGTATTAGATTTCATATTCAATAGCTAAAAATGATTGCGATCTTCTTGTACGAAAAATAATTGGTGTCAATATACATTCCTTTAACATAAATGATGAGACAATTAACCATAAAAATACATGTTTCATTTAGGGGAAGAGTAATGATACTATGAGACCCTCCCACACCCATGTGAGTAGGACCCCAAAGGATCACCATTAAATTTTGACACAAATATCTAGAAAACCCATTCACCCAAGTCCCACACCCATGCCATAACGTTTTTAGAGATCTGTGTTTAAAAACAGTTTTTAGCACCTTGGGTCACCGATGTGGAATAAAAAGAGAAGTCGGTCAATAAAGCCTGAATTACAGTGGAATTCTTGATAGTCTCAGAATTTTTCCAGAAAAGTGAAAATATTCATAAGGACTTCAAAAGGCCACCTGCCAAGTTTTGTCGCAATCCGACATGTTTAAGGTAGTGCAGACAACAAAACAATTTCTAAAACATCAGTCTCTAGCACCCTAAAATGAATCCTGTAACTAGAACTCTATTTTTAGTGCATCAAATTGTTGTGGGATCACTTCCATTGGATCCGTCACGATCGAAAATCCCTACGGGGTCAAGTTTCGGCGTAATTGGGCACTCCAGGACAAAGTTATGGGTAAAAGACCGAAAATGGGTAGGCCGCATACTATTCTTGTGCGTCGTCTGTACACCAAATCACCATTAATGGTGACTGTTTTCATATTCTCTGGCAATGATTGTCGAGAGCCATATCTCACTTCTCCCGAGTTGGATCACGCTCAAATTTTGTGAGCATGTTCGTCTTGTCAAGATGAGCGTTTTGATATGTATCATGCCCTATGACGACACCCGAGTGGGGAGAAATGCTAGAGAAAAATCGATGATTTGTGAAAAAAGATGCAGGAAATTCAGCAGCGACACATCCCATTCGCCCAGTCATATCACGATGCTCGCAGATCGAATTGATACGAGACCAGTTCCATTGCGTGTGTAAGGTCCAGGGCTACCATTGGTCCGAATCCCATACGTGATGAACAGTTGGATTTTATGTGCGAAGCCGATAAAGTTGGTGTAAATTCTGGCTGCCGAAATTCAGATTCCGGCCAAAACCCAAGACTGCAAAATCTTCATCCAGGCACGAAATCGAGCTGCGTTTGTTGTCACGCTATCATGACGACATGTTCAGTGCAATACAACGAAGAAATCATAAAGAAATATCAAGATATGAGCGCACTATTGATCCGAAGTTTTTAAGATTCGCATGAATTTCAAGTTGCATGATCGTGGATTAAAAACACGATCCATGGCTCGAAGTTGGCATCAAATCGATCGCCATGACGATCCTTACAAGAAAGAAATCTTCTTTTTGTCAATCAGGCACAAGAGTAACCCCGAATCACCCATGGAAGATCACTCACATTTTAGGGCAGCAGCAGGGTCTGTTTTGGAATTCCATGTATTATTAGGCAGGGGCAAAACAATCATTTTGTACCTATTTTTAGAATTAATTTTAATTTAAATGAATTGTAATTATCATCAATTAGGATAGTTTTTGGCCATCCACCCATGTTTAGGGCCCAATTCTATAAATACATGCTAAACATGATTGTAGAGAGGTCCCCTCATACTTTCAATTGATCAATAAAGTTTGAGTTTTTACATTGAGTTGGAGAGGCACGTCTTGGAGAGAGAGAGAGGAGAGAGAAGAATTAAGCTTGTACCCCTCTTTCTTAAGGTATTTCTCTCTTCCTTTCTTCTCTCTCCTCCTTTTTCTCTTTCTTTCTTCCTCTCTCTTTTCTTTCTTCTTATTTTCTCCGCTTCTCTCTCTTCCTCTCTGTGAACATGCACGGCTGTGGCAGAGCCGTGCACGCTTATCTCTTCCTTCTCTTTCTCTCTTCTCGTTCTTCCTCTTCGCCTTCTTTATTATTTCTCTGCTCTATCTTTCTCACTGTTTCTCCCTGTCTGAACGTGCATGGCAATGGCACCATCGTGCACGTTTCCTTCTCTCTATTCTCCTTCTTCTTCTTCTCCTGTATTTATTCTCTCTTTTCTCCATCTTTCTCTCTGCTTCTCCCTGTCTGAACGTGCATGCAATGCTAGGCATGAACTTCTCTCTCTATTTTGTTTTCTCTCTCTAACACACACGGTAGTGGCAGCGCTGTGAGTATTTCCTTCTCTCTCTTTCCTGCTTTCTTCTCTGGTCTTTCGTAATCTCTTTCCATCTCTTTCCTTCTTTCTCCTTTAACTCTTTCCTAACCTCTCTCCTGACTTTCTTTTTCTCTCTCTTCTTTCTTTTCATCTCTCACTGTTCACTTTCCTTCTCTCTCAACTTTCCTTTCTTCTTTCTATTCCCTAAACCCTCTTTCTTCATCTCTGTCTTTCTTTCTCTCAACCTATTATTTCTTTTCTCTCTCCTCTCCAATCATGCACGATAATACCTTTCGTCGGACATGACATTCTCATTCTTCCTTTATCCTCTGGAAACATGCATAGTAAGCCGAGCCATAACCCGAGTGGTGGGCCGGGCCTCTGTTCAAGTTTTTCCTTCCCCCTGTTGTGTACGGCGATGCTCATCGCCGCGCATGACATTCATTTCCTCATTCTTTAACAAGGACACTGAACCGGGCCCTTTCCCTAGTGGTGGGTCAGGTTGTGTCTGAGTCCCTTAAGATATGAGCGGTGATGCCTAGCGTTGCGCGTGTCTTTCTCTTTCTCATTCCTGCCTCTCTCCTTTGTCATGGGCGGCGGAACCCATCGCCATCCATGTTCTTTCTCTCTCCTCTTTCATCTGTCATGGATGGCAGAAGCCCATTACCGTCCATATTTTCTGCTACTCTCTCTCCTTTCATGAACGGCGAAAGCCCATCACCGTCTATGTTCTCTTTCTTTCTCTCTCGCCTTTTATGGATGGCGGAAGCCCATTGCCGTCCATGCTTCCTTTTTCCTTCTCTCTCCTCTTTCATGGACGGCAGAAGCTCATCGCCATCTGTGCTTTCTTCTCTCTTTTTTTTATCCCTTCTTCTTCTTTCACCTTTCTTCTTTCTCTCTCTTCTCTTCTCTCTCCTTTCTCTTCCTTCTTTTCTCTCACTCACTTCTTCTCTCTTCCCTTTCCTTCTATCTCTCCTTTCTTTTCTCTTCGCCCTTCTGTGGGTCGTCGCAAGCCCTCCCCTCCCCCCCCCCCCCCCAACATTCTTGCACCACCTCGGGTCTCTATGTTTAGAGACTCAAAACATAGAGGAGGAGACCCTGCGACCTCCACCTCACGCACACACCCTAAGACTCGTGGGTCATCCACTTGAGTCACACCTTGGGGCAGCTCTCGTGCTACCTCGAGTATGCGTCCAGGATCAAGCCTCCTTAGGCAGAAACCTGTACGCATGCATGTGCATCTCACTACTCGAGGCAACGCCATTGCTGCTCCAACCCAAGCACACAGAAGATGATATCTTTGTCCTTCTTCTCAGCACACACTAGCACACCCTATAAGGGGCAGGCCCTCTATCACGACCCCGCCCCCGACCGTCCCACCTTACCCTGACAGAGGGCGACCAGACATGGGTTCGTGATCCCCTTCTAGCATTTGTCTCTCAAGTAAGAGTGGATTCAACACCTCTTTCTTGATAATCAAGCAAACCAAGGGAAGTAAAGGCTTACATAAGTCTAGAATTTAAAACTTGGCCAAACCATTCTCCAAAAAGATGATACACATCCAAAAGTAATACAACAGAGTTCAGGGCTCTAGATCCAAAGTTACACAATTTAAAGAAAATAGTACAATCAGGGCTGAGAGCTCGACAGCCTACAATCTCTAAAACTCCTCTTCTGAGTGGCCGCCTTGATCTTTGGCTGCAACCAGAGCTCCCAACTCCGAACCTGCTACCCTCAGTCTACATGGAGGAAAAAATAATGGAATGAGCTTTGACATGCAATAAGAAAACCTAGTGTTATGCATTGGTAACAAGTTTATCCAAGATAAATAAACAATTTATTTGAACATAATTAGTGGCAGTGCAATAGTCTTGTACATTGGTTATCAGGTTAGTACATCAATTATAAACATGATATCCAAGTAACAGTGCATTAATTATAGACATGGTATCCAAAGAACAATGCATCCATTTTAGACATTCTAGTTATAAGAAATCACAATCACAATTTAATCATTACATACTCACTCCCTAATTCACCTACTCCTGCTAGTAGAAGCCCTATCCATCAGGCCAAGCCAATCCCACTGCTTAGGACCCATAGGAGGGAGGGTAATGACAAGCGGGTTGATCCACTTTGTAATACCCTCAACTCACGCACACGGTCCACAACACGCCTTTGGGGGTTTAACAGGCCTTCACCTTGCAAGGCATCCATTAGTCGCATATCTCATCTCATGAATCACAGGGAACGAACCTCTTTTCTCCCCTAACCAGTTCCTGTCATTGTGTAGGTTAGGGAATATGCCGACACCACCTCCTTGGTGTATCAATCTCCACTACCGATGGGTGGTCCATTGTGTAGTGGTTGGTATCCGTAAACAGTGGCCAGTATTCTCATCAATGTAACAGTACGATACAAACTACCAATGGGTGTCCCATTGCGTAGTGGTCATCATTAGGCCTCTTTCCATGCTCGAGCAGTCAATTCATTCATGCCAATTCAATGTCTCATAACAGATAAATCACATTCTCATCATAACAGTATGACAATTAACACGAATGATTACAAAAATCGTAGCATAACATTTAGACATGGACATCATCAATGGAATTTTGACACTCATCATGAAACTTCCATCATGAAGCTGTCACATTAATATTGCAATTATCACTATTTCACAGGGCACATTGTGGCGAAGCCTCATTTGCATTATTTTATGGCACGTGCATAATTATCATATAACATTCACTTATCATTTATCAAGGAAAATTAAATGTTTCAAGTAATAGGTAAATGAGAAGGTTAAATGGATCACTTATCAAGAAAATTGGGCCTCAATGGTCAGATTACAGGTTTGGTCCCAAACAAGTAATAGTGGATGGAAAACAGTGAACCATGATGTGTTCACGCATTTTATAGAGCATAACTCAAAATTCACAAGGATTTCAAAAATCTCAAAATGTGCAAATTTAAGTTTACTCACAGGGCTTTCCAACGGTGGCAATTTGAGGACGTTTGGATGTCGTTTGCTAAGCCAAAAGTGCAATCCAAAAAGAGTCACAGTTGTTGGAATTTACAGCGATGGTAAGCAGTGGCATGTTCATGCATTTTAGGCCATGTCTTTTGATTCATGTGACATTTTATCATGATGCAAAAAGTAAACTTTAACTAGACATATGTATTTTTCTTTTAAAACCAATTTGGGCCCATTCAGGCACCATTCGGTCAGTGAAAGGCTCAACGTAAGAGCCCTCATAGTTGCTGGAAATTCCCTTTCCCACAAGTATTAACATGTTATTACTATATCACCTACCATTTGCAAGTTGAATTAACAAGTTTGACAAGAAGATTTCCTTTACAATTTCCCCAATCTCATTGGGATGAATAAATTGTTCATTCTTTTCATTTTCCATGCATTTCTATATCCTTGCATTTTAATCTACCATTTTCATATTTTGCATATCGCATTACTTCATGGAAATCTCGAGGCACGACACTAGATCCACTTACTTGGTCTCGACGCTCCTAAGTTTCCTCGCACGGTTCGCTTGTTGTCCCTTGATCCCTCTATGACAGCTTCATTCTAGAAGTCTCACGTGCAGGTCGCCTTTGCTCCAACCAGCCATTGCACTCCACGCTGAGTGCCAGATAGAGAGAGAAAGAGAGTTTGAAAAGCAAATGGTGGTGGGGGAGGGGCGTGATTTATAAGCATGGGGGTTGGTGCGAACTACTATGGCTGACGTCGCGATAGGTAGGAAAAAGAGCTGTAGATGGCATCACTCGTGCGGCGCGACATTGACAACTTCCGCAAGGAGCTGACAGATTCAGCGTGATGCTGACCCTGTCGGCGGTCGTACGAGGTTGGTTGAACGCGCGAGGCATTACCCTCTAGTTGCACACGGAGTTACTCACACAATAGTGATGCTCGGGACAATGCTCATCTGTCTTCCACTTGACGCTAGTCACGCACTCATGCGGCGCTGCCTCTTTCTTTCTCTTTTTTGATCCTTCGTCACTAACGGCGTTAAGAGCTCATGTGCTGCGATGCCTCAGACGGTAATACACCCGTGGCGATACGCTTGCGGCGATGCGCCAGTAGGCCTTACACAAGCGACGATGCTTATGCACGATGATACTTTGTTTCACGTGCACCGATGCTTCACGCCTTTCGCGCTCGATGATACTCCTCTCACGCTCGCGGAGATACCCCTTGTTTGTACGAGGTGTTACCATTTCTTTACCCTTGCACGTGGTGTTTGCTTTTATGCTACATGGACGACACCGGGCCAAATCACCAGGATGGTGCTAACCTTCGCCCTTAGCGCTGGGCGTGCACTTCTGTCTTTTGCAACTTCCTTCTCTCTCCACTGTCACGAGTGGTCCGATTAAATCAAATTGTGGCCCTTACACCCTCACCTATTCCCTTGTAGACACCTGCTCATAGTTCTCAGCCTCCTAAGGCCGGACCACCAGTTCGAGCCCGGGCTGATGCCTGAGTCACCCGAAATGCTACTTCAAGGGGCATACACGCGGCACCTCCCAGGCCACTTCTTACTCCCAACCCAGACATCGTCGAGTGCCAGTTCCCTCTTCTTCATCCCTTTCTCCTCCCGACGGATATCTCAAGACCTGATTCCCGAAGGTTTTCCCTAAGAGTACCATCCTCAGCCAGCCCATCAGGTCGGCTATGCCTCTGGAGCCCAAAAAGGAGTTTGAGGTAAAGGGCTGATGATTGATGAAGTTCTACAACTTCCAAGGCAGCAGCCCAAGCTAGCCCTTGTCCATGGTCCAATTCGCTGCCCCATCTTATGGACACGACCCTCTCATGCTCTATGAAGGCAGGTCAACCTCGATCCCAGCCTCAGTTCCGGAGAGAAGTCTAACGCAGCCTCAAAGATAACCAAAACAGAGGACTGCAAATCCTTATTAAGGAGCCGACCAGAAAATTAAGGGTACCCAGCTCCAAAGGTCTCCTTCCTGAAAATCCTTTCTACCCTCTTCGAATCATAGAAACTGAAGAAAAGGTTTGAGAATACTGCACCGTGGTCAGCATCATAGAAGATGACCCAACCACCCGGCAGCCATGGTCCCAAGACCATTAAGAACCAGTCCTCACACGGTCGATGTATGAGACTCGAGTCCAGTTGGGGCATGCTGACCCCTTGCTGACCGATCTGCCACGTGCGACCCGGTAAGCTAGGAAGCCCTCAACTGCACCTAAGGCTGACCTCCCTAGAGAAATGGTCAGCGTTATGGTTGTAAATGAACCTAGCGACAGCTAGGAAGAGCGCGTGAATAGGTTCAAAGACATGGTGCGTGTAATGATAGAGAAGATTGACCGCATGAAAACCATTCGACACTCAGCTAACCATGAGGCCAACTCCCATCACTCAGATGATGTAGCTCCAAGGTAGCTTCCTCCCCCTACCTCACAGGACAATTCTATCCCTCACCCTGTCTCACAAGTGGACATCGAAGCTATGGTAACCCACAACTTAAAAGGCAGACAAATTCTGGGTATACAGAGCAACATTTTATATAAAACCATCCCCCTCTTACATTGACTAGGTTCCATTTCCCTCAGACTATAAAAAGGGGAAGTTTACCCTGATCAATGGAACAACATCTCTGCACTGGCATATCGCACATTTCCAAGCAGCATGTCGAGAGGCAACGACTGATGAGAGACTCATGCTCCGTCAGTTTGTTAAAACTCTTGATGGCCCCGCCTTTCAGTTGTATGCTCGACTTCCCTCAAATTCAGTATGGGAGGATATGGAGAAACTGTTCCACCTGCATTTCTATGAGGTCGAGAGAGAGTTCCAAACCATCGAACTTCTTACCTTGACCTAGGAACCAGATGAACCTGTGAATCAATTCATAGCAAGAGGGAGAGATTTGGCCGCTTGCCATCCCAATCCCATGCCAGAGAAGGAAGCAGTTCAGACTTGTGTGTGAAACATGTGACCTGAGATCGCTCTACATGTTGAGGCCTCCAACCCGACCTCCATGTCAGAGCTGATCTCTAAGTCAGTTCGCATAGAGAGTTTGTCACGCCACCATGGCGAGTCACGACAACAACCTTCAAGCTCAGGAAATAAACGGGGCAATGGCAAGTCTCAGACTAATGCTTGGGGCAACCAACATAAAGGGGTAATCAGTGCGGTCGTTACGGTCAGTGATCCAAAGAATTTCGTCTCTCAAACTTTAGACCTCTCCAAAGGGGTAGGCACAGTAAAGACAACGTCTCAGGCTAGAAAACAACAACAATCGTACTACCGGTTACCCCCACCTGCGAACCTTAATCGAAGTGATTATTGGACTAACCATCAGAACATCGTTTATCCTTTTGAGAAGGAATGGGTTCCTACACTGCTTCGACTTTTGCTGAAACAAAACATGATTGAACTGCCCGAGATCAAGTTTCCCAATCAAGCTGGTCTCGATACACACATAAGATACTGTGCTTATCATCGAATGGTAAACCAATCCATAGAAGAATGCTACACACGTAAAGACCTCATCGAGGCTCCGATCCAGAAGGGTTAGATCAAGCTCAAAGAACTCAAGAAAGCATTCGGGGCAACTGAGGCTTCCCATGCGGTAACAGTACAGGAGAAAGACAAAAGCCTGCACCCTTTTGATGAGCTGTCAACAAATCTTCTCCACATTCCGTTCGATATGATGCTCCAACAAGGACTCATCACACCAAAACCAGCGTGGCAACCCAAGCGCCTTGCTCATGGGATCGAGAATCATTGGTGCCCATACAATCAGATATGAGCTGAACAAATGTTATGGGTTCGAAGCTGTGGCTGCGAGAAAAGTCTAGAGAGATTACATTGCTTCCACAAAACACCCTCAAGGCACTATGCCCATCTAGGAGGGCGTTTCAATGCAAGACTCTCGAAAGGATGCCTCTGATCTCGTTGAATCCTCGACTTCCCAGCCATGGTAAGTCCATCACTGGCAGAGCATGCTCAAGTACTTAAAGCGAGAAGCGATTCGTCAAGCTAAGGCTATTCACAAACCTAGCAAGACGGACCAAACACCTCCAAAGGTGACTAGAAGAAGGCGAGCACCAAGGGCTGCTCACAGGAAGAACAAGGTTCCTCAGCCACAGGTCGAGCCAAAATTTCTCAGGCCTCTTTCTCCCTTGCTGACCTTACGAGACTTCATACTTGTCGCCATCGACCTTATTCCTTCGTCTTGTCAAGCGAATACCCTTGGGTCATCTCTTACTCAGGGCACGTCTAATGAGGGTGACAACATTAAAAGCACCCCCCAATGGTTTAAGCAGGGGAAAAACCTAAAAGAATCCTTGCACACGTCTAACTCTGGTGATGACGTAAAAATTTGCCCAAATCAGTCTGATGAGGGGAACAACCTTAAAAGTCCCCCACCTACTAGCCCTTCTCCTTCTTCTTCAACTTCTTATTCTTCTTATCCTTCCTCTTCTATGTCTCCTGCAGGTATAATATTGAAATGTCCAGACTTCGAGGCTCTTGACAGAGAACTTGAAGGAAGCAATATAAGCAGGATACGCCAAAGACGGTTGAAAAAGACGCTAGCCCAGAGGGCTGGATTCTTGACTGTTGCCAGCCTTGGCAGCTCGAGCTAAAGCAGAGCCATCTTCTTCTGCTAAGAAGAATAAGAGGTCAAAGTCAAAGAAGCCTCAGTGGCCTTCTAAGCTCGACTTTGAATAGAGGCTGAAAGAGTCAAGGGGATAGAGTTTCTATTCTTAGGAAGTCTGTCACATGGTGAAAATCTCAGAAGCATCACCCAGCACAGGGCAGATGAACCTGAGGTTAGGGAAGACGCTGCATCTACCACCTCAGAGGCCAAAGGTCCTAAAGTTCCCTGGTCTGCCACTTCTCCCTTACTCAAATACCTCAAACAACTCGCCCATCCTCAAACTCCTTGGGCTCCTTCCTCTCCCCAATACCCTAGGAAATCCACCTCTCCTTAAGTTCCTGGGATACTTGTAATAGATTATACACAAACCAAGCCGGCTGTGCAATCAAGCCAGCCAGCAGCCCAAAATAAACCTTTTCCACCTAAACCTGCTCCTCAACCCATTATATCACCAAAGCTGGTGGCAAGACAAGGAACACAAAAGGTTGACAAAGAAAATGTTAAATATGATGTGATAGGGAACCTAAGGAAGCTTCCAGCCCTTCTCAGCATCTATGATGCCCTCATGCTCTCAAGGGATTACCGTATGGTTCTGGTTCAGGCTCTTTCAAATCCAAAGGGCTACGAGACTAAGGTGGAACCCATTGAGGTAGATCCATCGATCTTAAGTGGATGTTTGGCAATAACCTTCTCAAAGGATGATTTGCAATTGGGAGAATAATTTCACAATCGCCCTCTCTTTGTGACTGGTGAGTTACATGCATGCCCTATCAACCGAATTATGTTGGATGGAGGGTTAGCGGTCAACCTTATCCCAAGGAGAATCCTCACTCGTTTGGGATTAAGGGTGTGAGGATCTCAATCCGACTCATATTATTCAACCAGTTAGGAGAGAAGCCGGCTGGCACGGTCCGCCTGCGTCTGAAGATCGGTGAATTAAACCGATTACGCTCAATTTCATGTAATCGACATCGACACCTCCTACAACATCTTGCTCGGCCGCCTGTGGCTCCATGACCAGGGGGTGGTTTCGTCCACATTACATCAGTGCTTCAAGTATAGTCGAGATGCGAGATAGTATACGGTCTATGTTGATAAAAGACTGTTTCCTGAAGCCGAAACTCACTATACTGATGCCAAGTATTACTCACAGATTCGGTGTCACCCCAAAAGTCAAGAGAAGGTGATCACAAGTTTGTGAAGAAGGCGGAACCTTTGCCACATGAAGATGTTGAGGACATCAGAAGAACGCTCGTGAGCATGTTTAAAGAGGTAGAAAGACAATGCAAAATTCTCCCTCTGACTCCCATTCATCCTAGTATGCCATCCATCATCCCTGAGAAAAATCCATCTTACCCTGAAGATGAGGTTTCCCTCTCTACTTCCAGTACTGAGCCACTTGTGCAAGAAGAAGAACCTATCATGACCCCGCCCCCGACTCCTATCAAGTACTTGACTTGACGGAGGATGCCCGAGAGTGGGTTCGTGATCCAGAGGTAGCACATGTCACTCAAGTCAGAGTTTACTCAATGCAATTATATCGGTAATCAAAGAAATCCATAACAAAGAACTAATTGAATGATTCAAAATGCAAATAAACATTTAAAATTTCGAGAAATCCATCCATCATTAAAACTACAATACATAAAATTTCTCCCCAAAAATATTACACTTAAGTCTAGGGCAACCCGATTACATACAATATAAAAATAAACAGGTCTAACTACCTGATTATATACAATATCAAAATTTCTTCTTAGTGGAGTGCTGCCTCGACTTCCAAACGTGAACCTCGCACCTCAAACCTTTGACTTGTTTGCTATCAATCTACAAGAGGGGAGATATAGTGGGATGAGCTATAGAGCCTACTAAGTAGATCTAAGTGCCATGCATCATTAGTGAGTCTATTCATACATCATAAGCAGTATGAATATCAATATCAACCATCATATTCAATGTCATTGATCATACCATCCTTACAATTATCAACATTCACGATCATAATTTAATCATCACCGACACACTCCTTAGTTCACCTACTCCCAAAGTAGAGGCCATATCCATCAGGCTAAGCCAATCCCATTGCTTAGGTCCTCTACCATCTCTCAAGAGGGAGGGCAATGACAAGTGGGTAAATTCACTTCATAATGCCCTCATACCCACGCACACGGTCCCCAATGCACATTGGGGTTTTCGATAGGTACTGACCTTGCAAGGCGTCAGTTACTAATTTCATCTCATGAGTCTTTGGGGGCTGTGACCCTCCCACTTCACTTTCCACTAGGGACATAGTCGGCATCATGATTTCCAATGTATCAGTATCCACTACTGATGGGCATCCCATCCCATAGCGACCATTATCAGTAAAATAATATCCACTACCGATGGGTGTCCCATCTCGTAATGACAGTTGCAGTATCACAGTATCATATTAGAACAACACCCACCACCAATGGGTATTCCATTGTGTAGTGGTCATGATCACGACATCATATTACGCTCAAGCATTCAATTCATTCATGCCGAAAAAATACCTTATGATAGATAATTCAATCCTCATTATGCAAAGTGTGAGTCATGCTCAGAACTATCCATCAGTCACGTAACAATGACGTTTATCATGAAATACCCACTATATGAGAGCTATCATATTGCATTTATGCTTAGAATTCAACGTTAATATTACAACACTTATCATGTAACATATGTCATGGAACTATCACAGTAGTAGGTCATTCATCAATTTTTGTTTTACGTAATGCATAGCTGCATGGTATCATTCACATAACATGATGGCGATTAATATTCATCACATAGCGACCATTATCAGTAAAATAGTATCCACTACCGATGGGTATCCCATCACGTATTGGCCAGTATCATAGTCACGGTATGATAGTTGCAGTATCACAGTATCATATTAGAACAACACCCACCACCAATGGGTATTCCATTGTGTAGTGGTCAAGATCACGACATCATGTTACGCTCAAGCATTCAATTCATTCATGCCGAAACAATACATTATGATAGATAATTCAATCCTCATTATGCAAAGTGTGAGTCATGCTCAGAACTATCCATCAGTCACATAACATTGACGTTTATCATGAAATACCCACTATATGAGAGCTATCATATTGTACTTACGCTTAGAATTCAACGTTAATTTTACAACACTTATCATGTAACATATGTCATGGAACTATCACAGTAGTAGGTCATTCATCAATTTTTGTTTTACGTAATGCATAGCTGCATGGTATCATTCACATAACATGATGGAAATTAATATTCATCACATGAAATGTATCATTCCGATCGCGAACATCCCTCATGTGGCAATGACACATCTGGAGCTACATGCACGACTTTACGTGCTCGGCGTTACATACCCGGCTTTGCACAAGCGGCATTACGTGCAGCGTTGCACAAGAGGAAATACACGCACGACGTTACACAAGCTCCATTACACGCACGGTATTGCACATGCTACAATACATTCATGGCGTTGCACAAGCAGCAATACACACACGACATTGCATAAGCAGTAATAAATGCATGGTGTTGCACAAGCGGCAATACATGTACGGTGTTGCACAAGAGGCAATACATGCATGGCGTTGCACAAGCGATGTGAGTGATAGTGGCTTGAACATCCATTTATTGTAAACAGTGGTATGCCCCCACACTTTGGGCATAACTCTATATCTATTCAAGGTTTTACCATGGTACAAAGCGCACTATTATAATAGACAAATATATTTTTCATTCAAGACTGGTTTGAGCCCATTTGGACATCATTTGGTCACCGAAAGATTTGGTGCAAAACGCTCACGATTCCTAAAAACTTACTTTTAAAGTTTAGCGTGCTTCAATTAAAATGCAACATTTCATAAGCCAAGATAAGATTTGATGCAAAACCTTATTCATGCTAAAAAAATCTTGTAAGTGGACTACTTTATAAACTTAACAAGTTCACTGGCAGAACTACAACAATCATTCGATCTCATTTTTATTCAACTACATTCATAGTCTTTATTCCATTGTTTTCCTCATCTTTAATCCTTGAAATCTGTTACTAACCAGTTAATTGATGCATGAACCTTAAACCCACTTACTTGATGCTCACGGTGTCTTCAACCTCCCACTCCAGGTTAACTCGAACTCCAAGAAATGGCTTCCTTCCTCCAAGAGCAGTTGGTCTGGTTCTAGAGAGAAAGAATAAGTGAGGGAAGGAAAATGGCGGTGGAGATTAAGAGAAAAGGATTTAAGTATTCAGGGTAGGTGAAGGTCACTATAGATGACGTGTGAGGTACTGACATGGGCGGTGCTGACACGTGCGGCGTTGTCAGTGGTCACATATTTCTTTTCACTCACAACGCTGCCCTCCCTTCTCACGCGGCATTAGTCCTTTACATGCGCGGCGTTACTTTCCTTCACGCACGACGATACCCACTTCAGGCGCGGTGTTATACTTATTCATGCGTGACAATACTCTCATTCAAGTGCGGTGTTCTTCTCTCTCTTCTCAAACAACGCTAGGCCCTTTCCACACATAGGCTCTACTCTTTACGTGCACGACGATGCTTCTTTCTTTCGCTCTTCTTCCATGTGTTTTGCCATACATTTCTCACTCCCAGGAAAATCTGTGATCCTTACATCATCCCCCCTTTAAAAAGGATTTTGTCCTCAAAATCATTTTGATGTTATTGAAAAAGGTGGGGGTACTTCTCCCGAATTTCATCCTCTTGTTCCCATGTTGATTCTTCTCTTGAATGATATTGCTATTGAACCCGGACCATGGGAATTTCTTTACTGCTCAAAACCTGTACCCTCCTATCTAATATCCCAATCAGTTGCTCAACATAGGTCAGGTCTTCTCTGATCGGGATTGGTTTGTACTTCAAGACATGGGACGGGTCGGGTTGATATTTTCTCAATAGTGATACATGAAAAACATTGTGAATGTTGGCCAATTTGGGTGGCAGGGCAAGTAGGTATGCCATGTTTCCAACTCTTTCCAAGATTTTAAAAGGTCAAATGAATCGCTGGCTTAGTTTCCCCTTTTTTTCGAATCTCATAATGCCCTTTGTAGGTGATACTTTTAGGAAGACTCGATCACCTACTTCAAACTCGAGGTCTCTCATGCGATTATCGGCGTAACTCTTTTGTAGTCTTTGGGACTCTCTGAGCTGCTCCCTAATTAAGGTAATCTTCTCAGAGGTCATTTGAACAATTTCAGGCCCCAACAATTTTCTTTCACTCACTTCATCCTAACAGATGGGTGATCCACACTTCCTTCCATATAAAGCCTCATAAGGCGCTATTTTAATATTGGCTTGGAAGCTGTTGTTATAGGCAAACTCTATTAGGGGTAGGTAGTCCTCTTAGCTTCCCTTAAGATTAGTAACACATGCCCTCAACATATCTTCTAGAGTCTGAATGGCTCTTTCTGACTGCCCATCTATCTGGGGGTGGAAGGTAGTGCTAAAAGCAAGTCTAGTTCCCAAGGCTGACTGCATGCTTGCCCAAAATCTAGAGGTGAACCTGGTGTCCCTGTTGGACACAATGCTGATAGGTATTCCATTCAACCTTACAATATAATTGGGTCAGTTTATCCAGAGTATAGGTTGTGCAAATCGGTAAGAAATGTGCAGCCTTAGTTAATCGGTCCACAATGACCCAGATACTATCATGTCCGGCACTTGACCTGGGTAATCCAGAAAAAAAATCCATCGTAATGTGTTCCCACTTCCACTTTGGTATGGGTAAGGGTTGCAATAGCCCGATAGGTTTCTGATGTTCAGCCTTCACTTGCTGACATGTTAAGCACTTAGCGAAAAACTGAGTCACATCTCTCTTCATGTTGTTCCATCAGAAGGTCTTCTTCAGGTCTTAGTACATCTTCGTACTCCTAGTGTGTACTGTGCAATGGGAGTGGTGGGCTTCCTTTAGAACAACTCTTTTTACACTTTCGTTATTAGGAACACATACTCATCACTGTTTACGATGAAATCCTCTCCTCCCTCCACTTTCATTTCTTAAAGAATTTTCACAAGTTGAGGATCTTCTTTTTGTGCCATTTGAATTTGTTGGAAGAGTTGAGGCTCTATCCTCATACACGAAAGTGTATCAACCCCATTCTCGAGGGGTAGGGTTGGGTACCATTCCATGCATCCTCCAGTAATCTCATTTCTCTAACCATCAGGTGTGCCATGGATAGTACGGCTTTTCGACTTAAAGCGTCGGCTGCTACGTTAGTTTTTCTTGAATGGTAATCGATTGTACAGTCATAGTCATTCAGTAGATCCATCCATCTCCTTTGCCTCATATTCAACTCCAGCTGAGAAAATAGATATTTGAGGCTCTTATAATCCATGAACATCTTGAATTAGGCCCCATAGAGATAATGTATCCATAATTTTAGAGCAAAACCTACCGCCGCAAGCTCCAAGTCATGAGTTGGATAATTTTGTTCATATGGCTTCAACTTCCTGGAGGCATAAGCAATGACCTTACCTCTTTACATGAGTACACATCTGAGCCCTTTATGTGATGCATTGGTGTAAACCATAAGGTCCTCATTTCCTTCAAGAAAGGTCAGTATCGGGGGTGTGGTTAGTCTCTTCTTAAGCTCCTGGAAGCTTTTATCACAATCCTATGACCACACTACCTCACATTTTTCTAGGTCAGCCGAGTAAGGGGGAGTGCTATCTTTGAGAATCCCTCTACAAAGCGCCGGTTGTATCCAACTAACCCTAGAAAACTACGAACTTCAGTCATATTTGTTGGTCTCTCCCACTCAAGTACGTCTTCAATCTTAGAGGGGTGGACTGTGATCCCATCCTTAAAAATAATGTGCCCAAGGAAAGATACACTAGGGAGCCAAAATTCACTCTTGCTTAACTTAGCATACAATATTTCTGACTTCAAAGTTTGTAAAACAATTCTCAGATGCTGTTCATGTAGTTCCCGGCTTTTCAAATATACCAAAATATCGTCAATAAATACCACTACGAAATCATCCAGGAAAGGTCAGAACACTCTATTCATCAAGTCCATGAATACAGTAGGGGCATTGGTCAACCCGAAGGACATTAAGAGGAATTGATAGTGGCTGTATCGAGTTTTGAAAGCGATCTTTGAGATGTCTTCCTCCTTGACCCGCAGTTGATGATAACTCGAGTGGAGATCAATCTTGGAAAACACTTGGGCCCCTTGGAGTTGGTCAAAAAGGTTGTCAATTCTAGGCAGGGGATACTTATTCTTTACCATTACTTGGTTCAACTACCTATAGTCAATGCATAGTCTCAGGGATCCATCCTTCTTTTTCACAAATAGGACTGGTGCACCCTAGGATGACACGCTAGGTCGGATGAATCCCTTGTCTAACAATCCCTGCAACTATTCTTTTAACTCCTTCAACTCTGCTGAAGCCATTATATATGGGGCTTTAGAAATGGGAACAGTACCAGTGACTACATCTATCTCAAACTCAACCTCCCTTATTGGAGGGATGGATGACGACTCTTTCGGGAAGACCTCGGGGTCCTCTCTCACTACTGGTATCCCTTCTAGTTGGGTCTGGACGTCTCGATTTTCAACCACATAGGCCAGATACCCTTCACATCTGTTAGTTAGGAGGGGAGAGGCTCGAAGAGTAGAGGGGAAGTATCCCTGGTACCCTCAAAGTGTAGCTCAGCTTTGTCAGGGTGTTTAAAGGTTACCGTCTTCTCATGGAAATTGACGGTGGCATGGTGTGTGTACAATCAATCCATGCCCAGAATAACATCAAAATCCTGAATCTCTAGGAGGATCAAATCTACCGGCAGGTCACACCTATCAACTATAATTCCACACTGTCTATACACTCTATCAGTTTTCATAGAATCCCCTATAAGTGTGCACACTATTAGAGTATAATTAAGACATGCAGGTTCAACATTTAGATAGCAGGCAAAATAAGCTGCAACAAAAGAGTGAGAGGAGCTAGGATCAATCAGAGCTCTAGCTTTAATACCACAAATAGAGAGTGTACCTCTGATCACCAAGGTTGATGCCTTAGCTTCTTATTCAGTGAGGGCAAACACTCACCCATGTGTCTTCGGTCGATCCTCTGCCTTTGCCATAGGGCAATCCCTAACCCAGTGACTGAGTCTGCCACACCGGAGGCATACATTCTACTTCCGGTAACACTCGGCAACAGTATCCGGTAACACTCGGCAGCAGTATGGTTATCCTTCCCACAATGAGGGCAAACCGAGCATCGATCATTCTCCCTATTGCCCGGGAAATTTTTCTGGGCCCTCGAGTTATGCTGGTAAGGCACTCTTCTAACTTCCCTTCTTGGGAATTGTCGAGGCTTCTTCCTAAACTTTCCCAATGGTACGACCTTCATCTTTCCTTCGTTCCTTGATCTGTGGTCTTCATAGTCCCTTTCAATCTTTAGGGCGAAGTCTACTAAGGGGGAGTACAACTTCAAATTGGCTGACATTACTCTCCCTCTAATGTCCAGCTGAAGGCCCCTCTCAAATTTGGCCAACTTTCGCGCCTCGGTGTAGATAATGTGGGGTGCGTATCTTGACAGCTCCGCAAACATAGCAGTGTACTACTCCACTGTCATGCCCCCTTATTGAAGCTCAATAAATCCTACTTCCTTCCTCTCCCTGACGGAGTCCGGGAAATACTTCTGGTTGAATGCCGTCAGGAAGTTGTCCCAAGTGGTCATGATCCCTGACTTTCTCGAATATTGCTTCACTGAGTTCCACCAATATTCAACCTTTCCTTCCAACATAAAGGCTCCCAATCTAACCTTCTGCTCATCTGAGCAGTGCAACACCTCTGGAATCTTTTCTATCTGTCTCTTCCATCTCTCATCCTTCTCTACTCCTCCTTACCCCAAAAAGGCTGGGGGCGTCAACTTTCTAAATCTTTCTATCAGGACACTGTCATTTTGCTCCGGGGTAGGTGTAGACTGAGCTGACATAGACACCTTCATCATTTGGGTCATTTCCCCCAGAGTCCTATAAAACTCACGAAGCATTTTGGTGTTCTCATTACTGGAACTCTCATTGTGGGTTGAGCCCTCAGCATCTTCAACCTGACACAGGAGCACCCAGTCACTAGTCTATCCTAAAACTATCCTAAGGACTCTTCTAAAATCCCCCTAGGCCAAAGATCCTTTCTTGACTGCTCTGATACCATAACTGTCATGACCCCGCCCCGACTCCTATTCAGTACTCGATGGAGGATGTTCGAGAGTGGGTTCATGATCTAGAGGTAGCGCATATCACTCAAGTTGGAGTTGACTCAACGCCATTATATTGGTAATCAAAGCAAACCATAACAAAGAACTAAATTAATGATTCTAATGAAAATAAACATTTAAACTTCCGAGAAATCCATCCATCATTAAAACTGCAATACATAAAATTTCTCCCAAAAAATATTACACTTAAGTCTAGGGCAACTGGGCCCAATAATACATATTTCCAAAATAAAAAAATTCAATGCTAACTGCCTGATTACATACAATATCAAAATTTCTTCTTAGCGGAATGCAACCTTGACTTCCAAATGCGAACCTCGCACCTCAGACTTTGACCTATTTGCTATCAATCTATAAGAGGAAAGATATAGTGGGATGAGCTATAAAGCCTAGTAAGTAGATCTAAGTGTCATGCATCACCAGTGAGTATCTTCATACATCATAAGCACTTCTTCAAATTATGAAAAGTCATAATACAACGGTCGTAAACATCATAAATCAGATTAGAACATCAATATCAAGCATTATATTTAATGTCATTGATCATACCATCCTTTCAATTGTCAACGTTCACGATCATAATTTAATCATTACCAACACGCTCCTTAGTTTACCTACTCCTGAAGTAGGGGCTCTATCCATCAGGCGAAGCAATCCTATTGCTTAGGACCTCTACAATCTCTCATTTGGGAGGGCAATGACAAGTGGGTAAATCCACTTCGTAATGCCCTCATACCCATGCACACGGTCCCCAGCACGTATTGGGGTTTTCGATAGGTAGTTACCTTGCAAGGCATCAATTACTAGTCTCTTCTCATGAATCTTAGGGGGGTGTGACCCTCCCACTGCACTTTCTCCTAACTCCATCCTATCATTCAGCAACTTAGGGGACATAGTCAGCATCATGATTCCCAACGTATTAGTATCCACTACTAATGGGCATCCCATAGCGTAACGACCATTATCAGTAAGACAATATCCACTACTGATGGGTGTCCCATCGCGTAATAGCCAGTATCATAGTCACGGTCTGACAGTTGTAATATCACAACATCATAATAGAACAACACCCTCCACCAATGGGTATCCCATTGCGTAGTGGTCAAGATCACGACATCATATTACGCTCAAGCATTCAATTCATTCATGCCGAAACAGTACCTTATGACAGATAATTCAATCCCCATTATGCAAAGTGTGAGTCTTGCTCAAAACTATCCATCAATCACACAACATTATGATTTTTATCATAAAATACCCATTGTATGAGATCTATCATATTGCATTTATGCTTAGAATTCAACATTAATATTACAACACTTGTCATTTAACATATGTCATGAAACTATCACAGTTGTAGGTAATTCATCAATCGTTTTTTACGTAATGCATAGTTGCATGGTATCATTCACATAACATGAGGGCAATTAATATTCATCACATGAAATGTATTATTCCGGTCATGAGTGTTGCTCATGTGGCAGTGACCCATCCAATGCTACACGCATGGCTTTACGCGCTTGGCGTTACACACCCGGCTTTGCACAAGCGACATTATGCTCGGTGTTGCACAAGCGGCAGTACACGAATAACGTTACACAAGCGCTGTTACATGCACAACGTTGCTCAAGTGGCAATACATGCAGGGCGTTGCACAAGCGGCAATACACGCATGGCGTTGCACAGGCGGTAATACACGCACGACGTTACACAAGTCGTAATACATGCACGACGTTGCACAAGCGGCAATACACGCAGGGTGTTGCATAAGCGAAGTAAGTGACAGTGGTTGGACCTTCCATCTACTGTAAACAGTGGTATTCCCCCACACTTTGGGCATAACTCTAGATCTATTCAAGGTTTTACCGTGGTACAAAGTGCAATATTATTATAGACAAATATATTTTTTATTCAAGAACTGTTTGTGCCCATTTGGACATCGTTTAGTCACTGAAGGATTCAGTGCAAAACCCTCACGATTCCTGAATACTTACTTTTAAATTTTAGCATGCTTCAATTAAAATGCAACATTTCATAAGCCAAGATAAGCTTTAATGAAAAACCTTATTCATGTCAAACAAAATATTGTACGTGGACTACTATATAAACTTAACAAGTTCACTGACAGAATCGTTCGATCTCATTTTTAATCAACTACATTCATGCTCTTTATTCCATTGTTTTCCTCATCTTTAATCATTGAAATCTGCTACTAAATAGTTAATTGATGCATGAACCTTAAACCCACTTACTTGATGCTCATGGTGTCTTCAACCTCCCACTCACAGGTTACCTCGAGCTCCAAGAAATGGTTTCCTCCAAGGGGAGTTGGTTTGGTTCTAGAGAGAGAGTAAGTGAGGGGAGAAAAATGGCGGTGGAGAGGAAGAGAAAAGGGTTTATGTATTCAATGTAGGTGAAGGTCATTGTAGATGACATGTGCGGTACCGACACGAGCGGAGCTATTATGTGCGGTGTTGTCAATGGTCACATGTTTCTTTTCTCTCACAACTCTGCCCTACCTTGTCACGCAACATTAGTCCCTTACATGCGTGACGTTACTCTCCTTCATGCGCGGCGATACCCATTTCACGTGTGGCGTTACTCTCATTCACGAGTGGCGATATTCTCATTCACATGCGATGTTCTCTCTCTTATCAAACGGTGCTAGGCCCTTTCTACACACAGCGCCACTCTTTTTGCATGCGATGATGCTTCTTTCTCTCTCTCTTCTTCCACATGTTTTTCCATACACGGCTAACTCCAGTGAAAATCTGTGGTCCTTAAAGAACCAGAAGTCGCCCTTGAGACTAAGGAAGTTATGGGGATAGATCTCCCAGTCTCAGAGGGTCACCTACACGTCGGACCATAAAAATGTCCTGCATGTGCCCATTGCACTCTTGGAAGCAGAAATAATGTATCAGCCACCTCAAAAGGTTTTGCGTTTCCCTAATTTTATCAAAAAAGAGCTGTTAAGGAAGGACAACCCTCTTGCCCGCAAGAGAAGGATCTCTTGGTAGAGTTAAGAAGCAAGGTTCACAATCTCCAGAACCAATTGGGGGTTATGCGTATTGCATCAAAACACTTTAAGGAGTTCGTGTCGGATCAAGAGCTACGACGGGCTTGGTGTGAATGCACCTTGAATAGAAGCTAAAGCCCCTTCTGATTGGACTATTTATAGCGAGGAGGCTCATCACAATATGATAATAATGAATTATGAGTCCATGTTCAATTAAACATTAAGGGGAGAAGAAGCAACTGCTCCCCATTCGAGGTCATTGAAGCTACAACGACTTGTCATAAAACGAAGCAAGGTGCAGGGTATTCCTCCACATCCCATTCCATGAAGGGTAAGAACAATGAATAAGAGTAAGAGATAGAGTGCAGAGAAGCAAATAGAAAAATAAAAATTCACGTATCATATTGAAAAAAAAGGAGAATTTTATTCATAAACCAAGGGGATATTGCAAGTGTCGGAATAAAAATAAGGGAAAAGAAAAAGAAAATAAGGCGACACTTTCAAAATCGATCAATCACTTCATTGATCTTTTCGCTATATGTTGCAGTTCATATCTTAGCTTGTTGGATGCGTCCCTCCAACTTTGCTTACATCTCAACCTCATGCTCCATCAAGGTGGTCCTTTCCTCCAAGGAGTACTCAAGGGTCAAAATATTATCGACAAGCACCTTATCCTTGGCTTCCCAAGCTGTGGTCTCCTCCTCTAATTTATCAAGATTTTGCATCAGTATCAGTATCTCCGCCATTAGAGTCATCATCATGTTGTGGTGAGCAATGGCCTTCTCTGCAAGGTCGGATCTCTGGGAAACCGCATCGTCCTTTTTTTGTAATTGAGCCTCTACCATTTCGTGATGGCCTATGAGCGAGGACTTCAAAGAGGGCAATTGCGAACTCTCTAGCTGCTGCGCAATTACCTCCTCCTGCAAGGCCCTTATTCTCCACCCTACCAGCTTGTTTATGACGCCATCAAAATATGAGAGGACCTCTGGTGCGCCCCCTAAAAGGTTGATCTACCTTAACTTCTAGAATACATTGTCGAGTTCAGTTAGAGGCAGATCCTTCAGTCTCTGCATGCCTAGATGAAGCACATCCATGATTATGCCAGACATCCCACTGAAACTAGGCCTGGACCATGTTGTTGGGGCTGCCGCAATAGAAGGAGCATCAATCTCAATGTTGGGGCTCGAAGGGATGATAGCCATGTGAGTCACTGGCTCTTCTCAAGCAATTGTGAAGCCCAAGGTCTCATCATTTGCAGATTCAAAGGGGGACCCAGTCTCAAGCTGCTTGGCCCCCATGATATTAACCTCCTCACCTAGCCTTTCAACCTCACCATTAGCAGGCTTGGTCCCTTCAGGGAGAACTTCTTCTCTCCACCCCTCATTCTCTAGAGCAGTCTCAACAAGGTCAATTCCCTCACTTTGGCCTTCATCTGCTGGAGTCATCACCTCAACCTCAACATGCTCAGAAGTAGCCTCTTCTTCTTGTCTCTTACTCTTAAGAATGGCCTCGATAAGTTCAAGGCTAGCATCTTTTCCTTCCTGAACTGCCACCTCAGCCTCGGCAAGTCTAGAGCTCATCCTCTCCCTTTAGTCTTCAACTTCTAGGACCATCATTTCAGCTACAACCTCTTCTACCTAGCCCGCATCTTTTACAGCCAGAACCTCTACCACAAAAAGCTCAACTCCCTCATTTTCCTAACCTATGCCCTTTGGGGCCCCAATCTCTAAACTCTCAAAAAGGCCTAACTGCACTACCCATAACTCCATCACCCGAGGCAGCAGCTTCTTGACGCTCAAGCGTTTCTTCAACTATAGCCTCTGTTTCGATTGGGGCAACAATCTTCTGAGGTTCGGAGGCCCTGTCGATTTTAGGTTCCTCCCTTGGAGCAACAACTCCAGCACCTTCATTTCCAACCTCGTCAAGCTCAATTGGAGCCAGATCTGACTCAGCTGTCATTCTGGGAATTTCGGGCACCACCCCAAGCTCAGGTGTCCCCTCTCTATCAGAAGCAATGATGCTGGGCTCAAAAGAGCTAGAGTTATCTACCTTAGTCTTGAAAGAGGCTGAAAATAGCTCAAGAGTGGTAGAAGGTGACTCAGAAAGAGCGGAGGGTGACTCAGAAGGAGCAGCAGAGAATTCCAAAGAGGCAGAAGATGAAGAGCCATCAGACGGTTTCAGGTTGACAGCAAGTCTTGCGCTCCTGTGTTTTTGAGCAGGTTTGATAGCTCGGGGTGGAGCGCGAGTTATAGCATGGGCAGCATGCTTCCTCTTCTTTCCTGCCGTCGGTGGACGAGCAGTTGTCTCAAAACTCGTCCGGCGAGAAGAGCTTATAGTAAGAGCACTATGAGGGCCAGTCCTATTAGTGCATTCAGGTCTTGGATAGGGCGTTCTTCATGACTTGGGACCTTTCGACCCTCCTTCCATTAGAAGATAGAGGTGAGGTTTAAAAAAAGGCTCCCTATTCTCTTCTCCATAACTAGAAATTGCGGTGAAGTTTCATCTGCTACTATCTCGTGAGGTATCTCAAGAGCCACCCAATTCCAAGGGTAGTCCAAGGTAAAAATATCTCCTAGAGGAGGAGTCCTGAGTATCCTCTTTTACTTGGTAACCTAGCGCCAAGTGCAGTTCTCCCCTTTCTAGGGGTGATCAGCCTCCCAATACCCTCAGCTGGTAATTCTCCACCAGCGCTATAAGGACCAAAGTTTTCTCGGCCGTAGTAACACACATGGCGGTAGGAGTCTATTTAGATGTGTAGTGCCAGCCGTGTAGTGCCGGCTATGTAACGTCGGCTGTGTAGTGCCGCCTGTGTAGCATTGACTATGTAGTGCTGCCTGTGTAGCACCGGCTGTGTAGTGTCGCCTGTGTAGCGCCGGCTGTGTAGTGCCACCTGTGTAGCATCAACTGTGTAGCACGCTTGTGTAGTGCCGCCTATGTAGCGCCGACTATGTAGTGCCACCTGTATAGCACCAGTTGTGTAGTGCTGCCTGTGTAGTGCCGGCTGTGTAACATCGTGCATGAATGTCAGAGCAGGATGTTGCCGCCATGGGCATTACCGAAGAAAGAGAGAAGAGTGGGTTGGATCGTCAGGGCGGTTGGTATAGGGTATTCCATGAGGGACTACCTCTTATTTTCCTCTTTTTCTCCCCTTTTCGTTTTCCTCTCCAAGTGGCATCATTTGCTTGCCACCTTACCCTCTTCTCCTGCCACTTGGAGGTGGCTTGTTGCCACCTATCCTCCCCTTCTCTCAGTACCCATTTAACCACCCCAGCCCTCATCTCTCTTGGCTAGGTGCCTCGATCTCACCCTTTAGATCTAGATGATCAGGCGGTAAGCATCTTGGGTTTCAAGGGAACCCGAGACTTTGTGATCGATCTCTCGGGAACCTTGCTAAAAAACAAGGGCAGGTGGACCAATCGATGAAAGAGGAATTTAAGGTGGGTTCGAGACTTACTCGGGCTGGCTCGCGTGGGCACCCTCGAAGATCATGAAGGAATCCCCCCAGTCATAAAACTGGTTTGTAATTGCCTCCCTTAGCTTGTATTCTCTTGTTTATACAATCACACACATATGGCAAATGTTAAAAAATAAGTGGTCAAGGGACCCCACCTTGCCTTTGGGCGAATGTACACAGACGTGTACATTCGAAAAGAGAAAGAGGATGAGAGGATGAAGATTGGAGTGAAAAGAATTTGATCGAGTGGTGAGAGTGACACAGTAACCTGGCTAGTAGGTAATTGACCTATCGTGGTAGTATAATGGGCTTGGTAGCTCAGACCAGGTCAATAGAGTTACTACTAGACGACTGTACCAATACTGACTAGCTCGACATAATGGCTTGTCTCAACCCTTCTTTGTCAATCAAGAGAGTAAGAGAAAGAAAGAAAAAGAACAAGGAGGGAGAAGAGAGGAAGAAGAAGAGAAGAAGATAAAGAGAAGAAGAAATAGAGTAGGGGAGAAAACCATGGGAGGAGAAGAGGAAATAAAAGGAAGGAAAGGAGGAGGAGGACGCAAACGGGAATGAGAGAAGAAGAGAGAAAACTCAGACGGTGATGGCTTCCACTTACTGTGAAATAAAGAACGAAGAGAGGGAAAGAATTCATGTAGCAATGGGCTTGCACCGGTTGTCAGAAGAAAGAGGAGAAGGGAAACTCAGACGGCGATGGCTTCTGTCGGCTTTGAAAGAAGGGATGAAAGAGAGAGAAACATAGGCGGTGATAGGCTCGCACTTGCTGTGACAGAAGTGGAGAAAGAAAGAAAACCCAGGCGGTGCTAGGCTTGCGCCAACTGTGACATAAAAGAAGGAAGAAAGAGTACCCAGGCGGCACTAGGCTTGCCCTGGCTGTGACCAACGGGAAGAGAGAAAGAGAACCCAGGCGGCGCTAAGCTTGCACCAATTGTGTCAGAAGAGAAGAAAGAAAGAGAACCCGGGGGCCGCTAGGCATGCACCAGCTGTGACAAAAGAGAAGAAAAAAAGAGAATGCAGGCGATGCTAGGCTTGTACCGGCTGTGACAGAAGAGAAAAAAGAAAGAGAATGCAGGTGGCGCTAGGCTTGCATCGGTTGTGACAGAAGAGGAGAACGAAAGAAAACCCAAGTGGCGTTAGGCTTGCGCCGGTTGTGATAAAAGAGAAGAAAGAAAGAGAACCCAGGAAGCGCTAGACTTGTGCCAATTGAGCTAGGTCCGCCATGCGTGAATGGAGAAAGAGGAGCAGGGAGAGAGAGATTTGATAGTTTAGAGGAAGAAGAGAGAGAAAGAGATAAAGATGAAAATAAGAGAGAGAGGGAGAGATAAGAGAGAACAGAAGAGATAGAGATGG
Organism: Amborella trichopoda; assembly: GCF_054954075.1. Lineage (NCBI taxonomy): Eukaryota > Viridiplantae > Streptophyta > Magnoliopsida > Amborellales > Amborellaceae > Amborella > Amborella trichopoda. The sequence goes on along the minus strand of NC_142347.1, from coordinate 21,339,973 downwards.
GAAAAGAAGATGAGAGAGAAAAGAGGAGGAAGAGAAAAAAGAGAAGAGAGAAGAGATGAGAGAGAAAGAAATATAGAGATGAGAAAAGAGAAAAGAGAAAAGAGGAGAGAGAAAGAGGGGAGGAGAGAGAAAGTTACCTTAATGAGGGGTACCATCCCTTTTCTTCTCTCTTTCTTCTCTCTCCCTCCAAGACGCACCCACAAGCTTAAGAGAGAATTGAACACTTTATTGAATTGATGAAGAATGAACTCTTCCCTTTTTTTTTTTTTTTTACAATTTGGCTTTGCATGTTTATATAGAATAGGGCCCAAACATGGCTGAATGCCCAAAAACTACCTGAAATTGAAGATAATTACAATTTAATTAAATTAAAATAAATTCTAAAAATGAGTGCAAAAGGACTATTTTGCCCTTGCTTAACAATGTGTGGAATTTCAGAACAGTCCCTGCTGTTGTCCGAGAACTTGTGTGATCTTTCATGACTGATCTAGGGTTATTCTGATGTCCGGTTTGATCGAAAGATGATTGTTTTCCTGTAGGGCTCCTCATGGTGATCGATTTGATACCAAGTTCGAGCCATGAATCATGTTTTTAAGTCATGATCATGAGACTTGAATTTTGGATGAATCTTGAAAATTTTGGATCGATAGTGCTCTCGTTCCTTGATGTTTTTCTTCAGTTTCTTCACTACGTCGCATTAAGCATGTCGTCATGATCATGTTGCAACAAACACAACCCGATTTCGTGTCCGGATGAAGATTTTGTCGTCTTAAGTTTTTGGCCGGAATATTGAAATTTGACTGCTAAAATTTACAACAGCTTTGATGCATCCATGTGTGAAATCCAACCATTCATCATATGAGAGGTTCAGACCAGAGATAGCCTCGGACAGTTTTGCATTGATCGAGTATGCGAGCATTGTGATTTGGCCGCCAGAGTGAGGCGTGCTACCGCTGAATTTTCTGTAACTTTCTTCACAAATCAATAAATTCTCACTAGTTTTTCTCCCTGCTTGGGCAACGTCATGAGGCATACCACCTATCGAAATGCTCGTCTAGATGAGATGAACATGCTCACAAAATTTGAGTACGATCCGACTTGGAACTAGTGAGATATAAGCCCCAAAAGTAATTGCCCATGACTGTGAAAACAACCACCTTTAATGGTGTTTTGGTGTAGGGTGGCTACATGGAAATAGTGTGCGGCCTACCCCTTTTAAGTTTTTACCCATAACTTTATCCGGGAGTGCCCGATTAAGCCGAACTTGACCCATAAGGGTTTTTGACTGTGCCGGATCGAATGGTGGTGGTCCCACAGTGGTTTGACTCACCAAAATATAGTTCTAGTTACGGGGTTTGTTTAAGGGTGTTAGAGGCTGCTTTTTTTTAAATTGTTTCTTTGTCTGCACTGCCTTAGACATGTTGGATTGTGATGAAACTTAACAAGTGGCCTTTTGAAGTGCTTATGAAGATCTTGACTTATTTTGGGGGCCATTATGAGTCTGTCAAAATTTCCACTGTATGTTCAGGCATTATTGACCTACTTCTTCTTTATTCCGCATCAGGGACCAAGGTGCTGAAAAATGCACTCGAACAACTTGCCCCATCGAATGTTGTTCTTAGAGAGAAGCGAGAAGGATAACATTCAAAAAATTTCCTTCAGCTTTATTACTTTTTTCTTCCTAGCCACAGGACCACGTGAACGCTAAGGAGATTCACGCAATCGTGCAACTAGGATGCTCTGATGTTTGGATGCAATGTACAGGTCCATTCGTGGAAAATTTAAGCAGAGAAGAGACCTTTTTTAAGGATCTTATCGAAGTCCTCACCCTTGTGGGGATTGTTTGTTATTCTGAAGCTGAGGATTTTTTACAAACCTCATTAGTCAGAATCAGGCCTGTCTGGCTATGGAGTGTCATGGTGAAGAGTATTTTTCCCATTTGGTCTGGGTTTCTTTGTATTGGATAGATAACAAAAATGCCTTTGATTGGTGCTCATCTGCATCGTGCACCAGTTATTCCTTAGCAAGTAGGGTACCTTAATTTATTGAGGTGACTAGCTTTGGGATAACCCCTACCCACTGCAAGCAGATCATTACATAGCAGGTCCAAAGTCATGGTTGACTTAGCCTTCTTAGGGCATCTTTTGGTTTGTCGAAATGATTTCCTTATTTGTTTGTTGTGGATGGTTTGTCGAAGAGCCTTTTGTTGGTGCCCGTCTGCGTCGTGCACCAGTAGTTATTCCTTGACAGGTAGGGTACCTCAGTTTATCGATGTGACCATCTTTGGGTATAACCCCTACCCACTGCTGTGCAGCTACAACAATCAAGATCCCTTTCTTCTTTGAGAGAGGCTTCAATCGTGATTTCGGCTCCAAAGTCATGGCTGATTCCTTAGTGAGTAGGGTACCTCAGTTTATCGAGGTAACCAGCTTTGGGTATATCCCCTACCCACTGTTAGTAGGTCCAAAGTCATGGCGACTTAGACTTCTTGGTGCGTCTCCGGCATCTGGGGGTGCGTTTCATAACCTCTTGGGAACGATGCTCTTCTTCATGAGACTTATCTTGCTTTCTTGACGAATCTTCTATCCTTTGAGTCCTTTTTGCAACTGGGCTCAGGCTGTCGGAATCTTTTCCTAGAAGCTCGTATTTTTGGGTCCTGGTATTGCAACACTTGGGATTGTTTTATTTGAATGTGGGCTGAAGCCGCTTGTTGAGGTGAGCGCTGCATCAACCTGCTTATTGGTCCAAGTGTCCTTTGTGGATTTTCACTTGAACTTGGGAAGCGACGCCGTAGAGACTGTTTTCACCAACTTCCTTTTATTTGAGGCTCTTTTACCCATGATCTTTCGACTATGTCCATCCTTTTCATCTGTTTTTACTCACGGTGCCCTTTTGGGGTTTTATCGTGCCCATTTTGTTTCTTTACGAAACTCTTTTACTCATGGTTTCATGACCATACCCGTCTGTCATTTTAACTCATGGTGTTCCCTTGTCTAGGTATACACCATGCCCATTATTTTGTGTGAAGGAGTGTCTAGGGTCATGCCTTCAAGACCTGCGCTAAGCAGTTTATCGTCATGCGGCCAGGACGTACACTATGGTTTAAGGTCATACAGCTGGACCATAGTGGTGATGAATGATAGTCTGTAGAGGCCATCGAGTGAGTATGGTAGTGGTTTTAGCTCACTTTGGGAAGATGGCACGAGGCTACTTGTGAAAGATGGATGATGTACGAAAGGTGGGTGAAAAATGATGACCCACTAGCTTACGACGAGTATGGGTGGCGGGATGGTACGCCGTTTTTTGAGCACGGGTGAGACTCATTGGGTAATGATGATGATGAAATGAATGGATTCACTGGGGAGGTAATGAAAATGATGCGCGCACATGAATGGGTCGGTTAGAGAAGATGTGCATGAAAATGCACGTAAAAGGTGTGTGCACATAAGAGGGGGCGAGTTTAAGTCATGCCTCCTAGACCTGTGCAAAGCAGTTTAACGTGTGGCCAGAACGTGCACTATGGTTTAAGGTCATATAGCTTGGACTATGATTATGCAGTTTAAAGTCATACAACTAGGACCATGCAGTTTAAGGTCGTGTGACTAGACCTCCGGTATAGTTTTAGGGTCATATAGTTTAGACCATGGCGCTGAGCCTTTTAACGTCATGCGGCTAGGATGTACACTATAGTTTAAGGTCATATAGCTTGGACCGTGCAGTTTAGGGTCACTAGACCTCCACTACAGTTTAAGGCCATATAGTTTGAACCATGCAATTTAGGGTCATGCACCTTGATGAACGTTGTGCAGTTTAAGGTCATGCAGCTAGGACTAAAGCTGCGCAGTTTAAGGTTGTGCATCATAGACCAAAGCTGTGTAGTTTAAGGTCGTGCAGCATGGACTAAAGCTGTGTAGTTTAAGGTCATGCAGCATGGACCATAGCATGGGTCGCCATGTAGGTAAAGCTTCATAGGAAATAAGTCTGTAGAGGGGAATCTAACTCTTTGGGGATAAAAGGGTTAAGGCCAACAAGGGGTTTAGATAGGAAGACCGCATTCATTAAGGGTAATGGGAACAACTGTGGGTCCCTTATAAGTGAAACATGGTACCCGACTCCTAGGTGTGAGGCAGACCCATTGGGGGTTGCAGTGGTAAAAATGACTCTAACTCCAGTAGGGATAATGGGTCACAGTACGAATATTACTCCTACTGGGGATGATAAGTCATGGCTTGAGTTGAACAACCTGAGTGCCACTCCGCTGGGGATAATACAATCAAAGTGCAACTCTACTTGGGATAACAATGGTAGAACACATATGGCTTTAGCATGGGGCATGCGACAATGGACTATTTAGAACACAACCGGCACTAAGAACGACCAACACTGCTTCTTGAACACTCAGTACGAGCAGAGCCTTTTGAAAACGCAGCTAACGTTGAGGACAACCAACCACTATCTCTTCAATACCAGATTAGTACTGAGGTTTAAAAATGTAGGTGACGCTAAGGGTAGTCATGCTAGCTCTTAAACATAGGCAGGATTGCTGAGGATGAAGTAGGCACTAGGGTTTATTAAAAACACAGTCGGTTTTGAGGTAACTTAAAAACATAGCTGGCGTTGGGGTTACCAAAGACAAAGTCGGCGCTTGGTGTGGGTTAGTGTTCGGGCCCTAACCTGAGCCCGACCCAGTCCTGGTCCCTTGTTGCATAGAATTTCATGGGTGGCAATAAAACTTGCTCAGGCCTCGGGTCAAAACTAGACCCGATCTATCCCATTGATGTTTAGCCTTCTTGGAAGCGACTGGGATTCCCAGTTTGCGAATGGCATTTGAAGAAAGCATCGACTATATAAAGGGAGTAGCCCCCATTTTCACTTTTTCACTGAAGGTAAAAAAACTTAAGGTAAAAAAGAAATTTCAACAATGAGAAGGAAGTTTCCGATGAAAAGCTTCGGCAAACACAGTGGGTGTTCTAGCAAGAGTTTTAGCGGGAGCTTGCTAGCAAATAGGGGAAGTTCTAGCTGCGAGAAAGAAACGCCAACAAGGAGGGACACGTTTTCGCTAGAGTTTGCAGGAATTTGCACCGAAAGAAGGGGGTTCATCAGGGAAATAGGGAGTTTTGACTTTTGGGGGTTTTGGTAAAGAAAGGAAAGGGCAAAGGTTGTAACAATGGGGTGCCCAGGGGTTTCTGGCAGTTTTTAGCGGTTTTTTGATGGGTGTAGTGGTTTCTCGGTGACTTGGGGGAAGTTGCCGAGGATTTTCGGCTGCTGAAGGGGAATTTCAACTAGAAATCGAAGGGTGCGAGGAGACAAACCGTCGCTAGAGGTGGACGATTGTGCTTGGAAGGTGTGCAACCATCGGGGAGGCAGACAGTTGCCATCCGCACGTGTGAGTCATGTGTCAGGCCAGGAGGTGGACTGTTGCACTTGGATATCGTGTAACCGTCGGGGAGGTGAAGGGACTTCCACCAGAAAATGAGGGGTCTCGAGAATCTAGGAGACGTGTGGAAAATGAAAAACGATAGGCGGCCAGTGATAGGCATTAAAAACATAGCCGACACTAACCTTTTAGAAACACAGTCGGCGCTGGTCCTCAAGAAAGGCTGCTGACACTAGGAGTTAGCAGCACAATCGGCGCTGGCCTTTGATGGTGCTTATCAGTGCATGGTTAGCATCATGTTGTGCATGATGTTGTTCACATGCGGGGATGAGTTACATGTGGCAACTGTTGCGCACAACGCTGAGCCATGTGCAGCAATTATCATGCATGACGCTGACTTGGGTAGGCAAAGGGTGGTGATGAGTGTTAAGGCTTGGCTAATGATGCCAGTTGGAAGCTAAGTCCTCCAACACAACAGTGAATTCCATGTTGTTTTGTGGAAGGGCATCCACTGTGAACAAGGTATGCTCTTCAGCATAGGCCAGTTCCTTGCTAGAGAAGTCTGCTTGTGTGTTTGATATACTCTTAACAGCCATAACAAAATCCCCACAAGCGAATGAGTTCGAGGTTCTGCTAAGCATCTAGCCTCTTTTTATCGAGTGCATCCAATTCTTGATATCAAAGTTTGACTCTCTCATCTTCTGTTAGTCCTTGATGTACGACAACATGCAATGAAGGGATTTAAATTTCGAGGGGTAAAACTGCTTCACCCCCATAGACAATCCGGTTAGGTTCCCCAAACTGGTATATAATGTGATGTCGAACAAAGTTGGCCACTGTTATCATATGAACTTACTTAAGGGGGACCGCTTCAGCCTACTTAGAGAAATAATCTGTTGTGGTTAGAACAAAGACATGGCCCATTACCGAAGGAGGATCAATAGGCCCTACAATGTCCATACCCCATTGTGAGAAGGGCCATGATGCCATTGTACGGTGTAAGGGCTCTGGAGGTTGATGAACAAGGCTTTAATGTATTTGGCATACCTGGCACTTTTTAGTATAGTTTAAGGAATCAACAATCATGGAAGGCCAATAATACCCCAATCTGCGTATCTGTTCATAGAGCTTGGGACAAGACTGATGTAGTCCACAAGTGCTTGAGTGGACTTCTTCCAACACCTTATTTGCCTCGTGCATGTCCACACATTTAAAAAGAATACCGTCAAATGACCATTTGAAGAGAGCATCTCCTTCTAGGAGAGTATACTTGGTGGATATTCGGCACACATTGTTGCGCTCGACACGATCTTCTGGGTGTCTACCATGTTTTAGAAAACTAGCGATGGGTTCTCTCCAATCTTCTACCTCCTTGATTTTCGTACATATTGTGTCGAAGAACTCGGGCTCTTGGTTTTGAACATTGACTCCTTGGCTGGGTGCCATTTCTTTTCTTTAGCTGATAGAAGTGCTCCGAATGGATAAGGAGGGCACTCGAGGAAGATATTTCTCCCATTATCTGCGCCTACCTCGGTTCTTAGTTCAATGTGTCTCCATTTTACGACTTAGACAAGCGTGGGTCCTGATGATGATAATTGAATTGTAGCGCCGAGTTTTGCAAGTGCGTCAGCCTGCGAGTTTAACCTCCTAGAGGTGTGACTCAAGGATATGTCATCCAATTGGGCCATATATGATTTTGCAGTATCGTGATAAGGCTTGAAAGTGTCATTCCTCACATCATAGATCCCTTTAAGCTGTCGGATAACTAACTCAAAGTCACTGTAGATCTTGAGCTGCTCTAAGTCGAGGTCGAAGGCTATGAGAACCTGCCTCAGTGAGAGAGAAAGAAAGAGGCAGTACTCCTCCTTTCGGGGTTAGGAATACCACTCCAGCGCCTCCTCAGTCTGATTGGAAGGCTTTGTGGAAGTACAATTCCCATGCATGAGCAAGGTTAGCACATAATACTTCTTCATCAGGGAGGTTGCTTGATAATGGAGATTTTACCGATACAGGGTGTGCTGCAAGAAAATTAGCCAGTGCCTGGACCTTGATGGCCTTTTGTGGGACATACGTGATGTCAAATTCCATCAGCAATAATGCCCACTTAGCAAGGCATCCTGATAAGCATGGACATGTCATGAGAAACTTTTCAAGATCTGCTTTTGATATCAGTTTCACTTCAATAATGACGAAGCTTTTGTACTGTGAAGATCAGAACAAGGTGCATCTTTTCTATGGGGGAATAATTCTTCTCGCCCCCTGCATCCTGCGACTGAGATGATATAGTGCTGTTTCTTTTCCCTCGTCACTGCTTTGTGCCAACAATGCCCAAGTGACTCGTCAAGAGCGATCACGAATAAGATGAGAGGTTTTCCTAGCACTGGTGTAGAGAGTACTGGAGGGTTGAGTAAATATTGTTTGATGTCATCAAGAGCTGCTTGACATGCTTCATCCCAGATGAATGTGGTATCTTTCTTTAGCAGGTGTGTAAAGGGTTTACAGTGACCTGAGAGGTTTGAGATGAACCTACGGATGTACGCCAGCTACCCTTGAAGAGAGCACAGTTCTCGCAGTGTAGTTGGTGATGACATTTCTTGGATCACCTTGATCTTGACTGACTCTACTTCAAGCCTCGATGTCTGACAATGAACTCCAAGAATTTTCCAGAACGCACGCTAAAAGCGCATTTCAGTGGGTTCATTTTAAGTTGATGAAGGAGTAGAGCATCCTTCTCTTCGGACTTTACCACCAAGTCATCTACATAACACTCCACCTCCTTGTGCATCATGTCTTTGAAGATGGTTGTCATGCTCTCTGGTATGTGACACGAGCATTCGTTAATCCAAAAGGCATCATTGTGTAATAGAAGACCCCTTTTGGAGTTAAGAAAGTAGTGGCTTCCTCATCTTCGGGTGCCATTCGCATCTGATTATACCCGGAGTATCCATCCATGAAGGAGAAGATCTGGCATGGGCTGTAGAGTCGATGAGCATCTCGGTGAATGGCAACAAGAAGTCATCTTTGGGACAGATAGTATTGAAGTCGCGGAAGTCAATGCAAACCCTGATTTGACCATTCGTCTTCTTGATTGGAACAACATTTGCTAGCCATTTCGGGTACTTGACTTCACGAATGAAGCCTTCTTGTCTGAGTTTGGTAACTTTGGCGTCTATCTGCATTTCGAGGTCAGGCCTAAACCTCCTTGATTTATGTTTGACAGGTTTGACAGTCTGATCGATGGCGAGACAGTGAACGACAACTTGAGCGTTTAAACCAAGCATCTTATGGTAATGCCAAGCAAAGACATATCGGTTTGCTCGCAAGAAAGTAGTGAAAATTTCTTTTTCTTTTGGAGACATATTTACCGAGATGAAAGTAGGCCTTGGGTTGGCTTCATCCCAGAGATTTATTTCTTCGAGCTCGTCACAGTAGCTTGGCCGCCTTCTTCTCATTCTTGTGAGGCTTTTTGCAACTCTTCCTTGTTGTTTTCAGAGGCTTCTTCATCAACCTCAAGTGCAGATACACACAACCTTAACATCTCTGCCTCCAATAGGCTTCAGAGTAGGTCATGATTTCTGCACCTTTATCGAACCAAGGGGCAGAAGGGTCCACCTCAGACGTGGAAAGCCTATAAGGCTACAGGAGCTCGTCTTGAAAGTTAAGGGGGATTTGAGATTGAACGATTGTGGGGCGAGAAGTATCCTCGTACGAATCACACGGTCTTTTGAACGGGTGTCTGCACTGTTTGCCCGCACTGACTGATACTTCATAGACTTGTACCATGTGGCAAGCTTCCTGAAAGTAGAAGCTTTGCCCTCTTGATTCTCTCAGTCTCTGCTCCAAGTCGGGCTCAGGGGGCCACTGGGGTTTCCTTGGCTTTGACAATTTGTTCTTCTTTGAAGAAGGTGGCTCGACTTGGCTTTAGCTGCCTGGGCCGGGGTCTTTTTCAATCGCTTCCATTGCATCCTGCTTATGTGGATTCCTTTGAATTCTTGATCAAGGGCCTCGAAGTCGGGATAATGCAAGGCTGTATCTATAGGAGACATAGAAGAGGAAGGTTGAGATGCAGAAGAAGAAGGAGGAGAAAAGTTAGAAAGTGGGGGAACTTTAAGGTCGTTACTCTCATCAGACTGATTTGGGGAGCCTTTTACGTCATCAACAGGACTGGACGTGGGCAGGGGGTCTTTTAGGTCTTTCCCTTGGTTAGACCATTGGGGGGTGCTTTTGTTGTCGTCATCCTCATTGGACGTGCTCTGAGGAGAAGATGACTCGAGGACGTCTTCTTGATGGAATGAACAAGGAAGAAGGATCGTGCCAGGGATAAAGTCCAGTAAAGTTGGCAGTGGGGGAAGGGGACTGAGAAATTCCTCCTCAACTAGAGGTTGAGCCGTCTTGTTTCTCCAGCGAGCTACCCTTGTGCCTGTCTCTTTCTTGTTTTTTGAGGTGGTGCTTGATTTTTCTTGCTATGCTTGTGAGCAGCCCTCGCTTGGCGAACTGCTTCTCGTCTTAAGGACTTGAGCTTACTTCACTCGTGATGGACTATCCACGACTGGGAAGTTGAGGGTTCAGCAGAATCTGATCATTACCACGAAGGTATTGCGTTGGGAGGTCCTCTTGCATCGGTGGAGTAGTGGTTTGGGGATCACTTACTACAATGTTGTAAAACTCTTGTCATTCCTGCATTTTCTTTGCGTATATATCATGGAAATTGGTGCATTCCCACATGTAGTTGCCCCATATTTGGGGATACAGGCACCAACGGTCCTAGTCCCCTGAGCAAGGCGTTGAGGCTGCCTTGCCTGTTTCGGTGTGATTAGATCTTCTGGAAGCATTATAACAAAGAAGGTGTGAAGGATACCAGGGGCTTCGTCTTCCTCTTGGACGATTACTGCAAGGGAGGCTTCTGATGCTCCGAATGCCTTCTTTAAGTCTTCAAGCTTGATCGGACCCTTTTGAATCAGGGCCTCGATACTATCTTTTAGCATGAAGTAGTCATCTGTGTGATGATTGATCCTTTGATAATAAGGACAATAATTTGCCTGAGTATCAAGCCCAGCTTGCTTAGGGACCTTGGCTTCTGGATGCTCGATCGTATTATGTTCCAATAATAACCAGAACAAGGACCCATTCCTTCTCAAAGGGGTAGATCTTATTCTTATGCCTGGTGAAATAATCATCCCGATTAAGATTCTCCTGCCGGGGTACTCGGTTGTACAACTGTTGTTGCTTGCCTGCTTGAGGTGTTGTTTTTACTGTGCTCACCCCTTTTGAGAGGTCCAAATTTTGGGAGGGAGCCTTCTTCGGATCATTGACAGTGACGGCTGCACTGATTACTCCTTTTTCTTGGCTGCCCTAGGAGGTAGTCCGAGAGCTGCCAATGCCTCGATTGTCTCTCGAGCTTGCAGGAGGTAGTCATGACCCGCTGTTGTGGTGTGAAAAGATTTCTATGCGGACTGATTTAGAGATCAATTATGACATGGAGGTTGGATTAGAGGCCTCAACATGTAAAGCAATTTCTGGTCACATGTTCCACACACAAGTTTGGATTGCTTCCTTTTCAGGTAAGGGATTGGGTGCAAGAATGTGGGGGGTAGCCTTACGACGACTCACAGAAGCAATGACAACTTGTTTGCCTTTTGCAGAAAAGGACTGGACAGCCTTCCGGCATACCTCAGCAATATGGCTGACAAGTGACTTGTCAGTGGCACGATGCGTGCTGTGTACGGGAACAGAAGTACTGCTAATGCAAGGGGCTTTAGTGGAGGTTCCATCAGAGCTAGGAAACAAGGAGTTAGGGACTTTTAGGTCCCTCCTCACACCAATCTAGGTTTAGACTTGGGAGCTAGACCTGGGTTCTTTGCTCAAAAGGAGGATTGGGAATGAAGTTTGAGGAACTTGTTCCTTGGGGATACTCGCAAATGTGGGGATAAGAAAATCCCCGATCCAGATGAATGGGTTACAGAACCCGGAAGCCATAAGTGCAGATACAGAAAATAAAAGGAGAAACTTAGCCAAACAAGTGCGATCCGACTAAGGGGTAGTAAGTCCCTAGTGGAGTCGCCAAGCTGGTTAGGTGCCTTGATCTCACCCTTCGAATCCGGATGATCGGGCAGCATGCATCTCAGGTTTCAGGGGAACCCGAGACTTTGAGATAGTTCTCTTGGGAACCTTTCTAAAAAACAAGGGCAGGTGGACCTACCGATGAGAGAGGAATTTAAGGTGGGTTCGGGACTTAATCGGGCTTGCTCGCATGGGCATCCTCTTAGATCATGGAGAAAGCCCCCCAATCATAAAACTTGTTTGGAATCACCTCCCTTGGCTTGTATTTTCCTGTTTCTGTAATCACACACATGTGGCAAATGTTATAAGACAAGTGGGTCAAGGGACCCCACCTTACTTTTGGGCGATTGTACACAGGCATGCACATTCAAAAAGAGGAAGAGGATGAGAGGATGAAGATTGGAGTGAGAAGAATTGATCGAGTGGTGAGAGTGACACAGTGACTTGACTAGTAGGTAATTGACCTGTCGTGGTAGTAAAATGGGCATGGTAGCTCAGACGGGTTCAACAGAGTTACTACTAGACAACTGTACCAATACTAACTAGCTATACACAATGGCTTGTCTCAACCCTTCTTTGTCAAATGAGAGAGTAAGAGAAAAATAAAAAAAGAATAGGGAGGGAGAAGGGAGGCAGAAGAAGAGAAGAAGATAAAAGAGAAGAAGAAACATAGTAGGAGAGAAAACCATGCCAGGAGAGGAGGAAAGAAAAGGAGGAGGAGGACGCAGACATGAATGAGAGAAGAAGAGAGAAACCTCAGACGACAATGGCTTCCGTCGGCTGTGAAATAAAGAAAGAAGAGAGAGAAAGAATGCAACCGACAATGGGTTTGCGCTGGCTATCAGAAGAAAGAGAAGGAAAACTCAGATGGTGATGGCTTCCACCGGTTGTAAAAGAAGGGAAGAAAGAGAGAGAAAAATAGGCGGTGATAGGCTCACGTCGGTTGTGACAGAAGATGAGAAAGAAAGAAAACCCAGGCGGCGCTAGGCTTGCACTGGCTATGACCGAAGAGAGGAAAGATAGAGAACCCAAGCGATGCAAGGCTTGCGCCGGCTATGAAAGAAGAGAAGATGGAAAAAGAACCCGGGCAGAGCTAAGCTTGCACCGGCTGTGACAGAAGAGAAGAAAGAAAGAGAACCCGAGTGGCACTAGGCTTACACCGGCTGTGATAGAAGAGAAGAAAGAAAGAGAACCCAGGTGGCGCTAGGCTTGCACCGGTTGAGACAGAAGAGAAGAAAGAAAGAGAACGCAAGCGATGTTAGGCTTACACCAGCTATGACAGAAGAGGAGAAAGAAAGAAAACCCAGGCGACGCTAACAGAAGAGAAGAAAGAAAGAGAACCCAAGTGACGCTAGGCTTGCATCAATCAGGCTAAGGCTTGACTCATTGTTCATGTCTCAGAAGCAGTAAGGCATCACACCAGACGATAGGTCTGCCATGCGTGAATGGAGAAAGAGGAGCAGGGAAAGAGAGATAGGTCCACCATGCGTGAATGGAGAAAGAGGAGCAAGGAAAGAGAGATAGGCTTGTCATGCATGAATGAAGAAAGAGAAGCAGGGAAAGAGAGATATGAAACACCAGAGGACGAAGAGAGAGAAAGAGATAAATATGAAAGCAAGAGAGAGGGAGAGATGAGAGAGAAAAGAAGAGATATAGATGGTAAAAGAAGATGAGAGAGAAAAGAGGAGGAAGAGAGAAAAGAGGAGAAAGAGGAGAGGAGAGAGAAAGAGATAGAGATAAGAAAAGAGAAAAGAGACAAGATGAGGGAGAAAGTCACCTTACTGAGAGGTATCGACCCTTATCTTCTCTCTTTTCTCTCTCTCTCTCTCTCTCCAAGATGCACCCACGAGCTTGAGTGAGAATTGAAAACTTTATTGAATCGATGAAGAATGAACTCTTCCCTCTTTTTCTTTTTTTTTTTTACAATTTGGCTTTGCATGTTTATATAGAATTGGGCCCAAACATAGGTGGATGCCCAAAAACTACTTAAAATTGAAGATAATTATATTTTAATTGAGCTAAAAGAAATTCTAAAAATGGGTACAAAAGGACTGTTTTGCCCTTGCTTAACAATGTGTGGAATTCCAAAACAGTCCTTACTGCTGCCCAAGAACTTGCGTGATCTTCCATGACTGATCCAGGGTTGCTATGATGCCCATTTGGTCGAAAGATGATTGTTTCTTGTAGGGCTCTGCATGGTAATCGATTTGATACCAAGTTCGAGCCATGAATCATGTGTTTAAGTCATGATCATAAGACTTGAATGGATGAATCTTGAAAACTTCGGATCGATAGTGCGCTCATTCCTGGATGTTTTTCTTTAATTATTTGTTGAGTCGCACTAAACATGCCGTCACAATCTTGTTGTAACAAACACAACTCGATTTCGTGTCCGGATGAAGATTTTGTCGTCTTGAGTTTTTGGCCAGAATCATGAAATTCATTGGCCATAATTTACAACAGCTTCTATTCCTCTGTGTGTGAAGTTCAACCATTCATCGTACACAAGGTTCATATCAGATATAGCCTCGGACCTTACACATATAATTCAATTGGTTTCACGTTGATCGGGTATGCGAACGTCGTGATTTGGATGCTGAATTTTTTGCAACTTTCTTCACGGATCAACAAATTCTCTTTAGTTTTTCTCCCTGCTCGGGCATTGTCACAAGGCATCCCAACTATTGAAACACTCGTCTCAATGAGATGAACATGCTCACAAAATTTGAGCGCGATCCGGCTTGAAATGAGTGAGATATTGGCCCCGAAAGTCACTCCTCATGACTACAAAAACAACCACTGTTAATGGTGTTTTGGTGCAGAGTGGCCACACGGGAATAGTGTGCGGCCTACCCCTTTTCGGTATTTTACCCATAACTTTGTCCTAAAGTGCTTAATTAAGCTGAAAGTTGACCCATAAGGGTTTTTGACTGTGCCAGATCCAATGGTAGTGGTCTCACAGCTATTTGACGCATCGAAAATATAGTTCTAAATACGGTCCGTTTCAAGGTGCTAAAGGCTGATTTTTTCGAAATTGTATTTTTGTCTGCACTGTCATAGACATGTCGGATTGCGACGAACCTTGGCAGGTAACCTTTTGAAGTGCTTATGAAGATCTTGACTCGTTTTGGGGCCATTCTGAGACTATCAAAATTTCCAATGTATGTTGAGGCTTCATTGACCTGCTTCCTCTTTATTTCGCATCAGGTACCAAGGTGCTGAAAAATGCGTTCAAACATCTCTCTCATTCTAACACCCCTCCACTCCTCCTCATCTCTCTCTCTCTAAGTCAATGTGAAGAACTAAGAAGGAGCTCCCCTTTTAGCTCACTGTTAGAACAACCACTTTAAGAGTTGAAGAAGGCTGTGAAAGAAGGTTTTAGAGGCAAGATACATCCAAGGTAAGTGGATTTCTACCTTGTAGGCCTTTGTGTGTAAGGTTGAATGTGATTTAAGAATGTGTTTGTGCATGCTATTGGTAGTATGAATGATGTTATGTTCACTGTTATGTTGTGATTTTTCCAACCATGCGAATCGCAATTGCATGACCACAATAAGCATCAAATCTATCTTGTGTTTCACAGAAATTATGTAACTTTGTGTTCTTAGGTATCCTTTTGAAAGTGAAAGGGTTATGGGCCATTTGAGTATCATATTAAGTAGTACTGTGACTGTGCTGTAAAATTATATGAAGTTTTCATGTTTTTATAATCCACTTTTGACTTATTAAACAAGGTCCAATTGGCCTCAAACCATCGCCATTGGAAATATTCCTGAGTCTATTTCAATATTCATGTTCACATCTTGTTATGATTCTTTATATATGTAAATCTATACATCGAAATATGCCAATAGATCACTGTAAACAGGTTTGGTAAAAACACAAAACTGATGTCTCAGATATCACAAACTTTATCCAACCAAATGAGGTCTGTTTTCTTCCAAACCACCACTATATGAAATATTTATGAGTAAGCTTAAAATCACATGTTTAACACTTTTCAGAATTCTGTCTAATTTGAGAGTTATACGATTAATTGTGACAAAATCTCACTATAGACAGTTCTACAAAAGCTCAAAACTGACGCCTCTGTTGCCACATGCTTTGATTGACCAAAAAGGATCCGTTTTCTTTTAAACCACCACCTCTTAAAAGATATCTTAAAAGATCTTAAAATATCTCTTAAAAGATCTTACAAGAATCACATGTTAACTATATTTCGAAACTCCTTCTGGTTTGCGAGATATTGAAGAAGTTTTAAAGACATGTCACTGCCTTTACTGCACAACAGATTTCAGATGAAATGCCTCCATTATTTTTATCTTTTGAGGGGCCAAACAAATTCCAATTACTTTCAAACACCCCTATTTGAAAGATAGATCTCTTTAGTGTAAAATTTGTTTGGGAACTGTCTTCAAATTCCAAACGAATAAAAAGTTATGACCCTATTTATGATCAGATGTCACGACTTAAAATTGCAGCTGTAACACTCATTCTTTGATATGGACACTGTTATTATGTGAATCTGGTATTGTTATTATGTGATAGACTCTCGCATGGTGCTGCCATCGCCATGCACGTCCAGTGAGACCAAGGGAGAGGCATGCATGACACTACCACTGTCGTGTAGACCTCTGCGAGGGACTCAGACGAAGAAGAGGGAGAAGAGGGGGGAGAAGGCAGAGAGAAGAAGAAAAGAAAAAGAAGAGAGAGAAGATTTACCTCAACCCTAGGGGTACTGGTCGAAAGTTACTCTCACCTCACCCTCTCTCTTAAGCATACCACAGTGTATTGATTGATTAACATGAATGCTATGGGATGGTTTTCCTGTGATGAAAACTACAAGTTAATTGCCATGGAGTCATGTGATTAATGTTAGGCGAACCTGTACTAACTATAATTTAACCAATGTGAATGCCCTGTGATAGCCCTATGATACATGCTACATAAATGAGTCTACGAGTTATGAATGTTAATTGACAAGTATAACTGCCATGAGATAGCTCTCTTATGATGGGGGCCTCATGCTAGTGGCATAGAGTAAATGTTAGTCGTATATTTCTGAATGAGACTCAGACCTTGTTAATGAGACTAGGCTTGTCTGTCATGGGATATTGATTAAGTGCAGATAAAGGTTGACTATTCGATTGTGATATTGTTATACTAGCCACTATGCCAAGGACCATCCATTTGGAGTTGGCACTGTTCTATTTCCATACTGTGATATGTGGCTGATTGAGATGCTTTGAGCGTATTTCATGACTATACTGTGATATGTGACTGATTGGCATGCTTTGAGCGTATTGCATGACCATACTATGAAATGTGACTGATTGACATGCTTTGAGCGTATTGCTTAACCATATTGTGATATGTGACTGATTGGCATGCTTTGAGTGTATTGCATGACCATATTGTGATATGTGATTGATTGGCATGCTTTGAGCGTATTGCATGACCATACTGTGATATGTAAATGATTAGCATGCTTTGAGCGTATTGCATGACCATACTGTGATATGTGACTGATTGGCATGCTTTAAGCATATTGCATGACCATACTGTGATATGTGACTGATTGACATGCTTTGAGCGTAATACATGACCATACTTTGATATGTGACTGATTGGCATGCTTTGAGTGTTTTACATGACCATATTGTGATATGTGACTAATTGGCATGCTTTGAGAGTATTGCATGACCATACTGTGATATGTGACTGATTGGATTGCTTTGAGCATATTGCATGACCATATTGTGATAGGTGACTGATTGGCCTGCTTTGAGAATAGAGTAGGGCATGCCTGTGCGATTATGACTAGGGAGGTACATGCTTTATGTGTATTGCATAACCAGATTTTATGAATGCTTTGAAATGAGAATATGCTCCCTTGTAATAGAAATGCAAGCTGTGAGAAATGTTCAATTATAGATGAATGAATGATACTGTGAAATACGTGATTGCTATGTTTTATGAAGATGTTTGCCGAAAAAGGTTTTTCTGAACTGCCAATGCATGTGACATCTATTACCTGCACTAGGAATGTGAATGTAAATTAGTGCATTGACTAAATGAAGAATTCTAATACCTGATTGATTCATGCGATTAATACATTGATGAGATTCCTAGCTTATCCGATAATTTTTACTGTGATAGATTTGTTATTGATGCTTAGTATCTAGACTTCCTTACTGGGTTGTATAGCTCATTCCACTATCTTGCCATCCTTGTAGAGCTACAGTCACAGGTGGAAGGCGTGGTCTACTGGATGCAGTAGACGGTTGAGATTCGGAGCTGACGAATATGCCCTCCTCCATTATATGTTCTATAGAGCAGTTTGGAGCTAGTTATTATTTATTATGGAATAGATGTACTATTGGGCCTCGATGCCCCCAAATGGTTTGTAATACTTTTGAAAGAAATTTTATATGGTGGATTTTAGTTTGATTGAGAATTCTATTTCTTGATGCTCTTCTGCTCTTGTATCATTGTTTTAAGTTTCTGGCCATGTTTTGCTTTGTTTAGCCTTTTAATACAGAGATGAGCGCACCCCGACCTGAGTGGCAATCGTGATCTATGGATCATGAACCCACTACCTGTCACCCTCTGTTGAGCACGGCAAGGGGGACGGGGTCGTGACAGATATGGTATCAGAGCAGCCAAGATAGGATCTTTGGCATAGGGAGTTTTAGGAGTGTCCTTAGAGTGGTTTTAGGGCAGAGTAGTGATTGAGTGTCCTTGTGATCCAGCGATTATAACACTGAGGCCGTCGACGAATTTTGTAGAACCTTGAGGGCCATGACCCAATTAATGAAAGAGTCGATGCTGGCCTTATCCGCCCCTACCTCAGAACATAATGATATCAACCTGATAGAGAGGCTTAAGAGGCTAGCGTTAGAGTGGTTTTAGAGCAAGGCGGAGAAAAAAACGCTGAGAAGACTAATAGCACTTGAACTTTTATTGTCAGATCGTGCGTAAATTGTGTGCTACCAGTTGGAGACCCTTTCTGTGTTCCGACTGTGTAGAATTGTAATTGAGGGGTGTGCCCTACCCCGTCTAGTTGAGAATTCATGCGTGCCATGTGATTATAGTGATAAATGTTTTATGTTATGATCTGTGTGGTCAATCTTGCAATGAGTAATATGTGATGAGTGAAGCATGGTATGATTATAGCAAGTGCTAGGGCATGCTTTGTGCGTATTGCATGACCCTAGTTGTTATTGTAGGGTGCCTACTTTGAGCGTATTATAGGGCCTGACTTTGTGATTTTTTGGTGCATACTTTGAGCGTATTGCATGACCATGACTGGTGTTTGTAGGGTGCCTACTTTGAGCATATTGTAGGACCTGACTTTGTGATTTTGTGGTGCATGCTTTGAGCGTATTGCGTGACCACGACTGATGTTTGTAGGGTGCTTAGTTTGAGCATATTGTAGGGCTTGACTTTGCGATTTTGTGGGGCATTCTTTGATCGTATTGTGTGACCACGACTGATGTTTGTAGGGTGCCTATTTTGAGCGTATTGTAGAGCCTGACTTTGTGGTGCATGTTTTGAGCGTATTGCGTGACCACTACTGGTGCTTGTAGGGTGCCTACTTTAAGCATATTGTAGGACCTGACTTTGTGATTTTGTGGTGCATGCTTTGAGCGTATTGTGTGACCACGACTAATGTTTGTAGGGTGCCTACTTTGAGCGTATTGTAGGGCCTGACTTTGTGATTTTGTGGTGCATGCTTTGAGCATATTGTGTGACCACGACTGGTGTTTGTAGGGTGCCTATTTTGAGAGTATTGTAGAGCCTGATTTTGTGATTTTGTGGTGCATGCTTTGAGCATATTACACGACCACGACTAATGTTTGTAGGCTTCCTACTTTGAGCGCATTGTAGGGCTTGACTTTGTGATTTTGTGGTGAATGATTTGAGCGTATTG
Organism: Amborella trichopoda; assembly: GCF_054954075.1. Taxonomy (NCBI): domain Eukaryota; kingdom Viridiplantae; phylum Streptophyta; class Magnoliopsida; order Amborellales; family Amborellaceae; genus Amborella; species Amborella trichopoda. Next base: position 21,320,603 of record NC_142347.1, on the reverse strand, counting down.
CGTGACCACAACTGGTGTTTGTAGGGTGCCTACTCTGAGCGTATTGTAGGGTCAGACTTTGTGTTTTTGTGGTGCCTGCTTTGAGCATATCGCGTGGCCATGACTGATGTTTGTTGAGTGCCTGACTTGAGCTTATTGCTAGATATGATTTTTTGACTGTGACTTCATGATTATGTCGTAGCTGCTCTGAGCGTATTGCAGGGCATGACTCTTTGTATGAGATTTTGTGACTTTGTGGTGCCTGCTTTTAGTGTATCGCAGGACCTGCTTTTCTGATTTTGTGACTTTGTTTTTCTGTGGTGCGTGCTTTAATGTACACTGCATGATTGATATTAGTAAGATGTGTGTTTTGAATATGTTGTATGGTTCATACTTGTAAGATGCCACTTTGTGAATACTGTCGGACCCTAATTAGAGATTGATCCCTGCGAGGCAGCTGGAGGTTGCTGATCGGTTGTGATCGCTCACGGTTGAAAGACCTATTTATTAACCTGTTAATGTTTGCCTGACTTAATAGATATAATATCTGGATAATTGGTGCACACTCTGCGTATCGCTGAAATATCAGGTAAGAGACTATGTGATATTAGGGATAAAACTATAGACGGTTGTATGAGACGGTGGTGGATGTAAGGATGCCCTCCCCCAACTGTTGGATTCCATATGTATGATTTTGGGGACAAAATCCTTTTTAAGGGGTGGATGATGTAAGGACCCCAATTTTTTAGACTAAGGACACTCACGATAATAGAGATGAGTGAAGGAAGTACACACCTGGTGCAAAGGAAGAAGGCATACTACCGCAATTGTAAGGGGTAATGCCGTGCACGAACCGGAGGAAGCGTCGTGCATGAAAGAGAGGGAATGCCATATGCATTGAAGCATCACCGCAAGTGTAGTGCCGCCTGGAGCATCGTCGCGAGGGTAGTGCTGTCTGAAGCATCGCCGCGAGTGCCCGCCGTTTGGAAAGAAATAGAGAGATAAAGAAAAAGTTGTAGCAGCATCGTGTGAAGTAATGCCGTCAAGGCTAACGCCGCACATGAAAGGCAGAAGGAGTAACGTCGTGCATGAAGATGAAGGAGCACCACGTGAATAAGGGGCTATCGCCGTGCACATCAAAGAGAGATGACGCACGTGTGAAGGGCTATCACTGTGGGCGTGGAGGTATGTAGCTGTGCGTGAATGAACTAACTCAGTGCGCAAAGAGCTATCACCACTTGGATTATCACCACGTGCATAAGAGGCTATTGGTACTTAAGCCCTTTCCCCTTCCATCTCACTGCCATTTTTTCTTTTTCCCCCTTATGCTCTCTCTCTCTAGAAGCTTAAGTTAGACCCCTTTGCTGTTGCCGTTGGGAAGCCACTAGTGGAGCTTGAAGTGCCTACAAAGTGTGAAGACTTGGAGACACCATGAACCATTGGTAAGTGGGTCTAACTCCTCTGCATTGGTAACATATAGGGACTGATTTTAGAGTATGAATAGGTGGTAAATGATGGGAGGAAGCATGCAAGTTTGAATAGGGTAGATGAGATGGTAAATACTAGATTCCTACTTTCTATGCCATGGTTTTTTGAGTAATGCAAATGAACTTGTGATTTGTAATAGATGTGTATTGTTAATCTCTTGTGTCACTAGTATAAGATGAATATGGTCTTGCATCAAGATTTTCCATGGGTTGTGCATTGCTAAGTATTCTTCGAAGCATGCAAAGCATTAAGATGAGAATTGTCAGAACTGTGACTGTACTTGTATTACATTTTAGTGATCAAATAGTGTCCAAATAAGCCTGAACTAGTTTTAAATGAAGGATATGCTTGTCTACCATAATCGTACTTTTTACACCATTTCAAAATTGTACATAGATTAAGTGATACGTCCCAAAATATGGGGGTGTGTCACTGCCACAGTCGCAGGTAAATTCCAGCAAATGTCAACCACTATGTGCAAAGCTTTTGACCTCTCAAACATCATCCAAACATCTTCAAATCACCACTATTTTAAGGATCTATGGATAAGCTTAAATTTACATGGTTAAATAATTTTGAAATTCTCCCTAGATTCGGAGTTATGCCTCTGAGAAAGGGGGTACGTCATTGTTACTTAACACCGAGATTTTTAGATTTGTGCTTGTTCTAGAAATAATTTATTTTGGGCTTAAAATCTGCCCAAAATGTGTTTAAATCACTTTTAGATGAGCCTTGAATGAGTTTATTTTGAAAGCAACTTCAAGACCATGCTAAAACCGCCACTTCTTGATAATAACACTTCCTTTCCCATAAAAATGTCACAGTTATGGATCTGATGAATGATACTCTTTCTGATTGAACTGTTCACTGATTGATTTAAGAGACTAAGTGCTATGATTATTAATTGATTAACAAGAATGCTATGGGAGGGTCTCCCTATGATGAATACTACAAGTTAATTGCCTGAAGTCATGTGAATAATGCTATGCGACCCTTTACTATTGATAATTTGACAAATGTGAATGCCCTGTGATACATGTTACGTAAATGAGACTACGAGTTACGAATGCTAATTGACAAGTATAACTGCCATGAGATAGCTCTCTTATGATGGGGGCCTCATGCCAGTGGCATAGCGTACATGTTAGTTGTATATTTCTGAATTAGACTCAGACCGTGTTAATGAGACTAGGCTTGTCTGTCATAGGATATTGATTAAGTGCGAATAAAGGTTATGCATGACTATTCTGTTGTGTATTGTTATACTGACCACTATGCTATGGACCATTCATTTGGAGTGCGCAATGTTCTGTTTCCATACTGTGATTTGTGACTGATTGGCATGCTTTGAGTGTATTGCATGACCATACTGTGATATGTGACTGATTAGCATGCTTTGAGTGTATTTGCAAGACCAAACTGTGATATCTAACTGATTGGCATGCTTTGAGAGTATTACATGACCATATTGTGATATGTGATTGATTGGCATGCTTTAAGCGTATTGCATGACCATACTGTGATATGTGACTGATTGGCATGCTTTGAGCATATTGCATGACCATACTATGATATGTGACTGATTGACATGCTTTGAGCGTATTACATGACCAAACTATGATATGTGACTGATTAGCATGCTTTGAGCGTATTGCATGACCATATTGTGTTATGTGACTGATCGGCATGCTTTGAGCGTATTACATGACCATACTGGTATATGTGATTGATTGACATGCTTTGAGTGTATTGCATGACCATACTGTGATACGTGACTGATTGGCCTGCTTTGAAAATAGGGTAGGGCCTGCCTGTGCGATTAAGACGAGGGAGGTATACTCTTTGTGTGTATTGCATAACCGGACTTTGTGAATGCTTTGAAATGAGAATATGCTCCCTTGTAATAGGAATGCATGCTGTGAGACATGTTCAATTATAAATGAATGAATGATACTGTGAAATACATGACTACTATGTTTTATGACAGTGTTCGCCTAAAAAGGGTTTTCTGAACTGCCAATGCTTGTGACAACTATTACCTGCACTGGGAATGTGAATGTAAATTAGTGCATTGACTAAATGAAGAATTCTGATACTTGATTGATGCCTGTGATTAATACACTGATGAGATTCCTGACTTATGTGATAATTTTTACTATGTGGATTTGTTATTGATTCTATGTTTTTAGTCTTCCTAACTACGTTGTATAGCTCATTCCACTATTTTAGCATCTCTATAGAGCTATAGTCACAAGTGGAAGGCGTGGTCTAGTGGATGCAGTAGACGGTTGAGATTCGGAGCTGACAAAGATACCCTCCTCTATTGTATGTTCTAGAGGGCAGTTTGGCCCTAGTTATTATTTATTGTGGAATACATGTACTATTGGGCCTCGATGCCCCAAACAGAATGTAGTACTTTTGGAAGAAATTTTCTATAGTGGATTTTAGTTTGAATGAGAATTCTATTTCTAGATGCTCTTCTGCTCTTATATCATTGTTTTAAATTCATGACCATGTTTTGCTTTGTTTACTGCGTTAATAAAGCGATGAGCGCACCCCGACCTGAGTGGCAATTGTGACCGATGGATCACGAACCCGCTACCAGTCACCCTCCGTCGAGCACGAGAAGGGGGTCGGGGGTGGAGTCGTGACAGGCTTCTACTTTGGGAGTAACTAGATCTGTTTTGCCTGTTTTATTTAAGCATTTTGTAACTCTCTCTATACAACAAAGGTATGTTCCCTGATCTGAGATTTCATTATTTGATGCTAGTATGATTTCTGATGAACCATAGACCATGTTATTATGTATACGTATATAGGTAGGAATACAAGGGCATCGATATTTTTACTGGGCTTTGAGCTCATTCCGCCTACTTTCATTTGTGTAGAATGATAACATTTGACTGTGGGAGTCGAGCTGCAGAGTGGTGGCGACAGGTGCCGGAATTTTGAGATCTGTCAGGGTTTCTTCTGCATAGTAAGTGTCTGTTGGTAAGGCCACTGTGTTGTTGTGATGCGATGTACTATAATGTCAGGCTTGTAAGCCTTGAACTATATTGTGAAGACTATTGGAGTTGAATGAAAGTTTAATGGTTTTAACTTATTCCGTTTTCAGTGCTTGATGGATGATTTTTTATTTATTTCTCGTGGTTTGCTTTGATTCCGCACTTTAAACACGTGTTGATGCCACTCCCACTTGAGTGACGTATGCGACCTCCGGTCGCGATTCCGCACTCTGTCGCCCTTCGATAGGGGTCAGGGGGCAGGGTTGTGACAGTTACGGTATCAGAGCAGCCATGATAGGATTCTTGGCCTAGGGAGTTTAAAAGTGTCTTTAAAATAGTTTTGGGTAGATTAGTAACTAAGTGTTTGTGTCTTAGGATAAAGATGCCAAGGATGAGGACCAATAATGCAAGCTCCAGTAATGAAAACACAGAGGCCCTCGGTCATTTTGTCAGAACCTTGGGGGCCATTACAGAGATGATGAAGGAAACTATGACGGCCCCGTCTACCCCGGCCCCTGACCAGACTGACCGCAACTTAATAGAGAAGTTTAGGAGGATGGCTCCTCTGACTTTCTTAGGGCTTAGGGGAGTAGAGAAAATAGATCGATGGAGAAGGCAAGTAGAGAAGATATTTGAGGTATAGCAATGTACAGAAAAATAGAAGGTCAGACTGGGGACCTTTATGTTAAAAGGAGACGCTGAGCACTGGTGGGGCTCAGTGAAGCAGTTCTGTGAAGAGTTAGGGATAGAAGCGAATTGGGGAAATTTTCTTGAAGCCTTCAATAAGAAGTACTTTTCTGATTCTATTAGGGAAAGAAAAGAAGTAGAGTTCATCGAGCTACAACAGGGAAATCTAACTGTGGAGTAATATGCAACCAAGTTCTCTGAGCAGTCGAGGTACGCGCTACATATCATCAATACTGAGGCACAAAAAGCAAGTAAATTTGAGAGGGGTCGTAGATCAGAAATAAGGGGGAGGGTGATATCAGCAAATTTGATGGTTTTCTCCCCTTTGGTGGACTTGGCTAAGAAAATTGAGAGGGACTGTGAAGAGTCCTGAGTTGGAGGAAACTGGAAAATGGGATCAGCCCAGTTTGGAAGTTTGGGAAGAAAAGCTCAACCACCCCCAAGGAGGAACTTTAGGGGAAAAGAAAATCAGAGGGGCAAGAAGATTTAGAAGACATTGCCAGGCGATGTAAGGGAGAATCACAGCCCAGCGTGCCCACATTGTGGGAAGGACAACCATTCGACGGTTGAGTGCCGAAGGATGACAGGGGCATGCATCAGATGTGGCAGGCCAGGCCACCAGATTAGAGATTGCTCAGTAAGGGGACAGGAAAACCGACCAAAGACCCAAGGTCGGGTGTTTGCCCTTACCAACCGGAAGCCAAGGCATCAACTTTAGTTATCCAAGGTACACTCTCCGTTTGTGGCGTTGAATAAAAATTCTGGTTGATCCTGAATCTACACACTCTTTTGTTGCATCTCATTTTGCATGCCACATTAATGCTAGACCATCCCTGCTTACTGGGTTTTGGTAGTATGCACACTTATGGAGGAATCTATAACTGATACTGTTTATAAACAGTGTGGGGTTTTGCTTGAAGGGAGTGAACTGCCTATAGATTTAATAATGTTAGACATCCAAGATTTTGATGTCATTTTGGGCATGAACTAGTTGTCTACATACTATGCTACAATAAATTGCCATGATAAGACCGTAACCCTTAGGACCCCAAACCAGCTTGAATTAAACTTTATTGGTGTCAACGATGTTTCCCCTCTGCACTTTATTTAGGCTATTCGGGCTTCCCGTTTGCTGACTAAAAGATGTGTTGGGTATTTAGCTAATGTGGTAGAGAATTGGGAGGACCGATCCAAGTTGGAAGAAATACCGATTGGTGAGGGAATATTCGGAGGTCTTTCGCGAAGAGTTAACCTCTTTGCCTCTGGTTAGGGAAATAGAATTCGAGATGGATGTGGTCCCTAGCACTGTCCCCATCTTTAAAGCCCCTTATAGGATGACCCCAGCAGAACTAAAGGAACTAAAAGAGCGATTACAAGAGTTGTTGGAGAAGTGATTTATTCAACCTAGTGTGTCGTCTTGGAGTGCACCTGTCTTATATGTTAAAAGGAAGGATGGGTCTTTGAGGTTATGTATAGACTATTGACAGTTGGACCAGGCCACTTTGAAAAATAAGTACCCCTCGCCTAGAATTGATGACATTTTTTATCAACTCCAAGGGGCCCAAGTATTTTCCCAGATTGACCTTCAGTTAGGTTACCATCCGCTACGAGTTAAAGAAGAAGATGTACCTAAGACCGCATTCAGAACTCGTTATGGTCATTACGAGTTCTTAGTAATGCCTTTCGTGATAACTAATGCCCCAACTATCTTTATGAATCTGATGAACAGGGTTTTTAAACCCTTCCTGGATGATTTTGTAATAGTCTTCATAGATGATATTCTGCTATATTCAAGGAAAATGAAGAGCAAGAACAACATTTGAGGATGGTCCTCCAGACCCTAAAGACAGAGAAGTTATATGCTAAGCTGGGGAAAAGCGAGTTTTGGTTTTCAAGTGTGGCCTTCCTTGGGCATGTTATTTCTAAGATTGAAGTCGTACTTAAGTGGGGAAGGTCTATAGATGTGACTGAAGTCCATAATTTTCTAGGTTTGGCCAGATACTATAGGCATTTTATAGAAGGCTTTTCAAAGATAGCGCTACCCTTGACTCGCTTGACTTAGAAGGAGGTAAAATTTATATGGTCAGATGATTGTGAGGAGAGTTTTCAAGAATTAAAGAAGAGATTGACTACAACCCCAATATTAACCTTACCCGAAGGAAATGAAGGCTTTGTGGTCTACATCGATGCTTCCCATAAGGGACTTGGGTGTATTAATGCAACACAGGAAAGTTATAGCCTATGCCTCCAGACAATTAAATCCACAGGAAAGTTATAGCCTATGCACCATCAATTACATCCTGGGTAAGACAAATGTAGTAGCCGACGCTTTGAGTCGAAAACCGTTAATATCAGTAGCACATCTGATGGCCCGAGAAATGAAACTGATAGAATATGTAGTGCAGTGGTGCCCCTCACTACCCCCTAGTAATGAGGTAGGGGTAACTGCGGGTATAAGGGTGGAACCTCAACTCTTCCTGCAGATTCGGGCAGCACAAAAGACAGAACCCCAGCTTATAAAAATTCTGGAAGACTTAAAGCGAGAAAGAAGATAGGATTTTTCCATCGTCAGTGATTATTTATTAAGATTTAGAGAACAGGTATGTGTCCCAAGTGATGAGAATATAAAGAGGGCTATTTTAGAGGAAGCGCACCACTCTTGTTATACTGTACACACAGAAAGTATAAAAATGTATCAAGATTTAAAGAAGATTTTCTAGTGGAATAACATGAAGAAGGATGTGGCAGAATTTGTTTCTAAATGTCTGACCTGTCAGCAAGTGAAGGCTGAACATCAGAGACCTGTCGGGCTGTTATAACCCTTACCTGTGCTGGAATGAAAGTGGGAACACATCACTATGGACTTTGCGTCTGGTTTGCCAAGATCAGATATTGAGGATGAAAATATTTGGGTTATTATGGATCGATTAACTAAAACTACCCATTTCTTACCGGTCCTCACTACCTATACCCTAAATAGACTGGCTCAGTTGTATGTCAATGATAGAGTAAGGCTTCATGGAGTACCTATTAGCATTGTGTCTGACAAGGACTTTAGATTTACTTCGAGGTTTTGGAGTAGTCTGCAAATAGCCTTGGGGACGGGACTCACTTTTAGTGCTGCTTTTCACCCCCAGACTAATGGGCAGTCAGAAAGGACCATTCAGACCTTAAAAGATAGGTTGAAGGCCTGTGTTGCAAGCTTTAAAGGAAATTGGGATGATTACTTACCTTTAATAGAATTTGCATACAACAACAGTTTCCAAGCCAGTATTCACATGGCACCTTTTGAAGCTTTATACAGGAGAAAGTGCAGATCGTCAGTGTGTTGGAATGAAGTCGGTGAAAGGAGACTGTTAGGGCCAAAATTTGTTGAAATGACTTCAGAAAAGATCGCCCTAATTTGAGAAAGGCTTAAAACATCTCAGATTCAGCAGAAGAGTTATGTCGATAATCACCGAAGGGACCTTGAATTTGAAGTAGGTGATCGAGAAATCTTGAAAGTGTCTCCAACAAAGGGAAATATGAGGTTCGGCAAGAAAGGGAAGCTAAGTCCGCAGTTCATCGGACCCTTTGGAATATTAGAAAGAATCAGAGTCCCGCCATATCGACTAGCCTTATTGCCCAAGTTGGCCAATATTCATGATGGTTTCCACATTTCATTATTGAGGAAGTATCAGCCCGATTCGTCCCACATCTTGAAGTATGAGCCAATGCCGATCAAGGACGACTTAACTTATGTTGAACAACCGATTGAAATACTGGATAGGAAGGTTCAGGTATTGTGCAATAAAGAGATCCCCTTAGTTCGGGTTCTATGGTAGTATCATTCACGAGAAAAATCAACATGAGAGCTAGAGGATGAGATCTGAGATAAGTACCCCCATTTATTTGATTAACTAAAGATTTTGAGTACAGAATCTTTTGTAAGGGGGGGATGATGTAAGGACCAAAGTTTTCCCGGCCGTAGTAACAAAACATTTTCCTGACCGTAGTAACAAATCGTTTTCCCGGCCGTAGTAACACACATGGGGTAGGAGTCTGTTGAGAAGTGTAGTGCAGCCTATGTAGCGTCAGCTGTGTAGCACCGTCTGTGTAGTATCGACTGTGTAGCGTCGGCTATGTAGTGCCACCTATGTAGCGCCAGCTGTGTAGCGCCGGATGTGTAGTGCCGACTATGTAGTGCTGGCTGTGTAGGGCCAATTGTGTAGTTCTACCTGTGTAGTGCCGACTGTGTAGTGCCACCTGTGTAGCGCCGATTGTGTAGTGCGGCCTATGTAGCTCCAGCTGTGTAACAACGTGCGTGAATGCCAGAGGAGGATGTTTCCACCATGGGCGTTGCCAAAGAAAGAGAGAAGAGTGGGTTCGACTACCGGGGTGGTTGGTGTAGGGTACTCCATGAGGGACTACCTCTTCTTTTCCTCTTTTTCTCCCCTTTTTCTTTTCCTCTCCAAGTGGCATTCGTTGCTTGCCACCTTACCCTCTTCTCATGCCACTTGGAGGTGGATTGTTGCCACCTCTCCTCCCCTTCTCTCACTACCCATTTAACCACCCCAGCCCTCATCTCTCTCTCTCTTTCCCTCTCATTTTCGTGTCGCTCCACTCCTCCTCATCTCTCTCTCTATCAAGGCAAAGTGAAGAACTAAGAAGGATCTCCCCATTTAGCTCATTGTTAGAACAAGCATTTTAAGAGTTGGAGAAGGCTGTGGAAGAAGGTTTTAGAGGCATGATACACCCAAGGTAAGTGGATTTCTACCTTGTAGGCCTTTGTGTATAAGGTTGACTGTGATTTAAGAATGTGTTCGTGCATGCTATTGGTAGTACAAATGATGTTATGTTCACTGTTATGTTGTGAATTTTCCAGCCATGTGAATTGCAATTGCATGAACACAATAAGCATCAAATCTGTCTTGTGTTTCACAGAAAGTCTGTAACTTTTTGTTCTTAATTATCCTTTTGAAAGTGGAAGGATTATGGGCCATTTGAGTATCATATTAAGTAGTATTGTGACTGTGCTATAAAATTCCAAGAAGTTTTCATGTTTTTTCAATCCACTTTTGACCTATTAAACGAGGTCTAATTGGCCTCAAAACCCTGCCATTGGAAAGATTTCTATTTTAATATTCATGTTCACTTCTTGTTTTGATTCTTTATGTATGTAAAGCTATACTTCGAAACATACTAGTAGGTCACTGTGGACAGTTTTGATAAAAACATAAAAATTATGTCTCTGATGTCACGAGCTTTGACTAACCAAATGAGGTATGTTTTCTTCCAAACTACCATTATTTGAAAGATTTATGAGTAAGCTTAAAATCACAAGTTTAACACTTTCCAGAATTCTACTGAATTGGAGATTTATATGATTAATTGCGATAGAATCTCATTGTAGACAGTTCTACAAAAGCTCAAAACTGATGCCTCTGTTGCCACAGGCTTTAACCATATTTTGAAATTCCTTCTGGTTTGGGAGATATTGAACAAGTTTTAAAGACCTGTCACTAGCTTCACCGCACAGCAGATTTCAGATGAAATGTCTCCATTCTTTTGAACTTTTGAGGGGGCTAACAAGGTCCAATTCCTTTTAAACCATCCCATTTGAAAGATAGGTGTGTGTAGAGTGAAATTGGTTTTGGAACTGTTTTCAAATTCCAAACGAATCAAACGTTATGACTCTATTTACGACCAGATGTCACGACTTGAAATTGCAGCTGTAACACTCATTCTATGATATGGACACTGTTATTCTGTGAATCTGATACTGTTTGTAAGGACCGCAATTTGATTGCACCATACCACTCACTACAGTAGAGAGAGAGAAGGGATTCGAGAAAGACAAAAGAGCACGACCGACGTTAAGAGCAAAGGTTAGCGCCGTCTGAGTGTTTGGATCTAGCATGGAAGCTATCACTGCACGTAAGAGTGAAAATGGTAACCCCGCTTGCAGGAGTAACGCTGTGCGAGAAAGGGTAAGAACCATCGCTGCTCATAAAGGAGATTAACGCCATGCGTGAAACAAGGTATCACCGACTGGAGCGTTGCCGCGAGTTTATCGCAGCCTGGATTAAGGATGCGGCAGAGAGAAGAGGGAGAGAGGCAGGCTATCGTCGCGTGGAAAGCAGAAGGCTATCACCGTGCAAAAGCAAGAGTATCACCGCGAGCATAAGATGAGGCTATCAACACGCGTGTTATGTGTTGGACGATGGCGGACAGAGTGCCACGCCGCTTTTGTGAACACCGTGTCGTGCGGCTGACACCAGCTATAGTTTTCTTCCCCACCTACCGCGACGTCAGCCACAGTAAGCTTTACCAACTCCTACCAACCCTCACTTACCCCCGTGTCTTTAAATAGCACCCGTGCGTGCCTACACCATAGTCGTGGGACTGCTATCGCCGCGAGGAGGCCTTTGGGACGAAGGCGACTACGTGAAGGGAGTGGGGAGCACGGTGAGCAAGTAAGTGGTTTTAGTGTTATGTTCCTCAGCTTAGTTAGAATTTAATGGAACATCGTCACTAGAAAGAATGAATGGTAAATGAATGAAATAGAGTAGAAAAAATGGTTGAGAATGAATTGTAAATTTTAAGGAAATTAAAGAACCCTTTTTCTTGCCAAACATACAAGCTTATTAGTTGAGAATTAAGTTAATTTATAAGTAAGTAACACGGCGATGACACATAGAATTTCTAGCAAAAGTTAGGGCTGTTGCTCTGTGCTTTTCACTAGCCAAACGATGCCCGCTTGGGCCTGAATCAGTTTCAACAAAAGATGTACAAGTCTAGTTAAAGTTTGCCTCTTGCACAATGATATATGGCCCCTTGTGTGAGATATGTCACTGCCACAGTTGCTGTAAACTCCCAGCAATTGTGAACCTGTTTGGGTCGCATTTTTTACCAGGTGAACGATGCCTAAATGCCCCAAATCTGTCGTCGATGTAAGGATTGTGAATGAACGTAAAGTTGCATGTTTTCAGATTCTTGAAGTTCCATATATAAATGTTGAATTATGTTTGAAAATGCATCAACACATCATTACTCATCACTATTTCTTATTTGAGGCCGCACCTTAAGCTCGTGAATAAAGTTTGATTTTCTCAATAAGTGAAACATCTAACTTTCTTGCTTAGTTATTAATTGAAGCATGAAGATGTATTGATCAAGTAATGAGTGTGAATGCCACATGATAATTGCCATGTGTATGCTATGGGAATAAGTGAATGATGCCACGTAACAAAGTGTTAGGTGAAGAGTAAAATGACGTAATATTGATATGATTGATTCATGATGGAAACTTCATGATAATGGTCAAAATCCCATTAATAATGCTCATGTATGAATGAGATGCTATGAATCATGAAATAAATGCCCCGTGATGATTGCCATTCTGTTATGATACCATTATGATGAGAATGAGATGTATATGCCATGGCACAAATGAATTAATTGGTATGAATGGCATGAAATGAGGCCTTAATGATAACCCCTACGCATTGAGACCTGAGCCCATTGGTAGTGGGTGTTGTACTGTTTTATTGATGAAAATGCTGACCACTACGCATTGGGACTCGAGCCCATTAGTAGTGGGTGTTGTATTGTTTTATTAATGAAAATGCTGACCACTACACAGTGGGACTAGAGCCTATTGGTAGTGGATATTGTGTTGTTATACTAATGATAATGCTGGCCACTATGCATTGAGAAGGGAGCCCTTTAGTAGTGGATACTGAGCTTAATGATGAGAACACTGGCTGCTACACGGTGGGACCCGAGCCTAACGGTACTGGAGCTATGTTCATTGAGAGAGTGATGCTAGCGTATTCCATAGCCTGCACAATGACAGGAACATGCTAGGGGAGAAAAGAAGATCGCTCCCTATGATCCTTAATATGAGATATGAGATCTAATTTGATGCCTTGCAAGGTGATGGCCTATCGAACCCCCAATACGAGCTGGGGACTGTGTACGTGAGTCGAGGGTATTACAAAGCGGATTTCCCCGCTTGTCATCACACTTCCTCTTAGGGGATGGTAGAAGTCCTAAGCATTAGGATTGGCTGAGCCTGATGGATAGGGTTTCTACTAGCAGGGGTAAGTGAATTAGGGAGTGAGTATGAGATGTATATTATGGAATTATAATTTCTCCTGTATTGCTTGCCTGGTGTTGCTTGGATGCACTTTTATATTAGATATCTTGTTATAACGATTGCCTTGATTTGATAACCAATACGCTTGACTACTGCACTATTATAAATGATGATTAATGACATTATTCCTTGCACCTGAGTATGTTTAATACCCATGCATAACACTAGATATGCTTTCTGAGCTTCAAAGCTCATTCCATTACATTTTTCTCCTTGTAGATTAAAAGCAACAGGCTACAAGTTGAAGGTGTGGGCCGCAGCTGAAGCAGAAAGCGATTAATTTTTGAAGAAGCTCGTGAACCTTGTTGGTTTTGGGCCCTCAACCCTGCTTAGATTGTTCTTAGAGATTTTGTAATTATAGGCCTTGGAGCTTGAACTTGATTGTATGACCTTTTGAACTATAATATAATGTAATATCTTTCTCAAGAATGTGCTTGTTAAGTTTTAATTTAAAGCAGTGTTAATTTCCTTGGTTTGTTGATTACCATATAGAGGCGTTAAATTTACCTCCACCTGGGTGATAAACGCTACATTGGGATCACAAACTCACGCTCAGTCGCCTTCCTTTGCGAAGGTTTGGTAGATGAGAGCGGGGTCATGGTAATTATGGTATCAGAGCAGCCAGGATAGGATCTTTGGCCTAGGGAGTTTAGGGGAGTCTTTAGAATGGCTTTGGGGTAGACAAGTGACGGGGTGCTCCTGTGGTTAGGTTGAAGATGCTAAGAGCTCGTACCCATAACGCGAGTTCCAGCAATGAGAACACCGAGGCACTTGGTGAATTCTATAAGAGTCTGGGGGCCATGACCCAGATGATGAAAGAGTCGATGCCAGTTCAGTCCACCCCTACCCCGAAGCATGACTATAGTATCTTAATTGAGAGGTTTAGAAGGCTAGCGCCCCCAAACCTTTCTGGGGCAAGGAGGAGTAGAGAAGGCCGACTGATGGAAGAGGCAGATAGAGAAGATTTTGGAAGTGCTGCACTGCTCAGATGAGAATTAGACTTGGGACATTCATGCTAGAAGGAGACGCCGAACACTGGTGGAATTCAATAAAGAAAACTTGGAGGGAGTTAGGAACCGAACCCACTTGGGAGAACTTTCTGGCAGCCTTTGATGAAAAATAATTTCCAAATTCAGTCAGGGAGAGGAAAGAAGTAGAATTTACAGAACCCCAATAGGGAAACAAGACTGTGGAGCAAGATGCCACCAGGTTCGCATAACTCTCTTGGTACGCGCCCCATATGGTTAACACCAAGGCGCAGAAGGTGGCCAAGTTTGAAAGGGGCATACAGCCGGACAGAAGGGGTAGAGTGATGTCGGCCAACTTAAAGTCATACACCCCAATTGTAGACTTCACCCTGAAGATCTAAAGAGACTGTGAGGACCACCGATCAAGGAAGGAAGGAAGAATGAAGGCTGCATTGTCGAGAAGGCTAGGGAAGACAACCCGGCAAGATCCAAGAAGAGAAGTGAGAAGGAGGCCATATCAGCTAAACTTGAGAACCCAGAGGAATTCCCGGGCAGCATGAGCAATGATCGATGCGTGGTTTGTACTTACTGTGGGAAGGACAACCACATTACGGGAGATTGTTATCGGAAGAATAATGTGTGCCTAAGATGCGGCAAGCCGGGTCACTGAGCTAGGAACTACCCTATGATGAAGACTAAGGATCACCCAAAGACTCAAGGACGAGTGTTCGCCTTCACAGAGCAAGAGGCCAAGGCTTTCGCCTTAGTAATATGAGGTACGCTCTCAATTTGTGATGCTAAAGCTGGAGCCTTAATTGACCCTGGATCTTCTCACTCGTTTGTTGCACCCCATTTTTCTTGCAATTTGAATGTTCTACCTGCACACCTTTACTACACCCTGGTAGTATGCACACCAGTGGGAGGTCCTATGGAGTTAGATAGAGTGTATAAGTAGTGTAAGGTTTCAATTGATGATTGTGATTTGTCAGTAGATCTAATTTATATAGATATTCAAGACTTTGATGTCATTCTGGGCATGGATTGGTTGTTTACGCACCGTGCCACCATCGACTGTCATAAGAAGACATTGAGCTCTAAATGTCCTAATCAAATAGAATTACACTTTGAGGGCATTAAAGATGCTTCTCCTCTGCATTTTATCTCTGCCTCTGAGCCTCTCACCTTTTGGCTAAGAGATGTGTAGGGTATCTAGCTTATGAGAATAGGGGTGTTATGTCTCACCTAGAGGCAATACCAGTGGTAAAAGAGTACTCTAATGTATTCCCCGAAGAGTTTTCATCCCTGCCTCTAGTAAGAGAAATTGACTTTGACATAGATGTAGTCCCAGGTGCTGCACTCATCTCCAAAGCCCCATATAGAATGGCTCTAGCAAAGTTGAAGGAGTTGAAAGAGCATCTACAAGAATTGTTGAATAAGGGGTTCATTCAACCCAGTGTGTCCCCCTGGGGTGCACCAGTTTTGTTGTGTGTATTGCTATAGGCAGTTGAACCAAGTGACGGTGAAGAATAAGTACCCTCTACTCATAATTGACGACCTCTTTGATCAACTCCAGGGAGCCCAGGCATTTTCTAAGATCGATCTCTGATCAGGACATCACCAACTAAGGATAAAGGAAGGAGACATCCCAAAGGCTGCTTTCAGAACTCGATATGGTCATTATGAGTTCCTTGTGATGCCATTTGTATTAACCAATGCCCATGCTGCATTCATGGATCTAATGAATAGGGTGTTCCAACCTTTTCTAGATAACTTTGTGGTGGTCTTTATTGATGATATTCTAATATACTAAAAAAGCTAGGAGTTACATGAGCAACATTTAAGATCTCTTTTGCAAACTTTAAAGTCAGAAAATTTGTATGCCAAATTTATTAAAAGTGAGTTTTGACTTCCTAGCGTAACATTTCTGAGTCACATTATTTCCCAGGATGGGATCGCTGTCGACCCGTCCAAGGTTGAAGTTGTACTTTGATGGGGGAGGCCAACAAATGTGACTGAATTTTATAGTTTCCTGGGGTTAGCCGGATACTACAGGCGCTTTGTAGAGGGATTCTCAAAGATGGTGCTTCCCTTAACTCGGCTGATCCAAAAGAACGTGAAATTCATATGATCAGAAGAGTGTGAGAGAAGTTTTCAAGAACTTAAAAAGAGACTAACCACCACCCCGATCTTGGCATTGCCTGAAGGAAATGAAGACTTCATGATTTATACTGATGCATCTCATAAAGGGCTCGAGAGTGTACTAATGCAAAGAGGTAAGGTTATTACTTATGCCTCTAGGAAATTAAAGTTGCATGAGAAAAACTACCCTACTCATGATTTAGAACTCGCGGCAGTAGTATTTGCACTAAAAATCTGGAGACACTACCTCTATGGAGCCCAGTTTAAGGTGTTCACGTACCACAAGAGTCTCCAATACTTGCTTTCTCAAAAATAGTTGAACATGAGGCAAAGAAGATGGGTGAATGTACTAAATGACTATGACTGCACAATCGAGAATACCATCCAGGTAAGACTAATATAGTAGCTGACGCCTTAAGCAAGAAAATCATGGTCTTCGTGGCACAATTGATGGGACGAGAAATGAAGTTGTTGGAGGATGTAGTGGAATGGCACCCATATCAACCTCTCAGTAAAGGGAGGGAAGTATTGTATGTCAGAAGATATTTTTCATCATCATGGGGCCCCCGCTTAATAAAAGCCTAGTAAACAGTGGAAATCCAAATAGTCTTAGAATAGCCCCATGTCACACCCCAAGAATTTACAATACTATTATTCCTGAGATGTGACGGACAAAACATATATACATCTATTGATAGGAAAAATTTACAGTGGCGAGGTCTTACAAAGTAAATAAAGAAAGCTAGCACAACAACAGTATCTTCCAAGGTTGATCTTGACTAGCACTCAAAATGATCCTGAAAAAATGTTTACCATAGTTTGATGAGTTTAGCTACTCAGTAAGTGATCATCATAATCCTAAAAATAATCATGATTGAAAGATATCAATATTTTCCAAAATGAGATCTATTAATAGAAATGCATCAACAATTTCACTTTTAATAATTGCATAATTAAGTATAATCCGAGTAATTGAAATGCTTATAACACTTTTAACGACAGTACATAATTCAAAGGATTTCACAAAATACCCTACTGGCGTCCCAAGTAGGTCACCTATATACCCCATCAGCGTCCTGATGGGTCCACTTAATCCCTATCGGCGTCCCAGATAGGTCCACTTATCCCTGCAGATCCACTTATACCTCACCAGCGTACCGAATGAGTCCACTTAATCCCTACCGGCGTCCCAGATAGGTCCACTTATACCTCACCGGCGAACCGGATGAGTCCACTTGCATACTTAAATTATTTCTAAATCTCTTTAAACATTCGAAAGCAGCAATATCATGTACTCAACATATCACTAAAATCATTAATATGAATTTCCCTTAAACCATTAATAACAATCACTCTATATAACATTTCAAAAATAACCAATCAAATATCTTGGGCTCAAATTTAGAAAGGTAGCAGTTTGTAAAGGCATTCTAGCACAATTGCCAATTTAATATGTATAGAAAAACTCTTATAAAAATTCAAGAATACAGAATTATCACAATTTATGGGATGTTAATTTGCAAATAAACATTTCACAACAATACTATAATCAATTGCAAAAATGTCAATTTTTAAATAATACGGCAGTTATTTGCACATGAATTTTACAATGTCTAAATATTCAAAACAGTAGAAAGAAATATCACAATTTTACTAAAAGCAGAAATACCACATTTATTTCTAACAATAAACAAGAAAAATAAATAAATTTATTTTTCTAATCTACAGCATTCAAAATTTCTAATATAGATAAAATATAACAATTTTTATTAAAAAGATTATTTTTCATGATAATGAGGTCACGTGCGCATAAAATTTTTCGTGCCTAAAATTCATGATAATAAGCAGAAATAATTATTTCATTTCATTTTTAAAAAGAATGGATTATTTTTCGAGACAATGAGGTCACTTACACATAAAACTGATAAAATAAAGATCCTAGACGGTAATATCACTATTTATTAAAAATAGACTATTTTTCAGAAAGACGATGTCAATTACCCACAATTATTTGAGAGGGAGCTTCCGATAAAAAAATTCGGTTCGAGAGAGAAGTTCACTGTGTTTCGACCAGAGAGAGAGATCTCAAAAATTTTTTTTAGGGTGGGAGTGCTCCCATCCCCTATTTAAATTCTTATAACGTATTATTATATTATTTTCTTACGCTCTACCTCATACCTGAGGTGTCGCGTTAAAAGCAGACTTTTATCGTACGAAAACCACGTCCGCTAAAGGACGTTGCCAGCTGCAAGCAGCAGGAGGCAAAAGCAGGCAAGCAAAAGTTAAACGAAGTAAAAGTTTTTGAAAATAGTGATGGTCCCCAAGGACCATCATATTCAAACAGACCATCACCTATTTAAAAGCATCTTTTCTCCTTTTTTTTTTTAATTTTAGGATTGTTACATTCTTCCCTCCTTAAAGAAATTTAGTCCTCTAAATTTGTGTACCTGATTACTGAAAAAGATAGGGGTATTTTTCTCTGATTTCGTCTTCTCGTTCCCAAGTCGACTCTTCTCTTGAATGGTACTGCCATAATACACGGACTAAAGGAATCTCCTTGTTACGCAACACTGGCACCCTTCTATCCAGTATCAAAATTGGCTGCTCAATGAAGGATAGGTCCTTCCTGACCGGTAAAGGTTCATATTTTAAGATATGGGATGGATCGGTCTGATATTTTCGTAGTGAAGATACATGAAAGACATTATGGACATTTGCCAATTCGGGTGGTAAGGCAAGTCTATAAGCGACACCTCTAATTCTTTCCAGGATTTCAAATGGTCCGATGTAACGTGGGCTCAACTGTCCTTTCTTGCCGAATCTCATAATACCCTTTATTGGTGAGATTTTTAGGAAAACTCGATCACCTTCTTCAAATTCAAGATCTCTCCTTCGGTTATCGGCATAACTCTTTTGCCGACACTGAGCTGTCTTGAGCCTTTCACGAATTAATGTTATTTTATATGTGGTTACCTGGACAATTTCGGGCCCCAAAAGCTTTCTTTCACCAACCTCGTCCTAACATATGGGTGACCTGCATTTCCTTCCATACAGGGCTTCATATGGTGCCATCTGAATACTGGCTTGGAAGCTATTATTATAAGCAAACTCAATCAGGGATAAATGGTCATCCCAGCTTCTTGTAAGGTCAATAACACAGGCCCTCAGCATATCTTCCAAGGTTTGGATGGTCCTCTCCGATTGTCCATCAGTTTGGGGGTGAAAGGCAGTACTAAAGGTGAGTCTCGTCCCCATGGCTGACTGTAGTCTAGCCCAAAATTTAGAAGTAAACCGAGTATCCCTGTCCGATACAATACTGACAGGAACTCCATGCAACCGCACTATTTCCTTAATGTACAATTGAGCCAGTCGATCCAAAGTGTACATCGTGCGAATCGGTAGAAAGTGGGCAGCTTTGGTTAACCGGTCCACAATGACCCAAATGCTATCATGTCCTGAATTTGTTCTAGGCAAGCCAGAGACAAAATCCATAGAGATGTGCTCCCATTTCCATTCTGGCACCGGTAAAGGCTGCAACAACCCAGCGGGCCTTTGATGTTCAGCTTTTACTTGCTGGCATGTTAGGCATTTAGACACAAATAGTGCTACCTCTTTTTTCATATTATTCCACCAAAAGGTTTTCTTCAGGTCCTGATACATTTTAATACTTCCGGGATGTATCGTATAACGAGAATGATGTGCTTCTTCTAAGATAGCTTTCTTTACACTCTTATCATTCGGGACACAAACCCGACTTTTGAATCTTAGCAAATCCTCACTACATATAGAGAATTCATCTCTCTTTCCTTGCTTCACCTCTTCTATAATTGTTATAAGCTGAGGGTCTTTCTTTTGTGCCAATCGAATCTGTTGGATTAGTTGGGGTTCCGCCTTAATATTGGCAATCATACTTACCACACCATTAATGGACGGAGTTGGATGCCAATCCACTATTTCCTCTAACAATCGCATTTCTTGGATCATTAGATGAGCTAAGACTCCCGTAGATTTTCTACTTAGAGCGTCGGCCACAACGTTAGCTTTTCCTGAATGATAATGGATTGTACAATCATAATCTTTTAAGAAATCCATCCATCTTATCTGCCCCATATTTAAATACTTCTGAGAGAAAAGGTATTTCAAACTCTTATGATCCGTGTATATTACGAATTGCTCACCATATAGATAATGCCTCCATATTTTCAAAGCGAATACTATTGCAGCTAGCTCCAAATCATGAATTGGATATTTTTTCTCATATTCTTTCAACTGTCTGGATGCATATGCCACTACTTTCCCATATTGCATTAATACACAGCTCAAACCTTTATGTGAAGCATCACTATAAATTACAAATCCCCCACTCCCCTCAGGAATAGTTAAAATAGGTGCTGAAGTTAATCGAACTTTTAGTTCTTGAAAACTCTCCTCACATTCACTTGTCCACTTAAATTTGACATTTTTCTGTGTCAATCGAGTCAATGGGATTGCGATTCCAGAAAATCCTTCTACAAATTTTCTGTAATATCCTGCCAATCCCAAAAAGCTTCGAACTTCAGTCACATTACTTGGTTGTTTCCAATTAACAACGGCTTCAACCTTTGAAGGATCAACTGATAGACCTTCTTTTGATATGACATGTCCTAAAAATGTCACTTGTTCAAGCCAAAATTCACATTTACTAAGTTTGGCATACAATTTATTTTCTCTTAATATTTGCAATACCATTCTTACATGCTGCTCATGTTCCTTCTGATTCTTGGAATAAATTAAAATATCATCGATGAATACCACAATAAATTTATCCAAAAAGGGCCTAAAGATTCGATTCATCAAATCCATAAATGCAGCCGGTGCATTAGTTAATCCAAAAGGCATAACTAAAAATTTATAATGGCCATACCTTGTTTTGAAAGCTGTCTTGAGTATATCTTCACCTTTAATCTTAAGCTGATGGTATCCAGATCTAAGATCAATTTTTGAAAACACTTGTGATCCTTGTAATTGATCAAATAAATCATCAATTCTAGGTAATGGATACTTATTTTTCACTGTCACTTGGTTCAACTGTCTATAATCAATACACAATCTCATAGTCCCATCTCTCTTTTTGACAAACAGTACTGGAGCACCCCAAGGTGACACATTGGGCCTGATAAAACCTTTATCTAATAATTCTTCCAATTGTTGTTTCAGTTCTTTAAGTTCTGCAGGAGCCATTCTGTAAGGTGCCTTAGAAATTGGTGCTACCCCTGGCAATAATTCAATGGAGAATTCAATTTCCCTGTCAGGCGGTAATCCTGGCAATTCTTCAGGAAAAACGTCGGGAAATTCTCGGATAACCGGAGTGGTATCCAAGTTTATTTCTTCCTTCCTATCTTCTTTGATATAGACAAGAAAGCCATGACACCCTTTTCGAAGGAGGCGATTAGCTCGAATACAAGAGATTAAATATGATGGAGAGTCTTCTTTGACACCATTGAAGTAAAATACTGGTTGATTCGGAATACTAAAGGTAACAATTTTCTTATAACAATCAATACTTGCATGGTATGCAGAAAGCCAATCCATGCCTAAGATTACATCAAAATCTTGAATTTCCAGGAGTATTAAATCAACCAACAGTTCCTTTTCTTTTATCTTTATTACACATGATTTGTACACTATATTGGTGTTAATTGAATCTCCCATCGGTGTGGCTACCTCTAGAATGTATTCTAATTGTTCTGGTTCTACCTTTAAGTGGCATGCAAAGTGTTGTGACACAAATGAGTGAGTAGATCCAGGATCAATCAAAACATGAGCTACTTTTTGGAAGATAGTAAGAGTACCTTGGATCACTGATTTTGAGGCTTGAGCATCTTGCTCGGTAATCGCAAATACTCTTCCCTTCATCTGAGGCTTTGGAGCTATCTCTCCCTGCTTTGGAAGCTGTTGTGTCTATAAGCTAGGACATTGTTTAATCTGGTGTCCCAATTTTCCACATTTAAAGCAGGCTCCAGTATTCCAATAACAAGGGCTTGATCCATGATTTTTCCCACATTTTCTACATGTTTCTATTGGGCTTTGAAATGGCGAGGGCCTTGGCTTCTTGTTTGGCCTTTCAAACTGTTGTCGATTAGATGATGTAAGTCTAACATGACTGTTCTGATTTTTCGTCTTTTGGTAATCTTCAAAATCTTTTTCGACAATTTGGGCACGATCTACTATTTCAGCATAAGTTCTTAATTTCAAGACTGATATTCTGCTTCTAATAGCTGGCCTGAGACCCCTTTCGAATTTCTTCACCTTTCTTGCCTCATTGTTAATCATATGTGGTGCAAACTTGGCCAATTCAATAAACTTGGCCTCGTACTGTGCTACTGTCCTATTCCCTTGGATTAATTCTAGAAATTCCATTTCTTTTTGGTCTCGAATAAAATCTGGGAAATACTTTTCATTAAATGCCTCTAGAAATACTTCCCAAGTCAAGGTTTTATTTTCTTTGACCAATACTCCTTTTGCCATTCGCCACCAGTGTTGTGCCTCACCTTCTAACATAAAAACTGCCAAGGCCACCTTCCTATCATCAGGACATTCCATAACCTCGAATATTTTTTCCAATTGCATAATCCATCCCTCGGCTTTCAGTGGGTTTACAGCACCCTTAAAAGAAGGTGGGTTTAATTTCTTAAATTGTTCGATATTACTCCCACCATTTCCTGTAACTGACTGCCTGGGTGGATTGTTGTTTTCCATCTAATGTTGCATTAGAGCAACCATATTTTCCAAGGCTTTGTGAATTCCTTCCATATTGGCTTCAGCCATTCTGGATCTTGACTTTATCCCGGTCTGTACACACAATAAATGTGATTTTAAGTACATTCTTTTTAAATTTCCTAAGGATCTTAAACCTATTGCTCTGATACCATAATTGTCACACCCCAAGAATTTACAATACTATTATTCCTGAGATGTGACGGACAAAACATATATACATCTATTGATAGGACAAATTTACAGTGGCGAGGTCTTACATAGTAAGTAAAGAAAGCTAGCACAACAACAGTATCTTCCAAGGTTGATCTTGACTAGCACTCAAAATGAATCCGTAGTTATCCTGAAAAAATGTTTACCATAGTTGGATGAGTTTGGCTACTCAGTAAGTGATCATCATAATCCTAAAAATAATCATGATTGAAAGATATCAATATTTTCCAAAATGAGATCTATTAATAGAAATGCATCAACAATTTCACTTTTAATAATTGCATAATTAAGTATAATCCGAGTAATTGAAAGCTTATAACACTTTTAACGGCAGTACATAATTCAAAGGATTTCACAAAATACCCTACTGGCGTCCCAAGTAGGTCACCTATATACCCCATCAGCGTCCTGATGGGTCCACTTAATCCCTATCGGCATCCCAGATAGGTCCACTTAATCCCTGCAGATCCACTTATACCTCACCGGCGTACCGAATGAGTCCACTTAATCCCTACCGGCGTCCCAGATAGGTCCACTTATACCTCACCGGCGAACCGGATGAGTCCACTTGCATACTTAAATTATTTCTAAATCTCTTTAAACATTTGAAAGCAGCAATATCATGTACTCAACATATCACTAAAATCATTAATATGAATTTCGCTTAAACCATTAATAACAATCACTCTATATAACATTTCAAAAATAACCAATCAAATATCTTGGGCTCAAATTTAGAAAGGTAGCAGTTTGTATAGGCATTCTAGCACAATTGCCAATTTAATATGTATAGAAAAACTCTTATAAAAATTCAAGAATACAGAATTATCACAATTTATGGGATGTTAATTTGCAAATAAACATTTCACAACAATACTATAATCAATTGCAAAAATGTCAATTTTTAAATAATACGGCAGTTATTTGCACATGAATTTTACAATGTCTAAATATTCAAAATAGTGGAAAGAAATATCACAATTTTACTAAAAGCAGAAATACCACATTTATTTCTAACAATAAACAAGAAAAATAAATAAATTTATTTTTCTAATCTACAGCATTCAAAATTTCTAATATAGATAAAATATAACAATTTTTATTAAAAAGATTATTTTTCATGATAATGAGGTCACGTGCGCATAAAATTTTTCGCGCCTAAAATTCATGATAATAAGCAGAAATAATTATTTCATTTCATTTTTAAAAAGAATAGATTATTTTTCGAGACAATGAGGTCACTTACACATAAAACTGATAAAATAAAGATCCTAGACGGTAATATCACTATTTATTAAAAATAGACTATTTTTCAGAAAGTCGATGTCACTTACCCACAATTATTTGAGAGGGAGCTTCCGATAAAAAAATTCGGTTCGAGAGAGAAGTTCACTGTGTTTCGACCAGAGAGAGAGATCTCAAAATTTTTTTTTAGGGTGGGAGTGCTCCCATCCCCTATTTAAATTCTTATAACGTATTATTATATTATTTTCTTACGCTCTACCTCATACCTGAGGTGTCGCGTTAAAAGCAGACTTTTATCGTACGAAAACCACGTCCGCTAAAGGACGTTGCCAGCTGCAAGCAGCAGGAGGCAAAAGCAGGCAAGCAAAAGTTAAACGAAGTAAAATTTTTTGAAAATAGTGATGGTCCGCAAGGACCATCATATTCAAACAGACCATCACCTATTTAAAAGCATTTTTTCTCCTTTTTTTTTTTTTTTTTTTTTGAAATTTTAAGATTTTTACACCCCAAAACTGGCCAAGTCTTCATGAGATCTCTCAAACGTCTCCTGCCAAGTTTCGTTGCATTCCAACATGTCTAAAGCAGTACAAACTTAGAAACAATTCCAGTAGACGGCCTCTAGCACCCTGAAACAATCCCTATAACTAGAGCAACATTTTCGGTGTCTCAATTTACTGTGGGACCACTGCCATTGGATTTGAAAAAGTTGAAAACCCCTAGCGGTCAAATTTTAGCTTGAACGGATATTCCAAGAAAAATTTATAGGCGAAAGAGCGAAACAGGAGGAGCCACACGCTATTCCCTTGCGGCCACCCTACCACTCAACACTATTAAAGGGACAGTCACAATTAGTCACTTTCAACACTCATATCTCACTCGTCCAAGGTCAGATCATGCTCAAATTTTGTGAGCATATTCGTCTCATAAAGATGAGCGTTTTGATATGTGGCACGCCCCGTGACAACATTCGAGCGTGAAAAAAATCTAGAGAGAAGTTGCTAATCCGTGAGGAAAGTGTAGGCATTCAGTAACATCATGCCTCTCTCGAGCAGCCAAATCACACCACTCAAGAGCCCGATCGACGCGAAACCTATTCCATCGTGTGCGTAAGGTCTCAGGCTATCATCGACCCGAACCCCATACATGAGGAATGGTCAAATTCTGTACACGAAGCCGACGAAGCAACTGCAAATTCCGTAGCCCGAATTCCAAATTTCGACCAAAATTTCAAAGTTACAAAATCTTCATTTTGGCATGGAATCAAGCTACGTTTATTTCCCCGCAATCGTAGCATCATGGTCAGTGTGATCCAGTGAAGAAATCACTAAAAAATATTAAGGAACGAGCACACTATCGATCCAAGGTTTCAAGATTCAACCAAAATTCAAGTCACATGATCGTGCCCTAAAAACACGATCCATTGCTCAAAGTTGGTATCAAATGGATCGTCATGCCGAGCCCTACAAGAAAACAATCATCTTTTGATCAACCGGGCATCAGAATGACGACGGATTATCCATGAAAAATCATGTACATTCTAGGGCAACATGGGGACTGTTTTTTAATTCCACAAATTATTAGGAAGGGAAAAATCTGTCATTTTGTACCTTATTTTCTAATTTATTTTATTCAATTTAATCTTAATTTTCAGCAATTAGGGTTACTTTTGATCATCCACCCATGTTTGGGGCAAATTCTATATATACAACATACCATCATTTTACATAAGGAGGCAACACACACACACACAAAATACACAAAGAGAGAGTTTTTACTGAATAAAGTTTCTCTTTCTTCTACTGTTGGGTCACATTTGAAGAGAGAGAGTAAGGTGAGAAAATTTTGGATCGGTACCTCTAGGCTCAAGGTAAACCTTCTCTCTATTCTTTGTCTTTTCTTCTTCTCTCTCTTCCTCACCTTCTTCTTCCTCTTCTCCGTCTGAGCTCCCCTCAGTGGTCATGCACAGCAGTGGCAGTGTCATGCATGCCTCTCCTGTGGTCTCACAGGTCGCGCATGGTGATGATAGCGCCATGCGCGAGCCTCCTTCTCCTTCTATTCGTCCATATCTACCTCCCAGTGAGGCTTCCAAATGGCGCTGCTCATCACCATCTGCAGACGTGTCCTCGACGCCTCAGTGAAGAGCGTAGATGGTGAAACTCATTGTCGCCCGCAGGGCTCTTCCCTCGTCGTGTTCCTATCATAGACGGCAATTCCTATCGCCGCCCATGAGAGTTCTCAACAATGCCTATAGCTGCCCTCGAGCTTCTTCGCGTGCGCGGTGCCTACCTCCTTTCGCGAGTATCCTTTGTGCATTTAGTGCTCATCGCCCCTCCCCATATGTCCCACGCCTACCGTCATGCTCCTCATGAGAACTATCGTCACGCGCTTCGCAAACGGCTATTGCCATGCACTTCACAAGAGGCTATCGCGCCAGCATAGGGGTGTGCTACCTTCTTGTGTTGCCAACGGCAATGCCTAGCATCTTTCGTAGTTCCCTGCTTCCCCTCATGCTGCGAGCAGTAGTGTCTAGCGCTGTCCAAGGGCCATGACAATGCTTGGAGCCATCATGCCCTATCTGTTAGCCATCTCATGCCTCCTCTTCATTCTCTCCTCTTCTCACTTGATTGAGGGTTGACCTAGCTTAGCATTGCCACACCCGCCTCGTTTTTGAGTAGTATTGCCGCCGTACTGGTCCTGAGTACCATGCCCGTCTTGCTACCGCTCCGAGTCGATCACTGTCCGGCCATCAAGCTAATCTCATCCCGTCATCAAGTTTTCTTCTCTTTTCGACCTTTGCTCGAATCTTCTACTCCATCATCCCAACCTCTCACATTCTTAGCCATACGCTTGTGCATTGCCCTAAGACAAGGGTAGGTCTCTTCGACCCCTTGTCTTGCAAATTAACTATAGAAGTGTTGTACAGAAAAACAAGGAGATTACA
The DNA here is from genome assembly GCF_054954075.1 of Amborella trichopoda. NCBI lineage: Eukaryota > Viridiplantae > Streptophyta > Magnoliopsida > Amborellales > Amborellaceae > Amborella > Amborella trichopoda. The sequence goes on along the minus strand of NC_142347.1, from coordinate 21,293,042 downwards.
GGTCAAGGGAGATTAAAGGCAATCAAGTTGTTGTCGCTCCTGAGGTTCGTCGTAAGGCAACCCCCTATACTCCTTCACCACCCCGAACCTCTTCATCTAGAGTCTCGGCACACCGAGGCGGAGACCCTATGGCCTCAATTCCTCACACACACCCAAGGGCTCGTGGCCCATCCACTCGAGCCACACCTCGAGGCAACCTTCACATTGCTTTGAGCTCGCATCCAGGGCTAGGCCTTCTCGGGCCGAACCCTACATGCGCCATCCATTTGCTTTCCATAGCTTGGGGCAATGCTAGCTCTACACCACCTCGAGCACATGAGGGTCGACCACTCCATCCTCCCTCTCAGCACACACAGCTCCACCTTGTGAGAGATGGGCTCCTGCCTCGTCCCTCGTAGGCACAAGCTCACAAGTCTCGTCCTCCTCAGGTCAAACCCATGGATCGAGCTCGGGCTGACCCCTAAGTCACCCAGATGACTAACCTTAAGGGTGCACACACACCATCTTTGTAGGTTCCTCTCCGGTCCAAACTTAGGCAGAGTCATGAACCAGCTATTTCCTCTATCACTCTCACGACAACAGGCAAGCACCAAGAGCCCTGGTACTCAAAGATCTTCTCTAAGAGTACCATCTTAAGCCAGCCTTAGGTCAGCAGCGAACTCGGGCCTAACAAAGGGAGTTGGGGTAGCGGCCTGACTTCAGACAAAAGCCTCCAACCACCAAGGCAAAAACCCAGGTTGCCTTCAATCCTTGGACCCCACTCCCAGCTCCAACTCATGGACACGACCCTTGCATGCTCAAGGAAAGTGGGGCAGTCAAGGCCTCAGGCTCGGTTCTAAAATGAAGTCCACAATAGCCACAGGATTAAGCAAAAGAAGGGCCTGCAGATCCTGACCAAAGAAGCCTCCAAGGCAGTTGAGGTCACCACCCTTGGTGTTCTCCTGCTACATAATCCCTTCTTCCTTCTCTAAACTCCAGATCCTGAGCAAGTCCAAGAGTATTGCTCGGTCATCACTGCCTTGAAGCCAAGGTCCAAAGACCGTCGAGAACCAGTTGTCACAAGATTATCGTACAAGGCTCGAGCCCAGTCAAGGTAGGATGGACCATTGCAGACTGACTTGCCAACCACGACTCGCCAACCACAGCAGTTCATTGTGCCACCAGGCTTTGACCCTCTAGAAGATATGGTCAGTGTCATGGGGATAGAAGATCCGGATGACACTCAAGAAGAGTGGATGAACACGTTTGAGGCAATGATGAAATCCATCCTTGAGAAGATGGAATGCCTAGAAGCCTCTAAGTCCCCTTCTTCGACTGATTCCCCGATCGATGAGGACACGATTCTCAGGCGAACTCCCCCACCGTCCTCTCAAGACACTTCTGCTTCCCGCGGGTTCTCCCAAACCGACATAGATGCTATGGTGGCCCATAGCCTTGAGAACAAGGTCCCAGGCATGCAAGAGGCGCCGCTCTACCAGAAGTCATACCCCTCGTACATTGACCAGGTGACGTTTCGCCCAAACTACCAAAAAGGGAAACTCCCCCTGTTCAACGGTACTACGCCCCCTTACCAGCATGCCGCTCACTTCCAAGCAGCTTGTAGAGAGACGACAATTGACGGGCGACTTCTCCTACGTCAGTTTGTGGAGACTCTCGAAGGGCCAGCCTTTTAGTGGTATGCTCGACTGCCTCCAAACTCAGTGCACACGTGGAAAGAATGGAGAAATTGTTTTACCAATACTTCTACAAAGTCCAAAGGAATGTGGAAACCATAGAGCTCCTTACTCTGATGCAAGACCCTGGTGAGCTGGTTGACAAGTTCATCGCACGATGGATGGAGCTGGCAACCTTTCATGCCACTCTTATTAGTGGTCCAGACTTACATACGGAACATGCTTCTCGAGATCGCCCTCCATGTCGAGACATCCAATCCACCCTCCATGTCAGAGCTCATCTCTAAGGCAGTTCATATTGAGGGATTGTTCAAGCACCATGGCAGCCCTCGTCAGCAACCCTCCGACTCAAATTCTTGCTCCAACAGTTGGGACAACCAAAAAGCAGTGATCAGCACGGTCGTCATCGTGACCGACACTAAGAGCATGACTTCTCAAACGCTGAACCTTTCCAAGGCACAAAAGCAGCAGTCTTACAATAAGGGCCCACCTCCTAAAAATTCTAAGCAAAATGACTACTGAATCCAACACCAGAGTAAAGTTTACCCCTTCGACAAGGAATGGACTCCTACATTGCTTCGACTGTTGTTAGAATAAAACATGATTCAGTTGCCGGAGATCAACACCGTAGAGCTGGCTGGACAGGAGATGAATGAGAGGTATTGCGCCTATCACAGGAGAGTAGGCCACCTTACTCATGAGTGCTATAAACTCAACGACACTATCAAAGCCCTTATTAACAAGGGTCAGATAAAGCTCGAAGAGTTAAAGAAGGCGTTCGGGGTAACTGAGGCCTCTCATATAGTGAAGTTCCAAGAGGGTGACAAGGCACCAGCTATCCTCCACACACTATTTTCTATAATGCTTAAAGAGGGACACATAACACTGAAGCCGACAAGGCAACCCAAGTTCCTGCCTCCAGGGACTGAGAACCTTTGGTGCGCATATCACCAGATATAAGGCCATGATGTCAGCGAATGCATTGGCTTCCGCGAACTCTTGGCAAAGAAGATGTAGCAGTGTCAGGAGCTTCAAGGCAACCCAGAAGGACGCCTTCAAGTCCCTCTTCCCCCTGTGCAAGAAAAGATCTCCCAACACAAGCTAAGGGAAACACTGAGCCAGACCCTCTACAGGCCCTCTTCGAGGAAATGCTTCAACAGAGCCTCATCACTCCCAGGCTAGCCAAGAAGCCTAAATGCCTCACCCAGGGTACAGAAATCCTCTAATACCCATATCACCAAGTATGGGGCAACGAGCTGAATGAATGTTCTGGGTTTGAAGCTATAGTCACTCGGAAGGTATAAGAAGGCCACATCATCAACTCGTTCTCCCTAAGCTCTTTCAAGCCATCTCTCTCATCTAAGAGGAGACCCCACTGCAGGTCCCTTACTAGCATACATTGGACCCTTGAGAGCCCTCGATTTCTCAACCCTGTGAAGTCTATCATGGGTGAAGTAGGTCCAAGTCCCTAAGCGTGAGGTAGTCCACCAAGCTAGGACTACTCACCAGCCTGATAGGGCAGTTCAAACACCTCCTCAGGGATCCAGAAGGAGATGGAAAGCACCCAAGTCAGCCCGTCGAAGGAATCGTATCCCTCAGCCACTGGTCGAGGAAGAGGCAGAATTTCTCAGGCCTCTTCCTCCTCTTCCGACCTTACAGGACTTCATCTCAAGTGCAACTCGCCTTATCCTTTCATCCAATCAAGCAGACATCTCTGATTCACCAGTAGCTTGGGATTCCTCCAATATGGGTGACAATGCTAAAAGCACCCCACAATAGTCAAAGCCGGGGAAAGACCTTAAATACCTCCTGTAAATGTCCAATTCTGACAACAAAGTAAAAGGCTACCCAGAATGTTCTAACTGTTCTTCTCCTCCCTCCTCTTCTATTTCTCCTACAGGTGCAGCTCAACAATGCCCATACTTTGACTCTCTAAATAGAGAGCTTGGAGGTACCAGCCTCAATGAGTCGTAGTAAAAGCACTTCAGAGAAATGCTGGCCCAGGTGGTTGGATTCTTGACAAACACTGATGCCCTGTCAATCCGAGCCAAAACCGAACCAACATCAAGCTCCTCTTCTAAAGAAGCCTCCCATATGGCGCAGATCTTGGAAGTACCATCTATCATTGGAAAAATGAGTCTAAGATCGGGGAAGAAGCTACAACCCACACTGTTTGAACATATTTTTAGCGCCTTGGTCCTTGGTAGGAAGCAGGTCAATAAAGCCTACAAAACAATGAAAATTCTCGACATTTTCAGAATGGCCCTAAAACTAGTCAAAATCTTTATCAACACCTCAAGAGACCATCTGCCAAGTTTCATCACGATCATACATGTCTAAGGCAGTGAACACAAAGGAACAGTTTTTGAAAAAATGGCCTCTAACACCCTGAAACGGACCCTACAAATGGAGCTACATTTTTGGTGTCTCAAATCATTGTGAGACCACTGCCATTAGATCTGGTACGGGCAAAAATCCCTATGGGCCAAGTTTCGATGTAATCAGACGCTCCCGAACAAAGATACAAGCAAAACATTGAAACAGGAGGGGCCACACACTATTCCCGTGTGGCTTCACTGCACCAAAACACCATTACAGGTGGCTGCTTTTACAATCACTGGCAGTCACTTTTGGGGTCCGTAAGTCACTCGTTCGAAGTCGGATCACTCCCAAATTTGGTGAGCGTATTCGTTGCATCAACACTAATAATTCGATATGTGGCATGCCCCGAGATGATGTATGAGAAGGGATAAAATCTAGAGAGAAGTTGCCAATCCCTGAAGAAATTGTAGAAAATTCAGCAGCGACACACCTCGCTCGATGGACCAAATCACGACACTCGCGCAACGAATCAACGTGAAACCAAATCCATTGTGTGCATAAGGTCTGGGACTATCATTGGTCCGAACCCTGTACATGATGGATGGTCATATTTTGTGCATGAAGGCGATGAAGTAACTGAAATTTCGGCCACCAGATTCCAGATTTCAGCCAAAACTCAAAAGTTGTGAAATCTTCATTCGGGCTCAAATCACGTCCCATTTGTTGCCATGCAATCATGACGACATGCTTAGTGTATTACAATGAAAAAATCATAGAAAAACATCATGGAACAAGCTCATCATAGATCCAAAGTTTTCAAGATTCAAGAAAATTTCAAGTCTTATGATCATGGTTCGAAACATGATCCATGGCTCAAAATTGGTATCAAATCGATCGTCATGACAAGCCCTATAAGAATATAATAATCTTTCAATCAAATGGGAATCCGAACACCCTAAGATCAGTCATGGAAGATCACGCAAGATCTCGGGCAGCAGTAGGGACTGTTCTGAAATTCCACAAATTGTTAGTTATGGGAAAAATAGTCCTTTTCCTCCAATTTTTAGAATTTCTTTTAATCAAATTAAATCTTAATTTTTAGCAATTAGGTGTAATTTTAATTAATCAATTCATGTTTGGGCACAATTCTATATAAACAAGCACTGTCTCATTATAAAAAGGACTCTAAACACTTGATTCATTCTTTGAGAATTCAATAAAATTTCCATTCTTGCTTGAACCATGAGTACGTCTTGGAGAGAGAGAGAGGAGAGAGAAGAAAAGGGTCAGCACCCTTTAGGTAAAAAACTTTCTCTCTCCTTACCTCTCTCTCTTCTCTCTCTTTCTCTCTCTTCTCTCTCTCTTTTCTCTCTCCTCTTCCCATCTCCATCTCTTTCTCTCTCATCTTCCCTTCTCGTCTCTAGCTCCTTCTGTCAACTTGCGAGACCTAGCGTCGGTTGGTATTCTCTATCTTCTTCTGTCAACTGGTGAGACCTAGCACCGGTTGGTCTTCTCTAACTTCTTCTGTCAACTGGCGAGACCGAGCACCTGTTGATCTTCTCTATCTTTGTCTGTCAACTGGCTAGACCTAGCGCCGGTTGGTCTTCTCTATCTTCTTCTGTCAACTGGCGAGACCTAGTGGTGTTGGTCTTCTCTATATTCTTTTATCAACTGGCGAGACCTAGTGACAGTTGGTCTCCTCTATCTTCTTTTGTCAACTGGTGAGACCTAGTCCGGTTAGTCATCTCTATCTTCTTCTGTCAACTAGCGAGGCATAGAGCTGGTTGGTCTTCTTTATCTTCTTCTGTCAACTAGCGAGACCTAGCGCCGGTTGGTCATCTCTATCTTCTTCTGTCAATTGGCGAGGTGTAGCGTCGAGGTGTAGCGCCGATTGGTATTCGCTATTTTCTTCTACCAGTTGGCGAGTCCTAGCGTAAGTTGGTCTTTTCTTTCTTCTTCTATTAGTCGACGAGGCCTAGCACCGATTGACCTTCTCTCTCTTCTTTTACCAGTCGGTGAGACCTAGCACCGGTTGGTCTTCTCTCTCTTCTTCTATCAATCGGTGAGACCTAGTGCCAATTGGTCTTATCTATCTGCTACTATCAGTTGGCAAGCCCTAGTGCCGGTTGGTCTTCTCTCTCTTCTTCTGTCAACTGGTGAGACATAGCATTGACGGTCTTCTCTCCCTTCTTCTATCAGTCGACGAGGCCTAACGTCGGTTGGTCTTGTCTCTCTTCTTCTATCAGTCAGCCGAGGCCTAGTGTCAGTTGGTCTTCTCTTTCTCTTCTTCTGTCAGTCGACGAGACCTAGCGCTGACTGGTTTTCCCTCTCTTCTTCTATCAGTTGACGAGACATAGCGCCAGTTAGTTCTCTTCCTCTCTTCTCATCTGACACAATCGGTAAAGCCTAACGCCGACTGCTTCCTCTCTTTCCCATCTCTTGAAAGAGTCAGCAATGTCGAGCACCGACTGCATCTCCTCTTCCTTCTTCTCTCCTCTCTTCCTTCTTCTCTCTCCTTCCATATATTCCCTTCTTCTCTTTAATTATTCCTCTGCTACTCTTTCGTTCGACCAAGAGGGGTTGAGGTTAGCATCTCATGGCAGTCCTGTCGTTTAGCCGTAATATTGTTATGCCAGGTTTGCTTGGCCGGCTTTACTGCCACGACAGACCGACCATCGTGGTTAGCTAGTCGATATTGGCAGTGACGTCTAGTAGCAATCTCGTGATCTGGTCTCATTTAACAAGCCCATTTCTCTACCACATTACGCCAATCATCCACTAGCCTAATCACTGCTTTGATCATCTCCTTGATCGAATTCTTCTCTCCCCCCGTCTTTCTTTCTTCTTTTTGAATACGCATGCTTGCGCATGTTCATCAAAGAAGAAAAGAGCCCCTGTCCCATAACCATTTCCATATATGTGTGTGATTGTAAGAAAGCAAAAAATAAGAATAATACGAGCCAAGGGTGGCTATTCTGAACCAGTTTCATTACTGAGGGGCTTTCTTCATGATCTAAGAGGGCGCCCACGCGAGTCAGCTTGAGTAAGTCCCGAACCCACCTTTAAATTCCTCTCTCACCGGTTGGTAACACCTGCCCCAGTTTTTGAACGAAGTTTCTGAGAGAGAGATCTCACAAACATCCTGGGTCTCTCTTGAAACCCGAGAATCGTGCCGCCCGATCCTCCAAGGATCTGGAGGGTGAGATCGCGGCATCTAACCACACACCTCAAAAGCTCAAGGTCCTCAAATTTCCTGATCCTTCACTTTTCCCTAGGCCTAAACCTCAAGCCTCTACATCTCTTATACAAGTCCGTATTACTTCCCCATTAACCCAGACGACACTGGCTGAACAACAAAGTCAGCCAGTGTCACCAACCAAAACCCAACCAAAGCCTGTTCTTAAGCCTACCCTACCACCTACACCAGTGACTGGATCAGGAACGCAAAAGTAAGTGAAATACGATGTAATTGGGCACTTGAGAAAGCTTCGAGCCCTTCTAAATATCTATGATGCCGTCTTGCTATCTAAGGACTATCATATGACTCTAGTTCAAGCTCTTTTTAACCTAGAGGTGTACGAGACTGAGATGGAGACTATTAAGGTTGACCCGGCCATCTTGAGTGGGTGTTGGGCAATCTCTTTTTCGAGGATGACGTTCAGTTGGGAGGAAAATTTCACAATCGCCCCTCATTGTGAATGGTGAACTCCACGCCTGCCTTATCAACCAGATTATGCTGGATGGAGGGTCAGCAGTCAACCTGATCCCAAGAAGGATCCTCACCCAATTGGGATTAGGGTCTGACGACCTCACTCCTACCCACATCACCGTGCAAGGGTTCAACTAATCACTGGAGAAGCCAACTAGCATGGTGCGCCTTCATCTCAAGATCGGTGACCTCAACGATTACGCTTAGTTCCATGTAATCAATACCGATACCTCCTACAACATCCTGCTTGGTCGCCCTTGGCTTCACAATCAGGGGGTGGTTCCTTCCACGCTCCATCAATGCCTTAAATACAGTCGAGAGGGGAGACAACACACAGTCTATGTTGATAAAAGATTGTTCCCTATATCTGAGACTCACTATGCTGACGTCAAGTACTATTTCACAGACCTTCTAGCACCAGAAAAGTCTAAGGATGATGATTGGAAGCCTGTGAGAGAGATGGGACCCTCGTCTCATGATGACGTTGAAGATCTGGGGCGAATGATCACTGACATGTTCAATGAAGAGGAAAGACAGGGCAAGATCCTTCCTTTGACTCTGATCTACCTGAGTATACCTTACCACCTCTCCGAATCACGGTATCCTCTCTCAAAGACGAAGCTTCCCCCTCTACTTCAAAATCTCCAAAACAAAATGATGAGTTAGAAGTAGCATCTGAGCCCATGGAAGCCCCAGAGGTAGACCTTCCAGCACTGGCGATCACCTACACACCAGACTAGCAAAAGGTCCTTCATATCCCCATGGCTCTTTTATAAGATGAATTAGGACACCAACCACAAAGGAAGGTGCTCCAAATTCCATCTTCATTGAACAAGGGGATCACCGGCAGCCAGAAGGTCTTACACTTCTCAGGGGTTATCGAAGAAGTAATGGCGGACAAGAGTCAGCCCTCCGGCTCTCAAGAACGAGACCCCATGACAGAGTTGAGAAGCGAGGTTCGTAGCCTCCAGACTTAGTTGGAGGTTATGCGCATCACTTCACAGCACTTGAAGGAGTTTGTCCCTGAGACTAAGACTTATGACGAGTTCAAAAACAATGCACCTCGAATCGAAGCCAAGGCTCCCCTAGACTAGAGTATTTACAGCGAACAGGCTCCCCAAATCATGAGAACCATGAATTATGAGCCCTTATCCAATCAAACACTCAGGGGTGAGGAAGTAGTTGCTCTCTCATTCGAGGTCATTGAAGCCATGGCAGGCTTCCATAAGACGAAGCAAGGATTGGGTTTTTCTTTTTCATCCCAAGCTATGAAAGGGTGGAAGCAATGAAATAGTAAAAGATTTGTTTCATTCATCAATTGAAGATTATTACAAAAAGGAGAAGAAGGGCATTTTAATATTATCAACAACTATTTGCATACAAGGAATCATAATGAAGACGTTCGTTCAATTCTCAATACTAAGCTTATACTAATAATCTTGTCATGTCCACTTGATTCCATCCTTCATAGCTGCCGCATGGAGAAGGAAAAACTTTCTAACCAAAGGACGATATTCCCCACGTACCAACTGAGGAGAAAATGGGTCTTTTCCTACCTCAAGGGCCATATAAAGTAATTCTTCCAAATCGTTGATGTTACGTTCAAGAATCACCATATCATCTGCATTTTCAAAACATGCGAAATCTTTGAATATCAAAGGAATTTTCGTAGGCGAAATCTCAAAATCTGGGTGAACGAACTGACGCATGAGAAAGTTGGTTTTAAGGTTACCTAAGTGTGACGTCACGGAATCTCTGATAGTCAAAGGCCCGGGGAAAAACTTAAGTAAAGGCTTGATAGAAGGATATTTTTCAATACAAGTTGATTCTTCTCAATCCAGAACCTACCTAGCCTGTTGAGCCGTTTCAGTCACTTTCATTTTGAACAAGCCTGTGCACGAAACATCGAAGTCTAGAAGATTGCTTATCAGCCTCTTCCCAAAAAAGGGGAACATGACCAACTCGAAGAAAGAAGCCCGGCTGAAAAGTTGATAAGCGGCTCTAAGAAGATCACGTCCATTGTCTTCATAGACATTACGGTGATTGAGCCTGGTAACTTGTGCAGGGAAAAGCATCACGGCCTTAATACGACAAAGCCTCCGCGAATGTGCCAGACAAGAGGATGAACAACTTGTCCCGAAAAGGAGGTGACTACAAAAGCTGAACCTATGATAAGTTCCCTTCGAGCAGAAGATGCATGGCTCCCTCTCAAGGTGACAAGAGATATCGCCATGTTACCCATTATTATCAGTTTGTACTCACTCTCACCTCCAGAAATAGGAGGCCAAGAAGAGGAATGTGGTTCATTCTCAGTAATGAGAGGCTCCTCGTGCTCAATAACAACGCGGCCCCCGTTTGAAGAAACCTGCGTCCTGGGGGTCTTAGAGGCCTTGGCTGATCGTCGAGAAGACATCCGTCGGAGGACTTTATCCAAAAGCACTAACTATTGCTGCTCGCAGCAAAGGGCAAGACTATCGCTATCTCGCAACCAAAAGAACGTATCGTCGTCCCACGACCAAGGGACTATCATAAATTCCAACACTCCAGCTGTTCACAAGTGCATCCCTTGAAGTCGGGGCATGCCGCCTAACAATCACGATGTGGCCTGACACCGTGCGTACGGAGGGTGACCATTCGCCATCCCTCAACCCTCTGCCTCCAAACCGTTGCAGGCTTGCAGTCCCTCAGGTTCCCACCGGTGTTTTCCCTCTTCTTAGGGACTTCGCTCTCGTTCATCGAAAATCCCTTTCCTGCCTTCTACTCATTACCAGAGTTAGTGGAAAACCACCAGAAATCACCGAAAGCTTCCCAAACCTTGCGGGTTTCATCTCTCTCAGTTTTTGCGCTTCAAACGTTCGCCACAAACTCACTAGAATTCCACTGAATGTCTGGTGAGCCCACTACTACTGCTCCTTCTTCGCTTCTGATAGTCTGAGTGCCGTCAGACTCCTTCGACTTCTCTATGACTTCCCCTTCAGCCACAAGACTACCAAAGAAGGCACCGAAACTCTGGTAGAGCACCTCTGCAAATCTTGCTAAGACCCCGAGGAACCTTGTTCCTTACTCAGAAAGCCTTGGAACTCTTCAAAAGTATCTGCAAGCATGGTACGAGGCTCAGGACCTACCCGAGTTCACCAAAAAGCCCTCTTGCCAGAAGTCTCTTCTCAAAATCTCAGGCTCTCTCTCTCTCTCTCTAGAAACTCTTTAACTATTTTACCCTTCGGTAAAAATAGTAGAAAGGGGTTTTCCCCCTTTTATACTTGACAGTGCCACAAGCTGCCCTTCACAAATCCGAAAAAGATGTTGCAGTTCTCATCTTCTGACGGCAATAAGACCAGGCTGGGGCGGGTCAAGACCGAGGAACGAAAGGGCTATCGTGGCGCGCCACATAAGAAGCCATCGCCACACGCCTTCGTCAAAAGCCATCATCGTGTGCCTTTGTCAAGGGCCATCGCCGCACGCCTTGGTCAAAGGGCCATTGTCGCATGCCTTAGTCGAGGGCCATCGCTGCACGCCTTCGTCAAAGGGCAATTTCCACACACCTTCGTCAAGGGCCATCGCCGCACGACTTCGCTCAGAGGCTATTGTCGCACTCTTCATCAAGGATTTAATAGCATGCTCTTCAACAAGTACCTAATGTTGTGCATGCGCCATCTAGGCCTAATGCCTCTTGCACCACCCAACACTTAGTGTCGCTATCATGCCACAACACTCCCCTCTGGACCATTGTCCTGCTTGTTCAGGAAGTTCATTCCCTGCATCACAGTCTCACTCCTCAGGGAGTCCAGTCTCCTGTGACGGCTTTGTTCCCCATGGAGTCGCATTCCTTCACCACACAACTAGCTGTACCGCATGATCTTAAACTGCGCAGCCATGGTCCAAACTATATGACCCTAAACTGTAGCCATGGTCTAGTTGCACGACCTTAAACTACTTAATCATCGTCGCATGAGTCAAAACTCTACGACTATGGTCCGTGTTACATGACCTTAAACTGCATAGCCATGGTCGAAACTATATGACCCTAACCTGTAGCAGAGGTCTAGTTGCACGACCTTTAAACTGCTTAGTCCTCTTTGCACGACTCAAAACTAAACGACTATGGTCCAACTGTGTGACCTTAAACCATAGTGCACGTTATAGCCACATGATGTTAAAAGGCTTAGCGACATGGTCCAAACTACATGACCTTAAACTGTAGCAAAGGTCTAGTCGCATAGCCTTAAACTATATGGTCCTAACCGCAAGACTTAAAATTGCATAGCCATGGTCCAAGCTACAAGACCCTAAAACTGTAATGCACAGGGCGACAAATGGTCCATATGCATAACTTCAACCGAAAGATGGGCCACCTATTCGCTAAAGGTGTACTTCATCAACACCCCCATTGGAGTTAGATGCATGCAAGGTTGTACTTACCCCTTTAATCCTCTATAGGTTTGTTTCATACCATCATTCCACTGAGAGTCACATCTTACTGTGACCCACTATCCCCAGGGAGTCAGGACCATTCTTACCCCTTCAACCCTCAATAAGGTTCATCTGTGCTCTGGCTTGTCATTCTCAGCAGAGTTACATCCATATCATTACTCATTATCCCCGTACAGTAAAACTAGCCCTCCTAATCCCTGGTAAGGTATCTTCTACTTGCCACTCCTCGTAGAGCCTCTATCTTTTTCTAAACTTCTCTGCTTGTATATAGCCTTAACTATCTTTGTCCCCAAGGACTCAGGTAGTTATCCATGAACTTATCCCCCATGAAGCTTTACCTCCATGGCAACCCACTTACTGGTCCGCATTGCATGACCTTAAACTGCACAGCCATGATCCGCACTGCATGACCTTAAACTGTACAGCCATGGTCCGTGCTGCATGACTTGAAACTGCACAGCTATCGTCCTAGTTGCATGATTTTAAGCTGCATAACCACAGTCCAAACTATATGACCTTAAACTATAGCGGAGGTCCAGTTGCACGACCTTAAACTGCATGGTCCTAGTTGCATGACTTTAAACTGCATAACCACGATCCAAGCTATACGACCTTAAACCATAGTGCACATACTGGCCGCATGATGTTAAACTGCTTCGCACAGGTTCAGGAGGCATGATACATGTACACCCCTTTTACGTGCATCTTCATGCATGTCTTCCTTAACCAACCCATTCGTGTGCGCACACCACCTTTATTGCCTCCCCAGTGAGTCGACATACGTGCACATGCCCTTTAAGTGCATCTCCATGCACGCCTTCCCTAACCAACCGTCGTGTGCACGCTCCACCTTCATTACCTCCCCAGTGAGTCCATTCATCATTACCATCTTTCATTATTCCCCAGTAAGTCTCACCCGTGCTCACAAAATGGCAAGCCATCTCGTCACCCATACTCGTCGTCAACTAGTGGATCACCATTCTTCACCCGCCATTTTTCCTGGATAAGTAGCCTTGTGCCATCTTCCCAAAGTGAGTCGTAACTACCACCATACTCACTCCATGGCCTCCACAGATTGCCATTCATCACCATCATGGTTCAGTTGTATGACCCAAATCTATAGTGCATGTCCTGGTCGCATGACATTAAAAGGCCTCGCACAGGTCTCGAAGGCACAACCTTAAACATGCATTCAAACAAAAAAAATGGGCATGGTGTACACATGTACAACGGAATGCCATGAGTAAAAATGACGGACGGGCATGGTCACAACAACATGAGTAAAAGAGTTATGTGGAAAACAAAACCCAGGCACGGTGAAAACGTTAAAAGGGCAACGTGAGCAAAAACGGATGAAAAGGGTGGACATGACCGTGAAGTCATGGGTAAAAGAGCCCCAAAAATAATAGAAGTTGGTGAAACCATCTTTACGATGCCACTTCCCATGTTCAAGTGAAAACCCATGAAAGGGTGCTTGGATCGACAAAATAGGTTGATGCACTACCGCCGCCTCAGCCAACACTCAATTTCCGAACAATCACAAGCTTGGCTAATGAGGTCTACCCAAAATCCTCAAATGCCAACATTTAGTCACAACACAAATAGGCTCATTAGGGAGTGAGAGCCACATAAGATCTCCCACATTTCAACATCAACAACAATAAGAGTCCTTGAGGGTGAGGACGATGACCAAAAGATCCCTATGGAATGTTAAAGACCATCACGAAGGCAAGAAACTGATGAAGACAGAATTTAACCTGCCAGAGACTTCAGGGTATTCCTTGCCAAAATCCCCTGCCCAACAAGGGCCCAGACTTTCAGGCAGGTCAAAAGCCCCCGACTGAACCCCGCTAGACGGGACCTACAGAGATACCCTGAACATCAAAAGCAAACCTAGTGTAGTAGCGAACAATGCCAACCAAAGGTTCATAGCAATTGGCCTTTAGAAAGGTCTGATTTCATCTAAGGAGGTCCCTACAAAGGCCTCAAGCTTCAGAATCGTAGATAGTCCTTCGAGGGTGAGGAGTTCGATAGGGTCCCTCAAACTCCCTGAATGATTGCAGTTCTCGATTCTCTCGAAGCACAACATTCGGTGGGGCATGTTGTTGGAAGATATTTTTCATCATCATGGGGCCCCCGCTTAATAAACGCCTAGTAAACAATAGAAATCTCCACAGTCTCCCCAGAACTGGCCAAGATCTTCATGAGATCTCTTAAAAGTCTCCTACCAAGTTTCATCACATTTTGACATGTCTAAGGTAGTACAAACTGAGAAACAATTCTAGCAGAGTTTGCCTCTAGCACCCTGAAATAGATCCTATAACTAGAGCTACATTTTTGGTGTCTCAATTTACTATAGGATTATCACCATTGGATCCAGCACGATTGAAAACCCTTAGGGGTCAAATTTCAATTGGAACGGATATCTCAAGAAAATGTTATAGGCAAAAGAACGAAACAGGAGGAGCCGCACTCTATTCCCGTGCGACTGCCTTGAAACTCAACACCATTAAAGGGATAGTCACAACCAGTGAATTTTGACGCTTATATCTCACTCATTCGAGGTCAGATCAAACAGAAATTTTGTGAGTGTATTTATCTCATCAAGAAGAGTGTTTCGATATGTGTCACATCTCGTGACGACTTCTGAGCGTGAAGAAAAGCTACAGAGAAGTTATTGATCCGTGAAGAAAGTGTAGGATAATCAGCAGCGTCGTGCCTCGCTCGAGCAGCCAAATCACGACGCTCGTGGGCCCGATCAACATGAGACCAATTCCATCGCGTGTGTAAGGTCTCAAGCTATCACCGACCCAAACCTTGTACATGATGAACGATCGAATTCTGCACACAAAGCCAATGAAGCAACTACAAATTCCGTCGCCGGAATTCCAGATTCTGACCAAAACTCCAAAGTTGCAAAATCTTTGTTTGGGCACAGAATCGAGCTGCGTTTGTTGCCCCATGATCGTAATGGCATGCTCAATGTGATCCAGTGAAGAAATCACCGAAAAACATTAAGAAACGAGCACAATATCAATCAAAAATTTCAAGATTGAACTAAAATTCAAGTCACATGATCGTGCCCAAAAAACACAATCCATGGCACAAAGCTGGTATCAAATCGATCGCCATGTCAAGCCCTATAAGTAAATAATTATCTTTCGATCAACCGGGCATCAGAACGACCCCGGATCATTTGTGAAAAATCATGCACATTTTAAGGCTACACAGGAACTGTTTTGGAATTTCATAAATTGTTAGGAAGGCGCAAATCTGTCATTTAGAACCCTATTTTATAATTTATTTTAATTCAATTTAATCTTAATTCTCAACAATTAAGGTTAATTTTGATTATCCACCCATGTTTGGGGCAAAGTCTATATATATCACGTACCGTCATTGTACGCAGGGACGTAATACACACACACGAAGAATACATGAAGAGAGTTTCTACTGAATAAAGTTTCTCTTTCTTCTCATTATTGGGTCAATTTTGGAGAGAGAGAGTAATGTGAGAGAAACTTTTGGATGGGTACCCCTAGGCTCAAGGTAAACCTTATTTCTCTTCTTTTTCTTTTCTTCTTCTCCCTCATCCTGTCCTTCTTCTTCCTCTTCTCCATCTGAGCTCCCCTCAGAGGTCATGCACGACAGTGGCAGTGTTGTGCATGCCTCTCCTGTGGTCTCATAGGTCGCGCATGGCGATGGCAGCACCATGCACAAGCCTCCTTGTCCTTCTGTTCGTCCATCTCTACCCCTCAGCGAGGCTTGCAGACGGCGCTGCCCATCGCCCTTCGTAGACTCGTCCTTGACACCTCAGTGAAGAGCGTAGATGGCAAAACTCATTGCCGCCCGTAAGGGTCTTCCCTCGTCACTTTTCTATCGCAGACAGCGATGCCTATCACCACCCGCAAGAGGTCTCAGCAATGTCTATCTCTGCCTGTGAGCTTTCTTCGCATGCGCGGTGCCTATCGCAATCCGCGACCCTCCTTTGTGCATTTAGTGCTCATCACCTCTCCCCCTGCATCTCATGCCTACCGTCATGCACCTCATGAGAATTATCGTTCTGCTTTGCAAATGGATATTATTGTGCACTTCAAGAGAGGCTATCGCCGCCCGTGTAGGGGTGCACTACCTTTTTATGCTGCCAAAGGCAATGCCTAGCACCATTCGTAGTTCCCTGAATCCCCTCATGCCACGAGCATGAGTGTTTAGCACCATCCAAGGGCCATGACACTGCTACTCCATGGTCGTGGTGGCGATGCCTGGTGCCGTCAGGTCCCTATCTCTCCGTCGTCTCATGCCTCCTCTTCATTCTCTCCTCTTCTAACTTGATTGAGGGTTGACATAGCTTAGCACTGCCACATCTGCCTCGATTTTGAGTAGTCTTGTTGTCGTGCTGATCCTAAGTACCATGCCCGTCTTGCTACCGCTCTGAGTCAGTCATTGTCCAGTCATCAAGCTAGTCTCGTCCCTTCATCAAGTTTTCTTCTCTTTTCGACCTTTGCTCGAAACTTCCACTCCATCATCCTAACCTCTCACATTCTTAGCCGTACGAGTGTGCATTGCTCTAAGACAAGGGTGGGTCTCTTTGACCCACTTGTCTTGCAAATTAACCATAGACATATTGTGCAGAAAAACAAGGAGATTACAGGTTAAGGGAGGCGATTTCGAACCAGCTAAAGCCGCTGAGGGGATTTTCGAAGTGATCTAAGAGGGTGCCCACACGAGCCAGCCCGAGTAAGTCCCGAACCCACCTTAAATTCCTCTCTCATCGGTTGGTACACCTGCCCTTACTCTTGAGAAAGGTTCCGAGAGAGTGATCTCAAATCTCGAGTTCACTAGATACCCGAAATACATGCTGCCTGAACATCTAGATCTTGAGGGAAAAATCGAGGCGCCTAACCATTGTCATGTCTAAGGGTGGAGCCCCAACTCTTCTAATAAGTCCGAGCGGCTCAGAAAGAAGATCCCCACCTGATGAAAATCTTCCAAGAATAAAAAGGGAAAGAGGATTTTTCTGTAGGCGATGATGAACTGTTAAGGTTTAAGGGCCGAGTATGTGTTCCCAATGATGAAGGTGTAAAAAGGGCCATTCTGAAGGAAGCACACCACTCTCGTTACACGATATATCCTGAGGGTACGAAGATGTACCAGGACATGAAAAGAGCATTCTAGTGGAACAACATGAAGCGAGACGTGGTGCAATTTGTGTCTAAATGTCTAACGTGCTAACAAGTGAGGCCGAACATCAGAAACCTGCCGGATTATTATAGCCCCTGCCCATACCAGAGTAGAAATGGGAACACATCGCAATGAATTTTATCTCTAGTTTACTAAGATCTAGTGCATGGCATGATAGTATCTGGGTCGTGGTGGACTGACTAAGTAAGGCTGCTCACTTCTTACCAATTTGCATGACCTATACATTGGATAAGTTGGCCCAACTATACATCAGAGAAATTGTGAAACTTCATGGGATTCCTATAAGTATTGTATTAGACAGAGACCCTAGGTTCACTTCTAGATTTTGGGCAGTTCTACAATCAGCCCTAGGGACCGAGCTTATGTTCAGAGCATGTGTAACTAATTTTAGAGGAAGCTGAGAAGACCATCTACCTGATAGAGTTTGCTTACAACAGTAGCTGGCAGGCCAGCATCCAGATGGCATCTTACGACGCCCATCTGCTGGGAGGAAGTAGGCAAAAGGAAATTATTAGGGCCCGAACTAGTTTAGCTAACCTCTAAAAGGATCTCCTTAATTAAAGAATAGCTTAAGGCAGCCCAAAGTTGGCAAAAGAGTTGTGCCGATAATCACAAGAGAGACCTCGAGTGTGAGGTAGGAGACCGGGTCTTCCTGAAGGTATCACCAAACAAGGGCATTAACAGATTTGGTAAGAAAGGGAAATTAAGCCCGTGATTCATTCGGCCTTTTGAGATTTTGAAAAGGATTGGGAGCGTGGCATACCGACTTGCCCTACCACCTGATTTGGCCAACCTTCATAATGTTTTCCATGTATCCCTGCTAAGGAAATATCAACTCAACCCGTCTCATGTTTTGGAGTACGAACCAATTCCGCTCAGGGAAGACTTAACCTATGTTGAACAACCGATCGGGATATTGGACCGGAGAGTGCAAGTATTACGCAACAAGTAAATTCCTCTAGTCCGTGTGCAATGTTAATATCACTCAAAGGACTAATCAACATGGGAACGAGAGGATGAAATTAGGGAGAAATCCCCCCACCTCCTTGATCAATGATTTGGGGACAAAATCCCTTTTAAGAGAGGGATGATGTAAGGACCGCAATTCAATTGCACCAGACCACTCACGGCAGTAGAGAAAGAGAAGGGAGTCAAGAAAGACAGAAGCACACGAGTGGCGCTAAGAGCAAAGGTTAATGTCATCTGAGTGCTTGAACCTAGCATGGAAACGATCGCTGTGCGTAAGAGTGAAGAATGGAAACGTTGCGTGCGAGCGAGGAGTATCGCCACGCACGAAAGGCGTAAGAAGCATCGCCGCATGTAAAGGAGATTAACGTCGTGCGTGAAACAAGGTATCGTCGACTGGAGCGTCGCCGCTAGCTTATTGCCGCCTAGATTAAGGACGCGATAGAGAGAAGAGGGAGAGAGGCAGGCTATCGCAGCAAGGAAGGCGGAAAGCTATCATTGCAAGGAAGGCAAAGTATCACCATGAGCGTAAAAGAAGGCTATTACCACACGCGTTATGTGTTGGACGATGGCTGATAGGGCCAGCACCGCACCACTTTTGTCAGAAATGTGCCCCGCAGCTAACGCCCGCTACAGTTTTCTTCACCACCTACCGCGACAGTTTTCTTCACCACCTAACCCCACATCTTTAAATAGTGCCCTCTACCCATTGTCATGCACGTGCCTGCACCATAGCTGTGGGAGTGCTATCATCGTGAAGAGGCCTCTGGGATGAAGGCGACTACGTGGAGGGAGTGGGGAGCACCATGAGCAAATAAGTGCGTTTAGTGTTATGTTCCTCAACTTAGTTAGAATTTAATGGAACATCATTAATCAAAAGAATGAATGGAGAATTAACGAAATAAAGTAGAATAAATGGTTGAGAATGAATTGTAAATTTTAAGGAAATTAAAGAACCCTTTTTCTTGCCAAACTTGCAAGCTTATTCATTGATACTTAAGTTAGTTCATAAGCAAGTAACACGGCGATGACACATATAATTTCCAGCAAAAGTTAAGGCAATTGCTCTGTGCTTTTCACTCATCAAACGGTGCCCTCTTGTGCCTAAATCAGTTTCAACGAAAGAAGTATAGGTCTAGTTAAAGTTTGCCTCTTACACCATGATATATGGTCCCTTATGCGAGATATGTCACTGTCATAGTTGCGATAAACTCCCAGCAACTGTGAACCTGTTTGGGCCGCATTTTCGACCAGGTGAATGGCGCCCCAAATCTGCCACCAATGTAAGGATTGTGAATGAACGTAAAGTTGCATGTTTTGAGATTCTTAAAATTCCCTATAAATGTTGAATTATATTTGAAAATGCATCGACACATCATTACTCATCACTATTGCTCATTTGAGGCCTCACATTGATCTTGTGAATAAAGTTTGATTTCCTCAATAAGTGAAACATCTAACTTTCTTGCTTAGTTATTAATTGAACCATTCAGATGTATTGATCAAGTAATGAGTGTGAATGCCACATGATAATTGTCATGTGTATCCTATGGGAATATGTAAATGATGCCACTTAACAAAGTGTTGGGTGAAGAGCAAAACGATGCAATATTGATACGATTGATTCATGATGGAAGCTTCATGATAATGGTCAAAGGCCATTGATAATGCTCACATATGAATGAGATGCTATGAATCATGAAATAAATGCCCCGTGATGATTGCCATGCTGTTATGATACTAATTGTGATGAGAATGTGATGTGTATGTCATGAGGAAAATGAACTAACTAATATGAATGAAATGAAATGAGGCCTTAATGATAACCACTATGCATTGGGACACAAGCCCATTGGTAATGGGTGTTGTATTGTTTTATTGATGAAAAGGCTAACCACTACGCATTGGGACTCGGCCCATTGGTAGTGAGTGTTGTATTGTTTTATTGATGAAAATGCTGACCACTACACAGTGGGACTAAAGCTTATTGGTAGTGGATATTGTGTTGTTATACTAATGATAGAGCTGACCACCACGCATTGGGACTCGATCCCTTTAGTAATGGATACTGAGCTTAATGATGAGAACACTGGTAGCTACATGGTGGGACTCGAGCTTATCGGTAGTGATGCGAGGTTCATCGAGATAGTGATGTCGATGTATTCCCTAGCGTGCCTAATGACAGGAACATGCTAGGGGAGAAAAGAGGGTCGCTCTCTATGATCCATAATATGAGATATGAGATCTTATTTGATGCCTCACAAGGTGACGGCCTGTCGAACCGTAGGAGGGAGGGTGACGGACACTGTGGGAGTCGAGCTGCAGAGTGGTGGCTGCAGGTGCTGAAAGTTTCAGATCTGTTAGGGTCTCTTCTGCATAGTAGGTGTCTGGTGGTGAGGCTACTGTGTTGTTTTGATGCGATGTATTATAATGTCAATCTTGTAATCCTTCAACTATATTGTAAAGACTTTTGGAGTTGAATGAACGCTTAATGGTTTTAATTTTTTCAGTTTTCAGTGTTTGATGGATGATTTTTTATTTATTTCTCATGGTTTGCTTTGATTCCGCACTCTAAACACGTGTTGATGCCACTCCCACCTGAGTGACGTACGCAACCTCTGGTTGCGATCCCACACTCTGCCGCCCTCCAGTAGGGGACGGTAGGGGTTAGGGGGACAAGCATGCTTAAGACTCAGGCACTCGGGTCCTTCTGTCAAAATGTGGTACCACATACTTGCTGACCTCAGTCACTTTTGAACATGTGGATCATGCGGTACCGATATGCTATGGCAACCATGAATCACGCAAAGTCCTTAGCTCTTCTTTCCTGCCAGTGTTCACTCTGCCATGGCATTTTTCAAAGAATACAGAAAAGGGACAACCCTGATCAAGCCCATGTTGGCGAGCAAACTGATGGGGGAAGTACCCTTCGAGTTTTGCATTGCGTGGGGTGCTTTAGGCCAAAACCCCGCCTCTGACGCTTAAAATAAACATGAGCTCCTTGATGGTTGCGGGAGCACCATCCAACTCCTTGCCCAGTTCATCATTGAAGGTGCAGTCAGTAAAGCCTCCAACTGGAAAGGAGACCCCAACGCATGCTGGAGAACTCATTTCCAAACAAGTTACGAGCCTTCCCCGGGCTGTGAAAGATAGTCTTCTGCCCAGCAATCATCATCAAGAAGGGGCATATCTTCTCCCCTGTGCCAGGACTTCTAACATAAGTGGCAAGGAAATAAGTTCCTAAACACCCGTATACATAATGGATGGGGAATGGTGTCTTGAAGTCCCCTGGGAAGGCTTCGCCTCCAACAAGGTCATTGCACCCCTCTTTGCCTTTATAGGCTTTCCCTCTAGAGATGGTTCCTAGTCCATTATAGATAGTGCATAGAACTGGTTGTATATGGGCGTACTGGTGCCCCCTTGCCATGTTGCAAGCCACGTAGAATCCGCCTGAAAGGATTTCATCTGCCCCTCCAAGAATAGCGAACTTGCATAGAAACAGGGCCAAATATGTGGCCAAGAAGACGCAATCATCACTAGTCTTGGGTTGGTGCATTGGAGGCATCCCCTTCATAACTTCCTTTCCCTTCCTTCTTGAAGCACCTAGACCACCATCCTTGAGGTAATCCCCGTAAAACGCATTTCACCCATTCGGTGAAGGTCACCGATCATTGCTAGCCTTTGAATAAAGCAGTTGGTAAGTCTCAAATATTTTTCGAAGACTAGCAGGCAGTTCTTCTTCTCCTAGGCGAGCATTACTAAAGATGACGGAGTTCTAAGGCACGAACTCATCATGCATTTCTCCAATCAGTGGAAGGCCACCGATGAAGTGAAGATCCAGTAAGGAGATTCCGACCTCCCCATGCCCAAGGAGCCATGTGTTACTAACATGACTCCAGGTTTCCAGCGATACCTTAACGGTGTTGGAGTACCGATCATATTAGCTGGCTGAGCACTGAACTGCTGTTAGCAAAGAAGCACACTCAAGAATGCTTCTGTGTGACCCCAGCACTTGGATTGTCTAGGAGGAGTACCCCTTCAAGTACTGGTGCTCCCCCTATACTCTAAGACCAGTATAAGACCATATCAGCCCCTTGGTCTTCACCATCCTCTTTCATAGAGTGGGAAAGTTTGCACCAGAAGCCTCGTTCCGGTGCATGCAATGAAGAAGAGCCATCCCTTCTTCAACACTGACATTCCCACCATTATCCTCCCAGACCTCAAATCGATCTGGGTCGGTAATAAAAGCAACACTAAGGGGCCACTCTGGTTTGCATATTGGGGCCGTCAACCAAATGGGTTCACCTTGGACTAGACACTCACTAGCAAATTCACTAGTGTCAAGCTCTCGTCCATTTGGAAGGTTCTTCATGTCAGGGATTCAGTTTAAAGGCCCGAACATTAGACCTACTTTAAGCACTCACTGCTGAGCGAAAATCACCAAGCCACAAGGCTATCACTGCGCGTGAAAGGCACTGACTAGCGTCATGCATGACTAACGCCGCTTACGTCAAATAAGGCCTAAAGTCAGTTGTGCTTGCTAAAGGCTAACGTCGGGTTCGTTTTGAAAGCCTAACACTGGCTATGTTTGCCAAGGCCCAACACTAGTTGTGCTTATTGAAGGCTAACGTAGGGTGCGTTTTGAAAGCCTAACGCCAACTATGTTTTCCAAGGCCCAACACTGGCTGTGTTCTCAAAGCCCAATGCCGACCGTGTCTTCAAGACTATCACCGCTTGTGATTTTTGAAGCAGCGTCGCTCATATCTCCGGCACATGCCACAGACTGCACACGTGTCACCTCGAGCCCCAAGAGTTCCGCCTAACAACCGCAGCCACGATGTGGTCTGACGCACATCCTCGCACATGTGGATTGGCAGCCGTTCACCTCTCAATGACCGTTCACTGCCAATGATTGTTCATTCCCCTACGACCTTCTGGCTACTCACTGGCAACCACTCACCAGAAAACTCACTAGCAGACCTTCCCCTCTTCTTCCCGACGGTGGAAAACCACTAGAAAACTCCCGAAAACCATCGAAAGTTCCCCGGCTACTCCCAGCGGCAACTTGGATCCCTTTCCTCTTCTCTAGTACTCTCAAAACCACTGTCGAAATCTCTACAGACTCCAACCAACTCCCTATTTTGCTCGCACTGCCTGTTTTTCAACTCTAGCAGCAGTGACCCCTGTGAAGACCCCTGCACAACTCTGCTGGTTCTTTCTAGATGGCGTGCTTGCGGGCAAGCTCTTGCCTGTAAGCTTTGTGTTCTTGCTAGAATTCTCGTCGGGAGCTCTCTAACTCTTACTGTTAAAACCCTTAGTCATTTTTACCTTCGATAAAACGGTAAAAAAAGGGGTTTTACCCCCTTATTTAGAAGAAGCTTCCTCGAAGTGACCCTCACAAAGCAAAAAATACAAGACAGGTCCCTAAAGGCTAAACGGTAAAGGGCCGAATTGGATCATGCTCAGACCCAAGACCCGAACAGAGGCTTACCACCATTAGTGCAACCTCGAGCATCAAAACGGCAATGAATCAGGGCCAGGCTGGACCCAAGCCTGAGGCCCAAACTTAGACCAATGCCGCTCGCAGCTAATAATGTGTGTGAAACATCGTGATTAATGTCGCGTGTTAAACTCCCTGACAAACGTCGCTTATGACTAACACCACGCGTACCAACATCGTGCGCCAACGACTGCTCAATGTCATCCGTGCAACTAGAGACTCCATGCTAGTGTCGTGCATGTCTGAATCTAGTCACCGCTGTGAGTGTTCTACCATCATCCCCAATAGGAGTTACACCAGTGCCGTAGCCCATCATCCCCAGTGGAGTTAGATGTATACCAAAGGTCATGCTTACCCCTTCAATCCCTAGTGGGTCAGTCTCGCACCAAGCTATCTTATTCACAGGGAGTGAGGTTACCTTCCATAAACCTATGCTCCATGGATTCATCTTTCACCCCAGGGAGTCATACTTGCCCTCTAATCCCTAGTGAAGTCTGCTTTTGTTTGCCATCCCTCGTCGGGCCACCATCTCCATCTAAGCTCTTTGCTTGTGTATAACCTTAACCATTTTATCCCCAGGGAGTCAGATTTATCCACAGACCTATGCCCCATGGAGCTTCACCTACATGGTGACACACACAATGGTCCGTACTGCATGACCCTAAACTTCATAGTCATGGTCAAGATGCATGACTTTAAACTCCACGGTCCAAACTATACGACCTTAAACTGTAGTGAAGGTCCGGTTGCACGACCTTAAACTGCATGGTCCTGGTTGCATGACTCTAGACTGCATAACCACGGTCCAAGCTATATGACCTTAAACCATAGTGCACGTCTTGGCGGAATGATGTTAAAAGGCTTAGCACCGTGGTTCAAACTATATGACCTTAAATTGTAGCGGAGGTTTAGTTGCACGACCTTAAACTACATGGTCCTAGTTGCATGACTCTAAACTGCATAACCACAGTCAAAGCTATATGACCTTAAACCATAGTGCACGTCTTGGTCACATGATGTTAAAAGGCTTAGCACCATGTGTGATGACCCAAATTATTCCTGACCAGTTGAAGTGCATGGCGAGATAAAGAGGGAAGAAGGCTAGAAGACTGCGCGGCGATAAGAGCACGCGGCAGTATAGAGCGCATCGCCGCGAGTGAAATGTGTTATCGCCGACTGTGAAATAGAGGGAGTAATGCCGCACGCGTCAAAATGCAAAAAGAGAGAGCGCATAGTGATGAGTGCTTGGCGATACGAGGAAGAAGAGAGAGCACGCTGCAATGAGCGCTCAGCGATAGCAGGAAGAAGAGAGATCACGTGGCGATGAGCGCTCGTCGATAGGAGGAAGAAGGAAGAGCGTGCACGGTGATAGGAGAGAGATGGAGTGACACATGTGAAGTGAGCTTCTGCTGGTAGTGTGTCACCGTCGTAAGTGTTATTGCCGCTTGTGCTTCCGCCAGTAGTGTTGTTGCCACTCGTGATTCCGCTGGCAGTGTTCGTGAGAGAAGGCCAACGTCGTCTGTGAATGAAAGAGGCAATGCCATGAGTATTTGAAAGGAATAAATTTCACACACGACAGTGAGATGGAGCAAGTGGAGTAGTGCTGGCTGTGTTTCAACGTGCGTGCAGCGTTGGCTGCGTAGCACCGGCTGTATCACTGGCATGCATGTGTTGAAGCTGGCACTTGTTGAGTACATGCTAGTGTGAGGGACACTAGTCCAGATTTTTAAGAAATTTTTAACCACTTGGATAGCCACCGCACTCTTAAGAGTACTTAAGACTCACTCTCTCCCTCACCCATGCCACTCATTCATCTTTCTCTCTCTAAGACAAGTTTGAAGAAGTAGCTTGGAGGGCAGCCGTTGTTGGGTAGGGGTGAGAGCTATAAAATGAGGATTGAAGAAGGCACCATTATTGTTCATGTGAGTGGATCCATCACCGTTGCATTGTAGTTATAAAGAATGCATGACCTTATGCTTGTGAGATGAGAAATGAAAGTATATGTGAAGTAGAAATTCCTTATGCCTTGTTCACTGAAATTTGGGGTTTTCGTTTCATGATGCAAGTGGATGCTGAGAATGAATGCATGATGCTTAAATCTTGTAGGACATGCATGTTTATGTGTATACATGGTGAGAGAATATTTATTATCATGTTCTTTATTATGGAATGAATGTTATGAAATGTGCTCTTGAGACATGTCATATGAGACTATGAAAATCCAGAAATATATGTGTTCTTGAAAGAGATTTTTGAAGAGCCAAATGAGGTCCGATTGACCTAAAATCACCACCATTGAAAAGATATGCGAGTCTAGTAAAATGCTTGTTTTTTTTTCCACTGTCAAAATTCTTCATGAAAATGAAGTTATGTTTTAAAATATGAAGGTATCTCACTGTTGACTGTTTTCCTAGATTTTTCCACTGGTACTACTGTGGTCACTGATTTTAACTGACCAAAGGAAGTCCATTTTCGTTCAAATGACAGTCATTTGAAAGGTCTTTGAATAGAATAAACTTTTCATGTATAAACTATTTTTATTCTTAGGTTGAAAGTTATACTTCGTTTTATGAAGGTATGTCACTGTGGATAATGTCGATAAAATTCAGAACTATTACTTAGCTTGGCATGAACCTTCAAACCATCAAATGGAGTCCAAATTCTTTCAAATTTTGCTTGCTAGAAAGATACATGTCTTGGCTCAAACTTTTATTTTTGAAACCATCTCAAGTTGCTTAACTGTTTGAGAGTTATAGTGTTATGAAGTAGGGTATGTCGTCATTCCCTGTACACCGCAGAGTGCAGCTAGTGAACCCTCATCCCCTTGAACCAGAATGGGGCTAAATGAGATCCAATTGTCTTCAAACCACCGCCGTTTGAAAGATAGGAGTGTTTAGTACAAAATTTCTTTTGGAACTATCCTCAAAATCTAAATGGACCAACTGTTATGACCCCAATTGTGAGCGCATGTCATTGCCTTTAATGGCAAGAATTTGAGCTATGAGGCTTAATTGGAATATTATTATGGTTACTATGATATTGTCATTGTGACACTGTTAAAATGTGATATCTCCACTGTCATACAAAGATGTTAATATTGTGAATAATGGTTCCATCTTGCTTATGTGATATGTGAATGGGCACCTACTGTGTGAATAATGGTTCCATGTTGCTTATGTGATATGTGAATGGGCACCTACTGTGTGAATAATGGTGCCGTGTTTCTTATATGATATGTGAATGGACACCAACTCTATGAATGATGGTGTTGGTATCTGAACCTTTCCCTTACTCCCCATGATAGGACGAGAGTCAGGATATGGACATTTGGGACCCCCCAATCTTTAAGGGCACTACGCATTGGGTCACCCAATAGTAGTGTAATGCTCTCTCGCTAAAAGGGCACAAGGAGAGGGTCATGTCTTGCAAGGCCACTTCCTATCGAAAACCCTAAAGTGCATTGGGGATGTGTGTGTGTGTGAGGGCATTACAAACTGAGTCATCCACTTGTCACTGTCGTCCCTCCTGAACGAGGGTAGAGGTTTCAAGCGGCAGGATTGGCCTAACTTGTGCAATGGAACTTCTACTTCAGGAGTAGGCCTTACTAGTCTTGTAACTGTGATCTGTTCTCCTTATTGTTATGTTAAAGTAAGATGATTGTGATTTATGCATCGTATATTAAACTATTTTTATCATATTACTGTTAGAATGTTGAGAAGCATGTTGGGGGACTCCACTTGATACCTCGTGAATATGTGTGCACCTTTTATTGTTGTCACTGGTATGCTAGAAGAAATGCAATGGTGTAGATCTGCTTACTGAGCTGTTAGCTCACTCCATTTTATTTACATAATTGTAGAGTGAAGGGTGTTGAAATTTGTGCTAAGGTAAGTGGCTATTTTGTGTTCGGGTGGTTGAAGCATCAAGTTTGAGAAGTTTGTGGAGCCATCT
Organism: Amborella trichopoda; assembly: GCF_054954075.1. Lineage (NCBI taxonomy): Eukaryota > Viridiplantae > Streptophyta > Magnoliopsida > Amborellales > Amborellaceae > Amborella > Amborella trichopoda. The sequence continues at coordinate 21,265,288 of NC_142347.1, read as the reverse complement.
CCCAAAGATTTTTCATAGCTTACCTTTGTGGTGGAATCTTTATATTGTGTATTTTTGGGCCAATAGTGCCTTAAAGGAATTGTAAGAACTTTTGGATATCGAATGAATGAAATGGTTCTACTTTTGGATTGATATTTGTTTGATGAATGAATTTATTTTAGTTTTTTTTGTGGTTTGCTATCGATTTTGTTTTTTTTGGTTTATGCGTTGAGCCACTCCCACCTGAGTAACGGTCACTATCCCTTGCTGTGTCGCCCTCTGACAGGAATCAGGGGGTGGGGTCGTGACAATTATGGCATCAGAGCAGCCCGGTTAGGATTCGAGGCCTAGGGAGTCTTAGGAGTGTATGTAAGATAGTTCTTTGAGAGGCTAGTAACTGGATTCTTTGATAGGCTAGTAACTGGATGTTTATGTTTTAGGTTGGAGATGCCGAGGACTTGTACCAACAACGGGAGTTCAAGTAATGGGATCACCAAGGCCTTCAGTGAATTCATCAGAACTTTGTGGGCCATGACACAAATGATGATAGAAAGATTCAAGAAGCTGGCACCTCTAAACTTTGTAAAACATGGGGGAGTAGAAAAGGCTGAGAGAAGGAAAATACAGATAGAAAATATCTTTGAAGTTCTAAATTACACAGACGAGCAGAAAGTTAGGCTGGATACTTTTATGCTCAAACGAGAAGCTGAGCATTGGTGAAGCTCAGTGAAGCAATCGAGAGAAGGGTCTGAAATTGTGACTACTTAGGAGAACTTCCTGGAGGTGTTTTATGAGAAATATTTCCCCGACTTCGTAAGAGAGAGGAAAGAGGTGGAGTTTATAAAGCTGCAGCAGGGAAATATGTCCGTTGAACAATATGGAGCAAAGTTCGTTAACTCTCCCGATATGCGTTGCATATCGTTAACTTTGAGGCGAGAAAAGTTATCAAGTTTGATAGGGACCTTGAGCCCGATATAAGGGGGAAGATTATTACAGCAAAGCTCAGGACCTGCTCCACGCCGGCGGACCTAGCGTTGAAAATAGAGCGAGATTGTGAAGACTTTGGAGCTAGAAGAAATGGGAAGTTGGGTGTTGCACTGCCTGGGAGTTTTAAGAAGAAGGTGCGACCACCTCCAAGAAGATACTTAAGGGGGAGGAATAATCAAGGTGGTGCCAGAATTTCGGGGGTTGCTCCAAATGATGTACGGGGCAACAGACGCCCCGTCTGCCCCCACTGTGGGCTAAGTAATCCTACGATAGTCGAGTGCTTTAAAAGGGTCAGGACCTACTTTCGATGTGGCAAACCAAGCCATTTAATGAAAGACTTCCCCATCAAAGGATCAAAAGACAGACCAAGGACTCAAGGGAAGGTGTTCACCTTGACCGAGCAAGAAGCCAAGGCGTCAACCTTCGTGATTCAAGGTACGCTTTTTTCATGTGGAATTAAAGCAAGAGTGTTGATTGATCCTGGATCTTCTCATTCATTTTTTGCACCGCACTTTGCATGCCACATGAATGTTAAGCCTGTACCACTTGCTTAAACTCTGGTAGTATGTACGCCTATGGGAGAATCAATAGAAACTGCTATAATGTATAAACAGTGTGGAGTTGTGAATGAAGGGCATTTGTTGCCTATAGATTTGATACTTTTAGATGTTCAAGACTTTGATATTATTTTGGGTATGGATTGGTTGTCTACCTAGTATGCTACAGTAAATTGTTTTGATATTGTAACTTATAGATGCTTGGGCCGATCTGAACTATATTTTAAGGGCATTAAGGATGTTTCTCCTTTACACATCATCTCCGTCCTTAGGGCCTCTCGCCTGTTAGCCAAAATATGAGTAGGGTACTTGGCTTATGTAGTAGAAAACCGTGGTGTTCAGTTTAAATTAGAAGAGATACTAGTGGTGAGAGAATATCCAAAAGTCTTCCATGAAGAGTAAACTTCTTTGCCCCCTATTAGATAGATTGAATTTGAAATAGAGGTGAACCCTGGTATTACTCCTATTTTTAAAGCCCCATATAGGATGGCTCCAGCTGAGTTTAAGGAATTGAAGGAGAAATTACAGGAATTATTAGACAAGCGGTTCATTCAACTTAGTGTGTCACCATGGGGCACACTAGTTTTATTTGTAAAGAAGAAAGATAGGTCTTTGAGGCTATGCATTGATTATTGACAGTGAATCAAGTCACAGTGAAGAATAAATACCCATTGTGTAGGATTGATGATTTATGTGATCAATTGCAAGGAGCTCAAGTATTTTCTAAGATTGACCTCCGGTCTGGGTACCACTAGTTGCATGTTAAGGAAGAGGATATCTCCAAGACTGCGTTTAGAACTTGTTATGGACACTATGAGTTCTTAGTTATTCCTTTTGGATTGACGAACTCCCTAGCTGTGTTTATGGATCTGATGAACAGAGTTTTTAGGCCCTATCTGGATAACTTTGTAGTGGTCTTTATAGATGATATTTTGGTGTATTCCAGGAATCAGACAGATCATGAGCAACATTTAAGGGTGGTCCTCCAGACTCCAAGGACAGAGAAATTGTATGCTAAGCTCAATAAGAGTGAACTCTGGCTTCTAAGTGTGGCTTTCCTCTAGCATAGTATTTCAAAGAAGGGGTTGCAGTTGATCCTTGTAAGATTGAAGCGGTGTTTAAGTGGGAAAGACCAACAAATGTATCAGAAGTTCACAGTTTCTTTGGACTGGCTGGGTATTATAGACATTTTGTAGAGGGGTTTTCGAAGATAGCACTTCCCGTAGCCCGTTTAACCCAAAAGGAAGTCAAGTTTGTATGGTCAGACAACTGTGAGAGAAGTTTTCAAGAATTGAAGAAAAGATTAAGACCTTGCCTAAGGGAAATGAAGATTTTTTGGTTTATACTGATGCCTCACATAAAGGGCTTGGGTGTGTGTTGATGCAACGGGGAAAGGTTATAGCCTATGCCTCTACGCAATTAAAGTTGTATGAACAAAACTATCCCACTCATGATTTGGAATTGGCAGCTGTGGTTTTTGCCCTAAAAATTTGGAGACATTATCTGTATGGAACTCAATTTAAAGTATTTACCGACCATAAGAGCCTCAAGTATTAATTTTCTCAAAAGGAGCTAAATATGAGACAAAGAAGATGGATGGACTTGCTCAATGATTATGATTGTACTATCAACTACCAACCAAGGAAGACCGATGTCATGGCCGATGTTTTAAGTAGGAAGCCTGTGGTGTCAACGGCCCACATGATGGTCCGAGAGATAAAACTACTAGAAGTTGTAGTAGAGTGGCACCCGAATATGCCCCTTGATGATCGGAAAGGAATAATTTCATGTATAAGAATAGGGCCCCATCTCTTTAAGCAAATCCGAATGGCACAAAAGAAAGATCCTCAGTTCATGAAAATTTTTAAAGAAATAAAGTCTAGAGGTATGGAGGATTTTGTTTTGGGCAATGATGATATGTTCAGATTTAAAGGTCAGGATTGTGTCTCAAGCAATAAAAAGGGCTATTTTGGAAGAAGCACATCACTCTCGTTATACAGTGCATCCAAGGAGTACAAAAATGTATCAGGATCTAAAAAGAGTTTTTTGGTGGAATAATATGAAGAAAGAAGTAGCACAATTTGTTTCCAAGTGCTTGACCTATCAACAAGTGAAGGATGAACATCAGAAACCCACTGAACAATTACCACCCTTACCTGTGCCAGAATGGAAGTGGGAGCACCTGACTATGGATTTCGTGACTGGCCTGCCTTGATCAAGTTTGCGGCATAATAGTATTTGGGTCATTGTAGACCGACTCACTAAAGTCACTCATTTCTTGTTGGTCCGTACTACTTAGACCATGGATAAGTTGGCCCAATTATACATTAAGGAGAGATTAAGGTTGCATGGGGTGCCAGTTAGTATTGATGTGACGACCCAAATTATTCCCGACCAGTTGGAGTGCATGGGGGGATAATGAGGGAAGAAGGCTAGAAGAGTACGCGGTGATATGAGCGCATGGTAGCATAAAGCGCATCACCGCGAGTGAAATGTGATGTGAAATAAAGGGAGTAACGCCGCGAACATCAAAAGTAGAAAAGAGAGCGCACAGCAATGAGCGCTCGGTGAAAGGAAGAAGAAGAAAGAGCGTGCAACAATGAGCGCTCGTCGATAGGATGAAGAAGAGAGCATACAATGATGAGCACTCTACGATAGGGGGAAGAAGAGAGAGTGTGTGGCGATGAGTGTTTGAACGCATTTGTCAACACCTTGGTCCCCGATGCAGAATAAAGAGGAAGCAGGACAATAAAGCCTACGAAACAGTGGAAATTTTGACAGTCTCATAATGGCCCCAGAATCGGTCAAGATCTTCTTTAGCACTCTAAAAGGCCACCTACCAAGTCCCATCATGATCACACATGTCTAAGGCAGTGAACACAAAGAAACAATTTCGAGAAAATCGACCTCTAGCACCCTAAAATAGACCCCGTAACTAGAACTATATTTTTAGGGCCTCAAACAGCTGTGGGAATACTGCCATTGAATCGAACATGGTTGAAAACTCCTACGGGTCAAGTTTCGGCTTAATCGAGCACTCTAGGACAAAGTTAGGGGTAAAATACTAAAAGGGGTAGGCCGCCTACTATTCCCGTGTGGCCACTCTGCACCAAAACACCATTAAAGGTGGTTGTTTTTACAGTCACGGGTAGTGACTTTCGAGGCCTATATCTCACTCGTTCTAAGTTTGATCGCTCTCAAAATTTATCAGCATGTTCCTCTCATCAAGATGAGCATTCTGATATGTGGTACATCCGGTGATGATGCTTGAGCAGAGAGAAAAACTAAAGAGAAGTTTCTAATTCATGAAGAAAATTTCAGAAAATTTCAACAGCAGCATGCCTCACTCGAGCACCCAAATCATGGTGCTCGCATACCTGATCGGCATGACACCAATTTCATTATGTGCGTGAGGTTTGTAGAAATCTCTTGTCCGAACCCCGTATACGATGAATGGTTGGATTTCACAAATGGAGGCATTGAAGCTGTTGTCAATTCTAACAGCGACCAAAAACTACAGACGACAAAATCTTCATCCGGACACGAAATCGAGCTGTATTTGTTATAAGGTGATCGTGACAGCATGCTTAGTGTGATTCAGCGAAGAAACTGAAGAAAAACATTAAGAAATGAGCACACAATCTATCTAAAGTTATCAAGATTCAAGCAAATTTTAAGTTTCATAATCATGGATTAAAAATATGATTTATGGCTCGAAGTTAGTATCAACTCAATCGTCATGCCAAGCCCCACAAGAAAACAATCATATTTCATTCAAATGGGCATCAGAACAATCCCAGATCAGTCATGAAAGATCATGCAAGTTCTCGAGTAGCAGCAGGGACTATTCTAGAATTCCACACGTAGTTAGGGAGGCGCAAAATAGTCCTTTTGTTCCCATTTTTAGAATTTCTTTAATTCAATTAAATTGTAAATATCTTCAACTCTAGGTAATTTTTAAGTGTCCACCTATGGTTGGGCCCAATTCTATATAAGCATGTAGGGCCCAATTCTATATAAGCATGTAAAGCCAAATTATAAAATCCCCTTAGGTTCATTCTTAAAGATTTAATAAGTACTTCATTTTGGTTTAAGCTCGTGGGTGCATCTTGGAGAGAGAGAGAGGAGAGAGAAGAAAAAGGTCGGTACCTTTCGGTACGGTAACTTTCTCTCTCTTCCCCTCTTTCTCTTTCTCTCTCTTCTTCTCGTCTCTATCTCTCTTCTTCTCATCTCTATCTATCTTTCTCTCTCTTCTTCTCATCCCTATCTCCTTTATGTTCTTTTTCTTAAAACACAGCAGGCAATGCCTAGCACCGACTGTGTCTTTCTCTCTTTGCCCTTCTTAAAACACGGCCGGCAATGCCTAGCGTCCATTGCCAATCAGCTAACCATGAGGTCAATTCCCATCACTCAGATGGTACACCTCCAAGGCAGCCCCCACCCTCACAAGAAAATTCTATCCCTCACCCCGTCTCTCAGACAGACATTGATGCTATGGTGACCCATAGCCTAAAGACCCGACAAATCTCGGGGATACAAGGTGCGACGCCTTATCAAAGGCCATATCCTTCATTCATTGACCAGGTCCCGTTTCCCTCATATTACAAGAAAGGGAAGTTTTCTCTATTCAATGGAACCACTTCCCGAAACCAGTATATTGCCCATTTTCAGGTAGCATGTCAAGAAACAGCGGCTGATAGGAGACTTCTTCTCCGTCAGTTTGTTGAAACCCTTGACAGCCCAGCCTTTCAGTGGTATGGTCAAATTCTCCCAAACTCAGTACGTACATGGGAAGAGATGGAGAAATTGTTCTATCAGTGCTTCTATGAGGTTGAGAGAGAGGTCCAAACTATTGAGCTTCTCACCCTAACTCAAGATCTCGATGAGCCCGTGGACCAGTTCATATCAAGATGGAGAAATTTGGCCGCTCTCCATCCCAATCCTATGCCTAAGAAGGAAGCAGTCCAAACTTGTGTGCACAACATGCGACCTAAAATTTCTCTACACGTCGAGGCCTCTAATCCAACTTCTATATCAGAGTTGATCGCTAAATCAGCCCGCATGTAAAGCCTATCATGCCACCAGAGCAGGTTACGACAACACCCTGCAAGCTCTGGCAACAATCGAGGCAATTGTAGCTCTCGGAATAACACACGGGCAGCCAACAGAAAGGAGTAATCAATGCAGCCATCACAATCATTGATCCAAAGAAGGTTCCCTCCCAAACTTTGGACCTCTCCAAAGGGGTGAGCACAGCAAAGACAATGCCTCAGGCAGCCAAGCAACAACAACCATACAATCTAGTACGCCCGCCGGTGAATCTTTATCAAGATGATTATTTCACCAGGCATAAGAACAAGGTCTACCCCTTTGAGAAGGAATGGGTCCCTGCACTGTTCTGGTTATTATTGGAACAAAATATGATTCAACTTCCAGAAGCCAAGGTCTTGAGCAAGCTGACCTTGACACTCAGCTGAACTATTGTGCTTATCATAGAAGGATCAATCATCCCATAGATGACTGCTACACGCTAAAAGATATTTTCAAGGCCCTGATCCAAAAGGGTCAAATAAAGCTTGAAGAGTTAAAGAAGGCCTTCGCGGCAGCAGAAGCATCCCATGCAGTAACCATCGAGGAAGAAGATGAAGCCCCTGGTATCCTTCATGCCTTCTTCATTGTAATGCTTCACGAAGGCATAATCACTCTGAAGCCCACCCCCAATTCCTTGTTCAGGGGATTGAGGATCGTTGGTGCCCGTATCACTAAATAAGAGGTCATTACCTGTGGGAATGCACTAGTTTCCATGACATATTCGCAAAGAAAATGGAGGAATGTCAGGAGTTTAACGACATTCCAGTAAGTGATCCCCAAGCACTGCTCCATCAGTGCAAGAGGAAGACCACCCAACACAATACCTTCCTAACAATGATTCAGACTCTGCTGAACCCTTGACTTCCCATCCATGAATAGTCTACCATGGGCAAAGCAGACTCAAGTCCTTGAGGCGAGAAGCAATTCACCAAGCTAAGGCTGTTCACAAGCCTAGCGAGACGAATCAAACACCACCTTAAAAACCAGAAGGAGACGGGCACCAAGTGCTACTCACCGAATAAACAAGATGGCTCAATTGCCAGTTGAGCAGGAACTTTTCAGGCCCCTTCCCCCACTACCAACCTTATTGGATTTTGTCCATAGCATGATCCTCCTTCCTTCTCATCGAGAGGACATGCTTGCACCATCTTCCACTCAGAGCACGTCCAATGAGGGTGATGACGTTAAAAGCACTCCCCAATGGTCTAAGCAAGGGAAAGACCTAAAATATTCCCTGCACATGTCCAATGAGGGTGACGACGTTAAAAACACTCCCCAATGGTCTAAGCAAGGTAAAAACCTAAAAGATTCCTTACACACGTTCAATGCTGGTGATGATGTACAAATCTGCCTATATCGGTCTAATGAGGGGAACCACCTTAAAAGTCCCCCACTTTCTGACCCTTCTCCTTCCTCTTCTTCTACTTCTCATCTCTCTTTTCCTACATCTCCTGTGAGTACAACCTTGAATGTCTGGACTTCGAGGCACTCGACAGAGAATTCGAAGGGATCAACATAAGCAAGATGCAACATAAACAATTAAGAAATACCCTAGCATAGGCAGCAGGATTCTTAACAGTTGTTGATGCCCTGGCAGCTAAAGCCAAGGCAGAGCCACCTTCTTCAAAGAAGCATAAAAATTCGAAGCCAAAGAAACCTCAGTGAGCCCCTGAGCCCGACTTTGAGCAGAGACTGAAAGAATCAAGGGGGCTTAATTTTTATTCTCAGGAAGCTTGCCACATGATACGAGCCTATGAAACACCAGCCAGTACGGGGCAAACACTGTAGGCACCTGTACAAATACCATGTGATTCATAAGAAGACGCTTCCTACCCAACCACCGCTGAACCTCAATTTCCCACTAACTTTCAAGACAAGCTTCTGCAGCCTGATAGGCTTTCCACGTTTGAGGTTGACTTTTTCATCCCTTGATTCAAGAAAGGCATAGAAATCGTGACCTACTCTATGCCCCAATTGGAGGTAGAGATGTCAGGATCATGGGTCTCTGTACTTGAGGTTGATGAAAAGACCCCTGAAAACAATGAGGAGGAGTTGCAAGAAGCCCCAGAAGAATGGGAAGAAGGAGGTCAAGCTACTGCTAACAAGCTCGAAAAAATAAATCTAGGAGATGAGGCTGACCTTAAGCCTACTTTTATCTCGACAAATATTTTTCCAGAAGAGAAAAAAGATTTCACCACTTTCTTGCAAGCAAATCGAGACGTCTTTGCTTGGTATTACCATGAGATGCCAGTTCACCGTCTCGGCATTGATCCGACTATCAAACCTGTCAAGCAGAAGTCAAGAAGGTTCAGGCCTGACCTTGAAATGCAAATAGACGCCAAAGTTACCAAAATCAGACAAGCAAGCTTCATTTGTGAAGTCAAGTACCCAAAATGGCTAGCAAATGTTATTCCAGTCGAGAAGAAGAATGGCCAAATCAGGGTTTGCATTGACTTCTGCAACCTCAATACCGCCTGTCCCAAGGATGACTTTCTGTTGCCATTCACCAAGATGCTCATCGACTCGACGGCCCTCTGTTAGATCTTCTCCTTCTTGGATGCATACTCCGGGTATAATCGGATTCGGATGGCACCCGAAGATGAGGAGGACACTGCGTTCTTGACTCCAAAAGGGGTCTTCTGTTACACAATGATGCCTTTCGGATTAAAGAACACTACTGCCACATACCAGAGAGCAATGATGACCATCTTCAAAGACATGATGCACAAAGAGGTGGAGTGTTATGCGGATGACTTGGTGGTAAAAACTTAAGAGAAGGATGCTCATATGAGAGACCTTGAAAAGGTATTCAAGCGGTTACACCTTCATCAACTTAAAATGAATCCTCTAAAATGCGCTTTTGGCATGCGTTCGGGAAAATTCTTGGGGTTCATTGTCAGACATTTAGGGCTTCAAGTAGAGCCAATCAAGATCAAGGCGATCCAGGAAATGCCTCTCCTCCTACAATGCCATTCCCTCCCTCTTTGCCTTTGTAGGCCTTCCCACGAAAGATGGCCCCCAAGCCATGGTAAATGTTACACAAGACTGGCTGAGCAAGGGCATACTCATACCCTCTGGCCATGTCACATGCTACATATAATACACCTGAAAGAATGTCATCTGCCCACTCGGGGAACACGAACTTGCACAAAAATAAGGCCAAATATGCAGCCAAAAAGACACAGTCATCGCTGGTCTCAGATTGATACACGGGAGGTGTCCCCTTCATAACTTCCTTCCCTTTTCCTTTCGGAGTACCCCGACTGCCTTCGGGATAGTCCCCACAAAAGAATTTCACCCATTCGGTGAAGTTTACTTGACCATTGCTAAACTTAGCATGAACTAATTGGTAAGCCTCGAAGATCTTTGAAGACTGGCAGGCGGCTCTTCATCCCCCAAGCTAGCACCACCAAAGATGACCGAGTTCGGAGGGACAAACTCATCATACATGGCCCTGATCATCGGAAGGCCCCTAATAAAATGAACATCTAGAAAGGAGATTCCTGCTTCCTTTTGCCCAAGAAGCAAGGTATTACAAATGTCACTCCTGGTCTCCAGTGATACTTTGAAAACATTAGACCATCAATCATTGTAGCTGCCCGAACACTAGACTACTGCTAGTAGAGAAGCATGTTCAAGAATGCTTCTGTGCGACACTAACACCTTAGCAGTCCAAGAAGAGTATCCCTTCAAATATTGGTGCTCCCCCTATATTCGAAGGCCTTTTCTTAACCACATTAGTAGCCCTTTTGCATGAACCATTCATTTTCTTAGAGCAAGCTCTCCTCAAAAGCTATGTTCATGTGCATACAATGAAGGAGCGCCACCCCTTCTTCGATGCTATCATTTCCATCATTCCCCTCGTGAACTTCAAAATGAATGGGGTCAGTAATGAAAGTGACACTGAGAAGCCACTCTGGTCAGCATACTGACTTAGTCAGCCAAATGGGGTCACCCCTTGATAGAGCCTCACTGGTAAAATCATCGGTACCGACCTCTCCACCCCTTGGAAGCTTCTTTACATCAAGAATTCAGTAAGGACCAGCCATTATAAAGGGCTCAATTATTCAAATAAAAAATTTCTAAGGCACTGGATCAGTGTCGGCTGTGCACTCAAACCTTAGCTCTGGCTGGGTACTCAAACCTTAGCGCCGGTTGTGCCCTCAAACCTTAGTGCCGACTAAGTCTATCAAAGCATAGCACCGGCTGTGTCTGCCAACAATTAGCGCCGACTATGTCTATTAAGGCTTAGCGCTGACTAGGTTTGCCAAAGTTTAAGCGCCGACTGTGTCTGCCAATGCTTAACACCAGTTGTATCTGCTAACGCTTAGCACCAACTATGTTTGTCAATGCCTAGAGCTGGCTATGATCAAAGCACGTTCCATCCTCAACACTGGTTGTGTTTTTAACAATCTAGTGCCGGTTGTGTTTTTAGCAATCTAGTGCCGATTGAGTGGTTAAGAAGCAATGTTGGCCGTCCTCAGTGCTCGTTACGTTTTCGAAGACTCATCACCGGCTGAGCACTCACAAGAAATAATGGTTGATGCACCTGGTGCTGGCGATATTTTAAGCAGCTTAGGCCGAAGCTGTGTGTGTCCTATCTCTATCCCTAGTGAGGTTGTACCTATACTCTGACCTATTGAACCTAGATTAATCAACATCAGGTCATGACTTCTCATCCCCAGTAGGAGAGCCATACTCGTACTATAGCCTATTATCCCTAGTGGAGTTAGAGTCATTTTTGTTACTGAAACCTCTAGTGGTGCCTCGCGCTTATTTATTTTGTCCTCAAGGATATAAAAGACCCACATTTGTCTCATAATCCCCAGTGAAGTTTGCTTCCATTCGTCATCCTTCATTGGGCCACCATCTCCATCTGAGCCCTCTGCTTGTGAATGGCCTTAACCATTTTATCCCTAGGGAGTTGGATTTCCATCCACAGACCTATTCCCCATGGAGCTCCACCTACATAGCGAACCATACAATGGTCTAGATGCACGACCCCAACACCATGGTCCAAACTATATGAGCTTAAACTATAGCAGAGGTCTAGTTGCATGACTTTAAACTAAATGGTCCTAGATGCATGACTTTAAAACTGCATAGCTATGGTCTAGTTGTATGACCCTAAAACTATAGGACATGTTCTAGCCACATGATGTTAAAACGCTCAGCACCATGGTCCAAACTGTATGACCTTAAACTGTAGCGGAGGTCTAGTTGTATGACGTTAAATTGCATGGTCTTAGCTACATGACTTTAAAACTACATAGCTATGGTCTAGCTGTATGACCCTAAAACTATAGTACACGTCCTAGTCGCATGACATTAAAAGGCTAAACACCATGGTCCAAATTATATGACCTTAAACTGTAATGGAGGTCTAGTTGCACGACCTTAAACTACATGGTCCTAGCTGCATGACTTTAAAACTCCATAGCTATGGCCTAGTTATATGACCTTAAAATTATAGTACACGTCCTAGTCGCATGATGGTAAAAGGCTCAGCATCATGGTCCAAACTATATGACCTTAAACTGTAGCAGAGGTCTAGTTGAACAACCTTAAACTGCATGGTCCTAGCTGCATGACTTTAAAACTACATAGTTATGGTCTAGTTATATGACCCTAAAACTATAGTACACATCCTAGCCGCATGACATTAAAAGGCTCAACACCACTGCCAAATTATAAACACGCCTTCACAAAAAAAATGAAATAACATGCATGGTGTATACCTTAATAAAGGAACACCATGAGTAAAAATGATGAATGGGCATGGTCACGAAACCATGAGTAAAAGAGTTCCGTGAATAAAACCCGAGCACAGTGAAAACCTGAAGGGCATTGTGATTAAAACTGGAAGAATAAGGGTGAATATGGTCGTAAGGTCATGGGTAAAAGTGCCCTAAAGAAAAAGAAGTTGGTGAAAACCATCTCTACGGCGCCACTCCCCAAGTTCAAGTAAAATCCACAAAAGATGCTTGGACCAATTAACAAGTTGATGCAGCACTCACCTCAACAGGCGGCTTCATCCCTTACTTAAAAAAATAAAAACTCCTCAGTGTTACAATACCAGGGTTCAAAAATATGAGCTCTAAGGAAAAGATTCTGACAACCTGATTCCAGTTGCAAAAAGGACTTGAAGGACAAAATACTCATCAAGATGACAAGACAAGTCTCATGAAAAAGAGCATCCCTCCCAGGAGGCAATGAAACACACTCCCAGATGCCAGAGATGCCTTGAGAAGGCTAAGTCAACCATGACTTTGGAGTGGCAATCAGATGATTGTCGTAGCTGCAAAGCAGTGGGTAGGGGTGGTTATACCCAAAGCTAGTTATCTCGATAAACTGAGGTACCCTACCCGCCAAGGAACAAATGGTGCACGACATAGACGAGCACCAACAAATGGCTCTTCAGCACAACAAACAAACAAGAAAGTCACTCCAACGAACCAAAGATTCCCCAAGAAAGCTAAGTCAACCATGACTTTGGAGGGGCAATCAGATGATTGTCGTAGCTGCAAAACAGTGGTAGGGGTGGTTATACCCAAAGCTGGTCATCTTGATAAACTGAGGTGCCTTACCCACAAAGAAACAACTGGTGCATTACATAAACGAGCGTCAACCAAAGGCTCTTTTGTTATCTATCTAAGACAAAGAAACCTAAGCCAAATGGGAACAATGTCCTTCGACATGGCACTCAATTGCCAGACGAGCCTGATTCTGACTGACGAGGTCCATACAAAATCCTAAGATTTAGAATCGCATAAAGTCCAAACGAGGGTGAGGACTTCAGTAAGATCCCTGAAAAAACAAAAGTCTCTTCTCCCCCTAAATTCTCCATAAAACCCATGAACAATGCATCCCTACGTCTGAGCATCCTACTTACACCATTGCGTGAATTTTCTTGGTGGTCACATGGTCCTATGGCTAGGAAGAAAAAAGTAAGCAAGCCGAAGGAAATTTTCTTAATGTTGTCATTCTAACTTCTCTCAAAATGCAACATTCGGTAGGGCAAGCTGTTTCAACGCATTTTTCAGCCCCTTGGTTCCCGATGCAGAATAAAGACAAAGCAAGTCAATAAAGCCTACAAAACACTGGAAATTTTGATAGTCTCATAATGGCCCCAGAATCTGTCAAGATCTTCATCAGTACCTCAAAAGGCCACCTGTCAAGTCTCATCACGATCAGACATGTTTAAGGCAGTGAACACAAATAAACAATTTCGACAAAATCAACCTCTAGCACCTTGAAATGGACCCCGTAGCTAAAACTATATTTTTGGTGCATCAAACAGCTATGGTACCACTGCCATTGAATCTGACACGGTCGAACACCCTTATGGGTCAAGTTTCGGCTTAATCGGCTACTCTAAGACAAAGTTAGGGGTAAAATACCAAAAGGGGTAGGCTGCACACTATTCCCGTGTGGCCACCTTGCACCAAAACACCATTAAAGGTGGTTATTTTTACAATCACGGACAGTAACTTGCGGAGCCTATATCTCACTCGTTCCAGTCGGATCGCTCTCAAATTTTGTGAGCATGTTCGTCTCATCAAGGCGAGTATTTCAATATGTGATACGCCCCGTGACGATGCCCGAGTAGGGAGAAAAACTACAGAGAAGTTGTTGATCTATGAAGAAAAATACAAAAAATGAAGCCGCAGCACGCCTCACTCGAGCGGTCAAATCATGGCGCTCACATACCCGATCGGCACAAAACCAATTGCATTATGTGCGTGAGGTCTGTGACTATCTCTGGTCCGAACCCTGCATACAATGAATGGTTGGATTTCACTTACAGAGGTGTCAAAGCTGCCATAAATTTCGACCGCTGGATTTCAAGATTTTGGTCAAAAACTCTGGACGACGAAATCTTCATCCGGACACGAAATCGAGCTGCGTTTGTTGCAACGTGATCATGACGACATGCTTAGTGTGATTCAACGAAGAAACTGAAGAAAAAAAAATTAAGAAATGAGGACACAATCGATCAGAAGCTTTCAAGATTCAAAAAAATTTTAAGTTTCATGATCATGGCTTAGAAACATGATTCATGGCTCGAAGTGAGTATCAAATCGATTGCAATGCCAAGCCCCACAAGAGAACAATCATCTTTCCATCAAACAGGCATCAGAACAACCCTGGATCAGTCATGGAAGATCACGCAAGTTCTCGGGCAGCAGCAAGGAATGTTCTAAAATTCCACACATTGTTAGGAAGGGGCAAAACAGTCCTTTTGTACCCATTTTTAGAATTTCTTTTAATTCAATTAAATTGTAATTTTCTTCAATTCTAGGTGGTTTTTTGGGCGTCCACCCATATTTGAGCCATATTCTATATAAGCCTGTAAAAATCCCCTTGGGTTCATTCTTAAAGATTCAAAGACTTCATTTTTGCTTAAGCTCATGGGTGCATCTTGGAGAGAGAATAAAAGGGTCGGTACCCTTCGATAAGGTAACTTTCTCTCTCCTCCCTTCTTTCTCTCTCCTCCCTCGTTCTCTCATTCTCTCTCTTCTTCTCATATGTATCTCTCTTTCTCTTTCTTCATATCATCTCTATCTCTTTCTCACTCTTCTTCTCATCCCTATCTCCTTTATGTTCTTCTTCTTAAAACACAACCGGTAATGCCTAGTGCCAACTGTGTCTTTCTCTCTCCACTCTTCTTAAAATGCAACCGACAATGCCGAGCGCCGACTGTATCTTTCTCTCTTCGCTCTTATTAAAACACAGCCAGCAATGACAAACATCGACTGTGTCTTTCTCTCTTCGCTCTTACTAAACACAATCGATAATGCCTAACACAGACTGTGTCTTTCTCTCTCCTATCCTCTTAAAAAAATACAGTCGGCAATGCCTAGTGTCGGCTGTGTCCTTCTTACTCCCTCTCTCTCTAACACAGTCAACGATACCTAACGTCGACTATGTCCTCTCTCTCCTTCTTGCCCCCTCTCTCTAACATAGCCGACGATACCTGGCACCAACTGTATCATCTCCCTCTTCTTCTAACACAGTCGGAAATGCGTAGCGCCAACTGTGTCTTCTTTCTCTTCTTCCAACACAGCCGGTGATGCCTGGAACCTACTGTGTCCATCTCCCTCCTCTCTGCTTCCTTCTCTCTTCTCTCACACTCCTCCTTCTTTCTTTCCCTTCCTCTCTTTCTTTCTCTTCTCCTCTTATTCTCTTACTTCTTATTCTCTCTTTATGATTTCCATGCCTTCTGTTATCCTTTTGTTTGACTAAGAGGGGTTGAGATTAGCTTCTTATGGTAGCCCTATCATCTAATCGTAATGTTGTTGTGCTATAATTATTGTGCTCGCTTTATTACAATGACAGACTAACCATCATATCTAGTTAGTATCGGTGTTGACGTCTAGTAGTAACTCTATTGAGCCGGTCTGAGTTACCGAGCCCATTTTACTGCCACGTCAGACCAATTACTTACCAGCTGAGTCACTGTGTTGATCTTCCTGCCTAGTCAAATTCTTCTCTCCCCCATCTTCCATATCTTATTCTTCTTTTCTTCTTATGAATGTGCACGCTTGTGTACGTTCATCAAAGAGGCAAGGTGAGGTCTGTTGACCCACCTGTCTTATAACATTTGCCACATGTGTGTGATTGCAGAAAACAGGAGATTACAAGCCAAGGGAGGTGATTTCAAACCAATTTTATGAGTGGGGCGCTTTCTTTGTGATCTAAAAGGGCACCCACGCCAGCTAGTCCGAGTAAATCCCGTACCCACCTTAAATTCCTCTCTCATCGGTTGGTAATACCTGCCCTTGTTCTCGAACGAGGTTTCCGAGAGAGCAATCTCAAAACGTCCCGAGTCTCCCCTAAAACCCGAGACGCGTGCTACCCGATCATCCAGATCCATAGGGCGAGATCGAGGCACTGAACCAATGAGCGCTTGGCGATAGAAGGAAGAAGGGAGAGCACGCGCGGTGATGTGCACACGGTGATAGGAGAGAGATGGAGCGTCGCGTGTGAAGTGAGCTTCCGCCGGCAGCGTGTGTACATTGATTATATATAATGCGTGCGTACTTTTTATTAACATATGTATTTATAATATTTTTTCAGTTAATTACATTTGTTTGTTTGTATTACATATGTAAAGTAGTTTTTTACAAATGTGAATATATTGTATTTATTAATAGTATATTTTTGTATAAGTATGGTGTTGCTTTGTGGATTAATTTTGTGCACTGTTTATTTTATATATGCGTTTTACAGTTAAGATATATGTTAGCCATACATTTGAAGTAAATTTATGATTATATTTTATTTTCAGTATTTTATATTTTATATATATATTTCATGTTTATTGTTTTTTGCATGCATTTATTACACATATGTGTGTTTTTATTAATTTATTTTTATTATTATTGTATATTTTTTTATTTATTGCATCTTTTGTGACATAGTTGTTACTGGTGATTTATTTGAGGATAGTTCCAAAACAAAATTTGTATTAAACACAATTATCTTTCAAAAGGCAATGGTTTGAAGACAATTGGATCTCATTTAACCCCTTTTTTGTTCAAGGGGATGAGGGTTCACTAGTTGCACTCTGCAGTGTATAGGGTATGGCGACATACCCTGCTTCATAACATTATAACTTTCAAACAGTGAAGCAACTTGAGTTGGTTTCAAAAATCAAAGTTTGAGCCAAGACGTGTATCTTTCTAACAAGATAAATTTGAAAGAATTTGGACTCTATTTGATGGTTCGAAGGTTCATGCCAAGCAAAGTGATAGTTATAAATTTTATCAACACTGTCCACAGTGACATACCTTCATAAAATGAAGTATAACTTTCAATCTAAGAAGAATTTCAAAATAGTTTCTACATGCAATTCAAAGACCTTTCAAATGGCTGTGGTTTCAGAAAAAATGGACTTCGTTTGGTCAGTTAAAATCAATGACCACAGTAGCACGAGTGGCAAAATCCATGAAAACAGTCAACAGTGATATACCTTCATATTTTAAAATATAAAGAATTTTGACAGTGGCAAAAAGTGACCATTTTACTAGACTCACATATCTTTCCAATGGGGACCAAACTCACTTTTAGTACAGCTTTCCACCCTCAAACAAATGGATAATCAGAAAGGACCATATAAACCTTGGAAGATATGTTGAGGATCTGTGTTACATATCTTAAAGGAAATTGGGATAATCATCTGCCTTTAATAGAATTTGCTTATAACAATAGTTTCAAAGCCAGTATCCAGATGGCACGTTTTGAGGCATTGTATGGGAGAAAGTGTGGATCACCTATATGTTGGGACGAGGTTGATGAAAGAAACTTTTAGGGCCAAAGATTGTTCAAATAACCTTAGAAAAGATTGCCTTAATTTGAGAGCGGCTCAAAACAGCTCAAAGTCAGCAGAAGAGTTATGTCAACAATCGGAGGAGGGACCTTGAATTTGAAGTGGGTGATCAGGTTTTTCTGAAGGTATCGCCAACGAATGGCATAATGAGATTTGGCAAAAAGGGGAAATTGGGTCCACAATTTATTGGACCCTTTGAGATTTTAGAAAGGATTGTAGGTGTAGCATATCATTTGGCCCTACCGCCCAAGTTGGTTAATATTCATGATTTGTTTCATGTGTCGTTATTAAGAAAGTATCAGCCCGATCCATCCCACAACTTGAAGTATGAGCCAATTCCGATTAGGGACGATTTAACCTATATTGAACAGCCTATTAAGCTACTGGATAGAAGAATTCAGATATTATGCCACAAAGAGATTCCCCTAGTCCGGGTTTTATGGCAGTATCATTGAGGAAAGAATCAACATAGGATTGAGAAGATGAAATCCATGCATTGTACCCCCATTTATTCGACTGACAATTTTGAGGACAAAATCGTTTTAAGGGGGGACTGATGTGACGACCCAAATTATTCGCAGCCTGTTGGAGTGCATGGTGGGATAAGGAGGGAAGAAGGTTAGAAGAGTGCGCAACGATAGGAGCGCACGACAGTATAGAGCAAATCGCTGCGAGTGAAATGTGTTATCGGCGGCTGTGAAACAAAGGGAGTAACACCGTGCATGTCAAAAGGAGAAAAGAAAGCATGCGGCGATGAGCGCTTGACGATAGGAGGAAGAAGAGAGAGCACGCGGCGATGAGTGCTTGGTGATAGGAGGAAGAAAAGAGAGTGTGCGACGATGAGCGCTCAGCAATAAGAGGAAGAAGGGAGAGCGTCTACAGTGATAGGAGAGATATGGAGCACCGCGTGTGAAGTGAGCTTCCGCCGGCAGGGTGTCGCCACTAGGGCTTTCACCGGCAGTGTTATTGCAGCTTGTGCTTCCGTCAGTAGGGTTGTTGTCGCTTATGCTTCCGCCGACAGTGTTGGTGAGAGAAGGCCAGTGTCGTCTGTGAATGAAAGACGTCATGAGTATATAGAAGGAAGAAAATTCACACACAACAGTGAGATGGAGAAAGTGAAGTAGCACCAGCTGTGTTTCGCCGTGTATGCAGTGCCGGCTGTGTAGCGCCGGTTGTATCACTGACGTGCATGTGTTGAAGCTGCCACTTGTCGAGTGCATGCTGGTGTGAGGGACACTTGTCCAAATTTTTAAGACTTTTTGAGCCACTTGGACAGCCACCCCACTCTTAAGAGTACTTAAGCCTCACTCTCTCTCTCACCCTTGCCATTCATTCATATTTCTCTCTCTAAGACAAGTTGGGAGAAGTAACTTGGAGGGCAGCCATTTGTCGGGTGGGTGAGAGTTGTGAAAGGAGGATTGAAGAAAGAAACATTATTGTTCATGTGAGTGGATCCATCACCATTGCATCATACTTATAAGGAATGCATGGACCTTATGCTTGTGAGATGAGAAATGAAAGTATATGTGAAGTAGAAATTCCTTATGCCTTGTTCACTGAAATTTGGGGTTTTTGTTTTATGATGCAATTGGATGCTGAGAATGAATGCATGATTCTTAAATCCTATAGGGCATGCATGTTTATGTGTATACATGGTGAGAGAATAGTTATTATCATGTTCTTTATTATGAAATGAAGGTTATGAAATGTGTTCTTGAGACATGTCATATGAGACTGTGAAATTTCAGAAATATGTGTTATTTAAAGAGATTTTTGAACAGCCAAATGTGTGTTATTTAAAGAGATTTTTGAACAGCCAAATGAAGTGATTGACCTCAAATCACCTCCATTGGAAATATATGTGAGTCCAATAAATGTTCATCTTTTTCTACTATAAAAATTCTTTATGAAAATGAAGTTATGTTTTAAAATATGAAGGTATATCACTGTTGACTGTTTTCCTGGATTGTTCCACTGATACCATTGTGGTCACTGATTTTAACTGACGAAACGAAGATAATTTTCACTCAAACTGCATCCATTTTAAAGATATTTGAATATGCTAAGATTTTCATGAAGAAACTATTATGAAATTTTTCTTAGATTGAAAGTTATACTTCGTTTTTTAAGGTATGTCACTGTGGACAGTGTTGATAAAATTCAGAACCATCACTTTGCTTGGCATGAACCTTCAAACCAACAAATTGAGTCAAATTTCTTTCAAATTTGTCTTGCTAGAAAGATACATGTCTTGGCTCAAACTTTTATCAATGAAACCATCTCAAGTTGCTTCAATGTTTGAGAGTTATAATGTTATGAAGCCGAGTATGTCGTTGTTCCCTGTACACCGCAGAGTGCAGCTAGTGAACCCTCATCCCCTTGAACTGTGATAATGGTTGCTATGATAATGCCATTGTGATACTGTTAAAATGTGGTATTGCCACTGTCATACTGAGATGTCATTATTGTGAATAATGGTGCCATGTTGCTTATGTGATATGTGAATGGGCACCTACTGTGTGAATAATGGTGCCACGTTGCTTATGTGATATGTGAATGGGCACCTACTGTGTGAATAATGGTGCCATGTTGCTTATGTGATATGTGAATGGACACCTACTACGTGAATGATGGTGTTGGTATCTGAACCTTTCCCTAACTCCCCATGATAAGATGGGAGTCAGGATGTGGATATTTGGGAGGGTCGTGGCCCCCCCGATCTTTATGGGCACTACTCATTGGGTCACCCAATAGTAGTGTAACGCTCTCTTGTCAAAAGGGCACAAGGAGAGGGTCATGTCTTGCAAGGCCACTACCTATCAAATACCCCAAAGCATACTGGGGATGTGTACATGTCTGAGGGATTTACGAAGTGGGCGGGTGTGAGGGCATTATGAAGTGGGTCATCCACTTGTCATTGTCCTCCCTCCTGAACAAGGGTAGAGGTTTCAAGCGGCAGGATTGGCTTAACCTGAGAAATGGAACTTCTACTTCAGGAGTAAGCCTTACTAGTCTTGTAACTGTGATTTGTTCTCCTTATTGTTATGCTAAAGTAAGAAGATTGTGATTTATGCATCGTATATTAAACTATTTTTATCATATTACTGTTAGAATGTTGAGAAGCATGTTTGGGGACTCCACTTGATACCTCGTGAATATGTGTGCACCTTTTATTGTTGTCACTGGTATGCTAGTAGAATTGCAATGGTGTAGATCTGCTTACTGATCTATTAGCTCATTCCATTTTATTTACATAATTGTAGAGTGAAGGTCGTTGACATATGTGCTAAGGCAAGTGGTTGTTTTGTGTTCAAGTGGTTGAAGCATCAAGTTTGAGAAGTTTGTGGAGCCATCTCCCGAAGATTTTTCATAGTATCTTTTGATGGGCTTACGTTTGTGATGGAATCTTTATATTGTGTAATTTTTTGGGCTAATAGTGCCTTAAAGGAATTGTAAGAACTTCTGGATATTGAATGAATGAAATGGTTGTACTTATGGATTGATATTTGTTTGATGAATGGACTTATTCTAGTTTTCTTTCGTAGTTCGCTCTCGATTCCATGTTTTTTTTTATGCTTTGAGCCACTCCAACCTAAGTAACGTTCGCAACCTCTAGTTGCAATCCCACGCTCTATCGCCCTCCGGTAGGGGTCAGGGGGTAGGGTCGTGACACCATGGTCTGTGTTGCATTACCTTAAACTGCTCAGCCTTGGTCTAGTTGCACGACCTTAAACTGCATGGTCCAAACTATACGACCTTAAACTATAGTAGAGGTCTAATTGCACGACCTTAAACTGCAAGGCTCTAAATGAATGACTCTAAACTGCATAACCATGGTCCAAGCTATATGACCCCAAACTATAAGGCACTTCCTGACCGCACGACGTTCAACGACGTTGCATAGGTCTCGCAGGCATGACCTTAAACTCACCCCCACAAACGCGCAGACGCGCTTTACATACATTTTCACTCACGTCTTCCCTAACTGACCCGTCCTTGTGCGCACATCACCTTCATCAACTCCTCAGTGAATCCCTTCATTATCATTCATCATTCCCCAGTGAGTCTCACCTGTGCTCATAAAACGGCGAGCCATCCCACCACCCATACTCACCGTCTGCTAGTGGGTCACCACTTTTCACCCATCATTCATACATCATCCATCTTGCATAGGTAACCTTCTGCCATCTCCCTAAAGTGAGTCAAAACCACCACCATGCTCACTTTATGGCCTCCACAGACTACCATTCATCACCACCGTAGTCCAATTGTATGACCTTAAACTGTAGTGCACATCTTGGTCGCATGACATTAAAAGGCTTTGCACAGCTCCCGAAGGCATGACCTTAAATACTCCTTCACAAAAAGAAAAAGCAACGGGCATGGTGTATACCTGGACAAGGGAACACCATGAGTAAAAGTTGACGGATGGGCATCGTCACGAAACCATGAGTAAGAGAGTTCCGTAAATAAAAACCTGGGCATTGTGAAAACCCGTAAAGGCACCATGAGTGCCAATGGAAGAATAAGGGTGGAAATGGCTAAACGGTTATGGGTAAAAGAGCCCCAAATAAAAGGAAATTGCTTAAAACCGTCTCTACGGCGTCGCTTCCCAAGTCCAACTGAAAACCTGCAAAGGGCGCTTGGACCAATAAACAAGGTTGATGCAGCACTTGCCTCAATAGGTGCCTTCAGCCCACATTCACAAGAAAAATCCCCGGTGTCACAATACCAGGACCCAAAAATACAAGCATCAAGCAAGATTCCGATAGTCTAAGTCCATTTGCAAAAAGGACTCAAAGGATTGGAGACTCGCCAAGAAGGTAAGGCAAGTCTCATGACGAAGAGCATTATACCCACGAGGTCATTAACACGCTCCAAGATGCTGAAAGTGCCCCAAGAAAGCCAAGTCAACCATACCTCAGACCTATTATGCAGCAAAAAAATTGAGCCCTCAGGGGACGCCTCGGACAAAGAAGAGAGTGGTTAGGTGCCTCGATCTCACCCTTCAGATCTAAGTGATCTGGTGGTATGTATCTCCGGTCTCTGGTGGACCAGGGACTTGAGATCGCTTTCTTGGAACCTTACTCCAAGGCAAAGGCAGGTATACCAACCAATGAGAGAGAAATTTTAGGTGGGCTCGGGACTAACTTGGGCTGGCTCTCGTGGGCGCCCTCTTAGATCACGAAGAAGGCCCCCCAACTACTTGAGCTGGTTCGGAATTACCTCTCTTGACCTGTAATCTCCTATTTTTGTACAACACTTCTACAGTTAATTTGTAAGATAAGTGGGTCGAAGAGGACCCACCCTTGTCTTAGGGTAATGCACATTCATGGGAGAAGGCGATGAAGTGCAAGGTTAGACGAAAGGTAGAAAGGAGAAGAGAACTTGATGGAAGGGCGAGACTAGCATGACAGCCAAAAGTTGCCGACTCGAAGTGGTAGCAAGATGGGCGTGGTTCAAGGACCAGCACAGTAGCAATACTACTAGAACCCGAGGTCGGTGCGTCGGTGCTAGGCTAAGACGACCCCCAATCAAGTGAGAAGAGAAAGAGGTGGATAGGAAAGAACGAGATGGTGAAGAGAAGGGGAAAGCTGGACGTCGATAGAAATTGTGGTGTGCAATACAAGGAGGCGGCGCATCCCTTGTGGACGACAGTAGCTCCTGATAAGGCACACGGTGATGGTTTCTCTTAAGTCACACGGTGATAGGTGTGAGATGCAGGGGGAATAGCGATAGGCACCGAACGCATGGAGGAATCTCATAGACGACGATGGGTATTGCCAGGGCCTCTAGCGGGTGGCAATAAGAACCGAACGCATGGAGGAATCTCGCCGATAGCGATGGCTGTTGTCAGGGCCTCTAGCGGGCGATGATAGGTATCACCATCTACGCTAGATGCGTAGTAGAGGAAGACTCTTATAGGCGACAACACAATTCGCCATCTAGGTTCTTCACCGAGACATTAAAGCTATGTCTATAGGTGGCGATGGGAAGTGCCATCTACAGACTTCACCGATAGAAAGAGACAAACGAGAAGGAGGGGAGGGAGACTCACGCATGATGTTGCCATCGCCATGTGCAACCTGTGAGACCAAGAGAGAAGCATGCATTGCATAGCCACTGCCGTGCAAACCTCCGCTAGGGACTCAGACGAAGATGAGGGAGAAGAGAGGGAAAAAGGCAGAGAAAAGAAGAAGAGAGAGA
This sequence comes from Amborella trichopoda, assembly GCF_054954075.1. NCBI lineage: Eukaryota > Viridiplantae > Streptophyta > Magnoliopsida > Amborellales > Amborellaceae > Amborella > Amborella trichopoda. The sequence goes on along the minus strand of NC_142347.1, from coordinate 21,241,135 downwards.
AGATTTACCTCAACCATATGGGTACCGATCGAAAGTTTCTCTCACCTCACCATCTCTCTCAAGCGTAACACGACAATGGTAAGAAAGAGAAACTTGTATTAAGTGAAAACTCTCTCTTGTGTGTGTATGTGTCTGCCTTCTTCTTTTTTACATACAATGGTGGTACATATATATAGAAGTGTGCCGCAAACATGGGTGGATGATCAAAAGTAACCATAATTACAAGAAATTAAGATTAAATTGATTTTAAAAAAAATAGAAAATAGGGTGCAAAATGATATTTGCCCTTCCTAACAACTTGTGGAGTTCTAGAACAGTCCCTGTGTTGCTCTAAGACTTACATGTTCATGCATGGTTGATTTGGGGTCATTCTGATGCTCGGTTGATCGTAAGATGATTGTTTTCTTCTAAGGCTCGACATGGAGATCGATTTGATGCCAACTTCAACCCATGGATCGTGTTTTTAGTTCACGATCATATGACTTGAATTTTGAGTAGATCTTGAAACTTTGAATCGATAGTGTGTTTGTTCCTTGACGTTTTTCGAATTTTTCTTCACTAAATCACATTGAGCATGCCACTACGATCATGGGGCACCAAACACAACTCAATTCCATGGCCGAACGAAGATTTTAAAAGTTTAGAATTTTGGTCAGAATCAAGGATTTCGATGGCAGAATTTTTAGTCTGTTCGTCCGCTTCATGTGCAGAATCCAACCGTTCATCATGTACCAGATTCAAAGTAGAGATGGCTCGAGACCTTACACCCATAATGGAATTGGTCTCACATTGATCTGGCTCGCGAGCTGCGTGATTTGGCTGCTTGAGTGAGGCACGATGCTGTTGGATTTCCTGCACTTTCTTCACGGATCAGTAATTTCTCTCTAGCTTTTCTTCACGCTCAGGTATCGTCACGGAGCATGCCATATATCGAATCACTCATCTTGACTAGATGAACATGCTCACTAAATTTGAGCACAATCCGACATGGAATAGCCGAGATATGAGCATCTAAAGTCACTGGTTGTGATTGTCCCTTTAATGGTGTAGTGTTGCAGGGTGGCCTCACGGGAATAACGTGTGGCTCCTCTTGGTTCACTCTTTTGCCTATAACGTCTTCCTAGAGTATTCGTTTGGGTTGAAACTTGACCCATGGGGGTTTTCACAACAATTTGAGATACTGAAAATGTAGCTCTAGTTATAGGGGTCCATTTTAGGGTGCTAGAGGTCAATTCTACCAGAACATTTTATCAGTCTGTACTACCTTAGACATGTCATAATGTGACGAAACTTGGCTAGAGACTTTTGAGGTACCTCATGAAGATCCTGACCAGTTCTGGGCCTGTTCTAAGACTGTTGAAATTTCCACTACTTGCTAGGCGTTTATTGAGCGGGGGCCCCATGTTAATGAAAAATACCTTCCAACAGCATGACCCATCGAATGTTACGCTTGGAGAGAATCGAGAAGTGCAATCATTCGGGCAGTATGAGGGATCTTTGTAGCGTCCACACCCTCAAGAGACTATCTGTGGTACTAGGGCATGAGGCCTTTATCAAGACCTCCTCGTACATAACCAGGCCTACTTTGAAGGCCAAATGATACGAACCTCTAGTCGGCACTGCTGCTACACCAAGTTTGCCTTTGATGTGCAAGGTATCCCTATAGGTCCAGTCTAACGGAGTCCAGTTGGGGGCTTTTGATCTGCCTAAAAGTCCGGTCCCTTGCTGGCAAGAGGGCTTTGGAGAGATGTACTCTGAATTATGTGGCAACCCTGGCCTTGTCAGTCTCTTTCCTTCATGATGGTCCTTCGCATTTCTGGAGGGATCTTTTCGTCATCATCCTCACCCTCAAGGGACTATCTGTGGTTTTGGAGTATGAGGCCTTTGTCAGGACCTCCTCGTATAGGACCAGCCCTTTTTTGAAGGCCAAATGCTATGAACCTCTGGTCGGCACTGTTGCTACACCAGGTTTACCTTTGATGTGCAGGTTATCCCTGTAGGTCCTGTTTAGTGGAGTCCAGTCGGGGGGTTCTGGCCCCGCTAAAAGTCTGGTCCCCTGCTTGCTAGAGGGCTTCGACAAGACATACCTTAAATCATGTGGCAACCCTGGACTTGCCAATCTCTTACCTTCATAATGGCCCTTAGCATTTCTGGAGGGATCTTTTCATCATCATCCTCACCCTCAAGGGACTCTCTGTGGTTCCGGAGCATGAGGCCTTTGTCAGGACCTCCTCATACAGAGCCAGGCCTTTTTATAAGGCCAAATGCTACGAACCTACGGTCGAAACTGCTGCTACACTAGGTTTTCCTTTGATGTGCAGAGTATCCCTGTAGGTCCCATCTAGCGGAGTCCAGTAGGGGGCTTCTGGCCCACCCAAAAGTCTGGTCCCCTGCTAGCTACAGGGCTTTGGATAGACGTATCCTTAATCCTGTAGCAACCCTGGCCTTGTCAGTCTCTTGCCTTCATAATGTCCCTTAGCATTTCTGAAGGGATCTTTACGTCATCATCCTCACCCTCAAGGACTCTTGTTGTTGCTGAACTGGGGAGATCTTATGAGGCTCTCACTCCCTGAGCCATGGAAACTGGGGAGATCTTGTGAGGCTCTCACTCCCTAACGAGCCGTGGAACTTGGGGAGATCTTATGAGGCTCTTACTCCTTGACAAGCAGTGGAAACTGGGGAGATCTTGTGAGGCTCTCAATCCCTGATGAGCTATGGAAACTGGGGATCTTGTGAGGCTCTCACTCCCTGATGAGTAGTAGAAACTGGGGAGATCTTGTGAGGCTTTCACTCCCTGACGAGCTGTGGAAACTTGGGAGATCTTGTGATGCTCTCACTCCTTGACGAGCCATAATTGCTGTGGTGTCAGCTGAGACTATGGAAGTGCGTCCACCTGCTTTGTCTGTCCAAGCACCCTTTCATGGGTTTTCACTTGAACAGGGGAAGTGGCATAGTGAAGATGGTTTTCACCAACTTCTGTTTTTTTCGGGCTCTTTTACCCATGATTTTATGATCATGTCCACCCTTTTCATCCATTTTTGCTCACAAAAGTTCCCTTTTAGGGTTTTCACTATGCTTGGGTTTATTTTTCCACGGAACTCTCTTACTCATGGTTTCGTTACCATGCCTGTCCATCATTTTTGCTCATGGCGTTCCATTGTCTAGGTGTACACCATGCCCCTTTTTTTGAGAGAAGGCATGTTTTAGGGTTGTTTCTTCAAGACCTATGCGAATCCTTTTAACGTCATGCGGCTAGGATGTGCACTATAGTTTAACATCATATAATTGAACCGTAGCGGTAAGGAGTTGCAGTTTGTAGAGGCCATAGAGTGAGTTTAGGGGTGACTTTGACTCATTTGGGAAGGTGGCATGAAGTTGCCTGTAGAGAGTTGATTGGATGGTAGCTGACCCATTAGCTGGCGCAGAGATGTCTTGCCGTTTGGTGAGAATGGGTAAGACTTTGGGGAATGAGATGAAAGATGGTGAAGGTGGTCGTGCACACGAATGGGCCTGTTAGGGAAGACGTGCGTGGCGATGCATGTGAAGGGTGTGTGTGCATATGTAGACTCACTGGGGAGGCAATGGAAGTGGTGTAGGTGGCCCGCGCACACGAATGGGCTGATTGGGGAAGACGTGTGTGGTGATGCACGTAAAGGGCATGTGGGCCTAGGTAGGCTCACTAAAGAGAAGAAGAAGTGGTACGCATGCACCAATGGGCTGATGGGCTGGTTAGGGAAGACATGCCTGAAGATGCACATAAAAGGGAGGTGTGTGTGCACATGGGGCATCTTGAAGGTCATGCATCCTGGACCTAGGCGAAGTAGTTTAATATCATGCAGCCAAGACATGCACTATAGTTTAAGGTCATATAGTTTGGATCGTGGTTATGCAGTTTAAAGTCATGAAACTGAGACCGTGCAGTTTAAGGTCGTGCGACTAAACCTCCGCTACAGTTTATGGTCATATAGTTTGGACTGTGGCTATGCAGTTTAAGGTCATGCAGCATGGACCGTGTATGTGTCGCCATGTCAGTAGGGTTGCATGGGGGTAGGTATGTGGATAGCAATCTGATTCCCTGGCGATAAAAATAGTTAAGGCTATCCACATGTGTAGGGATGTGGATGAAGGTGGTGACCCTACGATGGGTAGTTAACATGAAAGGCTTCACTGGGGATTAGGAGGGCCAGTGTGACTCCATGGGGATGTGAATATCGATGTGCATGAAACTTTGAGAAGCCAAGGAATGGATGAAATCCCCCGTGGGTTGAAGGAAGGATGTCTCTAACTCTCTGGGGATGCTGGGATGAGTACAACCCTTTCATGCATCTGACTCTATTGGGAGTCCAGTTGGAGTTATGCATATGGACCATTCGGCACGTTGCGCATTACAATTTTAGGGTCTTGTAGCCCAGACCATGGTTGTGCAGTTCAAAGTCATACAGCTAGGACCATGTAGTTTGTTGTCATGTAACTAGACATCCGCTACAGTTTAAGGTCATATAGTTTGGATCATGGTGCTAAGCCTTTTAAAGTTATGCGGCCAGGATGTGCACTATGGTTTAAGGTCATACAGCTGGACCATGGTCATAAGTTTAAAGTCTTGTGACAAGGACTTTGTAATTTGAGGTCGTGCAACTAGACCTCCGCTAAAGTTTAAGGTCATACAGTTTGGATCATGGTTATACAGTTTTGAGCCGTAAGACAAGGACTATGGCTACACAGTTTAGGGTCATGCAGCTTGGACTGTGGCTGTGCAATTTAAGGTCACGCAACACGGACTATGACTGTGTAGTTTAAATTCATATAGCTAGGACCATGGCGATGCAGTTTAAGAGCTTGCAGCGTGGACCATAACAATGCAGTTTAAGGTCATGCAGCGCGGACCATGGTGATGCAGTTTAAGGTCATGTAGCACCGACCATGGCGATGCAATTTAAGGCCATGCAACGCGGACCATGGCGATGAAATTTAAAGTCATGCAGCACGAACCATGGTGATGCAGTTTAAGGTCATGCAGCGTGGACCATGATGATGCAGTTTAAGGTCATGCAACATGGACCATGGCAATGCAGTTTAAGGTCATGCAGTGTGGACCATGGCGATGCAGTTTAAGGTCATGCAACGCTGACCATGGCGATGCAGTTCCATGGGGAATAGAGCCATTACCAGAAACTGGGCTCGTTGAGGGGTGAATTTGTGGTGTAGGGAATGAACTTCCTGAGGATTAAACCCAGATGATGGTGTTAGGTCCCTTGGTGAAGCACGCAACAGTAGCCCTTGGTCAGATGCAGGGCCGTAACTCCTTGACAAGGTGCGCAGAAATAGGCTTCTGACAAAGAGCTCGGTGGTAGTCCCTGGACGAGATGCGCGATGACAACCTTTTAAACAAAGTACGCGGTGCTAGTCCCCTGGATGAAGTCTTGACGAGGTGTGTGGCATTGCTGCTTTGGGTCTTGGGCTTGGCTGCCCTAGCCTGGCCTTATCGCCATCAAGAGTTGGGGACTGGAGCATCATTCTGAGTTTTGTCGAGGGCAGTCTCCAGTACTAGGGGGTATAAAAGGGGAAGAAACCCCACATTAATGTTTTACCACGGTAAAATAGTAGAAGGGCTTTTTAGAGAGAGAGAGAGAGAGAGAGAGAGAGAGAGAGCTAAAGCTCCTAGCGAGGGTTTTCTGATGAGCACTTCTCGGTCAAAACTTGCAGAGGATGATCCTTCAGGATTTTTCTGGTGCACTTCAGGAGCTTCACAGCGTGTTGCGAACAGTTTTCGGCTAGCATCGAAGCTTTCTGAGAAAGGAAGAGGATCTCTCCGGACCTTGGCAAAATTTGCAGAGGTGTCCTACTGGAGTTGGAGTGCTTCTCCGATCGTTTTGCTGTTGAAGGGGAGGTCGCATAGAGCTCAGAGGGCTTTGTCAGCTCTCTGGTTGTCGAAGGAGAAGGAGAAGGGGCTGCATTAAGTTCACTAGAATTTTAGCGAAATTTCAGTGAGATTTGGTGGACTGTTGAAGCAGGAAACCGAGGTGAAGGGCAATCCGCAAGGTCACAAGAAAGCTTTCGGGGATTTTCGGTGGTTTTTGCTGACTCCGATAACAAGCAGGAGGCGAGAGAGGGTTTTCCCACTATTTTTTCGTGATATTTCCATCCATCGAAAAAGGGGAAAAACAGGGTCAAACAGGAGGTTCCTATTGATTGGAAAGGTGTTTCTGAAAGGGGGAAGCCACACCAGTAGGGGAAAGAATAGGGTTAGCCGAGGGACCCTAGCGGTCGGAGGTGTGTTTCCAACGACGCCCAAAGGATTGTGGGGAAGGCGAAGGGTCACAAGAAAGTGGACCGTCGGCGGGGGCAGCAACTGAGGGAACCGAAGAGGCGTGGGAATCAATGTCCCTCAATAATTGAGAATAGCTGGAACCGAAGTACTTCAAAGTCGTGCTTGAAATTAAGTTGCATGCGGTGCCACCTTCATGTTTCCCTAGGCCACACATGGTGATTTCCATGCTTGGGGGTATGAGGCTCGTGGCTATCATCCCGTGGAGCATTAGCCTACCCATGGTGATGATAGGACGCGGCATTGTGTTGCGCATAACGATAACCTCGGATGGCGATGCCTCATGAGGGTCAAGAGTGATGGCAAACGGGGAGGCCTTGTCACCACAGTGTGTTGGAATTAAAGTCCTTCGACCCCATCGTGAAGTCCATGTTGATTTGTGGAAGGGCATTCCTTGTGAACAGGATACGCCCTCCCTCATAGGCCAGTTCCTTGCCCAAGAAGTCTGCCTTGTATACTTGATATACTCGTCAGATGAATTGAAGCTGACTCGAAAGTGGTTGGCTCGCTCTTTTGGCTAGTAACCGTTTGCCTTGGTGGGATCGAGGCTAACTTCTCCAAGTGGTTTTGCCACTTCTTCATGGGGCAGGCATTTTTTTTGTGGGTTTGCTTCTTGAGGAGGGTGTTTCTCTTGGCATGAAACTTTCCTCCTATCCTTAGATGCAAGAGCTTTATAACTTCCCTGATAATGGGCCTTTGGTTGTAACTTACAACTTTTTCTAATTCAATGAAAGAAATGAATTTCCTTTGAGTTGGCTTGATGTTTCTCTTCTTCATTTCTATCATTTTTTTTGCACACACTACGCTTTACTGCCATGTTAGGGATAGTACTTTGTTAAATATTGCCAGTTGATAGGGAGCATCGCCTCTTCTCCATCAGAGTTCGTCAGTACATAGGCCCCACTTGGTATAACCTTCTTGATTACGAATGGACCTTCCCACTTGGGCTCGAACTTTCCTTTGCGGTGCTCGCGCAAGATGATCGGTCTCTTAACTTTTAGGACTGGGTTCCCAAAAGCAAATGAACGAATCTTAACAGACTTGTCAAAGGCTCTCTTCATTCTTCCTTGATTGAGCTCGAGGTTTTGTTGGAGCTGATGAATGAGGCTTGAGTGGATTTGGCACACCTGGCATCTTTTGGTGTAGTTTTAGGCGTCTGCTACCATGGAAGGCCAGTAATAGCCAAGTCTGCGTATGCACTCATACAGCTTGGGGCCAGACTGATGCAGCTCGCAGATGCTCGAGTGCACTTCTTTGAGTACTTTTCTTGCCTCTTGTGCATTGACTCACCTGAGGAGGATTCCGCTGAATGACCAATGAAAGAAGACATCCCCATCAAGAAGGGTATACTTAGTGATCATCCGTCATATGCCGTTGCGCTCCACTCGATCTTGAGGTAGCCTTTCATGCTTTACGAAGTCCACTCTCCCTCCAGTCTTCTATTTTTTCAACCTCTGCACACATCTGGTTGAAGAATTCGGGCTCCTGCCCCCTGGCCTTGGCTCATTTTCCTTGGGAAACTTCATGTTCTGCCTTGAGGACATCCCTAGCCACAAAGAGTTCCCCGAATGGGTAAGGCGGGCACTTAGGGAACACATCCCTCTCATCGTCTACGTCAACTTCGGTTCTCAAGTCAACGTGTCTCCATTCGGTTACCCAGACTGGATTGAGCCCTGATGAAGATAATTGTATGGTGGCACCAAGTTTTGAGAGCGCATCAGCCAGCGAGTTTAGCCCTCTAGGGATATGACTTAGGGACAAGTCATCGAACTGGGCCATGTAAGTTTTGGCCATGTCATGGTAAGGCTTGAGAGTATCCTTCCTTATGTCATAGATCCCCTTTAGCTGCCGGATGGCCAGCTCAGAGTCACCGAAGATGTTTAGATGTTCCAGGTCTAAACCTTGGGCGATCTCCAGTCTGATTATGATGCCTTGATACTCAGCTTCATTATGAGAAAACGCCTCCACAAGTGAGAAGGATAGAGGGATCATTCCTCCATCGAGAATCAGGAAGACAACTCCAGCACCCCTTCTATCAGACTGGAACGCTTTGTCAAAGTACATCTCCCATGGTCGAGTTAGCGCCGTACAAAAAACTTCTTCATCTGGGAGATCGCTTGACAGGGGAGATTCTGAGGGGACTAGGTGAACCTCAAGGAAGTCAGCTAGGGCTTGACCTTTAACTGCCAGTTGTGGTACATACGTGATGTCAAACTCCAATAGCAATAATGCCCACTTGGCTAAACGTCCTGACAAATATGGCCAGGTCATAAGGAACTTGATTGGGTCTGCCTAGAAGATCAACTCAACCTTGTGCCCAAATAACTAGTGGCAAAGCTTTTGCACCGTAAAGATCAAGGCTAGGCACATCTTTTCAATGGGAGGGTAGTTCTTCTCAGCCCCTTGCATTCTGCGGCTGAGATAATAGAGTGTCGTCTCTTTCCCTCCATCATTGTTCTATGCCAGGAATGTCCAAAGTGACTCGTCAAGGGTGGTCACGTATAGGATGAGGGTCCTTCCTAACACTAGCGTAGAGAGTACTTGCGGATTCAACAAGTACTGCTTGATGTCCTTGAGCACAGCTTGGCACGCTTCATCCCATATGAAGGGAGTATCCTTCTTTAAGAGGTGTGAGAAAGGTCTGCATCGCCCTGAGAGGTTCGAAATGAACCTTCGAATGTAGGCGAGCTGTCATTAGAGGGACCGCAGTTCATGAGGGTTGTAGGTGGCGGCATGTCCTGAATTGCCTTGATTTTGACTGGCTCGGTCTCCAGCCCACGGTATCTCACATTAAACCCTAAGAATTTTCCTGAGCGTATGCTAAAGGCTCATCTTGAGCTGGTGACGCCACAACCGCTCAAACACCTTTTTAAGGTCTTGCACGTGAGTGGCATTTGTTTCAGACTTTACCACCAAGTCATCCACATAGCACTCGACCTCCTTGTGATTTATGTCCCTGAAGATGGTTGTCATGGCTCGCTGGTATGTGGCACCAGTATTCTTTAGCCCAAAAGGCATCACAATGTAGCAAAAGAAACCTTTTGGAGTCTAGACCAGCCATCTCATGATAATGTTAGGCAAAGACGTCCCGATTTGCTCGAAGGAGGAATATATAGCTTTCTTGCTCTTCCAGAGACATCTTTGTTGAGATGAAGGTTGGCCTTGGGTCGGCCTCTTCCCCAGGTTGATCTCTTTCAGTTCATCAGCCGTGGCCTGACCGCCCTCTTTCCACTCTTCGGGAGTCTCCTGAAGTTCCTCGTAGGGGCACTCACAAGGATTTTCTTCGATCTCGAGTGTAGCCAGCCATGAACCTAACATCTCAACCTCTAGGAGGGGCACAATGTGGGGGAGAGCTAATCTTTGGTTAGTCCAGGCGATAGAAGGGTCTGCTTCAAGCGGGGGATCCATAGCCTTTCGATGGGGCTCACTCGATGCTTGCCCCAAACTGGGCGACGCCTCGTGTGCTTGGATCATGTGGCAGGCTTCGTGGAGGGAGGAGCCCGGAGATGGCTTGGCTTTCACTCGAGTTGCCAGGGCATTAGCGGCTGTCGAGAGTCCTACTGCTTCAGCTAACATTTCTCTGAGGTGTTCTTGTTGAGGCATGGTGAGGCTGATGTCTCTGAACTCCCTGTTTAAAGAGTCGAAGTCTGGGCATCACCGAGAGGTACCTGTAGAAGAAATAGAGGAGAGGGAATGAGAAGAAGGGTTAGGACGTTCTGGGCAGATTTTTAAGTCATCGTCGGAGTTGGACGTTTACAGGGGGTATTTAAGGTCTTGCCCCGGATTTGACCGTTGTGGGGTGCTTTTAACGTCGTCATCCATTTTGACCGACTCTTGAGATATTGATGACTCAGGGCCGTCTGCCTGATTGGATGATAAGATGAGGCAGGCTGTGCCAGGGATGAAGTCTCACAATGTTGGTAGCGGAGGAAGGGGTCTAAGGAATTCTTCCTTGACTAGCGGCTCAGGAAGATGATTCCTTTGGCGGGCCAACCTAGGTGTCCACCGTCTCCTTCTAGATCCCCGAGGGGGTGTTTTGACGGCCCTATAAGGCTGGCGAGAGGCCATAGCCTGGCGAAGTGCCTCTCATCTCAGGGACTTGAGCCTGCTTCACCCATGGTAGAATTCCTAAGGCTGAGAGGTCGAAGGCCCTGAGGAGTCCAGTGCATACTTGTGAGGGGCCTGCAGCGTGGCTTCTCCTTGAACAAGAGCGAGGGCTTGGACGTGTTCTGGAAGAATCACCCAGTCGATGCGACCTTGATGGACTTTCTTCGTGACTATGGCCTCGAACCTGGAGCAGTCATTGAGTTCATGGCCCCACACTTGGTGATAGGGGCACCATAGGTTTTTTGTGCCCCGGGTAAGGTGTCTCGACTGCTTGGCAAGCTTAGGAGTGACTAGACCTTGTTGGAGCATTTCCTAGAAGAGAGCTTGCAGAGGGTCTGGCTCAAAATTTCCCTAGGCTTGCATCGGGAGGTCTTCTTATGCAGGCGAGAGACGGACTCGAGGGTGTCTCATCTGGTCACCTTGAACTTCCTAGCACTACTGCATATTTTCGGCCAAGAGCTTATGGAAGCCAGTGCACTCGCGAACATCATGGCCTCTTATCCTGTGATATGCACACCAACGGTTCTCGGTATATTACCAAAGGTTCTCGGTCCCTAGATGCAAGAACTTAGGCTGCCTTATCGGCTTTGGGGTGGCGATTCCTTCTTCGATCAATATGGAGAAGAATGCATGAAGGATAGCGGGTGCCCCATCATCTTCTTGGATAGTGATTATCTGAGAGGCCTCAGCTACCCCAAACGCCTTTCTCGATTCTTCGAGCTTTATTGGACCCTTGTTGATAAGGGCTTCGATAGTGTCGTTGAGCTTATAGCATTCGTGAGTGGGGTGGCAGTCCTGTGATAGGCACAATACTTCTCATTTGCCTCCCGCTCAGCCAACTCCGCAATATTGGCCTCCGGCAACTATATCATGTTTTGTTCTAGGAAAAGTCGAAGTAGTGCGGGTGTCCACTCTGTGTCGAAGGGGTAAGCCCTATTCTCGTGCTTGGCCAAGTAGTTGCTTCGCCTAGAGATTTTAGGCGAAGAGACGCTGTTGTAGGCCTGCTGTTTGCCCCTGATCGGAGATGCCAGTGCCTTGGAGAGGTCCAGGGTTTGAGGAACCGAACCTTTGGTGTCAACCACAGTAACGGCCGCACTGATTACTACCTTTTGATTGCTCCGACCACTGAGGCGTGAGTTTGTGCAGGCAGGTTGCTAATGGGTGTTGTCGTGCTTGAACAATCCCTCAATAAAAACTACCTTAAAGATGAGGTCTGACATGGAGGGTGGATTGGATGCCTCAACATGTAGGGCGATCTCAAGAAGCATGTTCCGTATGCAGGTCTGAACTGCTTCCTTCTCGGTCATGGGAGTGGCGTGAAAGGTCGCCAACTCTCTCCATCGGGTGATGAATTTATCAACCGGTTCACCAAGGTCTTGCATCAAGGTGAGGAGCTCGATGGTTTCCATGTTCCTTTGGACTATGTAGAAGCGTTGGTAAAATAACTACTCCATTTCTTTGCCAATTGTAATAGAGCATACCACTGGAAGGCTGGTCCTTCGAGAGTTTCGACGAACTGACGAAGGAGAAGACGTCTGTTAGTTGCCGTCTCCCGGCAGGCAGCTTGTAAGTGGGTCGTATGCTGGTGAGGAGATGTGGTACCGGGGTGTTTTCCGTTTTAGTAGTTCGGGGGAAACGACACCTGGTCAATGTAAGAAGGATATGGCTTTTGGTAGACTGGCCTCTCTTGCATGCTCGGGACCTTGTTCTTGAGGCTATGGGCCACCATAGCATCTATGTCGGTTTGGGAGACCCTGCGAGAAGAGGAGCTATCGTGGGAGAACGGTGGGGGAGCATGCCTAGGCTCAGTGTCCTCACCGGTTAGGGAGTCAAGCATAGAAGGGGCCCTAGAGGCCTCTAGGGGCTCCATCTTTCCGAGGATGATTGGCATCATTTCCTCGAACTTGTTCATCCACTCCTCCTGAGCGTCGTTCGGGTCATTGATCACCATGACACTGACCATTTCTTCTGGGAGGTCAGAGTCAGGTGATGCAGAGGACTGTCGAGGCTAGCGAGTCATGCGCGACAAGTCAGTCTAGAGGGGCTTAGCTTGCATGGACTAGACTCGGGCTTTGTATGCCGATCTTGTGAGGACCGATTCTTGACGGTCTAGGGCTTTTGGGTGGTGATCATCAAACAGAACTCCTAGAGTTGCTCAGGCTCCTTAGTTTGAAGAGGGAAAAAGGGATTACAAGGTAGGAGGTCGTCAAGGGTGGCGATTTCGACTGCCTTGGAGGCTTCTCTAGTCAGGATCTGTAGGCCTCTCTTTTGTTTGATCCTGAGGTGGCTGTGGACCTCATTCCAGAACCAAGCCTGAGACCTAGACTGCCTTGTTTTCTTTAAACAGGCAAGGGCCATGTCTATGAGCTAGAGCAGGGAGTGGGGCCCAAGGATGGAGCATAGCTTAAGTTCTTATTTTGGATGCTGGAGGCCTCTGTACGACATCAAACCATTGCCCCAAATTCCTTTGTGACGCCTGGGTGTTCGGATGACCTGAGGCTGGCTCAAGATGGTACTCTTAGGGAAGACCTTTGAGCATCAGGGCTTGCTAGTGCCTGCTTGGCGTCGGGAGAGCGGCAGAGGAAAGAGGGGCGGGCTTGTGATTTCGCTTGAGTCTGGCTCTGAAAGGGACCTGCAAAGATGGTGCGTGTGCACCTTTAGGGTTAGCAGTCCGAGTGACTTAGGGGTCAGCCCAAGCCCGGTCAATGGGTTTGACCTGTGGAGGCCGAGACCCACGAGCTTGTGTTTGTGAGGGACAAGACGGGAGCTTGTCTCTCACAAGGTGAAGCTTTGTGTGCCGGGAGGGAAGACAGAGCGATTCAAGGTGGCATAGAGCTAGCGCTGCCCCAAGTTGTGAAAATCGAATACATTGCACATGCAGGGTTTGGCCCGAGAAGGCCTGGTCTTGGATGCGAGCTCAAGGCAACATGAGGGTCGCCCTGAGTTGTGGCTCGAGTGGATAGACCACGAGCCTTTGAGTGTGTACGAGGGGTGAAGACCTCAGGGCCTCCGCCTCTATGTATCGACCCTGCAGGTGTCGGGGCTCGTACTAGTGGAGGGGCACAGGGGGTTGCGTCGCGGTGAACCTTATGAGCGACGGTAGTTTTCTTACCTTTCACAGGGATAGACGGGGCAGCCTTACGACATACCACAGCAGTACGACTGGTAGAGATTTGCGAGTAGTAGGGTGTGCGGCAGTAGAAGTGCTGCCCATGCAAGGGGCCTTGGTGGAGGGTCCACCAAGGCAAGAAAGCGGGGAGGAAGGTACCTTTAAATCCCCTCTCGCACCAACCCAGGTGAGAACCTGAGAGCAAGACCATGAGTCCAGACTCAGAAGGAGAGTAGGGAAGGAGGCTTGAGAGGCTCACTTCCCTGAGACGGCCACGAGTGCAGGGATATGGAAATCCCCGACTCAAATGAACGGGTTGAACAACCCAGGTGCCATAGAAATGAGTGTAGAAAGTAAAGAAGGAAACTGGTCAAACAAGAGCGAATCGACTAATGGGTAGTAAGTCACTAGTGGAGTTGCCAAGCTGGTTTGGTGCCTCGATCTCACCCTCCGGATCTAGGTGATCTGATGGCACGTGTCTCGGGTCTCTAGTGGACTTAAGACTTGAGATCACTCTCTCGGAACCTTGCTCGAAGGCAAGGGCAGGTATACCAACCAATGAGGGAGGAATTTTAGGTGGGTTCGGGACTTACTCGGGCTGGCTCATGTGGGCGCCCTCTTAGATCGGGAAGAAGGCCCCCAGCTACTTGAGCTGGTCTGGAATCGCCTCCCTAGACCTGTAATCCTCCAATTTTTCTGCACAACACTTCTACGGTTAATTTGTAAGACAAGTGGGTTGAAGAGGACCCACCCTTGTCTTAGGGTAATGCACGTTCATGGGAGAAGGCGATGAAGTGCAAGGTTAGACGAAAGGAGAAGAGAACTTGACGGAAGGGCGAGACTAGCATGACAGCCATAAGTTGTCGAATCGGAGCGGTAGCAAGACGAGAATGGTTCAAGGATCAGCAGGGCAGCAATACTACTCGAAATGAAGGTCGGCATGTTGGCACTAGGCTAGGCCTACCCCCAATCAAGTGAGAAGAGGTGGAGAACAAAGAACGAGACGGTGAAGAGAAGGGAAAAGCCAGACGTCGATAGACATCGCGGTGAGTAACGCAAGGAGGCAGGGCATCCCTTGTGGATGGCGTTAACTCCTAATAAGGAACGCGAAGATGGTTTCTCCTAGGTTACACGGCGATAGGCGTGGGATGCAACGGGAACAGCGATAGGCACCGAACGCATGGCAATAGGAGTAGGACGCAACGGGAACAGCGATAGGCACCCAACGCATGGAGGAATCTCACCGATGGCGATGGATATTGTTAGGGCCTCTAGTGGGCGACGATAGGCACCAGACGCACGAAGGAATCTTGTGGTCGACAATGGGTGTTGCCAGAGCCTCTAGCGCGTGACGATAGGTATCGCCGTCTATGTTAGATGCGTAATAGAGGAAGACTCCTACATGCAACAACACACTTCGCCATCTAGGTTCTGCACCGAGACATCAAAGCTACATCTGTCAGCGGTGATGGGTAGCACCGTCTACATACTTCACTGAGAGAAAGAGACAGACGAGAAGGAGGGGAGGTAGATATTGGGGACAATTGTAGACACCCCATTTTAAATCTGGCAAATTCTATGGTTTTCTGAACCCTTAGGACCACATTATCCTAGTATGTCCAATTTAATTACCCCAAACTACCCAAATCCTATCCCAATTTCAAGTAGAGCCCAAGAGCTTTCCAACGGTCGAAGAATCGCCTGAATCGGACCTACAGATAAAACGATATAAAAATAACAATTTAGTCCTTGTGAGACCCAAATGTCTGGTAGCGGGCCAAGTTATAAGGGGCTCGACAGGCCCAGACGGGGGCTGATGATGTAGTCAACACATCTGATGAAGCAGTAAACGTGTTTTTTAAATTAGATAAGGCTAAAACTTCAAGATAAATCCAAAAAATTCTGAAGAAACTCCAAAAAAATTAGGAAAAATCACCAATTGAATATTATAAATACCCCATCTCCCTTACCCAAAAAGAGAGAAAAAAAGAGACCAAAAAAATCTTAGAAACTTTCAAAATTAGGAAAATTACCTAAAAATACCAAAAATAAGAAAAACCCCTAAACAATTCCTAAAAAATCAGGGAAAATCCCCAAAAGTCTCAAAAAATTAGAGAAAATCTCAAAATTCATATTCAACCTCTGGAGATCACAAAACCCTTAGAAAAATAAGGAAGTTCTCCTCCAAACACTAAGGAAATTCTCCTCCAAACCCCGAGAAAGACCGACAGCTTTAAAAAAATCTCTAGATTGAAAACCCTATAGAAGATAGAAACCTTAGCCTCCTGAGCCTAACCCCCAAGACTAAGAAATCTAAACCTAGGGTACCAAAACCATAGATCAAACTAGAATTTAGGCACAACAACTCTAGATCTAACCCTTTACATCAGATATATGCTGGTCTCCGAATCAGAGAGGCAAAGAGGACTGGTTCTGATACAGGCGTGCCCTCGAAGGCTCGGGAATATCGGGCCATCAGGCCCAGTTTGGTATTATTTCTTCATCTCTCTTTCTTATTATTTTTACTATGTTTCTTCATTTATTTATTTTTGATCTGTTAACTTGTCTTAAAAATCATATTTTAATGCTCTAGATCATGCTGGCTCTGCCACAAATCTGAGAGTAGATATGCTCGTTTCCGAAAACATCTGGCCTCAGATCTGAATTCGATCTGCCCCAATTTCTCTACCACTTTATTTAAATCTTTTTAATTAGTTTAAAGTGTTAAAATTTGAGATATCTTCATCGTAAGATCTGTCAGATTCTCATCGTAAATAGTTTGGCGCCCACTGTGGGGCCATTTCGAGCTTGATCCATGCTTTAAAATATTATTTATTCACTATTTTTCACTTTTTCAGTCACAAAAGGTCCCAAAAGTCGGTTGTGACCAGAATCTAGGGTTCGGTGCTCCAAAACCCTGCTTTTTCTGGGTGACACTCCAGTGTCGCTCAAATTCAAAGGTCTCAGAAACCTTTGGAATGTTTTGAATCTGTTATAAGAACTCTTTTATTACTGCACAAAAAACAATCACCATGTCAGTCACTCAAGGTGACATGATGACTGCTCCACGGCCGACTCTAAGCCTAACCTGCCCAAACCTAGGGACCAGTATGCTGCAATCCCTTAGAGTTATCGACAGACCTCAGGAAAATTCATTATCCAACGCCCAAGTCTTCAATTAAAGGCAGAGTCCCAAGCATCCACTCCTAATCCTGAGATCTGTGAGGCACGAAAAGCCGACTCCGCCTGTAAAACCTTGAATAGTCAAGGAGTCCGACCAGGCATCGTCCTTCAGGGGATTTTAGGCAACTAAAGTAGAAGTCGAGTGAGGAAAGAAATTCATGCAACATCTAAAGCCAATTCCTGTAACTCGAACCAAGATAACTCTGAGGTGCGGCGATCTCAAAACCAAGACCCACCTAGGTCTAAAGGATCTAACCCAACCTCGAGCCACCATAGTACTGCTCATGATATCCTGAACATTGTACGAAGCAGAAGTGTCGACTCAAACCGACCCTTAGGCGAGATAGGCGTCCAAGCTGCCCTCAAAAGTCTAGTTGACCTAGGTTACACTATTCATGCCCCAGCTTACGGGTCGATCCCAAACCAAGTTAGTGGTATAGGTCAACCCTTAGCATAGCCGAGTCAATCGATTCTTTAATCGGTCCCTCTGGTTCATCCAGTCCAACAAACCGTGCAATTTCTGCAACCGATGGCGACACCTATGGGTTAGTACACCCCTCAAGCACCAATGTATCAAACGCCCTGGTGACTGCGCCTCATCAATCTCAAGCCCATGCAGGCCGACATATACCCCAAGTTTCAACTTATCAGTGTACGCTTGGGAACCCACCAACCAGTGGGCCTACTACCATGCTAAATACTCAACAAGAAGGAACCTTAAACACAATCTAGGATATGCATGTAAGAATAGGCATGCATGAAATTCTACCCCCAAAGGCTTATGTTCATGAGACCCTTGGAGGCATGGAAGACCTTCGCTTGGGATTTGTCGTCCCAGAATTTAGAAACAAGTTCAATGGGAAGAGCGATCCAGATATTCACCTCAAGGCGTATCTCCTCTTCGTTCGAGCTTTGCGAGATAGGCCTAACCAACTGAAGGCCATATCTTCACAAACATTATCTGGTGAGGCCTTGAACTGGCATCGGAGAATAATGTCTACTCGACCACACATCACTCCAAACGAAATGTTCAACTTATTCATCTCTCACTATCGTGGGTCGACACCAAGACCTCTCTCCCTGGACGAACTCAGTGCATTAAAACAAACCCAAGAGAATCCTTCGAGGATTTCATTGGTCGATTCTGCGATGTAGCATTGCGGGTCATAGAATGTCCACTTATAGACCAAGCCAAGATCTCCATAGTCTTAGATAATGCTACTCTCGAGTACAGGACCTTCTTCAGTCAAGGTCTTATCCCCCACTATTTTGACTCCATGATCGAGCGAGTGGCACGACATGAAAGGGCCAGAGGGACACCCCTCAGCACCAAGCCTGACAACAAGCCAATAACAGCTCCGTAAAATAAGAACAAAAACAAGGGGAATGCTTCCGGTCAGGTTAATGAGATCGTCGTTAACAGATTAGCCCAAGGTTCAGCTGCTCAATGCAACAATCAGAATCAAAACTGACAGGGTCATCCTAGAGCCAGTGCTCAAAATAATATCCAAAGGCGAGAGGATAATTTCACCCCTCTCAAAGACCCATTAGAAAAAGTGTTGGAATTACTCTTAGCTAAGAATATTGTTTGTCTCCCGCCACCATTTTAAGTCACAGATAAGAGCAAGTGGTGCAAATGGCATCAAAATCATGCTCATGAAACTCAAAACTGCATATATTTGAAACGAGTGATTCAAGGGTTAATCAATAAGGGGGACTGTGGCACCTAAAATCAACCTGTCGAAGAGCCTAATCAAAAGATGGGTATCTTCACAAATCCTCTCCCTAAAAATATGGTCACAACGACCGAAAAGCCGAGAGCTCAAGAGAACTCGAAAGAGAACGTTGTCATTCACATGATTGAGTGTGGAGACGAAGAAGAGGATCCCAGTCAGTTCATATTGGCTTGTGATCATCACTTTCAAGAACCCGAATAAGATCTTTTGAGCCTCCTAAGAGGAAGCCCTTCATCTCCAAACCTTGATAACCTTTCCAAATGGGACCTATATGACGAAGATGACACACTAGATATTGATATGGTCAGAACCAATGAAAAGGCATCATCTTCCAAACAAGGGGCCAACACCCCAAAGTTTCCCATTACTCTTGCTAGGGCTTACCTTATCAAGTTTCTGGTTGGTGAGGTCGACTCCTTAACCCAAAGAGGCCAAGTGTTCAGACCCATTCAATTGATGGCCGATACTGTCGATGAAAGAATGGGAAGTACCTCAAAAACCAAACAACCAGCGGGGTCGTAGATCACGAGCCGAACAAGGATATTTAAGAATCTGCAACCACCTATGACCTACCAACTCATCTCGAGAAGATCTAGGCTCATATCTCCATCTTGGAGCTACTCACCAATTCACCAGCACATAGAGCCCAGATCGAGAAGGTCCTTGCCAAGACACACACCTCGAGCAACACACAACTGGATGAGTTATACGGATGGCACCAACACCAATCGTGTTCACAAACAATGACATCCCAGCCAACTTCAACTGATTTCACGTCCAACCTCTGCACATCACTTTCTTCATGCAAGGATATGAGATACAAATAGTGCTTGTTGATAATAGGGCATCCTTAAATATATGCCCTATGAAAACATTAAAGCAGATAGGCCAAAGCCCGAATGACTTCCAGCCATGTCAACTAACTATCACTGCATACGATGGAACCAAAAGACAAGCTGAAGGCATACTGTCTCTCACCTCGACCCTACCATCCAAGTGATAAAGTTTTATGTTTTGGACATAAAATCTTCTTTCAACATGTTGTTAGGAAGAACGTGGCTGCATGAAAACCTTGTGGTTGCCTCTACACTCCATCAATGCCTCAAATTTTCAACTAAAAACAGCATCGCAAAGGTATGTGCTGAACCCCCAGCTTTTTTCAATTCTAGTATACATAATAGGAACCTAGCTGTAGGAGTCGAGCTCAGAGAAATCCCGCTCGCTTCTTTTGAGCAAGCCGATTGTGCCACCTTAAGCAGAGAGGCCGGCGACCCTGTTCCTCAAATTTTGCAAACTTCTGCATCAATGGATGACATTATCTAATGTCAACATCGATACAATTTTAGGTCCCTTGAAGCTTGGCACATGCTCTTCTCCCAAGGCTTCCAACCAGGCCAAGGCTTGGGTAGTCAAGGACAAGGTGTAATGGAGGTGATTTCTGAATCATTTGAAGCCAAAACTAAAAATGGAGAACGAAGAGGTCTCAGGTGTTCTCTCACCTTATTGCAAAGTCGGATGAAGCCTTCAAGCTATCCGGACTTTGTATCTGAAGGCATTCAAAGCCTCGATCCTCTCGATGCCCATCCTTCAAAACAGCCTAAGGTGATCCTTGAATCCCCAATAGGGAATAACTCTTCTTCCACATCTTAGTACACACAAGAACTGAGAATTGAAGACCTTTTTGCTGACCAGTATTTGAAGGTATACACAATTGGTTCCAACACAGCCAAGCGTGCTCATCCACCGATTCACACCCAATAACAGAATTGATCAATCACTTCCCTATTTCAAGAACCGATGGAAGCATACCAGCGACACCTTCAAGTCTTAGTGCCAAAAAATGGATAGGTGCAAGGTGGCCATCTAACCACCCTGTGCGTCCAATCCCCAACATTTCTCTCGCGAGTCCCATAAGGGACACCTCTTGTGTTTATTTCAAAAACTGTTGAAAAATCAAAACATGATAAAACTGATAATAATTAAAAATAATTTTAAAATACGGCGAACACTCATGATAGCCCGATAATGGTGCACAATACCCAAGATGACGAATTGCATGACCAAGATGAAGATCAAGAGAGCTAAGAGTCTGAAGAAATCCCTCAACCTGAGGAACTCACTTCCCATGTTGAGCAATTCAAGAAGAGGTTGGATGGTGACCGAACGGCTATCATCGAAGAGACAATGAACATAAACCTAGGAACTAAGAAAGACCCAAGGTTAACCAAGATTGGAACCTCCCTATCTCCTGAGGAGTGGGAAAATATGATTTCTTTTCTCAAGGAGTATCGCGATGTCTTCGTCTGGAAATACGATGATATGCCAAGGCTAGATCCCATATTGGTGTAACATCACCTAATAGTCAATGAAGGGGCTAAGTCTGAAAGGCAGAAACTCCAACATCAGAAGACCCACCTTGAGCTCAAAATTAAAGAAGAAATTGACAAGATGCTCAAAGCGAAGTTCATTATCCCCATCAATTACTCAGAATGGTTGGCCAATATAGTGGTCGTACCTAAGAAAGACGGGAGGATCCGAGTGTGTGTTAACTACAGAGACCTCAACAAGGCATGCCCAAAGGACAATTTTCCATTACCAAATATAGATGCCTTGGTCAAAAACCATGTGGGGCATGAGATGTTGTCATTCATGGACGGCTTCTCAGGTTACAACCAAATCTTCATGGCAGAAGAAGACCATACCAAGACTTCGTTCATAACGCAATGGGGAACTTACTGCTACAAAGTCATGCCCTTTGGCCTCAAACATGCAGGGGCAACTTATCAGTGGGTAATGGCTAGCATCTTTCACCACTTAATGCACACCATCATGGAAGACTATGTCGATGACAATCTGTTCGCCTAATCATCTCACCAACCTGAGAACCATGTTCGAAAGGCTCCAAAAACATCAACTCAAACTCAATCCGTAAAAATGTGCCTTTGGGGTTGATTCCGACAAATTACTAGGCTTTATAGTAAGCCAAAGAAGCATTGAGGTGGACCCGTCCAAAGTACGAGCCATCATTGAAATGCCACCGCCTCGAAACGTCAGAAAAATTTGTGGCCTATAAGGTCGCTTATAAGTCATAAGGCGTTTCATCTCACAACTAACAGACAAGTGCGCGTCGTTTAATAGACTACTCAAGAAAGATACCCCATTCATATGGGATAATGAGTGCCAAGAAGCATTTGATCAAATCAAGGAGTACCCTCCTAGTCCAGACAAACCCCTATTCTTATGCATTTCAATGAGAGACAAGACCATGAGGGCAATGTTAGGACAATAAGATGACCATGGAAAAGAACAAATGATATACTACATCAATAAGACTATGGTGGACTATAAGACAAGATACACGGATGTGGAGAAGCATTGGTTGATGCTTGTGTGGGCCATGCAGAAGTTAAGACACTATGTCTTATCTCATTCAGTCAAGCTCATCTCATAAATAGACCCATTCAAGTAGCTATTGGAGAGACCAGTCCTGAACAAACGTTTGGCGAAGTGGAGAATGTTATTGAGCTAGTTTGAGATCAAATATGTTCTCAAAAATCGATCTAAGGACAAGTCATTGCTGAACACGCACTGCCAAATAACACTCCCGTCAACATGGATGTCCTTGATCAGAACCTCTTCGCAATTGAGGAATCAATTTGGGAGCTATATTTCGATGGTGTAAGGAATGAATATGTGTCAGGTATAGCAGTCATATTATGCTCACTCGAGAAGATTTTAATGCCAACAGCCATCAGATTGAATTTCCCATGTACCAATAGCATTGTAGAATATGAAGCCTTGATTGCCGGGCACGAGAACGCCATGGGCAACAAATACGAGTGATTGGTAACTCCTTACTCGTCATAAACCAAGTTCAAGGGATTTGGATGGTGAAAGAAGAAAAGCTCAATCCCTATCAAGAAAAGGTAGAAAAGATGATCTCATATTTCAAGAAAGTCACCTTTCAGCATGCAACTAGGGAAAAAAATTGGTTCGCCGACACCCTTGCGACCCTTGCTTCAATGGTTGATATTCCTCCAGAAATCACCACGCTGCATTCTATATCAGGAACAAATATGATCCTTCCTCACCAACGATCAAAGAAAAAATAGAGCAAGAAAATGAGAATGATGGGGATGTCTCTCTCGTGGTTTCAGATACGCTAGTTAAGGCAAAACCATGGTTCCACGATGTTATGTCCTTGCTGAAAGATGGGTTGTACCTTAAAGGAGCCACTAAAAAGGATAAAGAAATCCTTCGAAGGTTTTATATGGGATTCTTAGTAAGAGGTGATCTCTTGTTCAAAAAGTCCTTCGATGGCATCATTCTACGGTGTCATGATCAGTCAAAAATCAACCAAGTACTGACTAAGTTACACGATGAAGGAGATCATTCTGACACAGCCACCTTAGCTCATAAAATCAGGTGCCAAGGTTATTACTGGATCATCATGACTGAAGATTGTTGAAAGTTCATACAGAGGTGTCTCAAATGTCAACTTTATGGAGACCTCATCCATGCACCGTCTGTACCACTCAACTCAACACCGCCTGTATGGCCCTTGGCCATGTGGTCTCTTGATATCATCGAAATGATCTCACTGAATGCAAACGGCCACCGTTTTATATTAACGGCTATGGAGTACTTCACCAAATGGATAGAGGCTGCATCATTTGTCAAAATTGAGGGACAACATGTTGCCCATTTCATAAAGAACAATAATGTATTCAGGTTCGGTGCTCCTGATTCAATCATTACTGACAATGGATCCAATCTCAAAAATGAATAGGTCTATAGGATTTGCATAAAGTTTGGGATAACGTAGAAATTCTCCACACCTTACTACCCTCAAGGAAATGGACAAGCAGAGGCTACAAACAAATGACTTCTCATAATTACAGATAGAATAATAGAAGGTGGAAAAGATTGGCACGAAAAGCTAAGTGATGCGCTATGGGCCTATTAGACAACTGAGAAGACTCCTACTGGCATGACCCCATACTCATTGGTGTATAGTATGGAAGGAGTGTTACCCATTGAAGTTGAGATATCGTCTGTCTGAGTGCTTATTCATAAAGATTCAGATGAGGAACAAAAGATCAAAGCAAGAATCGCTGCCCTTGTTAATTTGGATGAAAGAAAACTATGAGCAATTCAAAATATTGTTGCTTACTAGTATACCAAAGTAAAGTTGTTCGTCAACAGTTCAGGGAAGGGGACATGGGACTCAAGAAAATCTTCCACACTCCTACAAACCCACATCCTTTAGGCAAGTTCAAACCTAACTGGGAGGGACCATTCGACCACCCGAGTGCACACAGGAAATTCTTACAAGATTAAGAATCAGGAGGGTTGCAAGCTCAATGAACCCATCAATGCAATGTATCTCAGATAATACTACCCGTAATGGGCTCAAAGGAGTGGTGAAAGCCTGAAAAGGCATCACCAAAAGGAAAAAAATAAAAAATGGACGTGGTGAAAACCTGAAAGGGCATCACGAGTAAAAAAAAAAAATTCCAAGAAGGAGCTTCTGATTTAAAAACACTCGAGTACAAATAAAGAAAATGACCACCAAAGGGGCCATAAGTGGCAAAACTGTAAGGCCCGTCCCTTTTAAAAGCACTTTTTTAATCTAATTGTTAAAACCTTCCATTTCCAAAATGCTTTTAGAAAGGACTTCCTCCATCACTACAAGAGGTTAAACTGTTAGTCGATCTGCCCTGGTTCTTGAAGCTAACTTCCTGCGCCTGTTATGAAGGCTTGAAACTAGCTAGGCACTCCATGATTGTATGAGTATAACTACCAACTACCACATATCGGAGATGAGTGAACCTCGCCAATGATGATATTGGCTAGTCTTGGAGCGTTTTTTCTCTTGACTAGATCCCTTGAGGTGAAATGAGGCAAGCTCATCCCCGTGTGTGTGTACAATGTCCCAAAGTCCAATTCAGAAAACGTCAAACTCGTGCCACTTAAAAGAGCCTAGACAGGATAAACATCAAACTCATGCGACATATAAGAGCCGAGACAGGATAAGCACCAAACTTGTGCGACGTTAAAGAGTCGAGACAGGATAACCGTCGAACTCGTACGACGTAAAAGAGCCGAGATAGGATAATCCTCAAACTCGTGCACCGTTAAAGAGTCTGGATAGGATAAACATCAAACTCATATGACATAAAGGAGCCGAGATAGGCAAAAAAAAAAGCATCAAACTCTTGCGACGTTAAAAAGCCAAGACATGAAAAACATCAAACTCGTGCGATGTTAAAGAGCTGAGACAGGAAAAATGTCAAACGTGTGTGATGTAAAAGAACCGAGATAGGGACCATCCAACTCCATATGACATGAAAGGTCAGGTGTATCCAAGGCACAACCACCCTGTTCAATAGAAAAACGTTAAACTCGTGCGATGTAAAAGAGCTGTGACAGGGACCGTCCAACCCCATATGACGTGAAAGGTCAGGTGTATTCAGGGCACAACCACCCTATTTCAATGGAAAACATCAAACTCAAGCAATGTAAAAGAGCTAAGGTAGGTACCGTCTCTTCTCATATGATGTGAAAGGTCAGGTGCATCTAGGGCACAGCCACCCTATTCGATGGAAAAATATCAAACTCATGTGACGTTGAAGAGTCGAGGCAAGTACCGTTTAGCCCCGTATGATGCAAAAAGATCAGGTGTATCCAGGGAACAACCACCCTGTTCAATGGATTATGTTTATCCCATATTGACGTAAAAGGGTCAGGTGTATGGTCCATCACTGTGTGACACTAAACTACTCAGAGAGCTCTATGGTTGCAGGAGTTAAAACTGCTAACAAACCTTGTTTTTCAAAATATCTTTCTCTTTTTAAAATTTTCACTATATATCTTGTGTTTTTCAAAAAATTTTAATTTATTTGTTAAAATCGTAACCTGTCCTTGCTCCAGGTTCTATTTGAAATCTCCCCCTACTTTCAAAAATTCTAAAACAATTCTTAAAAAAACGGAGCATGGACACCCGTATATGATGATTACCGTGTTGCCACATTATTGCCTCGTCTCCCACTTCGGATTCAGCCACACAAGTCTCTTCCTATAGAAAGCGTTTTCATATAGGCAGCCTTAGGAAACCTTAAGGAGATTAAAGAAAATGCCAGGGGTAAAAATTCAAACTATAAAAACCCCTGAAATTAAGTGGCATGAATAGAAAATTCAAATCGAGTTTCAAGCTTGCGTAACTCACCAACATCTCACGTCGAAAACTATAAGAGGAAAAATTCCCTAGGTGGGTGAACTCGGTGAGCACAATGACTTGGAGGGATAGTTGGTGTGCCCCCTGACCATGTGACCTCAGGAAGAAACTTAAAATGTCTGATTTATCTTTGACGTTCACCTGCCCCTCGAAGGACAAGGAATGCCACTGTGTCTACTTCTTTGCAAAAATAAGAAAAACCCTAAGAAAATTCCTAAAAATTTAAGAAAATTCCCCAAAAATCCCAATAAATTAGAGAAACTCTAAGAATTCATATTCAACCTCTAGAGATCACAAAACCCTTAGAAATCTAAGGAAATTCTCCTCCAAACCCTGAGAAAGACCGACAGCTTTAAAAAAATCTCTAAATTGAAAACCCTAGAGAAGATGGAAACCCTAGCCTCCTGCAGTCCTAACCACCAAGACTGAGAAAACCTAGACTTAAGGTACAAAAACCTTAGATCAAAATGAGATTTAGGGAACAACAACCCTAGATCTAACCTTTTACACTAGAGATCTGCTGGTCAACATCCGAATCAGAGAGGCAAAGAGGATCGATTCTGATATGGGCGAACCCTCGAAGGCTCGAGAATCCCAAGCCATCCGGCCTGGTTTGGTATTATTTCTTCCTCTCTCTTTCTTCTTATTTTTACTATTTTTCTTTTTTTACTGATTTTTTATCTGTTAACTTGTCTTAAAAATTGTATTTTAATGCTCTAGATCATGCTGGCTCTGCCACAAATCTAAGAGTAAATATGCTCGTTTCCTGGTAAATCTGGCCTCAGATCTAAATTCGATCTATCCCACTTTAACTATCACTTTATTTACATCTTTTTAATTAGTTTAAGGTGTTAAAATTCGAGAGATCTTCATCGAAAGATCTGTCAGATTTTCATCATAAACAACAATCAAATTTTTATCTAAGGCTAGATCTACTCAGAGATGAGCATATCTGCTCTCATATCAGTGGCAGAGACAGCATTGATCTGAAATATGAAATACTATGTAAAAGCAATAAAACTATCTTAATTCTAATAAAATACACAAAAAGATAAAAGAAACACAAGAAAGGATAAAATGTACCAAATCGGGCCAGTTGGCCGCGACTCCTGAGGTTTTGAGGCCTCGCCCCTAACAGGACTGGCCGAGTTTATATCGTACATCCTCTTTGTCTCTCTCCAAGTTTTGACCAAGCCTTGGCTTGGTTGAATGGCTTTCTTGATCTAAGGAAGGCTTAAAAATAGGGTTTTCCTAGGTCTAGGTTTCAACCATAGTCGCAAATTCTAATTAGGGTTTCAAACTCTCAACCTAGGTTTTTAAAATCTCAATTTTTCAACTTTAGGGTTTCAACCTTTCTCCTTTTCTAAACCTCACAAACAGCCACTAAAATACCCCTTTATAGATTGAGTATCAGCTAGGAAAGGTAACATGCCCTGATCAGCATGTCCCCAAGCCTGGATTGTCGTATTGGTGGTCCCAGGCTAGGCGACACCAACAGTGTCGCCCAGCCAAAAAATGGTCCAAGTTCATTGAACCTGACCCAAAATAGAAGGGAAATCATGCCATGCAAAAACTGTCGTTTCAAAGCTATTAGAGCTAAGTTGCACTGGCAATGTTGCCCAAGCCAAATCTACTCAAAATTGGCATTTTTCGATGCAGGGCAGATTTTGGGCCTGTCAAGGTGCTGCCTACCAAAAATCATATGTTTTGGGTCAGTCTGGGCTGGGTGACACTAAGAGTGTCACCCTGATCGGATCTACTCAAAATGGCATATTCCTAGACAAGACTGTTCTCAAGGCTGTCATGATGGTTTCTACAAAAAATGATCCATTTTGGGTCAGTCTGGGCTGGGCAACACTCTGAGCATCGCGCAAACCAAATATGTTAAAAATGGCAGATTCCTATGCAAGACTGGTCTAAAGACTGTCAAGATGTTGCCTGCCAAAAATCAGCAAATTCGGGTCAGTCCAGGCTGGGCGACACTACGAGCATCGCCCAGTCAGGTGGGCGACACTGGATGTGTCACCCAATCTGGGTTGGGCGGCACTACCAATGTCGCCCAAACAAAAACTGACCAAAATTGCAAAATTTCATATCAAGTCTGATCTTGGAGCTCTTGTGATGCTTCTGAAAAACAATTTGGTCAAAATAAAGTATTTTGCCTTTTTTAATGATTTTTTTGGTAAAACAAGGTATTTACAGGATTCTGGATCACACGGTAGGCAATATGGTTCTACATCACAAGGTAGGCAGTATGGACTATGGTGGTTGGTGGTGGGTGTTTGTAGGATAGTTGGTTCTAAGGGTTCAGGAAAACTATAGAATTTGCCAGTTTTAAATTGGGATGTCTACACTTACTATATGCATTTATATCATCACTAACCATGTCTTACTACGTGCATTCAAATAATAGCAGACCACACTTCCATATTATAACAGAGTGAACCCTATTATCATAACAAGGCATGTATTCATATTCATAATAGAGCATGCCTTCGTGTTCATAATAGAGTGTGTCATACTATCATGTGCACATTTCTAATTAGCAACACATTTCCATGCTCACATATAACATCAATGTGCCATGAAAAAATCATATTATCATGCTTATTAGTTTGAAAGGCATTATCATGACGTATCATGCATATAAACCAACCACCAGGCTCATTACCTAAAATGATATCATCATACCATTTTTCTAGTTTTGCCCCAGTGAACAAGGTCCACCTTTAGAGGCATATCATGGGATTCAAAATAATTTGGACCTGGAACAACTTTAATCATAATATAGACTCATTAAAGCACACCTTTCGAGTGACCCTTAAATATTGGCCTAAAGCTTGAAATTCACAGCAGAAAATATAGGATGATATCTTAATTGAAATTCAAACATAACTTTCAAACCATCGGGAATTTGATCATTCTTCTAGAACTATTTTCAAAATAAATTCATACATCTTTCATTTAGAAGTGATTTGAGCACATTCTGACATATTTTGTTGAGTGAACAATGCTACACAAAACATGTGATAGTTCTGGAAAATTTAGCAGAAAATCCAGTGTGGTATCCTTATAGAAAAATGAACATAACTTTTGAATCATAGATAATTTTATCATGCTTCCCAGGCTATTTTCAAAATAGATTCATACATATTTTATTTAGAAGTGTTTTGAGCTCATTCTGACATATTTTGGTGAGTGAAAAATTGTATACAAGATATGTGATAATTCTGGAAAATTCAGCAGAAAATCCAGTGTGGTATCCTTAGAGAAAAATGAATATAACTTTCGAATCAAAGAGAATTTGATCCTTCTTCCAAGACCATTTTCAAAATAGATTTATACATATTTCATTTAGAAGTACTTTGAGCTCATTCTGACATATTTTGGTGAGTGAACAATGCTACACAAAAATACACAGGGTTCCTGGAAATTCATTTCACACTTATGGCATACTTCAGAAAATGGCTCACAACTTCCCAACCAAAAGAGGTATTGACATGAGGTATTTTCTTTCTTAAAATAGATTAAAAGGAATAATTTCCTCATAAAATTTCATAATCAACAAAGATATTTTTAATGCTCAAACAATTACTCAAATGGGAGTCATAGTTCTAGAAATAGAGTACATACTTTGCAGAATTTCAGCAACATATTTCCACACCCATTTTCACAATCACATTCATAATCACACTCAAATTTCATATTTTGACAAACTAATTTAGCAATTAAGGCATGAAATCATGGAAGTTAGATCCACTTACTGCACTTAAATGAAGATCCAAAGTACTCTACATAGGTTCACTTCAATGCCAAGCTCCAAGGATGGGTTCAATCTTAAGTCTTAAGGCTAGAGGGGGGGGGCCTGGGTGAGAGAGGGCAAGGAGAAGAGAGAGAGACCCAAAACCCCATGGAGGGGTGTGAGGTGGTATAAATAGGAAAAAACAAAGGGTTGGCAGCAAACACAATGACAAGTGGTACACAAGGCAGCATGCAAAGGACAAGTGGTGCACAAGGCAGCATGCAAAGGACAAGTGCTGCACAAGGCAGCATGCAAAGGACAAGTGGTGCATAAGGCATCATGCAAACAAACATGAGAGAGGGAAGAAATCCCCTTGAACTGTCGGGAGCTCGGTGGCAATGTGCATTGTAGCAATGTGCTCAATGGCATCGCACACGACGGCAACGCGCACGGTGGCAATGCACATGGCAGCAATGCACACAGCGGCAATGCGCTCGATGGCAACACGCATAGTGGCTACACACACGGCGGCAACACGCTCGATGGCATCGCGCACGGTGGCAACACACACGGCGGCAACGCGCATGGAGGCATCACGCATGGCGGCAACATGCACAGTGGCAGTGAGCATGACAGCAACGCGCTCAACAGCATCTCGTACGGTGACAACGCGCACGACATCGTCAATGCCACATGCTCAGCAGCATCTGCATGCTAGATCACCAATGTCGACGACTCGCTGGCGCACCACCATATGCTGGAAAAGTCCAAGTCCTTACAGAAAGATCAAAAATATGATGTTGTGATATCTCTTGAGCTAATGAGCATGATTATAACATAATGATGTCAAATGCATTGGTATATTGTATGATATTGACATGATGATGCCTCTTGTGCTAATAAGCATGGTGACATGATCATATTCATCACATGCTTTGGACATGTTGATGTTGCATGTGAGTATATCTATAACATGCTCTTGTTATGATATGTGAGCATGGTAATCTATTGCTAATGAGAAATGTATGCCTGATAATAAGAAATGCCCTATAATGAAAGGAATGCATGCTCTGTTATGAAATAAATGCATGTTCTGTTATGAAATGAATGCATGCTCTGTTATGAAATAAATGCATGTTCTGTTATGATATGAATGCATGATAATGAGACATGCTTTGTTATGAAATGAATGCATGCTCTGTTATGAAATGAATGCATGATAATGACGCATAATGTTAGGATCCCGCCCCCTGACCCTATTGTACTAGCCGGAGTGCGACAGACTACTGGATCGTGACCAAAGGTCACAGACGTCACTCAGGTGGGAGTGGCTCAACGCATTTAGAAATACAAAATCAAAGAAAACCACAAAAGAAAAATAAAAACTCATTCATAAACAAAGTTTAAACATGAAAATCATAGTAGACGTATATATCTTTCAAATGGAAGTAATTTGGAGCCATTTGGACATCATTTGGTTAGTCAAAAGGTCATCACAGGAATATGTAAATTCCTTGGAATTTCACCGTGTGCTCATAACATACCCCAAAGAACAGTCAATACTTCCCAATTTATACTATATTTCAATATGAAACCTCTTTCTTCGTAATTTAGATGCATAGGAACACCTTCCTACAAATTTTCAAGGAAATCAAGAAGAATTTCAGTGCTCATCATATTATGCAAATGAAGGCTTAATTTCCTGAAAAACAGAGCATGTTGATTAGGTGCCTCGATCTTGCCCTCCAGATCCTTTTGGGGATCGGGCAGCACGCGTCTTGGGTTTCAAGAGAAGACCCAGCACATTTTTGAGATCGCTCTCTTGAGAATCTCATTTTGAGAATGGGGGCAGGTGTTACCAACCGGTGAGGGAGGAATTTTAGGCGGGTTCGGGACTTACTTGGGCTGGCTCTTATGGGCGCCCTCTTAAATCATGAAAAAAGCCCCCAGTAATAAAACTGGTTCGAAATCACCTCCCTTGGCTTGTATTCTTCTTATTTTCTGCAATCACACACATATGGCAAAGGTAATAAGACAGGTGGGTCAAACCTCACCCTTTTCCTCTTTGATGAACATACACAAGCATGCACATTCATAAAGAAAAAAAAATAAGAGAAGAATGATGAGGGAGAGAAGAATTGTACTGAGCGGGAGGATCAGAGCGGTGACTAAGCTGATGAATAATTAGCCCGACGTGGTAGTAAAATGGGCTCAATAACTAAAACCAGCTCACAGGATTACTACTAGACGTCATTGATTACTACTAGACGTCATTACCAGTACCAACTACCTAGGCACGAAGGTTAGTCTGTCGTGGCAATAAAGTGAGCCAAGTAATCCTGACACAACATTATGGATAGACGATAGGACTACCATGAAAGGCTAACCTCAATCCCTCTTAATCGAATGAAAGAGTAAGAATGATGATTATGAGGAAAGAATAAGAAATGAAGTAAGAGAAGAAGGGAACAAAAGGAGGGAGGGAGAAGAAAGGAAGAGAAGAGAATGAAAGGCAGGAGAATAAAAGGGAGAGAGGGAAGGAGGATGCAGTCGGTGTTAGGCATTGCCAACTGTAGTAGAAGGAAGAGAGAGAAATGCATTCGGTGTTAGGCTTCACCGACTGCTTTATACAAAGGAGAGGAGAGAGAAGATACAGTCGGTGCTAGGCTTCACCGACTGTGTTATACAGAGGAGAGAGAAGGTGCAGTCAACGCTAGGTTTCAATGACTATACTTGAAGAAGAGGGAAAATGCAGTCGGTGCTAGGCTTCACCGATTGTGTCAAAATAAGAGAGATAAAATGCAATCGACGCTAGGCTTCATCGACTGTGTCAAAAAAAAAGAAAGAAAATGCAGTCGGTGCTAGGCTTCGCCGACTATGTTAGAAGAAGAGAAAAGGAGAGACCCAGTCGACGCTAAGCTTGCGCCGATTGTGATTGAAGAGAAGCAAGAGAGAGATCGAGCCGACACTAAGCTTCACCGACTGTGACAAAAAAAGAGAGAGAGAAATCCAATCAGCGCTAAGCTTCACTGACGGTAAGAGAATGAGTGAGTGAAATCTAGTCGGTGCTAGGCTTTGCCAACTGTAAGAAAAGGAGAGAGAAATCCAGCCGACGCTAGGCTTCGTCGACTGGCTTCAAAAGAGAATGAGAGAGAGAAATCCAGTCAGTGCTAAGCGTCACCGACTGGCTTCAGAAGAGAAGGAGAGAAGGAAATCCAGCCGACGTTAGGCTTCACCGACTGCCTTCAAAAGAGGAGAGAGAGAAATCCAGCTGACCCTAGGCTTTACCAACTGGCTTCAGAAGAGAAGGAGATAGAGACGAGAAGAAAAGAGATAGAGATAGGAACGAGAAATAGGGGAGGAGAGAGAAAGAGATAGAGATGAAAAAGAGGGGAGGAGAGAGAAAGAGATAGAGATGAGATATAGGGGAGGAGAGAGAAAAAGATAGAGATGAGAAAGATGGGAGGAGAGAAAAATTTACCTGCCTGAATGGTACCGACGCTTCTCTTCTCTCTCCTCTCTCTCTCTCTCTTCAAGACGTACTCAAGAACTTCAGCAAGAATGGAAATTTTATTGAATCAATGAGAAATGAACCAAAGGTCCTTATAATTTAGCTTTGCATGTTTATATAGAGTTGGGCTAAAATGTGGGTGTACGCTCAAAAAATAGCTAGAATTGAAGATAATTACAGTTTCATTGAATTTAATGAAATTCTAAAAATGGGTGCAAAAGGACTGTTTTCCCCAGCTTAATAATGTGTGGAATTTCAAAACTGTCCCTGCTGCTGATCGAGAACTTGTGTGATCTTCTGTGGCTGACCCGAGGTCGTTCTGATGCCTGTTTGATCGAAAGATTATTGTTTTCTTGTAGGGTTCGGCAAGGCGATCATTTTGATACCAACTTTTAGCCATGAATCATGTTTTTTAGCCATGATCATGGGACTTGAATTTTGGATGAATCTTGAAAACTCCAAATCAATTTGTGTGCACATTCCTTGATGTTTCTTCGTGATTTCTTCATTGAATTACACTGAGCATGCCGTTATGATTATATTGCAATAAACGTAGCTTGATTTTGTGATCGGATGAAGATTTTGTTGTCCTGAGTTTTTGACCAGAATCTTGAAATCCGACTGTCGAAATTTACAACAGCTTTGACGCCTTTGTGTATGAAATCCAGTCCTTCATCGTATATGAGGTTCGGACCAGAGATAGCCTCGGACCTCATGCACATATTGCAATTGGTTTCGTGTCGATCGGGTATACAAGCATCGTGATCTGGCTACTCAAATGAGGCGTGCTACTGCTGAATTTTCTGCAACTTCCTTCATGGATCAGCGACTTTCATTTAGTTTTTCTCTCTGCTCAAGCATCGTCACGGGGTGTACCACATATTGAATTGCTCGTCTTGATGAGACGAATACACTCAGCAAATTTGGGAGCGATCCGACTTGGAACGAGTAAGATATAAGCCCCGAAAGTGACTGCATATGACTGTAAAACAGCCACATTTAATGGTGTTTTGATGGAGTCAGGTCCCACGGGAATAGTGTGCGGCCTACCCCTTTTCGATATTTTACCTATATAAGTTTTTGACCTTGCCGAATCTAATGGAGGTGGTCTCACAGCTGTTTGACGTACCAAAAGTATGGTTCTAGTTACAGAGTCCATTTTAGGGTGCTAGAGACCGATTTCGCTGAAATTTTGTCTTTGTGTTCACTGTCTTAGACATGTCTGACAGGATAAAACTTGGCAGGTGGTCATTTGAAGTGCTGATGGAGATCTTGACCAATTCTGGGGCCTTTCTGAGACTGTCTGAAATTTCCATTGTTTTGTAGGCTTTATTGAGCTTCTTCCTATCAGGGACCAAGGAGTTGAAAAATACGTTCAAACAACTTGCCGCACCAAATGTTGTGCTTCAAGAGAAGCGAGAAGGCCAATCATTCGAAAAAATTTCCTTCAGCTTTTACATTTTTCTTCCTAGCCAAAGGACCACTTGAATGTCGAGGAGATTCACGTAACGGTATAACTGGGATGCTCAGACGTATGGATGCATTGTTCGTGGGTCCCTCTGTGGAGACTTTAAGGGGAGAAGAGATTGTTTTTAAGAATCTTGTCAAAGTCCTCACGCTCGTGTGAACTATTAGTGATTTTGAAGCTGAGGATTTAATACGAACCTCGTCAGTCAGAATCAGGCCCGTTTGGCAATTGAGTGCCATGTTGAAGGGCATTGTTCCCATTTGGTCAGGGTTCATTTGTTTTCATTTGGTCGACATGGTTTGCTGCTACACCAGGTTTGATTTTGACGATCAAAGTACTACTGTAGGTCGTGTCTACCGATTCCAGTCGGGGGCAGTTTTTTTAGCCGATCCAAAAGGTCTGGGCAACCAGCTGGGCAAGCTGAAGTCTTTGGAAGGTTTTTCCCTGGCTTTGTCAGTTTCTTGTCATTGTTGTGTTTATTTCTAGAGTGTATTTGTGACATAGTGGGAATAATGTTCTTCCTCATGAGACTTGTCTTGCCACCTCGGCGAGTCTTCTGTCTTTCGAGTCCTTTTGTAACTAGACTCAGGCTGTCAAAATCTTTTCCTTGAAACTCGTATTTTTGGATTCCTAGCATGGTGAAACCGGGGATTTTCTTCTTTTTTTTTGAGTGAGGGCTGAAGCCGCAAGTGCTACATCAACCTATTTATTGATCCAAGCGTTCTTTGCGGATTTTCACTTGAACTTGAGAAGCGGCACCGTAGAGACGGTTTTCATCTTCTTTTTTTATTATGGGGCTCTTTTACCCAAGACCTTTCATTCATGCCCACCCTTTTCATCCATTTTTACTCACGATGTCCTTTTGTGTTTTCACCATGCCAAGTTTCTATTCACATAAATATTTTACTCATGGTTTTGTGACCATGCTTGTCCATCATTTCTACACATGGTGTTCCCTTGTTAAAGTATACACCGTGCCCATATTTCATCATCATTTTTTTTGTGAAGGCATGTTTAAGGTCATGCCTTCGGGACCTATGTGAAACAGTTTAATGTCATGTGGCCAGGACGTGCACTAGGGTTTAAGGTCATACAGCTGGACCATGGTGGTGATGAATGGCTGACCGTGGAGGCCATGGAGTGAGTATGGTGGAGGTTTGACTCACTTGGGGAAATGGCATGATGCTACCTATGACAGATGGATGATGTATGAAATGTGAGTGGACAATGGTGACCTACTAACTTACACCTAGTTTGGATGGCGGGATGGTTCACCATTTGGTGAGCACGAGTGAGACTCACTGGGGAATGAGGTACAGTGATGAAGTGAAAGGACACACTAGGGAGGTAATGAAGCTGGTGCGCGTGCATGAACGGGTCGGTTAGGCGAAAATGTCCTTGAAAAAGGGCACGTAAAAATCGTGTGTGCATATGTGGAGGCGAGTTTATGGTCATGCCTCATGGACCTATGCAAAGCAGTTTATTGTCATGCGACCAAGACGTACACTATGGTTTAAGATCATACAGCTGGACCGTGGTTATGCAGTTTAAAGTCATACAACTAGGACCGTGGAGTTTAAGGTCATGCAACTAAACCTCCGCTACAGTTTAAGGTCATATAGTTTGGACCATGGTTATGCAGTTTAAAGTCATGCAAGTAGGACCTTGTAGTTTAAGGTCGTGCAACTAGACCTCGGCTACAGTTTAAGGTTATATAGTTTGGACTGTGTAGTTTTACGATCGTGCAATTAGATCATAGTTATGCAGTTTAGGGTTGTGCAGCATGGGCTGAGGCTGTGCAATTTAAGGGTCATGAGCATGGACCATTGTGTGGGTCGTCATGTGGGTGAAGCTGCATGGGGATAGTTCTTGTAGCAATCTAACTCCCTAGGGATAAAACAGTCAAGGCTAAACACAAGCAGAGGGCTCAGATGGAGATGGTGGCCCAAAGAGGAATGGCGAACGGAAGCAGACTTCATTGGGGATTAAGGGGGCAAGCGTGGCTCCCTGGGGTGAAATATGAGACTCTATGGAGAATTGGCCTATGACAGGTAAGCTAACTCCCTGGGGATAAGATAGCTTGGTGTGAAACAAACCCACTAGGAATTGAAGAGGTAAGAATGACTGTAACTCCACTGGGGATAATGGGCTACAGTGTGGGTGTGACTCCTACTGAGGGATGAGGGACAGTGGGCTGCTCCTAACTCCATTGAGGATGATAGGTCATGGCTTGTGGGCAACGGCCTAGGTACAACTCCAGTGGGGATGATATGACACACAAGGCTTTAGTTGGAAATAGGCAACAGTAGACGGCTTGAAATACAGTCGGTACCAAGTGTAGGAATAATTGTTTCTTGCGATCATTCAACCGATGCTGAGTTCTCAAAAACACAACCGATGATGGGTTGTTAAAACTCATTTGGCGTTGTGAATGAGTCGTGACATCGTTTGAACACAATCGGTGCTAAGTAAACCGGCACTAAGGTCGTTTGAAATTCACTCGGTGCCAAGTCAACTAGTGCTAGGGTTGTTTGGAATTCACCCGGTGCTAAGTCAACCGACGCTGGGATTGTTTAAAAATCACCTGGTGCCAAGTCAACTGGCGCTAGGGTTGTTTGGAATTCACCTGACACTATGTCAACCTGCGTTGGGTATGGATTAATACTTGAGTCATGAGTGAAGCCTGACCCGTTTTGGCCCATTTGTTGGAATTTTACAGGCGACGTTGATTCGGGCCTCCGGTCAAAGCCCGTCTCAACTCATCGTCGTTTGGCTTCCCTTGGACGTGACTGGGATTCCCAGTTTGTGAGGGGTGATCGAGGGTAGTGTGGTTTATATAAGGGGGTAAAATCCCATTTTCTTTACTTTTCACCAAGGGTTAAAAAACTTAAATAAAATTTTTCTTTAACAGTGAGGAGAGGGTGCTCCGTTGAAGTTTCGACAAGCAGTGGGACTCCCGGCAAAAGTTTTGCAGGGAAGGTTTTCGACAAACAGTGGGATTTCTGGTGACTTTTCGACGTTGTTAGCGGTGTTGCAGAGGTTTTTCGAGAACGGAAGGGGAGTTCCAATGGAAACTGAAAGTTCCAGGGAAAACGAACGGTTATTGAAGGGAGACCATCGTAAGGAAGGTGTATCGTCGCCCTTGTTCATGTGTCAAGTGGAGTGGCGAGACGTGGTGATGGTTGGCATTCACTGGTGCGTCAGGCAGCACTGAAGGACGTGGTAACGGTTGTCAGTGGGCACAGCTGAATTTGAGGTGTCACAACTAGGATTCATGGCACGTGTGAGAGATCTTATCACAGTCGGCTCTGGATTTTAGAAGGCACAACCGATGTTGGGTATTGGTAATCTCAACCGGCTCTGAGTGTTGACAAACTCATCTGTGCTAGCCATTGACACGCAACCGACGCTGGGCATCGATAGGCTCAACCGGTGCTGAGGGTTGACAGATGCAACCGGTGTTAAGGGTTAATAGACACAGCTGGCGTTAAGTATTAGCAGACACAGCCAGTGCTAAGTATTAGGAAACATAACTGGCACTAAGCGCTGCAAACTCAGCCAATGTTGATCTAGTGCCTTAGCAACTTTTGAGAGTAAACCACTAAGCCCTTTATAATGGCTGGTTCTTCTTACCAAATTTCTGATGTGAAGAGGCTTCCAAGGGAGGGCGAAATCGACGCCTGTGATTTTACAGGCAAGGTTTTATTAAGGGGAGAGCTTATTTAGCTGACCCAGCCAGTATGTAAACCAGAGTGACCCCTCAGTGTCACTTCCATACTGACCCCATTTGTTTCAAATACACGAGGGCAATGACGGGGACTTTAGTACTAAAGAAGGGGTGGCACTTCTTCATTGCATGCATAGGAACATAGCTTTCGGAGAGAACTTGCCTACCTTAGGGAAACGAATGGTACAGGCAAAGGGACTACTAATGTGGTCAACAAAAGGCCTCTGAATTCAAGGGGAGCACCAATCCTTGAAGGGATACTCTTCCTGGACTACCAAGGTGTTGGGTTCGTATAGAAGTACTCTTGAACGTGCTTCACTCTTAGCAGCGGTCCAGTGATCGAGCAGCTATTATGACCGTTGCTGTTACTAGAGACATGGAGCCATGTTAGTAATACCTGGCTTCTTAGCCATGGAGAATCAGGAATATATTTACTAGATGTTCATTTTATTAGAGGTCTCCCGATGATCAGGGCATGTATGACGAGTTTGTGCCCTTGAACTCGGTCATCTTCGGTGGTGCTAACCTAGGGGATGAAGAGCCACTTGCCAGTTTTCAAAAGATCTTCAAGGACTACCAGTTGATTGCCGCCCCGTCTGGCAACGGCAGGGTCACGTTCACGGAATGGGTGAAATTATTTTGCGAGGATTATTCTAAGGGTGGTCAGGGCACTCCAAAGGAGAAAGGGAAGGCAGTTGCAAAGGAGACGCCTCATGTATATCAACTTGAGACCGATGATGACTGTGTCTTCTTGGCCACGTATTTGGCTTTATTTTGTGCAAATTCGTGCTCCCTGGCTGGGGTGACGACATTCGTCCAAGCGTATTGTATGTGGCATATGATATGGCCAGAGGGCGTGAGTATTCCCTTGCTCAGCCAGTCTTGTGTAACATTTACAATGGCTTGGGGGCCATCTCCCGTGGAAAGGCCTACAAGGGCAAAGAGGGAGGGAATGACATTGTAGGAGAGAAGCATTTCCTAGGGATTTCAAAACTCCATTCCCTGTGCATTACGTGTACGGGTGGCTAGGGGCCTATTTCCTTGACACCTATGTCAAGCATCAGTGCTTAGGAAATAAACTGTGGCCCTTCTTGATGAGGATTTCCAACCATAGGGCTATCTTTCTTACCCTAGGGGAGGCTCGGGGTCTATTTGAGAATGACTCTTTGAACATGAAGTGGGTCCCCTACCCGGTCGGGAGCTTCACCGACCGTGCTTTCATTAATGAGTTAGGGAAGGAGCTAGATGGTGCTCCAACAACCATTAAGGAGCTCATGTTCATTCTAAGCATCAAAGGGGGAGTTCTACCTTATTGGAATCCGCACAGTGCCAGGTTAGAGGGGTATTTCCTCCACCGCTTCTCCCGTCAACATAGGCTTGATCAAGGCTGCCCCTTCTCGATGTTTTCAAAAAGCGCCAGAGTACGGTGAACAAGAGGAAGACGGAAGAGTTTGGAACTTTACATGAGTGCTGGCTGCTAGACCATATACAGACTGCTTGGTAAGATGACAAATATGTATTACCTCACTTTGGCAGGAGGACACGAACGACCAAGGTGTACGTGAACTGGTGGAGAATCACCAGCAAGGGATATTGGGATAGAGATCACCCTTGGAAAGGGGAGAATGGTAACTGACACCAGGATACCAAGCAAAGGAGACTGGCAGATGCTTCTGCTTCTGATGCGGTATTTTCGTTAGATTATCCCTCTAACTAGCGAGCTTTGGGCCTTCCACATGGGATAGCAGGTGATGAGGCCTCGCCAGAATTTCTTGCAATGAAGACGAGGACTGGGAGTGCCTTCGATAATCTTAGTTCCATCTTCGAGTGGGATGAAGGGCGGAAAGTCCCCGGTTATGAAAAGCATCCCCCACAGGACTTGAATGCCTTAATTGGGAGTGGTCCCCATAGTAAATTGGCTAGAGGGTCCTCTCAAGGAGATGGATCTGAAGCGGCCGCTCCTACTCTGGCAGGGGGAAAGAAAAGAAAGTGCTCGACCACTGCCGATAATCGTGCACCATCTTCAGTTAGTGGGCATACTCGAAGGCGAAAGTGTCAACTTTCCTATGATGTCAAACCAAGAGGTAGCTCTTCCTCTGCTGATCTTTTAGGAATTATCCTAGTATCACCCTCTGTGCTCTCTAGACCACCTTCTGCTTCTCTTGAATTGTCTTCTTTTTCTTCAGAAACTGAGGCAGATGACTCTGGCTGCTCTGAGCCCATTGCCATTGCTTCTAATCGTGAGGTGACTTCGGATTTTATGGCAGTAAATGCAGGGGCAGTCCTTGAGTCGGGGGCATGTTTGACAGGTACTGATGAGGATGAAGGTTCTGAAGAAACCATTCCAGGAAGGGAATCTGATGTTGATGTGGTCTCCGTGCATCAAGAGCTCAGTGCTCCGACTGAGGCAGGGACTATGACTCAAGAAGAAGAGCCCGTAGTTGATGATGCGCCCAGGCACCAAGAGGTTGCTGCCCCCATGGTCTCAAGTCATGAAGATGAGGGGACTGAGCTCTTCATGGTCGAGGTTCTGGCCGTTGAAGGTGCAAGCCAAATTGAAGAAGCCATGGCTAGAGCTGACTTGGCTGAAGAGGAGGCGATTCTTGAACTTGTTAATGTTGAAGTGGCAAATGAAGAGCAAGGGGAATAGGTTTCTTCAAAGCCTGCTGGGACTAAAGTAGAGGTCCCTATGGGAGAAGGTCAAGGCAAGGAGGCTGACATTGAAGAACCCAGGCAGGTGGAGGCTTCTTCAGTAGTATTAATCTCAGCAACGCCATCTAGGCCCTTTTTTAGCGGGGTTTCTAACATGATTGCATGCATGCTTCGATCAGGCCTTCAGGGATTAAGGGAGTTTCTTTTCCACGAGCTAGGTGAAGCTTTGGCAAGACTGAAGGAGTTTGTTGTGACCACTGCAGTTGGGAGTGCACTAGAAGTGCTTTCCCATTTTAATGAAACTCTAAACGAGTTGGAGAGCTAACGGTTGGAGGTGCTACATCATGAGGAAAAAACTAGCAGGCTAGCCTTCTTAGAAGATTCAATCTTGTGCCGACAGTAGGATCTCAAGAGGGAGGCCCAAGGAAGCTTCAAGAGAATGATTGAAATCAGAGAGGAGATGCGAATATTGAAGCAGGAATTCATGGGTCTAGAAATGGAGATGGTTCAGAGAAGGGCCATGAAGGCCTCTTTGGTTGAAGATTTGTCCGAACTCAATGGCACAATTGACTATGGCGACTGCAAAGGAGACTCAAACGATGGCAGAACTGAAGGAGAGTGTCCAGGGCACCGAGACTTCTCCTACAGCACGTAGCATAGAGATCAATAAGATGATCGATAGTTTCTAAACATGTCATTTCCTCTTGCCAGTACTTTGTAAAAGTTTTTAACTGATGAATAAAGTGCTTCTCTCTTTTGATTGACTTTACTACATGATTTCATTCTCTTCTTACTTTTGTTGTACCTCATGTGATCTCTTTTTTTAATGCCTCTCGACACTTTTATTATCTCAAGAGGCTAATACCCTAGGCCTTGTTTAGCCCCATGATGGGCTGTCGTGGCTAGGATAGCTTCGAAATGGGGAGTTGTTGCTTTTTCTCCTCTTAATGTATGATTGGACAAGGGCTCATAGCTCATTTTTCTCATGATTTGGTAAGCCTGGTTGCTATAGATAGTCTAGTCATGAGGGGCCTCGGCCTCCATTAGTGGCGCATTTACTTCAAACTCATAATAGCTTTTACTCTCCGGCACAAATTCCTTGAGATGTTTTGAAGTGATACGCATGACCTCCAACTGACTCTGGAGACTGCGAACTTCAGTTCTTAAGTTTGCTAGGGGATCCTGCCCTTGTGGGGCAGAAAGTTGCTCTTTATCGAACTACTCTCC
The DNA here is from genome assembly GCF_054954075.1 of Amborella trichopoda. NCBI lineage: Eukaryota > Viridiplantae > Streptophyta > Magnoliopsida > Amborellales > Amborellaceae > Amborella > Amborella trichopoda. The sequence continues at coordinate 21,199,111 of NC_142347.1, read as the reverse complement.
TCCTGAGAGATCGGGGAAAAATAGAAATTTCAGTTGGTCACCGGTCCGAGGAGCATCCTTTATACTTATAGCAACCGGATTTTGAAAATCATTTCGAGGCAGTTGTCGTGCCACTTCGGCTTTCAAGAGCGCAATGGGGATATGCAAGACTTTCTATTGGTCCAGCATATAGGTGTTCCTTGGAGCTGAGAATTCTATCCCCATGGCTTGCTCAATCTCAGGAATGACCTCTGGTTCATCTTCCGGCCAAGGTGGCTCAAAACTAGGGGCAAAAGGCGAAGACTCCTTTTCAAGGGAAGAAGGAGTTTCTTGAGGGATGATGGTTAGGGGTAAAATTCTGCCCTGCCTCTTTGAACATGTTCACCAGTGTTCTCCCAACATCCTCAACAGCTTCATGAGTCAAAGATATTGTCTTGATTGTAGACTTGAAACCTCCATCTTTTGGCTTCTGGGATGACGCAAGATCTGTGAAGAAATATTTGGCATCGGCATAGTGAGTTTCAGCCACAGGGAATGGTCTTTATCAGCATAGATCGTATGTTGTCTCCCGTCTAGGCTATACTTGAAACATTGGTGTAATGTTAATAGAACCACCCCCTGGTCATGGAGCCATGGCCGATCGAGGAGAATATTGTAGGAAGTTTCGGTGTCGATTACATGAAACTGGGCGTACTTGTTCAACTCACCAATCTTAAAAATGAAGGCGTAACGTGCCAGCTAACTTCTCTCCTAATTGGTTGAACCCTTGAACTGTGACGTGGGTCGGAGTGAGATCTTCGGACCCCAACCCTAATCGAGTAAGGATCCTCCTTGAAATAAGGTTGACTACCGACCCTCCATCTAACATAATTCGGTTGATGGGGCATGCATGCAATTCGCCAATAACAAAGAGAGGGCGATTATGAAATTTTTCCCCGAGCTGCAGATCGTCCTCTGAAAAGGTGATTGGCATACATCCTTCTAAAATTGCTGGGTCGACCTCAATAGGTTCTACTTCAGTTTCATTCACTTCTGGGTTAGAGAGAGCTTAAACCAAAGCCATTTGGTAATCCTTCAAGAGCATGAGGGCATCGTAGATACTGAGAAGAGCTGGAAATTTCCGTAGATGCCCTATCACATCATATTTCATATTTTCTTGATCCAGGCCTTATGCTCTTGGTCCTACCACTAATTTGGGTGGTATGTTGAGAGTAGGTTTGAGTAGAGAAGGTTTATTTTGGCTGGCTGGCTGACTTGATTACACAGCGGACTTGGTTTACGTGACGAAAGTTTGAGGTTTTGGAAGAGACTGAGTGTATGGGATCAAAGGGGTCTCAGGGAATTGAAGAATAGGTGAAGTTTTTGAAGTATTGGGGTTAGGAAGGAGCCCAAGGAGCTATAAGATAGGCAGACTAGTCTTTGGATTAGGGGGCAGTGGTGTATTGGTGAACTTCAAGGTGCCCGACTTCTGCGGTGGAGGCTGCAACATCCTCCCTGATCTAAGATTTATCTACCCCGTGGTGGGTATTGCTCCTGAATTTGCACCATGTGGCAAGCTCCCTGAGAGTAGGAGCTTTGCCCATTTGATTCTCTCAGTCTCTACTCAAAGTCAAGCTCAGAGGGCCACTGAGGTTTCTTTGGCTTCGACTTCTTGTGCTTCTTTGAAGAAGGTGGCTCTGCCTTGTCTTTAGTTGCTAAGGCGTCAGCAACTATTAGGAATTTTGCTGCCTGTGCCAGAGTCTTTCTCAATCATTTCCATTGCATCCTGCTTATATTGATTCCTTCGAATTCTCAATCGAGAGCCTTGAAGCCCGAGCATATCAAGGTTGTACCTGCAGGTAACGTAGAAGAGGGAGAACGAGAAGAAGGAGAAGGGTTAGAAGGTGGGGGACATTTACGTCATCACCAGGGTTGGACAGGTGCAAGGGGTCTTTTAGGTCTTTCCCTTGCTTAGACCATTAGGGAGTGCTTTTAACATCGTCACCCTCATTGGATGTGTGCTGAGTGGGAGATGGCACGGGAACGTCTTCTTGACAGGATGAAGAAGGAAGAAGGATTGTGCTAGGGATGAAGTCCAGTAAGGTTGGCAGTTGAGTAAAGGGCCTGAGAAATTCCTGCTTGAGTGTGGGTTGAGCAGTCTTGTTTCTTCGACGAGTAGCCCTTGGTGGCCGTCTCTTTCTAGTTTTCTGAGGTGATGTTTGATTCGTCTTGTTGGGCTTGCGAACAAATCTAACTTAGTGAACTGCTTCTCGCCTTAAGGACTTGAGTTTGCTTCGGCCATGGTAGACTATCCATGGCTGGGAAGTCGAGGAATCGGAGGAGTCCGAGTCATTGATAGGAAGGTCATGCTTTGTGAGATCTTCTTGCCCCGATAGAGGAATGACTTGGGGATCACGTACGGGGAGATTGTAAAACTGTTGACACTCCCGCATTTTCTTTGCGAATATATCAAGGAAACTTGTGCATTCTGACAGGTAATGGCCTCTTATATGACGGTACGGGCACCAATAATCTTCAGTCCCCTTAGCAAGGTGATGGGGACGCCTTGCCTGCTTCAGTGTGATTATGCCTTTCTAAAGCATTATAATGAAGAAGGCATAAAGGATACCAGGCATTTCATCTTCCTCTTGTATAGTTACAGCATGGGAGGCCTCGGCTGCCCCAAAGGCCTTCCTTAAGTCTTCAAGCTTTATCTGACCCTTCTGAATTAGGGCCTCGATAATATCCTTCAGCGTGTTGTAGTCACCTGTACGATGATTGATCCTCCGATGGTAGGCACAATAATTCACCTGAGTGTCAAGGCCAGGTTGCTCGGGGGACTTGGCTTTAGAATGCTTGATCATATTATGTTCCAATAATAATAGGAACAGTGCAGGGATCTATTCCTTCTCGAAGGGATAGACGTTGTTCTTATGCCTGGTGAAATAATTACCCCGATCAGGGTGGGCTGGTGGGGGTACCCGATTGTACGACTGTTGTTGCTTGCCAACCTGGGGTGTTACCTTTGTCGTGCTTACCCCTTTAGAGAGGTCCAAAGTCTGGGAGGGAGCCTTCTTTGAATCAGTGACCATGACGGCTGCACTGATTACCCCTTTCTATTTGTTGCCCCGTGTGTTATTTCGAGAGCTACCATTGCCCCGGTTGTTTGCTAAGCTTGTAGATGGTTGTCATGTCCCACCATGGTGGCGGGATAAAATTTCTATGCGAACTGATTTAGAGATCAACTCTGACATGGAGGTCAGATTAGAGGCCTCGACATGTAGAGTGATCTCGAGTCGCATGTTCCACAAACAAGTCTGGACTGCTTCCTTCTCAGGCATAGGATTAGGATGGCGGGAAGCCAGATTTCTCCATCTTGATATGAACTGATCCACGGGCTCATCGGGGTCTTAAGTCAGGGTGAGAAGTTCGATGGTTTGAACCTCTCTCTCGACCTCATAAAAGCGTTGATAGAACAGTTTCTTCATCTCCTCCCATGTATGCACTGAGTTTGGAGGAAGTCTAGTGTACCATTGAAATGTTGGGCCATCGAGGGTCTCAACGAACTGTCAGAGAAGAAGTCTCCTGTCAGCCGCTGTTTCTTGACATGCTGCCTGGAAGTGGGCAATATGCTGGTTCAGAGACGTGGTTCCATTGAATTAAGGAGACTTCCCTTTCTTATAATCTAAGGGAAATGGGACCTGATCAATATACGATGGGTATGGCCTTTAGTAAGGCATCGCACCCTGTATCCTCGGGATTTATCGATTCTTTAGGCTATGAGTGACCATAGCGTCAATGTCTGTCTGAGAGATGGGATGAGGGACAGAATTGTCCTGTGAAGTATAAGGAGGGGGCTGTCGTGGAGGTACACCATCAGAGTGATGGGAGTTGGCCTCATGGTTAGCTGACTGGAGTACGACATCAATACGATTGATCTTCTCCATCATCGCAATCACCATAACCTCAAACGTGTTCATGCGCTCTTCATGTGCATCACTGGGCTCGCTTACAACCATTACGCTAACCGTTTCTCTACGGAGGTCAACATTAGTGGCAACTGAGGGCTTGCGAACTTGACGAGTCTTACGTGGTAGGTCTGTTAAAAGGGGGCCAGCATGCCTTGACTCACGTTTGGACCGGTTCTCGATGGTCTTGGGACCTTGGCTGCTGAGGGGCTAGGTCTTCTTCTGTGACAGTAACAATAACACATGGCTCATGAAGCTCTTCTTCAGGCTTCATCATCTGAAGGGTGTAGAAGGGATTCAGGTGAAGAGGGTCGTCAGAATTTGTTGTTTTGACTGCCTTGGTCACCTCCCTAGTCAAAATTTGCATACCTCTATCGCGTTTAGCCTTGACGTTTTGATGGACCTCACGCCAAAACTACGATATAGGTTACGGCTGTTCCGCTCTTCTTGCATGGGAGGGAGCTATCTCCATTAGGTGCGGCAATGGATGAGGGCTAGGAAATAGAGTCACCTTGGGCCGGGGAGGATGAAGGACTCGATCTTCCATCAGGTCAATGCCCTAGGTTCTCTTATGAACTCCAGAGACACGACCAAAGTAACAGGGCTAGTTCAGGATGGTACTCTTGATAAAAACATTCAAATGCCAATGCTGAAGGTGCTTGCTTGATGAAGGAGGAGTGGGCCAAAGCAGGATTGAGTCTTGCGAAAGCCCGAGTCTAGGGCGAGAGGAGGTCTGTGATGGCGACTCGTGTGCGCCCCTTGAAGAAGGATTATGGGAGACCTGAGGGTCAGCCCGGGCTTGTGCAAGTGATCTGGCCTTAGGAGGCCAAGAACTACGAGGAGGTGTCTGTAAGAGAACAGGTGTTGGCCTACCCCTTACTGGGTGTGCTTGTGTGATGACCCAAACTTTTCTCGGCAGAGTAAGAGTGAGAGGCCAGCACTAGTTGGAGTTGTGTGAGACATCGGTGCTGGTTGTGTAGGAGTGAGAGGCCAGAGCCAGTTGTATTGGAGGAGGAGGCCAGTGCCGGTTGAGTTGCCCAGTACCGATTGAGTTGCCCAGCGTCGGTTCAGAAGTGTAGCGCCGGCTAAAGTTGTGGCCAGCACCGGTTGAAGTTGTGTGAGAGGACAGCGCCGGTTGGAGTTGTGTGAGAGGCTAGCACTGGTTGTGTAGGAGTGAGAGTGCAGCGCCGGTTGTGTAAGAGTGAGAGGTCAGCGCCGATTGTGTTAGAGGAGGAGGCCAGCGTTGGTTGAGAAGTTCAGCACCGGCTGAAGTTGTGGCCAGTGCCGGTTGAGAGGAGGAGAAGTGTACCTGTGCCAGCTGTGTTTCTGAGTGAGCTAGCTTTGGCTGTGTGAGAAGGCATAGCACCAACTGTGAAGAGAGATAGGTCTAGCGCCGGTTGTGAAGGGAGATGGACCAGCGTCGGTTGTGTAATGCAGTGCGTAAAGAGAGTCACCGCCGTGCGTGAGTGGTTGAGTGCATGGTAGTCTAGGGAGCTCTCTTTCTCTCTCTCTCATAATCATTTTTTTCCCTTGCTTGCTGTACTCATAATTATTATGTCTCCATGCTTGTTCTCTCTCTCTCCTCATGCATGTCATTTAGCTTGGCATGAATGACATTTGTCACTTGCTGCCCTTTCCTGTTTTATATATAGAGCCCTTCTCAAGAGCTTTGGCCCCCCTCCCTCCCTTGTTTTGCTCTCTTTCTCTCTCTCTCTTCAAAACACTTAGAGTCTCATGTTGGGGAGCTTGGAGAAGTGGTTGTGTGCAGGAGTTTTGGAGTAAGTTTAGAGCTCAAGGTAAGTAGATCATGTTGTCGTGTGTTTTAGTATGAAGCATGAATTGAAGTAAGAATCTAAGCATGTATGAAGAATGATTTAGGCATGAATAAGCTCGAAATTAAGCATGATATAAGCTTGAGATTATATAGAAATTTGTGTGTAAGAATAGGATTGCATGTATGTGTTTGTGCTCTGTTTTTCCAGAAATTTAAGATCCTTTTTATAATATGAAGCGCATCCTTTTTATAATATGAAGCGCACTGTTGTGATTTATGTTGAGCCTGAAAATTTGTGGGTTGATTCTATTGTGAATCTAGTTTAAGGTATAATTGGTTTCATGTGATTATCTTGTGTAGTTTAGAAGTTATGCTTTGATCTTTGAAGTATGTTATGGCTGGATTGTTGAATTCTAGAGAGAATTTGGTATTTGTGTCTCTCTATTGGCTTATCAAATGATCTCATAATTGCTTCAAATAACCCCCATTGGAAATATTTCTGAGTCTAGTTTGAGATTTACGTTTATGTGTAAATTATATTCTTGATAGATTGGAAGATATGATGTGAAATGTGCATGAATGTCACTGTTATCAGACTGTGAAAATTTTCAGGAACATTACTCCTGTTGTACTGAGACTTTGCTTGACCTATTAGAGTCAAAATGACATGAAATAACATCCCTTTGAAATATGCATGAGTCTATTATGATTTTTATGCTTTGACCTTGCTCTGATTCTTTATTTATGTAAAATTATACTTCAAAACATGTCAGTAGATCACGGTAGATAGTTTTGGCAAAAAATACAGAACTGATGTCTCTGATGTCAAGAGTTTTGAACAATCAAATGAGGTCCAATTTCTTCGAAATTACTGCCGTTTAAAATATTTTTGAATAATCTTGAGATCACATGTTTAGAACTTTTCGATATTCTCCCTAATTTTATATGATTAATTGTAACAATATGTCACTATGGACAGGTTTTATAAAACTCAGAATTTATGCCTCTATCACCATGGATTTTGACTAGCCAAAAGGAGTTCATTTTCTTCCAAACCACTGCCTTCTGAACAGTTCATGAGCAAGCTTAAATTCACATGTTGAGCACTTTTTAGAACTTCTTCTTGAATGTGAGTTATGAAGTAAATTCTGAAAACCTGCCACTGCCTTCACTGCAAGGCAGATTTCAAATAAAATATCTTCATTCTTTTGAACTTTTGAGGGGCCAAACAAGGTCCAATTGTTTTCAAACTACCCCGATTTGAAAGATAGGAGGAAAATTGGTTTTGGAACCATCTTCAAACTCTAAATGGTTCAATAATTACGGCCCTAATGGTAAGCGCACGTCATTCCTTGATTGCAGAAAATTGAGCGGTAAGGCTTAACTGAAATAATGTCACTGTTACTATAGTGTTGTCATTGTGATACTGTTAAAATATGATGTGCCACACCCAAAATGTGATATTGCTACTATCATGACAAGATATTGATATCGTCATTATATGATATGTGATATGTGGATGGATACCTACTATGTGAATGATGGTATATTGCTGCTTATGTGTTATGTGTATGGGTACCTACTGTATGAATGATGGTACCATGCAGCTTATGTGTTATATAAATAGATACCTACGTGTGAATGATGGTATCATGCTACTTATGTGTTATGTGTATGGGTACCTATTGTGTGAATGATGGTGTCGTGCAGCTTATGTGTTATGTGAATGGATACCTACTGTGTGAATGATGGTATCATGCTGCTTATGTGTTATGTGTATGGGTACCTATTGTGTGAATGATGGAATCGTACAGCTTTTGTGTTATGTGAATGGATACCTACTGGATAAATGATGATATCATGCTGCTTATGTGTTATGTGCATAGGTACCTACTATGTGAATGATGGTACCAGCATACTGAGATATTAGCGTGCTTTGAGCATATTGTACGACCAGCTGTGACATGATGACATTTCTAGTGATATGGGAATTTCTCGACATACCTTGTGCGTATCGCATTGCCTAGGACATGTTACTTCTCATGAGGTGCGCATGAGGTGATAAGCTATGTGTGACTTCTCGGCATGCTTTGGGCGTATTGCATTGCCTGAGATATGTGACTGTTTGATATTAGTGAGGTGCCTTCTTTGAAGGTATTGCAAGGCCTGATTATGTGACCATATTGGGTTAAGTGACTGAGTGGTGTGCTTTTAGCGCATTGCATGACCACGAGATAATAAGTGATTTCTCGATATGCTTTAGGCATACTACATTGACTGATACTATAATTCTGGCCACTACGCAATGGGTCCTCCATAGGTAGTGGATATTCTGATTTTGTTATATCAGTGGGCACGCTTTGAGAGTATTGCAAGGCTTGCTTATGTGTTTGATGCCAGTAAGGTACATGCCTTGGAGTGTAATGCACTACCTAACTCTGTGAGTGCTAAGGGATGAAAATATGCTTTATTATGAAATAAGAATATGCTTCATTGTGATAAGTATGTATACTGTAGAACATGTTCAGTTATAGATAAATGAGTATATTGAGGAATGCATATGATGATACTCCTGAGGAAAGGTCTTTCTGAAGTATTAATTCATGTGAGATCCATTATATGTACTGTGAATGTGAATAATAATTACAGCATTGAACAAATGTGAATTCTGATATCTTAGATTGTGCCTACTATACCTGAAAAGAATCACCCTATGATTGTGACATAATTGTGATGCATGACTCCTGTTTTATGAGTATGGCTTAGAATCTCGATCTGTGCTGTGTGATAATACTAATAGGCAAGGAAGCATAATATTGTGATCTACTTACTGAGGTTTTTAGCTCATTCCTTTGCTTCCACCCTTGTAGATTGACTATTGCAGGTCAAGAGTGACAAGAGGTGATCGTGTTTGGTGGACGGAAAGCCAGCGCTCTATGAGTGGATCCCTGTTCTTGTGTAGGTGTTTGTTAGTCGTCGACCTTGCAGTTGTTGTTTGGTGAAGTTATGTATTTTTTATGGCAAACTAGCAGTGCCTGGGACGATTGTATTATTCTAGATATTGTAGTTATGACCTTGGAAACTGTTTATGGATATGAATAGTTTTAATTTATCCTGCTTTTGTTATGTTTCTGGTGGGAGTTTTAGTTTTCTTTCGTGGTTTTTTTCTGATTGTGTCTATTATATGCATTGAGCCACTCTCACTTGAGTGATGTTCGCGACCTTTGTGATCGCGATCCCGCACCCTATCGTCCTCCAGTATGGGAAGGTAGGGGTTAAGGGGTAGGGTCGTGACAGCTTGCTTGTGCAGTGTAGGAGGACGAGGGGGTCATCTCCTATGTACTCGGGTTGGCGTAACAATGACGTTACCCCGAGAGGTGGGATGTATATGAGTAGCGTGCACAGAACCTGGCCTTGGAAGGTTCGATCTTGAACATGGACTCGAAGTAACAAAAAGGTTGCCCCGAGGTGTGACTCGAGTGGATAACCCATGAACCTTGTGGTGGGTGTGAGGGGTCGACATCGTGGGGTTTCCGCCTCAATGTGTTAAGCCTCCAGGGATAGAGACCAATGATGCAGAAATGTGGGGGGTAGCCTTATGGCGACCCATAGAAGCAATGGTAGCTTGTTTTCCTTTTGTAGAAAGGGCCTGGGCGGCCTTCCAGCGTACCTCAGGAAAACGACCAACAAGTGACTTGTTGGTAGCTAGGTGGATGCTGTGTGGGACAAAAGAAGTGCTGCCAGTGCAGGGCACCTTGGTGGAATTTCCACCAGAGCAAGGAGATGGGAAGTGAGGGACCTTTAAGTCCCGCCTCACACCGGTCCAGGTTAAGACCTGAGAGTTAGACAAGGGGTATTTGCTCAAGTGGATGGTTGGGAATGAAGTCAAAGGAACTTGTTCCCTAGGGACACTCTCGAATGCGAGGATAAGAAAATCCTCCATCTGGATAAATGGGTTCCAGAACTCGCAAGCCACAAATAAAATGTAAAAAGATAATGAAAGCAGATAATAAAAGAAGAAACTAGTCAAACAAGAACGATCCGACTAAGGGTTAGTAAGTCCCCAGTGGAGTTGTCAAGCTGTTTAGGTGCCTCGATCTCGCCCTTCAGATCCTTTTGGGGATCGGGCGGCACGTATCTCGGGTTTCGAGGGAAGACCCGAAACGTTTTTGAGATCGCTCTCTCGGGAACCTCGTTCGAGAATAGAGGTAGGTGTTACTAACCAGTGAGAGAGGAATTTAAGGTGGGTTCGGGACTTACTCGGGCTGGCTCTTGTGGGCGACCTCTTAGATAACGAAAAAAGCCCCCCAGTAATAAAACTGGTTCGAAATCACCTCCCTTGGCTTGTATTCTTCTTGTTTTCTGCAATTACACACATATGGCAAAGGTTATAAGACAGGTGAGTCAGACCTCACCCTTTTCCTCTTTGATGAGCATGCACAAACATGCGCATTCAAAAAGAAAAAAAAAATAAGAGAAGAAAGGCAGGGGAGAGAAGAATTCGACTGAGCGAGAGGATCAGAGCTAAGCTGATGAATAGTTGGCCTTGTGCTCGGTAACTAAGACCGTCTCACAAGATTACTACTAGACGTCATTACTAGTACCAACTACCTATGCACGAAAGTTAGTCTGTAGTGGCAATAAAGCAGGCCAAGTAATCCTGGAACAGCAACATTATGGTTAGATGACAAGACTACCATGAAAGGCTAACCTCAATCCCTCTTAATCAAATGAAAGAGTAAAAAAATGATGGTTATGAGGAAAGAATAAGAAATGAAGTAAGAGAAGAAAGGAACAGAAGGAGGGAGGGAGAAGAAAGGAACAGATGAGTATGAAAGGCGGGAGAATAAAAGAGAGAGACGGAAGGAGGACGCAGTCAACTCTAGGCATTGCCAGCTATGTCAGAAGGAAGAGAGAGAAAACACAATCGACGTTAGGCTTCACCGACTATGTTATACAGAGGAGAGGAGAGAGAAGATGCAGTAGGTGCTAGGCTTCACCGATTGTGCCTGAAAAAGAGAGAGAAAACACAGTCGGCGCTAGGCTTCACCGACTGTGTTAGAAGAAGAGAGAGAACATGCAGTCGGCGTTAGGCTTCATCGAAAGATTATTGTTTTCTTGTAGGGATCGGCATGGCAATTATTTTGATACCAACGTCGAGCCATGAATCATGTTTTTTAACCATGATCATGAGACTTGAATTTTGGATGAATCTTGAAAACTTCAGATAGATTTTGTGCTCGTTCCTTGATGTTTCTTCGTGATTTCTTCATTACATCACACTGAGCATGCCGTCACGATCACATTGAAATAAACGTTGCTTGATTGCGTGTCTGGATGAAGATTTTGTCGTCTTTAGTGTTTAACCAGAATCTTGAAATCCGACGACCGAAATTTACAGCAGTTTTGACACCTTCAAGTATGAAATGCAATCGTTCATCGTATGCGAGGTTCGCGCTAGAGATAGCCTTGGACCTCACACACATAATGCAATTGGTTTCGTGCCGATCGGGTATGAGAGCATCATGATCTGGCTGCTCGAACGAGGCGTGATGCTGCTGAACTTTCTGCAACTTCCTTCATGGATCAGCGACTCTCATTTAGTTTTTCTCTCTACTCGGGGGTCGTCACGGGGCGTACCACATATCGAATTACTCGTCTTGATGAGACGAACAAGCTCAACAAATTTTGGGAGCGACTCGACTTGGAACCATTGAGATATAGGCCCCAAAATTTACTGCTCATGACTGTAAAAACAGCCACCTTTAATGGTGTTTTGATGGAATGAGGCCACACAAGAATAGTGCGCGGCCTACCCTTTTTCGGTATTGTACCCATAACTTTGTCTTGGAGTACCTAATTAAGCCAAAACTTGACCCATAGGTTCGACCCTACTGGATCTAATGACAGTGGTCCCATAGCTGTTTGATACATCAAAAGTATGGATCTAGTTATAGGGTCCATTTCAGGGTGCTAGAGAGCGATTTCATTGAAATTGTTTCGTTTTTTTCACTGCCTTAAACATATATGATCGTAATGAAACTTGGTAGGTGGTCTTTTAAAGTGCTAACGAAGATCTTGACCAATTATGGGGCCATTCTAAGACTCTCGGTTATTTCCACTGTTTTGTAGGCTTTATTGACCTGCTGCCTATCATGAACCAAGGTGCTGAAAAATACGTTCAAACACATATATGCATCCTTTTCTTTTCACAATTCATCTAAACGCATTCTTAAATTTCATGCCTTTATAATTAATAACTTGCAAGGTGTTGATTCACTTACATTGTGTGTGCAAAGGTGTTCCCAAATTTCCACTCACAACTCACTCTTTAAGCTCCTCAATTTAGGTTCCAACAAAGGTTAGAAAGGGGGCTGCAAATGCTAAGTTTTTTGGCTTGCAAGAGTGAGAACATGGCATGAGGGAAAGAGAGGGAGGCTTATGTACTCCAAAAGCGTGAGGTGGCAGCTTGAGGTTGCCATGTGGTAGTTCAATGACATGCAGTTTGACAGGTGGCAGCATGCAGTAGGCAAGTGGCATCCATAAGTCATGCACAGGCTCCACAGTGTTGCGCACGACGGCACTCTTTTCTGCTTCTTCTCGCTGTCGAGAGCGTCTCTCTCTTATTCTTACCATCATGTGCATTCTCTCTTCTTCTCTCTGTCTTACTGTCGCGCTCACTTTCTTTTCTTCGTATCTCTTACCGTCGTGTGCACTCCACCGCGCACACTCTCTTCTTCTTCTCTCTTACTGCTGCATGCACTTTCTCTACTTCTTCTCTGTTACCGTCACGTGCACTTTATCTTCTTCTTCTCTCTTACCACCGTGCGCACTTTCTATTCTTCTTCTCTCTTACTACCGCATGCACTCCGTCACATGCACTTTCTCTTCTTTTTCTCTCTTACTGACACATGCACTTTCTCTTCTTCTTCTCTCTTACCCTCGTGCGTACTTTCACTTCTTTTTCTCTCTTACCGCCGCAAGTACTTTCTGACCGAGAAAGTCTGGGTCGTTACATCATCCCCCCCTTAAATAAGATTTTTTCCTCAAAATCGTGTCTCAGTTAATCAAATAACTGGGGGTACTTATCCCTTCCTTTGAGTGATACTGTCATAACACACGGACCAGAGGAATTTCTTTAATGCGTAATGCTTGCACTCTTCTTTCTAGTATTTCAATCGGTTTATCTATCATGACCCCGCCCTCTGATCTCTACCGTACTAGCGGGAGGGTGATAGAGTGCGGTATCGCGACCAGAGGTCGAGAACGTCATTCAGGTGGGAGTGGCTCAACGAGTTTAGATAGGGAGTCAAAGCAAACCACGAAAGAAAAATAAAAACTCATTCATAACGCATCATTAAACTGCACAAATTAAAACCATTATATGCATATACAATCTCTAAAGGATCTTAATAATTCTGTCCAAGGCAGTACCGGCATGACAAAAAAATTTCAATATTACATCAAAACAACATTGTGGCACCGCCACTTGACACCTACTATCAAATGTTCCTTGTCAGATCCTGAACTTCCGATGCCTGCCACCACTGTCTAGCTGCCCACTCGAGAGTCACTCTACACGGAGAGAAAAAAGAGAGGAATGAGCTAAAGGCCCAGTAATAGATCACTACCCTTGCATTCCCGCTTACATGTAGATATACATGATTATACGTTGTAAGGACCCGAACTATCCTGGTCGATTGAGTGCATGGTGGGATAAATAGAGCGTGGACCTCACGACGATAGAAGGAGAAAAGAGTCGCGCAACGATGAGGAGCGCAGCAGTGTGAGTCACGCAGCGATGTTGTTGTTTGCGGCAAGTAGGCACAGGAGAGGCGTGTGGCAGTAGGTGCGCGGTGATGGGAGCACGCAACAGGCAAGCGTGCAGCGAATAGGTGCAGTGAAGGCACACGATGATAGATGCGAAGGAGAGAAGGGGCGCGTAGCGATAAAAGGGGGGGTAATGTTATTGCGCGCATGAGCTAATGGATGGGCAACGCCATGTGGGAATCACCGACTGAAGAAGGGACAAGGCACAGTGCATGGCTCAGGTGTGCATGAAGAGTGTTCGCCACTTGTCATGCTTTGAGTGTCACTTGCCCAACCACTAGCGCCACTTGGCCACTGCCCCATCTCATGAGTACTTAAGCTACCCTCTCACCCACGTTACTCATCCTTCATCTCTCTCTCTCTCTCTCTCTCTCTCTAAGGCAAAGTTAGGAAAGATTGGTGAGCAGCCATTGTTGGGTGGGTGTGAGCTGTACAAGAAGAGTTTGTGAGAAGGCACCATTACTGATCAGGTATGTGGAACCATCACCATTGCATTGTAGTCATAAGGATGCATGGGGATTTATGAATGTGAAATGAGCAATAGAAGTATATGTGATATAGAAAATCCTTATGCCTTTTTCACTGAAAATTGGGGCTTTTGTTCTACGATAATGGTAGATGTTGAGAATGAATGTATGACTCTTAGATTATGTAAGAAATGCATGTTATGTGTGTGCATTGTGAGAGTGTGTGCATTGTGAGAGAATGGTTGTTGTCATGTTCCTCACCATGAAATAAAGGTCATGGAATGTGTCCTTGAGACATGTTAGAGGACTCCTTCATAGTATTGTTAGAATATTGGAAAGCATATTGGAGGACTCCACTTGGTACTTTGTGAATGTATGTATATGTACACTGCATAGTGTTATCGCTGTTATACTAGTTGGTATGGAATGTGGATCTGCTTACTGGGCTATTAGCTCATTCCATCTTTTTTACTTAAGTGTAGAGTGAAGAGTGTTGACTTATGTGCTAAAGGTGGGTGGTAGTTTGGGGGTTGAAGTTCGAAATTAAGAAGCTTGAAAAGCCACCTTTCGAAGACCTTCACAGTATGATTTGGTTGTTTCAGCATTGTGATATGTACTTTATTTTGTGTATTTTGGGATAGTAGTGCCTTGAATGAATTGTAAAGACTTTTGATATTGAATGAATGAGACGACTGTACTTTTGAAGTGATATTTTTCTGTGAATGGATTTATTTTCGTGTTCTTTCGTGGTTTGCTCTTGATTCCTTGTTTTTATGAGTTGAGCCACTCCCACGTATATGAACGTTAGCGACCTTCAGTCGAGATCCCGCACCCTGTCACCCTTCGATAGGGGTCAGGGGACGGGGTCATGATAGTTATGGTATCAGAGCAGCCAGGATAGGATCCTTGGCCTAGGGGAGTTTTCGGAGTGTCTGTAGGATAGTTCTTTGATAGGCTAGTAACTGGGTGTTTATGTTTTAGGTTGGAGATGTCAAGGACTCGTACCAACAACGCGAGTTCAAGTAATGGAAACACCGAGGCCTTCGGTGAACTTATCAGAACTTTAGAGTCCACGACACAAGTGATGAGAGAAGCTGTACTGTCCCCGTCTACCCCCGCCTCTAATATGAATGATAGTAATCTTATAGAAAGGTTCAGCAGCCTGGGACCCCCAAACTTTGTAGGGCATGGGGGAGTAGAAAAGGCCAAGAGATGGAGAAGGCAGATAGAAAATATCTTTGAAGTCCTTAATCACACAGACGAGCAGAAAGTTCGGCTGGGTACTTTTATGCTTGAAGGAGAAGTTGAGCACTGGTGGAGCTCAGTAAAACAGTCGCAGGAAGGGTCTGGAGTTATGACTACTTGGGAGAATTTTCTAGAAGTCTTTTATGAGAAATATTTCCCCGACTCTGTAAAGGAAAGAAAAGAGGTAGAATTTATAGAGCTGCAATAGGGAAATATGTACATTGAGCAATATACAGCAAAGTTTGTTGAACTCTCCATATATGCTCTGCATATTATTAGTTCTGAGGCCCGAAAGGCTAATAAATTTGAGAGGGGCCTTTGGCCCGACATAAGGAGAAGGATTATTGCAGCAAACCTTAAGACCTTCTCCCCATTGCTGGACCTGGCCCTAAAGAGGAGAGAGATGATGATGACTTTCAGACAAGAAGGGATGGGAGGTTGAGTGTCACCTAGTCTGAGAGTTTTAAGAAGAAGGCACGACCCCCTCCAAGGAGAGAGTTGAAGGGGAGAAACAATCAAGGCAGTGTCAGAATCCTGGGGGTTGTTCCCAATGATGTAAGGGCAACCGACGCCCATTCTACCCTCATTGTGGTTGGGAAATCATACGGTGGTTGAGTGCTTCAAGAAGACAAAGACCTGCTTTCGGTGCAAAAAATTGGGCCATCTCGTGAAAGGCTGTCCCGTCAAGGGATCAGAGGACCGACCAAGGGCTCAAGGGTGGATGTTTGCCCTGACTGAGCGTGAGGCAAAGGCGGCAACCTCTGTGATTCGAGGTAAGTTTTCTGTATGTGGAATTGAAGTAAAAATTTTAATTGATCATGGATCTTCCCATTCATTTGTTACACCACACTTTGCATGTCACTTGAATGTTAAGCTTGTACAACTTGTTTGGACTCTAGTAGTATGTACGCCTATGGGAGAATCAATAGAAACTGATATGATGTATAAGAAGTGTGGGGTTATGATTGAAGGATGTTTGTTACCCATAGATTTGATATTCTTAAATATTCAAGACTTTGATGTTATTTTGGGTATGGATTAGTTGTCTATCCACTATACTACAGTGAACTGTTTTGATGAGACTGTAACTTTTAGATGCTTGAGTCAACTTTAACTATGTTTTAAGGGCATTAAGGATATTTCTCCTTTACACACACCTCAGCCCTTCGGGCCTCTCACTTGTTGGCCAAAAGATTGGCTTATGTAGTAGAAATCTAGAATGTCCAATTCAAATTAGAAGAGATACCGGTGGTTAGAGAATATCCAGAGGTCTTCCCTGAAGAGTTAACTTCTCTGCCCCCAGTTAGGGAGATTGAATTTGAAATAGAGGTGGCCCTTGGTACTACTCGAATTTCTAAAGCCCCATATAGGATGGCCTCAACTGAGCTAAAGGAATTGAAGGAGCAACTACAATAATTGTTGGATCAAGGGCTCATTCGACCTAGTGTGTCACCATGGGGTGCATTGGTATTATTTGTGAAGAAGAAAGACGAGTCTTTGAGGCTATGCATTGATTATAGACAGCTAAATCAGGTTACGGTAAAGAATAAATACCCATTACCCATAATTGATGATTTATTTGATCAACTGTAAGGGGCCCAAGTGTTTTCTAAAATTGACCTCCAGTCTGGGTACCACCAATTGCATGTTAAGGAAGAGGATAGCTCCAAGACTGCGCTCAGGACTCGTTATGGCCACTACGAGTTCTTAGTCATGCCTTTTGGATTAACGAATGCACCGGTTATGTTTATGGATCTGATAAACAGAGTTTTTAGACCCTATTTGGATGACTTTGTGGTGGTCTTTATAGATGATATTTTGGTGTATTCCAGGAATTAGACAGATCATGAGCAACATTTAAGAGTGGTCCTCCAGACTCTAAGGATGGAGAAATTGTATGCTATGCTCAATAAGAGTGAGGTCTAGCTTCCAAGTGTGGCTTTCCTTGGGCATATTGTTTCCAAAGACGGGGTGCCAGTTGATCCCTGTAAGATTGAGGTTGTGCTTAAGTGGGACAGACCAATGAATGTATCTGAAGTTCACAGTTTCTTAAGGCTGACGGGGTATTACATATGTTTTGTAAAGGGGTTCTCGAAGATAGCACTTCTCCTAACCCACCTAACCCAAAAGGAAGTTAAGTTTGTATGGTCCGATAACTATGAGAGAAGTTTTCAGGAACTAAAAAAGAGATTAACTACAGACCCGGTACTGACCTTGCCTGAGGGGAATAAAGATTTTGTGGTTTTTACTTGCACAAAGGGATTGGGTGTGTATTGATGCAAAGGGGAAAGGTTATAGCATATGCCTCCAAGCAGTTAAAGCCTTACAAGCAGAACTATCCCACTCATGATTTGGAATTGGCAGCTGTGGTTTTTGCCCTAAAAATTTGGAGACATTATCTATATGGATCCCAATTTACGGTGTTCACCGTCCATAAGAGCCTCAAGTACTTTTTTTCTCAAAAAGAATTGAATATGAGACAAAGGAGATGGATGGACTTACTCAATGATTATGATTGTACCATCAACCAGCACCCAGGTAAGACCAATGTTGTGGCAAATGCCTTAAGTAGGAAGCTCGTGGTGTCAATGGCTCACATGATGGTCCGAGAGATGAAGCTACTAGAAGATATAGTAGAATGGCACCCAACTTTGCCCCTTGATGATAGGAAAGGAATAATTTTATGTATGAGGATCCCTTGATTTTTTTTATGCTTGATATATACGTGCCTGATTATGTTGATCTATGTTTATGCTCATGCTTGAATGATATGATATCTGATTTGTTATTGCTCGACCATGAAATGAATCACGCACGACACATCGCTAAATATGATTTGGGCACATGGCTACATGTTTGTAAGACTTACACGACATCTTGATTATTATTATGAGATAATGTTCATAGGCAGGAAAGCATGACACCTTGATCTGTTTACTGGGCTTTACAGCTCACTCTTTTAACTTTCCTCTATGTAGAGTGATAGCCAGCGGGTTTTGGAAGGGCGTTCTAGTGATCGCAACTGAAGCCTCGTACTCCCTTCCTGTGGAAGCTTCTTTTTAATTGTATGTGTTAAGTGGTAGTTTGGCCATATAGTTCACTTTGTTTTGGAACTATGTATTGTTGTTGGGCCTTTTGTGCCTTGGACTCTTTTGTAAGGGCATTCTGATGATCGCAGTTGGATCCCCATTCTCCCTTCATGTGGAAACTTCTTTTTAATTGTATGTGTTAGGTGGCAATTTGACCATATAGTTCACTTTGTTTTGGAACTATGTATTGTTGTTGGGCCTTTTGTGCCTTGGACTCTTTTGTAATATTTTAGAGTTGTTATATGTAGTTTGGGACTTGTTTATCCAGCTTTTTGTGGTTACGTGCTTTGTGTTTTTTTTCTTTCGTGGTGGGCTTTGATTCTTTTCAAAGCATTGAGTGCACTCCCACCTGAGTGGCATTCACTACATGTGGTCATGATCCTATACCGTATTGTCCTCCCGTGGGCCCGACGAGTACGGCAAGGGGTGGGGTCGTGACATTGTATTCGGGTGGCATTTTCAAGGGACAGATGGGGACATTTTGCATGGATGGAAGTCAGAGGAATTACCTTGCCATTTCTTTCCTCCTCTTGAAACATGCTGAGGAGCGTTCTTCCCACATCTTCTGCATCATTATGAGAAGATCCCTCCACTTTCCTTATGGGATGAGCTTCTGCAGGGCAGTACTGATTCTTGGGGTGGTTCAAGATTGGCAAAGTAGTATTTTGCATCCGCATAATGAGTTTTAGTGATGGGGAAAAGTGTCTTATCAGCATATACCATGTACTCTCCCTTCCCGACTGTACTTGAAGCATTCCTAAAGCATGGATGGGACCACCCCTTGGTCATGCATCCAGGGGCGACCGAGCATGATGTTGTACGAGGTATCCGTCTCAATCACATGGAAATGGGCATAGCCGTTTAAGTCAATGATCTTGAGACAGAGACGGATCGTGCCAGCGAGCTTCTCCCCTAACTGATTGAACCCCTAAACTGTGAGGTTCGTTGGTGTGAGATTGAGTGAGAATCCTTCTCGGGATGAGGTTTACTGCAGATCCTCTGTCGAGCATAATTCAACTGATGGGAGAGCCTGAGGGGCTTCTTACCATTGCTAGACTCTGGGAGCTTGTTTGGAAAATTGTGGCAGTGATTCAAGCGATCGATCGAACTTCATATTATGAAATTAAGCTGAGACTCTTAGGGATCCATATTCAAGGCATTATAACCCTCTTCTAAAAGTTTCATATAAATCAGAGTTGACTTAACTCATCAGCATAACCTAGCAGTTCAAATCGCCTAGAGAATAATTCAGTCGTCATGCACATCGCCCGGTAGTTAAAGCATTAAAAGCCTTGTGTCCCATGTGTTACAACTAGGACAATACTCGGTCACAAAAAAGGGAATTTATTTCTCGATACAAGGAGTTTTCTCATAAAACTAGGACCATTGGATTCTTGACTCAATGCTCTATCAACCTTAACAGGTGCAGTATTGCTTTACTCGTATATTGATAGCGGCGGTATCCGCAATCCGCTAGTCTTGCAAAAATGAACCGCCTGGTGATAGTGGATAAGATAACAAGTTCCTGATTTTTCTTTTGTGAAATAATGGTTGAATCAGAGATCCAACTATTCGAAGTTCGAAAGCTTTAAGGATAAGTATCAGTTGAGAAGGGTGGTTATCATCAAGAGATACCTGCGTGAACAAATGAAATGGCAAGATCATCATCAACCAGCATGATGATGTATACCTTGCAGCATAAGGTGTGTGAAGATAAGGATGTATACCTTGCAGTCCAGTGATTTGAAGAAAAAGATAAGTTCGAGATAAACATAAAGGGTAAGGATTAAAAGATAGAAGACACATGATTATCCTCTAAGGATCATGATTTGTCAATACAAAATAAAAGGAAAAAAAGGGGATCTCTATATTGAAGAGGGGTTCGCACATTTTGAGAGACATGCATTTTGTGGCTTGCACTCTTTAAAGGAGTTTACTTCTATGAAGGTCAAGAGTGAAAGAGTGAGTGACATATCTAGAAAACAAATAGAGAGATAATTATTCTATAGAGTGATTGACATACAGAGAGAAAGAAGATCGCCTTTTGCGAACCACTTGAGACTCGTTCTTCATGAAAGACCAAACTTGACAGTAATATCCATGCGTACAACCACAAGTACAGGGGCCGATATGCCATTTGATGTTATCTTCTCTTTTGACTTGTCTATATATTTTTCTTCCTTAGAGACGAATGTAGAGGACTCTAAGCCATAATCAAGATATTCGGATTTTTTCCTTTTTTTCAGCCGATGTAAATTGTAACAGAGGATTAAACCTCTAGAATTGTTATGTGCCCAGTATATAAATATAAGAACATGTTTTCTATGATATAGAATGCACGGGAGAATTTGGCTCAAAATGTGATGTTCTCTGATCTTTGTTTGGAGTCTAATGTTTGTTTAAACATTTTAATCAATTTAAGCGTCTCATTTTTGGAGTGTCCATGCCCTTAATAGCGTGTCCTGAGTACCATTTGGGATTATTTGAAAAGAAGAGGATGAAAATTTTAAATTTAAAAAAAAAAAGACTTATCACCTGCTTGTAATGAATGGAGAATTGGATAACTCTAACTGACGTCGTATAAGGTGTAAAACACATATCTAGAGATGTTAAACAGTGGGATGCGAATGCAAATCAAATTGAAAATAATAAGATTCAAAATGGATGAAATATGGAGCTTTATTAATGATTATGTGGGACAAAGCCCTTACAGTATTGTTTGAAAAAACAAAGAGGGGGAAAAAATAGCACCTTTTGACTGTGAAACTCATGGTATCACTCCCTAAAGAAGATCAACTTGGCGATCCTGACCATCTTCCTCTTAACAAAGGGGAGGGTTTCTTTTGCATGCTCCGCCTCTCCTAGGTAGAAGTCCGACATATTCCGATGGTGCTCCACCTCACAGTGAAGCCTCGTCACCAGTTCTTGAAGGCAGGCATTTCTACAGACTGAGGATCTTCCTAAGCCCAACCTCTAGTACCCCTCGGGGCCCCCTCCTCATCTTCGCCCGAAGAGGAAGAGGCTATGCGCACAATCCGAAAGGTTGTGAGTTACTTTTGGCTACTCTCTCCCTCTATAATTGCCAGAGGGATGTCTATAATATGATCGCTACTACCCTTAATAGCGGCAGTAAGGTTTGGGTTTGAGGAAGTGGAAAACCGACGAGAGAAGTTTGGGTTTGCATAACTCATGGTGCGATATGAATAGGGTTCTCATTGATGTTGAGTTCTCATGATCCACTGAAATTTATAAACTCTTGCATAAAATCCAAAGAGATGATCTCTCTAGAATAAAGGATAATGATGATTGTGCATTGAGAAGTGGCAACTTAGTGGTTCAGGCCTGCAAGTATGGCCATAATGAAGATGATATGCGATGTCAATAAACTCACCCAAAAATCATTGGACATTACACGCCTTTTGGGATTCTCCCATATATGCAACGCCCTGGGTGGTTTTGTTAGATGTATTTTTAATCACATATGAAATTAAGTACATTCTGACAGATGCTAGATAAGGTTGAAAGATTGATTTATGAGACAAGGGTCTTAACGGACATCAGACAAATATCATAATAGACAACATATAAGATACATGAGCTTAATATGCTTAGAACCTTGAAGATATTCCTTGGTTGTTGAATATGTTTTTAGTATCCATATGAGACTAGCTCGTTCTAAACCGATGGTTGGAATGTTAAAGATATCATTATAAGGCAAAGTCCTTGACGGACATTGGATAATTGTCTTAACAAACAATGGATAAGATATAAGCTGGGTACTTGAGGATACCTCCCAAGATATGCTCCTGATACGATATGAAGGTATGATATGGCTCTGATATAATATGAAGATATGAGTAGATATGATATGAAGGCCCCAATATGCCTTCATAGTCTTGAGTCATCGGTCAGCCCCCATATGTTTCGACTTACGACTGATAATAGCAAAGGGAGTCAAACCATCTCAATATAGTACAGATTCTAGGATACATGTGCTCCTAAATGCCTCTTCACAAGATATTGAAGATATTTAATATGATACCAATCAGACATTGGTCGACTAACGCATGATGATAGAAGATATCAAACCAATCTCAGTATGAGATGAATTCTAAGATACACACACTCCTAGGGCCCCTATATGCCTCTCCATGTAATAGGTGGAGGAATTTGATAAGGAAAAATGATATGCTTCCCAATCCATCGTCGGTCACACATTTGCATCGTGACTAACGATCGATGATAAGAAATCATGAAGATGTTTCAATTTAAGATGAAACTCTGGGATACATATACTCTTATAGCTCATAAATGCCTCTCCAAATGATATTGGCGAAGTCTTGATGAGACACAATATGATTCTTTTAATCCATCGTCAATCCATATTCAGAATTGACTTAAACCCAGCGTCCATATACATTGTCAGTTAAGATATGCCTTGTCTGAAACCCTAAAACTTTATATTTTGGATTAAGCTGAGACTTATAGGAATTCATATTTGAGGAATGATATTCATCCCCTAAATTTTCATATCAATCAGAGATTACTTAACCCATCATCTGTATCCAGTGGTTGTTAAGAGCTTTAAGGCTCTACACCGTCTATCAAAGCCAGGATGACGCCTTGTCACCAAAATTGAGATTTCTCTCTATATAAAAGGAATTTTCTCATGAGACTAGAACCATTGGATTCCTGACTCGATGATTTATTACACTTAAAAGGTGTGGTAGCGTGATAATCATTGATGAGGAAGCAGTTGCACCCGCACTATACTAGTCTTGCTGACACAATTTTCAACAAAAATAGATTAAGTTGAACGGACTAGATCTCTCTCATCTAGGATCTATTTAAGGTGAGATTTGCACCATTGTGTTCATCTTCGAGTCCTCTTTCATCTCTCCAAGTTTCATAATCAAAGGATTCATCAGCAGAAAGTGGTTGAAGAAATACGAAGACATGTTAAGATTGTGCTACAAAATCCTAACCGACGTTCCATAAGAAGTAATAGAATCATTATTTTTCTCATGCGAAGTCCTTGCTGGAATTGGAGGCTGGGAGTTCAAAATTAAATAGCATTGACTATGATGTGTGATTATCATCAGAAGACACATGTGTGTGAATTCAAATCCATTCAAATTGCATGATTATCATTTGGAAGACCAGTGAGTGAAGATAAAGACGTAGATTGACAGATAGATAATGATGATATCATTGTTATCAATTAGCAAATGCCTATATAAACCTTGTCTCTCAATCAGAGAGGGGTTCGATTTTGGCTGGATTAAAATTAGTGCATTAGAGATAGAGTGTGATTGTACTTGCAGCACGCTAAGAAGCATTCCCGTATATGACTATTTTTTCAATCGTGTCTAATAAAGAGAGAAGCCCGATCTTGAAGAGGAGTAGATCATATGACAGTACCCATGTGTTTAAGTTCAGGTATACAGGCCCATTTGCCCATGGTATTATTTTCATTTATGTATGAATGTAAATGTTCTTTCTTAGAATCGAATGTCTAGGTTTCAAGGCCCGAATCAAGGGTATTTGGTCTAGTTTAAGCTAATATAAATTGTAACAGAGGATTAAATATCTAGAACTTGTCTACTCCCAGTAATATATATAAAACCGTATTTCTATTATATGAAATGCATGGACGAATTTGGCCCCGAGTGTGTTGTCATCTGGTTGTTCATTTGGAGTCTTATTTCTTTAAACATCTTAATTGGTTAATTCAGTATCACATTTTGGGGGAATCCAACAGGATGGTGCAGCAACACACAGCCAATGACTAAAAAGAGGGAAAAAAGATAGGTTGATGAAGAAGCAGTTGAGAATGAGAAAACATGAGAGATTATCAAAAGACCGAGAAAAATACAGAAAGGCCAGAGCAAAGAAAATGGGGAGGACACCAACTCTAGCTACTCCCCAAAGCATTTATATCATGCTGCACATAGGAATTTCAAACCTGCAAAAGGGAATATGAAAGACCACGACAAAACTCTTTAAGGCGACCTGATTAGCCTTACCCTATCTTAGTCGCTAACCAAATTCGATACAGGATTCTCCATACTCCAAAGGGGACCCAAAGGCCCTATAGAAAACCATGACAAAATATTGATCCTAAGAAGAAGGGGAGAATCTCGTCTTATGTATTAACCAAAGGTGGGGAGAAGAGAGATGAGGGAATGGGAAAAGTGGTAGAGGTGGAAAAGAAGAGGGTGGGGAGTGGAAGAGGTGAACGCTTTCCCCCCCCCCCCCCCCCACCCCCTAAAAAAAAAAAAATACAAGCACAATCTATTGCCTCTCTAGAAGAAAGAGAAGGAGATAACCGAGCTAGGGAGACCGGAATGGAAGAGCTAAAAAGGGCATAGTAAAGGTAAAAATAAAAATAAAAAAAATTAAAAAATAAAAAATTTAAAAAATTTAAAAAATTAAAAAATAATAATAATAATAATAATAAAATAAAATAAATAAATAAAACCTAAGATCTAAATAGGACGAGAGAAGAAAAGGAGGAGGGAGATAATTGATAAGCACAACAGGTAGAGACCAAAAAGATTTAATAGAGTACAAAAAAGAGAGCAAGAAAGAAAACATGGAAGGAGAGAATGAAGCTAGGGGAGGGTTACAGAGAGAGAGAATAAGAAAAAGAATGGGAGAAGAATAGTGAGAAAAAAGAGAGAGGGAAAAAAGCAAAAAAACGGTGAAAAAAAATAACAGAAAAAAGAGGGACAGTAGATCATAAGATCGAGCATATATAAAAATATTAAATTGTATATGTACAATTAAGGCAAAAAAATGATATAATATACAGGGAAAGTATATAATGATGCCATTTATCTTTGAAACAAAGTGGTCACAATTAATCTTGACCATTGGATGTGAAATTGGGTGGCTGCATTTATTTCACTGGCTAAACTTAAAGCTCAACAGAAATTTTCTCCAACTCAAGCTGTCAAATTTTACATCAGATGGTTGTAAATAATTGTGACATTCTTGTACCAAAGATAAATGTTCTTGTATACAATCCCTAATATATATAATGTAGAAAAACCAAGCCTAGCTTGTGAAAGCGTTTCACAGCGTCATGCTATTTCACCACGGTGAAAGACCAAAACTGCCCGTGAAAAGTTTGTAGAACTACCTGATTTGAACTAATTTTGGAGTTTAAAGTTTTATAAGGGATGAAAATGGATTCTTAAGCCATCTTAAAAAAATGTAATTCCAAAATTATATTTATGGAAAAATTTAGAGGTTTGTATAAACTCAATTGGGAGCTGCGGCCAATTCTCATCTAAAATTCTAATACGGTATATAATAGTGAATGGCCTTCAACTTCATTTCAAGTGAGGACTGGAGAAGTTGAGAGTTGTCCTCCCTCCATGCTCCCTCGCAAGACCAACCATCCATCCCTGTGGGTCCTGGATTGCCCCAAGAAGAAGCGAGAGTGGAAGTCAGACATAGCATAGCCCTACAACTCCTTTCTTGACCACGAGAGTGCTCTACTCTCTCTTCTTGTCTACTCTCTCTTCTTGTTCAACCACCGAGCAGCATCAAGCGCCACAACAGAACCGAATTTGGCTGCCGTGGACTGAAAAAACAAGAAGTCGATCCACCGAGGCCAGCAGTACTCAAATTTGGCCAAAGAGCCGTAACACAAAAGACCAAGGCAATGCGACAAGTGACGGCTTTGCTTACAAAACACAGATGTTAGTATCAAAGGAGTTGACACTTGCTGGGGATGAGCAGTCCTCTGTTCCTTGGATGGCCATCGTCGACAGATGTTAGTATCAAAGGAGTTGACACTTGCTGGGGATGAGCAGTCCTCTGTTCCTTGGATGGCCATCGTCGACGTACTATTTTTCGTTTGTGCAAATGTATGGATGTCTAAGATTACCAATGTGGACTGCCTTTATGCAACAAAGAACTAATTTTACTGAGTTGTTATGGTGGAAATAACGAATTTACGTCATTTGTCACCTCTTTCTTATCTCTCTTGTTCAGCTACCTCCCATTACATTCTTCTGCTCAGTTCAACATGCTGCCAACACCCACCTGAGGCATCTAAAAGAACCAAGCTTCAGGCTAAGGCGTGAGCCCTAAATTATACTCTATATAAACTTACCTTGCGCCGCCTTTTTCAAGGACGTCAACTAATGGTGAGAACACACAAACATATATCCACAAGCAAGGAAATGGGCAAAATACCTGAATGTTGGGGGAGATTCCAAAATATTTCCTGCCACGACCTTCTCACATTTACAAGATTTAACACCATTCCAAATACTAATCCACAAAATTCAACAATTAATTGGGAAATGGCTATGATGATGATGAACTCCACTCCAAATACTAGTCCACAAAATCCAGCACCACTGCTTATATTCTTGCTTATATTCTGTTACTCAGAAGTCACCATCATTAGTCATCCATGGTAAACAAACAAAAGGTGATCGTAAGGGCGTACATATGCAGATTAGCTGCTAAACTAACAGCAACAAAACATTCCAAAAGTAAATTAAATTCCAATTTCACTAGGGCTTCAGCTTGAGCCAAACAAATCCTTTTCCTTCAAATTTTCCTTTGAATTCTGTACCTCCTCCCCCTTACAAACCAGCCAGAGGACACGTCATAATTTAAACACCAAAGACTAGAAGGAAACAACTAATGGACAAATTCATCCATCACAAATAGACCTTTTTTCCTATGTTTTCATTTCCTTTCCTTTCCTTTCCTCTACCTTTTCGTGGGGACGGATGGCATAAAAAGTCTTAACGCCTAATACAACAATTTCCCAATATTACAACATGGAAGAAAACAGTGATGATGATGGCTTCACTTAATACATCCTTGACATACCATACTGAACAGCGCCAACTTGCCTAGAAGCCGCAGCAGCAGCTGCAGCTGCCATCCCATTGAACTGCGATTTGGCCTGCAAAATTGCAGTTGCGTCTTCACCGGCGTCTGCTGCCTTGCCATTGCTGGTCAGTCTCGAGAAACAGAAGGGGTTAGAAGTACTGATGTCGATGGTTACATCACCTGAAACTGGGCCTTTATGGTTGGACATGTGGTGCTGGTGTTGTCGCGGTTGTTGCTGTTGAGATGAGTTGGAGGTCCTCACCTCTTCTTCCCTTTGGGACTTGGGCACTAGCTGGCGTGAGTAGCCAGAAAAGGCAGGATTAAGTGTATTTTGAGGAGGAAGAACGGCACTCCTAATAATGAACCTTCGTGGATCGTAAGCATCTTTCGTGGTACTCCCATTCTCATAAACAACTTTGCCTGGTTTTGCAACACCAGCTCCTGGAGAGAGAGAGAGAGTTATTCCATCAGTTCAGATTATTGAACTGTATTCATACTCACTAAAATGGCCTTAATGAATAGAGTAGGATGTCTCTTTAGCATAACCCCGGAAAGAGGGAGATAGAGGTGAGGGGAGGGGGGTGGGAGTAGAGAGAGACACACAATTGAATCCATGATAAGTGCCAAATGTTTTTCAACAACACTACCCTGCTAAATAAATGTTAAAATGTTTACAGGGGCATCGGTTGTCTCAAGCATACCATGTGAAATCCTTTGGGAAGCCTGTGAAGTCCTAGGGGGTACGATGCCAGTGGAGATCATCCTCTCTGCATCTCTAGAGCTGGGGTTATTATTACATGCTCCATCATGCACATGGGGACGCCCTTCACTCGACAATGACGCCACAGGGACTTGCGGTTGTTCCTTTGGAGGAATGGTGTTTGAATGGACAATGGTTGATCTACAAAACCAGTAAAGAAGACACTGTCATTCCTCGCGCTCTCTTAATCCGAATCCCTCATAATCATGTTAGTATATTCAAAGTATTTCCTACAACCCCAAATCAAAGCCCATAGTGTGACAGATTCGGCTCCCAAAACATGAAATCTCAGAGAAGAGACTTTTTGGAATATTCAACTTTTGGCTTTCTACAATATCTTGGGGAAAAAAGTTGAAAAAAGAAAAGGAAACATAAAACATGATAATCATTTTGTAATGCTATAATAAAAATAAAAGCTAGATCGTGGTTTAAATTGTTCATTGGGAATGAAATGAGTGTATATTTAAAATTTAGGGTCAAATAAATGGCCTTAACATAGTTTTCAAAGGTCTGGTTTCATTACTACCATGAAACAATAGCATGAAATCCCTCCCTTTTATGTGCGCGTGTGGAATTATTCTACAGTAATATAACAAAACAGCTGCTTCAAAAACCATGTTAGGCACATTTTTATGACCCCAAATTTAGCATAAGCCCACTCTCTTCATCCCAAAAATCAATGTCAAAAAATAAAATTTTGAAAGCATACTGTAAAAAGTGAACTATTTTAGCACAATGAAGAACCCATTTCATGGGTTCTGTTAGATCTAAACATTAGCGTGATTGTTATAGATATGCAACGGTTCTATAGTAATATAATGAAACGACACTTTCAAAAACCATGTTAGAGGCAGTTGTATGACACAAATTCTACAAAACTCACCCTCTTCATCCCAAAGATCAATATCAGAAACTAAAGTTCTCAAAAGCACACTATAAACAGGAAAGTTTGTTGTTAACACAATTGAACGAAGGACATCCATTTGATCGGAAAGTTTGATCTGAGTCTTAGGGGGATTCTTTAACACCAACTTTTGTAAATGGCTTTTGCATAATCAGATGAAACAATATCAAAAGATAAAAAATTGATTCTGAGTTATTCAACAGGCGCAGATCTATATCCCACCAAAAGGACAACAAACATTCATTGTTGGCACGAGAGTCATCTAAACCTTTTCTCGAGTGCAAATTCTTTTTTCTTTTTTTTTTTTTGAGATCGATCTCAGGGATGACGAGATGTATGCAAAATTTAGGATCACACAAATACCCCCACATAGTTTTTTTAAATAAGGGGTCTAATTATATTACTATGAAACTATCGTATAAAATCACCCCACTAAATATGTATGCATGTGTGTGTAATTTTGAGTTATTCAACAGGCCTAGTTCTAAATCCCACCAAAAGGACAACAGGCATTCATTGTTGGAACGTGAGTCATATGAACCTTTTCTAGAGCGCAAATTCAATTTTTTTCTTTTGGAGATTGATCTCAAGGATGACGAGACGTATACAAAATTTAGGATCACATAAATACCTCCAACATAGTTTTTTTAAATGAGGGGTTTAATTATATTACGATGAAACAGTCGCATAAAATCACCCAGCTAAATATATATACACACACAAACGGTGATCTGAAACACCAATTTGCAGATCCAGAGCGGCAATTCACATATCTGGACCAGAATTCTGGATGGCAGGTCACCCATCTAATGTAGGACTTAAAACACTCCTTCCCATTGTATATATAACAAACCCTACCTTGGCCGGTCCCGAACCTAGATAAAGGAGGGGGCTTGTGTTAGGTAGGGCAGCCTACATAAAACTTTGCCACATCTTTCATGAATCATGAACCTATGTTAGGTAAAATGGAGGACCAGGATTCGTGTAGCAGATTCCAATAGTTGGGATAAAAACTCGGACAATGATTATATGTGTGTGTGCGTGTGTGTTGAGATATGTATAAATGTCTAGGAAAATTTAACAAATAACCCTTATGAGAATAAGAATTTAACACTTTACCCATATCTTTTAATTTAATTCCAAAATACACAAAAGAAAAAAAAAAGTAAAAAGCACATAGTTTTGAGTTGGAATACTTGCAAATGGACACAATCTTAAATATTTCCTCGCTTATGAGTATGTTGATATATTTATATATATAAATATCTGATTAATTTAAAATTGTCAAGTATATTGTCAATATATTAATACCTTAATACATTTGTACTATAGTTAATAGTGATATTATACAATGAGACCATTTATCTTTGATACAGGGAGGTAAGAATTATTTATAGCTATTCGAAGTGAAATTTGATAGCTTAGTTGTCACAAAGTTCAAGAAAATTTCTTTTGAAGTTTGAGCTTGGTCAATGGAATAAATACGGCCATCCAATTTCACATCCAATGCTCAAAATCAATGGTGACCCTCTTGTACTAAAGGTAAATGGTCTCATTATATACTTTCCCGTTATATATTTAATAATTTTATACTTTAGTATTGATAGATAATATATTAATAGAATTTGTACGTATAAAACCAATAATATATTAAATTTTTTAAAGAAACATCATTGACACATGTATTAGTAATGTATTGACATTGGCGCATTAACACATGTATCAATAAATAATATATCAATATCTCAACACATTTTTTTTGAGAAAGTAATATCCCAACACATTTGTACTGCAATTAATACTATTATCTAGTATTATATTAATAACTTTGTACTTCCGTATTGATAGTCAATAATATATCAATATATTTGTACTATAATACCAATAATATATTATTTTTTGAAGAAACATCATTGACATGTAGTAACAGTATTGACACATGTATCAATGATAAATTAATATATTTGTACTATGATACAAATATGGTATTGCAAAGTGCATAATGGATGGTAATTTAATAAATACTTGAACTACGAATGTTACATTGACATGATATTATTAGTATATTAATATCATAATATATTTATACTATTGTTTATAATATAGTAATATATTTTACTATGGGACTAAGAGTATATTATTAACTGTTGCACAATGGTACAGAACTTTTAATATGGTACTAATAGTATATTATTAAATGTTGCACAATGGTACAGAACTTTTAATATACTACTATATTTGTTACTAATAATAGTACAATATTATATCATATTAATAAAAGTATTATATTAGAGGCACTTGCCTAGGCACCAAGGCGAAGGCAGGTGCCTAGACCAACTAGGTGCTGATGGGTCACCTTTCAACATGGCCTAGGCCAATTCAGTTTGGGGAACAGCCTCGACCGCCTCAGGAGCAATGCGTCCGATATTTCAAAATGCTTGGACTTACGCTTCAAGCATTGACAAGTCCACATGATAGAGGTTGATTAAGAAAAGACTGGATGTGTCACCCGGTATGGCTCGTTTTTCTTATAATGCCTTCTAGGCTAAACCAATGCGCCGACAGCCTTTTGTCACTTGATGAATGATATTTTTGATGAGTACATAGATGTCCTTTAGGTGGTGTACTTGGACAATATTATGGTGACCTTAGATGACCATGTTCGGCATCTAAGGCTAGTGCTAGATAGGCTAAGGGCCAAATGGCCATATATAAAGATGGAAATATATATCTTTGCTCAGAAGGAGATTATGTTATTCTAGTATCAAGTGGGCAAGGGAGTAATCGAGATGAATGACCAGGAAGGTCTGGGACATTCTAGAGTGGCTGCAGCCCAAAGGCATCCACGAGCTATGCTCCATCGTAGGGGTAGTTAATTACTAACAATGGGTCAGGAGACATTGTGGACGGTTTCCATTCAATTCAGGCAACCTAGGCTGAGATATGCTCTCCTGGTTAAGAACTATTATTGGCTGCAAATGGAGTAGGTCATGGAGCATTACATTAAACTTGTCTGAAGTTTCAGCAGGACAAGGCCAACAAGCAAAGGCCATCCAGGCAACCCAAGCCCCTCCCAATCCTTGAAGGTCCTCGGATTAGCCTATCTATGAACTTCCTCAATGGACTGCCCAAGGTCAATGGCACGAGATAGATCATGGTAGTAGTCCATCATTGTTCCAAGTAATCGCAGCACCAACCATTGCACTGTTGAGGTGTCATAGGGCTAGTCTTTTTATGGCCTAACTGTGCAACCTTGGCTCCTAACGCTGGCTGCTTGGGGGTTAAGTTGAGCCTCACACACACAAAGGGGCACAAGAGGGTCAAGGTTTGTGGCCCAATTTTATTACTCTATAGATTTAGAATTGTACTTAAACTGAAGGCCCCTCAATGGCCTGGGCCTGGAATTTGTGAAGACCCTGAATCAGTTACACTATCTGATATTCAAATACAGGGGCCACCTTGCAGCCATCATGCATGGCCTGCCCAGATCCATCTGGCAGCCAGCCTATGTGCATAGTCATTTCAAGTTGCATGCTCTCTAACCCACTAAGAATTAAGCCGCCTCAATTTGAATATCTAAACTTCTCATGGAGAGGGATGCGAACCTTGGAAGTACGAGGATCTAGTTTGCCAGTTCTTGGCCAAGCCCCCAACAAGGGCGTGTGGGCGAGGCTTATCAAACTGCCAAGTTGTTACATGTGCACCGGTCAAGGGCTCAATGCATGAAGAAATGAAGCTCCCTTAACATGACAAAAAAGAAGAAATGAAGCTCCCTTATACAAATTTGTGCCACTTGGAGGATTTCAACTATCACACTTAGCATTCAGGTTTTTTAAGCCAACAAAAAATTATGAGGGGAGGAACAAAAACTTTGGGCCAACCAACCAATCGCGGGGAACAACACTAGTGCGGGGCATGGCGTGTGGAGGCTCAGGCCTCACAACCACACGTAAGTACCGATGGAAGGTGAAATAGTCTGGATAGCACAATGAGTGCACTTGAAGCTAGGCAAACAGTTGGTGGCAAGCGGCAGGTTCAAATTCAAATAAAGGTGGCTCAATCATGAATTCATCAGAGATCATGGATGGCTTGTAGCAGCTACTACTCTAGCAGGCCCAGTCATGGGCTTGCTCCCAGGTGGCAACAGGTAGGCCCGGCATATAGGTTGGTCGCCATGTAGCCCTTTGTATTCAAATTTCAAATGGTGCCACCCAGTATATTTGTAAGTGTACAGGGAAATAAAATTGGGCCATGGCCTCTGTACCCATCGTGTACGTTGACTCATGTTTGTCAAGCAGAACTTGACCCCTAAATAGTGAGACTTAGGAACCAAGGCCACATGGTTGGACAACAGAAAAACTACCTAGGTGACAAAGTGGCAAAAGAGGGTCAAGGGCCATGGTCCAATTTTCTTGCTCTGTATAGTCACAAGTATATTGCACCAGATACCCCTCAAGGGTTTGGGTGTGGCGCTTATATAGACCTTGAGTTGGTTACATTATGTGATGGTTACATTATTCGAAGTTCAAATACACAGGCCACCTACCATCCGTCCTCCGAGCATGACCTATGTGGTTCCAACTGGTGGCCAGCTTCTGTATGCCCTCTAGCCCACCAATAATTGAGCCGCCTTAATTTGAATTTTCTTCTTTCTTTTTTTGCTATGCAAGTGGGTTTCTGTGTAACACACCTGTGCTGCATTAATATGGAAGAAATTCACTAGTGCCTCAATTGGAATTTTGAACTTAGCTGATGTCGATGTCAACTGAGGTGCACAGCGCACCAAAGGCATCGTCTAGCACACCGTGCAACTAACACACATGGCGGTGAGGAAGCCTCCACAAACCATGACCGCACCAGCCTTGCCCGCCACATTCAGTAGGTCAATCCAAGATCTGGGTAGCGCCCCTTTAATGGGTTTGAAAGATTAAGAACCGGACTGCCAGGAGATGTAGCTATGTTCCACAAGGTAGTCCAAGTCTCTGCATAACCTATAGGATATTTTCTTGGTTGTTGGTGGAGTCGAGGAGGTTCACGCACCATGACCTCGACTAGCACTACAGTGAACTTAAAATTTTTTACTCAAATCTTTGACCATAAAATGCTCTTATATGTTCAAAAATAACTATTGATTATAAATAGCTCATGTGCTTGAAGGGTATTTTTGTCATTTCAAAACCCCTCCTAAGGCAATTTCAAATATGAAAAAAAAAATCAGGAATGGGCTCAAGACTTGATGGTCACAGTGACAGAGCGCCACAACATGACGTCTTGAGTTCCATTCCTACCATAGGTAGGGGACCCCATCCCAACTGAACTACCCAAAAAAAAAAAAAAAATACTTTGACTTGTTGAATCAAGTTAGAATTTTAGAAGCTATTATAATTAGAAATATGCCTTCGTTTCAAAATTTCAAACTAAGTATTGATAATGTAAATTTAAATTTATTGGAGCATTTTGTGGTCAAAAGTTCCCAAGTAACGTGTAACCTAGTGTAGCCCACACACACTCGGGCACGTCACACACACACGCGCACGTGCATATTAGAGAACACATGCCATATTGGAGAGAGGGAGGAGAGAGAAAATAATACAACTCCCATGAGCTAATTTCTACAGCAGTTGCTCATGGCCCAAAAACACCTAAAACCTATCCACATGGATTTTTTTTAGAGAAAATATCTCCTTATCTCCTAGTTTTAGCTTCCATATCTCATGAGACCCAAGGATTGAAAATATTACTTGTACGCAAAAGTTTTCCATCTTTTCTATCTTACAACCCCCTTGACCCCTTTGATCATAAATTTTTGACCCAAACAAACACTAGAATGACACCCTATTCAAACTTCATCTCTCTCTAAAGCTCCATCTCTCTCTCTTTGCTTCTCGGTGAGTTTAACAGCTAAGGGATTTAGCTTGAGCTCGAACACGAGCACACCTTCTTATGTGTGAGAGAGAGATGGAGTTTTAGAGAGAGAGAGATGGAGACATGGAGCTTGAGTTCTAGGGAGAGAGATGGAGTTTAGAGAGAGAAAGAGAGACGATGATGTGAGAGAGAGATGGAGTTTGGGTTTTAGAGAGAGACGATGATGTGAGAGAGAAATAAGAGTCATTTCATAAGTTGTTGAGGTCAATAATACATGGTCAAAAGGATTTAGGGGATTGGAAGATAAAAAAGATGGAGTCCTTTTGCTTACAAGTAGTATTTTCAATTCTTGGGTCTAATAAGATATAGAAGTTAAAAATAGGAGATAATAGGATATTTTCCCCTTTTGTTACCTTAAATTTTGCACACGCACTCTCTTAAACTTAGGAAAACAATCTCGAAATAAAATTCAAATTGAAAAACGTATAAAATAGAATTTCTAAGTAGAAAAATCATGGAAATGTAACTCCTCCATTTTAGAGCTAGGCCTTTGAGAACTTAAAACTTATTTTTTTCCCTTAGAGTTGTTCCACTGGTGACGAATATGACATCTAAAAAATCATTTTTTTCCCTTAAGTTGTCTCTCCTCACAAAAGACATTTTCTATGGTTACTTTTCCAAAAGCATTTCACAAGCTTGATCAAGCACAAATGCGGTCATGAACTAACTTGGATTAAACAAATCCTCCTACATAGGGTTTTTTATAAGTTTTGGATAGCGAGGAAACGCTATAAAAATTAGCAGATGGGAAGTATGCAAGTACTCTCCATGTATGGTGAAAAATTATATAAGCCAACAGGGCTTATACCATAATGTAAGCCAATTTGGAAAGTAGAGGTCAAATTTAGCTCATGTAATAAATCTCATCTGGAAGATAAAAACAAAAGTCCCTATAAGGGGGTTAATTGAGTTCACCATTTTCGGAGAATATAGGCCATCCATTTAGTGGACAGTGGGATCCAAGCCATCAAGAACTTAAAAATATGTTTCTCTTTTTTTTAAATTACTTAGTTTATGAATTAACGATGTACAAAATTTCAGCCCAAACAAATCCCTCTAGCTGTGTGTTGCTTCTACTGTAGCTATAAGCCAATTGCTCGTAGAAATTATCCCCCACCCTGCCACCATCTATATATACAAGCATGTACATCTTTGTCTGGATAAAGAATCTCAGTCGTCCATCCTATGGAATAGTTGTGAGCTCGACAGCCTAAACTGAGCCGTCCAAAGGCCAACATTGGCGGGGCATTTTAGTCATTTTTTTAGCATAATAGTTTATATTTATAGTGGAACATCTAGGTTAGTTGCACTCACCACATTTCAGGTCAAATTTATTTATAAAAAAATTAAGAATGGAAAAGCCCAGCGGCCCTGGGTGCCTAGCCAAATGGGCGAACTGTGCCTGCCAAGGAGCAAAAATGCCTATTTTGGGTTCTTTAAGAAAAATAAGAGGGAAAAATTGTGGGTTTTAGATTCATTTCAAACCTAAACTCTCATTTAAAAGAGAGAAAACCCTCAAAACAAAAACAAAAAAAACAAAAAAATCTAGATTTGTGTGATTTCCATGTGATTTCTCTAGATTTTAGGGGTTCTTTCTAGTACTGGGCACCCGCCTAGGCGCTGGGTGGCCTGGACACCCCGCCCACCACCCGACGTTTTTGGAACACTGGTTTGAATCATAGCCTTACAGCCTATATAATATCTCATAGGACATGCAGCTTACAAACATATATACAAATATATATATATATATATATATATATATAAAGAGAGAGAGAGAGGGAGGGAGGGAAATGTTGAGGCTAATCCACTAACTAACAGCTACAGTGTTGGCACAATGGCCCAGATTGAATCTGGCCATCTGACAGTCATGACTTCATCACATAATATAGTTTTCATATTTTTTCTACAAGTCCAAATTACATGAAATTTTAGGCATTTATTCTTCTCAATAAGTTGCACCTAATAAAAATATTTAAAAAATAATTGGTAAAATATAAACTGACCAAAATACCTCCGAAATATTTTGGGGGTATTTGGTCAATTTACTTTTTGCGAATTATTTTTCTTCTATTTTTATTAGATTCTCCTATTTATAAAGAATAAAAGCTCAAAATGTCAAATGATTTGGATTTGTAGAAAAAAATTACAATTCAAATACGAAATGCAATCATGACCATTGGATCGGTCTAGATTTAATCTGTGCCGTTGGGCTAATACTGTAGCGTTGGCTAGTGGGCTAACCTCAGCTTTTCCCATATATATATATAAGGATAATCTACAATTTACAACCCTTCAAAATACAAAAGCTAACGTTAGAATGAGTTATGAATGATTTGATTATTAACTGTGGTTTATTTTTAAAACAAAACAAAAAAATAATAATTACTTTTTTGGCATCTTGCTCATCAAATAAAAGTGTATCTATAAATATCACTAAAAGACAAGGGTATTATCATCATCTTCATAAAGGATAAAGTTGAAATGTTTACTATTAGAACAAGGGCATTCTACAAATAAAATTTCAGGGCACTAACTTCCAGTATACCATTGTAAAAATTTCAAATTTGCCCTTGCTTAATGATTAAGTTACCTATTAAACAAACTTTAAAAAAAAAATTGTTTGATAAATACACCCTTCACAACCCATTCTAACATTAACCTTTGTATTTTGAGGGATTGTTAACTCCAGACAACCCCCCAACATACGCAAGCATGCACACACACACATGAGTTTGTCTAGAATTAACCTCTCAAAATACAAAAGTTAATGTTAAAATTGGTTGTGATGGTAAAAAAATTATCACTTTATGTTAAAAAACATATTTTAATAGGTAATTTAATTATTAAATAAAGGAAAACTTGAAATTTTTACAAAAATACTATGGTATTTTGGAATTTTATTTGTTGAGTACCCTTGTCCTTTAATAAAATATTCAATTTTACGCCCTATGAATAAGACAAAAGTACATCTTGTTGTTTTTAGTGATATTCAAACAAACATCCTTACTTGATGAATAAGATATCACAAAAAGTAACTTTAAAAAAAAAAGAATCCACATAGTTAGTAAATCCACCCTTTACAACTCATTCTAACATTAACTTATGTAATTTGATAGGTTATTGCAAGTGAAAATACAATTACAATAAGGTAACTACCTTGGAAGGGATACATGTTTTCTGTCCAATGGAATCACTGGTCCACTTTTACCACCACTCTCCTCGAGATGAGCGAACTGCTTCTTAAACTGATCAACAGCACTGCAAAGAAAAACCGGACAACACCTCTCAATAATCATCATCATCCACATAAAGAAAAGGGGCTTTAAGCCACTAGCAGAACCTTGGATATAGGAAGCTTGTTCTTTCAGTTCCATTGATATAGTCCTTGAGTAACTGAGGGTGGTATTCCAGAATCTCCCGGAAAATAAGTTCCCGAACATCCTCTTTCGTCACACGCCGCCTTTCAAATTCAAATTCCATCTTTGTGATTGGCTGGCACGAGGGCTCTCTCTCTACTTTTGCAAGACCTTTAAAATAAGGATCAGCCAATGCCTGAAAGTACGTCACAAAATGTCAAGAACTGATAATCAGGTGACCTACTGTTGCAGCTAGTAACTATGTTATTTATTTTGGCATAGGGTGAGTTCCATTCAGTCAAATAATTTTCTTCTATATATGTGTCTGTGTATGTCTGTCGAGAGAGAGAGAGAGAGAGAGGGGGGGGGAGAAGAGGGGGATGAATTCTAATGATAAACAACAAATATTACCTCTTCTGCAGTGGGGCGATCCTTTGGATCAAATGCCAATAATCTCTCTAAAAGCTTAAGGGCCAAAGGATCTGCATTTGGAAACTTTTGGGAAAAAGGTACTGGATGCTTCTTCCTCATATTACTCAAGTATCTCCTAGCCTTCTCATTCCGTACCTGGCAATGAGGAACACACTTAAGCTTCAGAGAAAGTGTCTACCTCAGTTGTAAAGGGAAACTTGTTTAGTTCATCAAAAGGGTTCGAGGAATACCCGAGAGATTGTATCCAAAGAAGGTGTACCAAGAAGATCAGTCATCAAATCCAATTGGTGAACAACATTTTTACCAGGAAAAAGTGGCTTTCCTGTCAATACCTCGGCAAATATGCAACCTATACTCCAAATATCAATGGCAGGAGTATACTGCAAAACAATTTGAATAAGGCATGTCGTTACTAAGAGGCTGCATATTAAGGAGGGTAAAGATTAGAAATCTGCAGGGTGTGAGCTGACAACCAATCTCAATACCATTTACCTGAAATTACAGGACTCTTCAACTGGGACAATTTTTTTTTAAATAAGACTGGGACAATAATCCTTCCTGAACAAATATAAGTTACTATAATTACTGTTCCCTAGGAGTACATAGGAGATATTTGTCCAAAAACAAATGAAAAAGAAACAC
This sequence comes from Amborella trichopoda, assembly GCF_054954075.1. Lineage (NCBI taxonomy): Eukaryota > Viridiplantae > Streptophyta > Magnoliopsida > Amborellales > Amborellaceae > Amborella > Amborella trichopoda. The sequence goes on along the minus strand of NC_142347.1, from coordinate 21,159,896 downwards.
AACCAGCACAATCAATTACTCTTAAAACATCAGGAAAAACGAAAGCACTAAACTCATTCTATGCGAGGAAGTACAGATCACATAATGCATCGGGGAGATAACTGGTTATGTTTTTTTGACCTTAAGAATAACAAAATAGTAGAAATACTCAAGACAAATGATCCACAAAAATGATTTCAATATCTCAATTGGTAGGCCAGGACACCACTGAATAGATTGTGGGGGTGAAAGAACCTCAAATGTCTGCATTCAAGGTAGCTCAAGGAAGTATCCAATCCTTGTGACCTGAATCTGGTAGTCAAGAGCATAAATTACTCTGAAAAAATAACTTCCACCAACAATTCTTCCAGTTAGAAATCTATGAGTGTGACCTCCACTGGACTCAAAAAAACTAGTCATCTTCACATTCAAAATTCACATATAAAATCCTGAGGATCACTTTCTATATTTGTTTCCTAATAGATTTAGAATTTGATGATAGTAATGCTATCTTTCAAGCATTAGAAGTTCAAATCACAAAATTTCTGCATATGATCCTAAACACTGACAAATCTTACAAAATGATATGCGGAGGATGCATGTGAGGGAACTCATGTCATTGTTTAACCCGAAGTAAAGGCTTGGAGGCACTCAAGCATTCTTTCCCTGAAATGTCCTTAAACAAACACCACCGCGCCCCCCCGCCCCAACCCAAATAAAAAAACGAAACACATTCAGAAAACACTGAAACGAGGCAAAATGCAGATTCTGCAAAATTTCCCTAAGATTGGAATCTGAGACATTTTCTCAATTGTCACAAATCTCAATCCTTTTCTCCGAGAAAAAAAATATATCTTCAGGGAAGCTAGTAGAGATGCATTTCTACGTCTAGTTGTATGATTCAAGCCCCATGTTTGCAGCTACTGAATATGCATACCAAGCCCGCAAGAGAAAGCCAGTAAATATTTCTTGTACTTTAGGTTTTGGCAACATTTTATAGATATGACGATGTTCCCAAACCTTACCTTAGTTTCCCCACCATGACATCACTTGGTCCTAGTCCTTAAAGAAATCCTAATACTGAAAATGTTATTTTCTTGAAAAATCAGTGGACTTGAATATCATTAGACATTAGGGCAACTATCCACTTTGGAATTTTCCTTTGGTTTTCTTCAAAGGGCTGACAGGTCACAAGACATTGGGAAGATAATAATATAGTTCAGAAGATAGCCATTTCCAATTGAAAATATTTTACGATGCTTTAATGCTCTAACAATACGGGGTGATGCCAGCATTTCAACTCACTTCACCCATGCTGCTCTGCAAGGAGCCTATGACTTCAATTAAAATCTCAAAAACTCCTGTCGCTGCTGAGTCTTGAATAAATCTTTAGGACTGTTCCTTTTATTAGTTTATTGAGGAAGGAGATTACTAAGACAATAATTACTGAGACATCATCTTCTTAAGACCAATACTGATCCTTAGCCATTTATCCGTAATACAACTCCCAAGATTTCCTCAAGTCAGTTAAGAGGTGTCACAAGCACATGGGCTTTAGAGTAGAACTTCAACATGCAGTGTGGGTACCTTAACTTCTTTTAGGAAACTGCAAATGCTAAAACTGAACGATTAAATTCACAAAGAAAAGGGTGAAACGCAAAAAAATATAAAAGAAGTTTGCAGGGATATGGAGAATGAAAGATGGGGTGCAATAATTGGGATTTTTTTAAAAAAAAATGTTAACTTAATAATATAATTGGGAATTTGGAGCAAGCTAAGAGAGAGGTAACAGAAAAATGGAGATGTTTTAGAAAGCCTAGAGTATCTATAAAGTCCCATGAAGCATGAGAAAACAAGTAGGGCTCCATATAAGGAATATCATATTGGGGTTAAAATAAAGGGCAAAGCAGAGAACAACAATAAGCTCCGTTAAAATATAGCAAAGAAAGTTCTGGCGCTCAAAAGGTGGAGGGAAAAATTATTCTTATTTTTTATTTTTATTCAATTTCAAATGATGAATATTATAGTTATAGTTTGAAGGTTTATTTCTAGGGCTTGTAGTTTTTTAGGAATTTTAGGATGTACATGCCATTACAAGTAGTAATAAATGCCTATAGAATGGGTACAAATATGGGGCACAGCCATATATGGCATTAATCACTCATTCCATGAATGTAATATACCTCATTGTCATAGATTTTTACCCTTTCTGATATCTAGATCATTGATAACCTCACTTCAAAAACAATATCGAAATTCTATCAGTTCATAATTGTGCCTCTCGAATGCACCTTTCAACACCTTGTATACAACTTAAGTAAATATGAATCAAGGACTGTCTGTAAAAGGAAAAACCAAAAGTCATTGCAAGGGTGGAATTGATAACGTTCTTACAAACAGAAATGCCCTATTCCTTAGCCCACAAGTATTGCCTTCCCATATTAATAGAACATCAAACTTTCCAAGAGTTCTTTTTCTTTTTTTTTTTAAAGTAAATGTGACAATAAATTAATTAATACTTTATGGTTAGAAAAAACCCATGAGATGTGCATGATAGTATCCCACAAGTAGGATGCTCAGGAACATACAAAAAAGAAAAAAATAAAGAACCTTTTCTTAGCTCAGAGAGAAGATTGGAGGAAATGTGAGAGATGAGGAGGATGGGTGCGAGAAATGGGGAAAGAGTGGTGATGGAGAGGTAGGAGAGAAATAGAAAGTAATGAGAGAGAAAAAATGAGATATGAAGGAAGAAAGAGAGCAGCAGAAGGGTTGGGGAGTTTAATGGAGAAAGAGCTTCGGTGGTCTAACCATTTCCGAGATAGTTTACACAGGAAGTTTATTTTTTTCTTGTTTTATTTTCTTTTCTTTTTTTTTCTTAAGAAATGACACAGAGTTTCTCAAAGATCAGAATTCAAAATTCTCTTCCAACATATTGCATTTTTATGTGCTCAATTTCACACAAGGGTTTGCATGTTGCAAAACAGTCAAACAATGTACAACAAACTTCAGGAGGACCGACGTTCGGGCCTTCAAACGCATTTTTCAGCCTAGTTTGTTGGGCTTGGGCATAACGCGCATTGTGATATTGAACATTATAAAGCTTTCGCTGCCATGTCCGAAATGGGATCAATAATAGCGATTTTTTATATCTGAGTGAAAAGTTATGCCCATGCAAAATCTGGGTATTATGCCAATGTTACCTTTACGACTTTGTCTTAATTTATTTCTTCAAGGGCAAAGGTGTGAAGTTCCAGTCAAATTTTAATTAGGAGTTTCAATCCCATTAGTATTAGGATTACAAGGTCTAAATAAAGTGTATAAATAGCAAAGTTACTGTTTTGGTTTAGAAATCACCAAAAACTAATTTTTTGGGGTTTTTTTCTCTCTCTAAAATAGGCTCTAATAGATTTTAGGTTTCAAATGAACATAAAACCCACAATTGTGCCCCTTAAGTATTAAAAAAATGACCAAAAAATGCCCTCTACAATGGCCATTTCCGCCCCTAGGCAGGGCGCAAGCCCTGGGTGCCCACCTAGGCAAGCGACCAGGGATATCCCACCTAATTTGGCTGCCTCGGCCTGGGCGATGCGCCCAGGCCTTCTGGACCGCCTAGGCAGCTGCCTGGGCAGTCCGCTTTTTAAATCACTGCATCATGACACAAAATTGACTCAACAAGGTGCAAACCAATGAACCTATGAACTGCCTCAATAATACAACTACTCGAATAATGGGGTGGAGTCATTCAAAACTCTAAACAGGCGGCCACCTCAAGTCAGTGCACAACCAAAGAGGAAAGCACGACCCCCTCTGGAAGATTTTTTTTTTTTTTTCTTTTTTTACTTCCTTCTGATGTCAGTATACTAGGAACCAGGCACATAGCTTCAAGATAGGTTATCTCCCAGCACAGTTGGTTCAGGAGAAAAACACAAAACTACATTACTATTGCTAACAAACACAAAGCCCTTAGAATCCAACATACAGTTTACGGCGAATTACGTATACAAGAGCTACATCATAAGAGAATGAAATAAAAGCATTAGCAAAATGTGCTAATTCTAGAACATCAACTAAAAAAAGTCGATAAATACAGAATTACATATGTCGCTAGCCATATTCATCTCTCAATCATGTCATTAAACTCAGAACTGTTTGTCCCATAACATTCTTAAGTGACTGACCAAGCACCTAAACAGAGAACAGTCCCCACACTCACTTATACAAACCCTAAAAGAAACAAAAACTGTCATGCACATGTCAATTTTGTAATCAGATCTGTTTCAATTCCTAATGATAAATGCAGTTTCAAACAGAGGCAGCAGTCATCAACTTCCCATTCAAAATACCAACAAGGTGCCAACACTAGATAATTACTGGACTGCATGGCTCTTATTTTCCCAATAATTTTAAATGGAATTATTAAAAAAAAAATGTTCTTACCTTGGAGAAAAAAGATCCACATAACTCTGGAGCTCTGTACCACCTAGTTGCAACATAATCCTGTACAAAAATAGAGCAACTAAAACTTGTCATTAATACATTATACAGATAATCAGAGTTAATAGCCAAAAAAATAAGAATAGAAGTTTACATGTGAAGGTAATAATTCACAAAAACTATGCTCGCAAAAATTTCATCAGGTGTGTTTTTTAAGGCATAAAAACATACAGTCCAGAAGATTGTCGTGGGAGTATCGTTGAATGCCACCCTTGCTAACCCAAAGTCACAAATTTTAAGTTTGCAATCTGCATTTGCCAATATATTCTTCGGCTTTAAATCTCGATGATACACGTTTGCTGCAAACAAAGCAAACAAGATTTAGAATATGAAGCACATATCAAATCTTGTCTATCCAACACAATCATGCCTAAATTAGAAAACCAAGAAAATAAATAAATACAGATCTTTCAGCATATAAATTTGACAAGAGTATAAATTAGTACATACAAAAGCATATCGTGTTTATCAAAACCAAAAATAACAAAAAACACAAAAAGAAAAGGTAGAAGGCATACCAGCCTCTTTGAGGTTGGTATACTTTTTTTTTTGATAAAGTTAACATTGTATTACTTAGAATAAGCAAGAATACAGTAGAGGGAGGGAGGAGACGACCAGGATACCCACGAGACGGGTACCTTAATCAACAAATTTTGGTCCACTGACCCTATACAAAAATTAGCCTCTTGAAGTGGCTGATTACAAAAGGTTGAGCCTTCAAAAAAAGGGGCTTGTAAGGGGATCTACTAATAAAAAGACATCCAATGGAACTGAAAAGACAGTAAGGGGATCTACTAATAAAAGAAATTTTAGAAGACATAAAGCTTGTAATAAGAGAACTACCTCGAGACCATGGCATGAACTCATAGTTAACACATCAAGTCAAGATCTTACTCATAGGACAGAAAAGACTCCAGTAGAGCATGGAGTCCTTAATAGACCAGTTGAATTGTCCCTTGTTAATTATCAGGTTCACATAAGAAACTCCCACAATTCGATGCATGTATTTTAGTTAGGCTTTACTTTCACTTAAGAGAGTAAGAAAAGCTAGGAAAGGATTTGCTTGAGACACTTGGTGCATCTAACAAAGCTTTCCTAGGAACAAAAGGAAAAAAGGAAACTACAACGACTTTACCAGAGACAGCAACTATATAACACGGCAACTTGCAACTATATAACATGGCAACGTTATTGCATAGCAACTGCCATTGCATTTACTTTCATATAACAAACTTTGTCAACACCCTCCAAAATTTCTGGACACAAAATATATTGACCATCTATTGCAACTATTTTCTTGAACATGGATAAATTTCAATATTTACCAAGAGAAAAATGCAAAATCATGATCCAAATCATGGGTGCCTAGGTTGGCTTAAGCATATTTAGTTCGCTGAACTTGGTGTTGCAATATCAGCCATGTGTTGCTATATTTAGATCGCATTTGTTAGATCCTAAATGCTGGCACCAAACCAAAACATCCAAGTGTTGCGATATATCTTCTCATTTGTTATTGGCAAATGATGAAACTACCCCACGGCTTTTAATCAGTTACAGAAGGTTAATATCATTTCTTAGAAGGTCCAGCATCAAGAGATTGGGGGTCTATAAGATAAGTGGATGGGGTATATGGTAAACTCATATTTTTAGGGAAAATTCAAACTTGGAAGAACCTAAGATGATGCTGATAAAGATAATACTGTAAGTGTGCCAAAGTGCATCAATTTATAGGATTTCATAATGAGTTTTGGGGGTTTCATAAAAGGCAATAGATGGTTGCACAATTGCAATTGTCTCCCATAGATAGTCAAGACTAAATAATTATTTATAAATAAGTTTGCATTTTACTCAAAATTCTTGTGAGCATGACCCATGCAATAGGGAGGCAAATTAGATGGCCTATGAGCTAGCACACCTGGTGTTGATAGGGTAAGATTAAGGTACTGGGCCATTATGTTAACTGCAATATATAATCAACAAAGTACATACATCTTATACACAAAATTGTACTCGTACATTCTGACACAGAAGATTCTCATGGTTAATGATCCACTCATGTAAATTTGATGAAAACAAGCATGTGCATTTTTCTTCTGCAATTTTGCAAAAGAAGACAAAAGAGAGTAGTGCACTTAAAAAAGAAAGAACCTGAGGGTTGTGCAATATAAAAGGTGTAACAAACAATGTCCCACATACATCATAGCATTCACTCATCAATTTTCAACATGCAAAAAAAATTCCAAGTACTTGCTATTAATCAAGCATAATACAAGAATCCTAGAGACGACATGAGCACTGATGCAACAAGAATATTGGAAACGAATTCTTATTTGGAAATCACAGGAATGTACAAAAAGATGATTCATCAACAACAAATATGAATTATTTCGCAAAGGAGAGAATACCACCATGAATCCCTCAGGTCTGAAGATGCAATGGTTGATTATTTCCAAGGGGAAATATTCTCGTACCCCCTATTTTTGGTTTTCATATCTCAATAGACCCAAAGATTCAAAATATATCTCCTAATCCCCTGACTAACTTTACTCACTTTTAACTATTTTTTTAGCCCTAACAAATATAAAAAAGACATGCTCATTCTAAACCCTTTCTGTCTTTACGTGATATATTCCTCCAAAATTTCTCTCTCTCTAACATTCACCCCCTTTGTCTCTCTAACGGGAGAGAGAGAAAGAGAGAGAGACGGGAGGAGCGAGTGGGAAAATAGGTAGACAGATTTAGGGGAAAAGCACATGAAGAGAGAGAAATGATGGTGGTTAGAAAGCATATGTCTTTCTTATATTTGTTTGGGGCAAGCAAATAGGTTTAAAGCGGATAAAGTTAGCTTATGGGGTTAAAAGATATAAAACTTAGAATTTTTATGACCCAAGATATGTTTTGAAAACTTGGGTCTATTGAGATATAAAACTTAAAAATGGAGGGTATGGAGATATTTTCCCTATTTCCAAAACAAAGTAAAGAATAACCATAAAAAGATGACCATGTCATGAAGTTTACATTCTAAACTAAAAGGGAATGACATTTTCTTTAATGAATAACAAATTATTTGAAGGTACTAAAAGGGAATGGCATATTAAAATAACATAACATTAGAGAATAATATCACATATATTACATGGCATACAAACTTAAGAAGTCCCCAGTCAGCTGCTGCAGTTAAGTCCCAGCACTATGCCAGAAACACGTCCCACCTCAGCAGGACTTTTCCACCTAAGCAAGAAAGAATGCTCAGAGTACTCACCACACATACAACTTGGAACAGTGCATGAGTTCATCAAACACAGAGAAATAAAAAACGATGGAGAAACACTAGCTCCATCATTGCACAAAAATCCTAAGAGGGAACAACATGAAATCTTCCATACCAAACAATACTGCATGCACATGACATTCAAAATGTATAGCACATCTTAGTGAGAGATTTTTTACGCAGAGTTGTATGCTGATATAGAAATTTTGTATAGATATAAAATGAATTAATAAAAGGAGAATCTGCCAGAGAATAATCAATTTGGAGTTCACTTCCTTTCCATAGAAAGAAATGGAACGAAGAGGGCCAGTTGCATTGGGATCAGAAAAAACATAAAGAAAGCAAAAAGGATAAAGAATCGGGTTAATGCCCTGTTTGCAGTCCTTTCAGTTATTCTACAAATCAATGGTTTCTAAAAACCGAATCAAAGTCGAGAAAATTAGAACACGGAAACACTCCTCAGCGATAAAATTGCCATGCATTTACTGCTTCACAGAAACGCAACCCAACTTTGCCTGTACATTTCACAACCAAATGCCAACAGAACAGAATACAAGGCCAGTGTACCTGTATGCATGTACTTCAAAGCACGCAGGAGCTGGTACAGGAAGAATTGATAGTGTTCCCTCGTCAGGTCATCATTTGCCTTGATGACTTGGTGGAGATCCGATTCCATCAGCTCAAACACCACATATATATCTTTGAAGTCCCTTCTTGAGGGTGGCAACATAATGTGCTTTATTTCAACAATGTCGGGATGGCGCAGAAGCCTGAGCAGCTTGATTTCACGAAGAATGCGTGTTGCATCAGAGATGTGCTCAAATATATCATGTATCTTCTTAATGGCCACTTTCTCTCCTGTGTGAGTATCGATCGCAGAGCAAACAACGCCATAGCTCCCTTTCCCAATGACCGCCTGAATCCTATATCTGTTTGCATCTCCATATTCTGAAAAGAAATCCACTTCAGCTGAATTCTGCACAAATAAGAACGAAAAAAGCCTCATTTGAAGAAACCCATGAAAGAAAAAAAAATAAAAATGAAAGCAATGATAAGTACCTCAAAAATTCACATGAAACCGAATAGTAGCGTATAATATATACCATAGAAACCTCAGAAAATACCAAGCCTGATTAAAAGAGAATAGTGGAGAACCTGCATCTGCTCTATTTATTTCAACAACCCTTGGTGTAATTTGCAAAAATTCAATTTTTAAGCATCCCAATATCACTTCCAATCACATTTTAGATCTTTACGAGAACAACAAGCACATATAACCCTGGGGGCTTTTCCAGGGCACATTGGAAATTAAAAAAGCCCATCCGCACCTGATATGAAATTACTAAGGGAAAGCTCTCTTCTATCTAAGGCCTGGCGAATTCTAGTGAGAGAATGTGCAAGAAAGCAATTTGCGAGAAACTCATGAAAGGAATTCCAAAATTTGAGACAGAGGTAGACGCAGATATCACTTGCAACAACTAATTCAGCAAGAGAATTGAAGAACCAGCAAAGAGAAATGATTTGGGCAACAATAACTAAAGAAAGACCAAATCCAAGAGAAGAAAATCAAGAGGTAGGGGATGTTTACAGATATCGACTCATAATTCAACGTCCGATTCAGGAAAACCCACAAAAAATGTCAGAGTTCACAAAGAAATTATACACAATCCAGATCTCTGTCCTCTACAGTTTTGAGAGAAAAACAAAAGATCCACAAATTAAGAACTCCCAAAAAAGTGGAACAGAACAAGAAGCAGTTGTAGTTTAAAGAGAGAGAGAGAGAGAGAGAGAGAGAGAGCATTTACTTTCTTGCGCTGATCTTGCTGCATTGTAATGAAGTTGCAGAGACCAAACCAACCAAAGAAGCCCCAAATATCCAAAAAATCGATATAAAAGCAGCGAGGATCTCTCTCTCAAATGGAGATCCTCCGAATCAACCGCATTTGCCCCATCGACCTCTGCTTCTGATCACAAGCCCAGAATCTCTCCTCACTCTAGCCCAGCCCTTCACAATACAAAGAAGAAACAACACAAGATCCCTCATAGAAAACCAGAGAGCCATGGCCTGTTCGGCCACCTCAGCCTCAAGCCCTGCATCGTGGGATCCTTCCGCTGCAACTCAACATACGCTGCCCCTCTCTCACTCTACCCACCTTCCCCCAACTTGCACCAAAATACCCAAGACCCTCTTTTCTTCGCCTTTCTCTCTCTGTCTTCCGCTGAACTTCGCCTACGAAGAAACCAGATCTCAATAGCAAAGAGAGAGTTACAGATGGTACAGTAACTCGGAGGGTTTCCGCTAGTGTGTTGTGTCGGTAAACCTAAATATGGCTCCAGCAAAACCAGACAAGAGTGAAAAGAAAGCACAGCCGACGCTTGAGAGAGAGGTTTAGAGAGAGCAAGAGAGAAGTTTAGAGAGCGAAAGAGTTGTTGGGGGTGGTATTATTCCCTGAATCTAGGCACCGCACCTCCCTCCGCCTCTGTATCGTACTTTATATTCGTAGTTTGGTAGCACTCGTCGTAGCTATAGCAAGTATATACGGTTTTCCCGCGTATGTAGAAATTCGAGCCTCTTGATAAATCAAGAGATGAATTTTAATACTTAATTTTTAAGGGCATGTCGAGTTCATGAATACAGAAAATAAATAAATTTTAAAAATCATAAATAATGATCCTAGTAAGAAAACATGTGGACCATCAATTTGCATCATTTTTAAATCTACTTGCATCCATCTTTAACATGGATGCTTTACACTTTCTTGATGTATTAGTAAAAATGCGGTCCAGCCCGCATAAAATAATTTCCTAAAATTGAAAAGAGCATAAGTATTAGGTACGCTATCCATACCATATATTTTATTGGGTAAAATCCAACCAAAAGGTTAAGAAAGGTCTACGGCTCTATTATTAAAAAAAAAAAAAAGTAAATTTTCACCTCAAAATTCATTGAAAATTATAGTTTTAGCATTAGAAAATCTTAAAACCAATTATCTTAATCTTGATCATTATGGTTTTGAAAAAAATTAATGATTTCAAAACCTTAAAATAATGTATTTTATAATATATTATCTAGACTATTCTTTTTTTTTTAGGTTATATATCTATAAGATTTATACTATTTTTTGAGCTACAAATTTCATAATTAGCAGTCGAAATAGATTATGGGACCATCTTAGAGATTTTCCATGCAAGTATTTTTTTGGACAGTATTTCAAGGTGAGGCATTACTTTTTTTTATAAACCCTAAGCTTTATACAAACTGCATCTAAAATAATTTTGAGATCTCAAATATTGAGGATGTAACCTCTTCAACTAACCTTTTAAAAAAAATTTCCAAGTCACACTCTTTATGTACTTAAGAAAATAACGTCCCAAGGCCTTTTAATATGATTGTAATGGGTTCATGCAGTTAATAAAATCAAGTACTCTGGTAAATAATAATAATATTAATATCCTAAAATTGAATTAAAAACTGTTTAATTTTTTAAGAATAGGATCTAAGTATTTAAAATTTAAATTTTATGTTTCAAAAATAATCATCCAATGATTTTTTAGATGGTTGCCAAAATTTCATATGAGAAAAAAAATTTCTTTCAAATAGGAAAATAATATAATATGTTTGACAATTTAAATCATTAAACAAACATAATATATAGAAAATATTACAAATAAGAGAGAATAGGGTACATTGTCGATTTTAGGAAGGAATCAAGATTCATCCCCGATGAGAATCAGTCTACTGATTCATAGAATCCTATTTGAATGAACCATTCCCCAACTAAATCTGATCATAATAAAACCATTTCCTCTACATAAGCGGTTGAGAAAGTGGTTTCAGTAGACGACCGTATAAACGTAGAAAGAGTGAGAGCGACGGTCCATCTATATCTGGTGGGTGATGGGAATATTATTTCCGCAGTCCGATATTTTCAACCCTTTAAAACATTTATGTGGACTGGATTTCCTTTTCACTTCCGCTCCACAAACGCTAAATCAGCTCGGCTCGAGCCTTTTTTTTTATTTTGGTTTCGGCTCGGCTCGATCTTCTTTGTCTTTTGACGTGGGGTTTGCTTTAAGATCGGGGCTTTTCTGGATGCGAAAATCATTTTTTGCACGTGGAAATGGTCACAGGGGCTTTAATGATATATAACACATGGGTTAGAGTTTTTAAAGTGGTGACGTGGAATACCGTGGACGGTGCGTTTCGGGACGTGAGATACGAGATGTACAAACGTTTTGGTAAGGGCGTTGATTGAGCTGCTTAGTTTGTTTCTCCGTTGCTAAGCCGGAAAATTACAAAAAGCGTGTGGCAATCTTAAACAATTCAATTAAGGCGCACTTTTAAAATTTATTATAATCTGTAATTCTGATGCAAAAAATTCATAAGATCATCTTAAAATTTGTTTTTATTTCTAATTATAAAATTTTAAACTTTAAAAATAGTTAAAATCAAGTAGATCTACAAACATATGAAAATCTTGAAAATAGATGATCTAGATACTGTATTGTAAGATGTACTATTTATGAAACTCAAATTTTTTTATTTTTTTTTTCATATCTATATATTTTGATGTCGAGATGATCAATTAGAAGGCTTTCTAAAATATACCCCTACTTGACTTATATTTACAATAACTATTTTTAATTTTTTTTGCATCAAATCGAAAAATTAGTTTGTAGCTGTCTAGCACATTGATTTCATAGTGCCAGTCCATCAGTGGACTAAAAAGTAAATCTAGTCCAGCCTAAAAAAATGCTCCAGATTAGTTTGGCACATGGATTTCATAGTGCTGAACTAGCACTCTGAAATGTGGGTGTAATGGAGAGAGGTGTGTTTTGGCTTGATTGGGCAAAGTGTAAAAGAAAATAGTACCAGTTTTTTTAGTGTTTTAAAAAAAAATATTGATAGGAAGATATTAAAAAAGTTAACTGCAGAGGAGGTTTTAGTAATTTTCTCAAGCTAAACCAAACCAGACAACCAGACCTATTCACTTCATTTAGAGGAGAGACACGAAAAGAAATTAACCATTTTGGATAAGGTCTGCCAGTGGGTTTGGGCCCATATTGGAGCCCTCGTGGGAAGCCCCAAGCGCAGGGCCGGGGCCCTGGCTAGTCCTTATATGCCCCCATATTTTTCGGTAGGGCCCAAACTAACACCTGGCTGCTTGAACCTTGTTCACAATGTTTTTTATACATACTTTTTTACATATGTTTATTGATAAAAAATTTTGTTAGGATGGGGTTTTTATGAGTGGGCCGACTCAGATGTACATATATATCCCACTACTAAAATTCATTTTTGACTATTTTTTTATTTAGATTCATCATCTAGGCCAAGGTGATCATAAGTATGAAAAGAAAATTAAACTTTTAAAATTAAAAATATAATTTTTAATTTTTTTTAATGAAATTATCACAAATATACTTTACCTTTCATAAACCTCGCCTACATCTTTTTTCTTCAATTTTGAACACTTTTTTTACCAAAATTATACAGTATTTTAAGTACCATAAATATTAGCCCATGTTATAAACATTTTTATAATGTTCATATTTGTCTCTTTATCTCTCTATTTTTTTTTCATGTTTATCTATTTTTTCTCTCTCTAATTCTTTTTAATATTTATCTTTTTTTTCTCTCTCTAATTTGTTTTGATCTCTTCTTTCTCTCTAAATCTTTTTTCTCACTAACTCTTTTTCTCTCTCTATTTACTTCATCATCTCAACAAAGATGATTCCAACTCCATCCAAATTTGATTCTGTCTAACTTTTATAGGGGGTGGGGTTGAAGGAAGTTTTTACAGGGGATGGTAAGATACGTACATGTTGTTATACAAATCTCTTTGAAGAGAAAAAGAGAATTAGAAAGAGAAATAAGAGCTAAAAAAGAATTAAAGAGAGAAAGAAGAGATAAATATTAAAAAAAATTAAAAAACGACCAAAGATAAACATAAAAGAATTAAAGAGATGAACGAGAAATATAAATATGATGAAGTAGATAAATATAAACAAGAGAATTAGAAAGAGAAGTAAGAGATAAAAAAGAATTAAAGAGAGAAAGAAGAGATAAATATTAAAAAGAATTAGAGAGTGACAAGATATTAACATAAAAGAATTAGAGAGATGACAGAGAAATATAAACATGATGAAATAGATAAATATAAACATTCTGGATGCCATATAACCTGGGTTTGTTTTTTTCTTACATGATTAGTTTTTACTGTACTTAAAATGTCATATAAGATGGATTAGTTTTTTCGGTACTTAAAATGCCGCATAATATGGGTTAGTTTTATCGTACTTAAAATGCCGTATAATACACATTTTAGTCTTCACGGTAATACGACTAATGTGAATTATTTTGGTTAAAAAAATATCAAAATTGAAGAAAAAAAAAGGTGTTAGCGAGGTTTATGAAAGTTTTTTTCTAAACGAAAATTAAGATATATTTGTGATAATTCCCCCTATTTCTTTATGCACCATCCATATCTTATTCATGAACAACACAATTTAGATAAAGTCCATCTTAAAGATAGATGCTTGTTAAGTCTGTGGGCATGAAACGGTTTTCCTTTATGTTATTATGGAGTCCGGTCCTGTCAACCGAAATATTCCGAAGTTAGCAATGCGCAGGGCTCAAGCCACATAAACCCTGAGCCCGGAGCCAGGTCTGGGCAAGAGCCTTTATTTAACAGTTTTGAGCCAAGTTAGGTTACCTTGCTGGTAGCCCTAATTTTGGAGAAGGTCACCGATCCCGGGAGGGAAGTTGGGTGGTCCTGGCCCGTAATAAAATTTGGCGATTTGCTTTTGTCACTTTCAAACGGTGTTTTAAACATGAACTAGTGGGTGGATGGGCTTGGATGAACAAGAAAGCGATGTGCGGCCTTGGACTTTCAAGAAAATAAATTTTTGCTAAGAATTAATAGGTCATTTGGATCATAGGGTATCCAAGATATTTTGCACAAAGATATGTTTGGTAACTTCTCTGGACTTGTAAACATATTTTCTGGAAGCAAAAACAAGGCCAAAACATGGGTATACAAAGTCACAGAAAATGTTGGCTTATCCGATTATGTGTAAGCATGAGACAATACATTATAATATAATTGATGATTTAATGCAATAATATTAATATTAAAATAACTTATAACACTATAAGAATAACAAATATTAATCGTATTAATTCTAATGGTATTAGTAGTACAATATTGTTACACAAAAATAAAACGGCATATATTAAGTCATGATAATAAAATAGCATGTGTAATACTATTACATTAATTAATAATATAATAATAATTATAGTTATTATTATCAAATATAATTAATTCTACCAAAATACCCCTACAAATTAGAGAGAGAAACTACCTAAATTTTTTTAAAGCGTATTTAATAATAGGAAGTTAGGGGGAGGAAAACGGAACTTCCCCATTATTGTACAACTCCCATGTTTGATGCATGGAACTGATATGGTAAAGAAGTTCCCTCAAAACTTCCTTACTCTCTTGTGCTTAAGAAAACAAAAAGAGCTATTTTTTGAGAGATTTGGTTAGAAAAAAATAAACGTACCTTTAATAGAGTATCATTAGAAATCCAACAAGTCAAGAATAATATTCTTTATAGAGTTTTGAGCTGGTTTAGCATTACAAAAGAGGTGTGGGAGGTCTCTAGGATTGACGTGGAAAAATACAGCTCATTTAGTTTCTATGCATTTTTTAAAGGTGAGACCAAAATGTAGATGGATGCCGTCTACTAGAGGGTGTTTTAAGCTTAATTTTGACAGATCGTCTTTTGGGAACCCAGGCAGGGCTGGGGACCAGGAGTGTATACCGAGATAGTGATGGTGCTATTGTTTTTTGCTATGTTGCTACTTGTTGTGTGGTTACTGCTAATCATGTTGAAATGTTAACGTTATTTCAAGGGATCTCTATTTGGAAGGAGAAGAATTTGGGTTATTTATTGTTTGTCGAAGGTGATTCCTTTTAATGTTATCCAATGGTGTAATATGACTTTGAGACCTCCATGGTGCCTTAAATACATTTGGCTGCAGACTGGACTTTTTGATTGATTTACATTTGGCTGCAGACTGGACTTTTTGATTGATTTACATTTGGCTGCAGACTGGACTTTTTGATTGATTTTTCGTTTAGCTTCAATCAATTGGATAGAGAGGTAAATTCTATTGCTAATGATCTGGCTAAGAAGGGAGCTCTTTTATATTCTTTAGTGGTCTCTCCTTTGTTGTTTTAATTTATGAGATGTTTGTAATTGAATTATTCAATTAATAAAAATAAGTACTCTTGTCAAATAGCAAAGAAGTTCATCTAAGAACTTAAAATAGGAACTGGACTCTCAAAAAAGGCTTCTTTCTCAAACCCTATTCTGCCTCCCTCCTTATATTCATATTATTTTATAATATATATTTATATTTATATTTATGCTATATTATTTATATAATATAGTACATAAATATCATCTATTATATTTTATTTATGTAATAGATTTTTTCAATACAATATATAATACAAACAACTATTAATACAATAAATATAAAAATACACTATATTATATATATGGGTGTAGTTTCCCTAAGGTTGCAACCTTAAACAATCTAAGTAAGTTGCACCTTCAAATTTTAACATAATATAAAATTTTGACGTAAAATATTCTTAAGATTATCTCAAAATCTATTTTTATATCTTATTATAAAATTTTAAATTTTAAAAATGGTTAAAATCAAATAGATCTATAAACATATAAAAAATTTGAAAATGGACAGTGTAGATATTATGTTATAAGATGCACTGTGTTTTAGACCCAAAATCTTTTGTTTTTCATAATCATACATCTCGATGTCAAGATAATCAATCACATAGTTTTTCAACATTAAAACAACCTTTCTAATAGATTTTTGAGGTGCATCTGAAATTCTACATTTTAAAGTTACAACCTTATATAAACTTTTCCCTATTTATTATTCTATACTATATATATTATATATTTATATTTGAAATTTGCATAATCTGAGTACCATTCGGGTTTTAACTTTGGCATAATAGGGGTGGGCTTCCAGTTTAGGCTACGTCACTCTTTTCTTTTTCAAGAACACTTCTATACGCCACTAGGTGCAGGAAACTCATCATATTCCACTCCTCTCAACCATCATATGTGATTTGAATGGTTGTGGTAACTTCATTCATAGTGTCAAATGTGAACCTATGAGTATTTGTTCTTGGTCAGATGGCTCAAAGTACTGTATTTTTTAATTCTTTTTTTTTTAAATCATATGAACGTGAAATTTGGAAAGCATGCCATCCTCCCATTTCATAGAGGGACAGAAAAAATATAAAAAAGTATTTGTGACAGAATAAAATGACCAAATTCCCCCCTAAAACTTCCAAAGAACACCTCCCAATCATCCATTTAGGCATGGATAAACCATCCATCAGTGTCGACATACAGTTTCTCCTTTTGTTTAACAGTCGTCAAGTTCTTGAGTTGATCCCAACTACTGTTTGGAGCCATGTAAGTGACAGAATCCAAGCACATCGAGCCAGGCAGATGTATGAGCCCATGTCGTGGAAGGGCATTAAGCACAAGCTCAAAAAACTGATTAAATACAAAAGTAAATCTTAGTGGATCAATAACAAAAATAACAGGATTGTGCAGTACTTCAGATAAGAAAGGCATATTACACAAAGCAAATGGGCCCTCTTTATTCATCTCTTTTTTTGGGTGGGTCAAGCTTGGTTTGCAAGAGAAAGGCTTAAACCCCAGACTTCTCTCAGCAGATGTCTCACTAGCAAGTGAATTGTGGTTGACAAATTACAGTCCGAATATATCCTCTCACATTCTTTCACTTGCCAATAAATAACAGAACTGTTACGAAGCACAACATAATTTCAGAATAAATGATCATTTTGTATTATTAGGTATGCACATTTTATCTCCCTTCTTATAAATATTTGATCCAGTTTGCCTACATGTTAAGATAGAAGCATATTACACCCATCTTTTCTTTTCATTTGATGTATTCATTAGAAAAGAAATCAACATCTCTCACACGCCAAAAGGAGAAAACTTTTCTTCAAAGAGATTGAAGCAGCTCCAAAACTGCCTTCCTATTAGGCATGCTAGGGATGGCTCCCTTCACTTGAACACAGAGAGATGCTGCTGCAGCTGCCACACCATAACAGACATGATAACAATGTCCCGAAAAGAAACAGGCTATTAAAAAAACAGGTTCAAATCGTTTGGGGCAGGGTTTGCCTATCTGTAATTTTTCCTTCAGATAAATAGTTATCAAAAATCATAATCAATCGACTGTTCGAGAAACCCATCACCAAGCCCTCTTTCTCTGTAGAAAAATCAAAACCACTGCTTTCTTTATGTCTGAGTTCTTCTGTTTTATTTTTTCTGCAGAAATCTTTGTTTAGATCATTTGAGAAGATTTTTAAGTCAATCATTTTGATTCAAAACTTTTGAAAATGAAGAATCAGATCCATTTTTTATTAAAATAATTGTTTTACTCCCAAAGTTCTGCCACGGTTATTAGAAAAATGGTATTATTTCAGAAATTTTGAATGTGAAAAATCAGATTAAAAATTTATTTAATTTAATTTGAACAACCAACCAAACAATGAATTTAAATTAGATTAAATCAAATTTTCTGATATTCAGAAACCAGAGAGAAACACAAATTTCTTTTAAAATAAGAAACGAATCGATCATTTAAAAAATTGTAGAGATTTAAAATCAGATTCAGAATTTGGTTTAATAAGATTAAATCAGTGGTTTCAAAAAGTCATTTCAAATCAGATAAACACATCAAATCAAACATTTCAAAAAGTCATTTTAAATGACAAACAGATTTAAATTAAAAGTTCAAAAAACCATTTTTGATTTTTTAATTTCATCAAGTAGGGGCCTAGATCCAAAAAACTATGATAAAGATCATATAAAGCAGTTAAAAAATTATCAAGATGATCTACTTCTGAGAGAGAACAGGTAAAAAAACAGTAGGGAATCGAAGAAAATTGCAGCTGGGTGAAAAAAGTGGTTATGAAGGGCTTCAATAATGCATCTGGAAAAAGTGTGATTCTCTTAATTCAGGCAATTCTCAATTTTGAATGATTAAGCGCTCAATTTTCTGTAACGAATCAGGCGATTTAGGGCAAATTGCCAAATTGCCAAATTACCTGAAACCCTGGTTTGAGGTCGAAACCGGGTCGGTGACCCACCAATTCTAATCTGTCTCGGGTGATTCCGAGTTAGATTGCCAATGTTTGAATCACAGGTTGCAATGGGGAAATCAAAAATAAATGACAAAAAAAGCAACACTTTACAAAAAGATATGAAGTAGAGCTTAAAACTATATAACGTTTAAAACTAAATAACCTCATCAAGGATCTAATTGACTAATTCAAAGGGTGAACAAATAACCTGCAAATTTCAAGCACTCCTTATTCGACTTCCCCTCGACTAGAGCCACCGCAAACGCAGCAGTGAAAGTATCACCAGCACCAGTTGTATCAACAACTTTTGAGGTCGCAATAATCGGCTGTATAATGGGACGCTCCTCACCTTCTGTAAAAAGTGCTGATCCCTTTGCTCCAAGTTTTAACAAAACTTGCTTCACTCCCTGAAAATGCACAAAGCAGATGTATGTACAATACATACAATACTGGTGAATTCATATAAAAAACAGAATCTCTTGGAGTAACAATAGATATAAACTATATAACAAATTCAAAAATTATAAAAAGAGAACCATTAAAAATCTGAAAAATAAAAATTATATCACGGAGGATAGCTTTAAATTGTACTAAAAATATATATCGTAGAATATAATCCAAAATATTTTATATGATTATATCCTTTTAAATTTTTTTTTCAAAATAATGCTTCTTTAACACTATTAGTAAATTTTAACAGCAATCAATTAATGTAACCTGGACACTCTATGCGAAGCTTGCTGTCATGTTGCTGTCCATGTCGAGCTTGCTGTCACGTTTTGGCCATTGTCGACACTTCCACACATGGGTACACTGCTAAAGAATAAAAGGTTATGAAGGACTCATGCATAAAGTAAATCTTGGGAGGATTTTTATGGAAGCCCCAGCTCTACCAGTTTGCCACTTGATCTTTTAATCAAGGAAAGAATAGTTTATAAGTTTTTTTGGGTGAATAAGAATAGTTTATATTACATAATGAAAACCCATATTATTATAAAAATAGTGCATGTGCAAGCGTGTCATTCCATATTAGCATTTTATGCCTATGTACTAGATACTTTAGATATGACACTCATGTCAGCATCCATAGAACACTGCAATCAATGATAATAGCATATCTTCACACTTTGCAGGGGAGCACGAGTCATCTTCAACCACATCCCCGAGGAGGCCAATGCTATGGCTGAACACCTCACAAAATAAGGAGCAACACATCTACCATCAACAACAGAAGTTGTCACAAGATATGTCTTTTCCTCTTCTTTTCTACACTTCCACTATCTCTTCTCTCCCTTCTCCCTTCTCTAGTTCTTCTTTTCACCACCCCTGACTTCATCTTTTTCCTCTCCTAGCATCTATGTCTCACTACTGTGCTTTGTAACACCCCACCACTTGTGGGTAGAAAATCCTTTCCTTTTTCTTCTTTCTTTTCTTTTTTTCCAAAACCCCTTTTGTAATAGAGCAACCATCTCTTGTGGATATCCTAAAGCATTCCTTTTATGTAGTCTGCTTACATATGTAACACAGTTAACTTTCGAAAAGAAAAAAGTCTTTTACCCTTTTATGAAAAGTGTGGGTTCACATCCCACAAAAATGTACATGTTTTTATGAACTTAATAACCAATATGGCATGTCTAGTTAGTAGACATGTCTGAGAAATGTGTAAACACTTATTTTTGGGAACCTAAATTGTCAACACACATAGGGACCACATGCAAATGTGTATCAACGCATTTCTAAGTACGGGAACATGTCAACAAAATCGAATATCCATGTAACATTTGCTTATATGATTGTCCATGTTCGCAAAGGCCCAAGTACCCTCATGCTCTTTTCAAGGCTAAAACATGTCCATCTCTTTCAGCATTAGGGAAAGATCCACACTTGGCACAAGGAGACAGAAAACCACTACTTTATTTGTAGTGTTATGTGCTGCACTCCAATTTTAAATATTGGGTTTGATCTTCCCTCTTTGGTGTTACTAATAGAGGGATGTGGTGAAGTTCAAATATAATGAAAGACTACTCGACAGCCTGATTTAGCAGAACTGACTTAAAAACGAGTAAGTCCTAAAAGAAGCTCCTCTCATTAGATGTTACAACGGGATCCACATAAACTGGGGTTTATGTGGAATTTCTGACAATAAATCAAGATCAAAGGGCATCTTCAGGAATACCAATGGCTGCAACTTGTTTCACATGTCTTTCTGTTAATTAAATATATAAGTATGCTACAATTTAGAAAAATGAAGTTGAAAACACTAAGAAAAAACAGAAGTGCAGGATGATAGGAGCATGCTCACCATTTCATGGCATTTTGAAATTCCTTCCGCAATTTGTTCGGAAGTGTCCGTTGGCATCCCTGTCAAGCGTGCCAATTCAGTCTCATTTGGGCTGAAAATATCAACAGCTTTAAGTAGTTCTCGAGGGATTGGTCCCTCCATCCCCCCAGCATCCAAAATGACGGGAACATGTGCACTGTTTGCAGCCTGAAGATTTAAATTCAAGCTTCAGAACCAAACAGCAGATATGTATAGGTAATGCAACATGACCCAAACATCAACATTCCAATTTAAATGGCAGTCACATCTACTGAATAATAATATTACCAGAATAACAGAAACATGTGATGGTTGTCTACGAAATGAAAGGGTGTCAATCTAATAGGTTGTCAAATCTATGTAGTAATAAAAGGTACCAGGTATCATTTAGGTGAGAATCCCGCATCTAGTACACATACACACACACAATACTTAGTATCATCATTTGGATAAAATCTCATATCTACTTACAGTTTTGAGATTTTTATTATGTATTTTAGAATTTCATAAGTAGAAAAAAAGGCCTCCAAGGTTCCTCGTCCAGGCTGAGGATGTGCTCCCAGGCAGGCGGCGCCTTGGACCTCAACTGAGGCACCCACTTCAGTTGCCCACGGACCCAATTGTCTTCTTTCCCTCTTTTACCCCCCAAAACCTTTCTAATCTCATTTTTGACAGAAAAACAAAATTTCAAGATTCTCAAAACCTTTTTAGATCGGAAACTCTAAGAACTTCAAGAAATCTTCTCATATCCAATTCTTTTAGATAGATTCATTGTGAACTACCAAGGGGTTACAAGAGAATACTTAGGGTGATTCAGAGTAATGTACATCCAAAACATCGAAATCCAAGATCAGGCCAACAAAGATTAGTCAAACCTCACCACATTTGAGATCTTTCATTCTTTTGGATTGTCTTCTTTGGGCTTTAGTAGAAGTCGGGATCCAGGTTGCAAATAAAATCATTGCCCACACAAAAATGATTGAAAAAAAGTTCGTTATTGTAAAATTATAAACAAGATATGATAGACTCAAAAAACTCCTTGCAAGTATTAGGGGGATGTTGCCCGTAAGGATGTTACGGCCAGTGTTTTCAAAATAGGAACTAGTCTCCTATTGGGTCAATGGTCAGTGTTCATAAAATAGGAACTAGTCTCCTACTGGGTCAATGGGAGTTGGCTCGCTGATTCTCAAATCAACAAATCGAATCAAGGCAAGCCAACTCCAAATGATGCAAAAGAAAAAAAGTCAAAAAAAAAAAACTTCAAAATATAATTCAAAACCAAAAGAAAAAATAATTACAACTAATTCAAACACTCAAATTTAAATTACTCAATGTTTTGTCCATTGGGCGGGGAGAGTTGCGGCAAGTTGGGGTTATATTAGGGTGTACATTACTCAGTCGAGTGTGCATAGTGCTCACCCGAGTAACTTGCTACTTGGTTGAGTAGATATGGACTCGACCGAGTAGTTAAGTTTTTTGCAAGACTTGCTAAGGGTGGCAGGCCAGGCCAAGGCCAAGGCCGGGACAGCCTTGGCCTTGGCCTTATGTCCACAATTTGTGGCCCATGCCCTATTTTTTTAGGATGGGGCTGCCCGACCCATTGCCAACTCTAACTGCAACTTTCATGTGAAGGAATCATGCTTTTTCATATGAAATCAGACCATTATCAATGACATTGAAGCAATTATTAAAAACAAAAAACCTTTTGGAGACCTATAAAACTAGCTATACCTTAAAAGAAAAAAAAAAAAAAAAACCACAAATCGATCTTGAAATCAATTCTTATCAAAGGTTTTAGCGTTAAGAAATACCTCATAAGCCAGTCTGTCATTCCCTCAGAGAAAACTTTGACGATTGTGAGATCTATAAAAACCCTATATCAATTTGTTGGTTGGAGATCTATAAATCAAGATATTGAAGCTTATTTCCAATGGATCTAATATATATATATATATATATATATATATATATATATATATATGGATCTAAAGAAACCCTATATTTTTTGTATGCATGGATTCGATTCGCCATTTTCTAAGTTCTACTTCAATTTTCAATATTTTAACAATTTTTTAGCTCTTTTAGTAGATTATTGTGTGATCCACAAAAACCCTATGTCAGTTTGTTGGCTCGAATTCTATAAGTTCAGATATCAAAGCTTTATTTCATCAGTAATGAAGAAGCCTTTTCTGGCAAAAAATTAGGGATTTGTATCCATTTAAAAAGTTAATGATATTACTAATTTTATTTAGGTAGTCATAATAATATTTACATTTCTTAGTATATTGATAATTTTATTTATATTTATAGTTATTAATTAGATTTAGTAATATAGATGCCTTAAAATATTTATCTAATTGTACACTAAAAATCAGAAATATATCATCGTCATCATCATCCAAGCCTTATCCCAATTACTTGGGGTCGCCTAAATCAATCTTGTTCCTCTATTCTTCTCTATCAAGAGCCATGCTCTCAATAAGAGCAAAAGTCACCATATCTTTTATTGCTACTTCTATCTATATCTTTTTGGCCCTTCCCCATATAAAATAGGTTCAAGATTCATGATATGATATGGCAAAGTTTTACATTGACTGCCTACCTAATGCAACCCACCTCCTTTACCTAGGCTTGGGACAGGTTGAAGTTTAAGGTCCTCACCTTTATTAGACCATAATAAGAATACTCTTCTAAACTTTCCAAAGACATGCCCCTCTAGCATTATGTTGAGGCAACAATATGTAACTCCCAAGACAAACTAGAGCAAATAAATAAAGAAAAATACTTCTCAACAATCCAATGGATCCCTTTGTGCCAACAGTTCTTATAGGTGAAATATCTAATGCCATTATTTGCAATTAGTTTAAGACTCGTGCTAGAATTTCCTGACAGACTACCATAATAATTAGACAGCCATCTCTTTCTTCGATATGGAGCAAGAAATCTCATCCTAAACATAGCTGCTTATTTTCCTCTTGTCTCATCACCCTAGCCCGTGTTTGCCAATGAAGTCTTTTTATGCCAATACATATAGAAGAAAGAATTTCTCTAGGACAAGCAGAACCAAAAGGGTTGGGCATTTGGCATTCTTGTTCACAAGAACTAGATCTTGACTACCTCGAATTATAAACTATAGAATGTCTTTGCACCTAGTCACATACTGAGAGATGAGATGAACCCTTAGAGTTTGACACTTCTACACTCTCTTGAAAACAACAAATCACATTTGAGACTCCAAAGAGACGTACATCAACTATAGTGTTAATCTTGTCAGATCCATCTCCATCCCATTTGCCTAGAGAAAATACCCAAAGGTTGTATCCTTACTCTACAGCAAAAGATTTAATATCAACATATATCCATTTCTATCCATTACAATGAATGAAGGATTACATGTCAACATATACTATCTTCGACAACTAGAAACTAGACAGAATTACAATTCATTTGCAACTGAAAAAATTTCCTAAAACACTAAATAAAGGAATTTCCTGAAATTGGGTATCAAAAGAAAAAGACCCCAAAACATTAAAATATTTGCTCAAACTGCTAGCTAAAACAAAACACTAAAACATTAAAATTTGGAATTTGCTGAAGTTGGGTATGTAGAACCTCTATAAAATCATTTCCTGAAATTGGTTATCCGCAACAACCCCTAAAACCTCAATGTTGGTGCTCTATGGTCATCCTTTAACTAACTACTAATAGCAATAAGAAGAAAGGCAACAGAAAGATTCGATTCTGACTTCGTAGAACCAGTGCTGCTGCTGCCTGTATGTAGGGCCATCCCCCACTCATGTCCTGGGGCGCTAAGGGCCTTTTGTTTTAGGAACAGACGGTTGTGTTTTGCTGATACCTGGAATCAAGCTTTTGTTGCGGCATGCTATATTTCTCCCCCATTGCTAGTAGGTTGATGGGTCGCACGCCCGGCACATATGTTTTGGCCATGTGTCCATAACTTTCAATAGGTGACCTAGCGGCCACCACAGGACTAGACATACCAACAGTCACCAGATTCATATGGGCTACTGGGAAGTAGGCAATGATCTTATTAAGATCAATTTGTCTTGAAGTAGTCAAGGGAGTATAAATTATAGCAATCACACTTGGAGTATAAATGGAAAGAGTGGAACAAAGTGTAGCTTCGGGAAGCATGGGTATGGAAAATCTTAGAAAGCCGTGGGTTCCCAATTTTGAAGGAATTCTTGCCAAGATGACAGATCCACCAATGATGTGCCACAAAAACCATTTGCTCGGACAAGATGAATGCTGGTTAAGACTTGACAGGAGTTACAAAAACCCTGTTTGAGCATCAAGCAAGGTAAGTCGATTACCACTTTTGAGTGGAGTGGAGTAAGGTGAGTACACGGATTTGCCATGCCTCATGAATCTCTTACACTTCCCTAAAGAATCAACCTAGTTCAATATGTGCTCTAATGATCACCACAAACCATAGTTTTAAAAAGCAAACCGCCTAACGCCTAGGCGGTCCAGAAGGTCTAGGCGTATCACCCAGGCCATGGCGGCCAAACTAGGTGGATATCCCTGGGCGCCCGTGAACCCGCCTAGGCGCCCGCCCGAGAGCGGCTGCCCAGGGCTTGCGCCTCGCACAGGGGTGGCAATGCGGCTCCTTGAGGGTATTTTTGGGTCATTTTTTTAATACTAAAAGGGAAAAATTATGGGTTTTAGATTCATTTGAAATCTAAAACCTATTTGAGGCTATTTTAGATAGAGAAAACCCCTAAAAATAAATTTCTACTAAGCCATTCAGGTTCTGAGCGTCCGCCTAGGCGCTGAGTGGCCTAGACCCCCCGACCACCTAAGTGCCGCCTAGCGCTTTTTGAAACACTGCCACAAACAGATGCCAAAAACACAAAAACAAGCCAATATCCAAATTAAAATATTGACCCTTGAAAATTCAACTGCTACATGAGAAAGATAGAAATTGCATAAACTATGAGAAGCATTTTTAATAAAAAATTATGAAGAAGCTTGATTTATATGTAATGTAACCTTTTAAAATATGGAAAAGTGTACAATAAGACCATTTACTTTTGGTAGAAGGAGGTGACAATTACTCTTGATTGGACGCAATGCTCAAGAAGGCAGGTTCTTCTATGTAGGCACCTAGATACCTGGGCAGCCTGCTAACTGGGAGGGCTGTAGGCTCTTGAGGATTATTAACCCCCCCCCCCCCCCCCTAATTATGTGCATAGAACTTTTATTTTCAAAAATATTATTTCATAGCTTTTGCATATCAAACTTATACATACATGACTTTCAACTTCGAATTGAATGACTAAAACTTTAAAGGAATCAAAATTACCCAAGTCAAGTAAGCCAACAATAGAAAATCTCAGTACCTAGCAAATATTCATTTTCCATTACAAATCACACCTCATAACTCACAACTTGCAAAAAAGAGTCACAACTCAAAGGGTATAAACTAACAAAACTCAAACTCAGGCGTATACAACAAATATGATGAACTCAAATGTGAGTTTGAGTTTCATCATCTAGCAACAAGACTACCACCTCCACGACCAGCATCAAATGCACTTGAATCTGATGATGATGCCCAAACCATCATCACTAGAATCATCCTCTTCCTCATATTCATCTTCTTCCCTAGCCTCCTCTGAGTCTGCCTATTGTAGGGTATTTTTGACACGCTCGTATCCCTGGTGCAAATAATGGAGAAGCCAATGGCAACCTAGGCCCGCAGGTACCAAAATGCCTAAGGACTATGGAAGCCCTTACCAAATAAGCATAATTTTGAAAGAACTGAAAAGCTACCGGATTGACATCAAAAGCATGAGAGGGTAGCATTCTATGCCCAAGGGATGCCCGTCAAATTTGGCTCGATCTGACAAAGATAAGGCAAATCAAGACGAAAATTACATTTCGCAGAATTACTCTCGAACATGCTGAAAATTACCTTATAACTAGAGCTATATTGGTCTCAAATGAGTACTAGACCACTACCATTGGATTCAAGAAGCCCAAAAACCCCCACATATCAATTTTCAGCACGTTTGGATGCTTCTGAACCATTTTATGGCCGACTGACCCAATACAAGTAGGTTTTACACTATTCCTGTGCAGCCTCGGTGAACCAATTTCCGTTTATGAAAAGTGTGCTTTTTGGAAACGAGAAATCTTTGGGAGGTCATAACTTCTGCGCCTTGAACCCGATCGAGCCCAAATTTCAATATGTCGTGCATCTCATCAATGTGCACGTTTTGACATATGGCATGCACGGCGAGGGCTCTCAGATGGGGAGAAATCTTAGGGAGAAGTTGCTCGAAAAAATGAAAATGCGGAATTTTTAAAGAGGAACATCCATTCACTCCCGTGGCCTTTTCTCGAAGCCCTAACATCAGATGGCCTCACGAGCAGGCCTGTTGCGACCACGACTCAAATGGGCTTCGATTTGAGGAATGATTTGCACGAGATTGAGGTCGGGAAAGCACCCGATTTGAGTTCGCAAGAAGGTACATTTTCTAGTCGCCAGAATCCCATTTTTTGACGACCTTCAAAATTAAGAAAGTAACGAGGGGTTTTCATTGCAAAATGATCACAACTATCCCCCTTCGATTGGTGATAAAGAAAGTGACAAAAAACAAGGCAAAACAAGCAAAGATCGAATAATCAAAATTTCAAGAATATGGGTTAAGCCAGATTTTGGGATCAACCTCAAAAGTTCGATTCAAGCTTAATAATGGATATCAAAATGATCGTCTCGAGACAACCATCATTTTTACAGTGTTGGATTGCTTGGAACATCGTTGCAAAGTATCAAAAAAGGCCCCGAGGCATAGCTATGGCAAGAGGCCCCTGGTTTTGTCATTTCCAAGTTTTAGGCCAAGGGCAAAACAGTCATTTTTTATAAAAAAGGGATTGATTATTTTATTCTTTTTAATGTCATTTTTCAGTAATTTTGTTGTATTTTGGTCATCCACCCTTGTTTCATGTTTTATGGAGACTATATATAAGTTCTTTTTACTCATTTGTAACCTAAGTTGGAAAGTTGATGAAGCTTTGCCCTTTTGAGCTTGAGTTTGCATTACTTTCTCAATTCAAGAGAGAAGAGAGATAAATCTTTTGCTACAGAGACAATACCCTTGAACCACCCTACCCAAACCTTGGACCACCCTACCCAAACCTTGGACCACACTACCCATACCACACTAACCTTTAACCATAGACCACCCTAACCGTACTCCATACTACCCATAACCCATAGTCCATACTCCCATAACCATAAACTATAGTCCATCTTAGACCATAGTCCCTAGATCACCTTACCCAACTTAAACCAAGTATACACCCTAGCCTTACCCAACTTCAACCAACTATACACCCAAACTAAACCAACTATACACCCTAACCTTACCCAACCCAAACTAACTATACACATTAGCCCAGCCCTACCATAAACCACACCCTTTTGAACCCATATCTCCTAGCCCACCTTAACGCTTCCCCCCAACAAGGACCTCTTAAAGAGCATTGGGAACAAGCCGAGCCTTCCGAGCTCGAGCCCTGGGCTCGCCGCATAGCTACCCAGGTCTACCACGCTCTCTCTCTCTTTCTATTCTTCTTCTTCTCCCTCTCTTTCTCTTTCTCTTTCTTTCTATCTATCTCACCCTCTCTCTCTCTTCTTTCCCTCTTTCTTCTTCTTTTCCCTCTCTCGCTTGTCTTTCTCTTTCTTCTTCTCCCTCTCTTTTTTTTTCGAGTGAGATTAACTATTGTATTACTGGAAAAACATCAGAAAACAAGAGGGGACCCGATAGCACCCACAGGCCGAGTCTCTCAAACAAAAAATAGATCATTGCACAATGACCCTATACAAAAAATTGGGGCGTATAGACTTGCCCGAGATTACAAGCAATGTACACAAGAAAGCAAAATAGAATGCACCCACAGTGGTCCAAAGCAAAAAAGGAGATGGACCAACGACAAAAGTATGAACAATGCAACAACCCAAAAAGTCGCGATTATGCAGGGGCATCTTCTTGGGCGCTAGCTCCATCCTTAGCTAGAAGATCTGCAAACTCGTTCATCGTCCTCCAGATATGCTTCCAGGAGACAACCATATCCCTGCAAGTATACGCAATCTCATAAAAAATAGTGGATAGGTATCAAGGAGGCGGGGTATTTCCCACAGCCTAGGATATGATATTTTGGGCATCCCCCTTGACAATCAACTGTGATCCCCAAGAAAGGTCGAATCTTTTTAGTCCCAACAGTAGAGCCATGGATTCAACGTACTGAGAATCTGCATGGCCTAAGTGAGCAGAAAAGGTGGCCAGAACATTGCCACAGTGGTCTCGATAAACTCCTCCAGCTCCAGCTAAGACTGGGTTCCCCAAGGAGCATCCGTCGAAGTTTAGTTTGATGGTGCCTTCTGGAGGTGGCAACCAGTTGTTGGGTCTTGATACCCTATGAGGTTGGAGCTTTAGGATGTTTTCCCATTGGCGAAGGAAAGTGTTAAGATTACTAAGGAAGTAACCTTATGGAAGAGTGCTGGAACTTCGTTCTTGAGGCCTTGACATATCCTGGAGTTCCTTTCTAGCTAAATAACCCAAATAGTGGCTGCAATAGAGGCCTTCCATAGGATTCTTCCAGCCTTTGGCCAATGAGAAATGAGAGATGAAGAGATGAGAACCGAGACAGAGGGTGGAGTGACCCATGACAGACCAATTAGACTCCACAGGTTGTGAGCTAGGCTACAGTGAATAAAGAGGTGAGGCTTCGATTCCTCCTCACATAGACACAACGTACACCTGTTGGGGATCAGGATCCCTTTCCTTTGGATCTGGTCTACTGTGAGGGCTCTCTTTGGGAGCAAGCAATCCAATTGAATGCCTGCACTTTAGGTGGTGCAATGGTGGACCAAACCTTTGAAAGTACTGAGATTGGGTTAAGTGGGAAGGTGGGTAGCTGAATAAGTTTTTCATTGAAGGAGGCCACCGTATATGAGCCAGAAGGGGAGTGGGTCCGCACGAGAGTATCCCTTTCAGATAGAGCTATGAAGTTGGAGTGAAAAGAAGCCGAGAGGGTTATGAATTCGCATGTTTCCTCCTTTGTTAGATGTCGTCTAAATGAGGGATTCCAGACTCTGCGATGCCTAGAGACAACCATTTCCTCTGCGATGGTGGAGGCTTTATTGGAGGCAAGAGAGTAAAGGGTGGGGAAATGTCCCTTAGTGGAGTGTGGCCTAGCCAAAGGTAAACTTACTCTAGTTCCTTCTCTAGGATGGAGGCGGATGAGTTGCTTGAACAAAGAGAAGGATGACAAGAATGATTTCCACGCTCCCGAGGCCCTACTCGTAGATCTGCCCTCAGGCACCCAAGAATCTTCAAGAATTCTATATTTGTTGCGAAGGACCTGTGCCCAAAGAGTGTTGTTCTGAGTGGCCAATCTCCACCACCATTTCCCTAGGAGAGCTGGGTTATGTTTTATTAGGATCTTGATCCCCAGACCTCCCTGAAGTTTAGGAAGGCAGACCTTATCCCATGAGATGAGGTGAAATTTATTTTTCTCACCTTCTCCTGATTAAAGAAAGTTCATCATCAGTTGATCGAGATGATTGGCCACCAAGGCAAGCATGTGGCATAAGGACATGAGGTAGACAAGAGAGTTTGCCAAGGTTGCTTTGACAAGCGTGGTCCCCACTGCAAAGGAGAGGTACCTCCCTTTTGATCCTGCCAAACGCCTGTCTACTTTGTCAATCACGTGAGACCATTGTCTCTTTTTTGGTTTTCCCAAGCCTAGAGTGGCAAGCAAGGTCTAACTATTGGTTGAGCTTTTTGTTGTTGTAAAGCCCCGCTTTGTCGTTAGCGCAACAAGCCCAAATAGGATGGCAAGAAACGAGTTCAGTCATTAAGCTACACGGGCAAGGAGTAAAGCCCTGAGCGATTTAATGTTATAACTCTTCTCGCTTGGGGCTTTGCTCCTTGGTCCTCCTTTTATTCAGTGCTACACAAGAAAACCCTTCCCCCTTGGGAAGTCCGCATAAAAGGCTGTGGGAAATTCGAGTCATTGGGATAGGGATGACCAATTAAGACTAGTTGGATTTCTTTGACTGCCAATCATTGCACTAATGCCGGGAGTAGGCTAAGGTAAGTGGTGGGGAGGTCCTCCACTTTACATTCCCATTTTGGGATAAGAGCTCTGGTTTCAGCGTTGGAGAGGGCTACCCCCATCATCTTCGATTTTTTCATATTTACTTTGAACCCCGTTGCTAACTCAAAGCATTTTAGGAAAAGTCTGAGATTTTCTACTTCGTCCGGTGTTGAGTCGAGGAACACTAGCGTGTCATCTGCGTACTGCAGGTGAGTCACGATCGAGCCTTGGGAACTACATTTGAAACATGAGAGTAGGCCTTCCTGGTACAGCCAACTGATGGAACGACTGAAAACTTCGGCTAAGATGGCAAAGAGGAATGGGGAAAGGGGGTCCCCCTGGTAGAGCCCCCTAGAGGAAGGGAAGAAACCCTTCGGAGCTCCGTTGATAAGGACATAGAAATGAGGATTGGAGTAGCAGCCCCTCATCCACTTCCACCAACGGTTCCCAAACCCCATTCTTGACATGGTTTCTTCCAATATTGACCAGTCAACGCGGTCATATGCCTTCTCCCAATCTATCTTAAAGATAAGGCCGAGTTTTTTGGAAAGGTGTCTGGAATGCAGACACTAAAGCCCTATCTAGAATTTGCCTATCCTTTATGAACGCAAACTGTGAAGGTGAGATGATGAGGGGGAGGACTTGTTTCAACCTTGATGCCAAAACCTTGGCCAAGATCTTGTAGGAGGAGTTGACCAAGCTAATTGGTCGAAAATCCTTGAGTTCCTCTACCCTTTCGATCTTGGGGACAAGAGTGATGAATGTGGCAATGATGGCTTTGTGGAGGATTCCACGTAGAAAGAATTCATCAAAGAAACTCTTGAAGGCTGCTTTGAAAGTATCCCAAAGGATCTTGAAAAGGGCTAGGAGAAAGCCGTCAGGGCTAAGGGCTTTGTCTTTGGCCAAGTCATAGATTGCCTCCAAGCAGTTTCTGAGAAGGGACACTCCAACCATTGAGACCAATGGTCCGGAAGGGTTCAGAATTCCAGATTGCCCATTCTAGGTCTGGGTCCCAAAGGGGCCGAATATAGATCCTAAAAGAAAGCAAGAATGGCTGATTCGATCTCCGCTGGTTGGTCCAGGTTACGATTGCCAACCTTGATAGTAGAGATGGAATTGTCTCTTCTGCGACAATTGGCAATCTTGTGGAAAAACCCGTGTTATGGTCCCCTGCTTTAAGCCAATTGACTCTGGACCTCTGAAACCAATACAATTCTTTCTTTTTAAGGGTGAAAAAATAGTCCATCTTGGTTTGAGTTCTAAGGTTGGATTCAAAAGCTAACAGAGGCGGGGATTCCTAGGTTTGATTTTGAATGGTGTTCAACTGGGAGGACTTGATTTGAGAGTAATTCCCAGGAATAGATCTACTCCAGGTTTTGAGAGAGGCTTTGAGGAGTTGAATCTTAGTTTATAGCCTATAACCTGCTCTACCCAAAACCAAGAGGGAAAGGAGTTCCACCATGTTGGAATGAGAAAAGACAACGAGTCTTCTTCAAGCCAAGCTAATTCAAACCGAAAAGGTTTGTCTCCTTTCTAGACAACCTGAGTATCTAGGAGGATGGGGCAATGGTCAAAGGTAGGTTTCGACAGAGCCAACACGTGCGAACTTGAAAATTCTTCTTCCCAGCTTGAGGATAGTAGGAATCTATCCAATTTAGAGAGAGACGGATGGGATGAGTGGTCAAATCAAGTGAAAAGATACCCTTGAAGGGGAATGTCTATGAGTTCGGCGCGAGAGATGAAATCCAAGAAGTCCATCATTCCTTGAGAAATTCTGGAGTTGGAATTTCTCTCGTAAAACCATCTTGTGATATTGAAATCCCCTCCCAGGCACCAGTCTGATGGGTTCCAGACTACCCATATACCGCCTGATGCCCATACCGCAGGTATAGAGAGGCCCACTGGCATGGCCTCCTACACCAGACCTGGCCGACTAATTGAAGGGTAGGGGCCAGCTGTTTAGTTTCTGTGATGGAGGGAAGGTGTTTAGCAGTCATGTCCCTGGCCGCGTCCCGTTTGAGTGACTGTCCCAAACCTCGTACATTCCATGTTAGAATTTTCATTGTGCAACTATAGGTGCAGAGGAGAAGGCTAATCTGGGAGACCTCCTAGGTGTAGAATCCCAAGGGGAGAGGGGATGGAGAGTGTCGAGGGGGGCACTACTAGAGCTGGTCTGTCATAGTTGATTGAGGAGAAAAGGCCAAATAGCTCCATGTGCCCCCTAAAACTCACCTTCAGTTGGCTCTGAGCATCTGAGAGGAGGCATTGGTGTGCCGGGCCTTCGGGTCTGTCATGTTGAAACCCCATGATCATGTAGATCTCCTTCATCCTGTGTAATTCTTAGTTGTTCCCATCCCTATCGACCCCCTCAAAACTTGCTTGCTATCCAGAATCATCCAAGGGGGTAGAGATGGGGGGTTTGGTGTCCTGGGGTCCTCTCAAGCTGATGAGGTGGGCAAAGAGAATAGGTTAGCAGGGTAGAGGTTCAAAGTATGAAGGTGAGGGCAAGTCAGATGGGTTTGGGGGGGCATAAGGTTCAGTATTTGGGGGGTTGAAGACAAGAGGTTGGGGAGTGGGTGGAGGGCTGGGAGACACATTTGGATAGGGTATAGGAGGGAAGGTGGTGGCCGTGGTTAGATGTCCCAAAAAATGAGTAGGTAAGGTGGTTGGGGAAGACTGGTGAAGAGGGGTCGAAATTTGCGAGGAATAAAAGGGTGAACTTAGGGGGAGAGCAGATCCTGGGTGGAAAGTAGGGTGGTGAGGTTCAGGTGAGTCGGAGGATGGATAAGTCCAAGACGGTGAAGGGTCAAGAGTTTGTGGGTAAGAAAGGTGGAAGGTTCTGACACGACAAATGGGAACCAGGAGAGGGGTGAATGGGAAGTATGGGGCGAGAAGGGCAGAGATGAGGGTTGGATCAGGAGGAGAGGGGTCCATGGATTGAATTGCAACAATGCCGAAGGGGAACTGGAACCACTCCATGGTGTTGTCGTAGGGGGCAAATTGTGTGGGAGAGGGAGGAGAATCTTCAAAAGTGGCTATCTCAAGGGGGGAGTAGGTCAGGGATGAAGTGGGTACAAGTGAAATGGATTCTATCAGAGGCAAGAGAGCCAAAGGTAAGTGGTCAAGCGGTACTAAGGGGGAGAGAGAGAGAAGGGGTTAGAAGTCCAAGAAGTGGACTCTCAGCGAGGGTTATCTTTAAGAGTGCGGGTGATTGAGGGAGAGGAGTGCAAAGGTAAGGCAGAAGATGGAGAGGCGAAAGCGAGAAGCAGAGATGGAAGGGTGAAAGAGCTAACAGGGGCACAAGAAAGATGAACATGTGTGGGGGGTTGAGGGGGGCAGCCAACCGAGACATCAGGAGAGACAGTTGGGATCTCGAGGGGGTGTAGCTCGAGGGGAGGGTAGGTGTGGCCGAATGGGTTAGGGGAAAGGGCGTCACCTCTACTTCCGATGACGGGAAATGTTCGAGGGTAGGTGAGGGAGACAAAACGGAAGAAGTAGGCAGCCTAGGGTGAGAAGTGGTAGCAGGGTAGGTAAGATAGCAGATAGGAGGGCAAGCGGCGTTGACAAGTGTCGAGCGGGGGTCAGAGTTCCTGGGGATATGAGCATTTAGGTATGGTTTAGAGGGCGGGAAGGGGCGACAAATAAATGGGCTAGCCTTGTGTAGCGATGGGCCTAAACTGGCCGATTGGCCCGACGAGTAAGGCAGAGGGGGGGGAGTCACATGGCACAAGTGAAGCCGTAGCCGTAGAAGGACTGATACCAGCGTCGCCTTGGGGGCTCAAGCAAGTCGAAGGAGGGGAGTCACCTGAGCTCGAGGCCGGCTAGATGGCATCCAGTCGTTGGACGGACCAGCCATGGGAACCCGTTTGATCGACACGTGGTCTTCAGGTGGCTACCGAGGGTGGTTTAGTAGCTATCGAGCCGTTGCCCTCTCAGTTAGCACGGAAGAGGAGGAGGACGATCAGTGGCGCTGCCTAGGGTGGCGGTGTTTCCTTGAAACTCTGGTCCAAGTTGAGGAGGGGGGACCCTTAGGAGGGGGGGCATCTGCAGAGTTGAAGAAAGATGGTGAGGGCGGAGAAGCCGCAGACCATGATAGATTAATCGGATAGAAAAGATCTTCAGCTTCTAACCAGATGATGAAGGGGATGACGTATCGAGGACCTCCAAGAGTAGCGGATAGAGCCCAGTGGTAGGACTTTGATAGATTTCCAGTGGATCTTGACCAGAGAACCACATACCTCCGCCACTCTCTTGAACATGGAGGGGGATCACGCGTGTAGAGGTATGTGATCCACTGTGAGCCACACTCTCTGTTTCCAGAAAGACCCATTCTTCGGGGACTAGTTGCAGAGCTTTAAAGCTGCCCCTTTGAATGAGTGGGAGGGTTCTTGTAGAGCTCAGTTAGCACTCTCGGGCAAAGGGAAGCTGAAAAGTATTTCGTCGCTTGAGATACTGCGATAGCCAAGATTGGGCTCTCCGCCCAAAGCCGTTGGGGCCATTTCTCTACCCCCCTGATGTCGTCCCATCTTGGTAGAAAGCTTTCCACAAGGGAAGAAAGAAGTTTGGATTTGAGATGGGCTGACTCCTCTGCAGGGGTGGAGGGAAGGAACGGAGAAGTGAGTCCCAGGGTTGGAGGTCGAGCACTAGAGGGGAGGGGTGGGACGCTAGGAGCTGAGGGGGGATAGAGTGGGGCTAAGGCGGCGACCTGTGCGAACAAGGCCCTTCTGGAGGGTCGGCTTGGGTCCCTGAGCAAGTGTTAACGGTGGTTGGGGAGGCAACAGTTTGGGGTACAGGTTGTAAATCTTGTTCCAGTCGAGAGGCGAAGGAAGAAGCATATGCCTCCTCCTCTTCATACTTCCCTCTTTGGTATTCTTTAGGTCACTCCCAATATTTTTTTGATAATTAAAATACCTAGTGATGGTCCTATCTATATAGATTGGTTTGACTTCTTCTGCCTCTCTTTCTCTTTCTCTCTCTTTCTTTCTCTCTCTCCCTCTCTCTCACGGGCCAGCGGCTTAACCTTTGCCCCAACCCTCTCTTTCTCTCTCTCCTCTCCCTCTCTTGTTCACTCCTCTCTCTCACGGGCCAGCGGCTTAGCCGCTGCCCCGAACTCTTCTCTCTCTCGTTCTCTCTCACTCTCTCTCTCAGACCAGCGGCTTAGCCACTGCCCCCTCTCTCCCCCCTCTTCTTCTCCCTCTCTTTCTCTTCGCTCTCTCTCTTTCTATTATTCTCTCTTCTCTCCCTCTTTCACTCTCTATCTCCTCCTCACTCCCTCTCTTCTTCTTCCTCCTTTCTTTCCCCCTTCTTCTTCATCTCCCTCTTCTCTTCTCTTTCTTTCCTTTCCCTCGCCCTATTTCTTTCTTCTACTCTCTTCATCTCTCTTTCTCTTCACCTTCTCAACTTGGACCATCCTTTTGTGTGAGGCTCTTCTGAGGCCGCGACCGAGCTTCACCCAATTCCTTGATCTTAAGAAACCTCTGGGGTTGGTCCCCTACTCTCTTCTTATCTCTTACTTCACGTCCTAGCTTGGACCATCCTTTTGCGTGAGGATCTTCTGAGGTCGCGACCGGGCTTGACCCGGTTCCTTGACCTTAAGAAACCTCCGGGTTGTTCCCCTACTCTCTTCTATCTCGATCTAATTTCCCTTTTTCATCATTCGTCCCTCATACCACTCACACCTTTCTTAGGGGGCTCTTCCGAGACGCATCCTGGTCAGGCCTGGCCCACCAATATGGTTTTTTGTGAATTCTGCGGGGTACTTAGGCTCCAAGCCTAATACCTTTTCAGTTGTCTTCTGGCAAATACCTCCTTGGGGAGGTGACGCTGTGAGGGTGCCCAAGTTTCTTACCCCTTTCTTCTCTCCTCCTCTTACT
The DNA here is from genome assembly GCF_054954075.1 of Amborella trichopoda. Lineage (NCBI taxonomy): Eukaryota > Viridiplantae > Streptophyta > Magnoliopsida > Amborellales > Amborellaceae > Amborella > Amborella trichopoda. Next base: position 21,122,594 of record NC_142347.1, on the reverse strand, counting down.
CTCCCTTCTCATCCTTTCATCACTTCATTTCTACTCTAAAAGTCACTCTTAGGAGGCTTTTCAGCGCTCCTTGGGGAGGTGACACTAGAAGGCTGCCCAATTTTCGGGTGACTTCCCCATCTCTTCCATCTTTTCTCCTCTTTTTATACTCTATCTCCCCTTTTTCTATCTTCACTTCTTAAACTCTCAAACCCCAAACCCCCTTTAAATCCTATCATGAAAGGCGAGACAAGGGACAAAATTTCAAGCCATCTATGGAATGGCTATTGAAGCTGTGTCAAGTTGCAAGGGAGCGGGAGCTGAAGCCAAACCGAGCCGAAGAGGCCGGGGCTATCAAAATGATCAAAGAGGGCTCATCGCCCGGACATGTCCCGATCCCAAACAAGCGCCTCGCGCTTTTATTTCTTTTGTTGGTTCGATCCGCATCTACCGCACCACCCGACCCTTATCCTTGTAAGCATCGGAGTCACCTCCACATGCACATGCGCATGAACCCAAAAGGGGGAGGCGCGGCACACACACGCCTTTTCTTTCTCTTCCTTCTCTCGCTCCTAGATTTGAAGGGGCGTCGTGGGTTTTAAGAAAAAGAATCGAGAGTTTTCTCCCCAACACATGGGGGTGTGCATACGCGAAAATCCAAGGCCAGCCACTACCTCCTCCACTTCTTCTCTTACTTCCATCAGCCTCTTCACCTTCACCTTCTTCTTCTTCCCCTTCCCCTTCCCCTTCCCCTTCCTTTGGGTTTGAGATCTAGTAGTCCTCATAGGGCTCAATGCAATACCAACCGTCTCATGTATTTGAGTCCATATCAAGCTCTCTCCTATGAATACGGGTTCATTTCTAGCATCCTTGTTGATTAACCATTCACTCGATTCATCCATAGCAGGTAAAAAGAGGAATTTAGATAGGAAAGTCATAGCAAATCATGCCACTACAAACCAGTGCTTTAAAACTTGGCAAAGTCGACAAGGACTCGATCAAATTACTCAGCCTTGGCAGGGCTGAGGCCAGTAGTGGTGCATAGACTCGGGCGGTGGGAGCATGTAACAGGGCAAGTACTATACAAGCCAAACGAGTACTATGCAACTCAGGCAAACTCACCCGATTATATCTCTAAAAAGGGGAGGGAAATACACGCACCACTTTCTATTCTCATGAGTGAAAGTGATCCAAATCCCTTCTGAGAGATTTTCAGATTATGCCAAAAAATCACTAGATCTAAATATTGGAAGCACTGGAGAGAGAAAAAACCATTTGATTTCTCATGTCTTTTAAATAGAAGAATTGGGGAGTTTTTGCCCCATTTTGAGAAACTTCGATTTCTTAGATTCCGATGTTTGATCTTTTATAAAAACCAAACCCTTTGATGGAAATTTCAATTATACTTTTATTCTACCACTCTCTTGCCCCGGTAACTCAGCTGGGAAAGGGGCAAGTCCCGAACAAAACTACGTTTGTTTTTGGCCCAACACTGGAAACAAACAAAAAGAGAAGGGAAACATGCACAAAGTGGATAAACCAGTAAGAAAATAAAGTTCCTCAGAAAATGTAAGCTTAATCTAACTTAGCTGGTCTCTAATCTGTGAGTTGAATGAAAAGTAGCAGGGATGAAAAAGCTAGAGATAGAGAGAGGAGGCACAGGGGAGATTTAGAGAGTAAACGCCATGTACCTTTGCGACCTGAATGTTGACGGCGTCAGGTATCTCCCTCTGCAAAAGGAGGACCCCCGCATTCCTGACAACCCAAAGATCCTCCTCCGGCAGAGGGTCTGGCCAGCCACTCGTGTTTGCCCCCCCAACTATGATGATAGAATTCTGCCCATCAGATCCAAGCAGCATCACCACGGCATGCCCCGTGGGTTCCCCCTCCACCCTCTTCACATGCTCCAAGCAGATGCCTCCCTGGGCCAACGCATCCGTCACCAATCTGCCATGAGCATCCTCACCCACCTGCCCTATGAAATAAGTGGGGTGGTAATCCAGCATCCCGGCACACGCAGCCTGGTTCGCCCCCTTCCCACCTGCTAGGGTTTGACCCCTTTTTGCAGCCACAGTCTCTCCTTCCTTTGGGAGCCTCTCGATCTCGACATAAATGTCTGCATTTGCCGAGCCCACCACCACCAGGGGGTTCTTATTTTCAGTTTTTTGGGTTTGTGATGAAGCCGATGAGCACAGAGGGTGGAAACGCTTATTGGTATTGATGGGGAGGGGGAAGACAGGGATTTTTGGGGTGGTGGAGTTAGGGTTTTGTGAAGTGGGGCAGTGGTGATGGGGTGCTCGGAACGTGATCCCGCACGCGCCACTCATCTTGATGCTAGGATTCAGGGTTTTGGGTTTAGCAGCTTATGATGAAGTCTGGTGTTCCTTTGAAGCTGTATGGCGGACGGCAAGCAAATTCAATTATAGAAAGGGAGGGAGAGGAGGCATCTGGAGCTAGGGGTGGCAACAGGTGGGATCGGTTCTGGGTACGGATCCAAAAAATAAACAATGGGGACTCGGATCCAGAAAGGTACCCGATTGGATCCGGACTTATGAAAAAGATTTTTTAAGCTGCTAGTTATATAAATAGTACAAAGTATTAACTCCCGACTGTCAAATCTTCATCGTGTGGTTTAAAATTTATATTATTATTTAAATTTTAATTTTTTTTCTATAAATCAAATCGTAATAAAAATTTGGACGTGTGTACTATAAAATAAGGTACACAATAAAATAAGAAAAAAGTTTATATAAGGTTGCAACCTTAAAATGTAAAATCACAAATGCACCTCAAAAATCTATCGAAATTTTGTTTTAAAAAGGCACTCTAATCGATCATCTCGACATCGAGATGTATGAATATGAAAAAAAAAAGTTTTTTGAATCCTAAAAATAGTGCATCTTGCAACATATTATCTAAACGGTCCATTTTCAAGATTTTCATATATTTATAGATCTACTTAATTTTAACTATTTTTAAAATTTAAAATTTTCAAATTAGGTACGAAAATAGATTTTAAGATAATACTAATAATTTTTTACAATAAAAATAAATGTTATGATAAAATTTTAAGGTGCGCCTTAATTAGATTGTTTAAGGTTGCAACCTTATAGAAACCGCACCCATAAAATAATATATAAAACATATTTTCTAAAATATAAAATGATAAAAATACCCCAGAAAAATAATGGGGCTAATTTTGCCATTTTAAATTTTTAAAGTAATTGTTTTATATTTGGGTGCGGTTTCTATAAGGTTGCAACTTTAAACAATCCAATTAAGGCGCACCTTAAAATTTTATTATAACATGTACTTTTGTTGTAAAAAATATGAAAATTATCGCTAATATACCTTAATTTTAAAAAAATCGCAAAAAAACTCTGACTTCCCAAAATCTTGCCCATACCTTTTTTCTCAATTTTCGACATTTTCTGGATGAAAATACCCTTTAAGGTAGTCTTTCTATCGTAATGCATTGCGACCATTCCGTTGTAAATAGAGATAGAATTACGATACTTCTAGTATCGTAATAATGTGAATATCTATTACGGTACTTTAATTACCATAATAACATAGAGTATTACGGTAATTAAACTACCTTAAAGTAGTATTACGGTAATTTTATTACTGTAATATTGCCCAACTCAAAACAAAAGATTTTCTACTCTCTCAAGTCTACTATCTATTTATTCCCTCAACAAAAATCTATGCTAGCTGTATTTTTCAAATATCAAATTTTGAGGATATAATCTCTACTTAATTTTTATATGGTTATCAAAATTTTAGAACAAAAACACTGTTAAATAGGTATTTTCGAGCGAGGGAGTAGATCCACATCGTGCTTCCATAGGAACATGGATTTTTTTAAAAGAGATAGGGGTAGCCCTGATATTAGAGTTTTGATTTGAAGCTTTAAAAATATTACAATATTCTTAATACCGTAAAGGCTTTATGATATTCTTATTATTGTAATACTTTTGATTTATGATATTCTTATTACCGTAATACTTTAAAAGCTTCAAACCAAAGCTAATATCAGGGCTACCCTTGTCTCTTTTCAAAAAATCCATGTTCCCATGGGAGCACAATATGGATCTACTCTCTCAGTCAAAAACACCTATTTAAGAGTGTTTTTGTTCTAAAATTTTGATAACTATATAAAATTAAGTAGAGATTATATCCTAAAAATTTGATATTCGAAAAATATAACTAGCATAGATTTTTATCGAGAGAGTAAATAAATAGTAAACTCGAGAGAGTAGATAATCGTTTGTAATGTGGCTTGGGCACTATTACGGTAATTAAATTACCGTAATACTACTTTAAGGTATTATGGTATTTTAATTACCGTAATACTCTATGTTATTACGGTAATTAAAGTACCGTAATATATGTTCACGTTATTACAGTACAAGAAGTACCGTAATTCTATCTCTATTTATAACTATATTTTAATTACCGTAATGGTCACAATGCATTACGATAGAAAAACTACCGTAAAGGGTATTTTTGTCTAGAAAATGCCAAAAATTGAAAAAAAGGGTGTGGGCCGGGTTTTGAGAAGTTGCAGTTTTTTTATGATTTTCTTAAAATTAAGGTATATTAATGATAATTTCCCTAAAAAATATTTAGTATTATCTTAAAATCTATTTTCATACCTAATTAGAAAATTTTAAATTTCAAAAATAGTTAAAATCAAGTAGATCTATAAATATATGAAAATCTTGAAAATGGCCGGTCTAGATAATGTGCTGCAAGATGCACTATTTTCAGGACTCAAAAACTTTCTTTTCCATATTCATGCATCTCGATGTTAAGATGATCGATTAGAGGGTTTTTTCAACATTAAAACAACATTTTGATAGATTTTTTAGGTGCATAAGGTTGCAACCTTATATAAATTTTTTCCTTTATATTTTTATATGGTACACAATAGTTTTAGGTATATACACCCAAAATTTCATTGTAATCTGATTTCTAGAAAAAAGATTAAAACTAGCTCTATTATGTAAGTCAACGTTCCTTTATGTGAAGAGAGAGACATAGAGAGGTTATGTACTCATCCTTTAGAGAGAGACTGAGAGGTGTAAGTACATAGATTCCTTTGCTTGAATTGAATTGTCTTGCCATTTTTTAAAGGGAAAAGTTTATATAGAGCCGAGACTCTAAACAATCAAATTTGAGCCTACCTCAAAAAATTTACTTTAAGAGGTTGTTTTGATATCCAAAATCATCAAATTGATCATCTCAACATCATGATACATGGACATGAGAAAAAAATGGATTTCAAGTTTTGAAAATAGTGTATTTTGTAATGCATTTTTTGACCGTTAATTTTTAAGTTTTCATAGATCTATCGTTCTACACTATTTTATAAATAAAGATAAATATGTATTTTAAAGCTATCACAAAGATTTATAGTATTGAAACTACATTTCTCAACACTATTTGAAGGTAGGCGCTGGCTCTATACAAACTGCACCCTTTTTTAAATAAAGCAAATTATCCAATAGTTAGAGAAAATCAAGGGGATTTGAGATAATTTGGAAATGGAGATAATTTAGGAGAAATATGAGAGGAAAACTAATGTATGGAATAGTAGGAGAGACTCACAAAGTATTTAACATTATCGTAGAGAAAATCAAGATAAGCAAATCACACAATAGGGAGAGAAAATCAAGGGGATTTGAGATAATATGGAAATTGAAATATTTTAAGAGAAAGATGAGAGGCAGACTTACGTATGGAATAAGGATTTGACGGTTGATAGAGATCGAAAATTTTTAGAAGTAATTTCTCTCTACATATTCCAGTCTCTCTCTTTCCATGACATTCTCTCTCTGTCTTCTTTCTTCTCTCTCTCCACGACTCCCCTCCCTCTCCCTCTCTCCCCATATGTCTCTCTCCCCCTCTCTTATGATTTTCTCTCTCTATCTATTATCCACAATCATATTTTTCTCTACTACCTTTCTCTCTCACCTCATTCTTTGTTTAGAACTTCTCTATTTATTTATTGGTATTAGGATTTTGTATTTTTGGTTTCTAGTTTTTTGGTTAATGAATAATTTCAATTTATTGTAGATATTTGAGTACATGTGGAAATTTGAATAGGAAAATAATTATATGATTTAAAACCCTATGATATCAATAGCATTAAAGTTCTTTCATATTCTTGTGACATGTGTCCACCCTTTAACTCTTGCTTAATAATGTAGTATAGATAAAATACGGGGAATATTTGTTGTTGAGGAGGATTATTTAAAAGGGTGTGGTTTCTATAAAGTTGTAACCTTAAACAATCCAATTAAGGCGCACCTCTAATTTTTATCATAACACGTAATTTTGTTATAAAAAACTCTTAGGACTATCTAAAAATCTATTTTCATATCTAATTATAAAATTTTAAACTCAAAAAATAGTTAAAATCAAGTAGATCTATAAAAAATATTGAAAATAGACGGTCTAGATAACGTGTTGCAAGATACGTTATTTCTGAGACTTAATTTTTTATTTTATATATATATTTATAACACTCAGTGTCGAGATTATCAATTAGAGAGTTTTTCGATATTAAAATAACCTTTTGCGATGGATTTTTAAAGTATGTTTTTAATTCTACATTTTAAGGTTGCAACCTTATATAAGCTTTTTCCTTATTTAAATATGGTGAATTGGTATAATGGGAAGGCTATTGTTTCATGGAGATTGATGGTTGTACTCAGGGTGGTAAAGAATCTATGGCAAGATAAAGACGTGTATCAAGTTGTGACGTGCAAGCACATGCTTTATGTGTGGATTGATGATATTTTGTTATAGTTTTTTATTTATTTTTTTATTTTTTTGAGCTTATTGTAATGTGGTTACATTAAAGTTGTTGTAATTAGGAAAAGATCCCGGGCTTAATTGGTTAGTGCTTGACGATTTGCAATACTACATCCTAGGCCCAATTCCTATCAAGTGTAAAGGGTCCTCTCCCCACTAACTCACAAAAAAAATATATTGAAATTATTTTATTTTAATTAATACAAATTTATGTAATTATTTGATTTGGTGTAATTGTTTGATGGATAAGTTGCAAGAAAAAAAATGATATAACTCGAAATGAATATATTCAAGAGAATTTAGGTGTGACACCAATAGGCAATAAGAGGAGAGAAAGTAGACTAAACCTAGGTGGGCTGGCGATACACTTGTTAGGAGGTGTGAGTTAGTTCAAGTGGAAGACCAAGAAAGGACAAGGGGTAAGTTAGTTAAAGTGAAAGATTAAAAAAAGGCAATGGATAAGCCTAAAAGGACATGGTTGAAAGTTCAAGTGGAAGGCTGAAAAAAGACAAGGGGTAAGTTAGTTCAAGTGGAAGGCTAAAAAAGGACGAGGAGTAAGCCCAAAAAGACATGGTTGGAAGTAGTGAGAAAATATACAGGGACTTTGTGGCCTCAGGACTTGTGGCTTCACTGATGGTATGACCCTTGTAGAGTAGAATAATGGCCCAACATTCGTTTAATCGACCCTAAGTAATTGGAAAAGGCTTTGATGATAATATGTGATTCTTGTCAAAAAAAAAAAAAAATGAAAGAAAAAAGAACAAGAAAATTAAGATCCCACGTGATTTGAAGGTGACCATAAGGAGTGGACCACATGGACCATGTTTAAAATATGGTCCTTCAAAATTATAGTCTCATAACTACACATCGACCATGATCCTCATGACAACAAAAGGTAGGCCAAAGATCTTAGTCTGACGGGCTGTTTGTTTTTATTCACAAAAAACATAAAGCTAACATATATCACAATGCTTTGGATGTTTTTATTTTATTTAGAATGTTAAAATAAACGCAATCGTCCAACACAACAACTACAATGAATCACAAATTTGGGGCTGCCAACGGACCGGGCCCATAAGGACCGAATCGAAAATTACCCGTGAAAAGCCCACCCCGGAAAAGTACTAGTTTAGCCCGGACTGACCTGAAGCCCATTAGCAGCCCGTTATGGCTCTATTAGCCCATGTCGGCACATTAAGAAACCTTTTTGTTTAGAAAATAAATTATTTTTATTTTTCTCACTCTTCAAACTTTTACTTCCAATAACCATATTTTTTTAGAGAGAAAGAGAGATTGGGTTTCTAGAGAGAGAGAAAAATAGAAAGAGAGATTCAGTTTAGAGAGAAAAAAAGATGTTGGGTTTCTAGAGAGAGAATGGATTTTTAGATATGAAAGAGAAACTGGGTTATTTTAGAGAATTAATTATTGGGTTTTTAAAGAGGAAAGAGAAATTGGGTTGTTTTAGAGAATGAATTATTGGGTTTCCAAATAAAGAGCATGAGTTCGTAAGAGAGCTTGAGTTTTTAAATAGAGGAAAAGATCATGAGTTCTTAGAGAGAGAAAGAGAAATTGAGCTTCTAGATAGAGAATAACTTTATAGAGAGATATCCAGGCTACCCAAATGACCTGCAAATGCTTGGGTGATGGCCAGTATTTGAAAAACCGGACGGTCAGAACCCGAATCGGCCGGCTAGCTCATTACTGGTGGGGTGGCGGTTCCGGTTAGGTCCGGTTTTAGTGTACTAGTAAAAACACAGATCGTCTTGAAAACAATCAGCTAAAAAACCGGCCGGTTTGGCCTTGAGCCGGAGAATTTTTGAAAAAATCGACCGGTTTTGTAAAAACAGGTCCGGTTTGGCGATATAACAAAATAACGGTGCCACAGCAAATAACGGTCGTTATTTGCAACAATGCCCGTTATTTGGGCAGAACCCGTGATCCGCCATTTTTTGTAGCTTTTGATGCTTTTTTCTGCCTTTTTTTGTTTTTTGCGGCTCAATTATTGTACTATACATTCAAATCTTCTATAAATCCATCAATATTGAATAAAAACCAGCAAGGTTAGATCAATTTTGGTGAATTGTTTGTGCGTTTATTTGTGTTCTTCATTTTTTTATGAAAAAGCCGCCATTTCTTTGATTTTGGCATGGTTTTCTAGTTTTTTTCGATAAAAAGTTGGGGATTTTGATGATCACAGATATACATATATATCAAGACTCCTGATTTTATTGAAATAGAGAGATTTGGGGCTCGATTTTGAGATTGAAGCAGGCAAGGTAAGCTCGAACCCAAATTTTTTTCTTAATTTTGCAGCTCTTTTAGGACTTTTCAGACAATATTTGACTAGTATTATTTATTGTAATAAATAAAAGAACGATTTTTTAACAACAAAAACAAAATTTGGAGCTCGATTTTAGGAATTTAGGGTTTTTTGGAGCTCGATTATAGGAATCAAGTGTTTTTTGGAGCTCGATTTTAGGAATTTAGGTTTTTTTTTGTTTTTAATATTATAATATATATATTTATAATAATATATTTTTGTGATGAATATGAGAATATATATACACAACATTTGTGTGAGATTATTGATTGCATAAAATAAATGAACTAATTTTAGAACAAAAACAAAAATTTGGAAGTCAATTTTGGGGGTTTTAGGGATTTTCGGGATTTTAGGGTTTATTGAATGAAAAATAAAATTGATATTTTTTTTGTGAGGATTGTTTTTAATGTTATATAATATATATATATTTATAAAAATATGTTTTTTGTGATGAATATGAGAATATATATAAACAATATTTGTATGAGATTATTGATAGTATAAAATAAATGAACGAATTTTAGAACAAAAACAAAAATTTGGAGGTCAATTTTGGGAATTTTAGGGATTTTAGAGTTTATTGAATAAAAAATAAAATTGATATTTTTTTTTGTGAGGATTGTTTTTAATGTTATATAATACATATATTTATAAAAATATGGTTTTTGTGATGAATATGAGAATATATATAAACAATATTTGTGTGAGATTATTGATTGCATAAAATAAATGAACGAATTTTAGAACAAAAACAAAAATTTGGAGGCCAATTTTGGGGATTTTAAGGTTTATTGAATGAAAAATAAAATTGATATTTTTTTTTGTGAGGATTGTTTTTAATGTTATATAATATATATATTTATAAAAATATATTTTTTGTGATGAATATGAGAATATATATAAACAATATTTGTGTGAGATTATTGATTGCATAAAATAAATGAACAAATTTTAGAACAAAAACAAAAATGTGGAGGTCAATTTTGGGGATTTTCGTGATTTTAGGGTTTATTGAATGAAAACTAAAATGATATTTTTTTTGTGATGATTGTTTTTAATGTTATATAATATATATATTTATAAAAATATATTTTTTGTGATGAATATGAGAATATATATACACAATATTTGTGTGAGATTATTGATTGCATAAAATAAATGAACGAATTTTAGAACAAAAACAAAAATTTGGAGGTCAATTTTTGGGATTTTAGAGTTTATTGAATGAAAAATAAAATTGATATTTTTTTTTGTGAGGATTGTTTTTAATGTTATATAATATATATATTTATAAAAGTATGTTTTTTGTGATGAATATGAGAATATATATAAACAATATTTGTGTGAGATTATTGATTGCATAAAATAAATGAACAAATTTTAGAACAAAAACAAAAATTTGGAGGTTGATTTTGGGGATTTTAGGGTTTATTGAATGAAAAATAAAATTGATATTTTTTTGTGAGGATTGTTTTCAATGTTATATAATATATATACTTATAAAAATATGTTTTTTGTGATGAATATGAGAATATATATATATATATATATATATATATATATATATATATATTCAATAGATTTTTTTTTGTATTCCCAATATTATTTAAATTTTAGGGAGACATTTTTTATGAATGATTTGATTTTGTGGAGTCATTTTGATTCAAAAAACACTAAGTATTCCAAGTATTCTTTAAGTATTGGACTACCTATTGGCTATACTTCATTATGCAATTGGGTCATAAAGCTTAAAATTTTATATCTTTATGTATGCAGCACTGTTATGAAAAATGGATATATTTAGTTGTTCAACTTTAATTGTGTTTAAAGCCCATTTTTAGAGAGGTTCAGTTTTGGCAGCATATCTTATTAGATCTAATCAACATACAGAATTGATCTAAACATACAAAATTAATCTATTCTACTAGCTTGTAGAACTCCTTGGAGCAATGTATGCTTTATAGTTTAAACTTATAGCAATGAGTGTATTAAATTCCACGTTTGCAAAGTGGATGTATTTTTCCCTACTGATGCATCCATTAGAACTTTTTGAGAAATACTTTTTACCTTGAATATATATTTATGGCAAGGGTCACTATCACATGAAATACAAACTACTCATCAGGAATTGAGGTATCTTTATATGGATTACTTCTTGTTTAATAGGTTGCTGCTCTTATTCAATTTCATGGTGTACCATATACTTTGGGAAAGGTTTGGGCACTTATTTTTGTTCATATTACCTATTGAAGGATTTACTTGACCCTAGCCCCCTAGAAAACATATTTCACCACATTTCTTAATGCATTCCCCTCATGCATGGCTTTTTCAGCTTTCATGGTCTAGAGGCTCACATGCATTTTTTTTATTTAGAAATATTAATTGAATGGCATGGTGATTCATGGTTATCTTAATTATAATTTTTTTTTTCTATTGGATGTTATTGTAACTTGTTCATTTTCATGAGAAAGTAGGGCTTAAATATCCATGCTTACAAGGTCCCCTTGGTAGAGTGATTTTCCCAAATAAATATTTTTTTAATGAACTTTTATGTTAAGGAAAATTTACAATAAAATAATAAGATGAGAAGGGGAGATGTGACATGACAGTATGGTACAAAAGTGAATGACAAAGGAAGGGTTCGATGTAATTTTTGTAACAAGGAAATGTGGGTGATATTTATCGCCTAAAAGATCATCTTGCTTGGGTAAAGGTAATGTCACCGGTTGTAAAGAAGTGCCACAAAGAGTAAAACAACAAATGATAAAAATAATTACAAAAGGAAAAAGAAAAAAGTGCAGAGAAAAAGGGATGCAGAGGAGATAGGGAGGGGGTATGAAATTCCAATAGATGAGGAAGATGACCAAGAGGCAGAATTTGAGGCGCAAATGGAGCGAGCTAGGATTGCCATTCAAGAGCTTAATTATAGACAAATGGAAATTCAAGAGATATATGGGAGAAGGGATGATGCATCCAATAGACGTCAACCTCAAGAACATGTAGTATCGAGTAGGGGAGTATGTGGGCCTTCATTGCTTAGATCCACATCTAGTAGATTGAGACGTAGTTTCTCTAGTTGCCCATCCTCTTCTAATCGGCCATCTACTACTCAACGACATGAACCCATAGATGTGCCGTCAATGACCCGCGAACCCTGGACTTGATCCCCATAAGTCACAATATCATAAAAAAAAATTAAAATTTCCGTCAGCAGGTGTATTAATAGAAAAGTGAGAAAGATGATTAGCATATTTCTGGTATGCTAATGCACTGCCATTTAATTTTACAAGCTCAGACTTCTACCCACAAATGGTAGCTGCTATAGTTGAGGCAGGGCCAGGTGTTAGAGGTCCAACTGCGAAGGAGCTTGCAGGGTTATGTTTAGAACATGTTGTTTATGATGTTGATAAGCATATTGCATAGTTCAAGGTCTGCTGGCCAGGTACAAGAGTGACTATTATGACTGACGGTTGGAAGGACAAGTCCCATAGGCATCTTGTTAATTTTTTAATAGGTTGCCCTAGGGGCATTGTTTACCACTCTAGCATTGATTTATCAAGAAAGAGACATACTGGGAGATTGATATGCGCACATCTAGACAAAATTGTAGATGTGGTTGGGCTTGAAAATGTGATCCAAGTAGTGACTGATAATGCTGCGAATTACAGAATAGCAGGCTTGTTGCTAATGGAGAGAAGACCCAATCTTTATTGGACTGCTTGTGCTGCATATTGTATTAATTTGATGCTCAAGGAAATAAGGAAGCTGAAGAGGGTTAAATATTGTATTTTGAGGAGCAAGTTGATTCTAAGGGTTATATACAATCACACATATCTTCATGCTTTGATGAGGGAGCATTGCATGCGAGAGATTGTCAAGGAATCCACTACTAGATTCGCTACAGCGTTCCTTACAATACAATCGATATTGGTAAACAAGACAAGATTGAGGTCAATGATACGCTTTAATGAATGACAGACTGATAGGGCATCAATGAGTCAACTTGGAATGCAGGTTGAAACCACCCTTCTCGATCGGAGGTTCTGGGCTCGATGTAACCATGTTGTTTCTATAACTGAACCTTTAGTACATGTGCTGAGGTTAAGTGACTCTGATGATAAACCCGTAATGGGGTTTCTGTTTGATACAATGAGACGTGTAAGGGAAGCTATATTTGAGAATAACATATGGAATGAAGAGATATTAGAGATTGTTGATCGTTGGTGGAGAGACCAACTACACCAAGATATCTATGTAACAGGTAATTTATGATTCACTGTCGCAATTCATGACTCTTTCTCAACTCCGAGAAAAGTTACCGTAATTAATAATATAACAAACCACATGCAGGGTTCTTTCTTAATCTACAAAATTTGTACTCCAATGCCACTTTAGATGATGCAGATATCATGGAAGGGGTAAGAAACTGCATCTATAGACTTGAACTTGATCTTGAAACTCAGATGGAGTGTATGAAACAGGTAAACCTTAATCAAAACGTATATGTAATAAAATTTCAATTTACAATAATGAATTGCATTTCTATGTAGTACTAATTTCTTGTATATGCATCTTGTTATTTCTAGCTTATTATGTACATGGAAAAAAATAGGGAATTTGCATACAACAATGCCAAAAAAGCAGCTGCAACATTGCACCCAGGTTAGTTTTAAGTTAAAACTTGCAATAGTTTAGTACACTACTATCTGTAATTTTTTTAAATCAATTTATTTTCTATTGTTAAGTATTTCTATGTTTGTCTGTGTCATCACAATGGTGGATGATACACGGAATTCGAATAAAGCAATTGCAAAAAATTGTCGTTAGAATTTTGAGTCAAACCTGTGCTGCCTGGGGCTGTGAGAGAAACTAGAGTACATTTTAATTGATACATGCCCCGAGGCGGAATAGGTTAAAGACACACGCCCCAAGGCAGAATAGGTTAAAGACACAGACGCTGCACAACTTGGTGTACGTTCATTATAATTTGAAATTGAGAGAGAAATATATAAGGAGGAACCCCACAGACTACACGCCGATCAACCTTGATTACATCTTCCGGAGCGACCTCGCCGATGAGTGGGTGTCACTAAGGACCCCACTACTAGACCAAGATTTTCTTAGTGGGGCAGTTGCCGATATGGATGATAATGTGAATGTTGCAGCATCCAATGAAGGAGACATGACAATGGACATGGATGACGATTATACACAGGATGAAGATGATGCACATGATGATGAAACAGATGAGACAATGGAAAACAATTGACAAGAACCAGTCATCCAGGAATGTGAAGGGGCACAACATGATGCGGTACCTGATGAACAAGAAGATTTAATGAGATTAGCTCGGGAGGAAGTCCAGGCATTGAGGCATTGGAGTTACTCAACAAGGGAGAGACGAAGTTGTAGCCGTCTCCGTAACCTTGTTATTCATGATGATGACAATATTGAAGATACTGAGGGCCATAACACAAAACAGGTTGGGGGTAACACAGAACAGGATGCGGGTAACACATAACAGGGTGGGGGTTAACATAGAACAGGGTGGGGGAGAGCATGAAGGCTGGACGAGTATAGGAGACTTTGGCCAAGGGGGTACTACTAGAAATATTCTTGACTGGTGAGTGGGCACAACTGCGGCATTACAGACTCCACCAAGCCTTACTCAGATTTTTCGCCCCGTAAATCCTGATAGTGAAACACAACAATATCATGATCCCCCTCGCCACTCTCATTACTACTAGCATTGTTAGTTGGACTTTGTAACTTCATTAATTGAATTAATGTCAAATTCTAAATTGTCTTGCATATCTTCATAGTATTCAAATATTAATTTATATAAAAAAAATTTTCAATTTTTTTTGTAAGATAAATGTATGTAATATAATAGTATACACTTAATCTAAGTTTTTCAATTTTTTTCAATTTTTTTTTAAATTTTTTTGGATGTTTATTACCTTTTTTTTTAAAAAAAAAAAAAAAACTACTTGACCGGTTAAAACGGTTAACCGCTCCGATTAGTCCGGTTCCGGTTCAAACCGCTCCCAGCCCCAAACCGGTTAACCGTTCCGGTTCGATTTTGCGAACATTGGTGATGGCGCTTAGCAAGTACTGGCACGTGTGAATATAGCAGGCCATGCCAAATAACATAGCTTCTTCGATTCAACCACGAAGTCTATATTGAACGCTCTCTCTCTCTAGGTAAAATGGATCTCTCTCACCATTTGAAATGGGTCTTTCTCTACCTTTGGATCTTTCTCTACCATTAGTAACGAAGAAGTCCCTCTCCTGTTGTGGTAGAAAGTCTCAGCTAAGAGGAAATAGAAGGGCGGATACTTTCCTCATACTGCGTCTCTAGATAGCAAAATATAGGAAGGGGAGAACTAAAATAAAAGGGTTCACCTTTTTGGGCAAATTCTCAACATAAAGAAACATTACCATTTTATAGTCATTATAGTAATATAAAATTAATATTTTTTTATATAATAAATCCAAGTTGGGTTTATTGGAACCTGTACCCAACCGATGCCTATTTCGGGTCAATAGCGATGGACTCGGACCCGACCCACCGGGTCCAATGCTGGATCTATACACAAACACATGTCGGGTCTACCCGGCGGCTCTTGGGTCCAGTGCCACCCATAAGAGAAAGAGAGATTGTAACTTCTAGAGAGAAAATGGATTTGAGAGAGAGAGAGATTTGGGTTGTAGAGAAAATGAAGTTTCAGAGAGAAAAGAGATAACGGGGTTTCAGAGACCGAATGAATTTTAAATTTTATAAAAAATATTTTAACATGTATTTATTTTTATTTTCATTTGCCTTACTACAAACAATAAAATTTTGAAGAGTGAAGATACAAAAGAAAAAAGGAAAAATAAGCTGGGCCGGTCATTATTGGGCCTAGACGAGACAATTTTCGGGCTGGTCCGTTAAAAGCTCGGTCCAACTTAATAACAACACGTGTCCATATCATCCCAACCCAAAGCTCGTTAGTGGCCATTTGACGGGCCCAGCCTGGAAACCTGAATCCCAGCCCTCTCCATTAATAGCCCTAACAAAAATGCTTTAGACACAGGTGGTTATCACGTCCGTCTTGTACACAAAAGGTTCCTAAATAAAAGGTAATACAATAAATATCTAGCTTTTCAAGCACACATTTGAGTTGCGATTATCGTACTCTTAAATTAGATATGTAAAGGTAATGTTAGCTCTTTTTCTCTTTCTTATATATGAATGCTTATTGGTTTTTTTTTTTTAACTTAAGAATAAATGGTCTAATTATATTTTTTATTTTTATAACATGGTGGTCTTTAACATAAATTTAAGAATATTAATTTAAAGATAGGGGTCATACAATGAGGCCATTTGAAATCTCTCTCTTTCTATTAAAAATCTCTTCCACTAAATTTATTCTAGAAACCTAAAAAATTAGATTTTTGAAAAATAAATATGTTAATTTGAAAATTGGTACATATTCTAATAATTTCTACATTGATAACCAAATCTTGTATTTTATTTATTAATTTATTTGTATTATAAATTATGTAATGTACTATTTTTCTTACAGTTGTCAAGAATATATTTTAAATTAAATGATATGATAAGATATTTTAGGTTTGTTATTATTTGTATAGAAAAATATTTATAACATGTAAACCAATAATTTCAATTTTAGTATATAATGTTATAGTTAGTTAGGTTGTAATAATTTGGGTTTTTTTTAGTGGATTAGGGTTTTTCACCAATTCGAGAATTTGGTGGCCATTTTTTCATTGATTTATTCCATTCTTTATTGTAGTCAATGTATGATTATATACTTTATCCATGATAATTATGTGATTTTTCTTTATGTGATGTATTGGTTAACATAAATTCATACAGGGAAAAACATCTCAATATTCGCATATTAATGAAAAAAAATGAAAGTTAATAATGTAGTATCCCATTTCTTATTGGATTCCTAAAAAAACAATATTCATAATTATTTTTAATAATTTTTTTGTATTTTTTAATTGCCGAATCCAATCGATTCAGCCGATTCTCTATCCGAACCGCCGATTCACCGATCTGGATGGTTTTTGGGATGCCTAATTTGGGGCACCAATCCATTTTTTAAACCACTAGTTTTAAGTGTTAAAAACTTGAATGTGAGCGTCCTTGCACAACGAACTATAACTCGAGCACATATACTGAGCTCCTGTGGGAGCATATTATATATGTATTGCACAACAAACTATAAATAGAGCTCATGTGGGAGCATACTGTATATGTATTCCCTTGCACAAAACATCTATTTAGGAGGAATTTTTTAGACTAAAAGTTTTGTAACTACATAGTCTAATTTTGGGAACTACATATGATTTACTAATTATTTTAAAATAAAATAAAAAAACTAAAATTTGAGTTTAAAAATTAGACTGTTCCTATTCAATGCGTTAGTTTTTTCTAGTACATAGAATTTATTTTTTAAAAAATATTTTGCTGAGATTATTCTAATGGTTGTAGAGTTTACATCCCCAAGACTTAATATCTACAAAAGCATCCCTAGCATGAGTTTTGCCCAAATGCGTAAATTGATGGATACCCAAGAGGGAGTAAGGAAATCTTTTGCCCTGTAAATATATCACATGTCAAAAGCTTTCATGCTCCGATAGAAGTAACTTCTATTTTTGGTGAAAGCCAAACTTGAAGTAATTATAGGAAATTAATAGGGATGCATCTTTTCAACCGGCAATAAAAAATTTTCCAGTGGCGTTGTTCGCAAAAAGTAGATGCCTTTAAACAATCAAAGTAAGATTCACTCTAAAATGGTGTCGAAAGATGATTTTTCCCGAAAATCTTCATGATAGCAAAAAAAAATAAATTTTTTTTTTCTAATTATGAAATATAAATTTTAAAAACTTGTGTAAATTGAGCAGATCTATGAATAAAAATATTATAAATGGACGGTTCAGATAATGCATTACAAAATGCACTATTTTAGGACTAAAAAAAGTAATATTTTTTTGGGAAAATTTCGGATAGAATCCTAATTCCTCGTATTATTTTGTAGTAGACTTTATTTCTATTTTTCTTTCAAGCTTTCATTGTACCCTCTCATCTCTTATCTTCCTATTTTATTGACTTTTAACCTACCAGTTCATCCCAATTTTTTTTTAACCCTCTTTTGCCCTTTCTAAATATTAAAAAAGATTTTGGGTTGAAATGGTATAAAGGATTTGTTGAGGTTATTTTTTACGATCAAAAGTCAATAAAAGAGGGAGATAAGAGATGACGGGTATGGTGAAATCTTTAGGGGTTTCTTATGCCACTTGAAAGAAAAACGGAAGGGGGGTCTACAATGAAATAATATGAGGAATTAGGGTTATATACGAAAATTTTCCTAATTTTTTTCCATATCCATACATCGAGATTGAGATGATCAATTAGAAGGTTTTTAGTGTCAAAACAACCTTTTCCGCTGAGTTTATGAGGTACCCGTTAATTCTATATCTCTGTTGGGTCCATGTGTTATCTCTCAGTGTTCATAAAATTGATCTGAAACAGTTAACTGGACATGGTCTATAAGTGGTTTAACCAGCCCAACAATTAAATCGGCCGATTCAACCATTCTAACCGGGCAAAAAATGCTGAAGAAAATACAAAAATGCAAAAAATAACTAATAAAATATGAAAAGCATATAAAGAGTGACTAAAACAAAACACATTCAAAAGAAGTTGAAAATTGATGAAAAACATCGATTTTAAATAATCGATTTGTGCCTAGGGATATTTTTAAATTTTTTTGAAAAAGATGGAAAAATATAAAAGTGAGTATTGATGACCAATTTTTTTTTTTAATCTTTAGCATAACGTAAAAGATATTAAAAAAGTATTACAAAACAAATTCTTTATTTTTAGGAATTTATATGTATTTTTTTGAATTTTTTTAAATACTGGCTGAGTATCGAAACTGCCCAAAAAAACCGGTTCCGATCTAATCGGACGGTTACCGGTTAGACCGCTCGATTTTTCCAACAACGTTCTCTCCACATATGTGAAGAAAAAGAAGAAGAATATGGACTCTTAGTATACGATTCTCTGGCCTCTCTCTCTCTCACACACACATACACCTGGACCCATATATCTCTTTCAATGTAAAAAAAAGAAAAAGAAGAAGATGGCATGGCCTCCAAGTGTTTGATGTGGGGTCCTTCTTTCTCTCTCAACGTATGTTCCAAGTGTTCGAGATCTCTCTCATAAATACAAATTCAAAAGAAAAAAGAGGATGACATTTAAAATTTCATATGAGACCTTTTATATATATATATATATATATATACGCATGCACACACACATTAAACACATACACACACATTCACAAAATACATATGCACAAAACATATGGCCCGCACCACCCCAATCCCTTCCCTTAGTGACACAAACTGCCTGCCTTTGGGCCTGGGCGCCGCCTTTTTTAATATTGAAAACAACCATTCTAAATGTTGTGATTATTGCACTTAAATATTGGTTAGGTCCTTCATTTTAGTTTTTGTCCAAGTGTGGAGATTGCCGAGTTTGTCTTTTAATATCTAACAACAACAAAAATGTAAGGTAAACATTGAAGATTTTTTTCAACAAGTTCAAATATAATATTTACACTTGCAAAGGTGAGATTCCTTGATTCCAACATTACATGAAATGTGCATTCAAATATTAACATCGTGATTATAATATAATACTATTTTATTAGTATTAATATGTTATTATAGTATTATTATGTTATAATAATATCATTGTAATGTAATGGTATCATTATAATAATCATAATTATTATTTTTATAATAAATTATCAGTATTAATAATAATATTATAATTATTATAATAGATTATAGTAATTAAATAAGTAATATTATTTTATTGGTATTAATATGATATTGTAGTACTATTACATTGATAATTATATTATTATAATATATTAAAATAATATTACTAATATAATAATGTTATTAGAATTGCAATATCAACATTATATAAACATTTTCCTTTTTTATTCAGTACATATACTGTTCTACCTTGAGAGCATATATGTTGTACACTTATTCCCTCGAGTAGAAGACTAACTTTGGAAGATTTTCTTAGATCCAAAAATTTGGGAACCACAAAAAATTACTTAGATGATTATATTCAAAAAATAATAATTATTTTTAAGTTTTCTAGCACTTAGATCTCACCTTAAAAAATTGGAAGTTTTTCTATCAAATCTCGAGGCATTATTTTCTAAAAGCCCATAAGAATACAATTTGATTTTTATTTATTTATTTATTGAGTATAACATATAGCTCAAGAGATTACGTCCCCAAAATTTGGGGGACTTTAAGTAACCCTAGATTGGATTTTGCTTGAGGGAGTAAATAGACAGTATGCTCTCTCAAAAGTACGAAATTTTTGGCTTTTTATTTTGAATGTTAAAATAACACAAATACACGAAAGATTTCATGTTCCCGTAGAAGTATACTATTTACTCCCTCAAGTAAAACTTAAATTTGGTCTAATTTCATAAAACACAATTTTAGGGATGTGACCTCTTTAACACATAGAATAACCTCAATAAAATAATTTCCAGATTGTGCTTCCTTTACACATGAAAAAATAATGTTTCAAAATTGAAAAGAGACTGCCCAAATTTTAAGGGTGAGATTTAAGTACTAGAAAACTCAATATTTCATTTTTTTCTTTTAAAATTAATTATCTAGTGATTCTTTGGCAATATTGAAAATTTTAAATTAAAAAAGATCCTCCTTAGCAGGTCTTCTTAGAGAGGGAGTAGATATATAGCATTGCTCTCATAGAAGCATAGTATATGTGAAAGTTGGACTTATGTGATCTAGCCGGTGTATGTATTTTTTTTTTCTTCTTATTTTTTTTTTCTTTTTCTTTTTCTTTTCCGGCTTAGAACACTCATGTAGTCCATTACAATAAATTAACTTGAAAAGAAATAAAAAAAACAAATATGGGATCTAAAACTTGATGCCACTAAAACCTCTTTTAGTAAGCAAAGAAAACCACAACAATATGTTTGGGAATAATAAAAGACATAATACATAAATATGGCAATAAACAAGAAAGTGAATGCTAGAGATTACCTCAAACGGGTTTATTGTACCTCGAGTCACCACATTCCAATGCCGCGAGATCAATGGTCAACCTTTAATATCAAACATGAGAAAACAAATAGGTTAAACCCTCAAATGGAACAAGAACTCATTTCAAAGCTTCAATCTCAAAATAAGGCTTTACCCCTTATTCACCTAGTTGAGAGAACATCTCATTACTAAACCCTTAACCTTCTAGGCATGTGAGAGATGGGAGATGACAGATATCTTCTACTATGTGGGGCGTGCCCCTTTCTTTGAGTATGAGGAAGAGAGAGCTTTATCTAATTATAAGGGTGTGCTCCTCTTCATGATCTAGAGAGGGAGAGAGAGAGAGACAGAGAGAGAGATATATACTTTACTAGGTGGAGCATGCCCCTCTATAGGCTTAGAGAGAAAGAGATAAGAGAGAGAATGTAGAGATTAATATGTAGAGATATAGGAGAGGGCATCTCTTTTTTTATAGTGCGTCAAGGGGTTTAGGGTTTTTCATGGCTTGCCTCTTTTTGTGACATTGAATATGTACCATTGATCTTGGGTGACTTGTGGGGTGAGAGATATGAGTCATCCATTCTATAGAAAAGCCATCAAGATCATATAGAAGGTGCTAGAACATTTATCCCCCATTTCCTAAAACATTTTCCCATCATTTAATTTAAATAAGTACATATCTATAATAATATTATGTTTTTTTATTTTCATGCATAAGCTTTCTCACACTTTCTTTATTCAATTTCAAAGCTTCCTTCAAACACAATCTTTTCAAAACATAAGCTTTCTTCACCCTCAAGCCATAAACTTGAATTAAATAAAAAAGAAAGTCCACAAGGTGGGGCATGCCACCCTAAGTGGCACATCATGGGCCCCACCAAATTGTCATGATAGGCCCATATACATATTTGGGCATATCATGCAATATTAAAATTATTTAAAATAATTTATGATTTTTTAAATTCATAAAATCCAATTTGAATAATTAAATCAACATCTCTGTTTTTATAAATCTAAATTTCATAAATAAAATAAGCAAAGATTCATAAAAATTCAGATAACATTTTTAAAAATCATATAATATTATAATAAACATAATTAACTACTTTTGATAAGAAAATGATTCATATGGTCTACGAATAAACAAATAAATACTGGAGCACTCCACCTTTTACTGTGGACTACGATGATACTTTCTTTCTCAAACCGACCTAGTGTTGCCCATGAGCCACAGTCTATACATGAGCTCATTAGTGGGTCACCACAGTCTAGCAATATACAAAGGGTCGTAATCCCAGTGTGTGGATGTCAAGTTCTCCCTTAGAGACGTACCAAGGTCTCGTGGACCTGATGCAACTACAACTCTATGGTGTGTAAGAGTAATATTTCACACATGCACAAGCTTCACCTTGAAAGTTGGTTTGTTTTTTCGAAAGGCTATCATATGTGCATACCGTGTAATGGTACGACGATGAGGTTTTGACTCCCATCTTTGAAGGCTGCCATCACAGACAAGGGGCACACAATCCTTTGGCTCACTCATTCGGCTGTACTCTAACCTCATTAAGGGATGACTTATTATAACCCTTATCGGTTTATTCTTTACGCCTAGGTTACATGGGTTTTTTCCAATCAGCTGGCCTAGCTCGTCAAGCTCAGTCTGGTATCAGCAAATATCGTTTGCTTAGTATGATCTACACATGACTATACTTTCATTGAGCTCATGTTCTATTATATCAAAAAGTTCAATTACAAGCACCCATAAGGCCTTTAATGGCCACATATACCTAACACAAAGGAATATATTGTTCTTTGGTTTTGAAACATGTCTTAATGATTCTTTCTCGAGATTGTATTTTCCCCATCCTCGAATGAATGTTCATTTTTTTTTTACGGGTCTTAAAAAAATTTGTCCTTCAAAAACACCAAAACAAGAGGTCAAATAAACTCTAATTCTTTTAATGCACGCGAACAACAAAATCTAAGAACCAATAGCCACTTGCTTATTCTTTTAGGAAGAAGACCAGAATTCAAGAGAAAATTTTTATCAATTCGTGACTTGAATAAGGGGTCTGATGTCTTTATATAAAGTTTATAGGTGCCTGTCAAACAAAGAATTATGAGTACTTGTTGTGATTTCCCGTAAGAGAAATAACACTATGAGACCTCTCACACCCATGTGAGTAGGACCCCAAAGGATTATCATTAAATTTTGACACAGATTGGTTAGGTGCCTCGATCTCGCCCTCGGATCTGGATGATCTGGTGACACGTGTCTCGGGATTCAAAGGGAACCCCCTGGGACTTGAGATCGTTCTCTCGACAACGTTGCTCAAGAACAAGGGCAGGTATACCAACCAATGAGAGAGGAATTTGTAGTGAGGAAGGACACACTCACCTGAGTTCGTGACTCACTCAGGTTGCTCGCATGGGCACCCTCTTAGATCACGTCAGAAACCCCCCGAGTCGTACAACTGGTTCAGAATCGCCTCCCTTAGCCTGTATCCTCCTGTTTCTGTGATCACACACACATGGTTAATTTTATTAGACCAGTGAGCCAAGAGACCTCACCTTGTCTTTGGGTGAATGCACACAGGCGTGCACATTCAAAGGAGAAAAGAGAAGAAATGATGAGATGAGGGTTGGTAGAATGAAGAAGAGAGAAGAAAAGAAAAGAAAGGGACATTTGACCAAGTGGCTAGCTTAGCACAGTAGCTGGATTGACATGATGATTGACCTGATGTGGTAGCAAAATGGGCACGGTAACACGGACCGACACAACGACAGTATTACTTGACTACAGAACACCAACACCAACTAGTCTGGCACAACGGCGAGTTGGACGTAGCAGCAAGACGGGCACGATAACTTAGATCGACACGGCGACAATACTGCTCGACGATGAGACTACTGTGAAAGTGCTAGACTCATCCCTTAATCAAATAAGAGAGGAAGAAGAAAAAAAAAGAGAAAGAGGAGAAATAAAAAAAGCAGAGAGAGAAAGAAAGAGAGAAGAAAAGAGATAGGAGAAAAGAGAAGGAAAGGAGAAGAAAAGAAAGAGAAGAGAGAGAAAGAAAAAAAGAGGAGGAACAGAGAAGAGAGGAGTGTGGAGAGAAAGAAAAGAAAAGAGAAAAGGAAGAGAAGGGAGAAGAGAAAAGAAAGGAGAGACAGAAGGAAAGGGGAGAGAGAAGAAGTGAGAGAGAGAAGAGAAGGAAGAGAAATGAGAGAGAAGAGAAGAGATAGAAAGAAGAAATGTGAGAGAAGAAGAAGGGAGAAAAAAAGAAAGGTGAGAAAAAAAGAAGAGAGAAGGAAGCGTGGACGGCGATGAGCTTCCGCCGTCCATGACAGAGGAGAGAGAAGGAAGAAGGAAGCATAGACGACGATGGGCTTCTGCCGTCCATAAAAGGAGAGAGAGAATATAACATAGACGGTGATGGGCTTCTGCCGTCCATGAAAGGAGAGAGAGAAGTAGAAAACATGGACGACGATGGGCTTCTGCCGTCCATGACAGAGGAAAGAGGAGAGAGAAAGAACATGGAACGTGATGGGTTCCGCCGCCCATGACAAAGGAGAGAGATAGGAACGAGAAAGAGAAAGACACGCGTGACGCTAGGCATCGCCGCTCATGTCGTAAGGGACTCAGACACGACCCGATCCGCCACTCGAGAAAGGGCCTGATTCAATGTCCTTATCAAAAAATGACGAAAGAAATGTCATGCACAACGATGAGCTTCACCGTGCACAACATGGGGAAGGGGAAACTTGAACAGAGGCTCGGGCCGCCACTTGAGTTAAGGTCAGGCTCACTGTCCATGTTTCTAGAGGATAAGGGAAGAATGAGAATGTCATGCTCGGCGATGGGTATCGTCGTGCATGATTGGAGTGGAGAGAGAAAAGAAATAACAGGGTAAGAGAAAGAAAGACAAAGAGGAAGAAAGAGGGTTTAGGGAAGAGAAAGAAGAAAGGATAGTAGAGAGAGAAGGAAAATGAACAGTGAGCGACAAAAAGAAAGAAGAGAGAGAAAAGAAAAGTAAGGAGAGAGGTTAGGAAAGAGTCAGAGGAGAAAGAAGGAAAGAGATTATGAAAGAGCCATAGGAGAAAGAAAGAAAGAGATAGAAGGAAACATGCACGACGCTACCACCGCCGTGTGTATTAGAGAGAGAAGTTCATGCATGACACTGTCATCGTCATGCACGTTCAGACGGGGAGAAGCAGAGAGAAAGATAGAGCATAGAGAGAATAAATAAAGAAGGAGAAGAAGAAGAAGGAGAAGAGAGAGAAAGAAATGCACACGACGCTGACATCACTGTGTGTATTAGACAGAGAAGAGAAATTCATGCATGACATTACCATCGCCATGCACGTACAGACAGGGAGAAACATAGAGAAAGATAGAGCAGAGAGAGAATAAAGAAGGAGAAGAGGAAGAAGGAGAAGAGAGAAAGAGAAGGAAGAGAGAGGCATGCACGACTCTGCCACAGCCGGGCATATTCACAGAGAGGAAGAGAGAGAAGCAGAAAAAAGAAGAAAAAGAAAGAAAAGAGAGAGGAAAAAGAGAGAGAAAAAGGAGGAGAGAGAAGAAAGGAAGAGAGAGAATTACCTTAAGGAAGAGGGGTACCAGCTTAATTCTTCTCTCTCCTCTCTCTCTCTCCAAGACGTGTCTCTCCAACTCAATGTAAAAACTCATCCTTTATTGATCAATTGAACGTATGAAGGGATCCTTTACAATTAGGTTTAGCATGTACTTATAGAATTGGGCCCTAAACATGGGTGGATGCCAAAAAACTATCCTAATTGATGATAATTACAATTTATTTGAATTAAAATAAATTTTAAAAATGGGTAAAAAATGACTGTTTTGCCCTGGCCTAACAATACATGGAATTTCAAAACAGTCCCTATTGCTACCCTAGAACATGCATGATCTTCCATGGGTGATCCGAGGTTGCTCTGGTGTCCGTTTGACAAAAAGATGATTGCTTTCTTGTAGGGCACATCATGGCTATTGATTGATACTTACTTCGAGCCATAGATCGTGTTTTTAAGCCACGATCATGTGACTTGAAATTCGTACGAATTTTGAAAACTTCGGATCTATAGTGTGCTCATATCCTGATCTTTCTTCATGTTTTCTTCACTGTATTACACTGAGCATGTCGTCACAATCGTGTGAAAACAAACGCAGCTCGATTTCGTGTCCAGACGAAGATTGTGCAGTCTTGGGTTTTTGGCCGGAATTTGAATTCATGTGGCTGGAATTTACAGCAATTTTATCGGTTTTGTAAGTGAAATCTGACCATTCATCACGCACGGGGTTCGGACTAATGGTAGCCCAGGACCTTACACATGCGATGGAACTGGTCTTGTGTCAATTCGATACGCGAGCGCCGTGATATGGCCGCTCGAGCAGGATGTGTCACTATTGAATTTCGTGCAACTTCTTTCACAAATCATCAACTTCTCTCTAGCTTTTATCCTAGGTCGGGGGTCGACACGGGGCATGCCACATATCAAAACTCTGGTCTTGACAAGACGAACACGCTCACAAAATTTGAGGTGATCCGCCTCGGGACGAGTGAGATATGGCTCTTGAAATTCACTGCCCGAGACTGTAAAAACAGTCACCATTAATGGTGATTTGGTGCAGGGAGGGTGCACGGGAATAGTGTAGGGCCTATCCCTTTTCGGTCTTTTACCCATAACTTTGTCTTGGAGCACCTGATTAAGCAGAAACTTGACCCATAGGGGCGTGTCGAATCTAATGGTGGTGGTCCCACAGTAATTTGACGCACTGAAAATAGAATTCTAATTACGAGAGCTGTTTCAGGATGCTAGAGACTGATTTTTCCGAAATTGTTTCTTTTTTTGCACTGCTTTAAACATGTCGGATTGCGACGAACCTTGGCAGGTGGCCTTTTGAAGTCCTTATGAACATTTACACTTGTTCTAGGGTATTGTTGAGACCATTGAGAATTCCACTATAATTCAGGCTTTATTGACCGGCTTCTCTTTCTATTCCGCATAGGGGACCCAAGGTGCTGTAAAATGTCTTCAAATAGCTTGCCTTGTAGAATGTTATGCTTTGAGAGAAGCGAAAGAAAACATTCAAAAAATTTCCTTCAACTTTATTACTTTTTTCTTCCTAGCCATAGGATCACATGAACCCCAAGGAGATCCACGCAATGCTGTAACTAGGATGCTCAGACGTTTAGATGTAATGTACAGGTCCATCTGTGGAGACTTTAAGGGGAGAAGAGACTTTTTTGAGGGATCCTGTCAATGTCCTCACCCTCAAGAGACTATTTGTGATTCTGATAACTGAGGATTTTGTACGGACCTCGTTGGTCAGAATCATGCCTATTTGGCAGCTGGGTTAGGTGCCTCGATCTCGCCCTCCGGGTCGGGATGACCTGGGGGCACATGTCTCGGGTTTCAGGGAAACCCCAGACTTGAGATCGCCCTCTCGAGAACCTTGTTAGGAAACAAGGGCAGGTATACCAATCGACGAGAGAGAAATTTTAATGTGAGGCAGGACACACCTCACCTAGGTTCGTGACTCACTCTGGTTGACTAGCGCGGGCACCCTCTTAGATCCCAATGGAAAGCCCCTGTCCTTCAACTGGTTTGGAATCGCCTCCCTTGGTCTGTACTCTCATGGTTTTGCAATCACACACACACACAGTTAATTTACAAGACAAGTGGGCCACGTGACCCCTCCTTGTCTTTGGGGGAATGCACATAGGCGTACATATTCAAAGGGAGAAAAAGAGTAAGAGGATAGATGAAAAGAGAAGAAAGAGATAGAATAAAGGAATGAGGAATATAAGAATTTGACCAAGTGGCCAGACTAACGCAGTAGCTAGACCAGTAAGTGATTGACCTGGGGTGGTAGCAAGATGGACATGGTAATTAGACAAACACAACGATAATACTATTAGATGACAGAATGACCACCGACCATCTTAGCACGATGACTAGCCTATCGTGGCAGTAAGACGGGCACAGTAATTAAGACCGACACAATGGCAATATCGCTAGACGACGAGACTATCATGGCAGTGTTTGACTTAGCATCCCTTGGTCAAATGAGAGGGAAAGAGAGAAGGAGAAGAAAAGAGAATGAGAGGCACGCACAACACTACTGACGCCATGCATGTGAGAAAAAGAAAGGAAAGAGAGAGAGAGGAAAAGAAGAAGAGAGGAGCAGTGAGAAAGAAGAGAAAAGGGGGATGAAGAAAGAAAGAAGAGAGAGAGAAGGAAGAGGGAGAAAGAGAGAGAATAGAAAAGGGGAACATGGACGGCGATGAGCTTCCACCGTCCATGACAGAAGAGAGAGAATAGTAGAGAACATGGACGACGTTGAGTTTTCACCGTCCATGATAGAGGAGAGGAAGAATAGAAGAGAACACAGACGGTGATGAGCTTCTGCCGTCCATGTTAGAGGAGAGAGAAGATTGAAGAGAACATGGATGGTGATGAGCTTCCGCCGTCCATGATAGAGGAATAAGAAGAGAGAGAAATTATGGACGATGATGAGCTTCCACCGTCCATGACAAAGAAATAAGAACAGAGAGAAAATATGGACAACGATGAGCTAGCACCGTTCATGATAAAGGAATAAGACGAGAGAGAAAATATAGACCACGATGAGCTTACACCATTCATGATAGAGAAATAAGAAGAGAGAGAAAATATGGACAATGATGAGCTTCCACTGTCCATGACAAATGAAGAAGAGAGAAGACATGGACGGTGATGAGCTTCCGCCGTCCATGATAGTGGAATAAAAAGAGAGAGAAAACATGGACGGCGATGAGCTTTCATCGTCCATGACAGAGGGATAGAAAGAGAGAGAAAACATAAACAACGACGAGCTTCCATCATCCATGACAGAGGGATAGGAAGAGAGAAAAAACATGGAAGGCGATAAGCTTCCGCTGTCCATGACAAAGGGATAGGAAGAGAGAGAAAACATGGACATCAATGAGCTTCCACTGTCCATGACAGAGGGATAAGAAGAGAGAGAAAACATGGACAGCGATGAGCTTTTTCTATCCATAATAGGGGGATAGGAAGAGAGAGAAAATATGGACGACGATGAGCTTCCACCGTCTATGATAGAGGGATAAGAAGAGAGAGAACACGATGATGAGCTTCCATCGTCCATGACAAAGGAGTAAGAAGAGAGAGAACCATGAACGACTATGAGCTTCTACCATCCATGATAGAGAAGGGAGACAAGGGAACTTTGATAGAAACATGGCCCACCACTCGGGTTAAGGCCCGACTCATTGTTTATGTCCTAGGAGTAGGAAGACATCACACCCGGTGATAGGCTCCGCCATGCATGAACAAAGAAGAGAGAGAAGGGAACATAGAGATAGAAGGAAAGAGAGGAAAAAGAAAGGAAAGACAGAAAGAGAGGAAATGAGAGTGAATAAAAAAGATTAGAGAAGAAAGAGGAAAGAGAGAGATAAACGAGAAGAGAGAGAAAGAGATAGATGAGAGATGGAGAGAGAAAGAGATATATGAGAGGAGAGAGAAAGAGATAGATGAGAAGAGAGAGAGATAGATGAGTGGAGGAGAAAGAAAGGGATATATGAGAGGAGAGAGAAAGAGAGATGAGAGGAAGACAGAGAAAGTTACCTTCACTTAAGGGTATCAGACCTTTATTTCTCTCTCCTCTCTCTATCTCTCCAAGCCGTGCCCACAATTTTAATATGAAAACTCTTAAATTTTATTCATGAGATTGAAAAATGAGGGGTTTGACAATTATGTTTAGCATGTACTATAGACTTGGGTCCAAAAATGGGTGTATACCAAAAAACTACCTAATTTGATGATAATTACAATTTAATTGAATTAAAAAAAATCTAAAAATAGATGAAAAAGGACTGTTTTGCCGCTGCCCAACAATAGATGAAAGTATAAAACAGTCCCTACTGCTGCCCTAGAACTTGCATGATCTTCCATAGATGATTTGGGGTTGCTCCGACGTCCGTTTGGCCGAAAGATGATTTTTGTCTTGTCAGGATCAGCATGACGATCGATTTGATACCAACTTCGAGCCATGGATCGCATTTTTAGGTCACGATCATACGATTCGAAATTTGTATAGATCTTTAAAAAATTTGATCGATAGTGTGCTTGTATCTTGAAGTTTTTCTTTGATTTCTTCATTGAATTGCACTGAGCATGTCGTCACAATCACGTTGCAACAAACGCAGTTCGATTTCGTGTTCGGACAAAGATTTTTTCGTTTTGGGTTTTTGGCCAGAATCTGCATTAACTTTGACCCCTTCGTGTGCCAAATCCAACTATTCATCGTATGTGGGGTTCGAATTAGACATAACTTCAGACCTTACGTACATAATGAAATTGGTTTTGCATCGATTCGGTACACGAGCGCCGTGATATGGCCGCTCGAGCGAGGCATGTCGCTGTTAAATTTTCTGTAATTATATTAAAAAATTGCCAACTTCTCTCTAATTTTCTCCTTGCTCGGGTATCATCACGGAACGTGCCACATATGCTCGTCTTGACAAGACAAACATGCTCACTAAATTTGAGCTCGATCCGACTCAAGACGGGTGAGATACGACTCTTCGAAGTTACTGCTTGGGATTGTGCACACCAGTATCCTTTAATGGAGATTGGTGCTGGGAGGCCGCACGGGAATAGCGTGCGGCCAACCCCTTTTTAATGTTTCATCCATAACTTTGTCTTGGAACGTCCATTTAAGCCGAAACTTGACCTCTAGGGGTTTTTAATTGTGTCGGATCTAATGGAGGTGGTCCCACAATCGTTTGATTAACAAAAATAGAGTTCTAGTTATGGGGTCCGTTTCAGGGTATTAGAGGCTGATTTTTTCGAAATTATTTCTTTATCTGCGTTGCCTTAGATATATTAGATTGCGACAAAACTTGGTAGGTGGCATTTTTAAGTGCTTAGGAAGATTCTGACCTATTTTGGGGCAATTTTGAGACTGTCGAGAATTCCATTGAATGTCGAGGCTTTATTGACCAACTTCTCTTTTTATTCCACATCGGGAACTCAAGGTGCTAAAAAATGTGTTCAAACAGCTTGCACCGCTGAGTGTTGTGCTTTGAGAGAAGCGAAAAGGACAACATTCAAAAAATTTCCTTCGACTTTATTGCTTTTTTCTTAGTTTGCAATGTTGTAACTAGGATGCTCAGACATTTGGATACAATGTACAAGTCCATTCATGGAGACTTTAGGGGGAAAAGAGACTGTTTTGAGGGATCATATCAAAGCCTCACCCTCACGTGGACTGTTTGTGATTTTGACTGCTGAGAATTTTGTACAGACCTCGTTGGTCTGAATCAGGTCAGTCTGGCGGTGAAGTGCCATGTTGAAGGGAATTTTTAGCATTTAGTATGGGTTTGTTTGTTTTGTTGTTTGGTTCTGGATGGTCTGGTGGAGGGCCTTTGGTTGGTGTCCGTCTGCGTGGTGCACCATAATGTTCTTGGTCAGGTAGGTACCTTAGTTTATTGAGGTGAACGAATTTGGGTATAACCCCTGCCCACTGCTAGCAGTTTCAACAAGCAAGATACTGTTGGAAGGTATTTTCATCAACATGAGGCCCCCGCTCAATAAAGGCTTAGCAAGTAGTGGAAATTTTGACAGTCTTAGAACAGCTTTAGAGCTGGCCAGGATCTTCATGAGGTCTCTCAAAAGTCTCCTACCAAGTTTCATCGCATTCCGACATGTCTAAGGTATTGCAGACTGAGAAACAGTTCTGGCATAATCGGCCTCTAACACCTTGAAATAGACCTCTATAACTAGAGCTACACTTTCAGCATCTCAAATTGCTGTGGAACTACTATTATTGGATCCAGCACTGTTGCAAACCCCCATGGGTCAAGTTTCAGCCCAAACAGACACTCCAAGAAGATGTTATAGGTGAAAGAGTGAAACAGGAGGAGCTGCAGGCTATTCCCATGCGGCCACCCTGCAACACTACACCATTAAAAAGACAGTCATGACCAGTGAATTTTGACGCTCATATCTCAGCCATCCCATGTCGGATCGTGCTCAAATTTGGTGAGCATGTTCGTCAAGTCAAGACTAGCGATTCGATAAGTGGCACTCCCCGTGACGATACCCGAGTATGTAGAAAAAGTAGAGAGAAGTTGTTGATCCGTGAAGAAAGTGCAGGAAATTCAACAGCGTCGTGCCTCGCCCGAGCAGTCAAATCACGCCGTTCGCGAGCCCGATTGATGCGAGATGAATTCCATTGCGGGCGTAAGGTCTCAGGCCATCTCTGACTCGAACCATGTACTTGATGAATGGTTGGATTCTGCACACGAAGCTGATGAATAGACTGCAAATTTTGTCACCGGAATCCTAGATTCTGATCAAAATTCAAAACTTGTAAAATCTTCGATCGGCCACGGAATCGAGCTGCGTTTGGTGTCCCGTGATTGTAGCGACATGCTCAGTGTGATTCAGTGAAGAAAACACAGGAAAATGTAAAGGAACAAACACACTATCGATTTGAAGTTTCAAGATATACTCAAAATTCAAGTCACATTATCGTGCACCAAAAACACGATCCATAGCTCGAAGTTGGTATGGAATCGATTGCCATGCCGAGCCTTACAAGAAAAAAAAATCATCTTATGATCAACCGAGCATCCGAACGACCTCGGATCAGCCATACAAGAACACGCAAGTCCTCGGGCAACACAAGGACTATTACGAAATTCCACAACTTGTTAGGAAGGGGAAAATCTGTGATTTTGCACCCTATTTTCTAATTTCTTTTAAATCAATTTAATCATAATTTCTAGCAATTAGGGTTACTTTTGATCATCCACCCATGTTTGGGGCACACTTCTATATATGCGTACCACCATTGTACGCGGAAAAAGGAAAGAAGGCATACACAACACACACAAGAGAGAGTTTTCATTTAATACAAGTTTCTCTTTCTTACCATTGTGGTGTTACGCTTGACAGAGAGAGGGTGAAGTGAGAGAAACTTTCGATCAGTACCCCTAAGGTTGAGGTAAATATTCTCTCTCTTCTTTTTCTTTTCTTCTCTCTCTCTTCTCCCTCTTCTTCATTTGAGTCCCTTGTGGAGGCCTGCATGGCTGTGGCAGTGCTGTGCATGCCTCTCCCTTGGTCTCACATGTGGCGCATGACGATGGCAGTACCATGTACGAGTCTCCCTCCCCTCCTTTTTGTCTGTCCCGTTCTCTTTGTGAAGTCTGTAGACGGCTAAGTGTGTTGCCGCTTGCAGGAGTCTTCCTCTGCTGCGCATCTAACGTAGACGGCGATACCTAATGCCACCCGCTAGAGGCCCTGGCAATACCCATCGCCATCTGCGAGATTCCTCTGTGCACCCGGTGCCTATCACTGTTCCCCCTGCATCCCACGCATATCGCCATGCGACCTAGGAGAAACCATCGCCGTGTGCCTTGTCAGGAGCCAGCGCCGTCCACAAGGGATGCGCCGCCTCCTTGCATTGTCCACCGCGATGTTTATCAACGTCCGACTTTCCCTTTCTCTTTTCCGTCTAGTTCTTTCCTCTCCACCTCTTTCTCTTCTCACTTGATTGGGGGTAGGCCTAGCCTAGCACCGACGCGTCGACCTCGGTTCCGAGTAGTATTGCTGTCGTGCTGGTCCTGGAACCATGCCCATCTTGCTACCGCTCCTAGTCGGCAACTTCTGGCCATCATGCCAGTGTCGCCCTTTCGTCAAGTTCTCTTCTCCTTTCTACCTTTCGTCTAACCTTGCACTTCATCACCTTCTCCCATGAACATGCATTACCCCAAGACAAGGGTGGGTACTTTTTGACCCACTTGTCTTACAAATTAACCGTATAAGTGTTGTGAAGAAAAACAAGAGGATTACAGGTCAAGAGAGGCGATTCTGATAAAGCTCAAGCAGCTAGAGGATCTTCTTCGTGATCTAAGAGGGCGTCCACGCGAGCCAGCCTGAGTAAGTCCTGAGCCCACCTAAAATTCCTCTCTCATTGGTTGATATACTTGCCCTTGCCCTCGAGCAAAAATCTGAGAGAGCGATCTCAAGTTCTGGGTCCACCAGAGACTCGAGACACGTGCCACCTAATCACCTAGATCCGGAGGGCAAGATCGAGGCACCTAACCAGCTTGGCGACTCCACTAGGGACTTACTATGCCTTAGTCGGTTTGCTCTTGTTTGACCAATTTTCTTCTTTACTTTCTGCACTCATTCCTATGGCACCAGGGTTGTTCAACCCGTTCATCTGGATCGAGGATTTCCTTATCCCTACACTTGTGGCTGTCCCAGAGAAGCGAGCTGCTCAAGCCTCCTTCCGTACTCTCCTTCTGAGTCAGGACTCACGGTCTGGCTC
Organism: Amborella trichopoda; assembly: GCF_054954075.1. Taxonomy (NCBI): domain Eukaryota; kingdom Viridiplantae; phylum Streptophyta; class Magnoliopsida; order Amborellales; family Amborellaceae; genus Amborella; species Amborella trichopoda. Next base: position 21,087,981 of record NC_142347.1, on the reverse strand, counting down.
CTAAGTTCTTACCTGGGTCGATGCGAGAGGGGATTTAAACGTCCCTGCCTCCCCGCTTTCTTGCCCTGGCGGACCCTCCACCAAGGCCCCTTGCATGGGCAGCACTTCCGCTGCCGCACACCCTGCTACTGACAAGTCTCTTGCTAGTCATACTGCTGCGATACGCCGTAAGGCTGCCCATCCATCCCTACGAAAGGCAAACAAACTGTCGTCGCTCCTGAGGTTTGCCGCAAGGCAAACCCTCGTGCTCCTTCACTACTCCGATCCCCCACACCTAGAGGGTCAGTACATAGAGGCGGAGCCTCTGAGGCCTTCACCCCTCCCACACACTCAAAGGCTCGTGGTCTATCCACTGGAGCCACACCTCAGGGCGACCATCGTGTTGCCTTGAGCTCGCATCCAGGACTAAGCCTTCTCGAGCAAAACCCTGCATGCGACATGCATTCGCTTTCCAGACCTCGGGGCAACGCTAGCTCTATGCCACCTCGAGCACAGGAGGGTCGACTGCTCCGTCTTCCCTCTCGACGCACACAGCTTCACCTTGTGAGGGACAAGCTCCTGCCTCGTCCCTCACAAATACAAGCTCGTGGGTCTCGGCCTCTATAGGTAGAACCCATTGATCGAGCCCGGGCAGACCCCCAAGTCACCCGGATGGCTAACCCAAAAGGTGCACACACGCCATCTTCGCGGTTCCCTTTCAGAGCCAGACTCAGGCGAAGTCACGAGCTGGCCCCTCTTTCCTTTGCTGCTCTCCCGATGCCAGAAAAGCACCTCGAGCCCTGGTAATCAAAGGTCTTTCCTAAGAGTACCATCTTAAGCCAGCCTCGGGTCATCCGAACACCCTGGCCTCACAAAGGAACTCAAGGCAACGACTTGATGTCGGACAGAGGCCTCCACCCTCCAAAACAAGATCCCAAGCTGCCCTCCATCCTTGGGCCCCACTCCCTGCTCCAGCTCATAGACATGACCCTCACCTGTTCAAATAAAACGGGGCAGTCCAGGTCTCAGGCTCAGTTATGGAATGAGGTCCACAGTCGCCTCAGGATGAAGCACAAGAGAGGCCTACAGATCCTGACTACAGAAGCCTCTAAGCTAGTCGAAGTCGCCACCCTTGATGACCTCCTGCCTTGTAATCCCTTCTTCCCTCTTCTAACTCTGGAGCCTGAGCAAGTCCAGGAGTATTGTTCGGTAATCACCACCCAAAAGCCACTGTCCCAAGACCATTAAGAACTGGTCCTCACAAGATCGGCATGCAAAGCCCGAGTCCAGTCAGGGCAAGCTGAGCCCCTCCAGATTGACTTGCTGTGCGTGACTCGTCAGCCTCGACAATCCGCTGCATCACCAGACTCTAACCTCACAAAGGAAACAATGATCAATGACCCAAAAGACGCTCAGGAGGAGCGGATGAACGAGTTTGAGGAAATGATGCAAGCCATCCTTGGAAAGATGGAGTGCCTAGAGGCCTCTAGGGCCCCTTCTACGCCTGACTCCTTGGCCGGTTACGACACAGCTCCCAAGCAGGCTCCCCCGCCGGTCTCTCAAGACGGCTCCTCCTCTCGTGGGGTCTCCCAAATTGACATAGCTTCTATGGTTGCCCATAGCCTCAAGAGCAAGGTCCTAGGCATGTAGGAGACGCCACTCTACCAAAAGCCATATCCTTCGTACATTGACCAGATGCTGTTTCCCCCGAAGTACCAAAAAGGGAAACTCCCCTTGTTCAATGGTACCACGTTTCCTCACCAGCATACGGCCCACTTCCAAACGGCCAACCGGGAGACGACAACTGACAGACGTCTTCTCCTTCTCCAGTTCGTCGAAACTCTTGAAGGATCAGCCTTCCAGTGGTATGCTCGGTTGCCCGCCAAACTCGGTAAACACTTGGAAAGAAATGAAGCAGTTGTTCTACCAATGCTTCTACGAAGTGCAAAAGAATGTGGAAACCATTGAGCTCCTCACCTTGATGTAAGACCCTGGTGAGCCGGTTGATAAGTTCATCACCCAATGGAGAGATTTGGCAACCTTTCACGCCACTCCCATGACCAAGAAGGAAGCAGTCCAGACCTGCATATGGGACATGCTTCATGAGATTGCCCCACATGTTGAGGTATCTAATCCACCCTCCATGTCGGAGCTCATCTCTAAGGTAGTCCATATTGAGGGATTGTTCAAGCACGACAACACCTGTCAGCAACCTGCCAGCTCAAACTCACGCCCCAGCTGTCGGGGCAATCAAAATGCAGTAATCAGCACGGCCGTCACCGTGGCTGACATCGAAGGCTCAGCTTCTCAAACCCTGGACCTCTCCAAGGTACATGCGTCTCCGGCCAGGGACAAGCAGCAGGCCTACAACAACGTCCTGACGCCTAAAAACTCTGAGTGAAGCGACTACTTGGCCCAACACCAGAATACGCTTTCCCCTTTAACACGGAGTGGACACCCGCACTACTTCGAATGTTGCTAGAACAGAACATGATACAGTTATCGGAGGCCGATACTGTGGAGTTGGCTGGGTAGGAGGAAAATGAGAAGTACTGCACCTATCACAAGAGGGTTTGCCACCCCACTCATGACTGCTATAAGCTCAACGACACTATCGAAGCCCTTATCAACAAGGGTCTGATAAAGATCGAAGAATTGAAAAAGGCGTTCGGGGCAACTGAGGCATCTCACATAATCACAATCCAAGAAGATGACAGGGCACTCGCCATCCTTCATGCATTCTTCTCCATAATGCTCGAAGAAGGAATCGCCACCCAAAGCCGACAAGGTAGCCTAAATTCCTGCCTCCAGGGACTGAGAACCTCTGGTGTGCATATCACCAGATATGAGGCCATGAAATCAACGAGTGCACTGGCTTCCATATCTAAAGGATGCAGCAGTGTCAGGAAGTTAAAGGTGACCTGACAAGACACCCTCGAGTCCCTCTCTCGCCTACATAAGGAGACCTCATGATGCAAGCCCAGTGAAGCGCTGAGAAAGACCCCTTCCATGCCCTTTTCGAAGCAATGCTTCACCAGGGTCTCGTCACCCCCAAGTATGCCAAGCAGCAGAGATGCCTCGCCCGGGGCACGGAAAAACTCTGATGCCCCTATCATCAAGTGTGGGGCCATGAACTCAATGACTGCTCCGGGTTCGAGGCCATAGTCGAGGAGAAAGTCTAGCAAGGTCGCATCAACTGGGCGATTCTTCTAAAGCACATCAAAGATCACTCTTGTTCCAGGAGAAGCAACACTATAGGCCCCTCATGAGTATGCACTGGACTCCTCAGGCCCTTCGACCTCTTAGCCCTGAGAAGTCTTCCATGGGCAAAGCAGGCTCAAGTCCTTGAGACGTTAGGCAGTCCGTCAGGCTACCGCCTCTTGTCAACCTGATAGGGCGGTCCAAACATGCCCTTGGGGATCCCGAAGGGGACGACGAACACCTAGGTCGGCCCGTCGAAGGAATCATCTTCCTCAGCCGCCAGCCGAGGAAGAATTCCTCAGTCCCCTTCCTTCGCTACCGACCTCGTGGGACTTCATCTCAGGCACAACTCGCCCCATCTTATCATCCAATCAAGCAGACGACCTTGAGTCATCAATATCTCAGGAGCCGGCCAAAATGGGTGACGACGTTAAAAGCACCCCACAACGGTCAAAGCCGGGGCAAGACCTTAAATACCCCCTGCAAACGCCCAACTCTGGCGACGACGTAAAAAGCTGCCTGGAACATTCTATCCCTTCTTCTCCTTCCCTCTCCTCTATTTCTTCTATAGGTACCACTCAGCGATGCCCAGACTTCAACTCTTTAAACAGGGAGTTCGGAGACATCAACCTCACCATGCCGTAGCAAGAACGCCTTGGAGAAATGCTGGCCCAAGCTGCAGGATTCTTGACATCTGCCAATGCTCTGGCTACCCAAGTCAAAATCGAGCCATCTCTGAGCTCCTGCTCCCATGAAGCCTCCCACATGGTGCAAATATTGGAAGTACCAGTCAGCATGGGGCAAATGGGACTAAGATCGAGAAAGAAGCTACAACCCACACCTCAAAAGTTCAAGGTCCTCAAATTTCCTGATCTTTCACTTTCCCTTAAACCTAAACCTAAAACCTCTACATCCATAGTACAAATTCCTATTATTGCCCCACCAACCTAGACCACACCGATTGAACAACAAAGTCAGCCAGTGTCACAAACCAAGACTCAACCAAAACCTGTTCTTAAACCTACCCTACCACCTACACCAGTGAGGATAAAGTAAAATACGATGTAATTGGGCATTTGAGAAAGCTTCCAGCCCTTTTGAGCATCTATGATGCCCTCTTGCTGTCTAGAGACTACCGCATGGCTTTGGCCAAAGAACTCTCTAACCCAGAGGTGTACGAGAGTGAGGTGGAACCCATCGAGGTCGACCCAACCATTCTAAGCGTGTGCCTGACAATCTCATTTTCCGAAGTTGACCTTCAGCTGGGAGGCAAATTCCATAATCGCCTCCTCTTTGTGAATGGTGAACTGCACGCTTACCCTCTCAATCGGATCATGCTAGATGGAGGGTCAGCAGTTAACTTAATCCCAAGAAGGGTCCTCACCTGACTGAGATTAGGGTCTGATGAACTCACTCCTACCCACATCACTGTGCAAGGTTTCAATCAGTCAGGAGAAAAGCCAGTCGGCACAGTGCACCTCCACCTCAAGATCGGTGACCTCAATGATTACGCTAAGTTTCATGTAATTGGAACCGATACCTCTTACAACATCCTGCTTGGTCATCCTTGGCTTCATGATCAGGGGTTGGTTCCTTCCACGCTCCACCAATGTTTCAAGTACAGCCGAGATGGAAGACAACACACGGTCTATGCTGACAAAAGGCCGTTCTCCATAGCTGAGACTCACTACGCCGACACCAAGTACTATTTCACAAACCTTCCCTCGCCAAAAAAGTCAAAGGATGATGATCGGAAGTCTGTGAGAGAGACGGGACCTTCGTCTCTTGACGACGTTGAGGATTTGGGGTGAATGATTATAGACATGTTTAAAGAAGAGGAAAGACAAGGCAAGATCCTCCCTTTGACCCCTATCCACCCAAGTATACTTTACCACCTCTCTGAGGTCGTGGTATCCTCTCCCGAAGGCGAAGCTTCTCCCTCTACTTCTAATTTTCTAGAAGAAAATGACGAGTCAGAAGTAGCCCCATAGGTGAACCTACCAGCACCTAGGGTCACCTACACATCATACTAGCAAAAGGTTCTGCAAGTCCCCATCTCCCTTCTAGAGACAAAGCTGGTGCGCCAACCGCCACGAAAGGTGCTCCAGGTTCCGTCCTCCCTGAACAAGGGGATAGCCGGCAGCCAAAAGAAGGACTTACACTTCTCCGGGGTTATCGAAGAAGTACAGGTGGGGAAGAGTCAGCCCTTTGGCTCTCAGGAACAAGACCCCATGGCAGTGTTGAGAAGTGAGGTGTGTAGCCTCCAAAATCAATTGAAGGCTATGTGCGCCGCTTCAAAACACTTAAGGGAGTTTATCCTTGAGACCAAAACTTACGATGAGCTTAAAAGCAATGTACCTTGAGTCGAAGCCAAAGCTCTCCCAGACTGGAGCATTTATAGTGAGAAGGCTCATCAAATCATGAGAATCATGAATTATGAGCCCATCTCCAATCAAACACTCAGGGGTGAGGAAGCAGCTGCTCCCCTGTTTGAGGTCATTGAAGCCATAGTAGGCTGCCACAAGATGAAGCAAGGAGTGGGCTGTTCTTTTTCATCTCAAACCATGAAAGGGCAGAAGCAATGAAATAGAAATAAAAGTCAAAAGAATTGTTTCATTCACAAATGAAGAGAGTTTTACAAGCTTCTTTTATTTACCACGAAAAGAAGAACTAAAACGTGAGCATCATCAAAATCGATCGATTGCTTCATCGATTTTTCCCTGTACATTGCAGCTGATGTCTTTGCCCGCTCAATCTCGTTCTTCAGCCCTGCCCCTAGCCCGGCCTCATGCTCCATCAGGGGGTCACTTCTTTCAAGGAACACTGGAGGGCCAAAGCATCATCAAGAGGCACCTTGTCCCTCGCTTCCCAATTTGCAGCCTTCTTCTCCAGCTTGTCAAGATTTTGCATCAGCTCGGATATCTTCGCCTTTAGAGCCACCACCATATAGTGGTGGGCGATGACCCCCACAACAAGTTCTAATCTTCGGGAGTCTGCGGCATTCAGCTGCTGCGATTGAGTGTTGACCAATTCACGGTAGCACAAAAGAGCGACAACTGTGAGTTTTCAAGTCGCTGCGCAGTCACTTCTTCTCGCAGGACCTTCTCCCTCCATCCTTCTAGCTCATTGGCATTACTGTCAAAATAGGGGACCACTTTAGGCACATTTCCTACAGTGACCCCCCCTCAATCACAAAAGCGCTGTGCCAATCTCTTCAAGGGGCAGCTCTTTCAACTTCTGAAAACTGGCCCTCAACATCTCGAAGAATACGCCCGACATTCCACTGAAGGTGGGCATGGGTAACATGGTAGGAGCAACCACAACAGGAGAGCTCCAAGCTGTAGCCAAAACCTTAGGCTCCCTAGATTCAGGAGCGACCTCATGATGCTCTAGCACCTTGGCAACGACTTCCTCACTCTGGACCCTGGTCATGATCGCCTCAAGCTCGATCCTTTCATGGCCAGACACTGTTGCCTCGACCTCTGCAAGCTCAGCAGCCGCAGCCGGCACAAGGTCAGCTTCCTCGCCTGGTGCCGCGATGTCCCACAACATCTTCCTCCTCTAAGACGACAACCACTCCCCGTGGCCCCTCTTCTTGGACCATCCCCACCTCAGGAGGTTCGACACCTTCTCCCTCTTCTTCCTCGCCCTTATCTTCTGAGGTGATCATTTCAGCAGCAGGCTCCCCCATGGTACCGGCCTCCTCTACGATCACAGGTGCCACCCCCGGACCCTCCAAGCCTAGCCCCTTAGAGCATCCTACTTCTGCGCTCCCTGCAGATGCATCGCTTGAGGCAGCAGCCTCTTGTTTTATATATATATATATATATATATATATATATATATATATATATATATATATATATATGACCCTTCTTCGATTCCTGGGGCCCCGGTCTCTTCTATTACCGTGAGCGCTACCGAGATTTCCCTTCCTTCAATAGGCTCGACAACTGTCGGCACTCCAAGGGCCCTCTCTGCCTCCATCGCCTCGCCAGGAGCACTCCCACCATTCCCGTCTACTACCATTGGGACCGAGCCCCCCTCTTCAGCCTCAGGTGTCACTTCCCGATCTGAAGCAATTTCAATTGAGGCAGTAGACTCTGAGGCATCAGCTCGAGTCTCTGAGGAGCCAGGAGAAGATTCAAGTGAAGGAGAAAGTGTGGCCTCAAAAGCAGAAGGCGACGGGGAGATGTCAGGAGACACACAAGCCTCTGAAGAAGTCGAGAGTGAAGAGTCGTCTTCTGACTCACGAGTCACCAGGACCTTGCGCCCTTATGCCTCGAAGACTTGATTCCCTTCTTGGCTGGGCCACGAGGAGTCACTCGGGCAGCCTGCTTTTCCTTCTCCCCCTTCATCGGTTTGGACTCGACAACCTGCCCTTCCTTCTTCCCCTTCACCAACCCGGGTGCGAAAATTGGCTTTCTCTTCTTCCCCTATGCCGGCTCAGGCTCAGCAGCCTAAGTTTTCTTTTTCATTGGTTCAGGCTCGGTGGCCTGCTCTTTCTTCCTTCCTTCTGCTGGCTCAGATGTAGCAACTTGCCTCTTATTCTTTGTCTGCTCGGGCACAACAGTCAACTTTCCCTTCTTCCCTTTCGCCTGCTTAGGCGCACCACCCTTCGAGGTCCCAGACTTGGAGGAACTAGCAGCTAGCTTACTATGAGAGTCGCTCCCTATCAGTTCATTTAAATCTTGAACCGGATGACTTTCATACCCTAGAACTTTACGACCTTCTTTCCATTTGACGATAGCAGAGAGTTGGTAAAAAATACTCTCTGACCCCTTCTCCATATTGAGAAACCGTGGCAAAGACTGGTCCATGACAATTCAGAGAGGCCGCTAGTCATAAGGGAAGCCCAGGGTAAAGATTTCACCTAAGGGAGGGGTCTTAGCCAGTTTCCGTTGCTTGGTATCTTAGCTCCAGTGGCTATCCTCCCCTTTCCAAGGTTGGTCCCTGTCCCAGTACCCCTTGTTCGTAACTCTCCACCAATTCTCATGAGCCTTGGTCGCTCATGATGTTCTGTCAAAATGGGGCAGCACATACTTATTGACCATAGTGGCCTCCAAGCATGTGGCCCAAGCCATACGGACGTGCCATATCTCCTTACAGGTTCCCAACTCGTCCATCTTCCAACAGGCAGCCTTGCTATGCCATTTCTCGAAGAAGACCGAGAACGGACAGCCCTGATCCAACCCATGCTGCCGGGCGAACTGGTGAGGAAAATAACCCTCAAGCTTCGCACCATGGATAGTGCGATAGGCAAGAATGCTGCCTTTAACACTCAACATATACATCAATTCTTTCGGACTGGTGAAGTCACCATCCAAGTGGTGGCGTAGCTCGTTGAAATATGCGCGGTCAGTGAGGCTTCCAACTGGAAATGCCACCTGGGTCATATGAAGGTGATCGTTGAAAAATAGGCTGCTCGCATGCCTCGGGGAATGAAAATTGCCTTCTGACCGGAAATCTTCAGCAAAAATGGACACATGCTATCCTCTAGCTCTATGGTTCTGTGGTATGTATCTTGAAAGTAAGCTCCAAGCAACCGTACACATAGTGCACCGGGAAAGTGATATTGAAATCTCCCTGGAAGTCCTCACCATCTTTTATGACGTTCCCTCCTTCTTCCCCTTTATATGGTCTTCCCTTGGAGATGGCCCCCAGGCCATGATAAATGCTGCACAGTACAGGCTGTGTGAGCGTGTATTCTCACCCCCGCACCATGTCACAAGCCACATAAAAGATGCCGGGATGAATGTCATTTGGCCCCCCGAGAAGGGCAGATTTGCAAAGAAAGAGTGCTTAGGAAGACGTGCTCATTCTTCCTCCGCAGCTCGAAAATTGGAGGGGTTTCCTTATCCCCCTTCTTTGGCGATGGGCCATCCTCATTTTCACAAGTGTCGAAGAATAATTTTACCACTTAACGAAGGAAACTCGCTCCGTTTTCGGCTAGTCATAAAGCCGCTGATAGACTTCGAACAATTCCTGAAGGCCGGTAGGTGGGGCTTCATTACCCACTTTCTCCCCTCAAAAAATGACTTGAGTTTGAGGGGATAAACTCGTCATACATGGTGTCGAGGAGCCGCAGCGCACCGACGAAGTGCAGGTCCATCAACGAAATCTTTGCCTCTCCGTGACCAAGCAACCATGTGTTGCTAGTATGGCTCCAAGTCTCCAATAACACTTTGACCGGTCGTAATAGCCCACCGAGCACTAGAGGGAAGTCGACAAAGATGCCAGCCTCAAAATATCCCTGAAGTCCCGCAGCACTTTCAAGGTCTAGGGGGAATAGCCCTTTAGGTACTGGTGCTCCCCTTGCACCTGCAAAGTAGAGGAGGACCATCTCATGTCTGGGATCTTTACCATTCGCTTGCCTAGAGTCGGCAGGTTCGCGTTAGAGGCTACATTTCGATGCAAGGAATGTAGAAGGCCTACCCCTTCCTCTATGCCCACGTTTCCATCATTATCTTCCCTCGCCACCAACTGGACGGCGGCGTTCACAAAGGTAACACTTAAAGCCCACCTGAGTAAGCTAGATCGGCTCACCTCTCACCAAGCTTTTATCAGTGAAGATATCAACACCGAGCTTCCCTTCTCGTGGGAGGTTCATCACTTCTGGAATGGCCCCTAACGACTCGGCCATCAAAACAAAAGCAAAGGGTGCTAGACGTCCATGAAGAAACTACACTTACCAGGGCAGGACTATCGCCGTTTGCCCACTAAGACGCTACTGCCATTTCGCAGTCAAAGGCAAGATTATCGCCATCTGCCACCAAGAGGGAATCGTCACCTCATGATCAATCAAGTACCTTTGACGTCCCGCAAACCAAGGCATATTAATGTCTTGCTCCAGTCGTCAACATTCCCCGCACGTGCAACGCTTAAAATCCGGACACGCCGCCTGACACTTGCGGCGTGGCCTGTCACTGTGCTTGCAGAGGGTGGCTGATCACCGTCCCATGACTCCTCACCTCCTCGACCGTTACAGTCTCCCAACCCTTCTATCTCCCACATGCGCTTTCTTCTGCTCACCAGGAATCCACTTCCGTCCACCAGGAAAACCCTCTATTGCGTTTTACTTTTTATTGGAGTTGGCGAAAACCACTAAAAATCCCCAAAAGCTTCCCAGCGACCCTGTGGATTGCCCTTCTCCCTGGTTTCCCACTTCAACAGTCCACCAAAGGTCACCGAAATTCAACTAAAATTCCAGTGAACTCACTACAAGCCCCTTCTCCTTCTCCTCCAACAACCAGAGAGCTGGTAGAGCCCTCTGAGCTCTTTGCGACCTCCCCCTCAATAGTAGAACGACCGGAGAAGCACCTGAACTCCGGTAGGGCACCTCTGCAAATTTTTCCAAGCCCCAAGAGATCCTCTTCCTTGCTCCGAAAGCTTCGATGCTGGCTGAAAACTGTTCGCAAGTATACTAGAAAAATCCCTAAGGATCTTTCTCTACAAGTTTTGGCTAGGAAGTGCTTGCTAGAAAACCCTCGCCAGGAGCTTTGGCTCTCACTCTCTCTAAAAAAAACAGCCCTTCTACTATTTTATCCTTTCATAAAACATAAATGTGGGGTCTTGCCCCCCTTTTATACCCTGTAGTACTGAAGATTGCCCTCCCACAAACTTAGAATGATGCTCCAGTCCCCAACTCTTGATGGCGATAAGATTGGGCCGGGGTAGCCAAGCCAGAGACCTGAAGCAGCATCACCGCGTGCCTCGTCAAGACTTCGTCTAGGGTACTAGCATTGTGCGCTTTTTTCAGAAGGTTGTTGCTGCGCGTCTCGTCCAGGGACTACCACCGGACGCTTCGTTAGGAGGCTATTGCCACGTGCCTCATCACGGAGTCACCGCCCTGCGTCTGGCCAAGGGCTACTGTCACGCGCTTCACCAAGGGACCTGATGCCATCATTCGGGTTTAATGCTGCACTTAGCGTCATACGTAGGCCCTGACACTCCCCTCAAGACCATCATCCCATAGCCTCAGGAAGTTCATTCTCTACACCACAACCTCCCCCCTTAGCGAGCCCAGTTTCCACGCTGTAGAACCTTAAACTACATCGCCATGGTCCACGATGCATGACCTTAAACTGCATCGTCATGGTCCATGCTGTATGATCTTAAACCTCATCGCCATGGTCTGTGCTGTATGACCTTAAACTACATCACCATGGTCTGCGCTGTATGACCTTAAATTGCATTGCCATGGTCCGCGCTGTGCATCGCCATGGTCCACACTGCATGGCCTTAAACTGCATCGCCATGGTCTGCACTGCATGACCTTAAACTGCATCGCCATGGTCTGTGCTGCATGACCTTAAATTGCATCACCATGGTCCGCGTTGCATGACCTTAAACTGCATCGCCATGGTCTGCACCGCATGACCTTAAATTACATCGCCATGGTTTGTGCTGCATGACCTTAAACTGCATCGCCATGGTCCGTGCTTTATGAACTTAAACTGCATCGCCATAGTCCTTGTCTCACGACTCAAAACTATATGACTACGGTCCAAACTGTATGACCTTAAACTGTAGCGGAGGTCTAGTTTCATGACCTTAAACTGTAAAGTCCTTGTCACATGACTTTAAACTAACGACCATGGTCCAGCTGTGTGACCATAGTGCGAGCTACAAGACACTAAAACTGTAACGCACAGCGTGCCAAATGGTCCATATGCATAACTCCAAGTAGACCCCCAACGGAGTTAAATGCATGTAAGGGTTGTACTCATCCCTTCATCTCTAAAGAGTTAGAGACATCGTTCCTTCAACCCACGGGGGGGTTCATCCGTGCCTTGGCCTCTCGGAGTTCCATGTACACCGATATTCATTATCCCTATGGAGTCACACTGGCCCTCCTAATCTCCAGTGAAGCCTTTCCCATTAACTACCCCATGTAGGGTCACCACCTCCATCTACATCTCTTCACATATGGATAGCCTTAACTATCTTTATCCCCAGGTAGTCAGATTGCAATCCACATACCTACCCCCATTCAACCCTATTGACATGGAGACTCGTACAAGGTCCATGCTGCATGACCTTAAACTGCATAGCCACGCTCCAAACTATATGACCATAAACTGTAGTGGAGGTCTAGTTGCCTAACCTTAAACTGCACGGTCTTAGTTGCATGACTTTAAACTGTTTAACCACGGTCCAAGCTATATGACCTTAAACCATAGTGCATGTCCTGGCCACATGACATTAAACTACTTTGCCCAGGTCCAGGAGGCACGACCTTAAGATGCCCCATGTGTGTGCACACCTCCCTTTTTGTGTGCATCGCCACGCACGTCTTCCCTAGCCAGCCCATTGGTGCACAGATACTCTCTTCTTCTTCTCTCCATTGAGCTTACTTAGGCCCATACGCCCTTTACCTGCATCACACGCATGTCTTCCCCAGCGGGCCCATTCGTGTGCACGGGCCACCAACACCACTTCCATTACCTCTCCAGTGAGTCTACGTATGCACACACACCCTTTACGTGCATCGCCAAGGCCACCTTCACCATCTTTCATTTCATTCCCCGAAGTCTTACTCATGCTCACCAAACGGTGAGACATCTCGCCGCCAACTAATGGGTCACCACTTTTCACCTACCATCCAATCAACTCTCTACAGGCAACTTCATGCCACCTTCCCAAATGAGTCAAATCACCCTCAAACTCACTCTATGGCCTCTACAGACTGCCACTCCATACCACTATGGTCTAGTTGTATGACCCTAAAACTATAGTGCACATCCTAGCCGCATGACGTTAAAAGGCTTCACATAGGCCTCGAGGCACGAACATAAAACATGCCTTCTTGAAAAAAAAATGGGCTTGGTGCACACTTGGACAAGGGAATGCCATGAGTAAAAATGACGGACGGGCATGATCATGAAACCATGAGTAAGAGAGTTCTATGAAAAAATAAACGCAGGCACGATGAAAACCCCAAAAGGGGAGCAAAAATGGATGAAAAGGGTGGACATGACTACAAAATCATGGGTAAAAGAGCCTAGAAATAACAGAAGTTGGTGAAAACCGTCTTCACAATGCAACTTCCCCTGTTCAAGTGAAAACCCATGAATGGATGATTGGACCGACAAAGTAGGTTGACGTAATTCCACAGTCTCAGCCGACACCCCAGCAATCATGGCTCGTTAGGGAGTGAGAGCCTCATAAGATCTCCGCAGTTTTCACGGCTCGTTAGAGAGTGCGAGCCTCACAAGATCTCCCCAGTTTCAATAACTTATCAGGGAGTGAGAGCCTCATAAGATCTCCCCAGTTCAGCAAAAACAAGATTCCTTGAGGGTGAGGACGATGACAAAAAGATCCCTCTAGAAATGCTAAGGGCCATTACGAAGGCAAGAGACTAACAAGGCCAGGGTTGCCATAGGATTCAGAGTATGTCTCGTCAAAGCCCTCTAGCCAGTAGGGGACCAGACTTTTGGGTGGGTTAGAAGCCCCTGACTGGACTCCACTAGATGGGACCTACAGGACTACCCTGCACATCAAAGGCAAACATGGTGTAGCAGCAGTGCCGACCAGAGGTTCGTAGCATTTGGCCTTCAAAAAAGGCCTGGTTCTGTATGAGGAGGTTCTGACAAAGGCCTCATGCTCCAAAACCACAGAGAGCCCTTGAAGGTGAGGATGATGATGGAAATATTCCTCCAGAATGCTAAGGGCCATTATGAAGGCAAGAGACTGACAAGGCCAGGGTTGCCAATGGATTCAGGGTACATCTCGCTAAAGCCCTCTAGCCAGCAGGGGACCAAACTTTCGAGTGGGCCAGAAGCCCCCGACTGGACTCTACTAGACGGGACCTATAGGGATACCCAACACATCAAAGGAAAACCTGGTGTAGCAGCAGTGCTAACCAGAGGTTCGTAGCATTTCGCCTTCAAAAAAGGCCTGGTTCTGTACGAGGATGTCTTGACTAAGGCCTCATGCTCTAGAACCACCGATAGTCTCTTGAGGGTGTGGACTCTACGAAGATCCCTCAAACTTCTCAAATGATTACACTTCTTGATTCTCTCGAAGCACAACATTCGGTGGGGCATACTGTTGGAAGGTATTTTTCATCAACATGAGGCCCCGCTCAATAAGTAGTGGAAATTTTGACGTTCTCAGAACAACCCCAGAATTGACCAGGATCTTCATGAGGTCTCTAAAAATTCTCCTACCAAGTTTCATTGCATTTTGACATGTCTAAGGCAGTGCAGACTGAGAAATAGTTCCGACAGAATCGACCTATAACACCTTGAAACATACCCCTATAACTAGAGCTACATTTTTAGTATCTCAAATTGCTATGGGACCACCACCATTGGATCCAACACTGTTGAAAACCCTTAAAGGTCAAGTTTTAGCCTAAACAAACACTCCAGGAAGAAGTTATAGGTGAAAGAGTGAAACAGGAGGAGCCACACGCTAATCGTGACTGTCTATCCTCATATCTTAGCCATCCCACATCGGATCACACTTAAATTTAATGAGCATATTCATCTAGTCAAGACGAGCGATTCGATATGTGGCACATACCGTACCGATACTCGAGTACAAAGAAAAGCTAGAGAGAAGTTGCTGATCTGTGAAGAAAGTGGAGGAAATTCAACAGCGTCATGCTTCGCTCGAGCAGCCAAATCACGTGGTTCATGAACCTGATCAATGCGAGACCAATTCCATTGTGGGCATAAGGTCTCGGGCCACCTCTTACCCGAACCCCGTACATGATGAACGGTCGGATTCTGCACACGAAGCCGATGAATAGACTGCAAATTCCATCGTCGGAATCCTTGATTCTGGCCAAAATTCCAAGCTTGCAAAATCTTCGTTCGGCCACAGAATCGAGCTGCGTTTGGTGCCCCGTGATCATAAAGGCATACTCAGTGTGATTTAGCGAAGAAAACACATGAAAATGTTAAGGAATGACCACACTATCGATTTGAAGTTTCAAGATCTACTCAAAATTCAAGTCACATGATCATACACCAAAACACAATCTATGGCTGAAAGTTGGTATCAAATTGTTTGCCATGTCGAGCCCTATAAGGAAACAATCATCTTACGATCAACCGGGCATCATAATGACCCCGGATCGGCCATGTAAGAACATACAAGTCCTAGGGCAACGTATGGACTGTTATGGAATTCCACAACTTGTTAAGAAGGGGCAAATCTATGATTTTTCACCCTATTTTCTAATTTATTTTAAATCAATCTAATCTTAATTTCCAGCAATTAGGGTTATTTTTGATCATCCACCCATGTTTGGGGTACAATTCTATATATATGTACCACCATTATACATAGAAAAAGGAAAGAAGAAGGCATACACCTACACACACAATAGAGAGTTTTCACTTAATACAAGTTTATCTTTCTTACCATTGTGGTGTTATGCTTGAGAGAGAGAATGAGGTGAGAGAAACTTTCGATCGGTACCCTTAAGGTTGAGGTAAATCTTCTCTCTCTTCTTTTTATTTTCTTCTTCTCTCACCCTTCTCCCCTCTCTTCTGCCTCTTCTTCGTCTGAGTCCCTTGTGGAGGCTTGCACGGCAGTGGCAGTGCCGTGCATTCCTCTCCCTTGGTCTCACATGTCACGCATGCTGATGGCAGCACCATGCGCGAGTCTCCCTCCCCTCCTTCTCGTCTATCTCTTTCTCTCAGTGACGTTTGTAGACGGCACGGCCCATCGCCGCCTATAGACGTAGCTTTGATGTCTCGATGAAGATCCTAGACGGCAAAGTGTGTTGCCGCCTGTAGGAGTCTTCCTCTGCTGCGCATCTAGCATAGATGTCGATACTTATTGTCGCCAGCTAAAGGCCTTGGCAATACCCATTGCCGTCAGTGAGATTCCTCCGTGCGTTCAGTGCATATTGCCGTTCCCCCTGCATCCCACGCCTATCATCATGCGGCCTAAGAGAAGCTATCACCGTGTGCATTGTCAGGAGCCAGTGCCTTTCACAAGGGAAGCGCCGCCTCCTTGCATTGCCCATCGTGATGTCTATCAACATTCGGCTTTCCCTTTCTCTTTGCTGTCTCGTTCTTTCCTCTCCACCTCTTTCACTTCTCACTTGATTGGGGGTAGGCCTAGCCTAGCACCGACGCACCAACCTTGGTTCCAAGTAGTATTGCAGCTGTGCTGGTTCTTACACCATGCCTGTCTTGCTGCTACTCCGAGTCGGCAACTTCTGGCCATCATGCTAGTCTCGCTCTTTCGTCAAGTTCTCTTCTCCTTTCTACCTTTCGTCTAACCTTGCACTTCATCGCCTTCTCCCATGAACGTGCATTACCCCAAGACAAGGGTAGTCCTTTTCTACCCACTTGTCTTACAAATTAACTATAGAAGTGTTGTGCAAAAATACAGGAAGATAAAACTATGAAAACAGTCACCATTAATGGTGATTTGGTGCAGTGAGGCCGGACGGGAATAGTGTGCGGCTTACCTCTTTTTAGTCTTTTACCTATAACTTTGTCGTGGAGTTTCCGATTACATGAAAACTTGACCCATAGGGATTTTCAACCGTGTTGGATCTAATGGTAGTGATCCCACGGCAGTTTGATGCACCGAAAATATAGTTCTAGTTACGGGTTCTATTTCAGGGTCTAGAGGCCGATTCTGTCGAAATTGTTTCTCCGTCTACACTACCTTAGACATGTCGGAATGTGACGAAACTTGGCAAGAGACTTTTTGGAGTCTTTATGAAGATCTTGACCTGTTATGGGGCCATTATGAGACAATTGAAATTTTCACTGTTTGTCAGGCTTTATTAATAGACTTCTCTATTTCATTCCTCATCAGGGACTCATGATGATGAAAAATATCTTCAAACAAGGCCGCCCAAGATTCGATAGACTTAAGTATGCATGGTGAAGTAACCGCGCGAGCTGGCATGGTGATTGTCAGCGGGTGGTATGTGCACAGGGATGCCAATGTTGGCGACGCCCCTGTGTGATGCAGCGGGGTCACCTTTGGCTATCCATAGTGGTGGCAGTCCCATTAGGATCAATCGAGTGAGGAGGAGTGGTAGAAAAGAAGTCGATGTGGGGTCTGTAGCTGGTGGGGTGCCTGTCAGCAACAGGGTGCTTTAGTGAGGGGGCGCAATAGAGTCACCCACGCAGTGAGCATAAAGGGGTCTTCCCCCAATGCTAGAAGAGGCAGGGGGGAGGGGCCAGAGGGTTCATTCCCTGAACTTTCCCAATCGAAGCCGAGATGGCTGAGCCAGCATGATCACATAAAGGGCACGCAAGGGAGGGAGGACCGAACGGTCGAGCCTTCCCATAAGTAGTCGTGGGTATGAGGATGTAGAACTCCCTGACTGGGAGGAAGGAGGGATATGCGGATCCCATAGAAAAAGTGAAAAGAGGAGAAAGAGAGGTTGGTACCTGGAGCCAGCTCGAGCCAACGATAGAGTGACATGTCCCTAGTGGAGTCGCCAATTAATGTCAGTGGGGTCCTGGTTTCCCTCCAGGGAGAGGTGAAAACCCTCTCTCAAACAACCACAAAGGTCCAGCGTGTGGTGCACGCACGAGCCCTCATGCTAGCGGATAAGAGCCTGACGATGATAGATATTTTTGCGACTGGAGCGCGAACGCTTTTAAGCCACTTTGGGGGTCCGGGGACATGCCCGAGTGGATGACCCTCTTAGAGCAATTACAAAGCCCTCATGCTGCTCTTCAACGTGGTTTGGATGGGAGCCCTCTTCAAGCTCACAACCTCTCTCCTCTCACACTCTCTATGCTATTAGGGTGGAATTCAAATGTCCCTCCTCCTTGGTCTCCCTCTCGGAGGGGGCTTGCTGGCCGCTAAAGGGGGTGTAGAGAAACCCGAGGGTCAAGACCCGTGGGATTGCTCACGTCCACGGGTTTGTGGATGGACGCGAGCTGCCATGTAGACAGGGTCGTGCGTGCGGAGGTGAGCGTGAGAGAGAGAGAGAGAAAGGATGACTTAGTTTAGGAGAGATGGGGGAGTGACCCACGTGACCAGGGTGCCCACGGGACCGCACACTCAGGGGCATCCCTTTTCTCTCATAGTTTTTTCTGTCTTCCTCTCCTCTCCCTCGAAGACCAAGGGCTCACTAAGAAAGACAAGCTAACAAGAAAAATCTGGCCTCGATACTTCCCAGCCTTTAGGGGTATTGAAGCTTCCAAAAATAAGAGTCAGAAATAGGGGGAGGGATTGGGGGTCGTACCTCATTGATTTGGCTTCAAAAATCTGGCCTCGATTATTACCAGCCTTTAGGGGTATTGAAGCTTCCAAACAAAAGGGGGAGGGGGTTGGGGGTCGTTCCCTTACAAGTGAGTTAAGCTTGCTTATATAGAGGAGTCACTAAACGAGGGTGGATGCTCAAAATTCAAGCTTAATTCAAAACAAATCCAAAAATTAGGCATAAATGACCAAAATTCCCCAAAGATCTTTTATCTGAATGACGAGACCGTCCCTGTATGCAGGTTTATTTATGATGAAAAATCTGACAGGCCTGGAAATGAAGATCTCTCGTATTAGACACCTTAAAACTGATGAAAAATGAAGGAAATGTAGAGGAAAAGAAAGTGGGACATATCGAATTCATATATGAGACGAGATCTGCTCGGAAGCGAGCAGATCTGCTCTCAGATCTGTGGCAGGCTAGCATGATCCAAACTATATATCCAAAATACGATTTTTAAGAAAATTAACTAAAACAGAGCAAAATATAATTAAAGTAATGAAATAGGAATAAAAAAAAGAAGAAAATGATACCAAACTGGGCCAGATGGCCCAGGACACCCGAGCCCTTTGGGGCTCGCCCATATCTGAACCGGTGCTCTTTTGTCTCTCTGATCCGGCTATTAGCCAGCAAATCCCTTCAGCATAGGGTGGTTGTGCCCTATAGATGGTTTTAGACTCTCTCAGGCTTAAGGATTGAAGTTCCAAGAGGTTAGCTCTAGGGTTTCTAATCTCTCTGAAGCTCTAGGGTTTCGATCTCTATCTCTCTAGCTTTTTCTCTCTCTATCTCTAATCGTTTTCTCTGTCCCCCACTACATGACCACGAAAAGAGGCCTTATAGGGGTCAAAGCTTGTTGGGAAGGATATGCATGCATAATAAACAAATCCCATGATCAAAGATGCAAATTTTGGGGAGGCCGACACGAGTTGTGTCGCCTTGGCAGCATGGGTTGTGTCGTCGATGCGGCACACCCTGTGTCTCCTGGGCGGCAAGCCTTTTGTCGCCTGGGCAGCACGCTCCATGTCACACCCACCAATTTGTTTCCCAATTGATTTTTGTTTTTCACTTTTAATGTGTTCCCGGCCTCTATTAAAGCTCTCAGAGAAAATTTGGGTCAAAATGGATTTGTTTTACTATTTTTAATGATTTTTTTGGTAAAACAAGGCAATTGCAAGATGACTTGGGAGACACGCCCTGTGTCGCCTGGGCTGCACGCCCCGTGTCGCCCAAACCAAAACTTGTCCAAATTGATGGTTTTTTAATTTGGGTGTCTTCCTCAACCTCTTGTGAAGCTCTCAAAGAAAATTTCGATCAAAAGATTTTTTTTTTGTAGTTTTAATGATTTTTTGGTAAAACAGCGCATTTACAAAAATCTAGGTCAAAACAGAGTTTCTACAGGGTTCTAGGTACGCAAACTAGTTCTAGGTCATAGGATAGGTTGTGTGAACTATGGATTTGGATTTACTAGGTTAAGTGTGATCCTAAGGTTCAAAAAACCACATAATTTACCAGATTTAAAATGGGGTGTCTACAGTTACCCCTCTTTGGCACTCCATATCTTTCGAGGGACAGGTGAGTGGCAAAGAAGTAGACACTCTGGCGTTCCCTATCCTTCGAGGGGCAAGTGAGCGTCAAAGATTTTATCCTGAGGTCACGTGGTCAAAGGGCACACCAATTATCCCTCCAAGTCATTGCGCTCATTGAGCTCAACCACCTAGGGCATTTTTCCTCCTAGGGTTTCCGCCATGAGATGTCGATGAGTTACACAAGCTTGAAACTCGAGTTGGATTTTTTGGCCATGCAACTTAACTTCAAGGTTTTGCAAAAAAAATTTAACCCTGGCATTTTCTTTGATCTCGTTAGGGTTTCCTAAGGTTGTCTATAGGTTTAAGAAAAGAGAGGATAATGCAAATATTGAAAATTTGTTCCGTATGTCCCGTGGTCAGAGGGCACACCAACTATCCCTCCAAGTCATTGCGCTCACGAAGCTCACCCACTTAGGGCATTTTTCCTCCTACGTTTTCGGCATGAGATGTCGGTGAGTTACACAAGCTTGAAACTCAAGTTGGATTTTCTAGCCATGCCACTTAACTTCAGTTTCAAATCTGCAAACCTGCATTTTCCTATATTTCCTCAGGATTTTCTAAAGCTTTCTATAGGAAAAGGCTTTTTATATGAAGAGACTTGTCGGGCTGATTCTGAAGAGAGAGACGAGGCAGCAACGCGGTAATCACGGCAACGCGGTGATCATCATATATGAGTGTCCAAGCTCCTTCGTTTTTTAAAAGTCATTTTAGAAATTTTGAAAGTAGGGGGAGATTTGAAATAGAACTCGGAGCAAGGACAGGCTACAATTTTAACGAAGAAATTAAAGTTTTTGAAAACACAAACATATAGTGAAAATTTTAAAAAGAGGGAAATAATTTTGAAGAACAAGGTTGGTTAGTAGTTTTAGCTCCTGCAACCATAGAGCCCTCTAAGCAGTTTAACGTCATGCAGCGATGGTCGATGTAGTCGGCAGTTATACTCAAACGACCGTGGAGTTTTTTTTTTTTTGTTGCCCCTGTTGGGGGTGGTTTTCTTTTAATGTAGGTCTTACAGTTTAACCACTTGTGACCCCTTTTGGTGGACCCTATGTGAGCGTATCGGGTCCTTGCTTGAATATTTAAGACGATGAATCATCAAATATTCCTTTATCTTCCAACCGCGTCTATTGTATTGCAATTTAAGGAGAGTTCTCTGGAGTTTCGAGCAAAATAAAGTCTTGAAAATACAGGATATTGCCCTTGGATGTTCATAATCTCTTTGGATTTTGATTTCTTTCCTCCACCACCCACCTTTCGAAGTTTCAGACGATCTAGGTCCTTAACAACGTTCCATCAAGCTAATGCTTATTAATTTTTCTTTTAACACCACTTTGACTCAGGGGAGGAAAAGAAGATGTTTAGAGAGAAAAGACTTTGGAGATTAGAAGGAAGGAGAGAACTTCTTCTTTTTTCATCGCCTCGGGGTCCCTTTCGGTATTCAGCCTGGTAGCCTTTTTTCCAACGCTTCGGGTTCCTTTTAGATTTTCAGCCCAACGGATTTTTTATTTTTTTATTTTGAAGGAGATAACATTGACAAATGAAGAGGAGGATGAGGAAGAAGAGTCAAAGGTGCCCCTCTTTTTTTTTTTAGCAATTCACCTTAAGACAATGTAAGAATTCGATCATCTTTCCCTCCTCCAAGTGGTAGGGAGGTTCTAATATTGGTCTTCCTCTGATGTCCCGTGACCCAGGTTGGCATCCAAAATCTCTCTGACAATGGTTGTTGAATTTCTGTTAAGCTTTTCTTTTAAACTGCTTCACTTGAACCTTGATTTTAGGACTAAAAATCACTCTCAGTTTCCAAATCCTTAGCCTTCTGTATGGACGGATAGGCTCATCCGGGTTTTCTTGTTAATGGAGTACTTCATGTTACACATTAGGCGTTAATGCCTTTTGAAGTGTGAGGCATGAATGCCTCATTTGGTTATTTGCAAGGGGTGACTGATCACCTGACTCCTTTTCGATAATCTTTTTCCTTGCAAATTTCGAATTGCTTTTCGGAGGTTAACTCCGTAGTAGGCTCTTTCTCAGTGCTTGAGCTTAGGTGAGACTCTCACACCAGAAGAGTGATTAAGTTGGTGTTAGACGGACTTATGACATGTTGGGAGTCAACGAATAAGGGTTCAGTCTCATTAGTTGCCCCTATTGTATCCTCTTCATGAGAGGAGTTTGCCCCTATTGAATATTTTTATGGGGTTGCCTCTACAAGGCTTTCTGTTCCATTGGAAACTTGTTCTTCACATGATGAATTCTCTTGATATGGTGGTGCTCCGGTTATCGAAGTTGTGCTCATGTCGTTAATGACTTTTACAGAGCATGCCTCTTGAGTAGGTAACATGGTCGGATTTTCAACATCCAATTCTCGATCCTAGATTGGCGAATCATTCAAGAACTCTTGTGAAGATGGCCCAGATGGGCCCCTTAGAATTTCGAAAGGTTCAAGTTCTATTAACCCTAGCGAAGATGCCAAAACTTTGAGAATAGTCAATTTTGGGCTCTTTGCTTTTCCATCATCTATAACTTGGTTCACTTGGAGAGGTGACTTGGTTAAATCTTCTGAACTTGGCTCCTCATCCCATATAGATAGGTTAGCCAAGAAGTCTGGTGAAGGTGGTCCAGGTGGGCCCCTTAGAATTTCTAAAGGTTCATCTTCTTTTGATATTTTAGGTATTGGCCCCTTGTTTGGAAGCGTAATGGGAGACTTTGGGGTGTTGACCCCTTGTTTGGAAGATGATCCCTTCTCGTTGATCTGGATCACATCAAATTCTGAAACGTCGTCCGCATCATATTGAACCCACTTAGGTGGATCATTAAGGTTTTGGGGTGAAGGGCTTCTTTTTAGCACTTGTTCATTTGCCCCCTCATGAATTATTGTCCGAGAATTAAGGTTTCTCTTGTCGTCATGGGCTTGGGAGTTCATAGCTTCAAAACCTTGGTTGATCTTATGCTCAAGTTCATATTCTTCTTACGAGTTTGATTTGTTGTTGCATACATATGAACCATTTATTGTGTTAACTTGGAAGTACGGGTTGAAGGATTCATATGCCCTAGTGTGACTCTTGATGACGGGGGTTTCTTGTGTCACGTTTTGGAGTGTATCTTGGAGTGGAATTTCATATACGATACCCCTTTCTTTTCCCCTTTCTTCAGTTGTGGGCTTGGAGCAAAGACCATCCTCACGGCTTTGATCTTGAGTATCACTAATCATGAACTCCTGGGTGAGGTTATGCTCTCTTTGTTCTTGATCTACTGGACCTTTCAGTTGATTTCTTCTTATGCTCCAAGGCCTTGTAGATGTTCTTTGGGTTTGGGCACAGCTTGTGATTCTCCTGAGTTAATCAGGTTAACATCAGTATTCTTTGTCGAGACATCTAGAGATTCTAATTCCTCTTTACCGTCAACATCTTCCTTTTAGACACTTATCATGCCGTTATCGATGAGATCTTGAACTCTATATCTGAAAACTAGACATTCCTTCGTGTTATAGGCATAATTTTGATGCCAATCGCACCATTGAGACGTATCACCTCCATGGAAAGGAGGAATCTTGACTGCTATCGGCAATTCTATGAGCCTTGCCTTAAGCAACTTCTTCATGACATCGGTCATAGGCTTATCAATGGGAGTGAACTCCCTTGGAGTAGAAGTCTGCATTCTCCACATGGAGGAATGAATTCTAGTCTTTCCTTGTGAATGGTTTGCAGAAGGGATGCTTTTCTTGATCATGTTCACCTCTCCTTCTTGAGAGGGTTTTTTGTCTGCAGCTTTATCTTCATATCGTGATATTCTTTCAAGCATAACATCAAATGAGTAAGGGACTACCCCTGCACTAAAGAACGTGACATATTCTGGAGTCATGTTCTCTAATGCTATGCTTACCTTCGCGGATTTAGAGAGTGGAGTTTCAATGACTCGCATAGCGGCCTCTCTGAATCTAGTCATAAACAGGGAAGAAGACTCACCCGACTTCTGTTTAGTGGAAGTTAACTCACCAAGGGAGACGGGTCTTCGCCTTCCTCCACTATAGCGAGAGGAAAATTGCCTGAACATTTCATCAGGAGTTTCTTGAGGGTCCCCCTTCATGAATCTTCAGTGCCACATCAAGGGTGCTTCTTTTAAGTTATGCGAGAACATGACTATAAGTTGGTTGGGTCGGTCTCGCAGTATGTGGACCATCAATAAGTAGGCGTTGATGTGTGGATCCTCTTTCCCTGAAAATCTATTTCTAATTGTGGCATCACAAACCCCACTGGTAGATATTCTAGGTTTCCTAGAATTTCTTGTAAATAAGCCTCAAGAGTTGAGAAATTTCATTTCTCATTTTCTCTATAGAGTCTTGGAGGTGTTTCATACGAGCTAATTGAGTCGTCGTTATAGCTGTGATCTGGCTCGATTGTATGGTCTGTTGAACCTGATTTTGGGGTATGTGACTCGTATGAACTGGATGTTGGGCCCATGTAGCGGGTTGCCCCAATGACTGAGCCTGAGGAATGTGTTGAACTTGGTGTGCCGGTGTTGATTTGTAGACTTACCCAAGTTGAATTGGGTCAAAGCATACCCATCACTCAGAGGTTGCACAACTTGGCCATGCAAGGAGGCCTGCAAGATAGGATCACCACTTAATTGGGATGGGCGACTCAAGCTGCTATGACAGCTAGACCTCTGACCTTGGGCAGTTAGGTCTACCTGGACCTTGGTTAGATGATCTATCCTTAGGGTTAGGGCATTCTCTTTCTCCAACACTGGACTGAAAGAGTGAAGGAATGTCATGGCTACTGCCAGATGGAGTCTTCCCTTGAGGTAGATTTGGGTTGGAGTGATGATTAAAACTAGACCCCTGGCTCGTAGTGGGTTTCATTGGGAGACTAACAGCCCTATGATTATCCTGGTTTGAGCCAAAATGTTGGACTTGGCCTACGGCTTGAATTTCTGACCTAACTTTCCTAAACTGAGTGTGTTAGATGGTGTATCCTCTATTGAGCAGGAATTTAAAGTAAACATGCACTTTAGGATTGTCTTTATATCGAGTTGGGTCAAAACTCTGACCTTTACTGGTAATGGGTTGCTCGAGTAGGCTTTCCCTAGTTGTGTGTGAACCTACTTACCCACTAACTGGCTAATTGCCAAGACTGGAATGTTGGGCTGCTATATGACCATCAGGGTTCATACGGCTAACTCAGAGATTTGGGTTGCAGCCTTATTCTTGTCATGCCGACTGGATTTGAGGTTAACCCCTATGTCTTGAAGGATTGCCCCCGGTCTGACCCCTTGACTATTTAGGGTATGACGAACCCTATTAACATGTTGGCTCGTGACTTCTAAAGGGTGGCCTTGAAGGTGACATGGACGGCTAGGTTTGGTTCCATGTTGTTCGAGTGTCAGCTCACTGACACAAGTGCTATGAATGATTTGTGAGGGAGCATTGTGACGGTGCCTCTCGGACTGACTAGGTTCTCTAGATCTAGACTGAGCTGGGGCCATAGGGTTGGACCTTGCTCTGCTATGATCCTAGGTCATGATTCCTAGACTTGGAGAGATCTAAACTCGACGTCTAAAGGTGGACCTAATCTGACTCTAGGGGAAAAATCTTAACTGAGACCTAAGTTAAGACTAGACTAGAAGAAACTTGCTAGACTTAATGGGTCTTGGTTTAGACCCTAAACTAGGGTAAGCCTAGTCTAGCTCTAGAGACAACTCTATGCTTAGACTTATACTATAACCTAGACTAAGATCTAGACTAAATGGGTATGAGTCTCGGCTCGGACCAAGAGTGAGTCTGGGTTGGACTGAGCTAGATGCAAGCCTAGACTTGGACTTAGAGGGTTATGAAACTCAGACTGGGTGTGGACCCGGACTGGATCAAAGTGGGTTTAGGCACAAGCCCTAGGCGTGGATCAAGAGGTGGCCTAGGTTCAGACTTGGGTGTGAACTTGGTTCGGACCTGGGCTAAGCTGAGTACAAGCCCAGACTTTGACCCTGAGAGTTTTGATGGTCAGCCCTGATACGGCCCCGGACTGAATTAATGATGAACTAGGAACGAGCCTTCGGCTCGAACCAAGAGGGGACCTAAGTTCGGACTAAGGAGAAACCTAGTTCGGACCTAGGCTAAGCTAGGTACAAGCTTGAACTTGGACCAGCTTGGACCAAAAGCGGGTCCGGACTGAGATCTAAGATTAACCAGCCATAAATAAGTAAGCAAGCACACAAAAACTTTTGACCTAGTATTATAGGTAGACTTGGTTTGAGAGTTGGTTCCTAACTATTGAAATGTCGCTAAGCTGATATAGGTCCCCACATAGGTCCTGGCCTCCTGTTATAGGATGTTCACTATGTCCTACTATAAACGGAGTTGCTTTGAGGCAAAGGATTACAGAGGGGCGCTCACAGTTAAAGTTACGCGAATCCCAACAGCCTCGACTCTTAAAGCGAGGTTCCCCTCACACCGTTAACGTGGATTTTGGGGGTTTTCGAAATATTTGTTTGTTGGTTTCCCGAGAACTCCCGATCCGGTGTGTGTTAGAGTGTGTAAAGAAGCACACAATTAAAATAAAATCAAGCATACAATGCACACAAAACGAGAAAGGAAATAAATGAGGGCTCAGCACTGATCGTGCCTAGCGAAGCACGCTTTAAGGCAGAACTCGCTCGAACCACAGTATAAATGGAGGGGTAAGCAACCCTTAAGAAGCTAAAGTCAGAATAATGTGACTAGGCACAGTCCATGCTAAGTCGAGCGTGGCCCGAGTCGAGGGTGACTTGAATAGGACACGGTTCAGGAAGGCTGCAAGCAACCCTCGATATATATATATATATATATATATATATATATATATTATCTTTTTAAATTTGATGAAACACAGTTAAACTAAGCATGGTGAAAGTAGAGAAAACATGGTTTCAGTCAAAATTAACAAACTAAAAATAAAATAAAAAAAGTCAGAAACAACACAGACCTATCTAAAGCAAAATAACTTTTTTTTATTTTTAAAAAAAATTATTTTAAATCAAAACTTTGTCAACATGAAGCCAAAGTCCCAGGAATAGGCCTATAGGGTCCAAGAATTTTTCTGGGACACTTGCAATTGGGCGACACGGGTGGTGTCGCCCGGGTGGCACTACTGGGGTCGCCCGGGTGGCACTATTGGTGTCGCCCTTGCAAGGTGGGTGACACTGCTAGTGTCGTCAAAAAAACAATTATTATTTTTTATTCTTTTCTTGTTAATCATGATGAATAATACTACTTTAAACATGGAAGAAGCAAGAAAAAAAATATATTTATGATGAAATAAATTAAAACAGAGTAAACAGGAAAAAGCAGATAGAAAAGATTTGTATCAAGTAAAATATTTTTTTGGTATTTTTAAAAATATTATTTTGCTCTGAAATTTATTGAGCAGTCATAAGAGAGTCCCAGGACCCAGCCTACAAATTTTCAAAAAAATTTGACTTGGGCACAGGGGGCACCAGAGGGCATGTAGCTCTGGACCTGGGAGGCATGGCCCGTGTCGCCTGGGCGGCACGCCTCACGTCGCCCAGGTGGCACGCCTCATTTCGCACAAGGAAAATAGGGTTTTAGAGCACTGAAACCCTAGGTCCTTGTCACAGCTGGGTTTTGGACTAAAAACAGTGAAAAATAGTGAACAAAAATCGTAATTTGGCACTTGGATCAAGCTCGAAATGCCCCACCGTGGGCGCCAAACTGTTTATGATGAAAAATCTGACAAATCTAAAAATAAAGATCTCTCGGATCTGACATCTTAAAACTAATGAAAAATGAAGGAAATGCATAGGTAAAGAAAGTGGGACATATCGAATTCAGATCTAAGGCCAGATCGACCTGGAAGAGAGCACATCTGCACTCAGATCTATGGCAGGGCCAGCATGATCCAAAATATATATCCAAAATATGATTGTTAAGAAAATTAACTAAAACGGAGCAAAATAAAATTAAATTAATGAAATAAGAATTAAATAAAGGAATAAAATGATACCGAACCGAGCCAAATGGCCCAGGACGCTCGAGCCCTTTGGGGTTCGCCCGTATCCGAACTGGTCCTTCAGTATAGGGTGGTTGTGCCCTATAGATGGTTTTAGGCTCTCTCTCAGGCTTAAGGGTTGAAGTTCCAGGAGGCTAGCTTTAGGGTTTCTAATCTCTCTGAAGCTCTAGGGTTTCAATCTCTATCTCTCTAGCTTTTTCTCTCTCTATCTCTAATCGTTTTCTCTGTCCCCCACCAAATCACCACAAAAAGAGGCCAAAGCTAGTTAGGAAGGATATGCACTCAAATCCCTAGATCAAAGATGCAAATTTTGGGAAGGTGTTTTGGGCGGCGTGTGTCATGTCGCCTGGGCGGCACACGTCGTGTCGCTTGTGCGACATGCCCAGGTCGCCTGAGCGGCACGTCCCGTGTCGCACATACCAATTTTGATTCAAATTGAGATTTTTCACTTCTGATGGGTTCATCGACCTCTTATGAAGCTCTCAGAGAAACATTGGATCAAAACAGATTTTTTTTACTATTTTTAATGATTTTTTTAGTAAAACAAGGCAATTGCAAGATGACTTGGGCGAGTCGCCTGGGGAGCATGCCTCGTGTCGCCCAAACCAAAAATTGTCCAAATTGATTTTGTTTTTTCAATTTATATGTCTTCCTTAGCCTCTTGTGAAGCTCTCAGAGAAGATTTGGGTCAAAACCAAGATTTTTACTATTTTTAATGATTTGTTTGGTAAAACAGGGCATTTACATAAATCTGGGTCAAAACAGGGTTTCTACAAGGTTCGGGTAGGCAAACTGGTTCTAGGTCATAGGATAGGCTGTGTGAAGTATGGATTTGGGTTTACTAAGTTAAGTGTGATCCTAAGGGTTTAGAAAACCACAGAATTTGTCAGATTTAAAATGGAGTGTCTACATGGTTGCTCCGCCATGGGAAGACCATGGAAGCTGGTTCTGCAACTTGCGGTAATTCTTCAACTATTTCAGCAACATATCTTCGTTCTTATCTCAATTTTGAGCATTTTGATGCCCTTTAATTGTGTTGTGCTGGCCTTTTCCCCCAAGGTGAAAGCCCGGCTAGTTTTACGAACTTTGTTTGCCAATGCATCTCCGAGCTGCGTCGTTTTAGCTCTTGGCTCTGCTTGCAAGTCAGAGAAGAGGTTGTTGCAGTCCTTTTGCACCAAGTTTGAGATGATTCGGTATTGATTTGTACATTTTCCTAATTTGGAAGGTTGCCAAAGGGAGGGATTCCAGCAACTGGCTAGATTTGCTTCTTTGGCGACCTGGGGACTTGCATTCATCGAACCATGGATTGAATGCAAGAGTTGTACTAGAATGTAGCTCTTTGCGAGGAGATTCTATTGAACTCCTCCCCGCATTAATCCAAGGCTTGAACATTGAGCTATACTTCACCAAATTCGAAGCTTGTTAAACCGTTTTTTTTTATTTTTTCCTTGGTTTCTTCAGTCACTTTCTTCTTTAGAGTAATGAGGGTTCTCGGTCACGCCACAGTGTGTCCCATAGGTCAAAATGACGGGGCTGGCATGATCTGGAACATGTCAATGTTTGAGCTCCATCTGGTTTCAGAGAAAGGCGTATGATGTCGGTGGGGTCTTGGTTTCCCTCTGCGCTGGGGTGAGGAAACCTTCTCTCGAACAACCGTGGAGGTCCGGCGCATGGTGACCACACTGGCCCTCTTACTTGCGAATAGGAAGCTGATGGTGAGAGAGATTTTTGCGAGTGGAGTGCGAATCACTCTTATGCCGCTTGGGGGTTCGGGGACATGCCCTGGCAGATGGCCCTCTTAGAACAATTATGAAGCCCTCCGGCTGCTCGTCAGCACGGTTTGGATGGGAGCCCTCCCCAAGTTCTCAATCTCTCTCTTTTCACAAAATAGAGATCTGACAACATAAAGATGCTTAGCTAGCCCAAGTCACCCTAGAGGATTCAAAGGTCACAGGATGGATGGGTCAAACCCGCTTAAACTACACCTAAGAAAAGCCCTCTTTCTAACAAAATAAATAACAAAAGCATCAAAAACAATAAGAAAATGCTAAATGAATAAAATAAAAAGAAAGGTGATAGGCTCACCACAATCCGGTGCTCGAGAGGGACTCGCGATGGACCTGGGTAGTTGAAATGCTCACTAAACTCTCAAGGCTTTCTATTTCTTTCTCTAAAGGGGTCACACTTCTTTCACTCTCTAGAAAGTTAGAAAATGAGGAAGAGTGGTGAAAATGAGAGCCCTCACCCCTTTGTATACATCGGCAAGGAGTAAAAACGGGTTCTTCCATAATTTATCACAATAACATTATTCCCATCAAGTTCATGTGAAAAGAAGGGTCATTTGGAAGAAGATTAAGGGCATTGAAGTCAAAGGCAAGAAGCAAAAAGGCTACCCCTGCCTTGCATAAGGCATACCTGCTAAAAATTCCACATGGGCATTATCGTCCAAACGACCTTTTGAGAGCCCAAACAATGTCTAAATGATTGCGAAGATATGGCTTGACCTACTTGAAAATGCCTTACACGAAATCGAAAGAAGCCTCGGGGCTAAGGGTGCCAAGCCTGGAAAAGGGGGGGCATACCCCTCATTTCTTCTTTTCTCCCTCTCTCCCTCTTCCCCTTCCCTTCTCCATCTCCCTCACAAGGCCACTGGTTTACTGTCCCCCCCCCCTCTCCTCTCTCTTCCTTCTCTCTCTCCCCCACTCTCACTAGACCAATCGCTAGGCCACCTGTCTCCCTTCTTTCCCCTCTCTTCTTTCCATCATGGTTGTTAGGTCGCCAGCTTCCTCTCCACCCTCTCCAATCTCAACTTCCTCCACTCAAATCTCTCACCCTCATTTCTCCATCTCTTTCCACTCAATCTCATCACCTCTCTCATGAATTCACACTCCACCATTAACATAACCATGGATGCCGAGTCTCCATCACCATCCATCTCATGCATCATCCAAAGTTCCATGGGCACTTTCTCTTCATGACTCTCATGAGACCCCCTCTCCACAGTTGAGTCGCACCCCGTCACAACTCTCTTAAGCCCCCACCTCTGATTCAAAACATGTAACCCTGCAAACCCACCTCAAATCCACTCGTTCATCCCTATCACCAACAAGGGAACCTCCCCAATATTCATCACTCATTTCCCCATGAACCATCAAAAAAAATGAGAAAATGAAGACAGATGTGGCCATGAAGTCCTGGGCAAAAGATCCCAAAAAGAAAAAAATTGGGCTTAGTGAAAACCCAAAAGGGCACCACAAGTAAAAAAAAAAAATAGAGGCAGACGTAGCCATGAATTCATAGGTAAAAGTGCTCAAAAAGAGAAACTGGACATGATGCAAGTTTTATAAAGACCATCATAAGCAAAATTGGTTAAAGGCAGACATGATGATGAAGTCATAGGTAAAAGAACCAAATAAAGAGGGAGTTGGTGAAAATCATTCTACGGCACCACTTCCATCAAGTTTAGGTGAAAACCTAAAAGGGAACTTAGGCAAATAAGTAGGTTGATGCACCGCTTGCCATGATAAGCGGCTTCAACCAACTCAACATGAAAATCTCAATAGCTCGAAAAATGATGTCCCTCAAAAGGCACCCTACTATTGAAAGAAAAAATAGCTGAAAAGCTTCAAGAATCTGGGTTGGCCCCCAAAGGGCTCCTGATTGTCAAATAGAACAACAAGATGGCAAATCGGATCGATAACCTTAAGAAAGGTTTTCCCCCAATAAGTCAACAAAAACAAAATCATTTTAATAAATTGAGTACATTGTAGGGTATTTTTGACAGTCTTGTATCCCCGATGTAAATAATGGAGAACCCAGTGGCAACTTAGACCTGTAGGTACCAAAGACGTCTATGGACTATGGAAGCCTGTACCAATAATCTTAGTTTCTTAGCAATTTTGAAAAGGTGTCGTCTCAGCCCCAAAACATATGAGAAGATGTCAGTTACTATTCTAAGAATTCCTGCCAGGTTTCGTCCCAAGCCGATAAAGATAAAGTAGATTAAGATGAACATTACATTTGGTTGTGCCACTATCTAACATGCTGAAAAGTACCTCAAAACTGGAGCTATATTTTCAAGGTTACAAATGAGCACCAGATCACCACCATTGGATTCAAAAAGCCTAAAAACCCCCAAATACCATTTTTTAACTCATATGGACACTTCTAAACTATTCTAGGCCCATCTTACTCAAAACGAGTAGGTTTTATGCTATTCTTATGTAGCTTTGGTGAACCACTTTCCATTTATGGAAATTGTGTTTCTTAAAAACAAAAATTATTTGGGAGGTCATAAATACTTCGTCGTGATGCCAATCAAGCTCAAATTTCAGTATGATGTGTGTCTCATCAAGATGCACGTTTTGGCGTCTATTAACTATTATGATGGGTAAATGATCCATATGGTCTAGGAATAAATATGCTCTGGGGTACTCTACCTTGAATTGTCAATTGCTTTCTCAAACCGACACAGCATTACCCATGACCCACAATCCATGCAAGGGATCATTAATGGGTTACCAAATTCTAGCCAATAGGCAAGGGGTAACAGCCTCAGTCTATGGATTTCAGGTTCCCCATGGAGATAAAACCAAGTTCACCCTGACCTGATGCAATCTTTTACTCGATGGCGCACATGGGTTATCTCTCATACATGCATACGCTTCACCCTGAAAGGTGGTTCGCTTTCTTAAAAATGGCTATCAATGTGCATGTCGTGTGACGGTATACGGATGAGGCTTTAGCCCCGTTTCTGAAAGCCTCCATCACATACAATGGTCACACAGTCCCCCGGCTCACTCTTCCGGGTATAATCCAACCTCATAAAGGGTTGACCATCTAACCCTTATCGGTTTGTTTTTCTATGCCCAGGTAACATGGGTTTTTCCGAACTAGACTGGCTTAGCACGTTGAACACAGTCCCGTATCAGCAAACATAGTTTGCTTAATATGGTACACACGGGGCAATACTCCCACTGAGTTCATATTTCACTATATCAGTAAGTTCATGTACAAGCATTCATAAGGCCCTTGATGGCCACACACACCTAACATGCACCTCATTGAGTGCATATGTAAAAACTAAAAAATAATTCGAGTAAAATAAAATGATCAAAATATCCCTTAAAATTCCAAAGTGTTTTGATCTTCTTCTTTTCTATAATACTATTTACATTTTTTGCAGGTGCTTGAGGCCTAAATGGACACCTTAAATTTCCAAGTGGAGCTCACAGACAATGCTAAGTTTGACTTCTTGGTGTCTCGAAATCATAAAATCTTGAGCAATAAGAATATTATGTAAAATACATAAATCCTCCACAAATGTTGATTGGGGAACTGAGATTACCTAAGATGATACATCCCTGATCATGGTGGCAAGCACCTTGGCTACTATCTTGTAGAAGCAGCTTAATAGGCTAATTGGGTGAATATTGTCAAGGGATGAACCCAATTAGTTAGGTGGAAGGATCGAAAAGGGTAAGGGGTAGGCTTAAAAGGACGTGGCTGGAAGTAGTACGAAAAGATATAAGAACTTATGACCTCATTGAGGATATAGCCTTTAATATAGCAGAATGGCTGACCAGTATTCGTATAATCGACCCCAATGAATTGGAAAAAGCCTATGATGAAGTACTACGAAAAGATATAAGAACTTATGGCCTCATTGAGGGTATGGTCTTTAATAGAGAAAAGTAATCGACCCCAATTAATTGGAAAAAGGCTATGATGATTGTCAAGGGATGAAACCCTTTCTTTCTTTTTTTTTTTTTTTTTTTTTTGACAAGATGGATGAAACCCTTGAAATCCTCTTTAAGCACATCCCAAAACTACTAAAAGAAAGCCAAAAAAACAGGTGAGATCATTGTTTGCAAAATCGAACCAAGACAGTTAACTGGATATGGGGCCGAACGCGGTTTAACCCACCTAACCAGTAAACTGCTCGATTCAACCGTTCTAACCGGGCAAGTCCCGGGCGGTGAAAAAAGTGTTGAAAAAAAATAAAAAATATACAAAAAAAAATCTACTAAAATATGAAAATCATATAAAGAATGATTAAAACAAAACACATTCAAATGAAGTTGAAAATTAATGAAAAAAATGGATTTAAAGAATCGATTTGTGCCTAGGGGTATTTTTAATGACCAAAAAAATTTTAATCTTTACCATATTATAAAGAATATTAAAAAATATATTACAAACCAAATTATTTATTTTTTAGAATTTATATACATTTTTTAATTTTTTTAATATTGGCAGGTCACCAAAACCGTCCAAAACTGAAACCAGCATGTGCGGCAATCACCAGTTAGATCACCTGGTTTTCCCAACAATCCTGGAAAGGCCATTTGAACCACTATGATCACTTGAGAACCTTGAAAGGTATGGAGTTGATTGAATTCGAAGCAGATGATTGCTTTTTCAAGTTCTACCATGTTATCCTTGTCAACCCCTAGGATCTTTTTTCTTTTGACAATATTATGTACTTTTATTGCATGGTTGCTTGGAAATCATCAATTACATAGTTGGAATCAAAGCATCAAAAGTCGATAACGATAGAGAAACTTCATATTTAGCTAGCCGATCCGTTATATCATTGCCTTTGCGAAAGACATGAGAGAGAGAAAAGCGAAGCCCAGGAGAGCAGCAAAGATCCGTGGTTTTCAACCAAAAGATATGGACAGTCCAAGGTATACGTTGCTCCATCAAACACCACTTAATCACATTTAGTAAATCGCCTCCAATAAAAATAGCTCCCAAAATGCCTTTGCTTACTATAATTTCCAACCCATGGAGTAGAGAGGCTAACTCAGCTTGGTTAACCGTAGTTGAACCACAAGGTCCAACATAAGAGAAGAAAATAGACCCATGATGATCTCTGAGAATACCACCTACTCCCTAATGAGCTGGCATCAAAATTCAATTTAAAACATGCCTCAGGAGGAGGCATCCAAAATGTGACCAGCCAATTGGTGGGCACAAAGGAGAAGACAAGCTGCTTTAAGTTAACAAAAATGTCCACTCTTGACACTCCACGACCTTCTTTTGTGACAGATAACCAATCCCAAATTCTTTGTATAAAATCTTTAATGTTGGGGAGATCTAGGGAGATCCCATGAAAAGTTCTTCTATTTCTTTCTAGCCAAATTTGCCAAATAATAGCACTTCTAAAAATCTTCCAAATAAGGAAGCCTTTATAAGGTAAGGAAGGTAGGTAAAGATTAATCATAGAAATTAAATTGACAGGAAGCGAAAGAGAAAAGCCAAGCAACTGAAAAGCCCACTTCCAGATAACATCAGCAAAGGAGTAGTGTAAAAATGGATGACAACCCATTTCTTATGCATTCCTACACATAAGGCAAACATTAGTCAAAATTTTACCCCTCATGCGAAGATTGTCAATTGTAAGACACTTATTTTCAAGGATCACCCAAAGGAAATATTGAACTTTCATCGGGATAAGCCATTTCCAAATAACATGTATGCCTTCAAGAGACCATCTAGCTCAATCATGGAAAAGAAGCCAGTAAGCTGATTTGACTGAGAAAGAACCATCATTTTCACTTTCCCATATCACCCGGTCTTCTCTATATAGCGAGATATTAGCATTTCCTATCATACTTAAAAGTCTTTGAAGTTGCAATATCACACAATCCGGCAACACCCAATGTTCCAAATAGGAGCTCCATATTGATTGTGTGAAAATAAATATGCAATCTTAGCAGCTAAAGAAGTAAATCTTGAAAATAAATATGGATGTGGAATTGAGAGGGAACTATTTCCATGCCATCTGTTAAACCAGAAGAAAGTATCCTCACCATTACCAATCAGCCACCTAATAGAACCACATTCTTGCAACTGTAAATATCTTTCCAAACCTATGATGAAAATTCCCCCCCCCCCCCCCCCCCCCCCCTGCCCCTGATAGAACCACATTCTTGCAACTGTAAATATCTTTCCAAACCTATGATAAAAATTCCCCCCCCCTGCCCTCCTTTTTGACCAAATCAAAACCATACTTATACTTAGCCCCTAAGACTTATATCCAAAGGTGATT
Source organism: Amborella trichopoda (assembly GCF_054954075.1). Lineage (NCBI taxonomy): Eukaryota > Viridiplantae > Streptophyta > Magnoliopsida > Amborellales > Amborellaceae > Amborella > Amborella trichopoda. The sequence continues at coordinate 21,051,963 of NC_142347.1, read as the reverse complement.
AGGGCCTTGTACGATTCGCCACCACCACTTGAAAAGTACCGCCCAATTCATACATTTAAGTATCTGAATGCCCAGTCCACCCATTTTAATCGGAGTGCATATTTTATCCCAGTCAACCCAGTGAAATTTCTTGTGATCATTATCATTAGAGCCCCAAATAAAATTCCGCATAAACTTCTCAATAATTTTAATAACATCACTAGGCATTTTAAGAACAGATATCAAATATCATATTTGCATAGTTGACTTTACAAGAGTTTTTTATTTCCAAAGGTCCAGCTTAACTTGGTACCTTTAAATTAAAAGGTCCCAAACTGCCCGAGACAGTCTAGAGTCTGAAATAGAAAACCCCCAAATACTTAAGAGGGAACTTATCAATTCTGCATTTTAGGATAGAAGCCAAAGATTAAGAAGACCCAACTCACAGGATACACAAACCATGGATGTTTGGCAGTAGAGAATGAAATTATTGAGGTTCTTGACCATAACAAGATTAGCATCACAAAAAAAATAATGTGTCACCTGCATATTGCAGATGGGAAACAGTTGGCCCACGGTGACCCACTTGGAAGCCCATCAATTCAAACAATATTCCTAAACATCATACTGAATCCTTCTGCAACCAAAGTGAATAAGAATGGAGAAAGAGGGTCACCTTGTCTAATACCTCTAATAGCCTTGAAGAAACCTTTTGGCTACCATTTATATGAATAGAAAAGAGCGTTGAAGATAGACATCCCAAAATCCAAAAGACCATTTGGTGCCAAAACCCATACATCTCATAATCTCCAATAAAAATTGTCATTTAACTCTATCAAAAGCCTTTTCTGTATTCGATTTAATAACAACCCCAGGCTTCCCTTCCATAGATCTTGAATGTCGGCATTCTTGAGCAATGATGATACTATCTGTAATCATTCTTTCCCAAATGAAAGCAGATTGTTCACTAGAAATAAGGAGGGGGAGGACCACCTTAAGCCTCTCAAAAAGCACTTTTGCAATGATTTTATATAAACTAGACGAGAGGTTAATTGGGCGAATATCACCAAGTTTTGCAATAATATCCTTATTAGGAATAGTGCAATGTAAGTGGAGTTGATACTTTTAAGGATATGACCAGAACACATAAATTCCTTGACCATAAGAATGAGATCTGGTTTCAGTGGTTCCCAAAATCTCTGAAAGAAAATAAGAGGGATTCCATCTGGGCCTGGGGCCTTGTCACCAGGAAGACTAAACACGACCCTTTTAGCCTCTTCTTCAGAAACATCTTTTTCCAAGTCCTCAACCAGAGAAGGTGGCAAAGTCTTAAAAGGCACTCCCTTCAGATTTACATTAAAAAATATGCTCACTAGAAAAGGGTTTTAAGAAATGGGTAATGATGGCATTATCCTTTCCATTGAGGTCCCCATCTGCAACTCCAGACCTTCTCAAAGCTGAGATATCATTTTGCCTTCTAGGGGCATTGGTAATGGTATAAAAAAACTTAGTATTTCTATCACCCTCCTTCAGCCATTTAACCCGCGATCTCTGTCACCAATAAATTTCCTCTAGCCTAAGATTGTCATGCAAACTATTAAGCAAGCAATTTTTATTGTTCAAAAGGTTCTCAGAGATTTGTTGTTGCTCTTGAATATGGTTTTCAATCAACTGGAGGTCCATAATAGTAGTTTCAATTTTCCCCTTGAGATGATACTGGGTGGCTTGCTTCCAGGCTATAATTTTGTGGTTCAGGGCAATGAGTTTTTTATGCAACTGAAAGCCTGCACTACTAGGAGCAACATTGTTTTCCAAAGAATGTCTAATAAGGTCAATAACATCTAGCCCATTAAGCCAACCGATATCAAATCGGAAAGGCTGCGGTCCAACAAAAGCATCATCAGTACACAAGCAAATGGGTAAATGGTCTGATGAGAGTTTGGTTAAGACAAGAACTTTAACAAGAGGAAAAGCAATTTCCCAAGTAGTAGAGATAAGGAATCTATCAAGCTTAGATAAATAAGCTGATTGATAATGTTATTTGACCAGGTAAAATGAGCCTCAGAAACTGGGAGATCAAGAAGATTGTCTCATGATAAAGTCATTGAACAAGTGCATACTCGAATTAAAGCGACAAGGAGAAGAAATTGCATCTAGGTGCCTATCAAGTTAAAGTCTCCCACAATGTAAACAAGAAGCCCAGTGGAGACGGAAATATTAAAGACATCATTTAAGAAATCAGCTTTAAGAGCAAGGGAATTGGGTCCATAACATTAACAAGAACCCAACGAAAATCCATCATAGGCCCTTCAAAAGTTATAGCAAGGCATCCATCCATTTTCAAAACATTGCAATAACAAAGAACTGTTAGGTCCCAGAGAACCTATTGTCCACCCGAACTGCCCAAAGCATCTATCCCCTCAAAACAAACTGGTATATTTCCCCAAATTTCCTTAACATCCAAATAACAAGGGCAGCTACGTTTAGTTTCTTGCATAATAAAAGCAAAAGGCTGAAACTTATTAACAAGGAAAAAAACCTCCTTTCTACAGCGCTCTTTTCCAAGACCACGGACATTCCAGCTAATTATCTTCATAAAAAGAGGAGGTGTCACCTGACCCGTCGAAGCCACCATCTTCGCCGGAGCTAGCTGATGTATAATTGCTAGAATCTCCATAGGCAGATTGTAACTGCTCATGCCATTAATGGATATACCACCAGATGAAGGACGAGGAAAACGTGCAGCAAGACGAGCCGAGGAGCGAGTTGTCGAGCAAGGAACTTTAGATTTCCCTTAGTGCTAGAGGGTACTGAAGAAACTAGAGCAAGAGCAAGATCCACAGTCTCAGCATGAAGTCCGTCAGACATGGTGGCTGATGTTAGACCATAAGATGTAGTCTTAGCACTGGCAGCCACAGTTGTGGAGGTGGGTGCAATCTCAGCCGAACGGGCTAAGGAATCCATTGTCAACAAAATCACAGATACAGGTGCCTTGAAGGAAACACCCATATCCCCAAACATGTATAAGTAGGCCTGGTGCTCTAGAGTGAATTTAATTGGCGAGTTGGAAGCATCCGCCACGGCTGTAACAGCGGAAGTTGGCAAAGTGCAAGGTTCACCAAGAATCTCTTTCTCAGGAGCTTGAGCATCAACCAGGTGCTTGTCGAGTCTCTTACTCGGGAGCTTGAGCTGTAGCAGGCAATTGTTCTTCAAGCTCCTCATGAGAATCAGCCAAAGGTGCGTCCAATTGGGTAAGGCCATGAGGCTGAGCAAATTCCTAATGAAGGTTCATTCCAGGGGCAGAAACTACGTGGTTTGCAAAAAATGGCATCATTGGCTTGGGGGGTAGGCAGCATAGGGAGCTTCACGTGCCTAGCATAACCTTCCAAGGTAATGGCAGTAGGAGAAATTGCTGCCAAGGGCACGCTCCGATCATCCAGAGCAGGAAAAATGTCTTCTCCATCCGAACCTTCTGAGTCTTCAGCAAGCACCACCAAGGCTTAATCCATGTGATGTTGTGAATCCTCCTTGCATTGGCAATAGAGTGGAAGAACTTTGTATTTCAGTCTCTCTTCTTTAATTTCTTCACTCTCTTATTCTCTGATTAGATTGCTTAAAATATCTTTTTCCTAGAAATGCAAGTCCCCTCTCTCTCTCAAAATTTTTCTCTCTAAAATTTCATATGGTTTTTTTTCTAAAATTTTAATACACTCTCATTCAAAAACTTAAAATTTGAGATAGTTTCTTATTTAAAAAAAATTTAGATATTTTCTCTCTAAAATTTGATATAGTTTATCCCTAAATTTTTGAGATACTTTCCCTCTCTAAAATTTAAAATTTGCGATGGTTTCTCTCTATAAAAATTTGTAGATAGTTTCTCTCTCTAAACAATTTCATGTAGTTTCTCTCTTTAAAATATGATATAGTTCCTCTTTCTAAAAATTTTAGTTACTTTTTCCATCTAAAACTTAAATTTTGATAATTTTTTCTAAAAATTTTGAGATAGTTTCTCTCTCTAAGAAATTTTAAGTACTTTTTCATTCTAAAATTTGATGCTTTTTACTCTCTCTAAAATTATAAGATGTTTTTTCCCTCTAAAACTTTAATTTTGAGTTAGTTTCTCTCTCTAAAATTTGTAAGTAGTTTTTTCCTTTAAAATTATACTATACTTTCTCTCTCTAAAACTTAAAATTTGAAATATTATAGTTCTCGCTCTACATTTTTAAGACATTTTCTCTCTCTAAAATTTTAGATACGGTCTCTCTCTAAAATTTGATTAGTTTCTCTCTCTAAAACTTAAAATTTGAGATAGTAAGATAGTTTCTCTCTCTAAATAATTTCATGTAGTTTCTCTCTAAAATATGATATAGTTTCCCTCTCAAAAATTTAAGGTATTTTTTCTATCTAAAACTTAACATTTGATAATTTCTTTCTAAAAATTTTGAGATAGTTTCTCTCTAAGAAATTTTAGATACTTTCTCACTCTAAAATATTATATAGTTTCTCTCTCAAATTTTAAGATGCATTCCCTCTCAAAAATTTTAATTTTGAGTTAGTTTATCTCTCTAAAATTTTTAGGCACTTTTGTTCTCTAAATTTTTACAATACTTTCTCTTTCTAAAACTTAAAATTTGATATAATTCTCTATCTAAAAGTTTTGAAATAGTTTTTCTCTCTAAAAATTTCAGGTACTTTCTCTAGCTAAAATTTGATATAGTTTCTTTCTCTAAAGTTTTAAGATATTCTCTTTTTCTAAAACTTAAAATTTGAAATAGTTTCTCTCTCTAAAAAATTTCAGGTAGTTTCTCTATCTAAAATTTGAAATTGTTTCTAATCTTTAAAAATTTAATATACTCTCTCTCTCTTAAACTTAAAATCTGATATAGTTTCTCTCTCTAAATGTTTTGAGATATTTCTCTCTAAAAAATTTTATGTGGTTCCTCTCTCTAAAATTTAATGTAGTTCTGCTCTTTAAAATTTTAAAATACTCTTTCTGTCTAAAACTTAATATTTGAAATAGTTTTTCACTAAAATTTGAAAATGCTCTTTCTAAACGTCAAATATGGGATAGTTTCTCTCTCTAAAAATTTGAGATAGTTTCTCTATCTAAAAAATTCATTTATTTTATCTCTCGAAAAGGTTTCATATAGTTTCTCTCTCTATAATTTGATATAGTTTCCTTCTCTAAAATTTTAATATTTTCTCTCTCTAAAATTCGTTATAGTTTCTCTCTCTAAAAGTTTTATTATATTTTTGTTTTTCAATAGCAAAATGGGGCGTTTCCATGAAATGTCAATCCCACCTATCTTGGTAGAATTGAGATTTCTAAAATTTAAACTTAAAATGAGTATTTAGGAAGGGGAGAGAACAGGTAAGATCGGGGCTCTATCTGACCAGATCCGGATTCGGATCTGAATAGTATATGTTGGATCCATTGCATTTGGATCTGATCCAAATTTTAATTCAGATCTAATTTTTTGATCCAGATCTGATTTTTGGATCAAAATTTTAGGTCTAAACCCAAATTCAAATAGGATTCAAAATCCGAGTTTCGGATCTGGATTGGGTCAATTCTCACCCCTACACTCAGGAATCCCATGGCAATCTCAATTCCAACAAAAATGTCAATTTTAAGTGAACCAAATACGATTGCCTGACTTTTTCAGAAAAAGCGACTCTTAGAAATCTGAATCCATTTATTTTTTGTACAATAGACAACCCCTTAGGGGTTGCTTTATTTGCCCCACATGGTCTGGGTGATTTGTATCAGAGATCAAGTTCCCCATTTTCTTGTGAAAACTACCAAAGATATCCCCTTCTCTAGTTCTCCAATTTTTACAATCAAAATGCATATGGGTGATGAAATGTTTAACACTACTCAATTCCAACTATTCAAACTCAAGAACATGTTGTACCAGTGTGATTGAATTGATACAAAGTTCAAAAAAAAAGTTCTTGAACTTCATGATTCACATCAAGCCATCCAATTTGACATGTAATGAGTGAGAACGATTGTGACCTCTATGTACAAAAAATAAATGGTCTCTTTGTAGACAACCCCTACTATGAGACCATTTACTTCTGAAATAAGGAGGTCACAATGTTTTTTAACTATTGGATGTAAAATCTAATATATTGAAATATGTCATACCATTTGAGAAATTTTGCTTTGGACTTTGTACAAAATCAATAGCACAGTCAAATAATAATTGTGACATTATATCAAAAATAAATAGTCAATAATAACTATGACCTTCTTATATAAAAAATTAATAATCAATAATAATTATGACCTCCTTATATTAAAAAATAGTCTCATTGTATATATATTTCCAATTAAAATTTTGAAATTGAACTAAAAACCTAGATTAGATCAAAACAGCATGGTGGTTTCAAGTTCGTTCTTCCTTGAGGCTAAAACAATACTTTGGAATTCCACCTTAAGTGATCTAGAGAGAAACCTTGAACTGAAACAATCTCATTAACATGCTCCCTCGAGCACCACACTTCACAATCGCTGAACTTGGATACGACAAAAATGCGTAGTTCAAATAAAATGGCAAAAAAAAAAAATTTAATGTTCATGTTAACCTTGTAGAAGTATAGGAAGTAAAGTTGTAATTTTCTAAATGGTCTAGTATAGATTAATGGCGTAAATATGTATATAAACCAATGGTTTAAAAATCGTCGAGTTAAAACGGACTCAAGCGATTCGACAAGAGAATCGGTCACCCCATGTTGATTCCAATGAAAAATACAATATCGCCCGGTTCTAGAGAATAACTGACGATTTTTTACAGTGAACCACCCGATTCACTGTTCAAGACTAATGAACAGTATAAAGCATGAAAATCATCACATTTTGGATTATTTTGATCAATTATTAGAACAAAATCGATTCTTGCAAGCTTTGAATCTAACTTTACAGCCTTATTGAGCATTATAATCGAGCTCAAAGGTCGAATTTAGATAAAAAAAATTCACAGTTTTGTAAAGAACACATGACTGTTTAGGTTTTCTACCATTTCATTGCAGATGAAATAGGGCACTATTTTTTATCAAATCTTATTCGTAATAGCGTTTTTTTTTTTTTCGACCAGATCCATGATTTGCAACCCAAGAGAACGGAGCTCCCATGGAACCTGCTGTTCTTTTTTGCACCACTTAATCACATTCAAATAATCCCCTTCAACCCAAACATTCATTATCATATTCTTCTCAAACAAAATTTTCAGCCCACATAAAAGAGCACTTAATTCAGCATAATTTATTATTTTGACCCCAATCGGATCAGCAAAGGAGAGAATTATGGAACCCAAGGAATCATGCATTACACCACCAATTCCAACAATACTTGGGTTTTCCAAAGAGCTCCCATCAAAGTTAAGCATAATACTTTCAGTAGAAGGTGCAGTCCAAAAATATCGTAGTCTACTACGAGCACACCCAAGGAGAAAGAGGCTGCTAAGGTTTGCCATCACATCAACTTTTGAAATCCCCCACCCTTCTTTTGTCACGGACAACCATAACCAAATTGAGTCCTTGATGTTCGTTAAAAGTTTCTCAAAGGGTAGGGAGTTACCTTCAAAGGTTCTTCTATTCCTCTCCATCCAGGTTTCCCAACGGATGACACCGTTAGAGATTTTCCAAATTGATTTACCTATCACAGGCAAATAGGCAATAGAGAATTGAGAAACAATCCCTTCAACCAATTGAGGAAGCACCATATGAACCCCAAGAGTGTCAAACAACCAGTTCCAAATTTGTGTTGTAAAGGAACAGTGAATAAGCAAGTGTGCACTTGACTCCCCATCAGCTTTACACAGTAAACAAACATTGGGCAAGATTTTCTCCCTTTTTATTAAGTTGTCAATGGTTAAAATCTTGTTCAGATATGCAAGCCAAATAAAACCTTGCACCTTATGCGGGATAGGCCACTTCCAAATTTGTGCTACTTTTGGATTAGAACATCCCAGCCTATCGTGAAACAGGAGGTTGTAACCCGATTTAACAGAGAACATCCCATCACTTTCGGTCTCCCAAATAATTTCATCATCTGCATTGACTGCAACATAAGCTTTATCCAAAGCTTTCATTAAAGCGCACCATTGGGAAAGAAGGGCATTGCTCAGCCGACCATAAGATAGAGAAATATTCCAAGAATTTTGCATACCCCTTCTTTCTCGAGCATCACTAACTATCAAATTGGGCTGGGTAACCAATCCATAAGGTCAGGAATTGCTACTTTCAAAAGGTAATCCCTTATCCATTTATGGTGCCATAAAAGTACTTGACTGCCACAACCAATATTCCACCTTGAATATCCGAAACAATCGGCCTACATCTGTAGATAACCTTCCAAACCTGTGACGCCTCCCTCCCATGTCCATTACCCAACCACATTCGGAATCTATCTATCCCATATTTAGCCAAAATTACTTCAGACGAAATATGCTTTTTGAACTGTAAACTTCGCCATTTACATAAAAGTGCTTGGTTAAACACCCTTATCCTTCTTATACTCAAACCTCCTTCTTTCTTCGGCGTACAAACTCTATCCCACCTCAACAAGTGAAACTTCTTTACATCAATACTAGAACCCCACAGGAAGTCTCGCATCATTTTCTGTAATTTTCGTGCAACCTAGGCAAGCATATTTATCAAAGACATTTGATAGACTGGGAGATTGGCTAGACAGGATCTCAGCAATGTGACCCTTTCACCAAACGAGAGGTATTTGTGTTTCCAAAGATCCAATTTAAATTGCACTCTTTCAAGCACAATATCCCAGACTGCAATAGAAAGTATCGAATCCGAGATAGGAAGACCAAGATAAGTAATAGGAAAGGTTCCTACCTTACAACCCATCAAATTTGCTAACTCCTCTGTCACTTCTTCGGAACAGTTAATCCCAGCCATGGAAGACTTATGGAAATTAACTTTAAGTCCCAAAGTAACTTCACAAATTTACAAGAATCTGACAATATTTGAAACTTGTGATGACTCCGCCTCACAGAAAATAAAGTTATCATCTGCATATTGAAGATGGGAGATTTGAATATCAGAGTTAGAAATCTGAAATCCAGTAAAATGACCCAAAGTTTCCACCCTATTTAGCATTAAACTAAAACATTCAGCATAGATTGTAAAGAGAAAAGGAGAGAGAGGATCTCCTATCGCAACCCTCTAGAGGCATTGAAGAAATCAATGGGACTACCTTTAAAAAGGACTGAGAAATGTGCAGAAGAAAGGCACCCAAAAATCCATGACCTCCATCTCTCACCAAGGCCCATTGCCCTCAGAATTTTTAATAAGACTCCCCATTCGACCAGGTCATAAGATTTTTCCATATCCAACTAAAAAAAAATACCCGACTTCTTACTAATAACTCTAGAATGAATGCATTCTTGGGCCACCAATACACTGTCCGTAATTTGATGATCCTGGATAAAAGCTGACTGGGTACTAGACATGAGAAGACTCAGAACCACTTTCAACCTCTCTGTCAATACTTTTGCAACAATCTTATACAAACTAGTCAATAGACTGATTGGCCTGATATCTGAGAGATTTGAGATCATCGTCTTCTTCGGTACCAGTGCCAAAAAGGTAGAGTTTACCCCTTTAAAAATTTGCCCCCGAATCATAAAGCTTTTAAATAATTCTAGGACTTCCCCTCTAACCACATTCCAGAATTTATGAAAAAGCATAGGGAAGCCATCAAGTCTTGGCGCCTTGACTCTAGGTAAAGCAAATACTGCCTTCTGTAACTCCTCTCTTGTAACCTCCCTTTCGAACTCATATTTCAATTATAAAGACAAACTTTTGAATGGGACTCTATTCAAAGAAGGGGCAACTTTTACTTATTTAGTGAAAGCCTTTTTAAAATGATTTATCACTGCATTTTCAACTGCACTTTCATTCTCTGAATCAATACCAGAAATCGATAAACCTGAGATATCATTTTGCCTCCTTCTCGCTCTAGTAATTGCATGAAAAAAATTAGTATTATGTCCCCTTCTTTAAGCCATTTAGTTCTAGACCTTTGCCTCCAATAAATCTCCTTAGATTTACGAAGCTCCTCCAATTCTATACTTTTCAAGTTGCACTCCAAAAGAGACTGTTCATATAGTACCCTAGCAACCTGGGTACTCAGATCTAAAGCTCCAAATTTGTTATCTCGTTTCCATCTAATCAATTTGTGCTTGATATTTAAAGCTTACTATGCAACTGAAAATCCATAGTACCTTCCACCACTGTATTCACCCAAGTACTTCTAATAAGGTCAACCACCTCTTTCTCTTGCAGCCAACTCAAATCCAACCTGAATGGTTTAGGACCCCCATTTAACAATCCAATATGAAGAAGTATAGGACAATGATCCGAGAAAAGTCTCAGAAGAGCCCTAATAGAAGATAAGGGATACTCTTCCAGCCATTCCATAGCTATCAGAAATATATCTAGCTTAGACATGGCTAAGTTAAACAAACTATTATTGGACCAGGTGAATCTAGCACCAATAATAGGGGGGTCCATAAAAGAATGATTCTCTATAAACCTATTAAACCATCTCATTGAAGTATTAATAGGATTTGCCAACAAACACTCATCAGGCCATTGAATTAAATTAAAATCCCCTCCCACAATTATAGGAAACTCAAAAGGTTGAATAATAAAACTTAAATCAGAGAGAAAACCTTCTTTCAGAGCCAACAAAAAGGGTCCATACACATTCACAAAGCCCCATTTAAACCCCACTTTCAGACCACAAAACCCAATAGCAAAAAGAAATCCTTGCTAATTGTGGCAAAATTATGAATAACTGTGGGATCCCATAATACTCACAAGCAACCAGATGCTCCACAAGCATCAATACCAACAAAAGCTACTGTACTAGGGCCCCAAATCTCCCTAACCACTGAAACATCAGGGCTAGGGAGCTTTGTCTCTAGAAGTATCAAAACCACAATGATTCTCTATAAACCTATTAAACCATCTCATTGAAGTATTAATAGGATTTGCCGACAAACACTCATCAGGCCACTAAATTAAATTAAAATTCCCACCCACAATCATTGGGAACCTTATGATCCCCCATCGAAGACTGAGCATGACCATTCTCCAAAAGAAGGGGGGACTGGACTTGTACCCCTTGGGGAACCTCCTCTAAAGGGACCGCTTCCACCAAGTCAAAGGCAACTAAAACTCCACCAAGAGATTGAACACTCAAACATTGTTCACATGGCAGTACAGAAGGAGAGTCTGGCATGGGATCTTCTTAAAGGACAACAATAGCGATGGGGTCAATCAGCAAAGGGTCAAAACGGGATCTGGACTTCTTTCCCAATCCTTTAGCGGCAGCTAGGTGAGAGAGCAGGGGATGCATCTTCTGTTTCAATAGTATAGCTAGGAATAATGCAGAAGCTTTCTGTTTCACACCCCACCTCGAATTCTTCGCTGCGCAAGAAGACACAGCAAGCCAACAAAGACCGTAAGGGTTATAAACAGGTGGTGTTTGAGCTCTTCCTCCTTCCAAAGATGTACCAGAGAGAATGGGCTTTTTGCCGTTGCAAGATTGAAATCTCAAGAAGGTGTACATGCCACGTTAAAGCATAGGATATCCTAGATATCTACCCCGTCCTCTTCGGTACCTCCTCATGTCGCCCAATCTATCTTTTCGGAAACATTTCCAATATGGATATTTGCTGCACCTGCCAGACCAACAAAAGAACGTGGTGAACCTTCTTTAATGTGGCGGTTACCCAAAACTGCCTCCCCACAATACTCGTATATGTTATCCATATCTTTAAAACTCATTTCTGGCTGATTACAGAACTGCACTAAGAAACCTTCGACAAATCCGGAAACCTACCAACTGGAATCCAACGCTTACTAATCTTGGGTTTTTCAAAAATTTGAAATTTGAAATTCCCTTGTTTTCGGATTTTCCGCAACCCTTCTCTGCGTCGAGGGATACCGGAAGAATTTCCAATCATCTTTTCCGGCTGACTGAGACTACCATAATTCCCACCTCCAGCTCGCAAGTTCTCCTCGACACACACATAGAAAGGAGAATTATCATCATCAGTAATTGACATTTAAAAAAGTCATCATTGATATAGATCATGATAGTTCCCAGTATATGCATCTTCAAACCGAACTCCATTTTCACAAGTACAAAACGACAGCATGGACTAAGAAATGAGTTCCAACCCAAATCCCGATAAATGCCAAAACAACCTGTTATTTTGCTAATAATAGCTAGATTCCATGCTGATAATGGAAGACCCCAAAGCTTAATCCAAATAGACCTCTTCGCATAAAAGGAAACATGATCTGAGGCCTTCCATAGGCCCAACTAAAGCAGACTGCCTCTGACTCTGCAGAACCTATTAGATAGTGCCCTACCAATTTTCTCTTGGGACCGAAGCTTGAAAACTACTTTGTTGGGACCAGTGATCTTAACATTTGGCCGATAAGATAACTCTCACCCTCGCTGGGCCCATTCAGATATGCCAAAAAAGTCTTTAATATGGGGGTAAAAGGAGCCCGAGACAAAGAACTCAATTCTAAGAACTCAATTTTAATCTCAAGCAACTCCCATTCCATATGATTAACAGAAATCACCTGGGGAAGAATTTTCACAGCTCCAAGACCCTTCACCACTTCCTCCTTTTTCTTTACAACAGCTAATTTCCAATCAATTGAGTTTTCTCCTCTCATTTACCTATAGATAATTTGATAAATTGAAACCCTAAACGATTTCAATGGGATGGCCCATGTCCAATGATCCAATCACTGAGGTACCACTCCTTGCAAGTTTCTCTCTCTAAGGATTATCTGAGCCATTATCTCTCACTAATTCCAAAGGAGCTTTATAGTTTCCCTATTTTCTCTCTCTAATCCCCCATAGTGAGCCAACGATTTATGGTCTCCTCTAATGGCTTTTTGATGACCAAAGTTTAATTGAGAAGATTGCAAAGGCATGTCATCTATAAGTATTATATGGTATCAGACATCTATTAAAATCCAAAAAAATCTTCTCCACTTTTTTCCGCTACTTCACCTCTTCCACCCCCCTCTCTCTCAACCTCCCTTGAACCCTCGTAACTCTTAACTTAGGTCTAGGGCTTAGCTGGAGATCAGAGCTTCCTCACTTGCTGCTTCATTCTCTGTTGCATTGTTCGTTGCAAAAGCCCAAGCTCTACACCTACAGATGCATCCGTATGCAAATTGCACCCTTTACTTATTGAGTAAATGAACCACTGAGCAGAAATTGTACACCATTTTCGCTTAGGGGCCGTTTGGATACTTGGAAATATATTGTTTGTGAAATATATTTCGAGCGTAATACATTATCTGCAAATGGATTGTCATTATTTGGGTAGTATTTAGATGCAACTTGGGAAATACATTGCTACTGTTTGACTATGTCTTGAAGAAATATGAGAAATACATTACCATCCAAATATGAAAAATATGGCTATGTATGGCTAACATGATTAGACTTTGGTTTCAACATGATAAGTCATTGAAATAATATGATTGAAAGAACATGATTTTATTGTGATAAGCCTTTCAAATGCCTCTCTATATATAATTTCAAATAAGCAATAAATTTATGATACCAAATCAAAATCTTTATTAGTAAACTTGAAGGTTTGGTACTTGCAATAGAAAATTTTGAAGCATCGGAGGAGACTAAAGAGGTATCTTATTTCAATTCACCTTTTACTAATCTCTTATGAGGATTATGTTGTGTGAAATTTTTTATTATGATTGTGTTGTGTAATTTCTCATCGGTTACCAATTATTATTTTTATTATTTTTGTTTTTATACAAGAACTGATGGTAAGCTACAACCCAAATTGGGGATAGAGGGAATTAGAAAAAATTTTATTATGATTGCAGTAGAAAATTGTCCCTCATCAAGGTCTACAATTGTTTAAATCAATTTAGATTTCCCCTTACTTTCACCTACCAATTATTAAAAAAATTGTTTTTATATAAGAGCTAGATGAGGGCTACAATCCAAATTGGGGATAGAGGGATAAAATTTGTTTTTATATAAGAGTCAGATAAGCGCTACAATCCAAATTGTGGATAGAGGGATGTAGAAATCTTTTATTGTGATTGCAGTAGAAAATTATCCTCGTAGACCTGTTCAAATCAATTTAGATGCCCCTTTTCATATCCCTTACTTTCACTTTCTACTCACCTTAATAATTATACAAAGAGAGGGAAATGTTTTTTTAAGCGGGGATAGGGCAGATAGACGCACGTGAAATATTTCCAAATATTACCCGTCAACCTCGTAATAGATTTTTCACCTCTCATCGGGAGTAATGGATTTCGTGATTTCTCGGGTAGCGTAATCTCTTTCCATTTCCTTACTATTAAAGTGTACTCGTGTAAATATCATATTTCCTTGTAATCTATTGTCACGTAATAGATTTTCACGTACCCAAACGGCCTTTTATTTTAATCAATTACAAGTCAATTTTGGATTTGAAGTCAGTTTCTAAAGAACAAGTAAGCGTTTCTTTTTTTACACCATTTAATTAATTCCAATCGATTTTAGCAAATATTTTCTTCATATCATAAGGTTTTGATTCTTTATAATGTTATTAACCATAAATTGTAGCCTATTTTCTCTTTTTTGGTTGATTTGTGCTGGATTTTTTATTTTGAGTCACGGTTTTCTCAAGAACAATTAGGGTTTTTTTTTTTTCTCCAAACTATAAATTTTAGACGAATTAAAGCACCATTATGAATTATTTCAGATGGTTTTTTAATGTAATATTTTTTTTCATATGATTTTGGGTGTAATTTGTAGGATTAACCAATTTTTATTGCTCAATTTTTAGAAAGAATTCAAAAATCCACTAAACTAAAATTTTCAGCCGAATTAGGACATCATTTTGAATGATTTCAGATGGGTGTTGAGGATAACAATGGTATTCATACGATTATTAGTGTTATTTGTGTGATTAAACAAATTTTGGTGATCCATTTTTTAAAAAATCATGATTGTTCATGGTTTTCAATTTTTTTTGAAAAATCGTGACCAAGTTTTGATTATCATGATAAATTAACTTGTATTTTTCATTTTTATTGTTAGATTTTTAATACAATAAAATATATGTTGATATATAAAATGTATGTATGTTCTTGATACATATTTTATAATTATATTATCTTGATAAATGTAATGGGATTATAAATGACTTTATCATTATAAATATTATTTGTGGCAAGTCTACATGTCGTGGTATTGTGAATGACTATATCATCGTAAAAAAAAAAAATTTATTAATATTATATCAATGTAAATTTTTTTTTTTTCTTGATTCTAAGTTTAGCTTATACATACTCTTTTTACCTATAATGTTGCATAAATAAAAAAAAATTACCAGTAGGAACTAATTCATGCTCATCAAAATGAAGGTTTATAATGAGTCTGCATGTAGTAGTATTGTGAATGACTATATCATTGTAATTTTTTTTATTATTGATATTATATCATTGTAAACTGTTTTTTATTGATATTATATCATTGTAACTTTTTTTTTAATGAATTGTCATACGAATTCAATCAATGCCACCCATGTGACCAAGATAAAAAACGATCATCTTTCATTTTGATATTAGATCGTATTTTACGAATTATATGCTTTATTATAATCCATGTATAATGATATACTGCATCCATGATAATTCCATGTTTCTTCTTTTGTGTGATGTAAATTTAATGGTTAACAATAGCTCATGCAGAGAACAAACATCTCAATATTCACATATTGATGCAAAAAATTGAAAGTTCTTAATGGAATACTTGCATTTCTTATTGAATTCCTATAAAACATTTATAATAAATTTTTAAAAAAATTTAAGACTACATCCAATCGATTCCCAATTCAAATTGCCGATTCACCGATCTGAATGGGTTTTTTGAGTGCTCGATCCGAAACACCGATCCATTTTTTAAACCATTTATCTAAACACATCTTTTAAAACAGTGTCAAATCTAAATTGGATGAAATACATTACTACAATATTACTTCTATAAAGTCACTACAATCATTTAAATGGGACTATATACCGAACTTGCTCCCTCGAATAAAAAAACTTTGACTGTATTTTCTCAAAATAAAATTGATCTACTTTAGAATCAACACGGGCACTTCCTAAAAAAAAAGAAAAAGGAATTTTGAATTTCAAAACACTCGCATCCATCTTTGTTGAATTTATGAATGTATTTGGTTCAAGCACATAGAATTTTATTTTATTTTTTTAAAGGCGTCTCGTTGAGGAGGTTACATCACCGAAATACGGGGTCATAAAAATACTCCTGGATGGTTTTTTTTACCAAAAAAAGGGAGCACATAATCTTTTGACCTCTTTTTAGTTCCAAAAAAGAACCACCTCACAAAAAGCATAATCTTGTGCAAGTTTACCTTTATCTTTAAAAGTTGGCCAAAATTCATATCACTACCAAAACTCTCACAAGGGCTTTTTACTTTTTAGACCAACAAAAGTGACTGACCAAAACTCTCACTAGGGCTTTTTACTTTTTAGACCAACAAAAGTGACTGATGCACTCAGGCATGCCCCAGCATATGCCGATACTTCAAAAATGAGCAGCAAGCACTGGACTCGCATATAAAACCCTGCTGATAATCCCTGCTCCAAAGCAGATCATTGAATCCTCGAGAGTTTCACAGAGGTTTGGCCTAAAGCGATGAGAATACTGCAGTAATACATAGTGTTTCTCCTGGACATTCAAACGAGTTTCAAGCAAGATTAAACAATACAATACAATAGAAATCTCTCTCCCGCCCCCAACAAAAAAAAATACTACACAAACCTCAGAACCAAAAACTCATGACAAAGGATTCCAGAAACCAGTACTTGTAACAAGAGGGCATCTACTTCCTCCTCCTGTAAGGCGTCGTCAATGTTGGAAACTTTAGAGGAGCAGGTAGTGTTACAATCGATCCCGTCTTTGCAGTGGAAAGTTTGCACCCCAACTCTAAATAACTCTTTCTCAGGGTAGGCAATTTCATCTTCAAGTCCTTGCAAATGTCAGATGGATCAGTTGTAAACCCATCCGCAAAAAGCGTAAGCACCAAAATGTAACTGATAACCATATCATTTTTCTCTTTAGTGAACTTTTCCTTCCGATCAGCAAAGAAAGTATTCAAGAAATTCACTAGAACTATGCCAGGAATCCTGAAACCCGCCCCAAAAATTTTCTTGCCCTCTTCTCCCAGATCATAAATTGCCTGGCTTTGGGCCTTCAAAAGGCACCTTAACAATTCATTTTCAGTTTGCAGGGCAAGGAACTCTAGAAGGTGGGTAATGTATGAGAATATGCAAGCAAGTTTCTTCTTTTCCTCTATATCCTGAAAACAATTTCCCATTTGAATCCAAAGGAAAAAACATTAGGGAAAGTGATCCAAGTAATCACAAGATTAGACAAGAAGCTAGTCTCACAAATTAGACAAGAAGCTAAGTCTCACAAATTTGCACATGTGCATAGAGATAAGAGAAAGCTCACGAATTTGCACATGCATATAGATGAGAGACCATGAATTTGTGCCAGTGCATGTAGATTAGAGATTAGAGAGGGATGAACAAAACACCATTATGGGAAAATGCTTCAAAGCTGTAATTTCAGATTCTTGCGAATACATTAAATCTAAAGTGGAAAATAGAGAGCTCAAAACCCCAGCACAAAAATAAAAAGCTTGTAAGAACCTAATTTTCTGAACCCATGAGTAGATTAGATCTACACCCACGTGCATGCACACATGCACAAACATAGCAAAATTCCATCACATAAAAGTTCCAAGTTTAAGGTTGTAGTTTCAGGATTTATAATTAAGAATTTAACAATAGCATAGTGATATCCATAAGCTTAGATAACTTACATGAACCTTCTTAATGTTCCCTACACGGTTGCGGACGAAGCACGGATAATAATCATTTTGCATCTTAAACTTTAAAGCTGAAGCACCACAACTTCCAACCTCCACGAGCTCCATTACATCGGAGAGTTCAGCCCACTCATTTGGGGAAATAATCTTATCCAATAGATAAGCCTTATCGGGTGTTGTAGCTTCAGTGTCATAAGGTGGGATATTACGAACAACTTGCTTTGTGGCTTGATAAAGGGCCTCAGTTTTAGTCATGACACTTGTACTCTTACCGACTTCACTCACATATGCCTCTAACCCTTCTTGAGTTCCAAGGTCTTCTTCTTTCATGAAAGCAGCAGCTCTCTTCATAGACTGCAACAAATTTTACATCAAATGTCATATCCATAAAATAACTTGTTTAATTTAAAGAAAATGTAAAAAGAGATATTTATAGTGAAAGAGGAAATAATATAAGCATTGCATTTGAAGCATTAAACTGTCACATTGCTGCAAAATCATGTCATGAACATGTGGATCTTGTGCTCACCATCCCATTAGCACTTGAAACCAATGAAGGATAATTAATGTTTGATATATCAAGAAATACCATGGGACAAATAACTGTTACATATCATAAATACTAAATAAAGTAAAGCTGGGAAATACTCCCACCTTCCAAGCTCATTTTAAATGGCTCTTGTAGCCATTGACAATAGGAACCCATTTACTTGATCAAACATAGCACTCCCAACGCCCCAAAATGCATTTACTCTAAGAGTCTAGAGTCTCTAAACAAAAGGATGGGCACTGAGTATTGTCGGATTGACATGGTGGTCAACTCCGAAACCAAACTTGTTCAAGGATTTAATTTTTAAGGCACTTTAATTTCTTTCATTAAAAAATTCCATTCATCAATAAGAACCAAAAAAATTACATCATTTATATGTGGACACAAGCCGACCCCAAATAAATGGGATAAGGCTTAGATGATGATAATGATGATTTATATTTCGACACAGCCACATTAATTTGTCATAACAATGGGACCAGGGCAAAGGGAAGGGGTCCTCCAACATAATGCACACAAATTAAAGGCAACCTCCCACAATGTTGAGATCAAGAATCTCATCCACATGATCAATAATTCTTCAAGGACATACAGTCTTCTCTTGAGCCCAGAGATTGAAAATGATCAAGTTGTTGTTTATTACAAATGGCCAAAAGAAAAAATGATTGCATAACATAAAACCCATGAGGATGTTGTTTATTCTATCCACGCTGTTGCGTGTCAAAGCCAACTGGACAACAATTAAGTAACCTTCAGGATTCTATTTCACTATCCATAATCCAAAGGACCTACGAGTCCCTCAATAACTATCATTATATTTAAGCCCAATGTTCTTTCTGGAAAGCAACCCAAAAACACCAGACCTCATGCTGGACTAGATGTCACTATCTTCCACTCTCTAATCAAGGGTTCTAGTCTCATCCCTTGAAATCTTTTTGAGTCTAATAGCACAAGAAATAACTGATCTTTGTAGATATTTCTTCACATATTCCAATGTTGAGCTCCTTCTAAACATCCCAAAAGATCATTAGATGGCATAGCTTCCAGAGAAAACAATGCATCAGGCATTCCCCAGCTACCTGTAAAGAGATCTACCAAGAAGCACTACACTTCCCTAGTGAACAAGCAGTGAAATAGGGTTCATGTTCTCAAATAGAATCCCTTGGTCTCCTGCAAGAATATTGCTGCTGATAGCAAGCAGACAGACTCCTATACATAACTTTTGCAGGATTTAACACATACAGTAAATTGTGCTAGTACATGTCCAATCCCCTGTACCAGAGAGAGTTTGAAGCAAAAGTTTGGAAACTACAATCCCATGTATTGGGAAATTGAAAGGGTCTCAACAAGGTTCTTGTAGTTGACAGCAGGAACAATTCAATACGTAACTTTTATATCACATTAAATATGTTGTGAATCATTCAGTGTATAAGTGATCTAGAAAACCACTGATGGTAGTGAAGCAAATGTTTCAAAAAGCAGCATGACAGTTCGATATTTAGAGGATCAATCAACAAGCATTTGGTTTGTCTCCAATCAAAAAGAAATTGTTTCTTGGTGGATGGCCTCACAAGCAGGAGCAAGAATAGTTATTTCTTGATGTAATGTCAAAAAAGAATATAAGCTAACCCACAGGCCTTGACAGGCAGTTGATAGTTGTGGAAGACACAAAATCCCTCTACATTATTAGATGGACTTGCCGAGGGTCCGATCAATGAGTTTGGAAGAGGTTTCCCAAGCCTCTCATACAAGTAGCGGACCTCTCAATGTTCTTGGCGATGGACGAAGAACAAAGAAATCTAGTTGGCAAAAGAAGTGGGGGATGCTAGCCTCTTTGTTGGGACTCCTCTCTGTCTCGATTCTTATGCCGTCTATTTTTTGGGTTTCTTCTTTTCTAATCTTCCAGCATTTCAATGTTGCCTCATCTCCTAAAAACCATCCATCTTTTGATATCTACAGAATCTACATGAATGAAGAATTAACTATAATAAAGATTTACACAACTTTTGAATATGGCGCATGGCATCTCTCAGCTTATCATGATAATAAGGAGGCTACTTATCTATCCTCAATTCCAATATCTCATGACTAGTCAAAGAATGTTCAAATTGATCATCAGCTCATGGTGGAGGTGAAATCAAGATACGATCGTTATACATATCAGCTAAGGAGAAACCAACAAATATCTTTAACAAAAGTTTATGATGAGAGACATGTCTATCATGTTGCCAACCATACCTGACTCAATCACTATGCAACTGAAACCATAGTTTCAAAAAGCACTAGGCGAGGCGAGCGCCAAGAACCTGAGAGACCCAGTTGAAAAAAACAAAAAAAACAAAAAAAAAGACAGTATGATTCTAATAATCCATAAGAATTTTGATAATCCATAATACCATAATCCATAAGATCATAATCCCAGTTGAAAAAAAAAGACAGAAGTCGAGAAGAGAATTTTGATAATCCATAAATAAGGCCATAATCCATATTTTCACACAATGCTAAAACAATAAACTCATACAAGCATACACTGATAGTCTAATACACTGTAGATTGTACACACAAAAGTTAAATAGTAGAACTCGAAACTATAAACTAGAAACTAGAAACTAAAAATAAAAATAAAAATAAAATATACAGAAATTCTGAAAGTATACTGTATAAGACACAATAGTCAACATTCAACACCAATAGTCTTCAGTCATCATCATCATCATCAGAAGTTATGGGGTAAGCCTCATCACATGCATTAGATTCGAGACCATCATCATCAGAGTCATTTCCCTCTTCAATATAACGCTCATCCTCCTCTGTTTCTTTTGAATCTGCATCATTCTCCTCCTCTTCTTTTACCTCCCTCTTACTAGTATGTGCAGATGAGGCCCTAGAAGTATTGGCTGCTCTACCCTTTTCTATCTTTTTGTACTTCCATGAACTCAAATATTGTATAATCTCCTCCCTGGTAGCCTCAAGAACATTTTTACATGAGGCAACATCCCCCTTAATACCGGCAAGGTGTTTTTTAAACCGGTAAATGCCCCCATTAGTATCCTTTACACAACAATTACATTTAATTCGATGTGATTCGGGGTTATAATCATACTTCCAACCCGGATCACCATTTCTAAAAGAACCTGTAGAAGATATTTCCATAGAACAAGGCTCATTTCCATCATTTTCTGGTTCTTTTAAATTTAGAAATTGTTTAATCTCATCCCGAATAGCTTCAGGAACCTTTTTACAAAGAAGAACATTCCCTTTAATATGCTTGAATTGGTTAATACCCTCATTGGTATCTTTTTCACAAAAATTACACCTTATACAATTTTTATCGTCTGGTTTTAGGTTATAACCATACTTCCACCCGGATCACTTCTTTTAGAAGAAGCAGAAATAGATCTATTCAAATGACAAGCATTTTGTTCCAGTTTTTGTTTTACAAAACTCATATATTGCTTAATCTCCTCACTCATAGCTTCAAGAACATTTTTACAAGGGGCAACATCCCCCTTAATACCGACAAGATGTTTCTTAAACCGGTTATAACCATATTTCCAACGCGAATCTCCAATTTTTGTCATTTGGATTCGGGTTATAACCATATTTCCAACGCGAATCTCCAATTTTTGTCATTTGGATTCGGGTTATAACCATATTTCCAACCCGGATCTCCACTTCGATTAGAATCTGAAGAAGACATCTCAAAATAAAACAAGCAATTTAAAAAATAAAGGTTTGCATTTACTTTGATTGCTTGAACTCCAAACTCCCAACTCTGAGATGTTTTCAAGTGCTAAAACAATCAAAAACACCCTATAATAGAATTATAAAACTCCAAAACTAAATCTAATATACTTAGGTGATGTTTGGATGCGTTTTTCGTAACTTTGAGAAACACTTTGATCCAATAAAAATCACAAAATTTAGTTTCTTTGAAGTTTCTCTCTCTCTAAAATGGGTTCTTGTGGGTTTAGGTTTCAAATGAACCTAAAACCCATCCTTAAAAACCTTTATGTTTCAAAAAAAGCAATAGAACAAAAAAAATATATTCTGCCCCTAGGCCGGGCGCAGGCCTGGACGCTGGACGCCCGCCTAAGCGGTCGCCTAGGCAGGTTCCGTACCGCCTAGGGGGCCGCCGAGGGACTGCCGCCCAGTTTGACCACCTAGGCGCTGGACGATCCGCTTTTTTGAACACTGACTAAAACATTCCCTTTGTTTAGTACTTTAGAATTCCAAAGGTATGGAGATCAATGGCTCTAGACATTTAGTTCAATTCCGATGCTCGTCGAAGGGTCCATTAGTGAAAACATCACTAAAACCCAAGCATATAAGTACACAAATAGAACAAATCATTTTGGCCAATCTTTCTTGCAAATATTTCCTAGCATGCCCACCCAATGAGCGCTTCCAATTACAACAGATGGTCATCCAAATGCGTCAAAAGCAAATAATAATAATAACTAGCTGGATTACGTGCGTTGCACGTAGGAATGTCGATTGTCATTTTAACATAGGAATATGTAGAAAAAGGACGTCACTTTATGTATAAACACATGCTTAGAATTATTTGGGTAATGCATACGACAAATACATAATCAGTCACCCACTTACAAACCTTTCCTTATCATGGGAATGAAATTCACGATAGAAGTTACACCTCTCTCTCTCTCTCTCTCTGTTCGTTTGCAAGATACAACAATTACATACAATGAATTGTACAGAGAAATTAGTAGAACATTATTACATTAATTAAAATACAAACACCTATATAATTCGTATAAATATTTACCATCAAATAATTTCAGTTTTGAACCAAATAATTCGATATAGAGGACCAAAAGATGGTTTCATAATAGGGAACATGCAA
This sequence comes from Amborella trichopoda, assembly GCF_054954075.1. Taxonomy (NCBI): domain Eukaryota; kingdom Viridiplantae; phylum Streptophyta; class Magnoliopsida; order Amborellales; family Amborellaceae; genus Amborella; species Amborella trichopoda. The sequence goes on along the minus strand of NC_142347.1, from coordinate 21,028,628 downwards.
TGAATTGTAGACGGATATTAGTAGAGCATTAACCAAAATACAAGCACCTAAATAATTCATATAAATATGTACCATCAAATAATTTCAGATTTGAACAAAATAATTCAATATAGAAGATCAAAGATGGTTTCATATTAGGAACTAATTGAAATTCCATACCAAAGAAAGAGGAAAAACTATGCAGCAAAGAGAGAGAGAGTTGAGATACCTGGTTCTTGCAAAAAAGTAGAGCGAAGAATACCTAAGCAAGAGAGAAAAATAGAAAGAATGCTTATCTGATGCAACCCTGAACTTATTTATAAGCCTTTTCCTGCTCCCCCATAAGTTTGATTTTATCCCCTAGGTGGTTTAAGTTTCTTACTAAAACTTGATTTAAATGGGATTTCTACGTGTTTATCTATATTTCTTAAAAAAGAGAAATAAATATCACAAACTAAACTTCCTAAAAACATTCTCTCTCACATTAGGACAATCTCTATCCACTACCTAAAAAAGAGAAATAAATAGCACAAACTAAACTTCCGAAAAACATTCTCACTCATTAGGATAATCTCTATCCACACATGTCTCTCCCCCCTCTCTTTGTTAAAAATATGTATATAAAAAAATTCTCTTATATATATGCTTATTATAATAAAATCCATATATATATATATGCTTATTATATATGCTTCTTCTATTCATATATACTTCTTCTATTTTCCTTTTATCATTTCTATAAAATAAAATCCTACTAAAATCTTAGTTTCCTAAAATCTTGTATTAGGAGATTCTCTCTTTCTCTACTCTTAAAAAGTTTCCATAGAAATCTCATTCCCTCTCTTGTCAGTACTCTCTCTCTCTCCTCAAATATTTCTTAAAATCCCCCATTCTCCATATCTCTCTTGTGCGCTCGCCCTCGTTCTCAATCAAGATATGGCAACAATCTTTGTGTCTCTACACTTTACAAAATGTGGAGATATAAAAATAATGTTGACATCTCTCTGTTGTGTACTCATACTCTCTCAAATTTAGTTATCCTAAAATAAATGTCTACTCCAGGGTTTGAAAAAACAGCGAGTCGAACCGGACTCGCCCAGTTCGACTCGGGAATCGGCAGTACCCGTGCCAGTTCCACCACAAAACCGGTAATCGCCCGTGTCCAGAGAGAACCGAGCGATTCCCAATAGTGAATCGCCGAGTCACACCATTGACTCGCCCAAGAACACGGGCTGCACAGTGTTCTTCACGGATTTCATCTTTTTTTGTCATTTTCTTATCATTTTTCATCTTTTTCAGCCTTATAATCGAATCTTGTAGGCTTTAATTCAAATTTTTCAGTCATTTCAGTCAATAAAAAATAGTAAAAATCACCAATTTTTATCAAAAAAATTTGGATCGAAGAGTAAGTTTTAGGGTTTCCGTCATTTCACTGATTTCAAGTGAAAGAGGGCATCATTTTTTGTAAAATTTCAGGGTGATTGATCGTAAGAGTGTTGTTCAGAAGTTTTGCTCATAATTTGTGATTATTTTGGAGGAATACATATCAATTTTGAATTTGAAGGCACGGGTGCACGAAAAACAGGTAAGAACTGTGTTTTTTTTTTTTTCCGCCATTCTATCAAATTTGCTCAATATTTTGCAAATTATGTGCTAAATTTATAGGGTTTTGATTCGTTATTGTGTTGTTTATCATCACATATATTCAATTTGATTTTATTTATTCAATTCGAGCTTGATTTTTGAGAAAAAAAGAGTGATGTCTGTGAAGAAAAATTGGACTACTGTTTTTTTTTTTTTTTTTCCCGCCATTCTATCAATTTTACTCAATATTTTGCAAAGAATGTGTTAAATTTGATCTGATTTATTCAATTTCAGCTTGATTTTTGAGATCGAATGACTGATGTCTGTGAAGAACTGCGTTTTTTTTTTTTCCTCAATTCAATCGATTTTATTTAATTTTTTAATAATAATGTGTTAATATTATAGGGCATTGATTCCTTATAGTGTTGTTCATCAAAACATGTATTCAATTTGATGTAATTTATTCGATTTGAGGCGGATTTTTTAGTTGGAATGACTGATGTTAGGTGGGTCTGTGAAGAACTGCCTTTTTTTTTTTTTTTAATTCACGATCAATTTTTTTGAAAAATCATGATTTTCCTAAAAATTGTGAAAATCGTGACCAGGTTTTGATTATCATGAGGAATTAAACAATAATTTTAATTTTTATTGTTAAATTTTTAGTTCAAAAAATTGCATGTTGATAGATTATTTATGCAAAAAAATACATGTTATTATATTTTTAATGCAAAACTGTATTTTTTAATTTGTTGTTAATGCAAAAAAATACATTAACAAATACATGTTGTTAAACTGTATTATATTTTTAATGCAATTTTGCATTAAAAATGTATTTTTAATTTTTAATGCAAAAAATACATGTTGTTAAACTGTATTATCATGAGGAATTAAAGTGAATATCATTGTAAAAAAATCGTGGCATGTATGATAATTATATTATCTTGCATTTTTCAATTTTATTATTAAATTTTTAATGCAAAAAATATATGTTCTTGATAATTGAGTTGTAGCCATGTTTGGAGCTTGCATTTTTTATTATATTATCTTGCATATTTGTAATTGAAATGTACGAGTATTTGTGATCAATTCAATCGAGTTGGGATTGTGCCCACTATATCATTGTAAATTTTATTTGTGGCATTGTGAATGACCATGTCATTGTAAATGTTTTTTGTGTCAAATATACGTGTAGTGGCATTAAGGCTGACTTTATTAATGTAATTTTGTTCTTGATTCTAAGTGTGACTTATACAGACTTTTTTTTATCTATAATGTTGCATAAATATTTTTTTTTCTCAGTAGGAACTAATTCATGTTTGTCGAAATGAAGATTTGTGACAAGTCCATATGTACTGGCATTGTGAATTACTATACCATTGTAAATATATTTTTTATTGATACTATATCAATGTAAATTTTTTGTTCTATATGTAGTGGCTGATAGAGGCTACTTTTATCTATAATGTTGCATAAATAAAATATTTTTCCCAATAGGAACTAAAATATTTTTGTCAATAGAAGTATTTTGCATTAACAACAAATATAACTTCATGAACTACCCCTACATATTATCACTACACGTGGTGATTATTTTTAATGTTGAACTGTCAGGTTAATTTTTAACCTTTTACATATTAAAGTTGAACCATGGCAAGATCTACGGAAGACCCTGCATAGCAACATGGGGTCAAACTTGATCCCAACAAAAAAGACAAAATTATTTGTAATTACTGCCAAAGAGTGATAAGTAGTGCGGTACATAGGTTCAAGCAACACTTGGCAGGGGTTAAGGGAGATGCTTCTACGTGTAATAGTGTCCCTAATAATGTAAGAAAGCATATGGCAGCATTTCTCAAGGCTACCAAAAGTAAAAAATTGCAAAGCAAAGGATGGATGAGGAGATAGCTAGTTTATATACGCCATCAAGCGGGAATGATCCAAAAGAGCAATATAATAATAACTTGGAGATGGTCACAAGAATGAGTTTAAGGGAAACATACCAAAAGGAACGCGGGTTTAGAATGCCTGGTGGTTATGACATGGGCATGCATGGTGGGCCTAGCGCAGACATGCATGGCGGGCCTAGCTTTGACAAATAAGAAGACAAATAAGAAGGAAGCTTGAAGACTATGGGCCGATAGACTTTGACACAATATTTGTCACCAACACAGCAGAACAATGGGTAGTAGAAGAAGAGGAGCCAGTGTTGCACAAGAGAGCGTTCCTTGAGACTATCGGTGAGGAAGATCTTGAAGAAGGTGATGAGCAGCATGAAAGAGGAAGCAGCCCGCCAACATATCCACAATTCGTCGGAGATGTCGGTGATATTACACTTAATGAGGGAGAGTGGAAATGGGATCTACGAAAAAATGAGAGAGATGATAATTCTGAGGCCACCCAATTCCAACCAAATTATTCACATATCAAGTCCCAACAACAAGAGGGTAGGAATGAGCATGAAATATGGACAAGCTTCGCGGATTTTGGATTAGAACCACAACAAAACACTAACACTAAGGGATTTGGGTACAGTTAGGTGCCCACTAATTTGGATGATTCGTTTTTAGATCGAGTCAATAAATTGTCACGCGAATTCAATCAATGGCACCAGCGTGACCAAGATGAAGAACGACGTCGTCTGTCATTTTATTTTTAGATCGTATGTTACGAATTATATGCTTTATTATAGTCCATGTATGATGATATACTTAATCCATGATAATTCTATGTTTATCCTTTTGTGTGATGAAAAATTAAAATGGTAAATAGTAGTTCATGCAGGGAAAGAACATATCAATATTCGCATATTCATGCAAAGAAATGAAATTCTTAATGGAGTACCCTCATTTTTTATTGAATTCCTAAAAAATAACATTTATAATGAATTTTAATAATTTTTTTGGATTTTTTTTTAGGTTTAATCTGACCGATTCAGCCGATTCTCGATCCGGATCGCCGATTCGTCGATCCAGATGGGTTTTTGAGATGCCCGATCCGGGTCACCGATCCGCTTTTTAAACCACTGGTCTATTAAATCTCTCCCCTCCTAAAGATAGGAATGTGTCTTACTATAGAATTAGGGCCCCTTCTTATTTTCGCCACACGTGTCCACCCCTTAACTCTGGCTTAATAAATTAATTTTCTATTTAAACTAATAAAAGAAAAGTAAAAAATTAATAAATAAAAATATTAAACAAAAATCTCATTACAAATATAAATTTAAAATAAAAATTCTCATTATATAAAACAGTAAAAATTAAATATTAAAAGAGGCAATAGAAAATTATATTGAGGATCAAACAAATTGTCTATAATCTAAGTCTCCAACCGTAGCAAATCCCACAATTTAAAACAATAGAAAATTTATTTTTAAAAAAATCAGAAGTCAACAATAAACAAATATTGAGGAATAATGTATATAAAGTTAGAAAATATTGTCAATTTTATAGAGTTATTAATAATAAAAAGTAAAGTCGCTAAATTACAACTATTAGTGACATATGTAGCATGGGATCCCAGCACATCAAAAAGAATGAGAATGTCAGATACATGAAATATAAAATATCACTAAAAAATATATTATATTTGGAAAATATGCAATATAAAATATCATTAGAAGATGTGTTATATTTAGATAAGGATATAATATGGTAAGTTGGGAGATTTCTCGCTCTTGTTCCCCCTAAAATTTATGTGTACTCTCTCTCTCTCTTCCCTTTCTTCATCAAAAGTACAGGTACTCTCTCTCTTCCCTCTCTCTTTCCTATTTTAGAAGATTGAGCTCTTTCTCTCTCTCTTCCCCCCTCTCTCTCTTTCCCTCTCTCACTCTTCCCTCTCTCTCTTCCTACGATTACATATTGCATATTTCAATCCTCCTTTTCTTAATGTAGAAGATTGAGCTCTTTCTCTCTCTTCCCCCCTCTCTCTCACTCTTCCCACAATTACATATTGCATATTTACATCCTCCTCCTTAACAACATGGACAAACTCAAATCACCAGAATCCTTCATGACTGCATAAAAATCACCAGAAATCCTACACAACTGCATTGCTCATCCCAAACATTTTTTTTCAAATACTTCCATATTTATTTCACATATTTTTTATCTCTTGAAAAGATAAGTAGCACTAAAAAAAAGCCAAATAATCGATTTAGAGTGATCGAGAGAGGAGGTCCATGAAACTCTTCAATGCATACCTTACAATCACAAATATCAATCACGAAAAGCCAAAACTATATGTCCTTGTACCAAGACTGTGCATGGGTCATGAAAGATGAAAGCTTTCATTATTCCATCTTCCCACACATATAAAGATAATTCCAATTGAAGTAAATTGATATTAATCTTTTCAAAAACGAAAAGTAACCTAAATTAGATATCTACCAACCCAAATTCAAACATTTAGAATCTTATTTGATTTGAAAACTACTAACTACTCCGAATTCAAATTATGAATTTCCTAACATTCCAATGTGTCTCTTTTGCCCAAGGGATCGTTCCTTTTATGAGACGAAGAGTTATAATTTTTAAGGTTGTCCAAAGTTCCAAACTACTCCTATTGTTTTTCTTTGCATGAGAAAATAAATAAATTTGGACACGTCCAAATACACTTAATTATCAAATTACCTCTTCTCTCTCACACGTAATTTCCTCATTCTCTCTCCCTAAAGATCAAGATCTATTTCCCTCTACCCTATCTTAAATCATTAATCTATATCCTAAAATCCCTACTCTTTTACAATTTGAATTATACATGACGTAGGACATCAAATCTCTCTCTAACGTGAATCTTCTCATCTTCCACTTTCTAGCTCTCACCTCCTAAAATCTCTAATCTATATCCTCAAAATCCCTATTTTCTTCCATCTTCTATCTATCACTTTCTAAAATCTCTAATCTATATCCTCAAAAACCCTATTTTTTCCTACTTGAATTATACATGACATAAAAAATTACATCCCTCTCTCCATCGTGAATCTCTCTAATTTTTTTTAAGGTCGCCTACCTTAAATCATCTCTAGGGATAGGGTCCCCTTTTATTCTTTCAACACATGTCCACCCCTTAACTCTTGCTTAATAATGTAGCATAATTAATTATTATTATAATTATAATCATAACAATAATAATAATAGTAATAATAATAATAATAATTTCAAACATTTTAATGTCCCCAGAATTACAATATTTAAAAAATATTGAATTCAAAGATACAATAGAACATTGCGCCATCACCCTACCTAAGATGCTAGTGAATTTCAAAAATTCTAGTTGATGCAAATGGAGAATTACGAGAACCTGTATGTCAACATTAGCTATGGGTTTTTAAGGCAAAATGAATGGTGATGTAATGAATGCTACCTAGGCATTCAAAGTTCGATGCTCGCACTAACCAACTAAGGATTATCTGGCATCTGTTAAACAAGCAATAATGCAGATTTGTCGAAGAAAAAAATTAGGTAGATTCCAATGGCATAATATAACTAAAGTCTGCCCATTAATGAGATTTTAGTGATGTTAATATCCAAAAAGAAAAAGAAAAAAGATAGATTCATACAGAGTGTTTAGCTTGTCGTGTTCCAAAGTTTAGGGTCAGATTCCGGATCTTGTCCGACCTCTTAATTTGCGGGGTGTTCTCCACTTCCTTTGGCTCTTCATATACTGCATCTTCATATTGTAGCCCTCTAACTCTTGGTTCCATTCTAAAAACCTGCAAATAAAGAAATTTGCACATAGTATGTCACTAACAAAAGAATAGAAACCACAAGAAAACTTTTTAAAGACAGGAATAACTCATTTCACCAAAAACCAGAAACAGATAAAACTGGAACAATAGCATGAATGTTTAGAAATGCATGTGTGATCCAAATCAGCATGAATGCTTCTAGAGACATGAGGTTTCGAGACGCACATATGATCCAAGTTAGCAAGAACAACGGCAATAAAAACAAATTCTCCATGAAAAAACAATAACAAAAACATCATAATTTCCATTGAACCCTCACCTTGTCTCCAGCAATGGGAACAACAGTTAGGATTTGTTTCTCTTTGTCAAGAACACCTAAGGCATAGCTGCAGGATTGGGAAACAGCTGCTTCACCTGTATAATTCGTGCCGACAAAGTCCACATTGGAGCCTTCGGGGCTCACAACAACTTGCATGCACCAGGACTTGTAATTGGGTACGGCCCGATATGCCTTAATTTTCAGCTCACCGTCATTTTTGTTGTGCCTTAAAGGATCAAAACCAGAGGGAAAGTACCCCACACAGGGCGCGATGTAAGAATCCAAAGCCTCTGCAACGTCGAGTTCTACCTTGAGTTTCTTGCGCTTGCGCTCGCACACTGTCTGAGCATGGCTATCTTCTCCCATGGGGATCTGGAAAGGGATTGCAGGTTTAGGGTGCGTTTGATAACTTTCTCTGCAATTTCCCTAGGATTCTCCCTGCTGCTGACTTTCTGGAATCTGGGAAAAAGTGAAAATTGGTAGACTGAAAGCTGAGAACCCTATTTAATAAAGCATGGTGCTGTTATTTTTGCCTCTTTGGTAATGTTGATGCTGGGAAAGCACAAAACATCATGTTTTAGCCGTTCATTATGAATTTCCAAGATTTGATGCATGTAATGTATATTTTCGAATAGGATTTTCTTACTACTACCTATCTAATGCATTTCTTACAATGTATGGTTAAGATTGAAATTTAATCTCGCATCTATGTAAATTAAGAAATAGCCTCAATGAAATTGCAACAAGTATAAGGAACCAGAGAGGTGGAGTTAATCACCCAGAATTCTTAAGCAAAGTGAAACTAAAAGAAAGTTCCCTATCACGATACCTCTACAATTATTATGAATCAACAAGCAAGATACATGAAAAAATAATATAGAGACTAAAAGAACTAAATTGCCTATGAATATTACAAAGAAAGAAAAATAACAGTTATATGAACCGAGAGGGTTAAAATTAGAGAAGTGTCACAAATAATTTTACTAAAAGAACAACATCAATAAATAGTATAGATAAATATACTAATCTCAAAACTCTGAATACTTGGTATACAAGCATAACACAGTATTGTGTGCACCGCATAATATGTATTAATAAAGAGCAAATTTCAAAACCAGAACGTGAGAAATCAACACGCCACAACATCTAAAGCAGAAACTAAACTACAACAAACCAAAGCAGGTAAAATAGTTCAAACTTACAACTTCCAAACTGAATTATATGGCAAACATCCCAATTCAATCTAGAATGAACTTGTCACATACATAATGAAGTAAAAACAATTAAAATTTTCAATTTCACGGCTTTCTATTACCCAGTTAAAAATTATACCATTTCAACAACAGCATAACAAAACTAACCCCAGACCTTGGCAAAAGTAACCAGAAAAACCCAAGAATATATCATTCTGCAAAGGATATTCCACCATAAATTTCAACCCAATGAGTACAAAAACCAAATAACAGAAAACCCCATAAATTATATAAGCAAATGACAATAGAATAGAACCCAGTTTTATAAATATCAAATCCTACTGCATAATACAACCTCCTAAATAAGCTTTCATCAATAAATAAAAATAAAAAGAATAAAAGGCCATTTAGATTATTAACTCATAAAACCAAATGAAAATTAGTATAATGACACAACACAAAAACATCAACAACAATGATAGTAACAATGATCAATTAATAAAACATTTAAAACCCAAAAAACATTACATAATAGACACAAAATCAAATTAATCAAACTCCCGAGCCCCAAATACTACTTCTCAATAAACAGAAAGCCCACATCAAATTTTATGTGACAAACTAGAAAATTAAAACATAAATAATACATACATAAACTCTGTGAATATGTATTAATCTTGTCTGGGTTTGATCGAAACAAAAAATCAAATAAAAAAGCTCTCAGTAGACTTGGGGTTAATCTTGTTTGAGGTTAATCAAAGAAAAAAAAAAAAAACCTAAATCAAAAATAAAATCTCATTTAGATCTGTGATTATCTTTTTTGAGCTCTAAACAATAAAACATGACTCACTGTAGCTTTCTATGAGCTCTTAGCTTGCGGCAATGGGGGCAATAAGGGGAATAAACCTGAGGCAAGGAGGACAGGAGTTACTGCAGATTGAGCTTCGTTGGGGCGAGTGGCAATGGATGGTTGACTTGGTAGGGTTCTGAGCGAAAGGGTTAGAGACTTGCAAATTAGGTTAAAGGCTTGGAGGTTCAGAGTTTTGAGGTTAAATGCTCAGAGGTTTGGAGTTTTGCCTACTGTTATAAAACCCGGTGATTCTAACTGGCTGATTAGGACGAGGAATCAAATAGAAATTTAGGACTGATTTGGTTTTGGCATTTCTCTGGCGCATGAGGTTCGAGTGAAAATGTTTTCTAGAAAGGGTGTGATTTCTATAAGGTCGACCTCAAACCCTAAACCTCTATTTCTTTAACAACAAAACCATTTCAAATCCAAAGCAGTGTGGTGGTCTGTGGATCAATCACCCTATAAATCTGGGTCGAAATAGTCGATCGACACTCGAATTAATCAGGATTAGTCAAAACCAATAATCTAAAAAATATAAAAAAAATTAAAAAAAATATTTATGAGGTGGGGATTATAAAATGGGTATGGTTTGTATAAGGCTGAGGCCCTAAATAATCAAAGCAAGGCTCACCTTCAAATAGTGTTGAAAGTTGTTTCATCACTAGAAATCTTTGTAATCGCCTAAAATTTTGTTTTATATCTAATTATAAAATTTAAAGCTTCAAAAATAGTGCAGATCGAGTAGATCTGTGGATATTTAAAAATCATGAAAATTGACAATCAAAAATTGCATTACAAGATGCAATATTTCTAAGATTTGAAATCTATATTGTTTTTTATGTCCATACAGAGGTCGAGATGATTGATTTGAGGATTTTTGGGCATCGAAAAAACCTCCTCTAATATAAACTTTTTTAATATAAAATATTAAATAAACTTAAAAAAAAAAAGGTAGGAGGAAGTTTTAGAGAAGGAAAATTATTTCATATGTTGACATCCCGCATTTCTACATTTGCTCCTCAGCATTATAAAGCATTATAAAGCATTCATCTTAAAGATGGATGCAAATGGATGGTCCATCTAGAAACAATCAAAAACTAATGGTCCAAATGTTTTTTTCATAAAATTATTATTTTTATTTTTTAAAATTTATTTATTTTTTCATATTTATGATCTCCATGTTAGAGATTACATGCCCTTAAAAAATGTACAAAAATCTATCTCAAAAATAAATATTTAAGAATGGATTCATTTCTACGTGGACTCATAGAAAACGTGTCATTTATGGCAGGCACGTTTGGTTCCCATGAAATGTTTTCTAAAAAATATTTTCATATAAAAAAATTCTCTCATGGGTCAAGTTGGAGAATATTTTCATACCAATTGGTCTTAGTCCATGTTGGAAAAGCCAGGCGATCTTACCGGGTGGTTACCTGGTTTGATCAGAACCGGCCACTGACCGGTTCCAGTTTCAAGGGGTTTTAGCGATCGGCCGGTATTTAAAAAAAAAAAATCAAAAATTTTATATAAATCCCAACGATAGCAACAATGATCAATTAATCAAACACCTAAAACCCAAATGAATTTACATAATAGACACAAAATCAAAATAATCAAACTCTCGAGCCCCAAATATTACTTCTCAATAAAGAGAACGCCCACATCAAATTTTATGTGACAAACTAGAAAATTAAAACATAAATAATAAATAAATAAACTCTGTGAATATGCAACTAGGAAAATAAAAAAGGAAACAAAAAATCAAATAAAAAAGCTCTTTGTAGATTTGGGGTTAATCTTCTTTGGGTTTGATCAAAACAAAAAATAAATAAAAAACCTCTTTGTAGACTTGGGGTTAATCTTGTTTGAGTTTGATCAAAAAAAAAAAAAAAATCAAAAATAAAACCTCATTTAGATCTGTGATTATCTTTTTTGAGCTCTAAAAAAAAAAAAATGACTCATTGTAGCTTTCTATGAGCTCCTAGCTTGCAGCAATAGGGGGCGATGAGGGGAATAATCATGAGGCGACGAGGACATGAGCTGCTGGAGGGTTGAGCTTTGTTGGGGGGAGTGGCAATGCATGGTTGAGTTGCTAGGGTTTTGAGTGAGAAAGGGTTAGAGATATGGATGGCTCAATGCACAGACAAAAACTGAAGAGAGTTGCGAATTAGGTTGAAAGCTTGGAGGTTCAAAGTTTTGAGGTCAAATGCTCTAAGATTTGGGGTTTTGCCTAGAATCAAACCCAATGATTCTGGATCGCCGATTCGGAGAAGGCATCAAATAGAATTTTAAGACTAATCTGGCTTTGGCTTTTCTCTGGCACATTTGATTCTCATGAAAATGTTTTTCTAGAAAAGGTGTGGTTTCTATAACGTTGCAACCTTAAACAATCCAATTAGCATATCTTCTAAGGTCCAGATAGTCCTATCTGATTGCCCATCCGTTTGGGGGCGAAAAGCAATACTAAAGGAGAGTCTTGTCCCCATAGTCGCTTAGAGCTTAGCCCAAAATCTAGAAGTAAACCGAGTGTCTTTGTCCGATACAATACTGATCGGAACTCCGTGCAATCGCACTATTTCCTTGATGTACAACTGGGTTAGTCGATCTAAAGTGTCAGTCGTATGAATCGGTAGAAAGTGGGCAGCTTGGGTTAGCCGGTCCATAATAACCCAAATGTTATCATACCCTGAATTTGTTCTTCGTAAACCTGAGATAAAATCCATAGAAATGTGCTCCCATTTCCATTCTGGTATTGGTAAGGGTTGCAACAATCCAGCGGGCTTCTGATGTTCAGCTTTTACTTGCTGGCATGTTAGGCACTTGAAAACAAATAGTGCTACTTCCTTTTTCATATTATTCCACCAGAAGGTTTTCTTCAAGCCTTGGTACATCTTGGTACTCCCGGGATGAATGGTATAACGGGAGTGATGTGCTTCTTCCAATATAGCTTTCTTCACATTCTAATCATCTGGGACGTAGATCCAACCTCACTGCTTATGGGGAAATCATCTCTCTTTCGCAACTTCACTTCTTCTATAATTTTATAAGTTGAGGGTCCCCTTTTTGTGCTATCCGAATTCGTTGACCTAGTTGGGGTTCAGCCCTTATGTTGGCAACAATACCTACCCTACTATTAAGGGGCAGAGTCGGATGGCAAACCACTATTTCTTTTAACAATTTCATCTCTCGAATCATTAGATGAGCTAGCACTCCTACAGACTTCCTACTTAGAGCATCTGCCACAACATTGGCCTTTCCTGAATGATAATGGATTGTACAATCATAATCTTTTAGGAAATCCATCCATCTTACTTGTCGCACATTTAAATCTTTCTAGGAAAAGAGATATTTCTGACACTTATGATCTGTATATATTTCAAATTTCTCACCATACAGATAATGCCTCCAAATTTTCAAGGCAAATACTATTGTAGCCAACTCTAAGTCATGAATTGGATATTTCTTCTCATATTCTATTAACTGTCTGGATGCATATGCCACTACTTTCTCATATTGCATTAATAGACAGCCCAAGCCTTTATGTGAAGCGTCACTATAAATCACAAATCCTCCACTCCCCTCAAGATTAGTTAGGATAGGTGCTGAAGTCAATCGAGCATTTAGTCCTTGAAAACTCTCCTCACATTCCTTTGTCCATCCAAATTTGACATTTTTCTGTGTCAATCGAGTTAATGGGGTTGCAATTCAAGAGAATCCTTCTACAAATCTTCTGTAATATCCTATCAATCCCAAAAAAATTCGTACTTCAATCACATTACTTGGTTGTTTCCAATTAACAACGGTTTCAACCTTTGAAAGATCAACTGATAAACCTTCCTTTTATATTACATGTCCTAAAAATGTCACTTGCTCTAGCCAAAATTCACATTTAATTAGTTTGCCATACAACTTCTTTTCTCTTAGTAACAATACTATTCTTACATGTTGTTCATGTTCCTCCAGAACCTTGGAATGGACTAGAATATCATCGATGAATACCACAATAAACTTATCCAGAAAGGGTATAAAGACTCGATTCATCAAATCCATAAATGCAAACGATGTATTGGTTAATCCAAAAGGCATAACTAAGAATTTATAATGTCCATATCTTGTCTTAAAAGCTATAGTGGGAACATCATCACTTCTAATCTTAAGCTGATGGTACCCAGATCTGAGATCAATTTTTTAAAATACTTGTGATCCTTGTAATTGATCAAATAAATCATCAATTATAGGTAGCAGATACTTATTTTTCACTGTCACCTGATTTAGCTGTCTATAATCGATACACAACCTCATGGACCCATCCTTCTTTTTAACAAACAATACTGGAGCACCTCAATGTGACACACTGGGTCGGATTAAACCTTTATCTAATAATTCTTCCGGTTGTTGTTTAAGTTCCTTAAGTTCTGTTGGTGCCATTCGATAAGGGGCTGTGAAAATTGGGGCTGTCCCGGGAAGTAACTCAATGGAGAATTCGATTTCCTTGTCAGGGGGTAATCTTGACAATTCCTCAAGGAATATGTCAAGAAATTCTCGAGCAATCGGAATGGCATTCAAGTTTATTTTTTCCTTTTTATCTTCCTTAATATAGGCAAAAAAGCCTTGACACCCTTTTTGAAGGCAGCGATTAACCTGAATGGAGGAGACTAATTATGGTGGGGAGGCTCCTTTGATACCCTCTAAGTAAAATACTGGTTGATTGGGTATACAAAATGCAGCCCTTATCTGGTAACAATTAACACTTGCATGGTAGGCAGAGAGCCAATCCATGCCTAAGATTTCATCAAAATCTTGAATTTTTAAGAGTATTAAATCCCCCAAGAGTTCCTTTTCTTCTATCACAAGATTTGAATACTAAATTGGTATCAATTGAATCCCCCGTAGGTGTGGCTACCTCTAAAATGTATTCCAATTGTTCTGGTTCTACCTTTAAGTGGCAAGCAAAATGTGATGACACAAATGAATGAATAGATCCAGGATCAATCAGAAAATGAGCTAACGTTTGGAAGATAGTAAGAGTACCTTGGATCACCGAGTTTGAGGCCTGAGCATCTTTCTGGGTAATTGTGAATACTCTTCCCTTTGTCTGAGGTTTCTGGGCTGCTTCTTCAGGCTTCGTATGTTGTTGCATTTTTTAGAGTGGACAATCTTTCATCTTGTGTCCCAGCTTCCCACATTGAAAACAAGCTCTGGTTCCCCAGTAATAGTTTCTTTCCACATCTCTTACAAGGCTCTGGTGGGACTTGAAATGGTGTCGGCCTTGGTCTTTTTTTTGCCCTTTCAAATTGTTGTCAATTATTGACCACTCTAATTTTTCCTCTTTTGATAATCTTCTTTTCAACAATTTGAGCTCGATCCATTATTTCGATGTAAGTTCTTAATTTTAAGATTGATAATCTGATTCTAATGGCTGGTCTGAGGGCCCTTTCAAAATTTTTCACCTTTATTGCCTCATTGTTGACCATATGTGGGGCAAACCTAGCCAATTCAGTAAACTTGGCCTCATATTGTCCTACCGTCCTATTTCCTTGAACTACCTCCAGAAATTTCATTTCTTTTTTATCTCAAATAAAATATGGGAAGTACTTATCATTAAATGTCTCTCGAAATGCTTCCTAAGTTCAAGGATTTATTTTCTAGGACCAGTACTCTTTTTGCCATCCCGCACTAATGTTCAGCTTCACCTTCCAACATAAAGACTGCTAAGGTGACTCTCTTATCATCTGGACATGCTGTTTCTTCAAATATTTTTTTCCAATTGAATAATCCATCCTTTGGCTTCTAGTGGATCCGTAGCACCCTTAAAGGAAATTGGGTTTAATTTCTTAAATTGTTCGATACTACACCCACCATTTCCTACAACTGGCTGTCTAAGTGGATTGTTATTCTCCATTTGATGTTGCATAAGGGCAACCATATTTTCCAAAGCTCTATTAACTCCTTCCATGCTAGCTCTAGCCATACGAGAACTTGACATTGTAATTATTTGTTCATACAATAAGTATGATTTAGTGCATATTCCTATGCAAATTTCATAGGAACCCAAAACCTATTGCTCTGATACATAAATTGTCACACCCCAAGTTCACTAACATTCTTGAGGTGCGACAGGCTATTCTTATACTATCTATATATAGAACAAATTTAAAAGTCCTACTTGTATATTCGTATTGCATCAAATAGTGTAAATTTTATCTGTACAAAGTCTGCTCACTACTGGTATTAACATGAAGGCTAGATATTTTTTTCTATTTCTAAGTGTTTGTACAAAGTCTACTCAATACAAATAAACTGGAAGGTCCATACAGAAGTCTCCCAACTGTTCAAAGTACATTTTCAGCTTATGTCAACATGAAGATTTTACAATTTTGATAGAACAAATGTTATAAAAATATTTGATCTTGATTATCATTTCTCCCAAGTTATTCCTACTGCATGATAAGGCTGCCATTACTTTGAAAAGGATTCATAACAGTTTGATGAGCTTGACTACTCAATAAGTGATCATCATGGTCGTTAAAAATAATCATGGTTGGAAAATATAAATACTTTCAAAAGGGAGGTCTATTAAAAACAATGAGAGCAAAAGCGTTTATGGATAACAATTTCACTTTCACAATTACACAATTAAACATAATCCAAATGATTGAAATGCATATAAACATTTTAACATCAATGCAAGATTCCACAAATACCCTACTGGCGCCCCAAGTAGGTCACTTATATACTCCACCAGCGTCCTAGATGGGTCCAAATAATTCCTGCAAGTCCAATTATACCTCACCGGCATACCGGATGAGTTCAAATAGTCCCTACCGGCGTAACCGGATAGGTCCAAACAATCCTTGCAGGTCCGATCATACCTCAACGGCGTACCGGATGAGTCCAAATATCACACCAGTATTCGGGATGGGTCCAATTATACTTAAATTATCTCTGAAACTCTTTAAACATTAGAAAGCATCAATATCATCTATTTGAAATATCATTGAAATCCTTATCATGAATTCACTTGAGCCAATTAATAATAATCACTTTTATTGAAATATCTATAAGTAGCTTAGTCAAACATTTTAAGCAATAATTTCAAAAAGACAGCAGTCAGAAAATCCTTCTTGAAATGTAACATGATAAACAATCTATTATTAATGGAAGAATTCTCATGGAAATCCATAAGTAATTACGGAATTGTCAACTGTCTAATATCATTAACAAATATATTAGAAATCGTGTTATAGAAATACGTAAAATTTAAAGCACATAATTCCAAGTTTTTAATCAACTGTTTTTCATGAAAAGTAAAGCCACTTGCACATAATACTTACAATTTCAAAATTCATACTGGTAAACAAAAATACAGAAACAATAGTTTTTAAATAACTATTTTACAGGAAATTGTGATCGCTTACACATAAAACTTATAAAATAAAGATGATGGACGGAAATATCGCAATTGTATTAAAAACGAACTACTTTTCAGGAGAATGAGTTCATTTACTTTTATATGTCACGAGATGGCTATGTTGTTACTATTGCCAGAACAAGATTATTACTGACGTTCAGCTAAAGTATGAGAAAAGAGGTCAAATGAGTTCTCTTTTTATGGAGAGAAAATATGCTCAAAATATGGGAGGATGATGCGCGAGAGTATCATACTATAATTCGTGACAATACTAGTATGGAAATATTCTGAGAATGACAATGCTTACTATAACAGAATAATATTGTATATGAGGATGATATGAGAGTGAAATATTAGAATGTTATGAAATTAAGACTACTAATATAAGGAGGTAATATTTTATAATAATAAAAAATCATTATTATCATTATGAGAGAGAGATGATGAGGGAGAGATGAGAATGAAAATTATTAAAATATTGAGATGATAATAACAACCTAGCATGATGAGGAAGAGATGATAATGAAAATCATTAAAATAATGAGATGATTTGATGAAATCATTAAAACTGTTATGCTCATGATTGAAATTGACATAAAAAAGCAGGAGAGATGAACTTACGTGGAGAGAGAGAGGCTCTTATTTGAGAGGAGAGAGACAGAGGGAGAAGACCAATTGATGCCATGGTTAAGGGTTTAATGGGGTATTTATAAATAGTAGGGTTCGATATCCATAAGATACATGGCGTCCATGTGTCTTTTCCCTTATTTGAATACTAGCCTCCATGAGCCACCTCACATCAATTATGAGACACCTCATCCTTACTCATGAGACACCTCATTTCAATTATGAGACACCTCCCTCTTGAGACACCTAAACGTGAGACACCTCACCTAACCTCATTTTTCGTTTTCTCTTCTTTATTTATAACTTTTGTTGAAAAATCGTGGAGGTTTAGTGGTGGTCCCATGGAGTATTGAATTCTCATGGACCATCATTTTAAATTTATCATTTTACTCATTTAGTTATTTATTATTATTCATCTATTATTATTTTATTTTTATTATATATATTTATTATTAATATTATTATTTTATTTATTTTTATTTTATTTTTTTATTATTTTATTTTAGTTATAAATTTTTTTGTTTTTCTTTCTAAAATTTTGGGTCATCATATCCTTCTCCCCTTAAAGAAATTTAGTCCTCTAAATTTTTGTACCTGATTGTTGAAAAAGATCGGGGTATTTTTCCTTCATTTCGTCTTCTCTTTCCCAAGTTGACTCCTCCTTCGAATGGTATTGCCGCAATATACGGACCAGAGGAATTTCATTGTTGCGTAACACTTGTACCCTCCTATCTAGTATCAGAATTGGTCGTTCAATGAAGGTCAGGTCCTCTCTGATTGGTAAAGGTTCATATTTCAAGATATGGGATGGGTCAAGCTGATACTTTCGTAATAAGGATACATGGAAGACATTATCAATGTTTTCTCATTTGTGCAGTAAGGCCAGTCTATATGTCACGCTTCCGATTCTTTCCAGTATTTCAAAGGGTCCGAGGTAGCGTGAGCTTAGTTTTACTTTCTTGCCAAATCTCATAATGTCTTTCGTTGGCGATACCTTTAGGAAGACCCGATCACCTATCTCAAACTCAAGGTCTCGCCGTCTGTTATCAGCATAACTCTTTTGTTGACTTTGAGTTGTCCTGAGCCTTTTTCGAATGAATATTATTTTATCTGCGGTGTTATGTAACAAAGAAATTCCTCTGATCCGTATATTGTGGCAATACCATTCGAAGGAGGAGTCAACTTGGGAACGAGAAGACGAATTGAAAGAAAAATACCCTGATCTTTTTCAACAATCAAGTATGAAAATTTAGTGGACTAAATTTCTTTAAAGAGAGAAGGATGTGATGACCCCAAATTTTAGAAAGAAAAAAGATATATATATATATATATATATATATATATATATATATATATATATATATATATATATATATATATATATATATATATATGTGTGTGTGTGTGTGTGTGTGTGTGTGTGTGTGTATTATAACTAAAATAAAATAATAATAATAATAATATATATATATATATATATAATAAAAATAAAATAATAATAGATAAATAATAATAAATAACTAAATGAGTAAAAGGATAAATTTAAAATGATGGTCCATGAGAATTCAATACTCCATGGGACCACCACTAAACCTCCACGATTTTGCAACAAAACTTATAGATAAAGAAGAAAAACCGAAAAATGAGGTGAGGTGAGGTGAGTTGTCTCATAATTGAAGTGAGGTGTCTCATGAGTAAGGATGAGGTGTCTCATAATTGAGGTGAGGTGGCTCATGGAGGCTAGTATTCAAATAAGGGAAAAGACACATGGAAGCCATGTGTCCTATGTATATTGAACCCTACTCTTTATAAATGCCCCCATTGAACCCTTAAGCATGACATCAATTGGTCTTCTCCCTCTCTCTCTCCTCTAAACTAAGAGCCTTTCTCTCTCTCCACGTAAGTTCATCTCTCCCTCTTTTTCATGTCAATTTCAATCATGAGCATAATAGTTTCAATGATTTCATCAAATCATCTCATTATTTTGAGTCTCCTTCTCTTGGGCTAGAAGAACAAGCGATCCGCCATTGCAGCTAACTCCAATTTTTGACGAGATTCATTACATCTGCAAGGCTATGGACATCTTATGGCAGCATATGTGGAGGATGTCTAATGATACCGTAGACAGTTTGGCGAAAGAGGGAGCTAGAAGCCATAGTCAAGTCACTCAAGCCGGGTCCACATTCTTTTTTCTGCAAGACCAGTGGAACCTAACCAGTACCTGAACCTTTTGTGTTTAGATACCCTTTTTGGTTATTGGTCTTTTGTATCTTTACTGTAAATGGGCACTCTTTTAAGCCTTTTCTTCCTTTTCCTGCTACTTCCTTGTAAACTTTGTAAGGGGGCATTGTTCATATGCCCATTTTTTGTTACAGGGTCTATTTGACCTATTTTTTACCAAGAGTCCCATCTAGAGGGTACTCCATCTAGAGGGTACTCTTGGATCAATCCCTAACTGTAATCTTTCTCCATATAGCAATACAAAAGTCTAACTTTTCTAGAAAAAAATCATCTCATTATTTTAATGATTTTCATTATCATCTCCTCCTCATCATCCAAGGTTGTTATTATCATCTCATTATTTTAATAATTTTCATTCTCATCTTCTCCCTCATCATGCCTTCATTATCATCTCATTATTTTAATGATTTTCATTCTCATCTCTCTCTCATCATATCTCTTTCATAATGATAGTAATTATTTTTCATTATTACAAAATATTACCTCCTTATAATAATAGTCTTAATTTCATAACATTCTAATATTTCACTCTCATACCATCCTCATACACGATATTATTCTGTTATAGTAAGCACTGTCATTCTCAGAATATTTCCATAATAGTATTTTCACAAATTATAGTATGATACTCTCGCGCTTCATCCTCCCATATTTTGAGCATATTTTCTCTCCATAAAAAGAGAACTCATTTGACCTCTTTTCTCATACTTTAGCTGAACGTCAGTAATAATCTTTGCTGGCAATAGTAACAACATAGCCATCTCGTGACATATAAAAGTAAATGAACTCATTCTCCTGAAAAGTAGTTCGTTTTTAATACAATTGCGATATTTTCGTCCATCATCTTTATTTTATAAGTTTTATGTGTAAGCCATCACAATTTCTTGTAAAATAGTTATTTAAAAACTATTGTTTCTATATTTCTGTCTATCAGTATGAATTTTGAAATTGTAAGTATTATGTGCAAGTGTCGTTACTTTTCATGAAAAACAGTTGATTAAAATTTTGTAATTATGTGCTTTAAATTTTACGTATTTCTATAACACGATTTCTAATATATCTGTTAATGATACTAGACAATTGACAATTTTGTAATTACCTATGGATTTCCCTGAGAATTCTTCTATTAATAATAGATTGTTTATCATGTTACATTTCAAGAAGGTTTTTTTGACTGCTACCTTTTTCAAATTATTGCCTAAAATGTTTGACTAGCTACTTATAGAGATTTCAATAAAAGTGATTCTTATTAATTGGCTCAAATGAATTCATGATAAGAATTTCAATTATATTTCAAATAGATGATATTGATGCTTTCTAATATTTAAAGAGTTACAGAGATAATTTAAGTATAATTAGACCCATCCAGAATACTGGTGGGATATTTGGACTCATCCGATACGCCGGTGAGGTATGATTGGACCTGCGAGGATTATTTGGACCTATCCGATTATGCCGGTATGGATTATTTGGACTCATCCGATATGCCGGTGTCGTATGATTGGACCTGCAGGGATTGTTTGGACTTATTCGGTTATGCCAGTAGGGATTATTTGGACTCATCCGGTACGCCGGTGAGGTATTGTTGGACCTGCAGGGATTATTTTGACCCATCCAGGACGCTGGTGGGATATATAGGTAACCTATTTGGGATGCCAATAGGGTATTTTGTGGAATCTTTCGAATGATGCATTGATATTAAAATGTTTATATGCATTTCAATCATTTGGATTATGTTTACCCTTGTAATTGTGAAAGTGAAATTGTTATCCATAAACACTTGTGCTTGCATTGTTTTTAATAGACCTTCCTTTTGAAAGTATTAATATTTTCCAACCATGATTATTTTTTAGGACCATGATGATCACTTATTGAGTAATCAAGCTCATCAAACTGTTATGAATCCTTTTCAGAGTAATGGTAGACTTATCATGCATCAAGAGTAGCTTTGGAGAAATGATAATCAAGATCAAATATTTTTGTAACTTTTGTTCTATCAAAATTGTAAAATCTCTATGTTGACATAAGTTGAAAATGTACTTTGTACAGTTGGAAAACTTATATATGGACCTTTCTGTTAATATTTGTTATGAGTAAACTTTGTACAAACTCTTAGAAATAGAAAAAAATATCTAGCCTTCATGTTAATACCACTTGTGACCAGACTTTGTACAGATTAAAATTACACAATTTGATGCAATATGAATATACAAGTAGGAATTTTAAATTTGTTCTATATATAGATAGTATAAAATAGTCTGTCGCACCTCAAGAATGTTAGTGAACTTGGGGGCACACCTACAAATTTTATATTAGCATGTAATTTTGGTGTAAAAAATTATTAGGATTATCTCAAAATCTATTTTCATTCTAATTATAAAATTTCAAACTCCAAAAATGGCTAAAATCAAGTAGATCTATAAACATATGAAAATCTTGAAAACAGACGATTTTGATAATGTATTGCAAGATGCACTATTTCGGGGACTCAAAAAAAAAAATTTATTTCATATCATATATCTCGATGTCGAGATAATCAATTGGAGGGTTTATCAACATTAAAACAACCTTTTTTGATATATTTTTAGGCGCATCTGTAATTCTACATTTTAAGGTTACAACCTTATATCGGAATCATACATTCATAATAACAAGGAAACCTACAGCTTCCACCACAAAAAACCAACACCAAATCCTGGGTATCTCCACAAACAAACAAAATGGTAAGAAAAAATCATAAAAAATAACTCAAAATCACCGTAAAGCATAGATTTTCAACCAAATAAATTGAAAGGGGCTGATGCAAAACTACTAAACAAAATCCTTTAATCCAGACACCCTGTCTTTTTTTTTCTTTATCTAAAAACGAGATCATATACACAGTATTTCAAAAAGCGCTAGGCGGGTCATAAGAGGCTTGGGGGGTCCAGGTCGGCCAGTGCCTAGGTGGGCACCCATAACCTGGACGGCTCAGTTGAATCTAAAAAGATTCTACAGTTATATATTGTATGAAATATATGAATTAAGTATTTAGGGCACATCAGAATTCAAAGTATACTACACATTAGCACACACTCTATAAGCATAACTATAAGTCGGTCCATAATCCATATCCAATTAAAATTTAAAATTTACCATAAATGAAATTTATAACTAACTTTGCCTTCTTCACTGCACTTGATATCTCGGCTAAAGCGCCAAGAGCCTCAAGCATGAGATCTATACAATGTGCTGCACATGGCATCCAAAAGATCTAGGATAAGCTATGCGCAACAAATTAGCTGTGGCAACATTAGGAGCAGCATTGTCTGTGACAACCTGTACAACATGATGCTCCCCAACCTCCTTGATTCCCTTTTCTAAAACTTGGAATATGTAATGGGCAGCATGGATATGATCAGAGACTAGTGTTTCAAAACGCGTTAGGCGGCTCCTAGGCGATCGGGGGGGTCCAGGCTGCTCAGTGCTGAGGCAGGCACCTAGAACCTGAGCGGCCCAGTAAAAATATTTTTTTATGGGTTTTCTCTCTCTAAAATAGCCTCTAATGTTTAGGTTTCAAATGAACCTAAAACCCACAATAATGTTTAGGTTTCAAATGAACCTAAAACCCACAATTTTGCCTCTTTAGTGTTAAACAAATAACCCAAAACTACCCTCAAGGAGCCGCAGTGCCGCCCCTGAGTGGGGCGCAGACCCTAGGCGCCGCCTAAGCAGGTTCAAGCGGGCAGCCGGGGATATCCGCCTAGGTGGCCGCCCAGGCGCTGAGCGGTCCGTTTTTGGAAACTATGTCAAAGATCTCAATAGACCTAAAAAACAGTCCCTAAAGGACAATTCATAAGCAAATTCATCCAACTTCTCTTCCTATTACTCTAAGCATCAATCATAATAGAAACCCCATACTGAGCCCATGCATCCTTCTTAAGAATTCAAAAAATAACCCAAAAATACCCTCAAGGAGCCGCAGTTCTTCCCCTGGGTGGGGTGCAGACCCCGGGCGACTGCCTAAGCGGGTTCATGTGGGCGGCCGAGGATATCCGCCTAGGTGACCGCCCAGCCGCTTTTTGAAACTATGTCAGAGATATCAACAGACCTCAAAAAACCAGTCCCTAAAGGACAATTCACAAGCAAATTCATCTAACTTCTTCTCTTCCTATCACTCTAAGCATCAGTCATAATAGAAACCTCGTACTGAGCTCATGCAGCCTTCTTAACTTCTACAGCTTCCTTCGTGACATTCACCGTCTTTTTCAAAAGAGGCTCTGAAAGCTCATATGGAGTTGGGGGTTTCATCCCAGGCCCAAATTGGCCAATTGCCTCTATCGCAGCATAGAAGCTATTTAAGCGAGTGATATTGAAAGGAATGGTCGCCTCATAAAAACATGTAGCAAGATAATAAGCAGCTTTATCTCTCTCATCCTTCTATATTCTATTTTCAATGGTGGTTTGCTTCTTTGTTTCTCTCCTGCAACCTCAGGGTTAGGCCGAGGCAAAAACTATCCATAGGGCCTCTAACCCGAGGCTTCTTACAACCAGAACTAAAACCAGAAGCAATTACAACTCCCTTTCCCCTAATAATGAATTGTTTTACTTCTACCTCTTAATATCTCTCCCCAATCCCATCTTCATCACTATCATCATCATAATAACTGACCCAAACCCCAGACCTAATCTCTGCTTTGCAGGCAAATCTCTCATCTATTTTTATTTTTACCATATTAAAAAATTTGGTTATTTCCTCTATAACAGCATCAAGAGTCTTTTTAAATGGGGCAACACCCCCTTGATCCGGGTGGTAGCCATATTTTCAACCAGGATCACCACTTCTATTAGATCCTGAAAAAGATATCCCAAAATAATGTAATTTATACAAGCAAAAAAAAAATCACTTACTTTGAGTTTGATTGCTCAATCTCCAAACTTCCACCTCAAATATGCTTCTAATGACTCAAAATCTTCTAAAAAAAAACCCAATAGATTTATAAATATAAAAAATTAAATCTAATATCAATGGATGATGTTTTGATCAATTTCTCATAACTTCCCTTCGATCCTAAATAAATCACCAAAAAAATAGTTTTTTGAAGACTTTCTCTCTCTAAAATGGACTCCAATAAGTTTTAGGTTCCAAATAAACCTAAAACCCCATTTTTGGCCCTTTAATATCAAAAAAATGGAAAAAAAAGTGTTCCCACCAAAAACAATTTCCGCTCTCCAATAAGTTTTAGGTTTCAAATAAACCTAAAACCCCATTTTTGGCCCTTTAGTGCCAAAACAATGGACAAAAAATGCCCCCACCTAAAGCAATTTCTGCCTCTGGGCAGGGCGCTAGACCTGGACGGCCGCACAGAAGGTTTCCTAGCCGCATAGGTGGGCGCCCAAGAGCCACATCCTTTTTAGGGCACCTAGGCCTAGGAGATGCGCCCATGCCCCCAGATCCGCCTAGGCGGCCGCAGACGCTAGGCGATCCACTTTTTGAAACACTGCATATACAGAAAACAAGAATATTATATCGCAGCAGAAGTATAAAAAGGTTTGGTAGAAACAAATGACTAGAAGTGAAACCCTATATACAAACAAACACCAGTCCAATGAAATTTAGGGCTTTTGCCAAAATTCACAATTTACAATTGGGACTTCTACAAAAAGCAGGACCAGGGAGAAGGAACCCACAAAATCAAATGAATAACAAATAAACATAGAAACATAATAATGCACCAAAAAAAAAAAGGAAATATGAGCAACCTAGAATTTCTCCCACAGAAGGTAAACCAAATCAAGCATTTTTAGCGCTAAACAAATCGATAACAACCAATATCACAGGATCTTAGAAGATCTTCGCTAATTTTTCGAGCAAGAGAAATAGGTTTACAAAACTTTAGCAAGAGAAATAGGTTTATAGAAAGAAGAAAACCATACAAGGAGCTCTGATGCTAATGGCGAATGGGAGGTTGGTTACTCTCGAAAAAACCCAAGAACATTGGAGCTCCACCTACTGATGATTCCATTAACAATAGATTTTTCGAGCTATTGGTAAAAATGTGTGAGAGATGGCGGAGAGAGGGCTCTTTGTGTACTACTTCTCAACGTTGAAGGAGGGCTCTGCAAACAAAGAGAGATGAGGAATAAAATACAGTGAAAAAGGAGCAACAGGAGACGTGGTATTCGAGTAACATGGGAACTAGCAAAAACTGAAATAAAAGTAATCCTCCTATTTTGGGGTAAATCTTTATTCTGGTTTTGAGTCATTTTGGAGATATGGAAAACTCGTTTTGAACCTTTTTATTGAGCTAAACACTATTTTGAGTCAAAACTAGGTTTTGTAAAAACTCGTTTTGGGGTATACAGGGTTCCCTAATGACCCATTATGGGTCGTTTGGGAACCCTATATACCCCAAATCGAGTTTTTACTAATACCTATTTTTGTTGATTCTAGTACATATAAAAGCTGGTTTTGAGCACAATGTTGTTTGGCTGGCTGCAGGAAGAACCCATAATATATATAAGCTGGTACGTTACCCTAGTTTTTGGTTGTTTTCTGTTAGTGTAATTTAGCTATTGATTCTTAAAGTTGATGATTCTGTAGTACTACATGGCCAATTAAATTATTTTTTTGGAATAAGTTATCCATCATGTAAAAAATAAATTAGACAGTTCAGATATCAATTATTGTTAATGCACCACACTACAATTATCCCCAATATACTAATGAGGTGTCCACTACAACTAAGACTCGCTCATGTTAGAATACAAAAAAGATGACAACGATCATTAATTCTAACCTGCTCACTCGCCAGGAGTAGCAAACAGCAGTCTTTATCAGCAAATTCAAATTCCCATCCACCAGCTAAGCAACAACCATACAAACTTTGACCTAAGAGTGCCATTATCAACCACCATCGAATCAATAAACTCAAGTAAAGCATAGAAATACTTCACACCAACATATTGAACATTAATCCAATAAATAGAATCAATAATATTGATCGGCAAAACCAAGAAACACATCCATTAATAAACAAGAATGGAATGAGTAACAAAGCATGGAAAAGGTCAGACCAGATTAAAAAATTCTAATAGAAATTGTCAATAAAGAACACCGCATAGAAATCATATAGAGATCATCACTTGGAGTTGCCAAATGCCAATAATGTCGCTTTTACCATAAATTAATACCAGTTGAACTTAAACAAATTGTTCCATCCTCCAAGTATTAACATAAACCACAAGAAAGGTATTCACCAAAAAAGAATCACCAAATTGCAATATCAAGGTACAACATCACTAAAAGCAATTCATATACCACAAGAAGGAAACTAGCCAAATAAATAAAAGCTATCACTGATTCAGTAATGCAATATTCAGCTAATCGTAAGCCCATAGAACTACACAAATGATTAAAAACAGAAGATTAAAAAAAAAAAACCTTAAGAAACACCAAAATGCAATACCAAAAGCAATTCATATACCACAAAAAGGAAACTAGCCAAATAAATCAAAGTTAATAATGCAATATTCAGCTAATCTTAAGCCCATATAAATCAAAGCTAATAATGCAATATTCAGCTAATCTTAAGCCCATATAACAACACAAATAATTAAAAAACAGAAGATTAAAAAAAAAAAATTAAGAACCACCAAAATGCAATACCACCATATAAGGTGTGTGTGGTAACAGGAACTCACTCACTTCCCAGAACTTGGAAGCTCACTGTACATGTTTTATGTTTGATAAAAAAAAGGAAGTTAAATATGAGAACTTCATATTACTGAAGTTCTCCTCTTTACGTTTAAAAAAACTTCCGTCCTTTTGGACGAAACTTAAAACTAGAAGTTTGTCCTGAACTTTTTTGTCCTGATAAACTCGAGCCTCTCCACTTATGTGCGAAAGCGTATTGTAGAGAGAGAAAGTCCATTTTCAAGAGAGAGAGAGACAGCAACTCCCATCATTTCTGTAATTTATGGAACAAAAGCTCATTCAAAGTCTGCCATTTCTTCGAAGCTCCAAGCTAAGTTTTTTTCTTCATGGCCTTTGGTCCAAAGGTTACAGGTCAATTTCATATCCTGTTGGTTATGAAATTTATACCTTAAAACTTTCACTTTTGAAATTTGAGTGCAGTTGATCATTTTCAACATTATCAGTGAGATCAATGGGATGTTCGAGTAATATTTTTGTGTATTTTCCTATTGGGTGACTGATGAGAAGATCCAAATTCTCCCTGTTTGTTTGCTCTACAAATTAGTGGCACAAAGAAGAACTTTAGGCCTGGGTAATCAAAAGAAAAGAAAACTTTAAGTCCAATGACCCTGAGAATCAAGAGCTCCAATATGTTTAAAATCTTTCATTTGTTTGTTTGATCATGTGTTTCTTTCACAAACATGGGGTCTAGGTTGCGCATGACTCTGTACACAATTTCTAGGGTTTGGGATTACATGGGAATTGAGGAGCAGTGATTTTGATTGTTGTTAGTGCTTATGTAATGATTTTGTATTGTGCAAATCTCTTATATTTCTTTAGTTTTTGAAGTTTAGGTCTTATTCATTTCATTGGAAGAATCCAGAGGTTCATTTAGTTGTAGGATATGTTAGATTTTAACTGAAATTATTCGTGACAAGCAACAATTAAAAGCTGTGACAGACTATCTACTTCTTATTTGTCCATTGACACAAAAATTTGAAGCAATGAAAGTGAATTTTGATGTCCTCAGTTTATGGTTTTTTACCTTTTCTAAATTTGTGTTGCTTTTTAAAGTTGTTGGAATCTAGCCATATGGTTTTCCGCAGAGAGCATCCGTGGTTTCTTGTATGTGTATTACATTCTTTTGCAAACTATGTTTTATAAGGGATTAGATTTTATAAAAAATTGGCAGAGGTGGACTCAAAGAGAATAAATGATATACTTCCATCACTGCAATATCCATGTGTATGAGTGATTGAGGTATTCTGAGCAACTGTTCTTTGTAGTAGTAAGCCACTAGTGGCATTGTGTGTCTATGTATATTTTACCAATCTCATTGGGGCAATTAAGATCTTTATTATGGAATATAATGTCAAATGAAAGAGAAATATATATTTCAAACAAAAAGCATGAAAGAGACATGTCGAGAGATTTTCCTTGATAACAACAATATCCTTTTCTTTGTCTAGCTAGATCCCTAATGTGATATTGTGTATCCTTAGAAGCCATTTTTTCTCATATGTTAGAAGGCCATGACATAAACAAGTATGCTACAGGGACAATCTAGTGTACTTTGATTCATATACTCAAATGTTTGGAGGAAGCAACACAGAGAAGAGTTGTATCACTGAAGAATTGCATGTCTACCATGATTAGTAGTTCAGACATTTACCGCATGAATCAAAATCTAGTGATCTGATTCACTGTTGCACATTGATTAGCTCAAAGATAATACATCAATTAGCAGAAATATAGAATCATGCTAAAGCTATGGCAGTACTTCTAGTTTCCATTCACAACATGTTGCATTATCAAATGTATAACTGCAAAGTAAAATATTTCACTAACAAATAGCTAATTGTGATTTCGACTATATATTTCGGGGAAACAATCATAGACTTGCACTTGGGAATTTCCATGAGGATCTGATTCGAGTTGGAAGTTTTGGTCATTGAAGCAAGTAGTTTCTTGTCACTCTACATCAAATACAAGGGACCACTGCCAATGGGATGGTGGGGTCCTTTTCATGAGCGAAGTTTGGAATCAGGGAAAATGTGTAGGAGAATTGAATGATGAGAGCAAGCGTGCACAGAAACTATTGGCTTTTCGAATGACAGTTGGCCTTTCAAAAACTGAAAACTGTCATTTTCCTTTTTCAGTGGAGCATAAAATCGTTTGCCTTATATATTTACAGTGCATAATATTTATCTAGAATGCCTAAATTTTTACATTTTCCTTTTAATAATCATGACTTAAGAACTGAAGTTGGAGTTTCTAAAGGTGAAATCTTGGTATTCTGTTTTAATTTCACAAATTTCAATCTTAGACAAAAGTTATCATTGATGAAAAGGACAATAAAATCTTGATGTAAGTAATGAGGTTAGTTAGCCTTATGCTTTCTGTTGGGAGGTTTGCGCCCCATCTGCTTGTAGCAAAGGTAGGGCACTCTGGGGACACTGTTGTGTCTGCATGGGCTGATACCTTGGTATGTGGATATATGGTCACATCATTTGCATTTTACTTGTCCCAGGCTGCAAAAACATGGTCACACAAATGAAGTTAGGATACCCCTATCTCCTTTTCTTTGCTTTGGTGCGTATGGATTCCCGTTTGGGCTTGTGTTTCAACTAATATGTAATTTTGTTTCTAGGGATGTGACTCAAGCTAGTGACATTGGCTTGTGTTAAGGGATATGCAGTAGCGATGGTGATCTTCCCCTAAGCTCTTCAATAGATGTGCTCCTCCAAATTATCCATTCTAGTGTATCTTGCACGAGATGCTCATGAATTTTGCAAGATGATGAATTGGAGCTTTATATGACAATATGGATTAAATGGATAGGTTCATAATGCATTTGGGTTATTAATCCGACCCCCTTTATGTTGTTAATGCATAGTTGTCCCCTCCACCAAGAGACATGTCGATTGGATCAGTTATCAATGTTTCTTGCTAATTTTTCAGTAAGGTCTACTTTGGAAGTGCGTGAAAATTTTGTCACTATATTTCTACTGCTCATTACCATATAATTAGTTGGTTGTGGATTGGCCTTCTCATTATGTGCCAGCTTAGTACTGGTAGATTCTACTTTGTGTGGCACTCTCAATACAAACTGGTTGAGTCCCATGTTCTTGTTTCCTTGTGATTTCTTACTCATTCGTATTCTGGTTTTCTCCCTCCCTATTGCTTTGCATCTATTTTCTACATCGATTGAATTCTAAAAACATTTATAGGGTTAAATCTACTTTGTATAATTTCCTATGTTGAATGTAGTATTAAATTGGTTTAATAGTTTTCTATGTTGTAAATCGAGTTCTAAGGCAATGCAAAAGCTTTATTTCGTGATTTTTCTATGTTGTAAATCTAGATTCAGGGTTAACTGATTGTTTTGAGTGCTGGACATCAAGTTCCCTGACAATCTATCCGTATTAGAGTGCTTGTTGGTTGTGTGCATGATAAAATATTAGAGAGCTTGTTGGTTGTCTGCATGATAAGAATATGGATGCACAATCATTTGATAGTTTGGGTTCTTGTTGGAATCAGTATACTTCATTCCAGACTGCTGTAATTTGGATTAGCTTGATTCACTGTGAGATTACTACATTAGCATCACCCTAGTTCATGCAAACCTTAAAATTTGTTATATTGTTTTTATTATGGAAACAATCCCATAAAAAATTGAAAAAATTGAATTAGAGCTCCAAGAATGCTCAACCCTCCAACAAAATTTTGGACAAATGCCAAAGATTTAAATCTTTTGGAGCTCCAAATCGAATATTATTTAGAGAAGCCACTTCAAAAATAGTTTATTTGGAAAAGAGGATTAGAAAAAAAAAAAGACTTACTTGGTTCAGATTTTCAGATTAGCTTGGGTAATCCGTCAAAAAAGTAGTTTTGATTAGCTTGGGTAATTCATATTTTCCTGTATCTCGCTCCTTTACCTCTTCTCCTACTTGCTTGGTTCAAATCTCCACAAAAAACCATATTCTCTTCTCCTAAACTCATTCTCCAATTCAACTGCAGATTGTTTTAGTAATGGGGTAAGGCTGGATCTCCTTACTCTTCACCAATCTGGACCCTTTATGGACTTTGAACACCACCACTCCCAAACCTATCAGACTATGAGACCACCATCCCTAACTTCTTCGAGTTCTGTGATACCAAGCACAGGGACTATTGTCCATGCCATGACACCAAGAGAGAGAAGAAATTTGACACCCATATGCTATTTTTCGGAGACTATTTGCATCAAATGAGTGTTATTGGTTTTAGTTTTGTAGGACTTCTGTCAAGAAACTTTAGTTTCTGGGAATGATCATAGTCAAATTTGGAATTGGAAGGTGGTTTCGGGTTCATAATAAATGAGGATTTGGTTTCAGTGCTCTTCTTGAACACTGATTTCTGAAGTGATCAACTTTACTTTCATGGCTAATTAAAATGTTGTTTGTCATTTTTTCGATATTTCTGTTTAACGAATCCATGTCACATCCTTATTTGAGAAATTGCTTGGATGTCGTTTGGATGACAATTCAATTTATTCATTAACCTTTTCAATGCCCTTTAGAAAATTATTGCTGAGTTATTGAGAATATTATGCTCTCTTTTGTTATGCTTTATTTATGATTCAATAGTACAGGGTGGTTATATTTTTGGTTGAGCATGTACATTTCCAACATTGTCTTTTTTTGCATCCTTAGGAACCTTTTGTGTGCTAAATGCTAAACAGTTCAGCATGTTGAATTGGGGTCAATGCATTCTTATTCTGTTCACTGAATTGTGGTCAAATGCTAAATAGTTCTGCATTCTCGTTGTTGTAGAACTTGGTTACTGGATTGTACTTTGAGCTTCCAATGATTGCTAAAGTTCATTGTGGTACTTTGTTCACAATTATTGATTCTCTTCCATAGTTCTCTTTTGATTCTCATTAGTCACAATTCATGATTCTCATTAGTCACAATTCATGATTTTCTGAAAACCTGTGAAGTTTAGTTGCTATTGCTTACTAGCTTGCTTGTTTTCATTCCTGAATTTGTTCTTCACTCAATGGTTTCATTTGTTCCAAGTATTTATTGAAATTGCTTTGCTATTTTTTTTTTGAAATTGCTTTGATATACAACTATGATGTGGGTTCATGAAATTTGATATATTTTTCTATGATACACAGCTATGATGTGGGTTTGTGAATAAAATGCTGAATTTTATTGGAATTGAGAATAATCTTACTTACCTTTTTGTTATTTTTTATTTTTGGGTTTGTTCAGTTTTACTTAGCTCCAATTATGAATGCTGCAGCTACCATGTTCTTTTCGTCACTTTTCAATTTTTAATGAATAATGCTTATGGGTTCATGAATATAATTAGTTGGGACCAATGGTTAAAAAACCGGATCGGTGACCCGGATCGGGCTTTTCAAAAATCGATCTGGATCGGCGAATCGGCGATCCGGATCGGAATCGGTCAGAATAAAACTTCAAAAAAATCCGAAAAAATTATTAAAATTCATTATAAATATTGGTTTTTAGGAATTCAATAAAAAATGAGGGTACTCCATTAAGAATTTTCATGTTTTGAATGAATATGCGAATATTGATATGTTCTTTCCCTGCATGAACCGCCATTCAGCATTTAATTTACAGTATTTCGTGCTCATCCCTACACTGTTGCTGTTGGGACTCGATATGTGAATAATATGGCTGGGATAGGGTGGCTTCAGAATCATCATCTCTCTCGTTTTCTCTTTGAATAATATGGATTAAAAAAAAAAAAAAACAAATTTTCAAAAAAATCGATCATGGATTAAAAACAAAATCACAAATTTTCAAAAAATTCTATCATGGATTACAAAAAAAAATTCGATCATGGATTAAACAAAAAAAATCACAAATTTTCAAAAAATTCAATCATGGATTACATAAAATTCGATCATGGATTACATAAAATTTGATCATGGATTACATAAAATTCGATCATGGATTACATAAAATTCGATCATGGATTACAAAAAAAAACAAACAAAAAAAACAAAAAATTCAATCGTGGATTACAAAAAAAGAAAAAACTAGTTCGATCATGGATTACGAAAAATTCAATCATGGATTACAAAAAACTCTATCATGGGTTACAAAAAAAGCAAAAAACAAAAAATTCAATCATGGATTAAAAAAAAACAAACAAACATTTCGATCATGGATTACAAAAAAAAAACAAACATTTCGATCATATATTACAAAACATTCAATCATGGATTACAAAAAATTCTATCATGGGTTACAAAAAAAAAAAAAAAAACAAAAAAATCGATCATGGATTACAAGAAAAGAAAACAAACATTTCGATCATGGATTACAAAAAATTCTATTATGGGTTACAAAAAACCAAAAAATTCGATCATGGATTACAAAAAAATCTATCATGGATTACAAAAAAAAAAAAAAAAAAAAAAAAAAAAAAAAAAAAAAAAATTCCGTACGGAATCGTCGATTCACTGTTCGGACTCGCCGATTCCGTACAGTGAATCGGCGATTCACTGTACAGAATAGTCCGGTTCTCTCTAGAACCGGACGATTTCCGATTTTTGGGCGATCCGGTTCCTTTTTCACTATTTCCGAGTCGAACCGGGCGAGTCCGGTTCGACTCGACATTTTTTAAAACGCTGGTTGGGACCAAACAAGGAACTTTTTAACTTCCCAGGAGGTTATCAAACATATAAACCATAAACTTCTTAACTTCCTAGGGAGGTTACATAGAAACCAGGACCTTCTTAAGTAATTTCTAATTTACAGTTCTTAAGTAATTTCTAATTTACAATTCTTCAAGAACTTCCAATTTACAATTCATGAACTTGCTTTTAGTTATCAAACGTGGCCTAAAAGATGAACCTAAATTCGAAAGGGGTGTCTACATGATTGCTTTCACTTTAAAATTGGAACTTCGTTTTAGAACTTCACCCCCGAACCCTAGTTCTTCTTCTTCTCTTCTCTTTGTTCCCATCTTCCCATCTTCAGCCGCTAAGCACCCCTCTCTTCGCAGCACGACCCCGGTCTTCTATTCTTCGCATTCAGCTGCTGAGCCACCCCTCTCTTCGCAGCACGCCACTATCTCAGGCAGATTCCTCTCTTCACACGCAGCCCCTAGCTAGGGTTTACTCAACTTTTCGTGAGCTCTGATCATTGCTATTGATCTTGAGGTATGCTATTGACTCTTTTTCTCTCTGTGTTATTGATCTCTGGGTTTGTTTTTGAGCTCTTGAAGCAAAGAGCTCTTATTCTCTCTGTGTTTGTTCTTGAGCTCTTGAAGCAAAGAGCTCTTATTCTCTCTGTGTTGAGGTTATGCTATTGACTCTGATTTTCTTCATCTTTCTCTCTCTATCTCTTCTTTGAGCTCTGATCTGTGTTCTTCATCTTTCTTGAGGTATTTGCCCCCGATTGCCCTAACCACAACAAATAATATTGATGTGTTTTATTTAATAAAATCAGAGTTAATAGCATACCTTTTATTTCTGATTTTATAGATTTTTCACAACAGCCCAATAGATCAGAGCTCAGTTACAAAAAAATAGAGCTCAGTTACAAACTGATTATTCAAACAGTTTGTAATAAAATCTAAGTCATTTTTTTTTTGTTTATTTGGTGATTTTACACCAATAGATTAGAGCTCAGTTACAAAAAAAATAGAGCTCAGTTACAAACTTATTATTTAAACAGTTTGTAATAAAATCTGTGTATTTTTTTTTTTGTGTTTATTTGGCGATTTTACAAATTTTTTGCAACAGCCCAATAGATCGAGCTCAGATACAAAAAAAATAGAGGTCAGTTACAAACTGATTATTCAAACAGTTTGTAATAAAATCTGAGTCCTTTTTTTTTGTGTTTATTTGGCGATTTTACAGATTTTTTGCAACAGCCCAATAATTCGGAGCTCAGTTACAAAAAAATAGAGCTCAATTACAAACTGATTATTCAAACAATTTGTAATAAAATCCGAGTCCCTTTTTTTTGTGTTTATTTGGCGGTTTTACAGATTTTTTGCAACAGCCCAATAGATCAGAGCTCAGTTACAAAAAAAAGTAGTGCTCAATTGCAAACTGATTATTCAAACAGTTTGTAATAAAATTTAAGTCATTTTTTTTGTGTTTATTTGGCGATTTTACAGATCTTTCGCAACAGCCCAATAGATCAGAGCTCAGTTACAAAAAAACAATAGATCTCAGTTACAAACTGATTATTCAAATAGTTTGTAATAAAATTTGAGTCCTTTTTTTTGTGTTTATTTGGTGCTTTTACAGATTTTTTGCAACAGCCCAATAGATCAGAGCTCAGTTATAAAAAAAATGGAGCTAAGTTACAAACTTATTATTCAAACAATTTGTAATAAAATATGAGTCCATTTTTTTGTGTTTATTTGGCGATTTTACAGATTTTTCGCAACAGCCCAATAAATCATAGCTTAGTTACAAAAAAAAGAGCTCAGTTACGAACTGATTATTCAAACAGTTCGTAATACAATCTGAGTCCTTTTTTTTTTGTGTTTATTCGGCGATTTTACAGATTTTTCGCAACAGCCTAATAGATCAGAGCTCAGTTACAAAAAAAATAGAGCTTAGTTACAAACTGATTATTCAAACAGTTTGTAATAAAATCTGAGTCCTTTTTTTTTGTGTTTATTTGGCAATTTTACAGATTTTTCACAACAGGCCAATAAGATCAGAGCTCAGTTACAAAAAAAATAGAGCTCAGTTACAAATTGATTATTCAAACAGTTTGTAATAAAATTAGAGTCAGTTTTTTTTGTGTTTATTTGGCGATTTTACAGATTTTTCACAGCAGCCCAATAGATCAGAGCTCAGTTACGAAAAAAATAGAGTTCAGTTATAAACTGATTGTTCAAACAGTTTGTACTAAAATCTGAGTCCTTTTTTTTTTGTGTTTGTTTGGCTCATTGGGTTACTCAGCATAGACTTTGATGAGTTGATTAAAATTTTTTTGAGTTGCAAGGTGTGAGGTCCTTCTCCTGAGCCCCTTTTTCAAACATTGGGTAAAGCAAAGTGATTCGGTCTTGTGAAAATTGTTAATAGATTGCATCTTACTCGAGTTAGGCATTTCATGTTTTTCTTCTTGGCATATTTTGAGTTAATTTGTAGCATGTGTATTAAAATTAAAGGTTCTTGGCATGATTGACATGATTCCATCTTACTGAGTTATTTTGAGTTCCTTCTTGGCATAATTGCATCTTATTGGCTGATTAGAGGTTCTTGGTGTTCACTTTCATCTTTTTTTTTTTTTTTCTTATTCATTCTGGTAAAGTGGTCAAATAAGGATACTACTTACGGTGACTTTGTTTGCATGTTTTGAATAAATAGATTGAATGTACGACGATTGGTTTCAGGAAGATGACAGCCTGATATATTTTTAATTGGTTTCTACGAGGTTTGTGTTTCCTGGTTCTTGGTTATTTGAGCCATTTTGGTTATTTCAATTCCTTCTTATTTAATATTTTTGTTACCGATCTATGGTTACTTGATTTGATCCTTTCTGACTGGAGTTTATCATATTCGTTCTTTTGTTTTTCAACTTCTAGAATTTGCTTTTTTGAGTCGTTCCAACAATGACTTCAGCAAAGTGTTAACAAAACAAAGAGATAAAAATACTGGAAAAGCAGCAAATGAATGCAACTTGTGGCTATTTTTTATGTTTTTTGAAAAACTACAAGAGTTTCTCAATGCATACGGTGTGGGAGTTTTTTTCATGAGTAGATAACTATATGAATATTACTTTTTTGTTATTTTATGTTGGGGTTTGTTGAATTTTACTTAGCTCCAATTATAAATTCTGTAGCTGCCATGCTTGTTTTGTTACCTTTCTTTTTTTAATGAATAATGCTTATGGGTTTATTTTTTCTAAGATATACAACTTGATGTGGGTTTGTTTATATCTTTTTATGCGAACACGATGTGCATGAATTACTCAACATTTTCGTTTTCTTATTACTTTTGGTTATTTTTGTATTTGGGTTTTTGACTATTTTCTTTGCGATATATTGCTAATCTTGCTTCCTATTTGTGAATAAAATGTTGAATTTTACTGGAAATGAGAATAATCTTGCTTACTTTTTTTGTGATTTTTGTTTTTGGGTTTGTTGAGTTTTACTTAGCTCCAATTATGAATTATGAATGCTGTAGCTACCATGCTCATTTTGTTACCTTTCTTTTTTAAGAATAATGCTTATGGGTTCATGAAATCTGATATATTTTTTCTAAGATATACAACCATGATGTGGGTTTGTTTTTATGTCATAACAGAAAACCCCTATTGTCACATCATAAAAGTGAAAGGGTGAGTGAGCGTGAGACAGAGAGTAGTTGCTAACGGTAGGAAAGAGACGACAGTACGAGATGAGGAGGATGGTTTTTTTTATCATGTGCACCAAATTCCATGCAATATTTTTGGGTTAAATGGTGGCAACTGGCCAGGTTTGGATTGGTACTTTACTTTTAGGACGCATTGGGTCCTAGGTTGGCATCAACCATGTTTCCCGGCGCATTGGGTAGGGGTCGGTACAGGTGGCAACGGGTCGGGTTATATTTAAATATATTTTATATATTGGGATCCGAAAAATATTATTAGATTTGGACTTGGACATGGATCTAACCGGATTAGAGCGAACTGGTAGCTAAACTCGAATAATGTTTGGGTCCAAGATTTAGACCCGGATATGACTGTTGAGTCCAATTTTTTGACCAATACCCAAACTTGGATCGGGTCTATTCCTCAGGTCTAGGCTGGGTCTGGGTCCATTACCACCCTTTACGGGTTGGATAATGACCTAGCCCAAGGGTTCGTATTTAGAAAATCAACATAACCATAAGTAATGGTATTTCCCAAGAAATCCGAGTCAGATTTCTATCCTGAAAGGTTTGGAACCAGCAGAAACAAATCTTAAAGAGAGCATGGTTGGGGTATGATCTGAAGAAAGTCTAGGTAAAGCTAGAACAAAAGCCAAAGGAAATACATCTACGCAATCCACGAAGATTAAAAATCTATCCAGTTTGTACATGGATAGATTAGTAGTACTATAATTCGACCACGTAAAGATCGTCCCAAAAATAAGAAGATCAAACATGAAATGGCTTTCAATAAATCTATTGAATATCCTCGTAGCCGAATTTAAGGATCATTGAGGATCATAACAATCATTCTTCTACACGTGCCGTTAACTCAACGGGCATCATAACAGCTCCTCATGGTGATGGAAAGGAAGCAATTGTGTTAGTTTCACATTACAATTCAGATAAAATGGAACCAAGTGATGCCCTATCAGTAAGCCTTGCTTACTCAATATTCTGCCTCCTTGGCCGAGCTGCACGGCTTGCCAAAGATATTGTGTGGCTAGCAGCTGATTCAAAATTTGGAGAATATGCTTCAGTTGCAGAATGGCTCAAACAGTACCATGATCCAGTATTTATCAGAAAGAAATTAAATTTTCACCCAGTTGATGGGGATATTCTGTTTCTGAGGGGCATTTCAGAGGACTTTAAACGTGCTGGCACTATGGCAGCTGCAATTGTCTTTAAGGTTTTAGAAACATCACAGGGGACTGGGACGGATAATGTTAATATATGTGCAGAGTCTTCTAATGGCCAGATGCCAAATCTGGACCTCATTAATATCGTGCATTATTTGGCAGTTCATAGGCATGGATTGCATGTTGAAGTGGGGAAGTTATCTTTTTTACTTAATTCTCTATGGCTAAAGGTGGTTGGCAAATTTCTAGAAGGAGTGAGCAACATTGCAGGAGGCTTAAACCCTAAGTGGAGATTTGCGCTTCCTGTACTGGATTATGTTGAAGGGATAGCTGTCCTTGCAAGCTCAGTATATCACCAGGTAGCTCTTCAAATTGTTGCTTGATTTTACTACCATAATGCAGTCTTTCAGATATAATGGAAATTCTTTTGTATATATAAGGTTGAGTTCTTTTGATTGTGCATTTGTACCATATTATAGGCCCTTGGTGTGCCCACCGTTCCTCATGGTGCTTTTCGAGACTACCAAATCGATGCTATTACCCTTGAGATATCACCGAGAGTCTCTTTGAACAGTGAGATAGCCTGCTCTTCTTTTCTTGTGAGAGTTGGCAGGTTAGTTTCTAGTATTCTTTTAGCTCTTAAACTTTCCTGTTATGTGACAGTATTTTGTTAAAGTTTTTTTTTTTGGATAAATGTATTTTGTTGAAGTTGCAGCGCATTATTTTTTATTTGTCTCACATTAGCGTTGAGATAGTTAAAGTTGATCTGCTATGAAACTCCAAGTTTAATGCTCATGTTTTTTCTCTTTCTTGATTTGTAATTGTGATCTACATAGAGCCTCTTTGGTGGTGAGACATTATGCTGCCTGTTTGGTCGATGTGTATATTATCTCTGCAGAAAGTGCATTTGTACTGGATGGAGTTAAAATGACTTTTCTATTTTCTCTCGCCTAGGATGAGTCCCCTTATTTGGCCTATGGGCACTACTTTCTAATGTTCCAAAAAATGCCGGGCAGCACCTAGGTGGCTAAGGGGTCCTAGCTGCTCAGGGCCTAGGTGGTGGCCTGTTTGGCCCAGGTTGAAGAACAAGGTTAAAAGGTGTTTGATCCATTTGTTTTAGGTTCAAATTTTGTGTAAAAAATTCATATTGAGGCATAACACATTAAGAATAGCTGCACACATTAAGAATGCATGACACATAGTCCATCCATAGTCCATACGCTTTATATCATTAGTCCATACTCCATACAATCAGTTAAAAAAATACATATTGAGGTCCAAAATAATTGAGATTTGGACAATTAGTTACTAACGTATTAAAAGAAATACTTACTAGACATAACTCATGGCCCATAGTCTATACACACCATACTTCATAGTCCATACACATAAGAGGAGGAACAAAAAAGAAAAAAAAGAAGGAATGAAATATGAACTTGGGGCCCATTTGGGTACCTGGATTGGACTATGCCCGGGATTGGCTTATACTAGAATTGGCTGCTCCTGGAATTGGTCTGTCCCTGGGATAGGGCTATCTGTTGTTTTGGATAGCACCTGATAAGAAACATGGATAGTCCTGTCCACTATTTGGATTTCCAGGAAGATGTCAATCCACGAAAATTCAGTTGTAGTTTTTGCATTATTACTTGACATTTAATTTTAAAGAAGTTTCATTCAAATCTATTGAAAAAGGATTCTCTCTAAAATACCTTTTAAAGATAGATATTTATTAATATATAATATTTTTAGAAAACAATTTAATTGAATTTTGATAAAGGTCCTTTGGGGCGATTTTTGGGCCTTGGTTAGTAAGGGTCGTTTAGGGTCGTTGATAAGAGTCATTTGGGGCGATTTAGCTCTAAGTTGCATTTTGAATTATAAGTTTCTTTCTTCCATTTGTTGCTTTGGATTTAAATGAAATGTCCAGATTTTAATAATCTCTCTCTCTCTCTCTCTCTCTCTCTCTCTCTTAAATCCTTGCACAATAAATTTTTTGTCCTTGTAGCTTTGGAAATCCATGGAAGATGTCTCTCTCTCAGAATGAGGGATTTAGATTTGCAATAAATTTCTAAGTATTAAAGCCAATGGTAACACAATCACAATGAGAGAATGCCATAAAAGGGAAGAGAGAAAGGATAGTGAGTGGACAAATTTTAGATGTGAATTCAAGTCGATTGCTGCTTACTTTTTTGTATCCAAACAATACGAAAACTTAGCACAAGCTTTGCAAAGTTCAAGAAAATACAATTCCTTCTAATTAAGTTAAGTACTTGCAATCTAATATGCTCTAATTCAAACCACAACAGAAATCCATTAATACATGACATTTGCAAAAATAGGTCAATAAGGTGCATAAGTGGTAGGACCTTGTCGAACTTCCTTGCAATTACCTCATTACCCTGAATGTACTCCTCCCAACCGAGTACATATATCTTCCTTTTACCTTCATCGAATTGGAAACCAGGTCGATCAAGGAGCTGTTTAACGTTTATATACAAAAACTTCAACGATTTAACCCTATATTGAGTCTGTCTATGGTGAACATAGGCCTGTATGCTTCACGCATAACATAAACTATTTATATCCAGTCCTTTTTAAGGTTCGTAGCACCCACTTCAACCATAGTTTTGAATATGATTTTGTCATGTTCGCCCAATTGATACGCCTGTAAACATCGCCACTTGGTAGAGTAATTGGAATAGACATCCTGGATTTTTAATAGTATTTCATGTCAAATATATGTATGCCTTAATGAATGACATTTACAAAACCAAATTCCCAAGAAACATATCGAATGTATGCTTATGTTTATCAATTCATCCAGCCCCATTGATGAATAGCATATAACAATAATTATAGTACATGCAATAAAATTTCAAAACTTGTAACAATCAATGAAACAAAGTACTATTCCATTCACACCTCTTTCATACAATACACTCCGAAAGTCCATATCGAGATAAGGAGAGTTAGTTTGCCCCAAGATCGAGTTTAGCTTAGAAAAATGCAATATGATAACACGCATATGCATATAAGCACGGCTACGAATGTAATTGTCTTTAATGCACTCCCACTGGTAGGAACAACTACAAGTCCCCCATTTGTGGGAACAACTACAGGTCCCCCATTTGTAGGAACAACTACACGTCCATGGCAGTGAAGAAAAAGACCATGGGGGCTTGGTGTCGTCGTCGTCGCCCTTCTCCTCTCCCTACCTACTGGGATCTGATTTACAGTCTTACCCCAAAACCCACCCTTCTCGTCCTGCTCCTCCTTCTCCCTCTGCTGATTGCTGTCAGGGGACACTCACAAGGTCATTTTCTCTCAAGTGCTCGCCTCAGGCTACTCCCTTTACTATCCCTGACCTTCTTCTGGTCACCCCCCTCCTCCTCTTGCTAAGTGTTCCCCTCCCCTTGTTTGTTCCCCCTTTCTTCCCTGCCTCATTTCGCCTCCTATTGAGATTTCATCCCAACTGCAATGCAAGCTCCAGTCTTGTTTAGTGGCTTCTTTTCGCCCTCAACAGGACGACGTGAGAGGAATAGAACGTTGGGCTAAGAAAATCTGCAACGAACCATCTCTCACCTGCCGTCGCTTGAATGGGGGCTCCTATTTGCTCTCTTGAGTTGGCGCAATGCGCTCTTAAGACCCCGGCTAATTCCACCTTTCATGGGGCCTCCTGCTCACTTATGGCTTGGTCTGTCTCTTCTGGAGCCTACAGGAAACAAAGAGTTTGGCTTACTCTCGACAACATCCCCCTCCATGCGTGGTCTCCAGTGACTTTCTCTAAGATAGCTGAAGCTTGTGGAGATTTAATAGCTATCCATTAGAAATCCATTGAGACACTTCCCCTTGGGTCCATCCGGGTGCTTATTGAAGGTTTGGATTCTAGTTTGATTCCCTCAAGTGTCTGGCTTGAAGTTCAGTCTCTTTTTTTTCGTGTCTCTTTATCTTGGACAGAAGCCTCACCCCCTTCCTCCTTCAATTCTCCCCGCCCGCCCCCCCCAAACTCA
The DNA here is from genome assembly GCF_054954075.1 of Amborella trichopoda. Classification (NCBI taxonomy): domain Eukaryota; kingdom Viridiplantae; phylum Streptophyta; class Magnoliopsida; order Amborellales; family Amborellaceae; genus Amborella; species Amborella trichopoda. The sequence goes on along the minus strand of NC_142347.1, from coordinate 20,985,536 downwards.
GCCTTTGGAACCTCTTGCATGGACTCTTGTTCTCCACAAGAATCGTTGGCTCAGGAGGCGCATCCATCGGGCTGCAGCCCCTCCTCCTCCTTGCCCGGTTACCTCTCCTTCTGGCTCCATCTCTCGGGAGCTAGTCCGACATCCTTGGCCTTCTGGTTTCAGCCGGGCTAAAGACAAGCGGACGAGTACTGACCTGACCTTTGAGCCTATAGTCTCTGCCTCAGTTCAGGACCCTTCTCAGGGCCCTTCCCTAGAACTGGGTCCGAACACCGCCTTCGCCCTTTCGGGTTCCCCAGTTGCTTCTCAAGTGCCTCCTTCCACGTCGCCTTTGGCTCCTCGTTGACTCGGAAAAGAACCCATTATCTCTACTCTTGTCGATGATCCCTCTTCGGGTTCGTCCTGTGATACTGGCCCGTCTTGCGATCTTGGGCCCTCCGTCCTTGTGGCATTCCTTACTGTTCACACATGTCCCCCTTCCTCTGCCTCTTTTGCATTTGGTGATATGTGCCTCACCATAACCGTGCCACCTTCTGCCATGTTGCTTGTGGCTCTTGCCTTTCTGCTGTTGGTCACTTCTACCACGTTCCCTGTGGCGCCTACCTCGCAGCCATCGGTCACCCTCTGGCCTGTGGTACCGCCAGCCGTCGCTCCATCTACCCCGTTGACTGGCCCCTTGCCACCTGTCCCTCTTCAGCCTGCCTCGCTCTCAACCGGTGTCCTCTTTCCTTTATTGATTGCCACACCGCCCCTCCCTGGCCACTTTGCATTCATTTCTCATGTCCCTTCCTCTTCTCTGTTTGCCTTGGACCCCTCACCCTCCCTGTTCTTGTATCCCGCCATCCTTGGCCTCGAGCCTTCCCCCATCCCCTCGCCTCCTCCCCTGGGATGCCGTGTGGCATGATGGCAGCTCGCAGCCGGCTCCTTCTCTCTCCTCTTTCCCTTCCGTTGCCTCTACTTCTCGCCTTCTCTTTCCTCCCCCTTTCTCTCTCGCTTCCTTCTCTCCATTGCCCCTGCTTAGCATCCCTTCCCCTCCTCGGTGCCTTCTGCGTTCCCCTGGGGCTCTCCCCCCTGTTTGTTCTTCCATCTCTTGCTTCCTCTGTCCGGCCTTCTCTCTCCTCTTCTCTTATGGGCTCTTCCTCTTCTCTTTAGGACCAAGAGCTGCCCCATCCAGCTTACCCCTCCTTGGAACTTTCCCTAGGATTTACCCCCCATGTAGTAAGGCTTCACAGGGTTCACACTTCCCATCACTGTTTTGGGGCCTATTGTCTTTCCCATCTGTCTGTTGAGGTGTCTCACTACCGTGCTTATCTCTCCTGCCCTGCATTCCTCTCACCTTTCCACTCTTCCATCCTTTCCCCTTCTGCTCCCCCCATCCTCCCTCCCTCCCCCCCCTCCTGCTCCTCTTCTGCCACCTGTTGGGGGCTCGGTCTCCCCTCCCCTGCCTTCCGACTCTCCTCTCCCATCTCCGCCGTCTCTTTCCCTCTCGTCTCCCTCTCTTCCATCTGATCTCTACCTCTCCTCCATCTACTCAGCAGCAAGGGACTGACCAGTTCGATGCTCCAGTGGAGCTCATCCCTCCCTCCTCGTCATTAGAGTTAGACAGGGGGCTCGATGGGGATGGGCATAACCTACCAACAGTGGATCCCTCACCGCCCTTCTCTCCCCCCTCGGTTGACTTTGGCGACAAGGGGGTCGATGGGGAAGGGCCTGACCGTGACTTGGAAAGGATGAAGGACATGTACCGATTAATGGGGTTCCAGTATGATGGCCTTGAAGGACCGGGTCATCGCGTCATGCTCGCTGATCCCCAGAGCCACATGAAGGTGGGATTCAAAGGAAAGAGGGAGCTTCTAAACCTCTTTTCTTCTTTATTTGTTCAGGGCCCCTCCACTCCAAAAGGATTCTATCCCTCCCCCCAAGGTGGTTCTTTGAGGCGTTCACCTAGAATAGCCTCCGTTCCCTTCTCTTCATCTTGATCATGAAGATAGTCAGCTGGAATATCAGAGGTTTGGGTCATCCTTCGAAAAAGAAGGCTATGAAGGACCTCACTTCCAAACACTGTCCCTCTATTCTTTCTATTACTGAAACTAAGAGCCCTGAGCCCTCCCTACTCCAAGTTCGTCAGGTTTGAGGTAGGAGGCCCTGCCAGTGGGTAGCTTTACCTGCGGAAGGTGCCTCAGGGGGAATCTGGGTTATTTGGGAACCCACTGACTATCTTTTAAAATCTTTGCATATAGGGGATTTCTCAGTCACCATTCTGCTGTCCAGAGTTTCTGACGGCCTTGAATGGAAGTTTTCGGGCATTTATGGCCCCTGCTCTTCAGCCTGTAGACCACGGTTTTGGTCCGAATTGGACTATGTTGCATCCCTCCCTCACCCTATCCGGGGCTTGGGTGGGGACTTTAACATAACACGGTGGTCACATGAACAGAACTCTAGCTCCCTGATCTCTCAGGGCATGTTGGACTTCTCTGATTTCATATCTAGGAATGACCTTCTTGACATTCCTCTCCAAGGCAACAGATTCACCTGGTCCAGTCACTCATCCCAACCTTCTCTTTCCAAATTGGATAGGTTTCTATTTACCCTAGATTGGGAGGAAAAGTTCCCAGGTTCTCTTGTGATGGCTTTGCATAAGCCTGTCTCTGACCATTACCCCTTGCTCCTGTTTGCTTTAGCTGTAAATAGGGGCCCCAAACCCTTCAGATTCGAGTTAGCCTGGCTTGAGGAAAGGTCTTTCTCAACTCTGATCCCCACTTGGTGGACCTCCTTCTCTGCCCAGGTCAATGGTAGAGCAGGGTTCAGACTACGATAAAAAATTGAACTTCTCAAAGCCTCCCTTAAGTCCTAGAGTTCGTTTGTTTTGGGGAACTATTCTCAAATAAAGTCTGATCTCCTTAAGACCCTGCAAGACCTGGATAACATTGAAGAATCACGTCCCCTGTTCTCTGCTGAAGTTGACTGCCGAACCCAAACAAAATTTGATTACTTATCCACCTTGAAAAAAGAAGAGATGTACTAGTACCAAAGATCAAGAGTGAACTGGCTCAAAATAGGGGACGACAATACCCGTTTCTTCCACAAGATTGCTAATTGTTGCAGGAGGGACAATTCAATCTCGACCATCCAGGTTAACAACTGTTATTTAGACCAGCTGGAAGAGATTGAATCAACAATCTTAAACTATTTCCAGAATCTATACTTAGCTCCTTTTGGTCCTAGACCAGCTATGGCTGACCTAGACTTCTTGACCCTCTCGGAAGAACATGCAACACGGTTAGAACGTCCATTCCTTGAAGATGAAATTCTAAAAGCTTTGGGCGACCTAGCTAAAGACAAAGCCCCTAGGCCTGATGGGTTTCCCGTGGCCCCTTTTAAGATCTTCTGGGAATTCTCAATAAATCCATCAATGCCACTTTCATCACTCTGGTTCCTAAGGTTGAAAGGGCTTAGGAACTTAAGGACTTCCGTCTTATAAGTTTGCTCAACTCCTCTTACAAAATTTTATCTAAGTTACTGGCCTCTAGACTTCAGGAGGTCCTTCCTTCGGTCATTTCTCCCTGGCAGTCGGCCTTTATTAAAAATAGACAAATTCTTGATGGGAGCGTTGATAGCCAACGAATGCCTCCATTCTAGGCACCGAGCCAAAAACCTGGTCTGATTTTTAAAATTGATTGGGAAAAAGCTTACAACCATGTTAACTGGTCGGTCCTGGATGAGACTATGACTTGGATGGGTTTCCGAGATAGGTGGCAGAAATGGATGAGAGGGTGCTATTCCCACTCAAGTTTTTCGATCCTCATCAACAGAACTCCCAAAGGCTACTTTCCTTGCTCAAGAGGCCTTCGTCAAGGGGACCTTCTGTCCCCCTTCCTCTTTACTATTTCGGCTGAGGTCTTTAGCCACTCTCTGGGTCACCTTTACCAAGCTGGCCTTCTTTCAGGCTTTAGGTCCTCACGTCGAGGGCCTACTGTGTCGCATCTGCAATACGCAGACGACACTTTGGTCTTCCTTAATGCCTCCTCTCTTGAAGTGGAAAACCTCAGAATCTAGCTCAAATGTTTCTAAATGGCCACTGGGTTCGAGGTAAATATGAAGAAATGAAAAATGACGGGTATAGCTATCACTACCAGCCAAATCAGGGAGCTGATACTAGACTGGGCATGTAAAGTGGAAGACCTCATGTAAAGTGGAAGACCTCCCTACTTCTTACTTGGGTCTTCCCCTAGGCCTTGGTAAACCCAAAATGAGACACTGGTCCCATATAGATAAGGTTGATAGAAGGTTGGCTGGATGGGAAGGGAGATACTTGTCACTAGCAGGAAGAATCACCCTTATCAAAGCTACTCTAGCCAATGCACCTGTGTACATGATGTCTCTCTTTCAAATACCGGTCTCAATGGTAAATTGCCTTGACCAGCTCATGAGGAACTTTCTCTGATCAGGGCAGGCTGAAAGAACTAAGTTCCATCTCATTTCCTGGGACAAGGTACGTCTACCTAAAGACCAGGGTGGGCTAGGAATTAGAAACTTAAGAAAACAAAACCTTGCCCTCTTAGGGAAATGGTGGTGGCGCATGGCCACCCAAACAGAACCACTTTGGGCCCAGGTATTATGGAATAAGTATAATATTCTAGAACATACCTGGATCCTAGAGACAAAACCTTGGTCTAATGCTTCAAGTGTATGGAGGTCCTTTACTGCCACCCTTGATTTATTCAGGCAGCTCATCAGATTCTACCCAAGAGAAGGCAGTAGGGTGCGGTTTTGGACTAACCTATGGATAGGTCATGCCCCTTTGAGGAACTACTATCCCTTCCTGTTCTCTATCACGGTTAATAGAGAGGCTACCGTAGAGGAGGAGTTTAGACTGGAAGGAGGAAGAAGAGGATGGCATCCATCTTTCAGAAGGAACCTTTCAGAGGGGGAATCTAATCAATTCCTCTTACTCTCCTCACTGCTCCACAATACCTTTATCCATATCCAAGGTAGAGATAAGTTGGTATGGCCCCTTGCTCCCTCAGGGTTTTTTACAGTGGCTTCTTTCTACAAAATGCTCATCCAACCTCCTACTTTCCCCCTCAACCCAACCTTGATTCTATCACAGGTATGACACACTATTGCACCTCCAAAGGTGCAAACCTTCAACTAGATTGCAGGTTCTAACTAGGCCCTCACTATGGATTACCTACAAAAGAAAGGAATTCCAATTCCCAATAGGTGCATCATGTGCTTGAGTCAAGAGGAATCCAATAACCACCTCTTTCTCCATTGTAACGTGGCCCAAGAACTATGGAGCCTACTGTGGCAATTGTTTGGGGTTCTCTAGGTAATACCTCCAACGGTCAAAGACCTTTTCGTTTTGAACTTAGCCTCGCACTGGCCGAAGGCGGCCAGAATCCTATGGAAAGCCATAGTGGCAGCAACAATTTGGACCATTTGGCAAAGAAAGAAATGGCAGAATCTTTCGGGGGCAGGCCGGTCTAGCCCCTTTTCTCGTCCATAAGGTTACATTCTTAGTAACCTTTTGGGCGTCAAACCATCATTTTTCAACAGTATCCCAACAGACTCCTGACCGCAGTGGGAGCATATTCTCCTCCACAAACCGAAGGAAAAGAAAGTCATAAGGGCCTGGGAACCTCCCCCCCAAGGAGCAATCAAATTAAACTCTGATGGTTGCTCTTTGGGAAACCCAGGCCATGCAAGTGCGGGAGGGGTTTTCAGAGATCACCATCAGAACATACTTTTTACATACTTTGAATATCTCGGCTTCCAAGATTCACAGTTCACTGAATCAATGGCCCTACTCAGAGGCATACAGAATTATGATTGCTCTTGGGGGCAGTTTCTATTAGTGGAGGGCGACTCTAGAAACATTATTTCTTAGGCTTCCTGGACAGCTACTCCCCCCTGGTATCTTGTGTCTATTTATGATGAGATTCAGCATCTTTGCAAGGATACACCCGTCTTATGGAAGCATATCTCGCGGACGTCAAACGGGCTCGCGGACTTGCTCGCCAAGGATGGAGCTAAGGTCCATGTTGAAGAATAGGCTCTACCACAGTTGGGTTTGGGTCGGTTACAGAGCACGCACACTACAAGAACCTCTCTCTTGGTCTGGGATTTTTTTGTGATCTACTCTCTTTACTTTCTTTGTACATTTCCTGAATACTGTGTAAGGGGATAATCTTATAACCCCATTTTGTATAGGGTCAGTTGACCTATTTTTTTTTCCCAGGAGTCCCGTGTAGTTAAGGTACTCTTGGATTTACTTTTACCATTTTGTATCTATCTTTTCGATCAATAAAAAAGTTAATAGTTATTAAAAAAAAAAAACTTACATGCCCTTGGCGACTTTGATAATCTCAAAATCGTGCCACCCCGCTCCTCTATAGTGGGGTAGGAGCAATGCACAACTTTTGGGTAGCCTAGCACTTGCCTGGAGCATTATGCACATATCACATACACCCCAAGGTTGTGGCCAACATACACAACATATACTCTTGGCATTTTCTGCAATATTGAGCAATGTATACACATGGGGAACATTAAAGCCATCAAAAACATATATACACTGATGATCACTGCATAAGTAAACTAATTAGTTCCCAAAACTAATTGTAGGATCATTATTGTAATAAAGTTTCATACCCATACATAATGCACTTTTCAATAGTAAACCACTTAGTTCTATACCATCAAACTGTCCAAGAAAAGCCATCATGGTTATATCCAATCAAAAACAAAAGAGCATTCCTCATTAATAACACTCATAGTGATATCGAACAAAAAAGATTAACCGTAAAAAACTGCAATGATCAACCAAAACTGCAAGTTAATAACCCATGAACAAAAACATATGTAATTCCCCATCACCAAATGCAACTTAAAAATAGTTACACTATACCCATCCAACATTGGGCATTTCAACCAAAAGTAGAAGTTATTAACCCATCATTAGAGAGGTATTGAGGACACAATAATGGAGGAATTAAAGAGCATTAGTCTATCTATGGAGATGGTGATCAACCATGCACACCATACACATCAAGAACATATTATGCTCCTCTTCACTTATATTCTAGAATAACATCGTCACATCCACATTTGTGACAATTTCCTTAGTTGCAGTCATTCTAGTTGTGGGTGTGAGCCCCCGGATCTTGTCTATGGCCTTGCCGACCTGAGCTGTGAGTGGATTGCGTGGTCGTTTATTCATCATCCACCCCTTATCGTCTGGATGATTATGTATTGATAAGGTGTGAGATATTAGTACATGTTTTTTGGGCAAGATAAAAAACAACAAAAATGTTAATACAATATTACTGACCTCAACATAGGTATCCCATACGTCATCATCAACAAGCACATGGTGCCTAATACTGTCCCACCCAAAACCGCTTTGATTTCCCTAACTATCAAGTAATGAGCCTTCCAGGTCTTCAATTTATTATTGAATTGGTCCTTTTTAATGTCCATACCAGTTGTCTTTAAGAACTCCTGCTCGACAGTGGCCCAGTGTACGGGTTTAAAATCTTTGCTAGTTTTATTGGTCTCCAAAATCTTTTCGGATAGGATATCCAATAATGCTCTCTCGATTTTCTTCAACCATATCAATCTTTTGGCCTTCGAAGATGCCGATTGTGTCTCCACCACATCATTATCCATACCTAGTACAATAAGAGCTAGCATCAAAATATATACATACTACCAAAACGAGCAGTCACAACCTTCATACACAGTCCCATATATATTAAAACCCATTTCAATACACAATCTTCAACTTACACTTCACCAGTATCCATGACATAATAAAACAAATAAAGATGCATACACAAACCAAGTATGTGCCTTCAGGCATAGTTCAGCATAACATTTCATACAATCAAGGGAAAAGTACATAATCTAGGCACCATGGTGCCTATATTTTTCTCACATGCTCTTCGCAATTTCTTCTCGGAATTCAAAACATTCATCCCTATCGCTTTGACTCCTCCCAAATCCTTCGAATGTCAGTACATTAACATCCTCATCACTGTCTCGGGGGGCTTCCATCTCATGGTCTGGAGTTTATGCCCTTTGTGAGTAGTGACTTTTTTTTGTTAGTTGTCTGTTGTGACATGTAATGGATATCACAAGTTTTGGGATAAGCATAATGGAAAATTAACATTTGCTAGTAGAGGTCAGTGATTTTCATTCTTTTAATGTTACTTTTAGCTATTTTGTTCACAGTTCAAAGTCATGTATCTTAAGTTTGATACGTAGTTTAGTACAATAAAATTATATTAAAAAAAACTATAGAATTAATCATGTTTATTAAACCAAAAAAAAAATGATAATCTATACACAAAAGCAGGGGGTCCAACAGTCCGTAAGGGTTTGGAGCCCCAACATTATGCATGCCGCCCCAGAATTTGGGCCCCCACCTAGGCGACCGCATTTGCTTTTTGAACATTGAGTACGAGTACTTTTGTCTATTGCAGCTAACAAAAAATGTGGCCTTTGCTTTTTGAACATTGAGTACGAGTACTTTTGTCTATTGCAGCTAACAAAAAATGAGCACTCTATTGCATGAAGAATGCCTTTCTCCATGGAGATCTGCAAGACTTGTATATAGTATTACCACCTAGGTTTATACTTGGGTGGAGAAAAGGAAGGTCTGCAAGTTGAGAAACACTATTGCTGGACTGAAATAGTTACCTCAGGCTTGGTTTGAAAATTCAGTATGGCAATATGCCAGAAGCATTTTTGATCACTTGGTATTTGTTAAATGAAATTCTTGGTCTATGACAATACTAACAATGTACATGGATGATATTGTGCTCACAGGAAATAATAATCACAAATTCTATAAGTTAGATATTTGTTGAGGAGTGTTTTTGACATCAAGGATCTTGGTCCATTGAAATACTTCTTTGGAATAGAGGTGGCAATGTCTAAATAGGGAATCTTTGTATCAATGGAAGTATAGTCGTCATCTCCTCAATGACACAGGAATGCTCAGAGCCAACCAGCAAATCTCCCATAGAGGTTAATCACAAATTGTATGATCACCATTTAGAGTGTCTATGTAATTTGGGTGTATATCAGAGATTGGTTGGTAGACTTGTCTATATGACTATCATACACCATACACAACGTGTGCGTAAGCTGGCAAGTCAGTTTACGCACACACCATACTGCCATTACTTGAAGGCCGTTTATAACATTTTACGATGTTTAAAAGCAGCTTTAGGAGATGGACTACTTTATACCATGATATAAAATATCTTTTGTGATGCAGATTATGTTGGCCCTGGTGTTCTCTTCATTGATGATCTACATTGGCTACCTTATGACAGTGGGTGGTTATTTAGTTTCATGGAAGAGTAAGCAACAAAATCTTGTAGTCTGATCGTCAGTGGAAGTCGAGTATTGAGCAATGGCTAGTGCTACATATAATTTATTTTGGTTTCATTCTCTTCTTCAAAAGATGGGTGTTTATGTGTCAACTCCTATTCCTTTAGATTGTGATAATCAAATGGTAATTATACTGCTTTAAACCCTGTATACCATAAAAGAACCAAGATGTTGAGGTCGTTGACACTTAGTAAGAGAAAAAAGTCACTCCAAAAGTAGAATGCACTTCATCTTTGCGCTCTGATAATCAATTGGTAGATATACTTACCAAGGCTTCTAATCGAGTTCGATTAAAAGACAATTTGGCAAGCTGGGCATCTATGATATTTATGCTTCAGCTTGAGGGGGAGTGTAGTGAATATCATGACTCCACATTGGCATTAGGGAAGCCTCTCGTGATGGAGAATGTGATGAGAAGGCCCATGGACAAAGAAGGCTCAGATACTTAGAAACTCAATCTGTATGTACCAAGTTGACTAAGGAGAACCTCACATTCTTGATACTTGGAAACTCAATCTGTACGAAAGTTGACAAGGGTTCTTTGTATAGTATCCAAAAAAATATTAATTTGCCGTGGCTCTCTTCAAGGCATTTTGGACTCTCAAATATTTTAACCATGTACTCCCATAATAGATTAGTAGATGTTGTTGATATCATGTATGGATCTCAAGGCTCAGATACAACTTGTTGTAGAAAAGAGGGATAAGAGAATAAAACAAACAAGAAAATTTAAAAACAAGATACCTGTAGAATTCTACAAAATCTAAAGCCAAGATATCGCTAAAATTTTCTATGATGTACCCATAACTACAAAGAAAAGAAGTAAACCAACTACATGAATCCCCCATCACAGATCTTATGTACATACCAAACTCTCATGGACACTACAATAAGCCTATTTTTAGCTTTTAAAATTTATTTGTGTTTTTAAAATTGATTTATTTTTTCATATTCATGATCTCCATGTAAGAGATTACATGTCCTTAAAAATCAGTTCTTAAAAAAATCCATCTTAAAATAGAGTTATTAATAGGCCTGCATTTCTACATATGCGGGCTTGGCCGCATAGAAACGGGATCCCTTTTTAGTTACTTGTGTTATTTGTTGTATATTTTTTTAGGTGCACTTTGTTGAGGCGTAACAACCTCAAAATTTCAAATGAATTTAATTTGTAAAAAAAATAAATAAATAAAAATTCAAAATTTTTGAATGAATATGGCTTTGGTTGGTTCTTCGTTTATCAATGGAATGCATGGCAGTATGAATCTTTCAATCACTGGAGTGGCGTGCACATTCCTAGTTGACACTAAAGCCAGCCATTCCAAGTTTTCCCCGCCTAAAAGCGGTGAAAGAGGGAGGTTAGGTTAGATAGTTGTACAATATTTGCAAGGAGAAGAGAAGCGAAGAAGAAAGGTCCATTGAAGGAATGGTTGGTCACCTGGTCAGTAGTAGCTTGGAGACAAGTCCAGTGGAGTTAGGACGATAATGAATTAGAACAATAATGAAACTAGCTCACAGGTTTGTTCTTTTTATTTTTTATTTTTTTATTTTTTTATACTTTCCTATATACACACGTAAGCATATTAAAAGTTGCAACTTTAAACAATCAAAATGAGGTGCACTTTCAAATTGTCATAGGATGTAATGTTTGTGTCGAAAATTCTTTGGGTGACCCGAAAATGTATTTTTATCTTTAACTGCTTCTAACCTTATGTCTGGTTAACTGCTTTGATTCGATTTTTTCTACTGATCGAGACAATCAATTCGATGTTTTTGATGGATTATTAAGGTGCGCATTGATTCTACATTTATAAGGTCAACCTTATATAGATTGTTTTCGTTGGGCGAATCCCAAAGACAACTTTAGAAATACACGAGTCATACATATGATCGCAACCTCAATAAATACTTGTACAGTGGTTACTGTGTTCTTAGTATTGTCCTCTCCTTCCACATCACACGCGTGCAAACAAACGGCATATCCAGATCCACAATCGTCAGGGACGAACCAGTTGCCACGAGCAAAATATGCATATCCAGAACAAGAAATCGTCAGGGATGAGCCAGTTCCCACAAGCAAAATTCAGGGATCGCTCCCTCCCGGCCCGCCCAACCCGTACCCCTCCACACAGCCAGTTCTTCAGCAGTACATTGATAAAACAGGCCGATTCTATAAAAAAACTAGATGGTTTCTACAAGTACCGGCGAAAAATAACGACATTTGCATTATTTATGACAAGAAATTTGAATTTCTATTACCCGGAAAGTCCCAAAAAAACCCCTATTTATTTACGATATTTGAACACTTGTTTTTCCTTATAGCTGAAAGCAGTGATTTAAAAATCGATGAATCACATTGGACTCGTCTGACTCGGCACGGGAGTCAATTACCTAGTGCATCGCCCGTATGATGTCACATAACAAGCGTATGATGTCATACAGCAGGAATTGGTTACCCCGTGCATTGCCTATATGATGTCACATAGTGAGTGTATGATGTTCAATAGCGAGTTAGCACGTGCCAAAACAACAATTGGGACTACAGTTTCCTATCGGCCACGTGTGGATGGCAACTTTGGGCACACGCATACAACAGTTTGAAAACTTACAAAGCAATTTATAGACGCAAAACTAAAACTCGCTGTTGGATGTAGAATAATTTTCACGGTACATTAAATTATGACGGAATTTAGATAAGTACTATTAATATAGAAAATAATTACACTTGTGTTGATGTGGTGGAGTGGTTATCACTTCCACGGTAAAGCTTTCGCTTTTCAAGTTTGATTCTGCCTTGGACACATTTTATTTTATTTTTATTGACAACTAAAATAAGCAGAAAATAAATTTTTTTTAAAATTTCTTTTTTTTTGAAATCTCTCTCTTTCTATTAACAATCTTTTTTACAAAATTTATTCTATAAATCTAAAAAAGTAATTTTTTTAAAAGAAATTTATTCCATTTGAAATCTCTCTCTTTCTATTAACAATCTATTTTATTAAATTTATTCTAGAAATTTAAAAAATTAAAATTTTGAAAAATTATAGCGTTCTAAATTGCTTCATAATGTTAACACCCTAACAAATCTTATAACAAATTATCTAGACTATCTTTTTTGCCTTAAAAATAAATATTTATAGATCCGCATCATCTGTACCAATTTTTAAACTTCAAATTTTATTGTCAGTGTTAAAAATTGATTTTAGAGCATCACAATTATTTTGGTCACCAAAAGTACTTCCTGAACGAGGATTTTGGTTGGCGCTTTATATTGTTTTCATAAACCTTGGCCTCGTAGAAATCTCATCCCAAATGAAAAATCAATAGACAAACGGAAGGTGGCGCCGCTCTGTCTCACTCGACTTCACGCCACCTACCGGCAATTGGCATTCCTCTCTCTCTTCTCTTCTTTTTAATGGCGGTTAATGGAAAGAAAGGAAAGTCGGTGGTGTCATTCGCCACCCCAGCAGCTCTCTTTCTCTGTCTAAGATTTCCATTTGATGGGTAGAGTTTGTCTCTCTCTCTCTCTCTCTCTCTCTCTCTCTCTCTCTCCTTCCCCACTTCATCTATGGCCTTTCTGCAATCCATTTCAACCCATTCAACCGTTATCAGAACCAAGTTTTTTATCAATGGATTCTGAAAATGGTCTCTGCGACGAACTCCTGGAAGAAATCCTTCGCTTGCAAAGCTTCTCTGAGCTCAACAGCGTCGGCCAGGTTTGTAAACGCTGGCTCAGCATTCATCGAAGAAACAAGACCACTCTTGGCTTAAGATTACCTGATCCCTCACTTTCGCTCTCTTCCCTTCTCTCTCACTCCCCGTACCTCACCACTCTGAGAATTGTCCCTGAAGATCTATCGACCTGTAGCTCCATTGCTTCTGATTGTGGCGTCGTCAATAATTGTGCCTACCTTAAGGAACTACGCTTCTTGGCTGGCCCTGTTTCTCCTTCGAGCCTCGAGGTTCTTGCCACGGGCTGTGTTTCTCTCGCTTCTCTCAAGATTTTGGGTTTTGGGCCTCTGTGTTTTCGTTAGCTTTTTGGGTTTGGTTCATTGAGGGAGCTTTCAGTCACTTATGTCGATTGCAAAGGAGTTGGGTTTCAAATTGGGTCAGGCTTCGATCATGGCGATCAATTTGCGGAGGTGAACCTGCCATTGGAGAAGCTCTGCTTGACTGGAATCGGGCCTGCAGATTTGGGTCTTGGGTGGTTGTGGAGAAGTTGCAGGAAATTGCAAAAATTACAGCTTTGTAGCTGTGCAGGAACTGGAGATACTGCTTCCTCTTCTTTCATTAACTGTTTACCTGGTCTTCGAGAAATTGAGCTGAGAACTTGTAGAACTATAGCAGGTAGAGTGCTGCATCATGTTGCAGAGAATTGTGGGTCATTGATTTCTCTGGTTTTATATGATGGGGAAGATCTCAAGGCCTTTTTCAGGTCATTAGGCAATTGTAAAACTCTGCAAATTCTTGACTTGAGGCTTCCTCTTGATCTCGATAATGCGGGCTTATCTGTGATTGCACAAAATTGCAGAGAATTGAGAATTCTTCGCCTTTACAGTTGGTCCAGCCTTAAGTTCTAGGCTTGAGGATTTGGTGCTTGTAAACTGTGATGTCTTGGAGAGAGAATTGGGGTTACAAACTTCTTTGGGGGCAGCATTTTAAACTGCTAAAAAAATTGGATTTGTCTTATAACGAGGGCTTGGTCGACAACGAATTGATGTCGATGCTCGTTTCCAACAATTCTTAATTAGGGATTTGTTGCTATGCTGACGAAAGTATTATAAAGATAAAACCATATTCATATGTTTTTGCTACTGGAACCAAGGTGGAATTTTTGCAAATAGTTATTTCAAACATGAAAAGTATACATGGAATCAGACCATGGTGGCCGGATGAAAAAACTATACAATTGGCATATATATCTAGTCAAAGACAAACTTGCATACGACCAACTGCATGTTAAGAAAAACAAAAGTGAGAAAATGAACACTAAAGTAGAAACCTTATAAACAGAAGATGCAGGATAACAACGATATGTCCGTTTAAAATTTAATTCATCGGTTCCCTTTTCTTCCAAAAAATCATGCAAAATGTTAACAAATGTAAGCAAACACTAATGGTCCAATACTACTAGCGAATTCAGATAAGGACGCGGCCAAGCGCGCACCCCTAGAAATGTAGGCTTGGCAATAATATATTTTTAAAATATAATTCAATCCTAAGTTTTAGAGAATATATAATCTTTAACATGGACATCATGAATATGAAGAATAAATATATTTTGGAAACTAGAAATGATAATTATATTAAATATTTGGGCCGTTAGTTACAATTGCTTTTAGATAGACCATTTATTTGCATCCATATTTAAGATGGATGCTTTACACCTTTGGACCGCATATTGTACAAATGCGGTCTAGCCCGCATGAAACAATTGTTCTTCAGATAAACCCTATTTCAAATAGAAGTCATCAATTGCAATCATATCAAGAAACAAAGGCATGTAAGAAAGTTGTTAAACAGATCAACAACTTACGCTGCTTCATTTACGGCAACACACATCACGACTACAATAATGTCCAATACTGGTTACATATTTTCGTAGAACTATTACACCTATATTATTGCTCCATGATATAGACATAATTATAAATTTGCACCATTATAGAATACTTTCTGATTACGTAGCTTAGGGAAGAATGCATGCCTTATGAGCAATGTGGAATTTGATGTTCCGTAAGAACTAAGGGAGTACACATGCCTTCAATGAGGAGGTTAAATCAAGGAGAAAGAAGGTTAAGAGAATTTCCAGATGCTTCAATAGTTCAATATGAATAAGCAAGTGCATAGGAGCTTGCAAGAGTTAACTGAATGTTGAATCCATAGGAGTAAGAATATGTACATTAGGCGCGAATTTGGATGGCCTGAATAGGTGTCTTCTTGTTTGGAAAACTAATGAACCAAGGCAAAAACATTATTTTTTTTTAAAAAAATTCTCTGATTAGAAGGTCCAGGAAATAAGTGACACAAACACATTGTGGAAGTCTTACATTACTAGCATACAAAAATAAGCATCTCCGTCATATTTATTGGTCTCCCCAAACACACCAGGATGAGAATCTGTGACTCTAGATTGGTGGTAGATACAAACACTTGTAGATAGTGAATCAAGATAAATGAGGAAATAGAATGTTATGGTCCTGACAAAAAAGGATCCAGGATTACGAATACATCAGTGTTGATGTGTTTATGAGGGGTTTCAAGAGGGGTCTTTCATTCCCTTGTGTTCAGAGGATAAGTCAGTATGGGTGTAGCATTCTAGTGGTAGAATCATAGTGAGTTCTATATGTGTGGATGAATTATTTTGTTGTGATTCATTGTCAAAAATAAAACTGTTATGTTGTGGATTAGTTCACATATAACGGAGCACCACACTGTAAATAACTAAGCCAAACAGGTTCATGTAAGGATAGCCTTTAAGAGATCAAAACTAAAAGGTTGAGGTTTTGTCGCATCCCAAGTTTTATAACACTAAAATTCTTGAGATGTGACAGTCAATCCTTAAAGAACAAAACAAATTTTTTTATTTCTAAGAATCTGTACAAAGTCTACTCATAATTATTATTAACATGAAAGTCTAGATATATACATCTATTGATAGGACAAAATTTACAATTGTGAATTTGAACAAAAGTTACAAGGAAAATTTAATCATGACTACAATTTCTTCAAAGCAGGTCCTACTGTAATTCAAAAGATTTCACAAAGTACCCTACTGACGTCCCAAGTAGGTCACCTATATACCCCCCACAAGCATCCTGGATGGGTCCACTTAATCTCTGCAGGTCCAATCATACGTCATCGGCATATCGGATTAATCTATTTAATCCTTACCGACGTATCAGATAGGTCAACTTTTACTTTTCCGACATACTGAATGAGTCCACTTAATCCCTACCAGCGTACCGGATAAGTCCACTTATCCTCACCGACGTACCGGATGAGTCTACTTGTATACTTAAAGTATCTCCGAAACTCTTTAAACATCAGAAAGCAGCAATATTGCATATCCAGAACATCATTGAAATCATTAACATGAATTCACCTGAAGCAATTTAAAACAATCACTTTCATTGAAATTCCTACATGTAACCAATCAAACATTTTGAGCAATGATTTAAGAAATATAGCAATTCTGAAAGACAGTCATGAAATGTAACACGATGAACAGTCTATTATCAATAGATGAGCTTTTATGGAAATCCAAAGTTTAAATACGAAAATATTACAATTTTATGAGAATGCAATTTAAAAAATAATCATTTTACAGGAATAAATAAAATTTATAGCGTCTAAATTTTACAGACGGATAAAAATACAATTAAATACAGATATGTGTAAATCTTACCGTATTGGTAACATTACAATTAAATGCAGAAATACCAATTTTTTGAATAATGATTTTATAGGAGAATGAAGTCCATTTACACATAAAATTTATGATCTCTAATAGACAGAAATATCACAAATTTATGAAAATACAAATAATTACTTTACAGGAAAATGAAAGCATTTACACAACACTTTATAAAAATGATGGACAACATATTACAATACACAAAATATCACAATTTTGTTAAAAATGAAAATAACAATTTTACAGGACAATGAGATCATTTATCTAAACAACTTGAAAAGGAAATTTCAGTATCTTAAAATTTAGCTTGAGAGAGAAAGAGCTCACTGTGTTTTGGCTAAAGAGAGAAAGAGCAAGCTCGTATCAGAAGAGAGAGAGAGAGGGCATGTGCACATCCACCCCTCAATGCTCATCAACCAACAAACTTATAAGAGAGAGAGAGACCATCACACAACACCCCATAGAGCAGGTGTCAACTTTTTTTTAAAAAGAGGTTGCTTGGCTGCTACGCCATCTAATGAAAAGTAAAAGAAAAATATGGTGGACCAAATGTCCACCTTATAAAAATGAACCATCACAATAAGTTGCTTTTATCATTATTATTGTTATTATTGTTACTGCTACTTTTTAGTTTCAAAAATTAAAAAAAAATTAGGTTCATTGCATTCTCCCCCCTTAAAGAAATTTAGTCCTCTAAATTTGTGTAACTGATTGCTGAAAAAGATAAGAGTATTTTTCCTTGATTTCGTGTTCTCGCTCCTAAGTTGACTCGTCTCGCGAATGGTGCAACCACAATATGCAGACCAAAGGAATCTCCTTGTTGCGCAATACTTGCACCCTCCTATCCAGTATCAAAATTGGTTGCTCAATGAAGGTCAGGTCCTTCTTGATCAGTAAAAGTTCTTATTTTAGGACATGGGATAGGTCGGCTGATATTTTCGTAATGAGGATACATGGAAGACATTACAGATGTTTGCCAATTCTGTAGGTAAGGCAAATCTATATGCGACGCCTCCGACCCTATCAAGGATTTCAATGGGTCCGATGTAGCGGGGGCTCATCTTTCCTTTCCTGCCGAATTTCATGATGCCCTTTATTGGCGACACCTTTAAAAAGACCTGATCACCTTCCTCAAATTCAAGATCTCTTCGTTGGTTATCAGCGTAACTCTTCTGCTGACTTTGAGCTATCCTGAGCCTTTATTGAATTAATGTTATCTTATCTGAGGTTACCTAGACAAGTTCTGGCCCCAAAAGCCTTCTTCCACCAACCTCGTCCCAATAGACGAGTGATCTACATTTCCTTCCATACAGGGCTTCATATGATGTCATCTGACTACTGGCTTGAAAGCTATTGTTATAGGCAAACTCAATCAGGGGTAAATGATCATCTCATATTCCTGTAAAGTCAATGACACATACCTTTAATATATCTTCTAAGGTCTAGACGGTCATCTCCGAATGCCCATCAGTTTGGGGGTGAAAGGCGGTACTAAAGGTGAGTCTCGTCCCCATGGCTATCTGTAGCTTAGCCCAAAATCTAGAAGTAAATCAAGTGTCCATACCCGATACAATACTGACCGAAACTCTATGTAACCGCACTATTTCCTTGATGTACAACTGGGCCAGTTGATGCAAAGTGTAAGTCATGTGGATGGGTAGAAAGTGGGCAGGTTTGGTCAGCCGGTCCACAATGACCCAAATGCTGTCATGCCCTGAACTTGTTCTCGGCAAGCCGGAGACAAAATCCATAGAAATGTGCTCCCTCTTCCACTCTGACATGGGTAAGGGTTGCAACAACCCAGCGGATTTTTGATGCTCAACTTTTACTTGCTAGCAATGGCACTTAGACACAAATAATGCCACCTTCTTTTTCATGTCATTCCACCATAAGGTTTTCTGCAGGTCCTGGTACATCTTAGTACTCAGGGGATGTATAGCATAACGGGAGTGATGTAACTGTCTTCACACTCTCATCATTCGAGACACAAACCAAACCTCTGAATCTCAGCAAATCATTACTACATATAGAGAATTCGTCTCTCTTTCCCAGCTTTACCTCTTCTACAATTTTTATAAGCTGAGGGTCCCTCTTTTGTGCCAACCGAATCTGTTGAACTAGTTGGGGTTCAATCTTGATGTTGGCAATCATACTTACCACACCATTAAGGGACGGAGGCGGATGCCAATCCACTATTTCTTTTAACAATCTCATCTCTTGGATCATTAGATGAGTTAAAACTCCTGTAGATTTCCTACTTAGAGCATCGACCACAATGTTAGCCTTTCTCGAATGATAATGGATTGTACAATCATAATCTTTTAAGAAATCCATCCATCTTATCTGCCGCATATTTAAATCTCTTTGGGAAAAGAGGTATTTCAGGCTCTTATGATTTGTATATATTTCAAATTGCTGATCATATAGATAATGCCTCTAAATTTTCAAATAAAATACTATTGCAGCCAGCTCCAAGTCATGAATTGGATACTTCTTCTCATATTCTTTCAACTGTCTAGATGCATATGTCATTACCTTCCCATGTTGCATTAATACACAACCTAAGTCTTTTTGTGAAGCATCACTATAAATCACAAATCCCCCACTCCCCTCAAGAATAGTTTAAATAGGTGTTAAAGTCAATTGAGCTTTTAGTTCTTGAAAACTCTCATCACATTCCTTCAAATTTGAAATTTTTTTGTGTCAATTGAGTTAATGGGGTTGCAATTCGAGAGAATCCTTCTACAAATCTTTTGTAATATCCTGCAAATCCCAAAAAGCTTCGAACTTTAGTTACATTATTTGGTTGTTTCCAATTAACAACGGTTTCAACCTTTGAAGGATCAACTGATAAACCTTCATTTGAAATTATATGTCCTAAAAATGTCACTTGTTCTAGCCAAAATTCACATTTATTTAGTTTGACATACAACTTCTTTTCTCTTAGTATTAGGAATACCATTCTTACATGTTGCTCATGTTCCTCCCGATCTTTGGAATAGATTAGAATATCATCGATGAATACCACAATAAACTTATCCAAAAAGGGCTTAAAGACTCGATTCATCAAATCCATAAATGCAGCCGGTGCATTGGTTAATCCAAAAGGCATGGCTAAAAATTCATAATGGCCATATCTTGTCCTGAAAGTTGTCTTGAGAACATCATCACTTTTAATCTTAAGCTGATGGTACCCAGATTTAAGATCAACTTTTGAAAATACTTGTGATCCTTGTAATTGATCAAAATAATCATCATTTCTATGTAGTGGAAACTTATTTTTTACTGTCACCTGGTTTAACTGTCTATAATTGATATACAACCTCATAGACTCATCTTTCTTTTTAATAAACAATACTGGAGCACCCCAAGGTGACACACTGGGTCTGCTAAAACTTTTATCTAATAATTCTTCCAATTGTTGTTTAAGTTCCTTAAGTTCCGTAAGTACCATTCGGTAAGAGGCCGTAGAAATTGGGGTTATCTTGGGAAGTAACTCAATGGAGAATTCAATTTCCTTGTCAGGTTGTAACCTTGACAATTCCTTAGGGAATACGTCAGGATTTCTCGGACGACCGGAATGGCGTCCAAGTTTATCTTTTCCTTTCTATCTTCTTTAATATAGGCAAGAAATCATTGACATCCTTTTCGAAGGAAGCGATTAGCCCGAATGAAGGAGATTAAAAATGGTGGGGAGGCTACTTTGATATCTTCTAGGTACAATACTAGTTGATTCAGAATACAAAAGGTAACCATTTTCTTGTAATAATCAATACTTGCATAGTAGGCAGAAAGCTAATCCACGCTTACGATCACATCAAAATCTTGAATTTCTAAGAGTATTAAATCCACTAACAGTTCATTTTCTTCTATCCTGATTACATAAGATTTGTATACTAGATTGGTATCAATTGAATTCCCCATAGGTGTGCAAAGTGTGGTGACACAAATTGTTCTGGTTCTACCCTTAAGTGGCATGCAAGGTATTCCAATTGTTTTGGTTCTACCCTTAAGTGGCATGCAAAGTGTGGTGACACAAATGCATGAGTAAATCTAGGATCAATCAAAACATAAACTACTCTTTGAAAGATAGTAAGAGTACCTTGAATCATCGATTTTGAGGCTTGAGCGTCTTGCTGGGTGATCATGAATACTCTTCCCTTCATCTGAGGTTTTTGGGCTGCCTCTTCAGGCTTCGAATGTTGCTGCATTTTCAAGGCAAGACGATCTTTGATTTCATGCCCCAACTTCCCACATTGGAAGCAAGCTCCGATTTCCCAATAACAAGGTGTCATCCCATGTTTCTTCTTACATCTTTTACAAGGTTCTAGTGGGTTTTGAAATGGCATCGGCCTTGGCCTTTTGTTTGCTCTTTCAAATTGTTGTCGATTAGATGGTGTGGGCCTAACCTGACTTCTCTGGTTTTTCCTCTTTTAGTAATCTTCGCAGTCTTTTTCAACAATTTGGGCTCGATCCACTATTTCTGTATAAGTTCTTAATTTTAAGACTGATATTCTGCTTCTGATGGCTGATCTGAGGCCCCTTTCAATTTTTTTCACATTTCTTGCCTCATTGTTGATCATATATAGAGCAAACCGGGCCAATTTCATAAACTTGGGCTCATACTGTGCTATCGTCCTGTTCCCTTAGACTAATTCCAGAAATTCCATTCTTTTTTATCTCGAATAAAATCTAGGAAGTACTTATCACTAAATGTCTCTAGAAATACTTCCTAGATTTTATTCGAGATAAAAAAGAAATGGAATTTTCTTAAATTGTTCGATATTACACCAACCATTTCTCGTAGCTGACTGCCTAGGTGGATTGTTGTTCTCCATCTGATGTTACATAAGGGCAACCATATTTTCCAAGGCTTTATGAATTCCTTTCATATTAGCTTCAGCCATTCGGGATCTTGACCTCGTATTAGTCTGTACATACAATAAGTATGACTTAAAGTACATTCTATTCAAATTTCCTAAGAATCCTAAACCTATTGCTCTGATACCAAAAATTGTCATACCCCAAGTTTTATAACACTAAAATTCTTGAGATGTGACAGTCAATCCTTAAAGAACATTTTTTTTTTATTTCTAAGAATCTGTACAAAGTCTTCTCATAACGATTATTAACATGAAAGTCTAGATATATACATCTGTTGATAGGATGGAATTTACAATCGTGAATTTGAACAAAATGTACGAGAAAAATTGAATCATAACTACAGTTTCTTCAAAGCTGGTCATGTTGTGCATTCAAACTATGAGACTGCAATTACCCTGAAAATAATTTACCCTAGTTTGATGCATTTGGATACACAGTAAGTGATCATCATAGTCCTCAAAATAATCATGTTTGGAAGATGTAAACATTTTCTAAAAAGATGTCTATTGAAATACGAGGAAGAGCATTTATAGAGAACAGTTTCACTTTCATTGATACACAATTTAGCATAATCCAAAAGATCGAAATACAAATAAACACTTTAATAGAGATGCATAATTCAAACGATTTCACAAAGTACCCTACTAGCGTCCCAAGTAGGTCACCTATATACCCCACCAGCATCCTGAATGGGTCAAGTTCATCCCTGTAGGTCCAATCATACCTCACTGATGTACCGGATGAGTCCATTTAATCCCTACCGGTATATCGGATAAGTTCACTTATACCTCAGAGGTGTACCGAATGAGTCCACTTAATCCGTACCGACGTACCGGATAGGTCCACTTATCCTCACCGACGTATCGGATGAGTCCACTTGTACACTTAAAGTATCTTTGAAACTCTCTAAACATCAGAAAGTAGTAATATCGCGTATACAGAACATCCTTGAAATCATTAACATGAATTCACTTGAAGCAATTTAAAACAATCACTTTCATTTGGCAAATTAGATCCGACAATTTAACACACATTTGGCAAATTAGATCCGACAATGGAACTGAATTCTATAATAAATCCAATCTTGATTTTTTAACTCACTGGGTGTCGTTCCACAATCAAGTTGTGTTGACACTCCACAACAAAATGGCGTTGTGGAGTGTAAACACCGTCACCTCCTTAATATCGCTCGCACACGTTATTTTCAAGCTCACTTACCTTTAGATTTTTGGGTGAATGTGTATTGATTGTCGCATACCTAATCAACCGCCTACCCAATCAACCGCCTACCCACACCGGTACTTCATGGTAAAACCCCACGTGGAATTCTTTTTCAAAAACCACCTTGTTTCTCTCATTTAAGGGTTTTTGAATGCTTACATTTTGGTCACAATACATCCATCCCACATGAAATTGAAAAACGTGATTCACCCGGCATATTTATCGGATACGCTCACAGCCGAAAAGGTTTCGAAATTTTTGACATTCCCACCAAGAAAATCTATGTCACTCAGGATGTAATCTTTCATGAACACATCTTTCCCTATACATTTCTCGCTTCACCCACTAATAATTCCCCTGTTCTTCCCCTACCACCTGTTGACCATGAAGACATCTCTTCCACACAACCACCACCTCACCACATGCCAACCAACCAGGATCAGACCCATGCTACTGCTGCCCCATCACCCACTCCCTAGAATCACCATCCCTTTCGTCATTCCACTCGTACTCGAAAGCAGCCCACTTAACTTCAAGACTACTACTGCTCCATTGCCCAATCTCAATCTCCCTCTTCGGCTGCTGACTCAAGTACAAACCACCCTCTTCAACATTTTTTATCTTACAGTAATTTTAATCCATCACACTTATCTTTTCTCACATCTTTAGCTATAATCCAAGAACTTGCCACTTTTGCTGAATGACGTGATGCTATGCAAGCTAAAATTGTTGCTCTCTCCAACAACAAAACATGGTCCCTAGTTCCATTATGTCATGGCAAGAAACCCATTGGTTGCAAATGGGTCTATTAAATCAAAAGGAACTCTGATGGTACAATTGAGTGCTACAAGGCGCGTCTTGTTGCCAAAGGCTACACACAAGTTGAAGGATTTGATTATCATGATACCTTTGCATCTATAGCAAAGCTTGTTACCGTTCAGGTTCTTCTTGCTGTCGCCACAGCCCATGGCTGTCCTTTACATCAACTGGACGTTCACAATGCCTTTCTCTATGGCGACCTTGATGAAGAAGTTTATATGTCCCTAGTTAGGTGCATCGATCTCACCCTCCGGGTCGAGATGAAATGATGACACGTGTCTCGAGTTTCAGGAGAACACGAGACTTGAGATCGCTCTCTCGAGAACTTTGTTAGGAAACAAGGGTAGATATACCAATCGATGAAAGAGGATTTTAAGGTGGGTTCGAGACTTACTCGGGCTGGCTAGCGTGGACGCCCTCTTAGATCACGAAGAAAGCCCCCTAGTCTTTCAACTGGTTCGAAATCGCCTCCCTTGACCTGTACTCTCATATTTATGCAATCACACACACATGGTTAATGTTACATGACAAGTGGGCCAAGGGACCCCACTTTGTCTTTGGGCGAATGTACACAGGCATGCACATCCAGAAGAAGGGAAAGATAAGAAGATAGAGATTGGGGTGAGAAGAAGAAAAGGAAGAGATAAAATAGAAGAATGGGGATAGAAGAATTTGACCAAGCGGCTAGACCAGTAGATGATTGACCTGGCATGGTAGCAAGACGAGCACGGTAACTCAGACCGGCACAACGACATTATTACTAGACGATGAAACCAATACCGACCAGCTTGGCACGATGGCTAGTCTGTCGTGAAAGTATGACGGACACGGTAACTAGGACGAACACGACGACATTATTGCTAAACAACAAGACTACCATGATAATGCTAATCTCGACCGCCATTGGCCAAACAAAAGAGGAAAAAGAAAGAAGAGAGAAAAGAAAGAGAGGTAAAATAGAAGAAGAGAGAGAAGAAAAGAGAATAAAGAGTAAGAAGGGAGAAGAAAAGAAAGAGAGAGAGAAAAGAAAAAGAAGAAAAGAATAATAGAGTGGAAGAAGAGAGAAGAAGACGAGAAGAAGATGAAGAAGAAATAAGAGTGAGAGAGAAAGAAGAAGGAAGAGAGAGAAAGACAGAGAGAAGAAAGAAAAGAGGATAAGAAGAAATGATTGAAAGAAAGAAGAGAGAGAAAGAAGAAGGAAGAAGGAAGAGAGAGAAAGAAGAAGAAAGAAGGAATATAGAGAAAGACAGAGAGAAGAAAGAAAAGAGGATAAGAAGAAATGATAGAAAGAAAGAAGACAGAGAAAGAAGAAGGAAGAAGGAAGAGAGAGAAAGAAAAAGGAAGAAAGAAAGAAAGAAGAGAGAGAAAGATAGAGAGAGAAGGAAGAGAGATAAAGAAGATAGGGAAAGAAGAGGGGGAAGGGAAGGAACGTGGATGACGATAGGCTTCTGCCGTCCATGACAGGAGAGAGAAAAGGGAAGGAAACATGGACTGCGATGGGCTTCCGCCGTCTATGACAGAAGAGAGAGAGGAGAAAGAAACATGGACGACGATGGGCTTCTGCCGTCCATGACAGTAGAGAACGGAAGGAAACGTAGATGACGATGGGATTTTGCCGTCCATGATAGAAGAGAGAGAAGGGAATGAAACATGGACAGCGATGGGCTTCCGCCATCCATGACAAGAGAGAGAGAAAGGAAGGAAACATGGATGGCGATGAGCTTCCGCCGTCCATGACATGAGAGAGAGACGAGTGAAAGAACATGGACGACGATGAGCTTCTGCAGTCCATGACAGAAGGGAAGGAACAAGAAAAAGAACATGGATGGCGATGGCTTCCGCCATCCATAACATGAGAGAGAGAGAAGAGGAAAAAACATGGACAGCGACGGGCTTTCGCCGTCCATGACATGAGAGGGAGACAAGAGACATGAGAGGGAAACAAGAGAAAGAACATGGATGGCAATATGCTTTCACCGTCCATGACAAGAGAGAGAGAGGAAGAATATGGACGGTGATAGGCTTCCGCCATCCATGACAAGGGATAGAGGAGAGTGAAGATGCATGGACGGCGATAGGCTTACGTCGTTCATGACAAGAGGGGAAGATACCTGGACAGTGACCCGGCCCGTCACTAGGGCTAGACCCGACTCACTGTTCATGTTTCAGGAGACAAGAAAGGAAAAAGAATGTCATGCGCGACAATAGGTATCGCCGTGCATGACTAAGGAGGAGAGAGAAAGGTAAGATTAGAGAGAGAAAGGGAAAGACAGAGAAAAGAGAAAGAAAGAAAGAGAATAGAGAAAGAAAGTAAGAGAGAGAAACATGGAGGGAAGAGAAAGGAAAGATTAAGAGAAGAAGAGAGAGAAAAGAGGAGAGAGCAAAAGAGAGATGAGAGGAGGAGAGAAAGAGAAAAAAGAGGAGGAGAGAGAAAGAGAGACCAGAGGAGAAGAGAGAAAGAGAGAGAAGAGATGAGGAGAGCAAGAAAGAGAAGAGATGATGAGAGAGAAAGAGAGATGATATGATGAGAGAGAAAGAGAGATGTTATGAGGAGAGAGAAAGTTACCTCACCAAAGGGTATCAAATTTTTTTTTCTCTCCTATCTCTCTCTCTCCAAGACGCACCCACAATCTCAATGCAAAATTCTCAAATCTTATTCATGAAATTGAAGAATGAGGGGAACTTTTTACAATTAGATTTAACACATATTCATAGAATTGGGCCCAAACATGGGTGGATGCCCAAAATCTAACCTAGTTGATAATAATTATAATTATTTTGAATTAAAAAAAATCTAAAAATAGGGTGCAAAATAACATTTTTGCTCCTGCCCAACAATTCATGGAATTCCAAAATAGTCATTGCTGCACCCATGAAATGTGTGCGATTTTCCTTGGCCGATTCGGGGTTGCTTCGGTGAACATCCTACCAAAAGCTGATTGTTTTCTCGTTAATCTTGAAATGGCGATCGATTTGATCCCATTTCGAGTCACGAATCGCATTTTTAGCCCATGATCATGCGACGCGAAACTTGCATGAAACTTGCCATATTTGGATAGAGATTACGTCCGTTTCTTGACATGTCTTGATGATTTATTCGTTGAATTATACTAAGCATGTCATCATGATTGCGTTGCAACAAATGCTGCTCGATTTCGTTTTCAAACGAAGATTTCGTACTTTTGGGTTTTTGGCAGGAATCTGGAATCCGACGGTCAAAATTTACAAAAATTTTATCAGTTTCATGTGTGAAATTAGACTATTCATCTCGTGAGAGGTCTTCCCAAATGTAGCCTCATACTTACGCAAGTGATGGAACTGGTCTCACGTCAATCCGATCCGCAAGCACCGTGATATGGTCGCTTTAGCGAGACGCGTCACTGCTGAATTTCTTGTAACTTTTGTCGCGAATCGCCAACTTCTATCTAGATTTTCTCTCTGCTCGGGTATCGTCATGGGGCGTACCACATATAAAAACGCCGTCTTGTTGGGACAAACATGCTTCAAAAGGTTTGAGCGCGATCCATCTCAAAACGAGTGAGATATGAGTCTTCAAAGTTGCTGCTCGTGACTGTGAAAATAGTCACCATTAATGGTGACTTGGTGCAGGGAGGCCGTACACGAATAGTGTGTGGCCCACCCCTTTTTAATGTTTCACCCATAACTTTGTCCTAGAGTGTTTGTTTGAGCCAAAACTTGACCCATAGGGGTTTTCGACCGTTCCAAATCCAATGGCTATGGTCCCACAACTATTTAGCACATTGAAAATAGAGTTTTAGTTACGGGTTCCATTTCAGGGTGTTAGAGGCCGATTTTTTCGAAATTGTTTATTCATCTGCACTGTCTTAAACATGTTTAAGTGCGACGAAACTTGGGAGGTGGCCTTTTGGAGTCCCTAGGAAGATCATCATCTGTTTTGGGATAATTTCAAGACTATAAAAAATTTCACTGTATGTCAGGGCTTTATTGATCGGCTTCCTCTTTATTCTGCATCGAGGACTCAAGGTGCAGAAAAATTTCTTCAAACAGCTTGCCCCACCGAATGTTGTGGTTCAAGAGAAACGAGAAGGACAACATTCAAAAAATTTCCTTCAGCTTTATTACTTTTTTCTTCCAAGCCACGGGATCACGTGAACACCGATGAGATATCCACGCAATGCTGTAACTAGGATGCTCAGACGTTTGGATGCAATGTGCAGGTCCATTCGTCTAGACTTCGGGGGAGAAGATACTTTTTTTTGAGGGATCCTATCAAAGTCCTCACCCTCGTGTGGACTATTTGCTAATGGTGGGGGGCACTACATGGAATGCCCACCATCCACATCAGGAGCTCTTCTTGGGTTCCGACAGCTGGGGGCTTTCAAAAAGCTTGTAGACCCAGTTGGTCAGAATCTAGGCTTGACTAACAGTCGGGTGCCTTGCTTACAAGCTTTCTTCACAATCAGTTAGGGTTTTTGTGTCCTCTGGTGGTGGTCCACATTTCGAGGCTTTTGTTTTGGATGGACAACCAAAGAACCCTCGGTAGGCGTATGTGCTGCTACACTCAGGTTTGCTTTAACAAGCAGGGTACCTCTATGGTTCCCATTCTGCCAGGGCCAGTCGGGGGCTTTGTGTTGGCTTGTCCCGATGTTTGGGCCTATCGGTCAGGGAGGGGTTTGGCGAGGAGGCCTCATCACCCTGATGTCCTTTCCTGGCTTTACAGGTAGCCTTTGGGGGCGTCTTTGGTTTGCCATTGTGATTGTTTTCTTTTTGGTTGACTTCTTGAGAACGTGGTCCTTTAGCATGGGAACCTGTCTTGCCATTTCAGCGATTCTTCTGACTTCTGGGTTCTTTCATGAATGGACTCAGACTGTCGGATTCTTCTTGAAACTCATATTTTTGGGTCCTGATAGCAAAGTATTTACTACCAAGGAGTTTTCTTATTTTGAATGCTAGTTGAGGCCGCCCATGAGAGGTGTGCTGCATCTTCCTGTTTGTTAGTCCAAACTCCCTTTGCATATTTTCACTTAGACTTGAAAAGTGACGCCATAGAAATGGTTTTCACCATTTTACCCATGACGTTTTGGCCATGTCCACCCTTATCTTCCATTTTTACTCACAATGCCCTCATGTTTTCATCGTGCTCGGGTTTTTATTTTCACAGAACTCTTTTACTGATGGTTTCATGACCATGCCCGTTCGTCATTTTTACTCTTGGCATTCCCTTGTCCAAGTATACACCACGCCTGTTATTTTTTTTTTCTTTTTTGTTTCTCTTTTTGTGAAGGCGTGTTTAGGGTCATACCTCCAGGACCTGCGTGAAGCAGTATAACGTCATGCGGCCAAGACGTGCACCACGGTTTAAGGTCATACAACTAGACCATGGTGGTGATGGATGACAGTCTATGGAGGCCACGGAGTGAGTATGGTGGTGGTTTGACTCACTTTCGGGAGATGACACGAGGCTGCTTGCAAAAGATGGATGATGTATGGATGGAAGGTGGAAAGTGGTGACCCACTAATTGATGGCGAGTATGGATGGTGGGATGGCTCGTCATTTGTGAGCACGGGTGAAACTCACTGGGGAATGATGATGGTAATGGAGAAAGATAGATTTAATGGGGGTTCGATTAAGACGGTGTGCACATGATCAGGTCAGTTAGGGAAAGCGTGCGTGAAGATGCACGTAAAGGGCATGTGCACATGTGTAGAGGCGTGTTTAAGGTCATGCCTCCTAGACCTATGCAAAGCAGTTTAACATCATACTGCTAGGACATGCACTATAGTTTAAGGTCATATAGCTTGGGCCATGTCTATGCCTTTTAGGGTCATGCAACATGGACCATGCAGTTTAAGGTCGTGCAACTAGACTTCTGCTACAGTTTAAGGTCGTGCAACTAGACTTCTGCTACAGTTTAAGGTCATATAGTTTGGACCATGGCTGTGCATTTTAGGGTCATGCAACATGGACTATGCAGTTTAAGGTCATGCAACTAAACCTCCGCTACAGTTTAAGGTCATATAGTTTAAACCATGCAGTTTTAGGGTCGTGCACCTAGACCATTGTGTGGGTTGCCATGTAGGTGAAGCTCCCTGAGGAGTAGAAGTATGAATGCCAATCCAATTCCATGGGGATAAAATGGTTAGCAGGTGCCTTAGATGGAGATGATATATGGAAGTGGACTTCACTGAGGATTAGGGGGCAAGTATGACTCCTTAGGGGTGAAAAATGAGGCTCTATGGAGAATAAGTTAATAAAAAGGTAACCCGATTCCCTAAGGATAAAATAGCAAACGAATAATGGTTTGGTATGAAACAGATCCATCGGGATTGAAGAAGTAAGAACGACCCTAACTCCACTGGGGATGATGGGCAATGGCACGTTCCTGACTCCACTGGGGATGACAGGTTGCGGCCTAGGTGGAACTCCACTAGGGATAGTGATAGGACACACACGGTGGTAACCAGTTGCTAGCACATGTGCGACATTGGCATGAGGAGCGTAGCACACATGGTGGTGGACTTAAACGATTGCAGTATTGACATGTGTGGCGCCAGCACAGAAGATAACACAAGCGGTGCTAGCATGTGCTATGGCAACACACGCGGTGGTAAACTTGAGAACACAAATGGCATTGGGCACAGCCGGCGCTGAGCCATTGAGAACACAGCCAGCGCTGGGCACAAATTACACAGACGGCGGTGACTTGTGTTCAGGCCTCGCGCTCGAGCTTGACCCGGACCTGGTCTCTGTTGTATGGGATTTCATGAGCGGCGGTAAACTTCATTCGGGCCTCGGGTCTGAGCCCGACCTGGTCTGGTCCATCACCGTTTGGTCTTCTAGGACCTGCCTAGCATTCCCTGTTTGTGAGGGGCACTTTAGGGAAGCTGCTGTTATATAAATGGGGTAAACCCCATTCTTACCATTTTACCAAAACGATTAGAGGTGAGAGAGATAAAGAAGAGGCTTCTAGCGTGGGAATTTCGACAGTGTACAAAAACACAGGTATTTCGGCACAGTTGAAGGCTCCGGCAAGGTGTTAACAGGATTTTGCCAGGAAGTGCTGAGGTTTATGATGAGGAAAAGAGGGTTCAGGTGAAGAAGCGAGAATGCTGATGAGTTGCATAGGTATTCCGGTAGGGGTTCTTGGTCACTGGAGAGGTGGGAGAGAGGCAGCTTAGGGTCGTCGAGCTTTTTCGTGGGTCTCTGGTCATATCCCGGTGGTCTTTGGTGTTGTGGAGGAAGGAAGAAAGGTCAACTAGCGAGTCTCTGGTGAGCGGAGGGTAGTTTCCCGGTGGGCAGGGGAAGCACCAATTTCTAAAGGGGTACTCTTCCTAGACTATCAAGGTGTTGGGGTCACATAGAAGCATTCTTGAGCGTGCTTCTTTGCTAGCAGCGGTTCAGTTCTTAGCTGGCTGTTATGATCGGTGCTCCAATATTGTTAAGGTATTACTGGAGACATGGAGTCATGTTAGCAACACATGGCTCCTTGGGCATGGGGAGGCAGGAATCTCCTTATTAGATCTTCACTTCATTGGCGGCCTTCCGTTGATCGAGGCAATGTATGACGAGTTCGTGCCCCAGAACTCAGTCATCTTTGATGGTGCTCGCCTAGGGGAGAAGAACCTCCTGTAATTCTTCAAATTTTTTTTGAGATTTAACAGTTGCTTCATACCAAGTTTAGCAAAGGTCGGGTAAACTTCACTGAATGGGTGAAATGTTTTTGTGGGGATTACCCTGAGGAGAGTGGTCGAGGTTCTTCAAGAAGGAAGGGAAGGGCACATGTAAAGGGGATGCCTCCCATCTATCAATTTGAGACCAGTGATGATTGCATCTTCTTGGCCGCATATTTGGTCCGTTTCTATGCAAATTTGCTCTCCTTGGCGGGGTGGATGACATTCGTCCATACACATTTTATGTGGCTTGCAACATGGCAAGGGGATGCTAATATGCTCTTGCTCAACCAGTCCTATGCAACATCTACCACGGACTGGGAGCCATCTCTAGGGGAAAATCCTACAAAGGCAAAGAGGGAGGTAATGGCCTTGTTGGAGGCGAAGCCTTTCCTGAGGACTTTAAGACACCATTCCCCATCCATTATGTGTACGGTGGCTAGGGGCATATTTCCCTGCTACCTATGTCAGAAGTCAGGGCATGGGGGAAAAAATGTGCCCTTCTTGATGAGAATTGCTAGGCAAAAAGCCATTTTTCATAACCCAGGGAAAGCTCGTCACTTGTTTGGGAATGAAATTTCCAGCATGCGTCGAGTTGCTTTTCCAGTTGGGAGCATTACTGACCCCACCTTTTTTGATGAACTGGGCAAGGAATTGGATGATGCTCCCACAACTATTAAGGAGCTCATGTTCATCATGAGAGTTGAGGACGGGTTTTGGCATATCATACCCCACACAATGCCAAAGTTGAAGGGTACTTCCCCCATCACTTTGCCCGTCAACATGGGCTTGATCAGAGCTGCCCCTTCTCCATGTTCTTTGAGAAGTGTCATGGTAGAGTAAACACCAGAAAGAAGGAAGAGCTCAGGACTCTTTGGGAATCATGGCTGCCAGAGCATATACGGACCGCATGGTCCACATGTTTGGAGATGACGGAGGTTAGCAAGTATGTGCTACCCCACTTTGGCAGAAGGGTCCGGGCGATCGAGGCCTATGCACACTGGCAGAGAAGTACCAGCCAAGGATATTGGGATGCTGATCACCCCTGGAAAGGGGAAAACTACAATTAGCATCAACAAACCTGACAAAGAGGAATCGTCAACACTCCCCTTCTTAGCGAGGTCTTTGACTTGAGCTATCCCTAGAATTGGCAGGCTCTTGGGATTCCTCAAGAGATAGCGGCTGATGACACGTCGCCGCAGTTTCTTGCCATGGAGAAAAATACAGGGAGCTTTTTTAATAAACTCAACTCTATCTACAAATGGAGGGAGGGCCGAAGGGTCCCTGGTCATGAAGGGCGCCCGATTCAAGACTTGAATGAATTCATAGGGAGCAGCCCCCATAGTGCTCTTGTTGGAGGGTCTTCTCAAGAAGGGAGTTATGAGGCGGTTACTCCCTCTCCAGCAGGAGGGAGGAAAAGGAAGCGTTTTACCCCTGCCTGTAGTTATGCACCAGCTCGAGCTTTTAGACCTGCTCGAAGATCTAAGAGTGCTAAACTTCCAATCATTTTGGAATCAGGAGGTAGCTCTTCATCTTCTGATTCATTAGCTTCTCCCTCAGAGTCACCCTCTGCCCTTTCTCCACCACCTTATGCCTCTCTTGAATTATTTTCTACCTCTTCAGAGACTGAAGTGGATGAATCTGGCCCCTCCGAGCCTATTTTCATCGATTCTGATCAAGAAGTGACTCCGAAACTTGGGGTAGTGCCTCTAAGTCCAAGGGTGGTTCCTAAACCAGATCCATTTCCAATGGAGATTGATGGGGCTGAAGGCCCTGCAATTATTGTTCAAAGAGGGGAACACGAAGTTGATGGGGCCTCTGACCCTAAGGAGATTGTCGCCCTGAATGAAACAAGAGCTACAATCATGGGGAGTGAGAGCCCCCACATTTTTCAAGAGGAGGAGCCTATGGTTAGTGAGGGTGCTGAGCATCAAGAGGTTGCTGCGCCAGAGTGAACAGGTCATGAATATGAAGGGGTTGAGCTTTTCGTGGCAGAGGTTCTGGCTGTAGAGGATGCAGACCAGGTAGAAGAGGTTGCGGCTGAGCCCGAGGTGGTGACCTTAGAAGATGAAGGCCAAAGGGAGGAGGTGGCCCCTGAACTTGTCGAAGCTGAAGTGACAGTTCAGGAGAGTGAGCAACAAGGAAGAGATGCTGGCCTTGAACTTGTTGAGGCCATGGCAGAGGGTGAGAGACAAGGGGAGGAGGTTGCTTTGGAGCACAATGAAACCAGGGTGGTGGCCCCAGCAGGCGAGAATCAAGGTGAGGAGGCTGTCATTGAGGAGACCAGGCAGGTTGAGGCTGTGGCTGCCTCTGAATCTGAGGTGCCTGAGGCTTTAGGCTTCACGATTACTCCAAAAGAGCCAGTGACTTACCTTGCTATCACCCCTTCTAGCCCAACACTTGAAACTGAAGTTCCTTCAATGATGATGGACCCGACAGTACCATCTCGACCTATTTTCAGTGGGGTTTATGGCATAATTGCAGACATGCTCCGTGCAGGTCTTCAGGGTTTAAGAGAGCTGCCTCTCATTGAGTTGGGCGAGGCACTAGCCAAACTCAGGGAATTTGCTGGTGCGACCACTATTTTTTGAAACGAGCCAAAATTCCTCTCTCATTTTGATGCTAGTTTAAATGAGTTGGAGAGCTGGACCCTGGAGAGGTTGCATCATGAGGCAGAAGACAGCAAGGTAGCTTCCTTGGAGGCGTCGATCTCACGTCGTTGTGAGGAAATAGATTCTTGCGCAGAGAAGAAGGCCACTATGGTTTCCCATCAACTCGCTCTCAAGATGGAAGGGAGGGCTTGCTTTAGTAGGATGATAGGCATAAGGGTGGAGATGCGAAGGCTAAGGAGCGAATTTGATGATCTTGAGAGGGAGATGTTTCAGAGGAAGGCCTTGGATGCTTCTTTGGTTGAGGATCTATCAAAGCTCATTTGCACCATCGAGTCAGAAAGTGCCTCCATGCAACAGGAGACTCAATTGGTGGTTGAACTGAAGGGGTGTATTCCGCATGTTGAGGCTTCTTTTGCGGCATCCAGAGCGGAGATCAATAAGATCATTGACCATTTTTTAGAATGTACTTTCTTTGCTTTTTCTTTCTTTATGCGCCGACACTGCAAGTTCGTCATATCTCTTGGTCTCAGGCACAAACTCCTTTAGATGCTTTGAAGCGATACACATGACCTCCAGTTGGCTCTACCAAGGGATCCTGCTTCTGAGAGCAAGAAAGCTGTCATTTCTCGAACTGCTCCCCTCCCATAAAATCAGGGAAGCGCATGACTTGTGGCTGATTACCGGATTGAATTGTCTCTGTAGTGGGATGAGGAGCATCTTCCTTGTTATAGGCAACTGGAGTTTCGGGTACCTTCTGTGGCGGTTGGCGTGCCAATTCTGCTCTTAAGAGCACAATAGGGACATGCAAAACTTTTTGATGGTCCGGTGTGTAGGTGACCTTTGGAGCCGAGAGTTCTGTCCCCATAACTTCATCAGTCTTAAGAGTGACCTCTGGTTCACTTTCTTGCAAAGGTTGTTATGAATTGGAACCAGAGGGGGAAGCCTCATCTTTAGGGTGAAGATAGAGCCTCCTCAGTGATAGTGAAGGGGATGTTGAGATGAATGGGAGTCAGAGGGAGGATTTTCCCTTGTCTCTCCTCTTCTTTGAACATATTCACCAGCATTAGCCCACTGTCCTCAACATCTTCAAGAGGCGAAGGTTCTGTCTTCCTCACAGACTTGAGATCATTTGGCTTTTGGTGTGGCACTAAACCTGGGAAGTAATACTTAGCATCAACATAGTGAATTTCGGCTACAGGAAACGGTCTTTTATCAGCATAGACCATATACTGTCTCCCATCTCGACTATACTTGAAGCGCTAGTGCAATGTCGATGGAACCAGCCCTTGGTCATGGAGCCACGGGTGGCTGAGAAGGATGTTGTAGGAGGTCAGTGTTGATTACATGAAACTGAGCGTAACATTTAGTTCACCGATCTTGAGACGAAGGCGGATTGTGCCAGCCAGCTTCTCTCTTGACTAGTTGGACCCCTGGACTGTGATATGGGTCGGAGTGAGATCCTCAGACCCTAATCCCAATCGAGTGAGGATCCTCCTTGAGATAAGGTTGACTGCTGTCCATCCAACATTAATTCGGTTGATAGGACATGCATGTAATTCACTAGTCACGAAGAGAGGGCGATTGTGAAATCTTTCTCCTAATTGCAAATCGTCCTCTAAAAAGGTGACCGTCATGCATCCATTCAAGATTGCTAGATTGATCTCAATAGGTTCTACCTCGTACACCTCTGGATTGGAAAGAGCCTGAACTAGAGCCCTATGATAATCCCTTAAGAGCATGAGGGCATCATAGATGCTAAGAAGGGCTAGAAGTTTCCTCAAGTGCTCTATCACATCATCCTTCACCTTTTCCTCATCAGCCTTTTGTACTCCTGGTCCTGCCACTGGTTTGGGTGATATAGGAGGTTGGGGAGTAGGTTTAAGTGGAAGAAGTTTGGGCAACTGACTGGCTTGGTTGCATAGCCGGCTTGGTTTGGGTGACAGGGATGAGATTTAGTGAAGTGGATATTTGTGGCTGAGGCTTAGGAGGTGACTGGGTATGTGAGACCAGAGACGTCCCAGGGAATTGGAGGATGGGTAGATTGTCTGAGGTATTTGGGCGAGGAAGGAGCCCAGGGAGTTTAAGGATGGGTAAGTTGTTTGGGTGAGAGAGAAGTGGAGGACTAGGAGACTTTAGAATGCTTGACTTCTGAGGTTGAGGTTGTAGAATTTTCCCCGACCTCAGGCTCATTTGCCCCATGCTGGGTGATGCTTCTAAGATTTTCACCATGTGACAGACTTCCTGAGAGTAGAAGCTTTGTCCTCTTGATTCTCTCAGTCTATATTCGAAGTCGGGTTCAGGGGGACACTGGGGTTTCTTTGGTTTTGACTTCTTGCGCTTTTTAGAAGAAGATGGCTCTGATTGGGCTCGAGCTGCCAAGGCATCAGCAATTGTTAAGAATCCAGCCACCTCTGCTAGCATCTTTTTCAGTTGCCTTCAGTGCGTCCTGCTTATATTGGTTCCTTTGAGTTCTGTGTCTGGACATTTCAAGATTGTACTTGCCGGAGACATAGAAGAGGAAGGGGAAGAAGAAGAAGAAGGGTAAGCAGGTGAGGGACTTTTAAGGACATTCCCCTCATCAGACCGGTCTAGGTAGCTTTTACGTCATCACCAAGGTTGGACATGTGCCGGGTCTTTTAGGTCTTTCCCCTGTTTAGACCATTGGGGGGTGCTTTTAATGTCGTCACCCTCATTGGACGTGCCCCGAGCAGGAAATGGTCTAAGGATGTCCTCTTGGGGAGGTGAAGGAGTAGGACAAATTACGCCGGGGATGAAGTCCTGTAAAGTCGGCAAGGGAGGAAGAGGCCTGAGAAACTCTTGATCAACTGGTAGTTGAGGAGGCTTGTTTCTTCGACGAGCAGCTCTTGGCGCCCGTCTCCTCTTGGGTACCTTTGGAGGTGCTTGGTTCGTCTTGCTGAGTTTGTGAACAACCCTAGCTAACGAATTGCCTCTCGCTTTAAGGACTTGATTCTGCTCCTCCCGTGATAGACTCTCCATGAGTGGGAAGTCAAGGGTTCAATAGGATTTGAATCATCATTACCCAGGACTTGTCTCTGGAGGCCTTCCCGCATCGGTGAAGTAGTGACTTGAGGATCTCCTTCTGGAATGTTATAAGCTTCTTGCATCTCTATATTTTCTTAGCGATTATGTCGTGAAAACTGGAGCACTCTCTCAGGTCGTGGCCCCATATCTGATGGTACGGGCACCAATGGTTCTCAGTCCTCTGAGCAAGGCGTCGGGGCTTCCTTTCCAGTTTTGGTGTGATGAGGCCTACAAAAGCATTATGATGAAAAAGGCGCGAAGGAGATCGGGCGCTTCATCTTCCTCGTGGATTTCCACTATGTGGGAAGCTTCTTCTACCCCGAATGCCTTCTTTAGCTCTTCGAGTTTTATCTGACCCTTCTGGATCAGAGCCTCGATGATATCTTTGAGCGTGTAGTATTCTTCCGTGGGATGCTTGATCCTTCGATGGTAAACACAGTAATTCGCATGAATTTCAAGTCCATCTTGATAAGGGAATTTACTCTCAGGCTGTTCAATCATGTTCTGCTCTATTACAACCATAGTAGTGTAGGGACCCATTCTTTTTCAAAAGGGTAAACCTTATTCCTATGACTGACTTAATAATCATCTTGATTAAGGTTCGTAGGTGGAGGTACCCGGTTGTATGATTGCTGCTGCTTGCCACCTTGAGGCATTGCCTTTGTTGTGCCTACCCCTTTGGAGAGGTCCAAAGTTTGAAAGGCAGCCTTCTTTGGATCATTTACAGTGACAACTGCACTGATTACTCCTTTTGGCTGATTGCCCCGGGGGTTGGTTCGAGAACTGCCATTGCCCCGGTTATTTCCCGAGCTTGATGATTATTGTCGTGACCCGCTATGGTGGTGTGACAAACTTTTTATGCTCACTGACTTAGGATCAGCTATGACATGGAGGTCGGATTGGAGACCTCAACATGTAGAGCGATCTTAGGTCGCATGTTTCACATGCAAGTCTGGACTACTTCCTTCTCAGGAATGGGATTAGGATGACGAGCGGCTAAATCTCTCCACCTTGCTATGAACTGGTCCATAGGTTCGTCAGGTTCCTGGGTCAGGGTGAGAAGCTCTATGGTTTGGACTTCTCTCTCGACCTCGTAGAAGCGTTGGTGGAATAGTTTCTCCATTTCCTCCCAAGTATGCACTGAATTTAGGGGAAGCCGAGCATACCATTGAAAGGCAAGGCCATCAAGATTTTCAACGAGCTGACGGAGGACGAGTCTCCCATCAGCTACTATCTCTCGACATGCCGCTTGAAAGTGGGCGATATGTTGGTGCGGGGATATCGTACCATTGAAAATGGGGAAATTTCCTTCTTGTAGTCCATGGGAAATGAAACTTGATCAATGTAAGACGGGTATGGCTTTTGGTAAAGCGTTGCACCCTGTATACCCAGGATTTTCCTGTTCTTCAGGCTGTGCGTCACCACAGCATCGATGTCTGCCTGTGAGACGAGGTGAGGGATAGAATTGTCTTGTGAAGCAGGAGGAGGAGGTTGCCTTGGAGCTACATCATCCGTGTGATGGGAGTCGGCCTCATGGTTAGCCGAGTGTCGTGCAATTTTCATGTGATCATCTTCTCCATCATTGCGTGCACCATGTCTTCGAACATGTTCATGTGCTCTTCATGAGAGTCGTCAGGTTCTTTTACCACCATCATGTTGACTATTTTTCTAGGGAGGTTAGCTTTAGGTGCAGTTGAAGGCTTCCAAGGTTGTCGGGTTAAACGCGACAGATCGGTCATGGGAGTGGCATGGAAGGTTACCAAGTCTCTCCAGCGGGTGATGAACCTGTCAACCGGCTGATCTGAGTTCTGCATCAAAAGTGAGGAACTCGATGGTTTCCACGTTCCTTTGGACCTCGTAGAAGCGTTGGTAGAACAACTACTCCATTTCTTGCCATGTGTG
Source organism: Amborella trichopoda (assembly GCF_054954075.1). Classification (NCBI taxonomy): domain Eukaryota; kingdom Viridiplantae; phylum Streptophyta; class Magnoliopsida; order Amborellales; family Amborellaceae; genus Amborella; species Amborella trichopoda. The sequence goes on along the minus strand of NC_142347.1, from coordinate 20,946,587 downwards.
CACTGAGTTTGGTGGCAGCCGAGCATACCACTAGAAGGCCGGCCCTTCGAGAGTCTCAACAAACTGCAAAGGAGAAGTCATCCGTTAGTCGCCGTCTCTCGGTAGCCTGCTTGGAAGTGGGTAGTTTGATGGTGAGGGGACGTAATACCATTGAACAGGGGGAGTTTCCCTTTTTGGTAGTTCGGGGTAAACGACACCTGGTCAATGTATGAAGGGTACAGATTTTGGTAGAGCGGCGCCACTTGCAAGCCTGGGACCTTGTTCTTGAGGCTATGGGCCACCATAACATCTATGTCCATTTGGGAGACCCCTCGAGAGGTGAAACTGTCTTGGGAGGCAGGCGGGGGCGTTTTCCTGGGCACTGTGTCCTCAGTGGTCGGGGAGTCGGTCGAAGAGGGGGACCTAGAGGCCTTTAGAAGCTCCATCTTTTCGAGGATGGCTTGCATCATTTTATTCGAACTTGTTCATCTGCTCCTCCTGAGCGTCGTCCGGGTCATTGATTACCATAACACTGATTGTCTCTTATAGAGGATCAGGGCCAGGTGGCATAGTGAACTGCCGTGGCTGGCGAGTCCTGGGTGGAAAGTTAGTCTAGAGGGGCTCAGCCTGTCCCGACTGGATTCGAGCCTTGTATGTCGATCTTGTGAGGACCAATTCTTGACAGTCTTGAGACTCTGGCTTCTAGGTGGTGATCACCGAATAGTACTCCTAGACTTGCTTAGGCCCCAGAGTTTGAAGAGGGAAGAAGGGATTACAAGGCAAGAGGTCATTAGGGGTGGTGACTTGGACTGCCTTGGAGGATTTTTTGGTCAAGATCTGTAGACCTGTTTTCTGCTTAATCTTGAGGCGAATGTGGACCTCCTTCCATAATCGAGCCTGGGACCTGGACTGCCCTGTCTTCTTCGAACATGCGAGGGCCATGTCTATGAGCTGAAGCAGGGAGTGGGGCCCAAGGATGGAGGGTAGCTTGGGTTCTTACTTTGGAGGCTGGAGCCCTCTGTCTGACATCAGGCCATTGCCCTGAGTTCCTTTGTGGGGCTCGGGTACACGGCTCACCAAAGGCTGGCTCAAGATGGTATTCTTAGGGAAGACTTGTGAGTATCAGGGCTTGAGGTGCTTGCTTGGCGTTGGAAGAGCGGCAGGCGAAGGAGCTGGTTCATGACTTCGCCTGAGTCTGGATCTGAGAGGGACCTGCAAAGGTGGTGCGTGTGCACCTTTGGGGTTAGCTGTCGGGGTGACTTGAGGGTCGACCCGGGCTCGATAAATGGGTTCGACCTGAAGAGGCCGAGACCCATGAGCTTGTGTCTGCGAGGGGCGAGGCAGAAGCCCATCTCTCACAGGGTGGAGCTGTGTGTGTTGGGAAGGAAGACGGAGCGGTCGACCCTCCTGTGCTTGAGGTGGCATAGAGCTAGCGCTACCTCGAGCTGCGGAAAGGGAATGCATGGCACATGTAGGGTTCAGCCCGAGGAGGCCTAGCCCTGGATGCGAGCTCAAGGCAATGTGAGGATTGCCCCGAGGTGTGGCTCGAGTGGATAGACCACAAGACTTTGAGTGTGTGCGAGGGGTGAAGACCTCAGAACCTTCGCCTCTGTGTACCGACCCTCAGGTGTGGGGGCTCGGAGGGGTGAAGGAGCACAGGGGGTTACCTTGTGGCGAACCTCAGTAGCGACGATAGTTCGTTTGCCTTTCACATGGATGGACAAGGCGGCAATCTAGCGTACCTCAACAGTATGACTAGCAGGAGATTTGCCAGTAGCAGGGTGTACGGCAGCATAAGTGCTATCCATGCAAGGGACCTTAGTGGAGAGTCCACCAAGGCAAGAAAGCAAGGAGGGAGGGACCTTTAAGTCCCTTCTCACACAAATCCAGATGAGAACCTAGAAGCCGGGCCGTGAGTCCTGACTCAGAAGGAGAGTAGGGAAGGAGGCTTGAGCAGCTCGCTTCCCTGGGACAGCCACGAGTGCGGGGATAAGGAAGTCCCTGCCCCGGATGAATGGGTTGAACAACTTAGGGGCCATAGAAAATAATGTAGAAGGTAAAGAAGGAAACTGGTCAAACAAGAGTGAATCGACTAAGGGGTAGTAAGCCCCCAGTGGAGTCGCTAAGCTGGTTAAGTGTCACGATCTCGCCCTCCGGATCTAGGTGATCTAGTGGCACGTGTCTTAGGTTTCTGGTGAACCCAAGATTTGAGATCACTCTCTCGAAACCTTGCTCGAGGGAAAGGGCAGGTATGCCAACCAATAAGAGAGGAATTTTTGGTGCTTCGGGGCTTACTCAGGCTGGCTCGTATGGGCGCCCTCTTAGATCACAAAGAAAGCCCTCCATTGCTTGTGCTGGGTTGGAATCGTCTTCCTTGACTTGCAATCCTGTTGTTAATTTGTAAGACAAGTGGGTTGAAGGGACCCATCCTTGTCTTAGAGCGATGCACGTTCATATGAGAAGGCGATGAAGTGCAAGGTTCGATGAAAAGTATAAAAGAGAAAAGAGCTTGATGGAGGGGCGAGACTAGCATGATGACTAGAAGTTACTGACTCGGAGTGGTAGCAAGACGAGCATGGTTCACAAGACCAGCACGACGACAATACTACTCGAAACCGAGGTCGACGTTGCGGTGTTACGCTAGGTCTACCCTTAGTCAAGTGGGAAGAGAAAGGGATGAAGAGAAAAGAGCATGACGACAAAGAGAGGAGAAATCCATACATCAACTGGCATCGCCGTTAGCAACATGAGGAGATAACACATCCCTTGCGAATGATGCTAACTCCTAATGGGGCGCACAATGATAGTTTCTCCTAGGTCGCACGGTGATAGGCATTGGATGCAGGGAGAACGACGATTAGCACCGGACGTGGGGAGGAAGCTCGTGGACGACGATTGGTGCTACCAGAACCTCTAGCGAGCGGTGACCCCTGCAGACGGCAACAAACCTCACTATCTAAGTTCTTCACCGAGATGTCAAAGCTACGCCTGTGGGTGGCAATGGGCAGCGCCATCTACATACCTCACTAAAAGAAAGAGAGAGACGAATAGAAGGGGAAGGAGACTCGTTCATGGCGCTGCTATCGCTATGCCCGACTTGTGAGACCAAGGGAGAGGCATGCATGACATTGCCAATGCCGTGTAAGACCTCTGTGAGGAACTCAGATGAAGAAGAGGGAGAAGAGAGGGGAGAAGTGAGAGAAGAAGAAAAGAAAAAGTAGAGAGAGAAGGTTTACCTCAAACCTAGGGGTACTAGTCAAAATTTTCCCTCACCTCACTCTCTTTCTCAAACATGACACAGTGGCAAGAAAGAGAAACTGTATTGAGTAAAAACTCTCTCTTGTGTGTGTGTTTTTCCTTTTTTTTTTGTGCATACAGTGATGGTATATATATATAGAAGTGTGCCCCAAACATGGGTGGATGATCAAAAGTATCCCTAATTGCTGGAAATTAGCTTAAATTGAATTAAAACAAATTAAAAATAAGGTGCAAAATGATAGATTTGCCCCTTCCTAATCAGTTTTGGAATTTCAGAACAGTCCATGTATTGCCCTAAAACTTCTGTGATTTTGCATGGCTGATCCGGGGTCGTTCAGATGCCCGATTGATCCTAAGATGATTGTTTTATTGTAGGGCTTGGCATGACGATCGATTTGATCCAACTTCGAGCCATGGATCGTGTAAAAACACGATCATGTGACTTGAAATTTGAATGGATCTTGAAACTTTGAATTGATAGTGTATTCGTTCCTTGATGTTTTGCTATATTTTCTTCGTTGAATTACACTGAGCATGCCATTACAATCGTAGGGAACAAACGCAGCTCGATTCTGTGCCCGAATAAAGATTTTTGTAACTTTGGAATTTTGGCCAACAGAATTTGCAGTCTGTTCGTCGGCTTCGTGTGAAGAATTTAACTATTCATCATGTACGGGGTTTGAGTCAGAGATGGTCCGAGACCTTACCTCCGTAATGGAATTGGTCTCGCATCGATCGGGCTCGCGAGCAGCTTGATTTGACTGCTCGAGGTAGGCACGCTGCTGCTGAATTTCTTACACTTTCTTCACGGATCCGCAACTTCTCTCTAGCTTTTCTTCGCGCTCTGGTTTCTTCACAGGGCGTGCCACATATCGAATCGCTCGTCTTGATACTACGAACATGCTCACCAAATTTGAGCACAATCCGACTTGAGACGAGTGAGATATGAGCGTCGAAATTCATTGTTTGTGACTGTCCCTTCAATGGTGTAGTGTTGCAGTGTGGCCGCATGGGAATAGTTTGCGGCTTCTCATGCTTCACTCTTTTGCCTATAACTACTTCCTTGATTGTCTGTTTGAGCTAAACTTTGGCCCCTGGGGGTTTTCAACAGTGTCGGATCCAATGGTGGTGGTCCCACAAACGTTTGAGAGGCTGAAATGTAGCTCTAGTTATAGAAGTCCGTTTCAGGGTGCTAAAGGCGGATTCTGCTGGAACTATTCCTCAGTCTGCACTGCCTTAGATATGTCGGAATGCGATGAAACTTGGCAAGAGGCTTTTTAGAGACCTCATGAGGTAGATTCTAGGGCTATTATGAGATTGTCGAAATTTCCACTACTTGCTAGGCCTTTATTGAGAGGGGGCCCCATGTTGATGAAAAATACCTTCCAACAGTATGTTCTAGATGGTAGTTTTGCCACATAGCTATCTTTGATATTGAATCTATATAATTTTTGTTGGGCCTTTGGTGCCTTAGTCTCTCTTGTAATATTTTGGATCTATCTTATGAAATTTTTAGACTTGAATTGTCCAGTATTTTTGTGGGTTGTGTGCTTGTTAGTTTGGTTTTTATTTCATGGTTGGCTTTGATTTCCATATTTTCAAAGCATTGAGCACACTCTCAATTAGTGGCATTGGCTACCTGTAGTCACGGTCCCACACCCTATTACCCTCCAGCTAGAACGGTAGGGGGTAGGGGGAGGGGATGTGACAAATTATGGTATCAGAACAGCCATGATATGATTCTTAGCCTAGAGAGTCTTTGAAGAGTCTTTAGGGTGTTGGATAAGCTAGTAACTGGGTGTTCTTGTTTTAGGTCAAATGTCGAGGACTCGTGTCTACAATTCGAACTCAAGTGATAGGAACACGGAGGCTTTCCGAAAATTCTTTAGGATGCTCGGGGCCATGACTCAAGTTATGAAGGATTGTATGCCGGCCCCAACTACCCCTACCCAGACCAAGTTGACAGTGGGAGATTTAGGAGACTCGTACTTCCTGCATTCTTGGGACATGGAGGAGTAAAACAGGCTGAAAGATGGAGGAGGCAAGTAGAGAAGTTCTTTGAGGTTCTGCCATGCTCGGATGAGAAAAACGTTAGATTGGGGACCTTTATTCTAGAAGGAGATGCCGAGCATTGGTGGAGTTCGGTGAAACAGTCCTAATTTGAGACAGGGACTGCAGCCACTTGGGAGAACTTCCTAGTGGTATTTAATGAGAAGTATTTCCTTGATTCTATCCAAGAGAGGAAAGAAGTTGAGTTTATTGAGCTGCAACAAGGAAGACTGTCTGTACAACAGTATGCAGTCGAGTTTACAGAGCTCTCTCGGTATGTTCTCCATATCATTAACATAGAGGCATGTAAGGCGAGCAAGTTTGAAAGGGGCCTCAGACCAGATATTCGAGGGAGAGTAATGTCAGTCAATCTTAAGGTGTTCTCCCCATTGGTGGACTTAGCTATGAAGATTGAGAACGATTGTGAGCAGTTTCTGTTGAGGAAGGAAGGGAGAGTAAGGTTCGCACCATCTGGAAATTTTGGGAGGACGGACTCACTAAGGCAACATGAAGGCCCATAAGACTTTTTTGGGCGATGTGAGGGAGAATCAGCGCCCGACATGCTCATATTACGGGCTGAACGACCACTCTTCAACTGAATACTTCAAGAGGCTAGGAGCTTGTTATGGATGTGGTAAGCATTGCCACCTAATCAAGAACTACGCTGTCACGAAGCTCGAGAATAGACCGAAGACTCAGGTTTGGGTGTTTGCAGTTACAGAGCAGGAAGCGAACACTTCTACCTCAGTGATCCGAGGTACGCTCTTTGTTTGTGATAGAGATGCTAGAATTATGATAGACCATAGTTCCTCTCATTCTTTTATTGTACCTCATTTTGCATGTCATATAAATGTTGAACCTTCCCTCCTTGCCTGTACTTTAGTAGTGTACACATCTAAGGGGGATTATATGAAAACTGATATGGCGTATAAATATTGTAGGGTTTTGCTTGAGGGGTGTGTCCTGGCCATAGACTTGATACTTTTAGATATTCAAGACTTTGATGTTATTTTGGGCATGGATTGGTTGTACACACACCATGCCACTGTTGACTGTTATGATAAGACTGTGACCTTTAGACCCCCTACCCAACCTAAACTCTGCTTTGTTGATATTAAGGATGCTCCCCCTTTACATTTTATTTAGGCCCTTTAGGCTTATTGTCTTCTGGCTAAAAGATGTGTTGGATATTTAGCCTATGTGGTAGAGAATCGGGATGGCCATTCCAAGTTAGAAGAGATACCAGTGGTAATATCTTGAGGTTTTTCCCGATGAGCAGTCCTCTTTACCTCTAGTAAGGAAGATAGAGTTTGAGATAGATGTGGTCCCTAGTGCTACTCCCTTCTCTAAAGCCCCATATGGGATGGCCCCAGCAAAATTGAAGGAGCTGAAAGAGCAATTGTAGGAGTTGTTAGAGAAGGAATTCATTCGACATAGTGTGTCTCCACCAATCCTATTTGTGAAGAAGAAGGATGGGTCCATAAGGCTTTGCATCGAGTATAAGCACTTGAATCAAGTAACAGTTAAAAACAAGTACCCTCTACCTAGGATTGATGACCTCTTTAACCAACTTCAAGGGGCTCAAGTGTTTTCTATTGATCTCCGAACGAGTTATCATCAATTACGTGTCAAGGAGGGAGATGTTCCCAAGACCGTGTTCAGAACCCGATATGGACACTATGAGTTTTTAGTGATGTCGTTCGATTTGACGAATGCCCCGGTTGTTTTCATGGACTTGATGAATAGGATTTTCAGACCCTTTTTAGACAATTTTGTTGTGGTCTTTATTGATGATATTCTAATGTATTCAAAGAGCTAAGAGGAGCATGAGCAGCACCTGAGAGTAGTCCTTCAGACTCTTAGGTAAGAAACGTTGTATGCTAAGTTGAGCAAGAGTGATTTTTGGCTTCCTAGTGTGGCCTTTCTTGGGCACATTATTTCTAAGGAGGGGGTCGCGGTTGACCCTTATAAGATTGAAGTTGTATTCAAGTGGGCAAGATCGACCAATGTGACTGAGGTCCGTAGTTTACTGGGGATAGCTGGATATTATAGGTGCTTTGTAAAAGGATTTTCTAAGATAACGCTTCCTCTAACTCGGCTAACCTAGAAGGATGTGAAGTTTGTGTGGTCAGATGATTGTGAGAAGAGCTTCCAGGAACTAAAGAAGAGGCTGACTACAGCTTTGATATTGACCTCACTCGAAGGAAATGAGGACTTTGTAGTTTACACCGATGCTTCTCACAAAGGGCTCAGATGTGTACTTATGCAGCGAGGGAAGGTCAATGCATATGCCTCCAGACAGTTGAAGTCGTATGAGCAGAATTATTCGACCCATGATTTGGAGTTAGCGGCTATAGTATTTGCCTTGAAAATCTGGAGACACTACCTCTATGAAGCCCAAGTACTTGTTTTCCTAAAAGGAGTTGTTTACGGATCATAAGAGCCTCAAGTACTTGTTTTCCCAAAAGGAGTTGAATATGAGGCAAACGAGATGGATGAACTTGTTGAACAATTATGATTGTACTATCCAATATCACCTGGGAAAGACTAATGTAGTAGCAGATGCTCTGAGCATGAAGCTCGTGGTATCGATGTCTCATTCAATGGTTCGAGAGATGAAGTTGCTAGAGGATGTAGTGGGTTGGCATCTAGCTCTACCCCTTAGTGACAGGGTAGGTATGACCGCTAGTATAAGGGTAGAACCCCAATTGTTTCAGCAAATCTGGTTGGCTCAAACGACGGATCCCCAGCTAATGAAAATTGTGGAAGAGATAAAGCTAGGAAAGAGAGACGACTTCCCTATGAGGAGTGATGTCTTGCTGAGATTCAGAGATCGGGTCTGTGTCCTGAATGATGAAAGTGTGAAGAAAGCTATCTTGGAAGAGGCACACCACTCTCGCTATACCACACGTCCCGGGAGTACTAAGTTTTGTCAAGACCTGAAGAAAACTTTCTAGTGGAATGACATGAAAAGGGAAGTAGCATTGTTTGTCTCTAAGTGCTTGACATGCCAGCAAGTGAAAGCTGAGCATCAGAAACCCGTCGGGTTGTTACAGTCCTGACCTACCTGTGTCGGAATGGAAATGGGAGCATATTTCTATGGATTTTGTCTCTGGTTTGCCTAGCTCGAGTTCAGGGTATGATAGTATGTGGGTCATTGTGGACCAGCTGACCAAAGCTGCCCACTTCCTGTCGATCCCCACAACCTACACTTTGGATGGACTGGCCCAGTTGTACATTAAGGAGATAGTGAGGTTACATGGTATACCAGTCAGCATCGTGTCTGACAGGGACATTAGATTTACCTCTAGATTTTGGGTTAGTCTGAAGTCAACCTTGGAGACGACACTTACTTTCAGCACTGCTTTTCACCCCCAGATTGATGGACAATCAGAGAGAACCATCTAGACTTTCGAAGACATGCTAAGAGCTTGTGTCAATGATTTTAGGGGAAGCTGGGATGATCATTTACCCTAATTGAGTTTGCTTATAACGATAGCTTCTAAGCTAGTATTCAGATGGCGCCTTTTGAAGCTCTTTATGAAAGGAGTGCAGGTCACCTATTTGTTGGGACGCGATTGGTGAAAGAAAGGCTTTAGAGCCAGAAATTGTCCAAGTAACCATAGAAAAGATTGCTTTGATTCGAGAAAGGCTCAGGACAACTCAAAGTCAACAGAAGAGTTATACTGATAACCGAAGAAGAGACTTTGAATTTGAGGTGAGTGATCGGGTTTTCTTGAAGGTGTCGCCAACAAAGGGAATCATGAGATTTCACAAGAAAGGGAAGTCGAGCATCCGTTTTATCAGACCTTTTGCTTCTGGAGAGAATTGAAGGTGTGCATATCGACTTGCCCTACCGCCCGAATTGGTAAACATCCACAATGTCTTCAATGTGACTTTGTTGAGGAACTATCAGCCTGACGCATCCCATGTTCTGAGGTATGAACCTATACCGATAAGAGAAACCTGCTCTTCATTGAGCAGCCAGTTCAGATATTGGATAGAAGGGTGCAGGTATTGCTTAATAAGGAGATTCCCCTAGTCCGTGTTTTGTGGCAATACCATTCACGTGAAGAGTCAACTTGAGAATGGGGAGATGAGATCCGGGATAAGTACCCCCATTTGTTTGATTAGCAGATGTATGATTTTGAGAACAAAATACTTTTTAAGGGGGGGATGATGTAAGGATCCGAACTTTTTCGGTGTATTGTAGTGCCTCGGCGAGTCATCAGCATAAGAAAGCTGGCGTGTGAACACTTGTGAGAGCACTGACAGATCAGTGTGCGGTTAAGCACGAGCAGGAGATTGCGTGCAGGTGGATATGCATTAAAGCACACGCGGGCGGGTGTGTGTGCACGCAGTAGGGCGCGAGTGAATAAGTGTGATGTTGAGCACAGCAGGCGTGTGATGATGTGTGGATGGGTTGTGCGCTGGGGTACACGGATGGCTATTTCACTTTTGTGTGCAGGTGGATTGGAGCGTCGTTGAGCGTAGATGGTTATGGCGTGTTGGCAAGCGCAGATGGATATGGACATGTGTTGTGAGCGCCGCCTGATGAGTTCGTTGCTAAGAGAGTGGGCGTTTGTGTGCACCGTTGAGCGCGAGTGGTGTATAGTAGTCCAAGGGGAACTTGTTCTCTCTCATGTTTGCATGTTCTCTCTCTCCATGCTTGTGTGCCATACGGCACAAGCATGCTTCAGCCCATAATGATGATGTTCCCCATGCTTGCTCCCACTCTCTCCTTTTGCATGCCACTTGTCAATTAGATGCTTCCATCTCATCATGATGTACCCCATGCTTGCCCTTATCTCTCTCCTCATGCATGCCCTCTTGGATGGCATGTGGCAATAGCATGCTGCCACCACCCAAGCTTACTTATATCCCCTTCTCACCCATCCATTTGTTTTGCTCTCTCGCTCTACTCACTACCCTCTCTCACCCACGTTCTCCTCTTCTTATCTTAAGAGTTTGAGCTTTGAGACCTTTCCCAGCCTTTAGCCTTAGAGCTTGAACCCATCCTTTGGAGCTAGGCATTTGAAGTGAAATTTGTGTGGAGCACTTTGGAGTTTTATTTAGTACTGTAAGTGGATCTGGTTTCCATATTTTCGTGCTTTAGATTGATGCAGATTTGTTTAGCTTATCAAAGTATGAGATTTAAGTACGAGTATGGGTGTGAAAATGGGTGTGGCTGCATGTTATCGAAATCCCATTATAGTGTGCTTTGTTTTCTAGAACTGTGGCTCCGGTTTGAGAAACTGTTTAAGTATCCTATATATCTCTTTAGAACATAAAAATTTGTTCAAAAGTAGCTCATTGAGTCTATTTTATCATAGAAAAGACCTCTTGGTAATATCCTTTTTGGTTTGAAAGTTATTTACCATTTTTTGAAGCATGTCAGATTTGTGAAATGAAATTCCAAGGATTTTACATATTTTCATGTGAAGCTTTTCACTGATCAAAATATATCCTAATTAGCTCAAACTACTTTTAAATGAAAGATAAACGAGTCTATTTCAAAAATGGTTTGGGAATCATGATAGAATTCATTGTAGTTTGAATGTTATGCCCAATTTCCATGAGGATGTCACACTGAGTTTTCTGCTGTAAAAATATATACTTTCTAGAATTGTTATGTGTATTGTGTGGAACTGTTTACTGATTAAAATATATCAAAATGCGCTCAAAATACTAAATAAAATATAAATGAATATATTTTGAAAATAATTTTGGAATCATGATTAAATTCCCTGTGGCTTGAAAGTTATGCATATTTTTCTCTAAGTATATCATCCTGGATTTTCTGCTATGTAAACAGGAATTTTGTTCAAGAACATCAAATAGTTTGGCAAAATTCAACCCAAAATTTGGGGTTACCCCCTTCATAAAAGTTGTGTTTTTATGAGCCTAGATTGTTATAAAAGTGGTCTCAGGTCTAAGTGATATTTTTATCTCATGATATTCCTTTGTAAGTGGACCATGTTTATCGTGAAAAACTAGAAAAATAATCGGAAGATGTCCTTTGAGCTATGAGCTGGATGATACGTAGTATGCCTTGGACAATCATATGAACCTGACTCTACTATGATATGAGTGCATGAGAGCATGCTTTGTTATGAAATGAAGGCATGATAATGAGGCATACTATGTTATGATATGAATGCATGTAGTAAGACATGCTCAACTATGATATGAATGCATGATAATGAGATATACTTTGTTATGATATGAATTCATATAGTAAGACATGCTCAACTATGATATGAATACATGATAATGGGATATACCCTGTTATGATATAAATGCATGCAGTAAGACATACTCAGCTAGGATATGAATGCATGATAATGAGATATACTATGTTATGATATGAATGCATGTAGTAAGACATGCTCAGCTATGATATGAATGCATGATAATGAGATATACTCTGTTATGATATGAATGCATGTAGTAAGATATGCTATGTTAACTTATAAATGCATGTAGTAAGACATGCTCTGTTATGATATGTGTACATGAACGCAAGCTCTGTGATGATAAGAAATGTGTGAAGCACTATACAATGGGTCATCCATTGGTAGTGTAATATGATATATTAAGAACGTGATATGAGGCACTATGTAACGAGTCATCTGTTGGTAGTGTGATGTGATATGTGATAAGACCTGTGTGGTCAGTGTGTAAGCATGGACTTGCTGCACGATGAGATGTGATGTGTGAGCATGGACTTGCCACATGATGAGATATGATATGTGAGCATGGACTTGCCACATGATGAGATCTTTCCCTGACTCTCGATGATAGGAAGGGAGCTATGATGTGATATGGATTTGGGAAGGTCGTGCCCCCCAAGATATATATGAGCACTATCTATTGGGAACCCTTTGGTAGTGTAGTGCTCACTAGCGGAGATGCAAAGAGAGGGCAGTGTCTTGCAATGCCAAGAGCTTATCAAAAGACCCAAAGCGCACTGGGACTGGGTATGTGTGTGAAGGCATTACGAAATGGGTCATCCATTTGTCATTGTCTTTCCTCTTGAGTGATGATAGAAGTCTTAAAAAATGGGCTTGACTTGGCCTGATGGATAGGGCTTCTACTTCGGGAGTAAGCGAATTAGGGAGTGAGTTAGTTAGTAATTGTTGATGCTTACTTTAATATGTTGATTTGCAATGATTTGTATGGTTGAATGATTTGATTGACCTTTGGTTCATATCATATATGATTGATCTGATATGTGATTGTTTCACTATGAATCATGCATGGCACATTGATAGATATGATTATGACACGACTCATGGTTTAAAAGAATAACATAGCACCTTGAGCATTGTTGTGAGATGATATCCATAGGAAGGAAAGCATGGCATCGTGATCTACTTACTGGGTTTTATAGCTCATCCTTTTAACTTTCATCTATGTAGAGTGATAGCCGTGGGTTGTGGACGGGCAGTTTAGTGATCACGGTTGGCAGTTGGAGTCCCGTACTTCTTGCGAAGGCTTCTCTTTATTTGTTTGTTCTAGGTGGTAGTTTGGCCATATAGTTGTCTTTGATATTGAAGCTACGTAATTGTTGTTGGGCCTTTGGTGCCTTGGACTCTCTTGTAATATTTTGGATCTATCTTAAGAAATTTTGAAACTTGAATTGTCCAGTATTTTTGTAGGTTGTGTGCTTGTTAGTTTGGTTTTTACTTCGTGGTTGGCTTTGATTTCCATCTTTTCAAAGCGTTGAGCGCACTCCCACCTGAGTGGCATTCGCTACCTGTAGTCGCAGTCCCGCACCCTATTGCCGTCCGACAAGAATGGTATGGGGTAAGGGGCGGGGATGTGACACCTACACATTGCTGTAAACCCTGTTTTCTATGAGCGCACCAAGCACATAGAAATTGAATGCCATGTCATCCATGAGAAGCTACAACAAGGATTGATTCGACCCATGAAGATTTCGTCAAGCCAACAACTTGCAGACATATTTACAAAATCTCTTTGTTGTGATTCCTTTCAATTTCTAAAATCCAAGTTGGGCGTTTGCAAGCTACATGCTCCAACTTGAGGGGGAGTCTTCCATACTTGTATTTAGGAATCTGTTCGTAGCAATATACCATATTTGTAGCCGTAATCTCATGAATATGTTCATAGCAATATTAGGCATTAATGTATAGCCCAAGTTTAGCTCCTTAATTATAGTAGCAATTCTAGTGCATGTTGTATATATGTTGACCTTCTCTCAATAGAAAAGTAGAACCTTGTCCTCATTCTATACCTAATTATGCGGCTTAATACTATTCGTTGGGGATGGATGAATTAGGGTTTTTATTTTCTTTTACTAATTTTTTTTGTTAATTTTAACGATTTGGTGTAGCTGATTCAGATTGATTTAATTGTTTGTCGAAAATGATCTTTTTGTGTTGGGTTTCATAGAATTGATGTGATTCATGAGTGCATTCATGAATTTGAGGTGATATATTCCTCTTTTGTCTTTCCAATTTTTGTTGCATACCAATTAATTTGAACTTTTAGTCCTTGTGAGATAGGATCCTTTTATGGTGGGTCATATGAATTGTTCTGATTTATAAGTGGTTGAATGAATTGGAATGGGGTGAATATGTTGATGCCATGATTAATGTCTGTTTATTTTGTGGCTTAGTTGATTTTGGGTTGTTAGTATCCTCATTATTCCCTTGTTTTTCTATTATTGTTGCAGTTAAAATCAATTTGAGTTTTGCTCTCAGAGGTTGGGCCACTTGTATCAGGCTACAATTTTCTTGTAACTGTGGTGGCTGAACCAATGCGAGTTTCACGGTGATACAATTTTCCTATTACTATTGTAGCTGAACCAATGCGAGTTTTACTATGATTGGTTAGTGGACATCATTAAAATTTATTCTTCTTTGGATCAGAAATGCTTGAATTCCCTAAAAGGTATGTGGGCCGTATGGTTTTTAAATGTCAGAATACTCGATGCTTTGTTTATATTTCATTTAACAAGAAAAAGAGAGTGACGTGTTTTTGGGCTGGTGTTTTTCTTTCACTTGCAAAATTTACATGGTTTCTTCCTATAATTGGGTGCTCTTCCTCTTTCTCAAGTTTCCTCCCTCTTTCTCAAGTTTCCAATTGTGCTGAATTGGAAGGACTTCAATGAAGCAGTTCACTGCTTGATTGCTCATTGAAGATGTTATGGCATACAGTAGCAGATGATGATGCTTTTTCGGGGATAAGTGGACTTCAAATTGTTGGTGATGCATTTCCCAGGATGGGAGATTAAAGCATGTGGATCATCCATAGAGCCTGATTGTAATTTTGTAAAAAAAATATGAAATATTTGTGTCATGTTTTCTTTATTTGCTATTGCTATTCTAGGCAGGTTGATTTGAGTTCTAAGTAGATTTTTCTCCTTGTTATTGTCAATTCAAATTGTTGTTTGTCGATGTTCCCTGTATTGTAGGTGATGTGTGGATTGATACTGGATCGCTCTCTCTCTCCATGTTCTTGGTATCTGAGTCAAATATAGGATACAACCATTTTGGTTTAATTTATTCAAGGGTGCACTTTATTTGTTGTATTCACAAGCTTTCAAAGGAGCACCAAAGTTTTCTAATTGAAATATTATTTTAAAACAATGGCCATATTTCGAAATCCGGACCTTAAATCAAGACCTAAAACCATAGAATGAAAAGTTTAGAGAGTGAAGCCCAAAAGTTTAGAGAGTGAATGACGAGACTTACCACTCTCTTGAGAAAAATAATGGCTGTACTTCCAAATCCAGCCCAAGACTAGAAAAAGTGGACTAACCGTCTCATTTGCCCTCCCTAAATGTGATGGGTAAGGAGGGGTAGGCAGCCAAGATAGGGCCAAAGCTCAAATCTCACAATAAGAGCTAATCTACCGTCCAATAAAATAGACGGTGGATATATTGGACTCCATTTTAAATTTGAAACCGGGAAACCAGGAAGAGAGAATAAAAGGCAAAAATGAAAAAGAAGAGAATAACAGAGAAAAAGGAATCAATTACAACTGGCTTTCGCTGCTCATCTTCCATTTATGCATCTCTCCAGAAGCTGCTCTCTCCTATGAAAAATAGAGGTAGAGGTAAAAATCAAAAAAATTAGAGAGAAAAAGTTGAAAGAGAGAATACTGAGGGAGGAGCATGAGAAAAGAGAGAAGGTTGAGAGTGGGTAGAGAGAAGGTTGAGAGTGGGTAGAGAGAAGATTGAGGGAAGAAGGTTGGAGAGGGTAGAGAGAGAAGATTGAGGGAAGGGAGAGAGAGAAGTACGACAAGCTGTAAATTTTTTTTTTTGTCAGTTTTTTCAAGACGTGATGGGTAATCGGGACGCCCGGTTTTCTTTTTAGGCGACGTGCAAAATCACTACCGTCCGAGTTAATGAACGGCGAAAGTTGTTGCAGTTCAAGTTCATCATTTAGGGTGGCGGCTCTATGTAAACGTTTCCCTTTTATTTATGGGTGCAGTTTGTATAGAGCCTAGGCTCTAAACAATCAAATTGGAACCTACTTTCAAATAGTGTTGAGAAATGTGGTTCAAATATTGAAAATCTTTGTGATAGCCTTAACATATATTTTCAATTTTATTTATAAATTTTAAATATTAAAAAATAGTATAGATCGACAGATCTATGAAAACTTGAAAATTGACTGTCAAAATATGTGTTACAAAATATACTATTTTCAAAAAAACAATTTCTCATGTCCATGCATCTTGATGTTGAGATGATCAATTTGAGGATATCTGGGCATCAAAACAACCTCTTCTAGTGAAAACTTTGAGGTAGGCTCTAATTTGATTGTTTAGAGCCTCGACTCTATATAAGCTTTTCCCTTCTTTATTATTATTTAGTGATTATTTATAAAGAGACTATTTACCTTTTGAATAAGAGGTCGTAACTATTCTCATGCATTAGATGTCAAATTGGATGCTTGGGGTGATTCATGGAGTTGAGAATTTCTTTTGTACTCATGTTAAAAAAAAAAAAATTGTGTTGTGTCAATGGCATTATTTTTTTTTTAGTTGGGTTTGTATAGAGTCGAGGCTCTAAACAATTAAAGTAAAGCACACCTTCAAATCGTGTAAAAAAATATGGTTTCAATACTAAAAATCTTTGTGATAGCCTTAAAATATATTTTCATCTTTAATTATAAAATTTCAAGCTTAAAAAATAGTACGGATAAAACAGATCTATGAAAACTTGAAAATCTTGAAAATTGACGATCCAAAAATGCATTACAAGATGCATTATTTCTAAAACTTACAATCCATGTTTCTCCCATGTCCATACATCTTGAGGCCAAGATAATCAATTTGAGGATATTTAGGCATCAAAACAACCTCTTCTAATGAAACTTTTGATGCACGCGCTAATTTGATGGTTTATAGGTTCGTACTTCTATAAACTTTTTTCTTTTTTTGGAGGATAAGTAATAAATGACATTCTTGTAACACCCAGTTTGAAATTTAAAAAACAAGAATGATTGTGACCTCTTTATACAAAAGGTAAATGGTCTCTTTGTAGACAATCTTTATTATTTATTGTTAATAAAAACAGGCAAGGGACTTCTTCTCCACAATTTACACAAAATAGAAAAGTATGGTTTGCATAAGGTTGTAACTTTAAACAATCAAAGTACGTTGCATCTTAACCTTTGTCATGATATACAATTTTAGTGTAAGGAATTCTTAGGATGATGCAAAAATCTATTTTTATTTTTTATATAAAATTTTAAACTCTAAAAGTGGTACATATCAAGCAAATCTATAAATGCATGAAAACTTTTAAAATAGACAATCTAGATAATATGTTACATGATATAATACTTCTAGGTCTTGAAATCTCTTTTTTCCTCCATTTCAATACATCTCGATGTCGAGATGATCAACTACATGTCATTCCAACATCAAAACAAACTGTTTTGAAGGATTTTAGAGATGCATCTTAATTCTACATTTAAAGGTGTCAACTTTATATAAACTGTATCCAAAAAATAAAGGACATTGTTTCCATGAGTCTTAGAACTCATACATACATATGCGTCCCGCTATCAAAATTTATTTTTGAGATGGATTTTGGATCTAATCTTTTAGCATATATATGATCTCTAACATGGAGGTCATGAATATATACACAAACAAATTTCTAGAAACCAAAAATGATATTTTTTGAAGAAAATCTATTGATCACTGATTTCTATTTTTTTCTAAGAGGGACCACTAGCTAACATCCATAAGATGGGTGTCCAATGCTTTGGGGGACGCAAATGTAGTTATCCCTCCTCCCCCGACAGGTAAATAACTTTTTCCAAAAAGAAAAACAATCCCAAGTACACAACCTTTATGAATTTTTTGAATGATTTATGTTTAGGAGACCTCTAACCATATCTTTGCTAAAGGGCTTTCTCAAATAATCAAAGCAAAAGTTTTCAAGACGAAGGTGCCATAACCAATACTAATCATGCACGATGGTTATATGGTGTGGTAACTCTCGTTAAGCAATTTCAGAGGGAAAATGCAATTCTTTGTATCGGAAAACGTTCTAATATTTAAGTAACCTTCGTATCTGTAAGATCACATACCCCATATTTGGATAAGCAAACTTAAATAGACAGCATGCTAAAGCAGGCATAAATATACACGAGTAATATAAATATGCTATATTGAGGCTTCAATGACTCAGTACAACACGTGTTAGGAGTTGCGAGTTGGTTCAAGCAGAAAACTCAAAAAGAGTAAGAGATAGGCCCTAAAAGATATGGTTAGAAGTAGTGAGAAAAGATATGGCATCACTGAGAGTATGATCCTTAATAGAGCAGAATGACAGACTATGATTCATATAGAGGACCCAAATAAATAAGAAAATTCTTTGATGATGATGATGGTTAAGGCTTTAATAAAATTCGACTTCTCGCCTAGCATGTTTGATGATAAATTGATTTATTGTCTTAGGCTAGCAAAATGTTGCCCCACGGATGCGTGGTAAAAATTCCCCGAAGTAGCCCGTATCCCATATATTCAATCGTTGAATTGTGTGACTCTTAAGGTATGAGATAGGAAAAAGTTTACATAAAGTTTTAAAATGTTGAACTAAGGTGAACTTCAAAAATCTATTATAAAAGGTTATTTTGATGTTAGAAAACCCTCTATTTGATCATCTCAACATCGAGATG
The DNA here is from genome assembly GCF_054954075.1 of Amborella trichopoda. Classification (NCBI taxonomy): domain Eukaryota; kingdom Viridiplantae; phylum Streptophyta; class Magnoliopsida; order Amborellales; family Amborellaceae; genus Amborella; species Amborella trichopoda. The sequence goes on along the minus strand of NC_142347.1, from coordinate 20,928,132 downwards.
TGTGAATATGAAAAGAAAAAAGATTCCAAGTCTTAAAACTAGTTTATCTCGCAATACATTTTCTAGACTGTCGCTTTTCAAGATTTTCAAGTGTTTATAGAACTACTTGATTTGAACCATTTTGGAGTTTAAGATTTCATACTTAGAGATGAAAATAGATTCTCAAGCAAAATTTGTTATATATTTTAAATTTAAGATAAAATTTGGAGGTATACCTTAATTTGATTGTTTAAGGTTGCAACCTTGAACAAACCACATCCTATGAGATAATATTTGAACATTTTTCTTCAAATACTAATCCGATCAATTTTTCTTTTCTTTTTCCTTTTGGTATGGAAAAGGAGATGATCTGCAGTGGTAAAACGTTTTTGGATGTTGGTTAATCCCCTTCTTCTTTTTGTTGGGTAGGTAAGCAATAAAGATTCAAACCGGGACATTGTGTTGCTATGGTTATTCTCTTACTGCAACAAAATAAGCGAGGCCTTTGTGATGTGAGAGTGATAGAGAGTAGGGAGAGGTGTAGAGAGAGATAGAGAGTAGAGAGAGGTGTTTGTGCGCCCTTGTGACTAATGCATTCGAAAGTGTGATGTATGATTGTAATTCCACATCAATGAGGTGGAGAAGTTGAGTGCGGCATAGGGCCGATAAAAGCAGACAGCAACCACTTGTCAAAGTATGCCTTTCTCGGCCTTTTTGACTAAGATCAAGCGCAGTATCTATTTTTATCAGTTTAATATTTGATACGTGGTCCATAAGATCACATGACATTAAATTAACTTTTAGTGGGGAAGGGGCCACCACACTAGCTTGCTAGTGGGCCCTTGAGCGTTGCACACTCTTACCGAATAAACTCCAAATTTCTTTTGTCATCTCTATTTTGTTCCCATGTCTCTGTTTTTCTCCGCCCTCCTCTCTCTCTCTTCTTTCTCTCTCAAATGACGTTGAACCCCCTTGCATTTTTTAGAGAATTGAGTTTATGTGGCTTTTGAAAGTTTTACGAGTGATTGTAAAAAAATATTTGATACATGCACATAAATTCAGTGGGAGTGTGGTTTTCCGTGGACCATACTATACAAACAACATTTACAGATATCGATTTGTGCTTGACGGTCTAGGCTAGTCAATTGAAAAAAAACCCATATTACCTGGGCATAGAATACAAATTGATGAGGGTTGGGCATATAATACAAACCGATGAGGGTTTTAATGGGTTATTCCTTAATGAGGTTGAAGTATACCCGAATGACTGAGCTGAGAGATTGTGTGACTCTTGTGTGTGATGGTGGCCTACAGAGACAAGGGCTAAAGCCTCATCCATGTACCATCACACGGCATACATATTGATAGACTGTTTCGAAAAAGCAATCCACCTTTTAGGGTGAAGCGTATGCATGTGCGAGAGATACCCCTATGCATCATAGAGTTGTGGTGGCATCAGGTCTAGGTGACATTGACTCATCTTTAGGGGAGGACCTAACATCCACAGACTGGAATTGCGATCCCTTGACTCATCGGCCAAATTTGGTGACTCGCTAATGAGCCTTTGCTTGGACTGTGGGTCATGGGAAACACTGGGTCAGTTCAATAAAGCAATTGTGGTCAGTAGTCTACAGTTGAACGTGGAGTGCTCCATGATTGTTGATTTAATTCTTAAGCCATATAGATCCATTTCTCATTAAATTAATCTAATTATGTTTGTTTTATGGTAAATATTATTTTAGAATTATAATTTGAATTTTTATGAACTTCTGAATATTTTATTTATAATTTTTGGATTTATAAAATTAAAGTTATTAATTTTACAATAGTTTAAATATTCAAATAAATATTCTAAAATTATTTTTATTGATTTTAAATATAAAATAAAATTTCATAGAGGCCCATTGTGCACATGGGCCCACCATGTTCTAGAAGGTAGGGCTGGCACACCCCACCCTTTATTCTCTCTTATTCTCTTTCCATGTTGATAAGATGTGGTATGTGGTCAAATGAAATCTTGAGGTTGGAAAATATTTGACTAAATTTTGACTTCATATGTTTTGAAAGATTTTATGGAAAGTATGAGTAGGTTTGTGCCATTTTATGGAATGTATAATATTTTATTGAAATTAATTTGACCTACTTTCTATTGATGAGAAAATGGTTTAGGGAATGGGATAAGGGATCATGCACCTTCCATAATGTTGATGGCCCATATATGGAATGGATGTCTCAGATCTCTCACCCCACAAGTCACCCTTAATCGACGGTCTATGTTCGATCTCACTTAAGAGATAAATTATGAGAAACCCTAAACCCAAAATTCTTCTATAAATAGGGGGTCATCCTCCTTCATTCTGCACATCTCTCTCTTCTCTCTCTCTAAGGGGCACTCCCCACTTCTCTCTCCTCCCTCTTTAACCCTTCTATGGCCCCTCTCTATCCTAGTCCTTCTCTCTCTTACCTATAGAGGGGGCACCCCCAACCCTAGGGTTTACCCCACTCTCTCTCATCTCATTAATCCTAAGGGTTGGGTGGTATAGGATACGCCAAAAAAATAAGTCTTGGGGTTAGGATCTAGGGTTGATAAGTTCAAAGAGGGTTTTATAAAATAGTTTGGCCCAAACTCGTTTTTCTAGTTGAGATTGAAGTTAATCGTCGATCCCGCGCAATTGGATGGTAGTAACTTGGTGTGGCGTGTAATAAGCCCAGTTGAGGTAATCTTCTGTATTCTCCAAATTTATTTATTGCAATCTTATATTTATATTCTCAAGTATAATGCTTAGTTATTTCAATGGCATCAAGTTTTTAATATCTTGATTTTATTGTTATGTTGATTTTATTTTAAAACATGTGTTATTGTAACAAGACCACTTGTAAGTGATCTTTTACCAAAACAAAAAGGGTAAAAAACAAAAAAATTATTATTCCCGATAAAAAATCACATAGGTCTTTCTTTCAGGAGGAAATAATGCAAAAAAGATTATTAGAGTTTACGTAGTTTTCCACTTTTTAAAAGAAAAATGGATTTTAAAAAAATCAATTTGTAACTTGACGTATTTTAGAAATAAAGAAAAATGGATTTAAAAAAATTAATTTGTAAGTTGATGTACTTTAGAAATAATGAAAAAAGAAGGAAAAATGTATAAAAAAGTATTCATGGCCAAAACACTTTCCACATCTTTGCCCAAAATGATAAAAAAAATATTAAATAAATTTCTATTCTTTGGGGTTTTATTATTTTTTATTATTTAATTTTTTTTAAGATCCCAAGCTTAGCCTCCATACTCAGGATGTAACCAAGCTAACCAGGCTAATTGGCCAAGTAGACCCGAAAACCGCCCAAGTTAAAGGAAACCTAGCCAAGAAATAGAAAAAACATCCAAGTAGGAGGCCTACTAAGATAGCTCAGGTAAGGGTTCCAACCCCTAGCAGTGAACTGTCTCATCCAGTGGGCGAGTCCGAGTAACCGATCCAGTCCGATTTGACCAAACTAGTTTTTCTACATTGGTTCCAATATATACTTCGATCCTAACAAGTTCACTCCCAAGATCCAACTAATCCGACTAAAAATCAAAATAACGTCGAGTTTGTTCGGTGAAAATCAAAGTTTCTCTAATCTTATTGTCAAGTGTTATCAATGGACCTCAATTTGACTCAGTAATAAAAGGTCGATGGGTCTTGGTTTAACACAACTTGAAGATGATCGATTGACCAAATTTACGAATCCCACAAATTGGTACTATAGAGTCCTATGTTCATGCTACTAACTCTTCAAAATTTTCGGTGATCAAACAACTTCTTCTTATCTCTGTGGGAGTAAAACGGTTTATTGAAGTTGTCTGTTTCCACATAAATTCGTTGTTTTCAATAGAACGAACTCTTGGTCTTACTCTTGCAACTCACCTCTTTATAAAATTTAAATATATTAAAATAGAGTAAAGTAATCCTTAGTGACGTGTTGGAAAGATATTTGGGGCCATACGAAAAAGAGAAGGGGATGAAATAATAAAATATGAGAATGTATACGAGGAGGGCCATTTATCGTTGTTACAGGTCACAATTACTCTAATCACCAAATGTCAACTTGGATGGTTTGGGGTGATGTCAATTTGGATGGTTTGAGGTGTGTTGAAGTATATAATATATAAAATATATAAGTAAAAGGGAAATATAACCTACAGAAAAGGAAAATGGCGCTGCAATAAGGGTAATACATTTCATTATGGTAGGATTCTAGTTATTCATAAGTAGTTATAGATAACTATAATTATAGTTAAATTTGTATTAAATTATTTTATTAATACTTGATTTTATACACATAAGGGAGTGATTTCATACAACAATAAATTATAGTGCTAAGAAACTATGAAAAAGAAATTATTTGGAAAAGTCGATACCCAAATTTCCACCCTTATGTCCATCTAAGACCTTATCTTTTTCACTCTCATTCTTTCTCTCTATCTCTCCCTCTAAAAAGAGGACACTTCAATTCTCTTACTCACTTTGTCTCACTCTCTACGTCTATCCGTCTATCCCAAGAGCTGAAAATTATTCTTTTGAGAAAATCCAGTATACTCTAAACGATTTATTACGACAATCACACACACGCATGTATATGCATATGCACGAATTCCATAGAGTTATAACTTATTTAATAAACATACTAGTTCATATAAAGTTAAATTAGATCTAAGTTTATACATAATAGAACTTTGCTTTGATAGGAAAATGAAAATCAATAGTTAAATATTTATAGTTGGTCATTCATGTATGATTTTGAACTCTCAAATGCTTACAAGTGACAATATTATAATAGCAATAAGGCCTTCACCAAAATTTATTTGTCATCTTACTAACGGCATTCATATCTTATAGTATATCATCTTTTTTATCAAATTATTTGCTGGATCGTATTGTTAACGCGTAACATTTTTTATTTTTAATTCTAGTCTTATGTTATACAATCCCTGGTTTAACGCATAATATTTTTTATTTTTAATTATAGTCTTATGTTATACAATCCCTATTAAAAATATGACATGTTTATATGAACTTTATTTAGGTGAAATTCTTGAGTTAACAACAAGAATTGCTGAAACTTTTCTCATTTATTATAGTTTCTATTAATACATCAAATAATTTCTTAACCATGAGAAATAGAATGCTCAAAACACGTATGTAGAAATAGAAATATCTATGAAAAATTATTCGTTATAATATAAAACGAATATATTTTTAAAAAAAATCTTAAGGGTTTTGAAAAATATTTTTAAAATAAATATTATATATTATATAATACAGTGAAAAATTATATTTATATTATTATATAAATCATTTAAAATAAATAATGTAATAATATTAACTTATATAGCCTTCTATTATGTTACATTAAATAGGAAGACAAAATAATAGTAAATTATGAACAAATTTATTAAAAAAATTTGGAGTTAGAAAGAGAGAAAACTCAAAGTTGGTTCAAAAAAATTTAAAAAAAAAAAGAAAAAAGAAGAAGAAGAAACTATAACCTACTGGTGCATGTAACAATAATCCCTTAATTTAGACCTTAGATAGGTTTTACATTGCAATGCACAACATGTTTCTCAAATAAATTTGGGTAGCACATGGTATACAAATTACATGAGTACCAAGATTTTTATATTTTGGTGATTAATTTAGTTTTTTTTTTTTTTTGGGAATTCACCTTAGGATAAATTTTTAAAGTTATTTTGGATTAAAATATTCCGCTCAAGCAAACACAAAAATTTAGGAAAGTTTTGATTCATGGAGGCTGGAGGGGGGAAACAGCCTCATCTCCAAGAACATTCCACAAGGTCAACTGGCCTTAAACCTTTTTTTTGTGTGTGTGTGTGTTTGAATTGGCTATATTTTCTGAGGCTTTCATCATCATGATTATCAATATTGTTATTATTTGTTATTTGTTTTTAGGGCCGATCATCATCATTGATTATTATCACCACTATTATTATTATGTGATTGCTTATTTGGATTCTAAGTACATATCTATGCATTTTACCATTTGCAAAACCATTCGTTTATTTAGTTCCTTTCAATATAATCAAGTTTACAAATTTACTTACATAAATGCTTATTGCATATATGATATATATGTACCGTCCATTTCGTATTTACGTGATTAGTTATGTTAGATGTGATGTACATAATCCCACTAGTTGTATATTACTATATATATAAAATACATTGTTAAGCTAAAGTTAAGGGGTGGACACATGTCACAAAAAGAGAGATAGATAGGTAGATGTGTGTACTGCCTAATTTTTAGTGGAGAGACTCCTAAAATAAAAGACAATCCCCATCTTTAGGGAAGAGAGATGGAAAAGAGACATAAATGGAAAGAGATAGAAGTATGAGAGAATATTATATAGAAAGAGAGAGATGTGGATGAGAGAGATATGAGATAGATATATGAAGAGAAAATTAAGGAGTAGGAGATTTTTAGAAGAGAGCTTCATGGATAGAGAATATTTAGAGAAATGATCAATTCCCTTTTTAACATTAAGGAAATATAACTTAGAAATAAAGAAACTAGATATCTTTCATTATGTCAAGAGGCAAGATCATTCTTTCTTTCTAAATTTCTTCTTTTACATTTCCTATTTATAATCTTTGAGCTTATTAATAGGAACCTACCATATGGCTACCATATGATAATAATTATTTGAAACATATGGGAGGTCATATGCATATATATCATTATTGCATACACAGATTTTTTCCTAAATTACTATTTCCTAAATGTTTACATACATAGATTACTCTTGGATTTGAACAATAAAATATATATTGGTAAATGTTTGGAATAATATACCATATATAATATGTATATATTTCATATCCATATATGATAAAGCCATGTCAAATAAATAATGCTATTTATAAATTATGCCTTTAGTAAATTATTGTGTATATTAGAATAATTATCTATGCTCTCAAGTATATGGTAGGATAATTTCAAGTGTCATCATCATCGTAAAAGTCTTTTTCCAATTAATTGTGGTCGACTACATGAATTATGATCCGTCATTCTGCTCTATTAAGGTACCCTCAGTGAGACCATAAGTTTCCACATCTTTTCTCACTATTTATAACGATATCCTTTTTGGCCTATCCATTGCCTTTTTTTAGCTTCCACTTGAACTAACTCGCACCTCCTAACAGGTGCTATAGAGGATTTGTGCCACACATGGTTGGCCCACGTAAGTCTATTGTCTCTCATCTTATCACCTATTAGTGCGACACCTAATTTTTTATTGAATATATTCATTTCGAATTCTATCCCTTATTATTTTGACACTCATCCATCTCAACATCTTCATCTCTGCTACATTCATTCTATGGGTATATTGTATTTTATTGCCCAACATTCTATCCCATAGAGCAAAGCTGGTCTCACAACAATCAATTTTAAGTTCATGTATTATGATGATATACTGGAATGGATTAATTATGTGTTATTTTAAGCTTTTTACCATATATATATATATATATATATATAGAAAAACTCTTCCCAACGCCTATAGGCGAATGGGAACAGTGATTTTGCCTATCTATTATCACCGTTTGTTTCAATTTAATAAAACGAAGGGGTGTGATGAAACGAAACCCCACCTGCGCGCGAAACCTGATTGGTCCAAAAGCCTTAAACCCAAATTTATTTCAGGCCATACTCCACTCTTCCTCACTCGCTCTATTTTTAGCCACGGGGCAGATGCCTCTCTTCTCTCTTCTGCCAAAAACGTGCCCAAAACCCTCTCGATCTTTCAGGCTACCAAAGTCAGCACCAAAGACCTCTTGACCTTCTTGGTTGCCATAGAAGTTGGAGCTCCGCCACGCAAAGTTCTTCGGCATCAATTCTGGTGAGCGCACCTCAAATATTATCCTCATGTGTTTTTTGTTTTGCTTAAATCCAACCCACAATTTCTGAATAAACTCCAACCCTAAATCAAGAATAAAACCTTTTTTTTTTTTTCAAAAAAAAACCCAAAATTTGATGCAAATACAGTCCCAAAGCTCAACTCGTTTTCCTCACGCCTATGGTATTCTACCTTAATTCTCTTCTCCTCAGCACCTTGCATTTTCATTGATTAGGATCTTTGTGAAAGTTTGTATTAAGCAGTGGTATGGAACAAGATATAGCAATTGAAAAAAAAAAAAAACAAACAAACTCTTGTCGAATTGCTGAATATGATCTGCCTGAACATCGGATTCCTCAAGTTCCTCAAAAATTAGCTTTGCAAACATATTATATTTTGCCAAACCTAGCACTGAAAAGGAAAATCAGTCACAAATATTAAATAGACGGATGACATATACAGTAAAAAAGACTTAATGGCTTAGAATTATGTTACCTCAAATATTAATTCAAGTAGGTACATCTCAAATTTGTGAATAAAGCTCTTCTTTTTTTTATAAAAATTGATATTTTTTTTTATGGTATTACTTTGTTAATTTTGGTTTGATTTGTGCATTTTTAACTCATCGTTCATTGGGTCAATTGGGTGGTTTTAGTTCCTTTCTCTTTTGTTGTTGCTTTTTTTTTTCATTTTTTATATGGCCCTGAAGTGATTGTAGAGCAAAATTTTGGAGTGGTTTTTTGTTTTTCTTTTACAGATCGAGTGCTTGTTTTTTTGTTTTTTGTTTAGTAACGTTTGCTAATACTTGGAATTACTGAGCAAAAAATATTTATTGAGAAATGAATATTAAAAAAAATCATTTTTTTAATTTGCCTTGGAGCATGGATGTGGAACGTTTGTGATCCTGAGTTGACATTGTTATTACTATCATTAGTACTATTTTGTTCCTCTCTCTCTCTTGCAAATAGTGCTCTCTTTGTTGTTTCCTCAAAAAATAAACACTTTTTGTTGGTGTGCATACGATACTTTTTTCTCTCCATAAATTTAGAAATTTTGACTTCAATTAATAGTTTCTAGGTTTTCATTGCCTTGATAAGTTTCATTTGTAAGCTTTTAGCTACTTTTTGAATGAATGATCTTGGATTTGTTTCTAATGTATATTACAATCGTTAGGCAAATTACTTTCTAAAAAAAAAATTCCTAAGCAAATTAACTTGGATTTAGAATAACATGATTTTCTGGCCGCATTTTATGTATAAAGTAAAATGAACTTTGTTTTTGAATGTTGCACTTTTTTGAAGTGCGGCCTCCCAATATAGAGGAGCTCTATTATGTTTTGCTGAGATTAGCAGGGTTGGGTAGGACACCTACTCATGCGTTTAGTAAGATTGGGTAGGACCAACCAAGGACTCCAAATACAATCCTCGAGGTTATCAGGGTGAAGACAATGTGGTAGGCCACCCACACCATATCCCATCATTATTGTTGAATTGCTTTAGTATTCACTGTTGTGCTATTTTTGCCAATTAACATTCGGTTTTATAATGTAGTGGGAGGACATCCACCATAGCACAAAGCTCTTGAGAGATAGTATCAGATCCAAGGATTGGGATTTGGCCACTGAGGCATTCGGCAACCTATCAAAGTATTGTCCAATCCCATTAGAGGAGCCCCATGATGACAATGTGAGTGATGATGTACTTGGGGACATTGAAGAGAGCAGCTCACGATCGAAGGATTAGATCCCGACACAACCCATTCCTACGCTAGTGCTAACGGAGGAGGCTGGACAGTATACTATGCGTATGTCATGGATGCCTCAACATCAGAATCTCCTTCCTCTCCCTTCAACATTACTAATTCAAAAAATGGGCATGAGTGTGGTGCTCAGGCTATTGTGGACGAAGCTTGCCATGATTCTCCATCTGATGAGGACATAGATGCAATAGATGGAGAACGAGATCCTATACTTATAGATGCAGAGGTAGCCCTAGCAAGAGGTGCAAATATTGAACCGGCAATAGGAATGACATTTTCTGACGAAGATGACGCTTATGATTATTATAATAAGTACGTAAAATTGGTAGGGTTTGGTATAAGAAAGGGAATGACCATATGGAAACATGGCAGAAGAATTAGTTGGATTTTAGAATGTTGTAGGCAAGGTTTTCGTATTGAGATGTACGATGTGAGTGAAAATGCTCGCCCCCACACAAAATGTGGATGTCAAGCAAAGATCCACATGAAGAAAGATGAGAAGAATAGATGGGTTATTGCGAAGGTTTTAAAAGAACATAATCATATTCTCACAACGCCCAACAAGACTAGATTCATTCGCTCTCATCGAAGATATCGAACACATTGAAAAAGGTAATTGACACATTAGAATCTTTTATGGCTAAGTCTAGGGTTATGATGGATTATCTTATTGAAGAGGCCGGTAGGGCAGAAAATGTCACTTTCATTGAGAAAAACCTTGAGAATCACATAACTAGAAAAAGAAAACAACTAAAAGAGAAAGAGGGTAATGTTGTCGTGAATTGGACCCTAACTTCTTTTATAGAGTTCGACTTGATGAGATGAGGAGGTTGTTTGGTGTTTTATGCGTTGATTCAAAGTGTATATTGTCATACAAATTTTTTAATGACGTGGTAACCTTTGACACTACATGCCAAACAAATGAATACAGTATTTCCTTCGAGTTAATCATCACGCTAACACAATTTTCCTCGGATGTTCTCTCATCTTCAATAAGACTACTTAAACCTTCATTTAGTTATTTGAGAACTGGCTAGAGGCAATGGGAGGCCACCAACCAGTTACAATTATCACGGATCAGGGTTTAACTATAACACATGCAGTTAAGACAATTATTGCAAATACTAATCATCACATCATGGGAAAGTTTAAAACACATCTAGGCCATGTTGAGCATGCACACCCATTATTCTTAGAGGTATTCAAGAAGTGTATTGCAACCTACACAGTTGAGCAGTTTGAGGCTGATTGGTTGGCTATGATTCAGAAATTTGATCTTCAAGAGGAAAGTTGCCTCAAGTGGTTATATGGTTGTCGCACTCAATGGGTTGATGCATACATAGCTAATAGGTTTACAGCCGGCATGAAAACCACACAACGAAGTGAAGGGTTCAATCGTCATTTAAAGATGTATGTCACTTCTGGTACATGTTTGCAAAAATTCATGAATGCTATTGAAATGTTACAAAATAAGAAATTCATCAAAGAAAAAGAAAAAGTAAAGATCTTGCATCCACACATGTTCTAAAGACAACTTTCCTTATCGAAGAACATGCAGCAAAGACATACACTAAGAAAGTATTTAAAAAGTTCCAAGAAGAGGTGATAAGGTCCTCAAATTACTTTAGCAAATTAATAGAAGGCAATGATGAATTTGCCAAATATAAAGTGGAAGACATTCGCGGTGTGCCAATCACTCGGACAGTTACATTCATTAAATCAAAGAAGAAGTGTACATGCACATGTCATTTCTTTGAGCGTGTTGGAATCCCATGTTCACATATGCTCAAAGTGTTCAACATGAGGAATATATTGAAGATCCCATCTAACTACATTTTGAGCCGGTGGACAATGGATGCGAAGAAGGGTCTCAAAGACAAATGTGGTGCTAGTAGTCAGTTATCTCTAAATTTTCGAGTTTCATTCGACGTCATGAGCTTTATGACCTTGTGAGAACAATTGTAGAACCAATATTAGAAAATGATGATCTATTTAAAAAAGTGAAGTCGGGTTTCTCCAAGTTAGCTGAGGAGGTCAATGCAATAAGAGAGTCTTTGTCGAATACTCATGCACCAGCAGCCTCCACTATTGCAGTGTTTTTGAAAATGAAGTATGTGGCTGTATCAGATCAGTTGATGCCTTCCCCCTTGTACTTGATCCACCACATGCACGAGCAGTTGGACGACCAAGGACTAAAAGGATAAAACCTTCATGGGAAGAAGGGTCAAAAGCTTCTACACAAAAAAAATACTAAGAGGAAATGCCACCCACTGGAAGGAAGTGTAAAGTTTGCAATATGAGTGGACATGACAAGCGTAACTATCCGATGAAGACGCGTGAGCTGTAAGTGCATGTTTGCTTTATGCATTGAATATAATAAACATAATTGTTTCTATTTAGCTTGAGTTTTCATATATCTTCTGCTTTACGTAATGGACTTACAATACGTCTTTCTCTTATAGAGCTACTGAGGACCTCGAACCGAGTTGAGGCTATGACAAACGAAAGGGCTACAATTGCACAGAGGATATGACAAATTGCGAAACTGCATTTACATCGAAGATATGGCAATTTGCAGGGGTTCATTTGCACATATATTTAAAGGATTTTTTTTATTGACTAATTTTTTGAATTTTGGAGATGGAAAAACCCGTTTTGTTCGTTGACTTTGGGGGTTATGTGAATATTCAATGAAAGTTGTAGGCATGTAAAATACCCATTTATGGCGCATGTAAAGGATTTTACTAATTTTTTGAATTTTGGAGCTATTACACTCCCCTATTTGACATTACTCTTCCATTCGAATGATGCAGCGAGGTTGTCCCCTTTGAGCATGTATTCAAAGGCGTTATTGATCTTTGAGAATGGGACTGAACGTGTGATAAACGTCTCCATGTGATGTGTACCTTTTTAATGTTGTCAAAATGAAAAAAGGATAATCTATTCTCATTTATATTTTAGGGATCCTATTAAAGAGAAATCACCATTAACACAATAACTTATCCATTCAACCAACAACACAATAACTTATCCATTCAACCAACAGTAACCATTCACCATTAGCATAATCAAACTATTGAATAAAAATCAATGTAACAACAAGTCCATTCAACCAGTAGTAACTATGAGAAATTAATAACCCATAAGAGAGAAATTATCAAATGACGCCCATGAATATAGTAGAAATCTACAAAAAACTCAATAAAAAAAAGCTGAAGAGAACTAATAAAAGGAAGAAAAACTCCAGGGAACACACCAGTTGAAAGTCAAGGGTCTTCTGTTGAAATCAAAAGCCCACACAACTAGCCAAAGAAAATAGAAGAGAAAGTAATAGTTGAATGAAAAATTTAGTAAGACTCTACAAAGTATTGCTAAAGTTTTCTTGGATGCTTTTGTGGACAATGTCTTTCATTTCGTCGAACAACCCATGCTGATTCAGGTATGGTGGATTCTCCCTTATAACTAAATTGGTAGCATGTTTAGTTTAATGGTTGTCGGGTTAAAAGAATTAGTGTGTGATTGGATAACATGGTAGTTGAGCTAGAAGCTCTGGCCATTGAATGTTAATCCTTTTGAATACATTATCTGCCAATCTATATTAAAAAAAGAGAGTCATAAGATATACTTCTGAGCAATGTTTCCAACATTGGAAACGGTTCCCGACTCTCTAGGGATGGATTCTGATTCAATCCCATCCGAGTTGGGTGATTCCCTCGCTGGATCAATCCATATTTAACAAAGAAAGTAAAAGGAGAAGCCAATAAGAAATTAAAAGAGGAAGTTGGCCCTACAATGAGTAATACAAAGAATCAGTAATTATTCATCTCAGATAAATTATATGATGTCCATATTTGCACCAGATCCCAAATCAAAAAAGTAAAACGGCACCTCCAAAATCTGGGTGAAGTTGTTAACTTCATATAAAACAAAGAAACTTCCACAAGAAAGCTTACAACTAGTGGAGGAAGACGTCCATTGTAGATTCATTTCTGTGTATCTGTATTTTGACAACATGGGATATAGATACATTGTAAGCTTAAGAATTGGCACAAAATAAAATTTGGGATCATTATTTTCTCTTTCAAGATGTGATTGAAGAACTAGAAGAGATAAACCAATTATCAACTACTTCACAAAAAAGGCCACACTTATGTATTTCTTCACTAGAAACAGAAGATTTGTACCAGTGACTTATTCACAACTCCTAGTTTTTTATATCTACGAGAACCTAGGTCTCCTTTAAAGTTAAAATGATCACTTGTTTCATTTAAAACTTGGTGCCAACAAGCATCGGAAGTAACCTTGGAGTAAGATGCTTCAACAAGGGTGAAGCACAACCAAAAAGGCTTACGTTGAGGAGAACCAGGCTCTTAGAGAAGAAAGCATTCATTAATGTTTGAATGGAAGCAGGATAGATAGCATGGATGGAAAATCATAATAAAAAATTCATCTTCACTTTGAAATTTTAAAGAAATATCCTTTCCTCTTTTTTTAGAAGAATCATAAAACAATATTTTTAGTAGTTTAGTTTTCACCAAAATCGCATACAAATCCTGAGCATTGTTTGGTTTTCATTCCTTAGTCTTAGGAACCATGTTTTAGGTAATCATCATGGTCCCAAAACAAGTGTAGTGATGCATTCCTAATGATTAGAATTCCTGCTCGTGTGAGTTCAGCCTGAGCATTTTCCGTTAAGGTTTATTCATATTTTAATGGATGAATTGAATTTGTGCATTGATGGTTGCAAAACAGTCACAAAACTAGATATAAAGGAAAAAGAGGAATGCCTCTAAACAATGGAATGCTTTAATAATAAATGACCAAAACTAGATATAGAGGAAAAAGAGGAATGCCTCTGGCCATTGAATGTTAATCCTTTTGCATACATTATCTGCCAATCTATAAAAAAAAATAGTCATAAGATATACTTCTGAGCAGTGTTTCCAATATTGGAAATGGTTCCCGACTCTACAGGAGACCTCTTTGGTATTGTCTTTGGTACTGTCTTTGGTAACCTGAAAGATCGAGAGGGTTTTGGACGTGTCTTTGGCAATAAGAGAGAAGAGGGACATCTGCCCTGCGGCGGAGAAGAGAGCGAGCGAGGAAGAGAGGGGTGGCCTAAAATAAATTTGGGTTTGAGGCTTTTGGGCCAATCAGGTTACGAGCACAGGTGGGGTTTCGTTTCATCATACCCCCTCGTTTCATTAAATTGAAACAAACGGTGATAATAGATAGGTGAAATCACTGTTCCCATTCGCCTATAGGCATTGGGAAGAGTTTTCCATATATATATTGCTATCCTTTTTTGGTCCTTTTTTGGTGAGGGAATTTTTTGAGGTTCTATTAAAATTTTCATTGAATATGTTTTGTTATTATTATTTATATTTTATTAGGTACACAATCAATCAAGCTTTTTAGAATTTTTGGATCAACTTTTACAACTATTAAATAAATAATTTTTTGGAGCTTTAATTGAGGTACATGTAGTAATAGAGTTTTTTTCTTTGCTGAATAATCCATGTCTTTGCAAAGGCTTTCTCTTTGCTGAATAGTCTCTTTGTAGTAGAAGTTCTTTTCTGATCTTTCCCATAACGAGCTATGTATTGTACAAAAGTTTCCTTTTATTATTTTTTTAAGACCAAGTACGTGTTAAAGTAAATGTATGAGGGTTGTGTTAGATGGCTCACTGTGGGTTGGAAGAGGCGGGGTATTGTAGGGTTTTGGCTAACCTAAGGGTTCGCCCATAGGGTTTTGATGGAATGATTTTTTTTTAAACTACATTTTAGGTACTAGATTTTAGGTTCCGAGTAATTTAAGTTTTAAGTTTTCTTTTAGGCTATTAGTGTCTTTTATTTCATAGAGAATTTAGGTGTAGAATTGGTAATTTTATTTCTAAGAGATCAGTGTCTATATTTAAAATTGATTAATGATTTTTAAGGAGCAAGTTAGCTTTTAGGGCATTTCTTTAATAAACGGTGCTGTTGGTATATAGCCTAGGCTCTAAACGATCAAATTAGAACCTACCTTAAAATAGTGTCGAGAAATGTAGTTTCAATAATGGAAATCTTTGTGATAGCCTTAAAATATATTTTTATATTTATTTATAAAATTTAATGCTTCAAAAACAGTGTAGATCAACATATCTTTGAAAACTTAAAAATCTTGAAAATTGACGGTCCAAAAATGTGTTACAAAATACACTATTTCCAAAACTTGAAATCCATTTTTTTCTCATGTCCATGCTTCTTGATGTCAAGATCATAAATTTGAAGATATTTGGGCATCAAAACAACCTCTTCTAGTGAAATTTTTGAGGTAGGCTCAAAATTGATTGTTTAGAGCCTCGACTCTATATAAACTTTTCCCTTTAATAAAATATATTGAAAAGAAAAAATAACGGAGAATAGAAAAAGAATTTATTTTGAGTATTGTGAACGGACCTTTTTGGCGGGGATTAGAGCGAAGTGCTTGCAAACTTTGAGAGATCACCCTCTTAGAATGTACATTGTGGAAGATAACAATGATTACCGTGCTGTAATCCGTGGGGTTAGATCGAAGTGCTTAGAGTGTTCAAGTCCAAGGTAATGTATTAAAGAAAGTATCAACATAATGCAATGGACTTTAAGAACCATCTTTTAAAAATAGATATTAGAGTGCCTTAAGCCAAATAACAAAACAGATGGCAACCACCACCACTGGGTAGTTTGAGCCAAAATGATTGAATAAATGGCAACGGCCACGAGCTTTGAAGCTTAATTTTGATGGGCCCAAGGCAACCAGAACATGGGATAGCGAGAGATCACCAGACATAAATCTTATATCTTTCTTAGGTCCAATGGTAATATGCATGGCTAAATAAGTGCGAAGGTGAGCCGTGCTTGGGTTATTAGACAGTAGAAGACATAAAATTGTAGGGGAAATTTATCAAAGTATATTTGACATTTGATTTGATGGGTAATTTGAAATTTGGTTAAAAGAAAGATGAGCAACTTGAAATTAGACAAAAAAACTATGGGTAAAAAATGTTACACATTTTAAATCGTAAGTGTAGTTAGACAAATTTAGCACATGACACAAAAAACATTGCTCAGTGCATCCTAGGGAGAGATATTTGCCAGGGGCAACTGAAGGGACTTTTTGACGAGGTAGCACAGAGTGAATAATTATTCTGATAGAATCCAAATATATATATAGGAGTTAAACGCTCTTGCAAAATAGTGAATCTCCAAGAACTTGCTAAATGGTGTCTCAATTACAATTTGGTACTCCAGTTGAAAATGTTTTGTAGGGTGTGTCAAGACTCATTCTTGTACAAGACAAAGTTATACCTAGCCTCAATTTTGGTATATTCAATGGAGTATACTAACGTTCTAAAACCAGGAATTGGGTTTTGGATTGTCCACCTGCTATATCGATATAGGTTAGCCGAATTGGTGAAAAATCACTCAAAAAAACAAAAAAAATAAAATCAAGAGGATTTTTTTGGGGGAGGGGAGCTGGGCTGCCTACCCATCAATTCTGATCCGAATCAATAATTCCCAATCTGGATCGTTGTTTCAAAACAATCATGACAACCTTGAAAAGAAATAGAGTAATTTATTCACACACCCCATCAAATTAGTGTTATTTAAAAAATCCCGGTGAAAATGTGAATATTACATTTCATATCCAGTTTTCATTTTTTTGTTTTTTCCCAAATTATCCTTATTTCAAAACTCGAAACCCTGAAGTTTTTATACATCTTTGTTAACTGCCAGTGGGCTTGCTAGATGCTGAGAAGACTTTTTCAAAAATTAGAAGATTAAAGAACTTCAAAATCTGGAGGCTTCCAAGGAGCCCACAAGCCTTAAAACTTCAAATTTTGAAAATCCAAGAGTTAAAAATATTTTGATTTCTAAACTTCAAAGTTTCAAAATCCAAAAAATTTCATGCTTGTTTTAGTGTTTTATAATAGATGTTAAATTTTGGACCTTCAAAATTTGAAGTAGGTCAATGTAGTAATTTTAAAACAATTATGAAAAATTAGATATGAACATAATACTGTAAAAGATTTAGAGAAAATTATGTAATATCCGTTTTATTTTTCGTTATTAAAAAAATACCTAATAGTTTATGTTCTTACTGATATGTCCGTTTTTTCAACTTTATAACCATTTTTTAAAAATGATTATTTTACCCATATTCAGTTTTTCAAAAACCAAAATTAGACCCATTTACTTTGCATTTTTTCTTCTCACTCTTACCTCTCTCACAAGAAATCCCAATCTATATCTCTTACATCTCTCGCAAGAAAGGGGACCTGACTGATATGATGATGGCGGTAGACAAGGAGACAAGAGGAGCAGAGGGTGCCAATGATGCAGTCCAAACACAACATGTTGCATTCGCTCTTGTTTGAATGGCCATGTGACTTGCATTGGCAAAAGACGTTGTTCCTAAAAGGGGTTTGAACCATGGTGGCCGAACTATCACCATCTCTTCCTTAAAATCACCAAGAAAATTAAACCCCATTTACGTTTACTTGGTAAGTCAACCACGTTACCTCTCTATCGTTTTTTCTTCATTTGCCGTTCTCTCTCATCTTCCTTCTTAGTTTCTCTTTTCAAATTTTATGAAGTTGAAAGAAAAAACAAACATATCTGTAATAATAGAAACTCTTAGGCATTTTTATAATAACATAAAATAAAAGTAATTTTTAACATGCCTTGATGCGATTGTGAATCACTGTGTTAATTCAAATATTAAAAACGGCAGTTTCCCTAGTTTTAAAAGTGAAAGTCACATGATCCACGCGATCATACAATGTCTATGGTGATAAGTGTCATCACCATCACCCAAACACAAAACAAGCTAGAAGCTCTCTTAATCTCCATCCAACATTTTATTAGACGGTGATCAAGACTGATGACCCCACAAATGCTGTCATCACGTGGATCATAATATACTCTCACATTTTCTTTTACAAAGCTGGTGCGCCCGCATCACAAGCCGCTATTATGCATAATAAAGGGAAAATCGCAAACCCCCCTGAAATGGAGGTTTTACGCACTTTACTCCATCCAACGGTTTCTAACAACTTTTCACAAAAACAAATGTTTTTTTTAGCAAATACCTCTATCCAAAACTTATTATTATTATTATTATTATTATTATTTCAACGAAATTATCATTTGTAACAAATCATTTTCGAATCGTAATAAAAAGAAGTACTGGACAACACTTGTACAATGCCGGACTGCCCACTTCAAAACATGACTACTTCAAAAAGTGAGACAACGTCTTTAAAATGTATGACCACCATATCAAAACGTCACAATATCCCTTCAAAATGGGGTATTGTCGGACTGCCCCTTCAAAATGGTGTACACCAATTTAAAACGCCTATGACCACCATATCAAAACGTCAAAATGTCCCTTCAAATTGCGGTACTGTAGGACTGCCCCTTCAAAATGGCGTACACCAATGTAAAATTCCGGACCGCTTATTCAAGTAAAAACTAATTGCCGGAGCGCTACCGGATCGCTACCATTAATACTGAACCGGATACAATAAAATAAAATAAAATAAAATAAAATATTGGGTGGGGTGAAGTGCGTAAAAATTCCGAAGGGGTTTGTAATTTTTACAATAAATCCTTTGAATTTGAGATTTTAGGTCTCCCATGCTACCAAATCAATTTCGGGTTTTCTACGTGTACATTTCTAGGGTTCCATCTTCTAATGGATGATTAATCCTTTTCCACTGATGTTTCCTGCTCATATTTTGCAGCATTTTCACTAGCTTTCGTTTTGCTATACTGGTTGCACCTGGTTTTACATGCAGTCATGAGTGCTGGTTTTTCACTCTTAAAGCTCTCATAACTGAACGAATCTCTGAATTGTAGTTTTTGCTTTTTCCCTCCTATATAATCTCTGAGTTTCCAGTTGTTTTCTTCTTTGTAATGGATGTGCTGTTCCGCCGATACGATCATGAGGGCTAGGTTTGTCATTTTTCCTATTAGAGAGAGGTCTTGGTGCTTCACCAAATCAATCGATAAAGACTCTGGTTCTAGTCCAAGCTTATTCACTCTGAAGAATTTGTGGAAGAGGATTACCAAAAATGAAGAAGGTGTTCAAGGAAAGGCTGAAATTGTCATTGAATTCTTCTCAGAAAAGGTTGGTTTCCTTTATTTTATGTGTTTCAATCTCGATCACAGGAAATTCCAGATTATTCATGTGTTTTCACACTTCAGTGGAAAATTTAAAGCAGAAAATGAATGATTGCACTGTGTCTGTATCTGTGTATTTATCCTTCCAAATGAATCGGGCATGGGTTGCTCTTGGGAAGGCTCCAGATGGAAGTTTTAAGCATAAAATTCATGGGTAAAATTCTTGGTGAACTTTATGGGTGATTTTTTTTTTGGTTCATTTTTGTGTTTAGACTTCACACTTTCTCCTTGGGCATGTGTCACTTATGAATTGATGATAACCATTTATTCTTATCCATTTATTTTTTGAGAATGAACTCATATCTACGAGTTATTCTATATTGAATTGGTGTAGCATGGGACAGCTTTTATTAGCATGTGTTCAACCAACCGAGTTTTTCTTGAAATCCCTCCAAGGATATCACCAAGGTGGAAGTCACATTCCCTGCAAGGTTAATTCTCAAACTCCTAATCATATTCTTAAATTATTATAAGTATATTCAGTTTATTCCCTGATGCATATCATACTGTTATTTTGATTACGGGCGATTGTGTTTTGTTTCGATGCTTTCATGCCTCCCATTCGTTTTGTAACTTTTGTTTGATTCATCTGATTGCGTGTTAATGCCCATGATAGTAAGGGACAACATTTATTATCTTGGAGATACACTCATTGGACACATTCATGTTTTTGTATATCATTGTTTTTTACGTCAAATGTTAACGTGCATATGTAGTGTTTGATGGTGCTCCTGCACCTGCTGCTAATAAGCTGATACTACCACCACCACCACTACTACACCTGCTACTAAGCTGATACTACTACTAGTACCACCACTACTCCTACTTTCTTTGGTGGTTAAGTTTATTCCCACTACTTCTACTACTATTGCTGCTACTTATCCTCCTACTGCTACTATCACCAACCCACCTCCTCCTCCTACTGCTTCTACTTCTGTTGCTGCTACTTCTATTCCTTCTACTCCAACTCCTACTGCTGTTGTTATTACTGCTACTCCTGGTACTCCTGCTGCTACTACTGCTACTGCTATTGCAGCTGCCACTACTATTACTTTGATTGTTTATTGTGACCAATGCTTAATGGCTTGGTTGTGTCCACTTGGTCTTAGCCAAGTTACACAGACTCGGCCCCTGGTTCAGCTGAGTATCCGAGTACAACTCGGGTACATTAAAAAATAAATAAACATAAAAAATATGTGAAAATTTGGGGATCAATTTATAAAAGTTTTACATGCAAATTTGCATGTGTTTTACCCTGATTTATGAGTTTTTATCGTCAAATTCCATATTTTTGTACTTTACATTTTTTGGATTTTTCTGAAATCCAGAACTTATTTCAAACTTATTTTTTTTATAGTATTTTCAGCTTATTCGAATTCCTTATGTTGGTTTTTGGTTTGGGTTTCACTTTTAAAGTTTTCATTTTATATTTTAGCTCTTTTATTTTTATTTGTTAATTTTCCAGGGTTTTTTAGCTTTGTATATGACTCTGCAGAGTCCACTTGGACTCGGCTGGGTTACTCAGCTTGGGCCATGGCCGAGTCTGAGGCCTGAGCAAGTCAAAAGGTATCGTTTGCCACTAAGTAGAAATGTGTTGTATATTGTGTCAAGTACCTTGTAAACTTTTGTATTGTGATTTTTCCTCATGTCATCTATGATGTTATTTTAACTGAAGCTATGATAACTTTGGTTTGATATTCTTTTTTGGCTTTCACAAATTTCCAGCTTGAATCCAAGGCTTGTTCGCCGTAGGCTAAGGCATGTGGCTCTGAGGTAAATGCTTTTTATTTGTATTCTGTTTGATGAGTTGCAATGCTGAGACTTGTGTCTAAAAACACGGGATCGGGCATGGAATTAGGCAAGGGGCAGGCCCAAGTCATCTCACTGAGTCCGAAGTCTGACCAGTCAAGACTCAATCCAGAATCACTGGTTTTTTAAACACCTGTCCTGGCAGACTTGGTAAGACATGTTCACGACTCAGGTTATCTGGGTTCGGGTTGTCTAGAACTAGTAGGGTGCTGGTTCTGAGTGACTTGGGAACGTCCAGCTTGGACTCCCGAGTTTTTTAACACTGGCTAAGATAGTAGCAGTTCTTTTATTTGACATGGTTAAACCCTGAAGGTGAATTTCAAGTAGGAGCATATTATTGTTTGTTTTCATGGGAGAGTTGTCAGATAAATGATTATATGTTTTATCTGATTTCAAATGTTGTGAATGCGTCTTTGAATTGAAATTTATTTCATCGGCATATTTACGCTATGGTATTTTCAACCGGATTGGGTTTATTATCATTGCTTTATAGTTAGATTATTTAGTTTTAGAGTTATCCCTGCTTCTATTATGTCTTTGCTATGCTGGTTAGGCATATTGACTATGTGATAGGAGGTCTCTTTGTAAGGATTTAGTTGGCTCCTTTTAATATTTTAACAGAGTCTGAAACATACTTTTCACTTTTCCTTTAGGCACCAGCTGCATAGGATGATACTTTTGTTGTGCTGGTCATGTTGAATCCATGGTTAATTTATTCATTAGTAACATGCCGAGGGTGTTATTGTTTCATTTTTGCAATCTTCGCCTGCCTTTGTGTTTGAGGGTATCGATCTGTAATTGCTGATCCAACTTAATCTTGGAAAATGCTTCATTGCCATAATATTCTATCACTATTGTTGCTGTTGTGTGTTTTCTTTTTCCAAGAAAATATTTTAAACTGTAAAATAGATTTTATATATTCAGTTGTGGAATGCAGTCCGCTTTATGGAGCTCAACAAAGAAATCTTGTGATGATTCTACATGAAATACAAATTATGTAAATGCTCATATTGGTTTAACACTTGGCCAAACTGCCCTCCCTTGAAAATTAATTTAAATATGTACAAATGATTATTGGAATGATTGAATCATCGAAATTATATGAGTGATTAGTGTTAATACCTTTACTTTATGGGTTAGGATGTATTCTACGATAGGTGTTCTGTTCATTTCCTTTGTGAGAGTACTAAAATGCTGTTAATAGGTATATAAGGAGGGGGAGTTTCCTCAGTTATCAACAAAGGGAGAAAGAGTTTATGTGTTTCTCTTACTGTTCCCAAAAACGAAAGCTTTTCAAAAAGAAAAAAAAGTTATTTTTTTCTTTTTTGAAAATTGGGTGGTCAATTTATTGATGTGACATTGGAGCGCGGCAAATTTTATGTTCTGGAAGTTACCCCTCGACAGTGAGAGGTCTTTATATTGGAGATAAGACTTGCTGCAAGTGTGCAGGTATTCTGGTAGTCTAAGTGTTGACTTGGAGAAATATGCCTTCTTTAGCTTGAGCTTAAGTTATAACTAGTGTTCGCAAAATCGAATCGGAATGGTTCAATGGATATAAGCTCGAAAGCGGTTTAATCGACCTAACCGGTAAATCGGCCGATTCAACTGTTCTAACCGTGCAAGTCCTGGGTAGTGTTGAAAAAAACTAAAAAGATAATAAAAAAAAGTTATCTGCTAAAATATATAAAGCATATAAAGGGTGAGGTTTGTATAGAGCTAAGCTCTAAACAATCAAATTGGAGCTTACCTTCAAATAGTGTCGAGAAACGTGGTTTCAATACTGAAAAATTTTCTTATAGCCTTAAAACATATTTTCATCTTTATTTATAAAGTTTAAAGCTTCAAAATAAGTGTAGATTAATAGATCTATGAGAACTTGAAAATCTTGAAAATTGACGGTCCAAAAATGTGCTACAAAATACACTATTTCCAAAACTTGAAATCCACTTTTTTATCATGTCCACATATCTTGTTGCTGAGATGATGAATTTGAAGATATTTGGGCATCAAAACAACCTCTTCTAGTGAAATTTATGTGGTAGGCTCCAATTTCATTGTTTAGAGCCTCGGCTAAAATTTTCCCTATAAAGAATGATTAAAACAAAATACATTCAAATGAAGTTGAAAATTAATGAAAAAAATGGATTTAATGAATGATTTGTGCCTAAGGGTATTTTTAAAATTTTATGAAAAAGATGGGAAAATATAAAAGCGAGTATTAATGACCAAAACAATTTTAATCTTTACCATAATGTAAAGAATATTTCAAAATGCATTACAAACCAAATTCCTTATTTTTGAGAATTTATATACATTTTTTTGATTTTTTTATTTCTAAATATCGGACGATCATCAAAACCGCCCCAAACCGGAACCGGCCAGTGGCTAGTTCCTATCTAACTGGGCGGTTACCGGTTAGACCGCTCGGTTTTTCCATCAATGGTTATAACTTAGTAATTTTGAGCTTTATTCTATTTAAAGAATCCGACATCATTGCAGCTTATGGTGAGTTGTTGATCTTCAAATATGGTGGAAGATGCTTGAGGTTGACTAGGGCTTGAACTACCAAGTTTGGGCTTGGGTTCATTAGGGTGGAAAGCTTGAGCTTGGCTCAGCTTGTTTCCTTAAGTGAGATAATTATATATTTTTGTTGATGGGATTTATTTTTTGGGACAAAGAAATGGATTATATGGACACAACTATGTCCTTTTCCCTAAATATCGATGACTATGGCACCAAAAATTACCAAAAAATTTTTAGAAGAGTGGTGCCGACTCTATGGTGTAAGACACTAATAACTTGGTTGGGGGACAAGATTTATTGTCTATGGATGAGAGGGTAGCACTCGCAAGATGTGCGCTTATTGAGCCTGTAAGTCGTATGTCATTTGATAATGAAGATGAGTTGAATTACTAGTACGTCAAGCTTGTGGGGTTTGACATAAATAAAGGGGTACATTTATAAAAGACGGTAAAAGATTTGGGTGAGTGATTGAGTGTTCGAGGCAATTATACCCTCATCATATATATGAGGGTAGTCAAGACCGTCATTCTCAAACAAGGTGTGGTTGTTTGGCAAAATTACGCTTTAAGAAGTATGACAAACAAAGATGTGTAGTTGTTAAGTTTGAGACATAGCATAACCGTGCTGTCACATCACCATCTAAAACTAGGTTCATGGGCTTCCATAGGAAGATTTTCGACTCTTTGAAAAAGGTTATCGATACTACGGAGCCCTTGTTGGTTATGATGGATTACCTTTACAAGGAAGCTAGAGGAGTTGAAAATGTGCCGTTTAATGCTAAAGACTTTGAAAACCACCTACATAGTCAAATGAGGAAATTAAAAGGAAATGATGCACATATAGTTATGGGATGATTGCATTCGAAGAAAGATTTGAATCCTACTTTGTTTTTAGAGAGCGGCTCGATGAATTAGGCAGGCTTATTGGTGTTCTTTGGATATAATCTAGTTCAATAATATCGTATCAATTCTTCTATGACGTAGACATTTGATACCACATACCAAAAAAACGCATTTAGCATGCCTTTTAGGTCGGTCCTTGGAGTCAACCAGCACATTAATACTATTTTCCTTGAATGTAGCTTTATTTTTTATGAGACCATCGATACATATACTTGGTTATTTGAAAATTGGTTAGAGGCAATGGGAAAAAGCAGCCATGTGCAATAGTAATTGATCAAGAGTTGGCCATAACTGCCGTAGTTAAGGTCTTCCCTAAGAGTAATCATCATTTTTGTAAGTGGCATATAATGGGGGGTACATCTTTTTGTGATGGCTAAGTGGGGGGCCATCATTTGACTGACTAATGCCAAGTGGGGGGGCATCATATGACCGAGTAATGACAGGTGGGGGGGCCTCATTTGACTAACAAACGGCAGGTGGTGTGACATTGAATTCATTGGCTAGTATCTTTTGGCATTAATTAGTCCATTGTACCACTTACAAAAATGATTACTGCTCTCAGAAAAGAACTTCGTAATTGTGGCAATTATGGCCAAATCTTGATCATGATAATTGTACTTGGTTGTTTTCCTCTCATTGCTTCCAATCAATTTTCAAATAACCAAATAAATGTTTCAATGGTCTCATAAAAAATAAGGGCACATCCAAAAAATATAGTATTACTATAATGGTTGGCTCCAAGGATTGGCTCAAAAGGTATGCTAAATGCGTTTGTAGGTATGTGGTATCAAATGTTACCGAGTCATGGAAGAATTGATATGATATTATCCAACTAGATTCTACTCAAACAATACCAATAAGAATTTATAATTCATCGAGCAGCTTTTTAAAAATAATAGGATTTGAATATTTCTTCGAATGCAACCATCCCACAATTATATATACATCATTTCCTTATTTGGCTATGTAGGTGATTTTCAATGTCTTTAGCAATGAACGATACATTTTCTGCTCCTCCTGCCTCCTCATAAAAGTAGTCCATTATAAGTCTTGTCTTAACCATCAAAGATCCTATGGTATTGCTAACCTTTTTCACAGAGTCGGGAATCTTCCAATGGAAGCGCATGAACCTAGTTTTAGATGGTGATGTGAGAGCATAATTACGCTCTTTCGCAAATTTAACAACTACCCATCTTTGTTTGTCATCCCTCTTAGGGCCTAAGTTTGCTAGATAACCACACCTCGTTTGGGGACGAGGGTTTTGACTACCATCATATTTATAATGATGGAATACTTGCTTTAAACACTTAAACACTCGCCCAAATCTTTCATGTCTTTTATAAATGTACCTCTTTTATTTATGCCAAACCTCACAAGCTTGGCGTACTTTAGGTAATAGCTCATTTTCATTATCGAAAGACATGCCACTTATAACCTCAATTGCACACTTGTTGCGAGGGCAGCGTTGCCCCTTCATTTATAAACAATCGATCTTGTCTCCCATCCAAGTTACTAGTGTCTTGCACCATAAAATCGGCACTACGTTGAAAAAATGTTGGTGCCACGATCATCGATATTTAGAAAAAAGGACAAAGTTGTGTCTATGTAATTCATTTTTTTGTCTCAAAAAAATGAATCCCATTAGCCGAAATATATAATTATCTCAAATATGGCTTTTCCACCATGTTCTTTTAATGGATTCCAACACGGTGAACATGAACTGTAGTCTATGTTAGCAGTTGACTATAAAACACTATGCTATTACAGTTGTAAACCAAAATACATACATCGCTATACTATTTCACACAATTCACTCCCGACTATAGCTTGTAAAAATGTAACACAACATAATGCTGTAATTTTGAACACAATAGAAAACAACAGAATAATCACGCATGGCCACACAAAATTACCATGAAACTGATCTTTCTCTCTCAAATCCCCATACGATAAAACTTTTATCAAAAAAAAAAAAAAAAAACCATATGATATAACAACTGATTCAAGATACTTTTAAGAAACCACAAACTTATTTAATTGGCAACTGTTAAATATTAGCTGTAAAATTAAACTGGTGAGAATCTGAAGAATAACATGAGATTCATACCAGAATATGATGAAACAACTGATTGAAGATGCTTTCAAGATGCCCTAGAAAAAGAGATAGAGAGATTCCGAGACAAAGATGAAAAAAAAAAAAAAAAAAACGAGATATAAAGAAAGTGATGCCTAAAAAGAGATGCAAAAAGAGAGAGAGGAAAAAAAAAACTAGAAAGAGAGGGAGATGGAGAAACAAGTGCCCTGCCGCCCGCCCCATGCCCCCCTCAAGGAAAAAAAAAAAACTAAGATAGAGAGAAATAGAAAAACAGAGATGCCCCAAATAAATGAGATGGAGAGAGTGATGCCAAGACAGAGATGCCCCAAAAAAATTGAGATATAGAGAGAGAGTGATGCCTAGACAGAGATGTCAGAGAGAGAGAGAGAAATGGAGAGACAGATGCCCCCAAAGACAACCAAGATTGAGAGTATGATAGAGAGACAGAGATGCCCCAAATAAATGAGACAGATAGAGAGTGATACTCAGACAGAGATGACCTAAAAAAAAAGGAGATATAGAGGGAGAGTGATACTTAGACAGAGATGCCCCAAAACAAGAGCTATGGAGAGAGATGAAGAAACAGAGATGCAAAAAAAAAAAAATGACATAGGGAAAGAAAAAGAGATAGAGATGCCCTAAAGAAAAACAAGATAGAGAGAGCTTCCTTATATAGAGATAGAGAGAGTAGGAGAGATTGGAGGGCAAAAGATGAGGAAGCGTACCTGATTTGTCACAGGGAGCAGCTGGTCTTGGCCCTTGTAGGATCTCCGAGCTCTGCTGGCTTTGACGGGAGAGGGGTTTGATGACAGTTGTAAAGAGAGACAGAATTGGGTTACTTGGTTTGAGTGGAAGAGAGAGAGATGTTTGACGTTCGGTTTTGTTTTTGAATGGAGAGTGAGAGTGTAACCTGTTTGAGCGAAATTTTGAGCGAGAACTTTGGGTGGTTTACGGTTTTGTTTTTGAACGAAGAGAGAGAGAGTGTGTGTAACCAACATGATCGAAATTTTGAACGAAAAATTTCGGTTTCGGGGCATTTACGACCTGTGCCTGACAATGTTAGGCATTTTTTTCATCATCAAGAGGGACGGTGTAACCACAATGAGCGTTGAGCTCCCTTCCTACATTTTGGCTATAGGTTATCTTTTTCCATATATATATATATATATATATATATGAAATCCTTTTGTAGAATTTATTTCAAATATTTCCATTTTACAAAGTTTATGCAGTTTCACGTCCTTCTCTACTGTTCATTCACATTTTGTGGAATTTTAGGGGTGTCAACAAGCCAAGCTAGCTTGCGAGTTGGCTCAGCTTGGCTTGTAATGAACCAAGCTTGAACAATATTCTGTAGCTTGACAAGCCTGGCCAAACCAAGCCAATCTGGATGGCTAGTTTATTAATCAAGCCAAGCTGAAGTTGAGGAACTGTACCTTGAGCACGGGTTGAGCTTGTTTTTTATATTGTATGTAATTAATTGAGATCATATTTACAAATGCAAATTTTAAAAACAGATGTTGCCCAGAAGAATGGCTTATGCTTGGCTTGTTTATCGGTTGACTTGGCTTGTTGCTTGATTACTGGCTTGTTTAGGACTTGAGTTGGCTTTTCATGGGCTCACTTAAGGAGACGAGCTGAACGAAGCTCAAGCTTCCGGCCCCTAATCAATCCAAGCTCAAGCTGGGTAGTTCAATCTCTGAGTCAACCTCAAGCATCTTCCACCGTGCAAGCCAAGCGTGAACATGTCCAAGCTCAGCTGTGGGGTGTCTGTGTCCTTTTGTTTTTCTATGTTTCATACTTTATGAAACTGTGTTCATTGCTTAAGTTATGAAATGAATGCCATCACTTAAAAAGATAGTGCCTAATGCTTCGTCTACTTTTGTTTGAATACTTCTCCATGCTCTTTGTTACGTGTGTATTTGATTCATGCATGTTGTTACTTTTTTTAGAAAATCTTTATTGCCATGCCTTTATAGAGTCTCATTTTGAATCAAAGAGCTACATATGGGACATTTCCATCATTCATATTAAGTTCTCTCAAAGCTTATAATATTAACTGGCTGATTTTCTCTTTATGTTGCTGATATTTTTTAGTAGGTGGTTTGGGTGAACTGCATTTTAATGAAAGAGGTGCTCCACTATTTTCTGGGGATCCATTTATCACAGGAGATTCTTCTATGGTTTGATGTCTTTGCTTCCATTTACAGGGGCTTTAGCTGTGAGTTTGTAGGAGGTACTCTCACTGTTACAAATGATTCATAATTTATAAATATCATAAATGTTTGATGATGAATTACTATCTTTGTTAGAAGAATGCTTAATAATTACCCGTTAAATTCACTCTTCTCATGCATGACTTCATCTAATGGCTGGATTAGAAGTCTGTAGAATATGTTCCTTGAGCTTCCTTTCTGCATCATATGACCTGATCTCTTATGCTTGTTGTCTATAATATAGAATTGCCTGTGCTCTGCACACTTTAGGTTTTGCATGCAACGATTTTGATTGACTGCTAATGATGCACTGATCCTTTAAAATTGCTATAGTACCCTAGTCGGACAATTTAAAAATAAATAAAAACTGACACCCTAAAAAAAATTTAAGTTTTCAGCCTAAAAAAAACCAAACATAAAATCGCAAATTGATGGTGAAGTCTTGTTCACCGCTGTGTCTTTGCATCATAGCTGTTTGTACTGTTTCATGAAGTCTCCATGCAGAGCCAATAGCTAGTGCATTTTTTTGCTTTGTCTTAGGAAATGCTTAATGATGGTTACATGACTTCCCTCTTCTAAATTGTACAACCTTTACTTCAGTGAAGGCAGATGCTTTTGAGACATTAATTCGAAAGTCAGCAGCCTGTGGTTAACTAGTCTTTCTACTACTATTTCACTTGTATTACCTTTGTAACTCGTGACTATATTCTTAGTTGCTACATGTCCCATTTCATTCCTTTAACTGGCCTCCTGAACCCTGCCTGGTATGGGGAACTATGGTTCTGTAGGAATTGGATTCCAGCATTAGAAATGGCATATCCTTGGAGATCTATTGGTTCAGTCTACCATCATTGGGGGTGGCAGTGGGATTGCACATTAGGCTCTTTGCCACCAGTTTGCTTGACCTCAGATCAATGAGGGGGAGTCCTCAAGTTCATTGGTTACGTAATGGTCTTAAGAGTTCCTGTCTAGATTTTCCCAGTGCTTTGGCATATGCATTATATTTTGTCAAATTATGGTCCATAATTTTATGCATTAGAAAATGGATGATTAACTTAACTTAGTGGAATATGTATCTATTTCAATCTGTGATTACATTCTGCTTGATATAATGAAAAATCGTGGTTGCGCTCTTTGTAATATGAGTCTGGAGTTTAGTTCCAATCTTGCTGACTCTGAGCCTTGTTGATGAGTTGTTGCCCCTTTCCTTTCAGTGCAGTAATTCCTCATATGAAAAGGCAATAATTACATTGGATTGTACTAAATTTCATATGTACTTTTTTTCAGCAAGTAGTTGTAATCATATTTCAGCACTTCTGTTTATGCTGCCTGTCATTCAATGTAGTTGTTCAACATAGTGCACGACGGGTTTCTGATACTTTCATAGTGTATTTCTTTTTTATTTTATTTTTTGAGAGAATCCATAGTGTAGTTCTCTGTGTTCATTTATCCATACACTGGCTCTGGTCGAGATATGGACTAGGTTTGTGATAACATATCTGACAATGTGCTCACTTTTGTTGTGAATGCAAGAGAAATTTCTTGCATGCAAGAGTCTCTTGTGTGCGTATACTTGAAGATGACTATTGATGCTGTGTGGGTGGAATATATGTGAAGAAGCTGCATGACTGGTCAACACCTGTCTATGCATCACTTGTTGAGTGCGAACTTGTATGCATGAAGTTCATGATGCCAGTCATACATGAAATTGAAATGAAGCACACCATGTCAACTTAATCTTGTGCTTGTGAGATCAAGTCCATATATATTGGATGTTTAGATTCATTTGCCATCTGGGTCCTTTGAGAAACACATGGTAGGAACTGGAGAAACTATTAAAATATCAAAGTAAAAAACCCAGGGCTTTCATAAATCTTGAAATCTGCTCAGGCCCTTAGAGTGATGGCTTTAACGGATTGATCTTTTTGTAGGGAGTACAAGACTCAGAATAGAAATGAATCAGCTATTTGTGGCAGATTGCTTGTGAAGTTTCATGGTGAAGGTGATGCCTTTGAATATCTTGAGAAAGCCTCAAATAACCAATTCTGGTGTAATGGTCCAGCATGGCAGCACAAAATTTAAATTATGTTGGCCACACATTGTTGCGCTAAGCAAACAAATGATTAAGACAACAATGAAATTTCCTATATGAATTTGCTAATGTATAAATGAAATGTGCAAAACTAAGTTGTTATCGAAGTGTATGACATAAGTATTTTTTACAATTTCTTGATATTCCAAGGAAAATGTTTCATTCTTGCAGGGAAAGCATTTCTCTTGCTTTTATGTTTCAATTAATGTACCTGATGACATTTAAGGATCTTGATCCACGTGATGTCTTTATCCCAGGATTTTTGGTTACATAGATAAGGAGTTCGATGAAAAACACCTCATGTTGGAAGTGGACACACTATAGTATTTTTTGAATGCTCCTTAATTAAACTGACATTTAGCTCCTCGTTAGACAAGGAAGCTGTTTGAATAGGAAAAAGTTTGTCTTTTATTTTTTAACTCTATAACAAATTTTGACCAGAATATAATCTGAATACCATCTAGCTCTAACAATACCTTTCTAAGACAAGCTTTTATTCTGCTAGAAATTTCTGCTCTGACATAACATGATGTTCATGAATCAGCTTTTTTAAGCAAATCAGAATATTGTTTATTAGTACTTGCGAGATTGTATTTACCGTTTTGCATTTATTTTTTCATGATCACAATGTGATCACAATGTGTAATAACTTTCTTGGTGCTTCTAACTGATTTTAAGTTCTCCCCTTACCCAACATACCTTTCTTTTGGATTTTGTTCCGTGCATATTCTCATTGGCGAGCTTGTCAGGTGTGTGTGGTGCCCTGAAATGTAATGTACTTACAGAATTGTTCCCCAATTGTTGGATAAATCTTGATACTACTTTAGGATATGTTTGAAATAATTTGTATAATATAATGTTGTCATATATTTGAATATTTGAAGAAAGACGGTTGTATGATTTTCTTTTGAAGTTTCAGGGTTTGTTGGCCATTTATTTCATGACAAATAATTCTTTGTAAACAGTGTGCCTTTATTGTGTTATCTGATTAGTAAAAGTTCTGCCTTCGTTGTTGCGTTATTATGCATTTTAGTGAAGTCTTATAATCGTTTAACTATTGCTATTGTTTTATTTTGTGTGAATACAGTATAATATTTTTCCTCGGAGCCACCGTTCCTAGTACTATTATTGCACAAGTACTCTTAACATCAAAGTTGTTGCATCCACCATCCAGTGCATTATACTTCTTATTAATTTTTATGCACACCATTGTATAATCTTAAACTTTGATCCCACCTTAAATTGTTCTGGCATTTTTCATTGCACATGGCTTCTCTATATATGCCTCTAAAACTTGGTTCGCTGGAGAAAAAATGTAACGGAATTTTGAATACTGAGTTATTCAACTGTTACTCCATCATGTTTCAATGTTTCCAGTAGAGTTATTTGTACTTCGTCCCCATATTCATTGCTATTCAACCATTAAACTCTTCAATTCGAAATATGTTGCTGACTGCTCTTTTGTATCACTACCTTTCAAGAAGGTGTTCAAAATTTTAAAAGACCTTTGAAATGTTTTAGAAAACCATCTCTTGTCAAATTATTATACACAATAAAATAAGATGTTTCTGATGTCGCCCCAAGCCTCACTTATGGATCTTTTGCTAAGATCTAACCCAACAGAGGTTTGTTACTTTTCTGTATTGAGCTAATTCGGGAAAACTAAAATGGTTAGATTTTGTTATACTTATTGAGATTAGTCTAATCCCAAGATGAGAACAGGCCATCTCTGGTGCTGCATGCGAAGGAGCATGGTTTTGGTTTAAAGGTTTCGTTCCCTGTATAATTTTGAGTTGATAACCTAATTTAGAATGTTAGCCACTCCCAATCATGTAGTGACAAAGTGTGCATATGTGAGCTTTTTAAGTTTTTTGTGTTCATGCTCACTTGACCACATAACATCTGTCTATATTATTATACATCACTGTCAATTTCCCTAACATACTGTTCTTATGTTGTTTGTCATTATTCTTTCATGCCTAATGAACCAACCACGATTTGTATTTGTAATCCTTTGCTGATCCCTTATAACTTATCATCGTATGTTTGCTTTTGTGCAAAAGTATGATATGGATTAATTCATGAATAAGAGTGTCAATTATATTTATAATTTAATTTATATTTTTATTAGTATTAAATCGATCGTCATGTCGAGCTCTACAAAAAAACATCAATCTTTCGATCAATCGAGCATCATAACGATCTCGGATCATCCATAAAAAATCATACACGTTCTAAGGCAATACAGAGACTCTTTTAGAATTCTACAAATTGTTAGGAATAAGTAAATATGTCATTTTGCACTTTATTTTTTAATTTCTTTTAATTCAATTAAATTTTAATTTTCAGCAATTAAATTTAATTTTGATCATTCATTCATGTTTGTGCACAACACTACATGTACAACATACCATCATTGTACGCATACCTATAGACTGAATAAAAATTTTATTTTGCCTATTTTTGCGTCGCATTTTGCGAAAAAGAGCAAGGAGAGAGAAAACTTTGGGTCGATACACCTAAACTTAGTCTCTCTTTCTGTCTCTTCTTTTTCTCTCTCATCTTTAACACACGGCGTAAGCCTATCCCGTCTGTGCTTCACTCTTTCTTTGTTTTTTTCCTTGCCTTCCTTCTCGTGGTCCCCCATGCTCTTTCTATTTCCATTTACCCCTGCGTGACCATTTTCTCCATGTGGACTCTCGGGTCAACCACCTCCTCTTTTCTCTGGTAGTCCCTCGCGTCCACCTTCTCTTCTCTCGTTTTTTTTCCCATACACCTTGCAGCAACCTCTCTTCAGTGTACCCTCGTGGTGCTTCCCTCACTCACGTCCCATGGTCCCGTAAGACCACCAGACCCCAAATCCCTCTTCTCTAACCCCGCGCGAACGTCTACCTATCGCGGCGCGAACCTCTTGCCTGTCACCGTGCTCATAGCATACCCCAGCGCCGTCTCGTGCGCACAATCTTCCCTATCACCTCATCGCGGTGTGCCCCTCTCCACACCATTGCCGCACACCACCTCTGTCACTACTTTCTCTCTCTAACTCCCCACATAAGCCACATCTCACCACCCCTGACCAGCAGCTGATCACCCCTCTCTTTCTCGGCTTCCATCTTCGCTCACCTGCGATCAACCTCAGCCACCTTGTTGCAGCAACCAACCTGCCCATCTTCGCCTCCTCTTCCTCCGCTGTTGGCCACCTTTGCTGCCCTCTCTTTCTTCTTCTTTGCAGCCCCGCTCAGCAACCCAAACCTCAGCCCTTTCTTCCTCCACCAGCTGTAATCTCAGCCAACTCTCCCTAATTCCCTACTACCAGTAGCAGCTTCCCTATCTCACAATCGCATTTTTTTACCCACGACCACAATCTCATGCGTACCCATCAGCAACCTTCCCAACAACTCTCGCACCTCTCAATCTCCACACTTCCTGCCTTCCACACTTTTCTCCCTTCTCTCATCCACAGTCTTCAATCAGCAACCACCATCAGCACCTCTCGACTTTTCTTCCTCAACCACTCTGCTGTCCACCTCCTTGGCCGGGTCCTAACAGTTTCTTATGCTCTGCTGCCTGCAACCCTATCTCTTTTGTCCCTCTCTTCACCCACTTGAACCAAGTAGCAACCTCTGCAGCGAGCCTTTCTCTCCATTGTCCCTTCTCTCTGGCACCCGCCCGCGACCAGGATGAGAACCATCTCTCCCCATCTTCTTCACCCCCATCTTAGCCGCTCACTTGCCTCCACCCTGCTGCAACTCATTGCTGCCACTCTTTTCGCCCCTCTCTCTTCTCCGCTCCTGTCACCTCCTCCACCCTGCTGCGTCCACCTTCATCTCCATCCCACTACGTTCTTCCCCTCCACCTTCGCTTCTTCCATTGTCTCATGCTTTCCGCCCTTTGCCATTTTCCACTTTCTCTCACTAGAAAACCCACAAGACGAAAAAAAGCCACAAACGAAATCCATTCCCACCTTTCGTCTTTTTTTTTTCCGTCTGGAAGTTTTCGTTAGTTGCGTTTTCTCATTCCCATTCAATTCTTCATCCAAACCCCCCTCAACAAGTACCCAATACACAATCTTCTCTCACTCTCTTAAGACAACACGTTTTTTTATATGTACCTCACATCCTCTCAAAACCCAACGTCAAATCCTCTCACTTAACTAAGAGTACTTCCTCTTTTTTATTACTAGTTTCCTTACCCTCTTCCATTCATACCTAATAACCAACTCTCTCTCTCTCTCTCTCTCTCGCTCTCTCTCTCTCTTACCCAAATAATCTAATAACCCAAGCCTTGCCCTTCCCATGACCAATTAACTTATTATTATTATTGTTTGACTCATTGTCACCTTAGTTTATTTTATGCTATTTTCTTTTACTCCCTTTACCTTATTTCATTTACTCTATTTATTTTATTTTAATTTATCTTTATCTTCTTTATTTTATTTTATTTTCTTTATTTATTTCATTTTATTTTACTCACCTCTCTTATTTTATTTCTATGACCTCGTTTTATTTTATTTATTTTACTTCACTTCATTCCATTTTAATCCTAACTCCATCTTCTAATCTCATTTTATTTCAATTCATCTCTTTCATTTTTTTCATCTCATTCCACTTTACTTTTCATTTCACTCCATTTTATTTTATTTTATCTTTGACAAGTCTGAGTCCCCAGATCCACTTGTTGGGGACGTCTTACATGTGTGTGTGTGTGTTTGCAGGAAAGGAGAAACAGGTCAAGAGAGGCGATTCTAAACCGATCATAAGTCAGGGGGGCTTTCCAACATGATCTAAAAGGGCGCACACGTGAGCCAGCCCGAGTGTGTCACGGACTCACGTGAGGTATGTCCCGCCTCACGATCCAAATTCCTCATTAGTTGGATATATGCCCTTGTTCTTAAACACGGTTATCGAGAGAGCGATCTTAGGTCCCGGGCTCCGAACCCGAGACACGTGTCACCCGATTACCTAGATCCGGGAAGGTGAGATCGAGGCACCTAACCACATACTTTCCTGTAGTTCGCAGCATTATTAGTCACTACTGAGGCAGTATTTTCAGGTCCAACCTCATCTACAATTTTGTCCACGTGTGTGCATATCAGTCTTTCAGTATGTTTCTTTCTTGATATGTCAATACTAAAATGGTAAACAATGCCCCTAAGGCAATCTATTAAAATATTGACAAGATGCCTATGGGATTTGTCTTTCCAACAGTCTTTCATGATGGTCACTCTTGTACCTGATCAACAGACCTTGAACTGTGCAATATGCTTATCGACATCATGAACAGCAGCTTTTAAACATGGCTTTGCAAGAGCCTTTGTAGTTGGACCTCTACCACCCAGCCCTGCCTCAGGTACATAAGCTATCATTTGTGGGTAGAAGTCGAGCTTGCAAGATTAAATGGCAGCGCATTAGCATACCAGAACATGTTAATCATCTTTCTCGCAATTTCTATTAATATACCTGCTGACGGAAATTATATTTATTTTTTTATGATATTGTGGCGTGTGGGGATCAAGTCCAAAGGGTTCGTGGGTCATTGGTGGAACATTTATTGGTTCATGTCGTTGAGTAGTAGATGACTGACTATAAAAGGATGGGCGACTAGAGAAACTACGTCTCAATCTACTAAATGTGTACTTAAGCAATGAAGGCATGTATCCTCCCTTACCCGGTACTGCAGGTTGTTGCGGCCAACGGCTACTGGATGTACCATCCTTTCCCCCATACATCTCTTGAATTTCCATTTGTCTATAATTCAGTTCTTGGAGGCTGGCAATCCTAGTTCGTTCCATTTGCGTCTCGAACTTTGCTCCTTGGTCTTCATCCTCATCTATTGGACTTTCTTATCCCCTCACTTCCTCCTTCGCATCCCTTTCTCTCATCACTTTTTTTCCTTTTTCATCCGTAATTAATTTTAACATTTGTTGTTTTACTACCCGTAGTACTTATTTACAACCGGTGACATTATCTTTTATCCAAGCAAGGTGTTCTTTTTTAGGCGATAAATACCACCACCC
Source organism: Amborella trichopoda (assembly GCF_054954075.1). Classification (NCBI taxonomy): domain Eukaryota; kingdom Viridiplantae; phylum Streptophyta; class Magnoliopsida; order Amborellales; family Amborellaceae; genus Amborella; species Amborella trichopoda. Next base: position 20,890,639 of record NC_142347.1, on the reverse strand, counting down.
ATTTTCTTGTTACAAAAATTACATCGAACTCTTCTTTTATCATTCACTTTTGTGTTGTACTACCACTTCATATCTCCCCTCATCTTATTATTTTCTTGTAAATTTTCCTAAACATAAAAACTCATTAAAAAAATATTTATTTGAGACTTTTTTGCCTCAATATTTTACCCAAGCAAGGTGCTTTTTGTATTTTCGATGACCACAAAACGAAATAAAGCATTACAAATTGATACATCCCTCTTTGCATAATGCAACTCAAGGTAATTAAGCATACAAGTAAAAAAACAAAAAAAATAAACAAATAAAAGATGTTCAAACAAAATTCCATTTTTAAAATTAAAATGTTTGCAACAAAGTTTTTTATGTATTTCTTTATGGGCCATAGAAGACAATAATAAAAGAAAAAGTAAACTATGGATGATGCAACAATATATGCTCTGATACTGTTCTAATGTTGATATTGAAAAAAGTTGTTTTAATGCTGGAAAACTCTTTAACGCGGTTTAGAATTGGGTTTGAGAGCATATATTTTTTATAAGATAATGTTCCCAGTTTTTCGAAGGGTTGTGAGTCAAGGTAGTAAGAGAAAGCACTTCATTTACTCAATAACTTGGTTATCAAATGCAGGGTGTGGGTCAAGGTGTTAAGTGCTGCTTCAAATTGCTAAATAGCATATTTTAAAAAAATATGGCCAAATCAATTTTCAAATGGCCAAACCTCATTTACTTAGTAACCTTTTGAGTTGGGTTTTAACATGAAAAAAAGATTTATATAAGATGGCAACTTTAAAGTTTAGAATTCAGATGCATATTTAAAAAAAGGGAAAAGTTTATATGAGGTTGCAATCTTAAAATGTAGAATCACATATGCACCTCAAAAATCTATCAAAAATGTTGTTTTAATGTTGAAAAAACATTCTAATCGATCATCTCGACATCGAGATGTATGAATAATATGGAAAAAAAAAAGTTTTTTAGTCTCGAAAATAGTGCATTTTGCAACACATTATCTAGACTGTCCATTTTCAAGATTTTTAGATATTTATAGATCTACTTCATTTTAACTATTTTTGGAATTTAAATTTTTTTAATTACGTATGAAAATATATTTTAAGATAATACTAAGAATTTTTTGCAACAAAATTAAATGTTATGATAAAATTTTAAGGTGCAATTTAATTGGATTTTTTAAAGTTGCAACCTTACCGAAACAGTACCCTTAACAAAAAATAGGTTAATTTTTTATCCATTTCAGCACGTGGAAACATGAGAGATGAGTAAAACATTTTTTAGTTTTTACCTCTTTTTTTCATAAAGGCTAATAAACAAATTTCAGGAGTATGAAGTTGCAACAAATGATATATAACTTGTAACAAATAGAAAACTAAATTAGAAGAAAATATCACAACCAAACAAGAAGTTGATAATTCACCAACAGTCAATTATCAAATTTTTCATCAAAACTCAAAAATCCACAATAATCCCATAAACCAGCAATACATGAACCAAAAAATAGGATTGAAGAGCAAAAAAATGATGCACACTTATAAGAATGAGGAGCAATGAGACCTTGAATCGATTTGAATTAAGGAGCAAAACAAAATCATTATACGAACAAATAAATAAATAAATAAATAAATAAATAAATAGTTAGAGAAAAATAATGAAGCACTACTGGTCAACCATGAAAAAGAAAAGCGAAGTTGGCCATTGATATTTTATTTCCCTAAAATATCATGACCATGAATCAATAAATAGCTTTCATAACCAAAAAATAATCACCTTGGCAACAAAGATATTCAAGATATTAACCTGCCACAGAATTTGTGCCTTTCGTAGATTTGCAACTTAAAATGTAGAATTAAGATGAAAAAAATTATATAAGATTGCAATTTTAACAAGAAAATCATATTTTTATATAAAAATATATATATAACATTAAAAACAATCCAACAAGCTCACCAAAAATATATAACATTAAAAAGAAATAAATTTTGTTTTTTCTCATATTCATCACAAAAAAATATATTTTTATAAAAAAATATATAACATTAAAAACAATCCAACAAGCTCACCAAAAATATAAAACATTAAAAAGAAATAAATATTTTTTTTCTCATATTCATCACAAAAACACATTTTTGTAAAAACAATATATAACATTAAAAATTATCCAACAAGGTCACCAAAACTATATAAAATTAAAAAGAAAGAACATATTTTTTTTCTCATATTCATCACAAATAACATATTTTTATAAAAAATATGTTAAAATCGAGCCAAAGAACCCAAAAACTTTTGAGTCAAAATCAACTCTAAATCTTTCATTTTAAAAACAAATTGACATGTGGATATGATAGATACTTCAATTACGATTCAAATGCCTAAAATTTCATGAAGATCCATTCACTATTAATATTGTTCTTCAAAAAATGGTGGATATTTCACTTCACGAAATTTTCAAACCAAAAAAGCTGGCAAAAAAAAATTCATATAAATAAATTTACTCAATGATAGATCAAAATACCTAATGTATTTGATTGATGAAGCCTTGATGATCAAACTTCACTAATCAAAAAATGGTGGATATTTCACTTCACGAAATTTTCAAACCAAAAAAGCAGGCAAAAAAAATTCATATAAATAAATTTACTCAATGATAGATCAAAATACCGAATGTATTTGATTGATGAAGCCTTGATAATCAAACTTCACTAATCAATTTGAAAACAAACGATCAATACATGGATCAAAAATCATTTTTTTTTCATTGAATACAGTTCTTCGCTGTTGCCCACTTTCAACCAAAATCGACCTCAAATATTCATCTTTTTTGACATATTGAAATAGGGAAAAGTTTAAGCCTTCAATAGTGCATCAAAGCTCTCCATTTTCATGCATATTCATGGGGTATTGAAGCTCAGATTGATAAAATGGCGGAAATTTCATAAATTCGCCATTTTCAATCTACCAAAAAATCGTTTTTTTTCAATTTTGATTCAATAAACAGTCATTTATAGAAAATTTTAGGTGTATAAGTGCAATAATTGATCGACAAAAACAAAAAAAATCAAAAATTAGAATAAAAAAATGTTGCAAAATTCAATTCACGGGTTATGTTACAAGTAACGCCCGTTGTGTCAAATAACGGCTGTTATTTGAGATTATATCGTTTTTTATGTTATTTCGGGTGTTATATTGGTAAACCAGACCTGTTAGCAAAAACCAATTGGTTTTGAATGAAACCGCCGGTTCGACCATAAACCGGCCGGTTTTGGTACTGATTTTTTTTGGAGAGACCGGAATATCCATTACTACCACCAAACCAGCCTTAACTAGACTCGGTACCATGTCGGTTCCAATCTAACTAGCCGGTTCCGGTTCTAACCGGCCGGTTTTGTGAAAAATCTCTGAACCATCCGATCATGATCTAAACGCTAGCTTGTAACATTATAACTCGAGCCAATATCAACCATCTACTTAGATCTGATCCAACAGCTGAGATCAGGAGGTCCCATATGCTATATATATGGGTTTCCATGGAAACATTTCCCTTCTTTAATACCCTTCTTTAATACCAAGACTTATTTCCGGTCTCCAAGCAAATTTCCCTTCGTTTTACCACTTTTTCTGGATTAGGAAGAGTGATATTGTCCTCGGGTTTCAATCATACCATAATTTATATGCTCAAAAAACCATTACCACCATTTATTTCCTTAATTTATATGCTCAAAAAACCATTACCACCATTTATTTCCTTAGGCCTCTTTGGGTACATGGATTTCACTCATAGCGAGAGAAAGTAACCAAATTTTTAAAATAGAGAAACTATTTCAAAATTTTTAGAGATAGAAACTATCTCAAATTTTAATTTTTAGAGAGAGAAAGTACCAAATTTTTTTAGAGAGATAAACTATCTCAAAGTTTAGAGAGGGATATTATTATATTTTAGAGAGAGTACTTTTTTAGAGAGAGAAACTATTTCAAAACTTTTAGAGAGAGAACAATCTCATATTTTAATTTTTAGAGAGAGAAACTATATCAAATCTTTAAGTTTTAGAGAAAGAAGGTACTTTTAAAATTGTAGAGAGAAAATATTCTTAAACTTTTAGAGATAAATTATTGTAAATGTCAGAAAGAGAAACTGCCTAAAAAATTTAGAGAGATAAATATTTCGTGTTTTAGAGAATGAAACTATATCGAATTTTGAGTTTTAGATAGAATCTCTATCGAATTTGGAATTTTAGAGAGAGAAAATATATTAAAATTTTAAAGATAAAAATCATATCAAATTCTAGAAAGAAAAAGTACCTAAAAAATTTTAGACATAGAAACCATCTCAAAATTTTTGGGGAGAAAAAATGTCGCAAAATTTATATTTTAGAGAGAGAAAGGATTTTAAAATTTTGGAAAGATAAACTATATCAAATTTTAAATAGAGAAAGTACATGAAATTTTTAGAGCGAGAAACTATCTCAAAAAAAATTAGAGAGAAACTATCTCAAAATTAAATTTTAGAGAGAAAATATCTCAAATTTTAAACTTTAGAGAGAGAAAGTATATCAAATTTTAGAGAGACACGATATCAAATTTTAAAGAGAGAAACTATTTCAATATTTTAGATAGAGAAACTATCTCAACCTTGAAGTTTTAGAGAGAGAAAACATCTTAAAATTTAAAAGAGTAATTATATCAAATTTTAGAGAGAGAAAGTACATAAAGTTTTTTAATGAGAATTGTCTCAAATTTTAACTTTTAAGAAGAGAGTATCTTAAAATTTGAAAAAACAACTATATCATATTTTAGAGAGTGAAACTATTTAAAAATGTTTAGAGAGAGAAACTATCTCAAAATTATTGAAGAGGAGCACTATCTCAAGTTTTAAGTTTTAGAGAGAGAGTATCTTAAAATTTTAAAAAGAGAAATTATATTAAATTTTAAAGAGAGTAAAACATCTAAAATTTTAGATAGTGAAATTATCTAAAAAACTTTTGATAGACAATTTCAAATTTTAAATTTTGGATAGAAAATATATTAAATTTTAGAAAGAAAAACCATATCAAATTTTAGATAAAGAAACTATCTCAAAATTTATATAGATACATTGTCCTAAATTTTGAGTATTAGAGAGGGAAAGCATATAAAATTTTAGAGAGAAAAATTGTATCAAGTTTTTTTACAAAACAGGACATGAAAATGATTGCAAAGAATCCATAAATTTTTTATAGTTTATCTAAACCAAAAATTTAAAAAATTTATAACAAAAATCCTGGATTTTGAAAATTCATAAATTTCTTTAAGATTTTAAATATCTAAGATTTATTTCCATCCCTTTTAGAGAGCCTGGACCAGGCAGCCACCATAATTCAGACGCTCCAAAAACCATTACCACCATTTATCGAGATTGCCGGCTATCAGACCGTTTACAGTCACACCTTTTTCAAAACCCAATCAATTGTGTTAGGCTATTTCCACTAAATCACATGGACCATCAGATACCACGTATGTTAAAACCAAGTCATGCTTTATAAGATAAATACGAGGAAAATTGTTTCATACGGGTTGAACAATATTTCTACATATACGGTGTGGAAAGTGTAAAGCGTCCACCTTAAAATGGAGGTTAGTTGGGTGTTCCATCTAAAGACAATAAAAGTAATAGTCCAAATATTTTTTTATTAAAATTATTATTTTTTATTTTTAAAAATTATTTATTTTTTCATATTTATAATCTCCATGTTAGAGATTACATATCCTTAAAAATTAAACCCAAAAATCAATATCAAAAATAGAGTTTTTAATAGGGCTGCAGTTCTCCACACGCACGCTTGCGCATAGAAACCGGTTCCGATGTATTAGCATCAGGGTGTTCTCACCGAAAAGGGTAAGGCTCAAATCCCCATTGTTTTTTTTAAAAAAAAAAAGAAAAAGACGATGATACATTGGGAATATGCCCTCCAGGGGGGCGTTTGCTGTCCTTTAATCCCGCCTCGGTCCCCACACAATTCGTTGCATGGACGTGGAGGAAATCTTACCATCCGTCTCAGCTACTTTCCTCACTATAAGAGAACACCACACAAACCCCCAAAACCATGCCCGTCTCTCACTACACACTCACCTACTCTCACACCAAGCCTAAAGCATCGACGTAGCACCAGGGGAGCCACGATGGGTGCTATAAAGGAGAGGGCCCATATTCTATTGGTCACCTTCCCAGCACAAGGCCATGTCAAGCCAGCCATCCGCTTAGCCCGACGTCTCGCCTCCGACAACCGCCTCCGTGTGAGCTTTGCCACCAATGAGGCCATCGGCAAACAGTTGCACGACGCCGGCACCACCACCACTAGTGGCACTGATGCGCACGTGGAATTCCTGACATTCTTTGATGGCCTTGCAGTCGATGAAGACCGCCGAGACCTCGACTGGTTCATGGCCCACCTGAACCGCGCTGGCCCCAACGGGCTTGCCGCCCTAATCAGCGACCTCGAGGCCCGTGGGCGGCGCGTGCATTGTGTTGTGAGCAATCCCTTTGTCCCATGGGTAGTGGATGTGGCTGAGGGCTTCAGCATCCCGTGCGCATTGCTTTGGGTGCAGTCCTGCGCCATCTATGCCCTCTATTACCGAAGCGTCTACAGGCTTAGTGAGTTTCCGACGCCTGAGAAACCAGACATAGACATTAGCCTCCCGGGGCTCCCCGTGCTCCAAGCAAGCGAGCTCCCCAGCTTCCTTTTGCCCTCTGCTGCCCATCGTTGTCTTGCGGATGTAATATTGAGCCACATCAAGAAGATCAAGAAGGTCAAGTGGGTGCTGGGAAACTCGTTCTATGCACTCGAGACTGAAGCCATTCAGTTGATGGAGGAGCTTGCCCCGATCAGGCCCATCGGCCCACTCGTGCCCTCGGAGCTGCTCGGCCAGTCGACAGACACCGAAGTGCGGGGTGATCTATGGAAACCTGCACACGACTGCCTTGATTGGCTCAGCACTCAGCCCCAAGGGTCAGTTATCTACGTTGCCTTTGGGAGCGTCGTGACCCTGTCGACAAAGCAAATCGAGGAGTTGGCATGGGGGCTCTCGAGCAGTGGCCGGCCCTTCCTCTGGGCAGCAAAGCCTGTTGACAGCACGTCAGAGTTCCAGCTGCCTGACGGATTCTTGAAGGTCATCGTCGGACGAGGAAAATTGGTGAAATGGTGCCCGCAGGTGGAGGTGCTGACACACCCATCCGTCGCTTGCTTCGTGACTCACTGCGGCTGGAACTCAACACTCGAGACCATCGCAGCAGGCACCCCCGTCATCGCACTTCCACACTGGGGCGACCAAGTCACGAACGCGAAGTTCTTGGTCGACATCTACGGCGTCGGGGTTCGGCTCAAACGCGGCAGCGAAGGCTTTGTTCGAAGAGAGGAGGTTTGCAGGTGCATGGATGAGATAATGGAGGGGCCTAGTGCGTTGAGGATTCGAGACAATGCCATAAAATTGAAGGAGGCAGCTAGAGATGCTTGGGAGACTGGAGGGTCCTCTGATAAAAACCTCAAGGCTTTTGTGGAGGAGGTCATCTCTCTCGGTCGTCAGGAGGAGGTGATAGAGGCTCGCTTGCCTTCACTCAACCTAAAGGACCATGCTCTCACAGAATGAAGAGCTCCGTCCTTTATTAAGATATTCTCTACGTTTTTCGTTGCCTCCTCCATTTGTTAGTGTAATGTTGTCCCTATTATGATAATATTCCCTGAGTTTTTTGGTTTGGTTACTTTAGCTTTATTAGTGTAATAAAACATTTATGATTCAAATCCCCGATTGGGATGGAAATTGGTATGGACTGATTCGGTTTTGAGACTGTATGTGTCTCGGATTGGTTCTCACAAAACCTGTTCTAATAAATTTATTTATTTATTCTTAAGCTCATCAAATTTTTTTTAGGTCCCCTCTCAATCGCCACGCTATGCTTTAATTTTTTTATTTTATTTATTTTTTAATATTTTTTAAAACATTGATAGGAACTGATTCAGGCTTGATCCAAATTACTGATCCAATAATCAGACACTGATCTATGGAGAATCAATTTGCCCCCACCTATTTGTTTCGAGACATGGCTGAGGGATGGCCGCCAGGAACACACAAGTGCGATGATGGTTTGTGTTTTCTTGCTAGGTCAGCCAACTTTCCCCTTGCTAGATTTGCAGGCAAAAGAGTGTAGAGTGGGGATCGTTTTAATGGGCAATGCTTGTGGTTAGGAAATGGGTTGAAATCGACGTGGTAGATCACCCCAATACCTCTGTTACTCGGTGTAGGTACCATTTCTATTGACAGCCACAAAAACTACTAACTACTTTAAAAAATAGATTACTAACTAATTTGAAAAATGGTAGAGGCTCGTTATTTCCACTAAATTATCTATAAATAAAATAATAATTAAAAAGGTGCCCTATGGGTATATGCACCCATGAACTTATTTCCACTAAATTATCTATAAATAAAATAATAATTAAAAAGGTGGCCCTATGGGTATATGCACCCATGAACTTATTTCCTCTAAATTATCTATAAATAAAATAATAATTAAAAAGGTGGCCCTATGGGTATATGCACCCATGAACTAATTTGAAAAATGGGTAAAGGCTCTTCATCCCCACTAAATTACCTAAAAATAAAATAGTAATAAAAAAGATGGTCCTACATTTATTGTATTGTAGCTGAGGGAAGATAGCGTGTCTATAATGTCCTGCACCCCATACCTCAGTTGTTGTAGGTACCACTCCTATTGATAACCACAAAAACTACTAACTACTTTAAAATATAGATTACCAACTAATTTGAAAAATGGGCAGAGGCTCGCAATTTCTATCCCGGTATATACACCCATGAACTAATTTGAAAAATTTGAAAAATGGGTAGAGGCTCGATATCCCCTACTAAATTATCTAAAAATAAAAAAATAATAAAAATGGTGGTGCTGCATTTATTGAATTGTAGCCAAGGGAAGATAGAGTGTCTATAATGCATTTATTGAATTGTGGCCAAGGGAAGATCGGGTGTCTATAATTGTATGAGAAATGATCCTATAGAACCCTCTTCCACCCATGTGTACAAGACCTCCAAAAAATCACCATTATAGTTGGTACGGATTTTTAAAAAATTTAAGTTCCACACCCACGTGATAATTTTTCCATACTCACATGATAACTTTTTTAGAAATCTGTGCCAACTTTAATGGTGGCCCTTTAGAGTCCTACACGCATGCGTGGGAGAAAGTCCTATAGGATCATTACTCTAATTATATTTACCTTCCTTCGAATTAAAGATTGGATGTGATGGAATTTTTATCCGGGTATATGCACCCACGAAACAAATAACCTTAGGGCCCATTTGGATAAGAGAAAATTAGGAATCTTAAATATTTAAAATCCAAAGAAATTTATGGATTTTCAATATCAAGGATTTTTGTCATGGATTCATCAAATCTCTTGATTGGATAAACTATACAAAATTCATGGACTCCTTGCAATCACTTCCATGTCCATTGTTTGGTAACAAAACTTGATACAATTTTTCTATCTAAAATTTTTGTATACTTTCTCTCTCTAAAAGTCAAAATTTGGGATAGTGTAGCTATACAAAATTGGAGAGTTTCTTTCTCTAAAAATTGATATGGTTTCTCTCTCTAAAATTTAATATACTTTCTATCCAAAATATAAAATTTTAAATTGTCAATCTAAAAATTTTGAGATAATTTATTTCTCTAAAATTTTTAGGTATTTTACTCTCTCTAAAATTTAATAGTTATTTCTCTTTCTAAAATTTTAAGATACTCTCTCTCTCAAATTTAAAACTTGAGATAGTTCCCCTCTTCAATAATTTTGAGCTAGTTTCTCTCTCTAAACATTTTTATGTAATTTCACTCTCTAAAATATGATATAGTGGTTCTCTTAAATTTTAAGATACTTTCTTTTTCTAAAAGCTAAAATTTGAGATAATTTCTCTCTAAAAATTTTGTAATAGTTTCTTTTTAGAAAAAATTTTATGTACTCTCTCTCTCTAAAATTTGATATAGTTACTTTCTTAAATTTGAAGATGATTTGTCTCTCTAAAACTTCAAGTTTGAGATAGTATCTCTCTCTAAAATTTTGAAATAGTTTCTCTCTTGAAAATTTGATCAAGTGTCTCTCTAGAAATTGATATACTCTCTCTCTCTCTAAAGTTTAAAATTTTGAGATATTTTCTCTCTAAAATAAAAATTTTGAGATAGTTTCTCTCTAAAATTTGTTGAAATAGTTTCTCTCTCTAAACATTTCATGTACTTTCTTTATCTAAAATTTGATATAGTTTATCTCTCCAAAATTTTAAGATACTGTTCTTGAGACTGAGGAAGCCGTAGAGGTAGACCTTCCAGCACTGAGGGTCACCTATACGGCAAGCGAGCAAAATGTCCTGCATGTCCCCATTGCTCTTCTAGAAGCAGAACTAGCATGCCAACCACCAAGGAATGTACTCCAAATCCTGTCCTCCTTGAGCAAGGAGATCACTAGCAGCTAAAAGGAAGTCTTACACTTCTCAAAGGCTCTCGAAGAAGTACAGGTGGATACTAGTCAACCTTCTGGCTCTCAGGAACAAGACTCCATGGCAGAACTGAGAAGTGAGGTTTGCAACCTCCAGAATCAGTTGGAGGTTATGCGCGTCCCTTCAAAGCACTTGAAGGAGTTTGTCCCTGAGACTAAGACTTATGACGAGCTCAAAAGCAATGCACCTCGAATTGAAGCCAAGGCTCCACCAGATTAGAGTATTTGTAGCGAACAGGCTCATCAAATCATGAGAACCATGATTGTGAGCCCCTGTCCAATCAAACGCTAAGGGGTGAGGAACCAACTGCTCCCCCGTTCGAGGTCATTGGAGCCACAGCAAGCTGTCAAAAGACGAAGCAAGGAGTGGGCTATCCTTTTTCGGTGAAAGGGCGGAAGAAATGAAAAAAGAGAAGAAAGAGTAAAGACTTGCCTCACACAGAAAAAGAAAAGAACTATTTCATTCATAAATCAAGAGGGCATTAGAAGTGTTCTTCTCTTTACATTGGAAGAAATGAAAAGGAAAAGAAAGAAGGCCCTGTCAAAATCGGTCAATGATCTCATTGACCTTTCTCATACACTCTTCAATCGATGTGGTCGCCCGCTGAAGGTCTCCCCTCAGTTCGTCCACCAACCCGGCCTCATGCTCCACCTAGGACATCATTTTGCTTAAGGAGTATTCGAGGTCAAGCAGTTTCTGGTCCAGCTCCATATCCTCAGTTTCCCAGACCACTGTCTCCTTCTCCAGCTTTTCAAGTTCTCGCTCCCACTTGGCTATTTTTGCCTTCAGGGTCATTACCCTGATATTGCGTGCTACGTATTCTCCGCAAGGGCGAACCTATGAGAGATAGCAGCCCCTCTCTCTTGTAGCTGAGCCTCCATCAGTTCACGATTGCGTGCCAACGAGGCTTCCATGGACTCTGAGGGAGCCCCCTAATCGTGCTACGGTCTCTTCCCCCTGTAGAGCTCTTACCCTTCATCCCTCCAACTCATTCCCAATGCTATCAAAGTAAGGGATGGCCTCGGGTGTGCCTCCCAAGGCAAGTTGCTTCAGTTGTGCGAGCGGGTCCCCAAGCTCGACAAGGGTAGCTCCTTCAACTTTTGAAAGCCTACCCTAAGCATCTCCATGATAATGCTGGGTATTCCACTAAGGATGGGTCTAGGCAGCGCAGCAGGTATAACTATAGTAGAAGAATCCCCAGCTGCAGCTAACGCCTCAGGCTCCCTAGATTCAGGAGCAACCTCAGGCTGCTCTGGTACCTCAGCAACAACCTTTCTGCTCAAATCTTCCCCCATGGCCTCTTCCAGCTCGACACTATCAAGTGCTGCAGCTTCACCCCATGTAGGCTACGTAGCCTTAGCCAGAGCAAGGGTGACCTCCCCATCTGGATCTACCATCTCATGGTGTATCATAGTGGTCTCCTCTCTTGCAACGGTGTCTTCTCCCTTGTCCCCCTCTTCTTGAACCGCCATCTCTGCCTCAGTTGGTTCGACACCTTCCCCCTCTTCTTCCTCGCCCTTGTCCTCCATGGCAGCCACTTCAGCTACAGGCTCTCCCATAGGGCTTGCCTCCTCTACAGCAAGGGGTACCGCCTCTAAGCCCTCAAAGTCTGACCCCTGAGGATGTCCTGCTTCTGCATCCCCTACAGCTACATCACCTGGGGCAATAACTTCCTGCTACTCGGGTGGCCCCTCTTTAGTCCCTGAGGCACCAACCTCTTTTATGATCACCGAGGCTTCCCTTTCCTCAGTAGGCATAACAACCTCCTGAGCTTTAGCAACCACCTCATCAAGGTCGGTTTCGTCAACCCCGTTCATCTTCATTGGGATTGGGCCCACCCTTCAACTACAGACGTTACTTCCTGGTCCGAAGCAATTTCAATCGGAGCAGTAGGATCTGAGGCACCAGCCTGAGTCTCTGAAGAGTTAGAGGAGGAAGATGAATCCTCAAGAACAGAAGGTGATGCAGAAATAGCCGGAGACACATATGACTCCGAAGAAGCAGCCGACGAAGAGCCATCATTTGACTCCCGAACCACTCAACGCTTGAGCGCCTTACGCTTCGGAGCCAGACAAGCAGGTGCACGAGGAACGGTTGGGGCAGCCCGCTTCCTCTTCTTCCCCTTTGTTTGAGAGGGCGTAGTAGCCTCAGAAATACCCCCTAGAGAAGAACCAGCATCAAGCTTACTGTGAGGGCCGCTCCTTATCAACTCGTTCAGATCTTGGACAGGGCGCCCTTCATACCCTGGAACCTTGCGACCCTCCTTCCATTTAAAGATAGCAAAGCGGTTGTCAAAAATACTCTCTGTCTTGTTCTCCATATTAAGAAATCGTGGTAAAGACTTGTCCATGGCAATCTTACAAGGCCACCCCACAACACGCCAATTCCAGGGGAAGCTCAGGGTGAATATTTCCCCCAATGGAGGAGTCATCGTCACTTTCCTCTGCCCGTGTCCTGGCTCCAGCAAGTGTTATCACCTTTCTAAAGGTGGTCAGCTTCCCAATACGCCTTACTGGTGATCTACCACCAGAGTTTGTGGGCCTCGGTTGCTCGTACTCTTCTGCTAAATATGGTAGCACGTACTTATTGACCTTTGTAAACTCCAAGCACGTGGCCCAAGCTATGCGAATGTGCCTCAGGAGCTAAAACTCACGATGGGTCCCCAGCTGGTCCCTCTTCCTGAGGCCGGCTTTGCTATGCCACTTCTCAAAGAACACTGAAAATGGACACCCTGGGTCCAACCCCAACTGTCGGGCAAATCGATGAGGGAAATACCCCTCAAGCTTGGCGCTGTGAATGGTATGATAAGGTATCACCCCGCCTCTCACACCCAGCATATACATCAATTCCTTATGGGTGGTACGAGAACCATCCAAGCTCTTGCACAGCACATTAGCAAAAGCACGATATGTGAGTTTCCCAACCTGGAAGGCCGGTCTACTCATATGAAGATGGTCATTGTAGAACAAGCTATGTGCATGACCAGGAGTATGGAAGATCGTTTTTTGCCCAGCAATCCTCAAGAAAAATGGGTACATTGTTTCATCCAACACCCTATTTCTGAGGTAAGTGTTGGAGAAATAAGCCCCAAGCCAACCATACACATAGTGGATGGGAAAAGACATCTTGAAATCCCCTGGGAAGGCTTCACCATCCACTAGGTCGTTCCTGCCTTCATCGCCCTGGCAGATCTTTCCTCGGGATGCAGCCCCCAAGCCGTAGTAGATGCTGCACAAAACCAGTTGTACGAGCGCATACTCCCGCCCTGTGCCATGTTACAGGCTACATAGAAAGTGCCTGAACCAATAATGTCTGCTCCGCCAGGGAGAGAGAACTTACACAAGAAGAGCACCAGGTACACCGTCAGAAAGATGTGGTGGTTCCCTCTATACAGCTCAAATACCGGAGGGGCTCCCTCCGTAGGTGCCTTCCCCTTACTTCTCGGGCTTGGACCAGCCTCATCAGCACAGTCTCCTTAAAAGAATGCCACCCATTGGGTGAAGGAGACGCGATTGGTCTTGGAGTAGAGCAATTAGTAAATCCCGAACAACTCTTGCAATCCAGTTGGTAGGTCTTCTTTCCTGACTTGTTCACCTCCAAAAATGACCGAGTTCGGGGGCACGAACTCGTCATACGTAACACTGGTGAGCAGGAGCACACTGATGAAGTATAGGTCTAGCAGAGACATCCCTACTTCCCCATGACCAAAAACCATGTACTGCTAGCATGGCTCCAGGTTTCCAATAGCACTTTGACTATATTCTAACAACGGTCATAATATTCTGCCGAGCACTGAATGGCGGCCAGCAGGGAAGCACACTTCATAGTGTCCCTGTATCGACTTAACACCCTCACAGTCCAAGAAGAGTACCCTTTCAGGTACTGGTGCTCCCCTTGCACTCGGAGGCCAGTAGAGGACCACTTCAGGCCTGAGGTATTCACCATTCTTTTGCCTAGGGTTGGCAAATCCCTGCTGAGGCTATATTTTTGTGCAAGCAGTGGAGGAGGCCTACCCCTTCTTCTGTTCTTACATTCCTATTATCGTCTTCTCTAACCTCAAAGCGAACGGGGTCACCAGCAAAGGTGACGCTTAAAGGCCACCACGGTTCACACAAAGCCTCGGTGAGCCAGATTGGCTCACCCCTCACTAATCTTTTGTCAGTGATTTCATTTGTGCCAAGCGCCCCTGCTCGTGGGAGGTTCTTCACATCTGGGGAGGTTAGGCCATGAAGATTAAAATAAGGCTTCACTGTCGCGCACAAGTCACTAAAAGGTAGCCTTATCGTCGTGCGCAGAAGGCAGGGCTATCACCGACTGCATAAGGCTTCCACAAAAATGCTAAGGCATAGTGTTGGCTGCGCTCGCAAGGGAGTATCGTCGGCTGGTCACTAAAAGGCGTAAAGCCAGCTGCTCTTACAAGGAGGCTATCGCCGTGCGCAGAAGGCAAGGCTATCATCGTCTCATGACTAAAGAGGTTATCGCCATGCGCAGAAGGCAAGGCTATCGTCGTCTCACAATCAAGGGGCTATCGTCGTCTGTTGTAGTAAATCAGAAGCACCTCACAAAGACCAAGACGAAGTGTGGGGTAACGTCGTCTGCATCTAACACCTGTGCTCCAGCTGTTTGCACGCATCACAAGTGTGGCACACCATGTCCCTTGAAATCCGAGCACGCCGCCTGACACTCGCGGTGTGGCCTGTCACCGAGCGTGTGAAGGGTGACCGTTCGGTGTCCCACGACCCTTCAACTCCCCGACTGTTACAGCCTCGTGATGCCTTGGGTTCTCATCGGCATTTCCTCTCCTCGCTGGGAACTCACTTCTACTTGTTGGGAAAACCTTCCCCATAAATTCCCTCTCTTCCACTGGTGACTGAAGCTAACAGAACGCCACCAAAATTCTTGAAAAAACTCCCCTGTGACCATGCGGGTTTCCCTTCTGCCTTCTTCACACTCCTCAACTCGCCAGAATTTCACTGTGTTTCCAATGAGCTCACTGTTGCTCCTCCTTCTCTCCCGATAACCAGAAAACCGTTAGGATCACCTAGCCTCTCTGCAACCTTCCCGGCAACCACAGAACGACCAGAAGACCACTGTAATTTCAGCATAGTACCACTGCGACTCTTGCAATTTCACCAGAGTCTTGGTGAAGCCCTGTGAAGCTCCCTGTTCCATGCTCAAGAGGTCTCAACACTCTCAGAAAACTTCTGCAAGCACGTTGCAAAGATTCTCGACCTGCTCAAATTCGTCGAAATGCTCCTGAAGGCAGGTATACTGTGAGTTTTTGGCTAGGAAACTCTTGCCAGAGGTCTCTTGACGAAATCTCCGGCTCTCTCTCTCTAAAAAACTTTCTTCACTGTTTTACCTTTCGGTAAAACAGTAAAATGGGGTTTTGGCCCCTTTTATACCCAGCAGTGCAACGAAGTGCCCCTAACAAATTCGAAATGATGCTCCAGTCCTTGTCATCAGATGGCAATAGATCCAGGCCAGGGAGGGTCAAGCCCAAGGCCCAAATGCAAGTCATTGCCGCTTGTGCCTCATGAACCCACTGCTATCGCTATGCCCTATCGCCATGTGCTTCACAAAGGGCTATCGTAGTGCGCTTCACAAAGGGCTATGGCCGCACGCTTCAGAAGCTATCGACATGTGCTTCGTCAAGAAGCTAACACCGCGCACTTCACAAAGTGTGATCACCTTGCACCTCACCAAAGGCTTAAACACCGCGTTCCGCACCAATTACATTTCCTATGCTAGTGTCGTACATATGCTACCGTGGATGTTTCCCACATTCCCCCATATCGTGACTTGTCATCCCCACAAGCAGGCCACCACTATGCATCCTCAGGGAGTCAAGTCTCCAGTTACGGCCCTGTGGAGTCACATTCCCTTCCCACCGCAATGGTTTAGGTGCACGACCCTAAACTGCATGGTCCAAACTATATGACCTTAAACTGTAGCGGAGGTCTAGTTGCATGACCTTAAACTGCACAATCCTTATTGCATGACTCTAAATTGCATAATCACGGTCCAGCTGTATGACCTTAAACTGTAGTGCACGTCCTAACCGCATGACGTTAAAAGGGTTAGCACCATGGTCCAAACTCTATGACCTTAAACTGTAGCGGAGGTCTAGTTGTACGACCTTAAACTGTATGATCCTAGCTGCGGGACTTTAAACTACATAGCAATGGTCCAAGCAACAAGACCTTTAAACTGTAGCGCAGTTCCTATAGCAAGACATTAAAACGGCATGACAAATAGTCCATGCGCATGACTTTAATTTGTGAAATGGATGCACCTCCCTCATCCCCAGTACGAGCTACATCTGTATAGCGGCCCATCATCCCCCGTGGAGTTAGGGTCATTCTTATCTCTTCAATCCCCAGTGGGGTTGCACCTGTGCGCTGGCATGTCATTCTCAACGGAGTTACATACATAGTATTGCTCATTATCCACGTGGTAACATGCTTACCCCTTCAATGCCCTTGGGTCAGTCGCACACCAAGCTATCCTATCCTCAAGGGTTACTTTCCCACGATCTATGGACTTCCATCTTTCACCTTAGGGAGCCATACTTGTCCCCTAATCCCTAGTGAAGTCTGCTTCTCCATCTAAACCTCCTGCTGGTTTTAACTATTTTTATCCCCAAGAGAGGCGAATTGTTGTCCACGGACCTATTCCCCATGGAGCTTCACCTACATCGAACCCACCGAAAGTGGTCTAGGTGAACGACTCTAAACTGCATGGTCCAAACTATATGACCTTAAACTATAGTGGAGGTCTAATTGCATGACTTTAAACTGAATGGTCCTAGTTACATGACTTTAAACTGCATAACCATGGTTCAAGCCAAATGAACTTAAACCATAGTGTGCATCCTGACCGCATGACAATAAACTGCTTTGCCTAGGTCCAGGAGGCATGACGTTAAAGACGCCCCCACACATGCACACACACCCTTTACGTGCATTTTCACGCACGTCTTCCCTAACCGACCCATTCATGTACGCACACCACCTGCATTGCTTCCATAGTGAGTACATGCACTCACTACCATCATCCATCATTCCCCAGTGAGTCTCACCCATGCTCACAAAATGGCGAACCATCCCGCCATCCATACTCGTCTTAAGCTAGTGGGTCACCACTTTTCACCTTCCACACATACATCATCCATCTTTTATAGGTGGCATTGTGCCATCTCCCATAAGTGAATCAAAAGCACCACCACACACACTCCATGGCTTCTACAGATTGCCATCCATCTCTACCATGGTCTAGCTGCATGACCCTAAACTATAGTGCAGGTCCTAGATGCATGACAATTAAAGGCTTCACACAGGTCCCAAAGGCATGACCTTAAACACCCCTTCACAAAAAGAAGAAAAGAAAATAATGGGCATGGTGTATACCTGGATAAGGGAACGCCATGAGTAAAAATGATGGACGGGCATGGTCACGAAACCATGAGTAAAAGAGTTCCCTGAAAATAAAAACCCGAGCATGGTGAAAACCTCAAAAGGGCGTCGTGAGCAAAAATGGATGAAAAGGGTAGACATGGCCACAAGATCATGGGTAAAAGAGCCCAAAAATAAGGAAGTTGGTGAAAACCGTCTTTACGATGCCACTTCCTCAGTCTTGGTGAAAACCCGTAAGGGCGCTTGGATCAACAAAAAGCAGGTTAACACAGCATCACAGTCTCAGCGCAAGCGTAATCTTGGCTAATGAGGTCCACACAAAATCCTCAACTGCCAGCATCCAATCACAATACAAAATGGCTCACCCGGGAGTGAGAGCCTCATAAGATCTCCCACACTTAAACACCAAAAACAAAACGAGTCCCTAAGGGTGCAGGCGATGAACAATAAATCCCTCAAAAACAAAAATGAGTCCCTAAGGGTACGGGCGATGAACAATAAATCCTTCAAAATGCTAAAGACACTCACGAAGGTAAGAAACTGACAAAGGCAGGGCAGAACCTCACAAAGACTTTAGGGTGATGCCTCGCCATGAGGCCGCCTCGCACAAACCCCCCCTAGTCGACAGGCCCAGACTGGACCTGATAGGATGGGGCCCATAGAGGTACCCTGATTGTCAAAAGGAAACCTGGTGTAGTAGCAAACAATGCCAACCGAAGGCTCATAGCACTTGGCCGTGAGATAGGCCCGATTCTTGCCAACGAGGTCCACATAAAAGCCTCAACGGTCAGAATCCCAAATATTCCCTTGAGGGTGAGGACTACAACAAGATCCCTCAAAGTCTCTTCTCCCCTAAAGTCTCCACGGATGGACCTATACATTGCATACAAACATCTGAGCAGACCAGTTACAGCATTGTGTGGATCTCCTCTACATTCACG
The DNA here is from genome assembly GCF_054954075.1 of Amborella trichopoda. Taxonomy (NCBI): domain Eukaryota; kingdom Viridiplantae; phylum Streptophyta; class Magnoliopsida; order Amborellales; family Amborellaceae; genus Amborella; species Amborella trichopoda. The sequence goes on along the minus strand of NC_142347.1, from coordinate 20,871,733 downwards.
TGGTTTTGTGGCTAGGAAGAAGAAACAAATAAAGCCAGACGAAATTTTTCAAATGTTTTCTTTCTTGCTTCTCTCAAAACAAAACATTCAGTGGGGCATGCTGTTTGAAGACATTTTTAGCACCATGGGTCCCCAATACGGAATAAAAAGAGAAGCCGGTCAATAAAGTCTGACAAACAATGGAAATTTCGACAGTATCATAATAGCCCTAGAACTGGTCAAGATCTTCATAAGGAATCCAAAAAGTCTCCTGCCAAGTTTCGTCATAGTCTGACATGTCTAAGGCAGTGCAAACTAAGAAATACTTTTTGCAGAATCAGTCTCTTGCACCCTAAAACGAACCCCGTAACTAGAACTATATTTTCAATACATCAAAAAGCTATAGAACCACCGCTATTGGATCTTCCACGGTTGAAAACCCTCAGGGATCAAATTTTATCTTAAACGGACACTCCAGGAAGAAGTTATGGGCAAAAGATCAAAACAAGAGGAGCCACACACTATTCTCGTGCGGCCACCCTGCAAATAATCACCATTGAAGGGGCAGTCACGAATAGTGACTTACGATGCTCATATCTCACTCGTCTGAAGTCAGATCGCACTTAAATTTTGTGAGCGTGTTCGTCTCGTCAAGACGAGCTTTTTGATATGTGGCACGTCCCATGAGGATGCCTAATCATGAATAAAAGCTGGATAGAATTTGATGATCCGTGAAGAAAGTTGCAAAAAAATCAGCAGCGACATGCCTTGCTCGAGTGGCCAAATCACGGCGTTTGCAAGCTCAATTGATGTAAAACTAGTTGCATCGCTTGCGTAAGGTCCATGGCTATCATTGATCTGAACCCCGTGTAAGATAAACGGTCAAATTTTTCACATGAAGCCGATGAAGTGGCTACAAATTCAGGTGTCGAAATTCCAGATTCCGACCAAAACTCAAAAGTTGCGAAATCTTCATCCGGACACGAAATCGAGCTGCGTTTGTTTCCACGCGATCGTGACGGCATGCTCAGTATGATCCAAGGAAGAAATCACAGAAAAACATCAAGGAATGAGCACACGATCGATCCAAAGTTTACAAGATTCATCCAAATTTCAAGTCACATGATCATGGCTTAAAAACACGATCCATGGCTCAAAGTTGGTATCAAATCGATCGTCATGCCAAGCCCTACAAGAAAACAATCATCTTTCTATCAAACAAACACCAGAGCAACCCTGAATCATCCATGAAAGATCACCACTGTTCTGAAATTTCCCCAATTTTTAGGAAGGGCCAAATATATCATTTTGCACCATATTTTTGTATTTTATTTAATTCAATTAAATCTTAATTTGCAGCTGATAAGTTTAATTTTGATCAATCCTCCCATGTTTGGGCAAAACACTATATATATCACGTACCCTCATTGTACATGACTGAACTTTGCTTAGTAAAATTTCAATCTTTTCTCATTGTTGGGTCGCGTCTTGAGAGAGAGAGGAAGGAGAGAGAAACATTCGGGTCGAAACCCCTGAGCTGAAGGTAAACCTCTATCTCTCTCTTCTCTTCTTTCCTCGCTTCTCTTCTCTCTCTTCTTCTTTTTCTCTTTCGTCTAAGTTTTTTTCTTAGAGGCTATGCACGACAGTGGCAGCGCCATGTATTCCTCCTTTATTTCCCTTCCTGTGGTTTCACAAGTCATGCGTGGTGTTGACAGCGTCATACGTGAGCTTCTTTCTCCCTTTCTTCATTCGTCTCTATCTCTCAAAGAAGTTCGCAGACGGTGTTGCTCATCGCCATTCACAGGCGTATCCTCGACGTCCCGCGTAAGCGCAGACAGCAATGCCTATTGTCGCCCGCAGGGGTCTCAACCTGTTGCGTGCCTATCGTAACTTGCAAAGGGTCGCGGCAATGCCTATCGTTGTGCGCAGACTTCTTTTGCATGCTCGATGCCTATCGTCATGCGCAGGCTTCTTTCGTGCGCTCGGTGTCTATCGTCGTGCGCAAGCTCCTTTCACGCACTCGATACCCATCGTCGTTCGCAGGCTTCTCTTGCGTCCCATGCTTGTCACCGTGCGCTTCACGAGAAGCTATCGTCGTGCGCCTCACCAAAAACTATCGTCGCCCGTAAGGGATATGCTGCCTTCTCGTGTTACCAACGGTGATGCCTATCGCCACCCACAGGGGACGTGCTGCCTTCTCGTGTTACCAATGGTGATGTCTAATGTCATCTGAAGTTCGCTGCCTGCCCCTTTCACCGTGAGCAGCAGTGTTCAGCGTCATACAGGGGCCACGACACTGTTACTCCACAGCTGTTAGTGGAGCCATCATGATCCTCCCTCATCGTCGTCACGCGCCTTCTCTTCATTCTCTTTTCTTCTTTTTCTCTCCTCATTCTCGCTTGACTAAAGAATAGACTCAGTCTAGTATTGTCATATTGGTCTGGCTGTCAAGCAGTATTGTCGTCGTGCTGGTCTTGAGTGTCATGCCTGTCTTGCTGCCACACCAGATTAGAACAGTGATATCGACCTTGGTTTCGAGTAGTATTGTTGTTGTGCTGTTCCTGAGTAGCATGCCCGTCTAGTCTCTGTACTGATCCAGTTATCACGCTAGTCTCGTCCCCTTGTCTAGTTTTCTTCTCTCTTCTTTCTTTATTCGAACCTTCTTCTTCATCACCTTAATTTCTCACCTTCTCTGCCATATGAATGTGTATTGGCCTAAGACAAGGGTGGATCCTTCGGCCCACTTGTCTTGCTAGTTAACCATGATAGTGTTGTACAGAAAAAAGGAGATTGTAGGTCAAGGGAGGCGATTTCCAACCATCTAAAGCAGCTGGGGGGCTTTCCATCGTTATCTAAGAGGATGCGTGCGAGAGTCAGCCCGAATAAGCCATGGACCCAAGTGAGGTTAGTCCCCACTTCACGAATAAAATTCCTCTCTCACTAATTGGGCACCTGCCCTTGTTCTGTGAACAAGGTTCCCGAGAGAGTAATCTCAATCCCGGGTCTTCTGAACCCGAGACACATGTCACCCGATCACCTAGATCCAGGTAAGCAAGATCATGGCATCCAACCATGCTTGTCAAAGCAAACCTAACGTAGCAGCAAACAACACGACCAAAAACATCCAACAAGGGGTAGACATTAAAATCATCCCTTAATGTCTCTTCTCCCCCAAAAAAGCCTCTATGTCTATGTACCTTGGTCACCCCTCCAGGAAGCAGCTTCGCTTAACTACCCATCCGGCAGACGTGTTGATTCGGTGACCAAGAAGTTTTTTTTTTAAGGCTGAATGACCAGTTTTCATTTCGAATGTTACCCTTCTTGCTTCTCTTGAAGGATAACATTCAGCGGGGTAACCTGTTTAAGGGTATTTTTTAACACTTGTATCCCCATTGCAAATAAAGAGAAAAGCAATATGCGACTTAGGTCTGCAGGTATCAAAATGCATGTGGACTATGGAAGCCATAGAATAATAAACCCTAATCCATAAGCAAAATTTTCAACAGTCTCAAAATGGGCCAAGAAGATTCAAAAAATTTGATTAAGGTCTCCTAAGAACACCTGCCGAGTTTTATCGTAATCCTATGAGTTTAAGGCAGTGAAGATGCAAAAATAGTGTTGGAAAACTCAGCCTGTATCATCTTGAAATGGACCTTATAACTACATCCCTATCACTGGAGCGTCAAATGACTGTAGGACCACCACCATTAGATCCAAAACATCTAGAAACCCTTAATAATCAAGTTTCAGCTTGATCAAACGTTCCTAGACCAAGTTAGGGTCAAATTACCTGAAATAAGTAGGTCACACACTATTATCATGCACCCTCAGTGAACCGGTTTCCATTAATGGAAACTGTGTTCATGGGTTTCAAGCTCAATTTTGAAAAGCCTTATCTCTCTCATCTCAAGCCGGATCAAGCTCAAATTTTACGGGCGTGTTGTCTTGTCAACCCGAGCATTTCGATATGTGACACAATGCATGACGTGGCCCGAGATGGGAGAAAAACACGAGAGAAGATCGCGATTCAAGGAAAGGTTGCAGGTTTTCCAGCAGAAGCGCACCTCGATCGAGTGACCACATCACGACGCTCGCATGTCGGATCGACTCGAAATCAAAGCCATTGCGAGCACAAGGTTCGGGGCTTTATTAGAGCCGAACGTCGCACGTGATGGACGGTCAGATTCAATTCACGATGAGTACAAAATTGATGCACTTTTCGGCCACCGAAAACCAAACTCCGACCAAAAGATTAAAAATGGAACATGGTCGTCCGGGCACCAAATCAAGCCACGTTCGTCACCAAACATTCATGACGACTTTCTCGTCGATATTCAATGAAGAAATCATCGTAGAACAGCGAGAAACGCACGTAGTCTTGAAAAAAGACCGCACATTTCTCGTGGTTTTCGTACTTCATGATCGTGGCCCAAAGACACAATCCGTGGCTCGAAAGTGGTATCAAAACGACCGACTTCCTGAGCCGACCAAGAAAAGAAGCATCTTTCGGCCGAACTGAGACGGGAAAGACCTCGAACCTACCCCGAAAGATCACAAGAGTTCTTGGGCACAACAGGGACTCAATTAGAATTTCATAGATTGTTGTACAGGGGCAAAATCATCATTTTGCCCCATTTTCTTAGAATTTCTTTAATTCACTTAATTGTTAATTTTTAGCAATTAGGTCAAGTTTTGATTGTACACCCATGTTTGGGCTCCACTTCTATAGAAACAAGTATGCACTTCATGTAAAAGGATCCAAGCTTCATCAATAAAAATTCTACTTTTCGCTTGAGATTTTGGTCATGTCTTAGAGGAGAGAAGAGAGAAGATAGAAGACTTTCTCTCTCTTCTTTCTCTATCTTCTTCCTCTCTCTTCTTCCTCTCTCTTCTTTCTCTCACTCATTTTTCTCTCTTCTTCCTCTCTCTTCTTTTGCTCTCTCTTTTCTCTCTCTTATTTCTCTCTTCTTTCTTCTTTCCTTTCCTTTCTTTCTCTCTCTTCTTTCCTTTTCTTTCTTCTCTCTTTCCTTTCTTTTTCTCTTTCCTTTCTTTCTCTTTCTTCTCCCTTTCCTTTTCTCTCTTTTTTTCTTTCCATTTCTTTCTCCCCTCTTTCTTTTTCTCTCTGCTTCTTTCTCGTCTCAAGTTTCTCTCGGTCTGTTGCACACGGCAGTGCATACTGTCGAGCATGACGTTCTCTTCTCTGTCTGTTTGTTGCGCACGGCAGTGCAAATGCCAAACATGACTTTCTCTTCTCTCCCTATTTATCACGCGCAACAATGCATATGTCGATCTTGATGTTCTTTTCTCCCTCAGTCTATTGCACACAGCAGTGCTTACTGCCGAGTGTGACGTTCTCTCCGCTGTCTGTTGCACACGATAGTGCACACTGCCAAGTGTGACGTTCTCTTCTCTCTCAATTTGTTGCACACGGCAGTGTAAATGCCGAGTAGGACATGCTTTTCTTTCTCTGTCTGTTGCTCATGCTAGTGCATACTATCAAGAGTGACATTCTCTTCCCTCTCTCTGTCTGTTGTGCACGATAGTGCACACTGCCGAGCATAATGTTCTCCCTTTTCTCTCACCTATTTTCTCTCTTTTCTATGTCGCATGCGGCAGTAAACATCGCCGAGCCCGACCTTTCTTCCTTCCCACTTTTTGCCCTACACGACAGCACACACTACTGAGCACAATCTCCTTTCTCTTCTTTCTCCTTTTGCTTGTTTGACCAGAGGGCTGGCTGAGCCTTGTGTTGTCATGCCAATCTTGGCATCAAGCAGTTTAGCCATTATGCCGGTCTAATTCCCGTGCCCGTCTAGCTGCCGCACCAAACTAGTCACTACATCAAGATAGTCGTCGTGACAGTCTTGTCATCAAGTAGTTTAGTCGTTGTGCCGGTCTAGTTACCATGCCCGTCTAGTTGCCGTGCAAGACCTACCATAGTTCCAGATTAGTCACCGCACCAGATCAATCGTCATGCTAGTCTTGCCACTGCGCCCGTCTAACCGTCAAGTCAAACATCAGCATTCTCTTTCTTCCGTTCTTCTCCCTCTTTGAAAGGTTCAGCGAGAGCCAAGCTGATCTTCATCATTTCTCTCATTATTTCTCTTCTTCTTCTCTCTGCAAAAATTTTCATTCTTTGCCTCTGAAGAGTTGGGTGAGATCCAAACCAACCTTCGTTCCACTTTTCTCTGGAGGACTAGTCGAAAGGTACACTAAACTTCAAACTCTTCTTTCTTTCTTTCCTCTATCATTTTCTCTACCTCACCCCTTTTTCGTTCTTTCTTTACTATAGGACTTGTATCAAAAACCCTCGTCAAGGAGATGTCGTAAGGTTGTCAAATTGGCATGGACTTTTTTATGTTATTTTTTGAGCACACATGCATGTGTGCATTAACCCTATGACAAGGTGGGGTCCTCAGACCCACTTGTCTGTACTCTAATGTGTGTGTGTTTTGCAGGTAAGAAGCAAATAGGTCAAGGGAGGCGATTCCGAACTGGCCACTGGCTAGGGGGCATTCCAACGTGATCTAAGAGGGCGCCCACGTGAGTTAGCCCGAGCGCATCACGGACCCACGCAAGGTGAGTCCCACCTTGCGACCTTAATTCCTCTCTCACTGATTGGTAATCCTGCCCGTGTCTTCTTCACACGATTCACGAGAGAGCAGTCTCAAGTCCAGGGTCCATCTCAAATCCAAAACCGTGCCATCAGGTCATTCCGATTCGGAGGCTAGATCGAGGCATCTAACTAGTCTCTCCACTGCTGGATGTATTGGCCCACCGACTCATCGAGGTTTTGGGCCATGGTGAGGAGCTCTATGGCCTACACATCAAGTTCTGCTTCGTAGAAGCATTTATAGAAGAGATGCTCCATCTCCTTCCAAGAATGGACTGAGTTGGTTGCCATGCAGGTGTACCATTTGAAAGTAGGCCTGATTAAGGTCTCCATGAACTGTCAAAGCAGCAACCTGGAATCTAAGGCCGACTCTTGGTAGGCAGACATGAAGTGGGCTATGTGCTGCTGAGGTGAGCCCATGCCATCAAAGATTGGAAACCTTCCCTTTTGATACCCAACAGGGAAGGGAACCTGATCAATAGAAGGTAGATAAGGCTTTTCGTACGAGAGGTTGTCCCATGTCCTTGACACTTGCAGCTCTTGGATGCTTCTATTGATCATTCATTATGCGTCCTTCTGCATGAATACCGATGGTGCCGCTTGAGGGGCTGCATCGGGTCAGACTACAGAAGAGGAGGGAGGATTTGGAGGCCTCAGTGTTGGCACCGACGAGGGAGGTTGAGGCCTTTCCTCCTCCCCATGTGGCGGTTCGGAGGGAGATTGGTCTCTTGATGAGAGGAGACCATTGGTAATGCGTCCTCGACCCCTTTGAGCCTCTCCAAGATGTTGTTCAGGAGATTCTCAAAGCGAGCCATCGAGTTTTCGGGCTCTTCTCCATCTTGGCTTACCATCATGACCTCGACAGGTCGACTTGAGTCAGGCATCTCAGAGGGAGGGGTGACCCTGGTCCTCTTCCTGCTCCGGTCAGGAACCTCGGAGCACAGGGGCAGGACTTGCCCCGTATGAGCTCGAGCTTATTTGAGGGCTCGAGTGAGTACGGGATTGGGGCGACCTTGAGGTCGGGCTGTTGTCAACCTTGATGCTTGAAGGCCTTGGGGCCCTTCCTCGTCAGTCGACTCTTAACGGCCTTGGAGCCGAAGGTTTGGAGAAGTAGGGTCGCCTTCTTGTGCCCCGACAACATGGAGTGTGCAACGTTGTCGTCTCCTGGCTCCTCCGTGTCTAGTAAAGGGTAAAACCAATTTCGGCTAATGAGGCCCTTTGCAACGAAAGGCATCACCCGCGTGACCACGCACTCAGGGGTATCCTTTCTCTCTCAAAGTTTTCTCTCTCTCTCTCTCTCTCTCTCTCTCCTCTCCCGCGGAGACAAGGGGATCACAAAGAAAGACAAGGTAAAAAGTGAAATCTAGCCTCGATTCTTTTCAGCCTTCAGGAGTATTGGAGCTTGAAAAAGAGGGTTTTTTTGGGGTGTCATCTGGTCTCCTCGTACAAGTGAGTTAAGCTTGCTTGTATAGAGGATTCACCAAACTAGGGTGAATGCTCAAAAGTCAAGCTTAATTACAATTAAAGAAATTCAAAACAAATCCAAAAATTAGGTACAAATGACCAAAATATCCTTGTGATCTTTTGCTCGAATGACGAGACGATCCCTGCATGCAAGTTGCTCCGCCATGGGAAGAAGACCTTGGAAGCTAGTCCTGTAACTTGCGAAAATTGTTCAGTTGTTTCAACAACATATCTTCGTTCTTCTCTCGATTGTGAGCATTTTGATGCCCTTTAATCATGTTGTAGTGGCCTTTCCCCCGGGGTGAAAGTTCGACTAGTTTTGTGAACTTTGTTTGCTAATGCTTCTTCAAGCTACGTTGTTTTAGCTCCTGACTCTACTTGCAAGTCAGGGAGGAGGTTGTTGCAATAGTTTTTCACCAAGTTGGGGCTAATTGGGTGTCGATTTGCACATTTTCTTAATTTGGAAGGTTGCCAGAGAAAGAGATTCCGGCAACTGGTTGGATTTGTTTGTTTGGCAACTTGGGGACTTGCATTCATAGAACCACAGATTGAATGCAAGAGTTGTACCAAAATATAGCTCTGCGCGAGGTGGTTCTATTGAACCCCTTCCCACGTTGATCCATGGCTTAGACATTGAGCTATGCTTCACTGAATCCGGAGCTGTTGAACCCTATTTTTTCCTTGTTTTCTCTGATCACCTTCCTCTTCAGAGCAATGGGGGTACTCAGTCACGCCACAGTGTGTGCCATAGGTCAAAATTACGGGGCTGGCATGACCAGGAACATGTCAACGTTTGAGCTCCATCTGGCTTCAGAGGAAGGGGTCGTCGGTTGGCAAAGTTACTGCCAGAAAACATTGTCACAGTCCCCATTTCTGGGACTGGTTTGGTGAAGCCGCACCGCGCTATGGTAAAACCCATAAGTTGAGAGGCCGTATGAGCGTAGACCCCTCTAGGGAGGTCCGATTGAGCCTAGATTTGATCCTCGAGGGTTTTTCGACGTTTTGAGAACAATAGCGGTGGTCGGGTGCCCTGCTGTAGCCCTTAGCATATGACTACAGTTGAGAGTCCTTTCTTGGTGCGAGGGCACCGCACCCAAGTCACTAGGCTGAAGGCTTCATTTTCAGCACAATCTTGGTCTGCAGTTGTTTCGTTAACCTGCAAGACCAGACTATCGCCGGCTCTCTCCTTATTCGCATGGGTTTATGGAAGCACATCATAAATGGCATACAACAATAATCACTCTTTATCTCTTACTAAACACAATGGTTTAAGCAAAATGATGCCAATTCCAAAGAAGCAAGCCAAACTAAAAATGCGAATCCCCAAAAGTGCAAACCCTCTCTAATCGAGATACATGTTTATATATCCTTCATCAGCTGATAATGATCAGGCTTTAATTGATAATCACAAACTCTTTATCTAATAACTACAAAATTATGATCTTCAATCTGCATCCTTCATCTTCAACTGATGATCATCTTTGTCTTTATTGTCATGCGTTGGTCTTCATATTGATAATAATCTTATGTGTTAAACCTCACGCGGATAATCACACTGCCTATGTGTCTTATAATGATAATCACATACTTCAATCGATACTCATCTTCAAAACATTCAAATTTGAATTCAGAGATTCAAGATTCAACGAGGTCACCGTGTGAGAAAAATTAGGATTTTGTTGCTTTTCATCACTCGACAATTAAGCTTTTACAACTACAATTTGACACATCTTTGTATTTCTTCAGTCGCTCTTTGATGGCAAGTCCTTTGGTCACGAAACTTGGAGAGATGGAAGAAGACTCAAAGAGAACACAATGGTTCAAGTCTCACTTTAAATAGATCATAGATGAGAGAGATATCATTCGTTCAAGTTACTATGTTTCTCCTGGATTTAGCATCAGCAAAACCAGTGAATTGCATATGCAACCACTTCCAACACATGAATCAAACAATGCCACACCTTTTAAGGGTGATAGAGCATCAAATCAGGAATCCAATGATCCTAGTCCCATGACAAAATTGCTCACATCGAGAGAGAAATTCTAATTTGACGACCAGGGGTCATTCTGGTTCTAACACGCGGCGCATAAAGTTTTAAGCCTTGACTGTCAAGGTATATGGATGATGGGATAATTCATCTTTGAATGATATGAAACTTCAAGGTGAGTGATATCATGCCCCAAATATGATTTCCTAAGAGTCTGGCTCAATCCCAAAACACAAAGTTTTTGGATGACGGTGGATACAAACACTAGGTTACACGAATTCCAATCATTGCCCAATTTTAAATCATTCTTAGACTCAGAGGCATATGAGGCATCATATATATATATATATATATATATATATATATATATATTAAAAAGCTGCAGAGCTAGTGGTAGCGAATCAAAGTCAGAGTCAAAGTCAGACTCTAGGGCCCTGCCACCCTGCAAAAATTCACGAGTGAAAAAATCAGGAAGGGAATTATTTGTATAAGGTAAATGTTCAATGGAAAAATCAAAAGCAGATAAAATAGCTTGCCAACGAGCAAATATTTGTTTAGCGACTAAATTTTGTACATCTTTTAATAAAACATCTTTAGTAGCTTTACAATAAGTTCTTATCAAAAAAGTAGTCTTAAGGACATTGGCTTGGAATTTAGTGACACAATGGAGGATTGCAAGGATTTCTTTTTTAATAGTAGAATAATTTTGTTGCGTAGAGTTCCAAGCTTTAGAAGTATATCTTACTAATTAATTGTTCAGGTTGATTATCAATTTTTTGTTTAAGAATTCCTCCTAAACCGAATTCTGATGCATCACATTCAATAATTTTAAATGCATTTGGATCTGCTAATGCTAAGCAGGGTAATTCTTTAGTTGTACTTTTTAAGGTTTTTACAGCCTGAGTATGTATATGGGTCCATTTTGGCGGATTTTACTTTAAGCGATCGTAAAGGGGTTTTGATGTAATGGCGAGATCTTTATAAAAGCTGCTATATAATTAAGACATTCTAAGAATCTTTGTAATTCGGTTTTATTAAGGATTATGTCTGAAAACTTAATTGCAAATTCAATAGCTCTATCTATTGGAGTAATAGTACCTTGATATATATTATGTCCTAAAAATCTAATTTTAGTTTGACACAGATTTATCTTTTTTATCGAGACGACAAGGCTAGCATTTTTTACAGCATTTATGAAGACATTAATATGTTTAAAATGTTGTTGTATATTTTCTAAGAAAATTAAAACATCATCAATGTAAACTATCATAAATTTTGTATAAGGATTAAATATTTCATTCATAATTTTTTGAAATTCTGAAGGAGCATTTTTTAAGCCAAATAGCATTACATTCCATTCATATTGTCCAAAGGGGACATTAAAGGTTGTTTTATACTTATCTTTTTTATCTATTTGTATTTGCCAATAACCTGATTTGAGATCAAATTTGGAAAAAATGCAAGCATTAATTAATCGATCTAATAAATCTTTTTTATTAGGTAAAAGATATCTTATCCACTTTAAGGCTTTATTTAAATGTTTATAATTGATTACTAATCTTGGGACACCTCTCTCCTTTTCAGCATTATTTTCAACATAAAAAGCAACACAACTCCAAGGAGAAGAGCGTTTTCTAATTAAATTCTTTTTTAATAATTCTGCTATTTCTTTTTTACAAAATTCTAATAATGTAGACTTCATTTGGATAGGTCTTGCCTTGGTGGGTATATGTTCTTCACTAAATCCTGTTTCATATGGAAGATTAACAACATGTTTTCGTCTGTTCCAAAAAGCATTGGGAATGTCACTGCAGATCTCTTATTCGATTTGCTTTTTTATTTCTTTTATTTTATTTATGATTTTAGGTAATACTAAACTTTCTTCAATAGTTTTATATTTTACTTCTATTTTAAGTTGACATAAGAAATTTTCTTTGTTTTCAATTAGTTGTTTTACATTGTTAATTTCTTTTATTTTTGGTTTATCTATGAATTCGAATTTAACTATGTGTCCATCAATATTAGATTCAATGCCAGTATGATCGATTTTTAATGGATATAATATATTTAAGAAAGGTGTTCCTAATATAACGGCTTGATTTAATCCTTTGACCATAATGAATGGTAGTTCAAAACAGTTACCATTATTACAGATAGCAGCATTGGATAATTTATAATTAATGATCATTCGACTTCCATCAGTAGTATTTAATATTTGAGTTGTTTTATCAAAATATTTTGTAGGAACTAGTCCTTCGTTGATACAGTTTAAATCAGCACTTGAGTCTATCAATGCTAGAGATTGGAAGCTATATTCATTTTGAACTATAATTTTTATTAAGGTATACCATTTTTGTGTCATTACTCTATTTATAACATTTAAATGATTATTTTATGGAATATCATATATTTTAGTTCCTGATGACTCTAGTTGATTGATTAAATTATTAAATTCTAATTCATCATCTTCGAATATATTGTCTGAATGTTGAGAAAATTCAATATGTAATTCAAGTATTTTTGTTCTATTTTTAAGTTGTTGAATTTCATGTTTAACCTCATTTATTTCTTGTTTTAAATCAGATATAGTAGGTTCTCTTAGATTATTCTTTTTATTTATTCTTTTAAGAATTTCAGAGAAACTATATTCTTCAGGAGGTTTTGTTAACGAAACTGGTTTAATTTTTTATTTAGCTATTTTTATATATTGTTCTAATACTTCTCTTTTTTCATTAGGATTAAAAATTTTGTCTATTAAGTCTAAGATTAGACTTTCTTCTTTTGTTAATGTATTACAATTACAATCTTGAATTTTCGAAGTATCATATATTAAATCTTCGTCATTAATATTTTCTATCTCTGAATCATCAGAACTTAAAGTGTCTGATATATTATCAGAAGAATTTTCATCATCATATATTTGGATTACTTCATATAATTGATTTCTAATATTTTCGTCAAGTATGATTGAATTTATCTTTTTCTTTACCCGACAACTACTTTTATAATGACCAATTTTTCCACATTTATAACATACATGAAGTTTTTCTTTTCTTTTTTTATGTTTTGGAACAAATCTTTTCATAAATTTTTCTTTCTTATCTTTTTTATCCATTGATTTTTTTGTCTTTTTATAATATTTATAGTTTTTACCTTTCTGCTTTCTCTTATATATTTTATTTGGATGAAGATTTATGCTATAGCCAAATTGTTCACAGAAATCACCTAGTTCTTTATTTCCAGTCATTTTTTGTTTTTCTAATTGCTTTTTTAATTTTAGATCAGTGCAAAGGGCTAATCCTTCGGCACAAATTTCAACCGAAATTCTCCTAAAGTGTAAGAGGAATAAGGGATTACTCCGCCATTTTTATTTTTAAGACGGGTACGGACTTTTTCAACAAAGAGATGGGGAAGTTCAGAAATAAATTTCTCCTTCCAGTGATCAAGGTTACTATTCTCGTGTAGGAGTAGTCTTGAGAAGAAAACGTCTTTATACCATTTATAATGAGATAATGTAGGACATTTAAGATTGATAAGTAAATATTCAGATCTTGCTTCAAGAAGGGAAGTGCTACCGATAAAATGAAGAGTGATAATATAGATTAGAGTATTAACAGCGTCACTTTCGCTGTGAGGTACATCTTGATTGAAATTCATTTTCTACTATCCAATTTTTTGTAGCAGTAAGGATTTGATTTTTTGTAGGAGCATCCATATGGAAGTCTCACCAACCTCTAAGCCAGCCAGTAAAGCCACAGATTATGGCTTTTGCAACATCTTGGTCATGGCTACCAGCTATTTTGCATGCAGTTGCATACATTGTCATATGTTTCATAGTATCGAGAATTTGATGGTCGGACATCCCTTCTATGTTCTAACTAACAATCGTTCTTCCTGAATAGGACACTGTATTTGATATAAGGTCTTCTTCAAATTGAATATTGACTGGGGTTGGTCGTGGATAATACATCCGTTGAAGAGCTACAGGTCTCCATTTATGACCATAATCAATTTTATTAATATCAGCATGCTGAGAAGCTTGTTTAAAAGCATTTTCGATATTAGTGACTGAATTGGCTATGATTGGTTCTTCTTGAAGTACCATTGCTTCTTCTTGGAGTACCATTGCTCCAGATTCTACTATTTCCATTTTACCCTTGTCTTTAATTTCTTTATCTTTGATATCTAATTGAGATAATTTATTTACTAGCTGTTGTATTCATTCAGTATTTTCTTCCTTTTCTTTGACAGAAAATCTGTCTTTATTTATTTGTGGAGGTGGTTTAAACGGGACTGCCTGTTTCTTTTTTTCTATTTTTTCTTGTGGTTTTCAAATTATATTTTCAATTCTTGTGGTTTGTTGGCCTATTGTTTTTAAATACAAATTAGTATAATTATTTTGTTCTATCATATGAGGCAGTAGGTCTACTTTATGGATAAAATCAGAGGAAGCCATTGTATATGGGGTTGCTCGGGTTTCAGATACTATCTTAGTATCTGTTTTATCTTTTGAAGACTTTTCTCTGGAGGATATATACTTTGAATAGGGTCTCCTTCTGTTGTGGTAAATGTTTGATATTGTTTAATATTGATGAATTTTGGAATTTCGACTCCTTTATTTATAATGATTGGTTTTAACCATTCAAATAAACCTATGATACATTTATTTCTTTTTAGAAATTTATTATAGTTTTTATGGATTTTTTCTATTAATTCCTGTGGAAAAGTATTTAAATACTAGTTTTTTATATTTGTATTTTCAATAGAGAGATAGTCATTTTTTATATATTCTAGATCTACTTTTTGTTTCTTCTTAATAGTTAATATTTGAAAATCTATTTCAGAGTCCACGTTCTCACTGTGAGAAGTACTTATGTTTATTGATCTATATTCTGGTTTAATAATATTATTTCTAGTTCTAACTACTCCTTGTATTTCAGGTTCGAAATATATCGAAGATGTAGATTTTCTGGGGGAGATGGCTATCCTTTGAGAACGTCTGATAAAATTATCATCTATAATATTTATTCTAGATTTTCGTTCACTGTTAAATTGGATTTCTATTTCTCCGTCAGGGTGTTCTATTATAGTTTCTGGATTTTTATTAGTAGGAATTTTATTTTTGTGACTATCTGTTTGTATAGTCCATTCTTTAGGAAGTGTAATTTGAGACCATTGAATGGTTTTGGGAACCATTGTATTCGATTTTTCTGAATTTGTTTGGAAAAAAGTAGTATATCCTTTAGTATCTATGGGTACTATATTAGGACTTAATGTGGTCATTACTTTATAGTATATTCGATAAACTAACGCTATATTTTGTGAACCTTGGTTCATATTAAACCCTTGGGTTTTTATATTAAGAGTTAAAACATCAAGAATATTAGGATCACTTAAAGATACTGAATAATTGGGAAAGCAATTAAAATACACAGGGCCATTACATAGACTTGATTCTACTATTCCTAATAACGAGTCTGAAAATTTATTATGTCTTTCATCCCTTAGGCATAATAATATGGAATTATTTAAACCTAGTCTTGTAAGGGGTTTTATTGCTATTTGAACTAATCCTATATGTAAATAATTATATTATTTAGTTTTATGAGCTTGTATTACTTTATTAGATAGTAACTGAAAATTTTCTTGTTCATTGTGAACCGCTAGACTTTGTTCTATGGTTTTTATAGCATAGCCTATTTTTAATTGGAATGGCCCTCTTTTATAAATATCTGTTATTGGAACTTTGGGAATGTTCCAGTTTTGTACTTGTTGTTCAACATTATCAATAACAATTTCTTCTTTGTTTTTTAACCTTAGAGTGTTTTTAGAAGGTGATAATGTCTTATTAGATAAAGTTCTAATAAAGTTTTCCATTGAAAGTACGGATAATGACTATAGATAACCTCTTAAGTCCTTTATGACCTCAGCGGCTCCTCCTGGCCTTAACGGTCTTTCTGACTAGGCGTCAAGTAGTCTTAACACTCAGACTACCTTCCTAATGGTAACTTTTATTATCTCTTTATCTTATAAGATATTATAACCGACTAACAATAGTCTATTGTTAAAAAATTCTTGAAGATATTTTTTACTTCTATGGCTCTGATACCATTTCAAGCCAGGACCTATTTTCACAACTTTTGCAACAATTTATAATAACAAATATCCTAAGTTGTAATTAACTATTATTTTTAACAATCCTAGATAATATAAAAATATTCCAATTATAGCAAGAACAGGAATTATAGATATGTCTAAAACAATCCAACTAGTATAAACAGTATCTCTAATTTTAATGCTAAATAAGAGCTTAACTTGCATTATAGATAGAAAGATAAACACAAACTTTTATTATTCAATGCTTACTGTGTACATATACAATAACTGAAAAACATCCTCCATTCCTAAGGACAGTATCTCAGAAGGGAGTTAAAGTTGCAGTCACACATATTATAAAGACATAAGAAAGGTAGAAATTGTTATCAGAGTGAAATCCACACTAGATATATTACAGAGAGAAATCCACACCGGATATATACATATGCACAGGAGGCCTTTTCAGAAGAGAGCGAGAAGAAAGGAGGCCTTTCAGAGAGAGAGAGAGAAGAGAGTGGCAGAAGACTCAGAGCTAGCTTCTTCAGGGATGATTCAAGACCTGCCTCGCTAAATGAGGGGCTTGCTCCTTATATAGCTGAGAAGAGAATCTTCCTATTTATCGGACGGCTGTCTTTTGAGCAGGTGGACGGTTCGATCGCCTGTCGGTGGAGATAGTGGGAGACTTAAGATAGTGGAAGGCAGAAGAAAAGTGGCTTTTAAAGATTCCTTGAAGATTGATTGGAGACGGCTGAGCAGGAATAGCTGGCGGATGAGGACTCATCTTGTCGTGTAGCATCGGCAAGATTGGACAGATGTCGGTGGATGCACCTCTATCAGATTCTTCTTTCTTTTTGTACAATAACTTTTTTAACTTTTGTGCAGGTGGTGGATTCTTTTGTACAGTGATGAGGCTTGATGTGACTTTCTACAGGTGGCTTCTTTACAGCTGCAATATTCTTTTGGCTCTTCGGATCATCTTTGAATCTTCGGGTCAAAATGTCTTTTGGCTAAAGGCTTCGGGGTCTTCACTCTTAGTCTGAGAGTCAGAAGCATCTTCGGATCATCTGGAGGAGTTGCTTTTCTAGCTCTTCTCTGGTTGCCTTGGAATTTTTCTTCCTCATTTGTCAGATATATTCAGCAAAATGATTTGGATTTTCAGTCGTATATTGCTCTGAAGATGGGGATGGTCCTGGAATTCTCTTTAATTTTATTGACTCAGGTTCCAGGTGTTTTGTTTCAAAAACATCCCACCATTTCACAAATATTCTTTTCCCTAACTTGGGAATATATTCACAATTATTATTAATATTCTCAGAAATGCCATATTCCCATTTTATAATCCATGGAATCTGATAGATTGCCATTAAATATAAACGAAAATCTGCATTAGCATTACTGTTTTCATCTCTGCTATTGCGCTCAGCAAATTTATTCTGGGATATTTGCAGGGATTGAGGTAGGATCTGCGATCCTGATCCCCATATGAGGAACCAATATCAAAACCAGCTTGGGAATAATTCAACAACAGGCATTTTGAATTGAACATACCAAGTATGGGAATTATTCATATTTAGGTAATAAAATATTTTATGCCAGGCGTCAACGTACTCAGAATATTTATAATATTTATTAGAAAACTCTTGAGCCTGGAACTTTTTTCCTTGAGTAGGGTCAAAACCCCAATCTTCATATGATAATATTCTTTTGATTTGCATCTTTGAATATGCAATCAATTTTGTATTATTATTGTGATGAACATGTATCAAAGAGATAGAACCCGTTTCCAACAGAATGGCTTCATACCATTCACAGGTTTTGTTCCCATTAGAAGAAATAATATGATTCATCAAGTAAAGGGTGGCCAATCTATTTGGGTCTATTGTGATATGCTTATCATCAATGATGATATCAATGATGAAAGCAGTTTCCTCAAATTGAGATTTACTAGAGCTAGATGATTTATTTGGGAGGGGAGATGATACATGTATTGGGTTTTGACTGGAATATTCTGGGTAATTTAACGATCTAACTGGGGATAAAGGTGGGTAACTGGCTATGGGAGAGCCAGGTGAAGATGAGACAATATCCATAGGAATTTTTTCTTTATTCATATTTGTATTATTGATATTGATATTAAAAAGCTGTCGAGCTAGTGGTAGCGAATCAAAGTCAGAGTCAAAGTCACACACATTATGTTCAAGGATTGACCTTATTATATCATCATATGGCAAGGTTATCCTTATAACTCGTCTGTTAAGCCCCATATCTTTAATGGGCAATATAGTAAAAGTGTCGTATCACATCTTATCGAAAACTCCTCCAATATCCAGTGCAGAGGCACATATGGGCTATGGGAGTATATGTATCCTAGAGCTTCGTCTCAAATTTAAACGTCTTGATGATTTCTTATTATAGATTGTAAGTCACAATGCACATATATCACTGGTGATGAATTCAAGAAAATATGTATATCAAACCACATCAGGTTCCTCCACATATCACATGGATAAGTGTATTGGGGCCTTAAGAGTATAGGAATCCTAGAGCCTATTTCACAATGAGATGGTTTTAATGTATTCTATCATGAACCATTGATCAAACTTGAACATGCTTAACTAAAGAGCTATTGGTATCATATATCTTTCATATCTTCGTATCATATCTGAGGCATATTTGAGTAGGTGTTATGATGCTCATATCTCATCCACCATCTGTTAAGACATTTATTAAGTGTGCTTCAAAATACTTCGCTATATATTAATACCTTTATTACTTCAAATGTCGGTTATGACATACTTAGTCTTGCATATGGCGACTAAGATTTCGTTCAACATCTCAGGCATATCTTCAAGGGCTAAGCTTATCCAACTTCATATTTTATCCAGCGTATGTTAAGACTCTATCCAGCATTCATCAAAGACTCGTGATTTTATATTGATATCTTTATCAAGCATTGGTTAAAATATACTTGGTCTTATATGATGATTTGAAACATAACCAACCAAGACAAATCTTTAAGGTCTTAAGCATATATGCCATGAAAGCATTTACTCAACGTTCATCAAATCCTTGTCTTATAATCACTTGAATCTTTATCGAGTGTTAATCAAAATGTACCTAGTCCTATATGTGACTAAAAATACACCCAACACCTGGATCTGTGGGGTGGATTGTTCACCCACAGATCTATGTAAAATCATCGGATCAGAAATCTGAATCAGGTAGGTCTGGATTAGTCCAAATTGGTAATCCAAAAAATATTAAAAAAACAAAATAAAATAAAAATTCAAATAGGGGTTCTTAAGGTGGAATATAGCAGGGACTTAAGAAAACATTAAATAAGCTTAAAAAAAGCAAAAATATTGAAGGGGGTTTTTAGGGCTCGCCGGGGTGGGACTCATACCACCATAAAAGATTTGGCCCTAACTGATTCCCTTCTAAATCAATAATCCCTTTCAAAAATCATCGGGTTTTAACATTAAAAGAGTAGGCAATGAGCTTTTTGTCAATGATAAGTTCGTTGCTTTTTGCACTAGGGTAATGCTTTGTGAGAAAAAGTGTCGGACTTGGGAAATTCGCCAGTAAGAGAGGAGAGATTGCAATTTGTTATTAATAGTGTTTTAAAACCCGATGATTTTCGATCCAGATCAATTGGATATGGAATCAGTCAGGACTGAACCGATTCTAGAATAGAATTCCAAACCTATTCCCCCTAAAAACCCCCTTCATTTTTTATTTTTTATTTTTTATTTTTTATTTTGGTTTTTTCTTTAAGCTTATATAATATTGCAGTTATTTCCCCTTAAATCCCCACCACAAACTTTTACTTTCATTTTTATGTTATTTTTGGTATTTTTTGATGACTATCTAAGAACAATCCATGTCATCCAAGGTTTTAAAATCGTTAATCCAGATCAAAATCATATTGTTGTTCACCGTTTTCGGATCCCTCAATATATCGAGATTTGACTGTGTCCCCCTGGAATCGGCCAGTTCGAGTCGGTCCGGTTCTTTATCAGTGAACCCCGGAGGGAATTGGTTAGTTGCTAATGAACTACATTTTTTCAAGATAAAAAGTATATTATGGTGGGGCCCTCCAACTTTTTTTTTTTTTTTTTTTGGTAATTAGTGGAGAAGATAGTCCCCTACACATGTTTTTCAATAGATTGAGGAGTTACATTTTGAAGGTGTTAAATTGGGGGTGTCAGCGATAGGAATGGATACTACGATGTGGTAAATAGATGTGAAGATACCACCTCCACGACTCCAGCCCCTTTCCTAAAAGTGGTAAGTCAGTGGGGATTTAGGCGCCTACCCTTTGGAGAGAATTTAGTCAAATACCTCATCATGGGGCTCGACAATACTACTGCTAAGGCCCTATCATCATGCTTACCTTATGAGTAATTGGTTTTTACACCTATCATCATGCTTACCTCATGATAAACAACTTTTTATTTGTGATGTGGGGTTAACACCTTTTACGGTGGGATTTTCTCCCACAATCTTCCGATATGGGATATCTCCAAATTTAGACATTTATATGTCTACGTTTTCATTAACTCTCTCTTGCTTCTACATTTCCAGTAAGATCTCTCTCCCTCTCTCTCTCTCTCTCTCTCTCTCTCTCTCTCTCTCTCTCTTTTGCTTATACACAAGCAAGTTTGTCTACAAAAAAAAATAGTCTATGAAATAAAATTTTCATTTTCATTTTTAGATTAATAATATTTATTTATTTTTGTATAATTTACAAAATAAAAGTACATATAGTTAAGTTTTAATTATGTTATTAATAAATTGTTATTATATGTTATTAATAAATTGTATTAATTTTGGCCGATTTTACGGTACAAGTTGCAAAATACATACTCCAGAAAAAAATATGCTCAAAAACCTATCGAACCGGCGATTTTTAACCAAAACCGACTGGTTTTTTAATAACCGGTCCAGTTCGGCGCTATAACAGGCGATATGGTGATATAACGGTACAATGAAAATAATGGTCGTTATTTGCAGTAGAGCCCGTTATTTAAGCAGAACCCATGATCCACCATTTTTGCAGCCTTTTTAGGATTATTCAGACAATATTTGACTGATATTATTTATTGTATTCAATAAAAGAACGGATTTGAGAACAAAAAAAAAGATTTGGAGCTCGATTTTAGGAATTTAGGGTTTCTTGAATAAAAATTGAAGAAATGCATATTTTGTGAGAGTTTTTTTCTTAATTTTTCTTTGTTTTAGGATTATTCAGCCTTTTTTTAGGATTATTTAGCCTTTTTTTTCTTAATTTTCTTTGTTTTATCTGAGATATAAGTTATGAGTTTCGTGAATCTTTTTTTTTTAATTGAATCAATAGTGTTTACCTGGTTCTAGAGCTTGTGATTGCATTTGATGGTTTTTTGTGTATTATTGATGAAAATGTTCTTCTATTCTTGTTGTTTGATGGCATCATATTATGCTGTCAGTATATGTATTTGCTGATCTTCTGAGAAAAAAATCATATTCAATTGATGGATTATGTTGTCCGCATATAATTTTAATTTTAATTTTTTCTTGGAGTTTTCATGAAAGGAACCTATTACCAACTACTATACAAAGGCATTGCCATCACAGTTGCAGAATCATAGACTGCTAAGTGTTTTTGTTTTTCTATTCGGTAACCTTGTGCTAGACTGCTTATGATAAGTTGAGAATCACAGACTGAGGGAAGTCTCAATATGTTGACCTCAATACAACTATTTTCCATCTTTTACATAGTTATCTATGGCGTGGTCCATTGGTAGTAAGAATCTTTTTTCACCATAAAAGTCTACTAAAAAGGCCTAGAACCTTGGTGGATTGTAACTGCAACATTATTTGTAACTGCAGAAATGCCTGAGGAGTTTTGCTCTCCAATGCACATCTTTATCATGAGAGAACGAGTTGTTTGAAGGGAATAGAAAAGCTAGCAACGTCACGTGAGAGTTGAAATAATGCAAAGGCAGCAACATAAATTTGGAAGATTTAGAAAAAACAAAGAGGAGGAAATCTTGGAGTTGAGAGTAAGAGAAATGGAGTTAGGCTTGTTCATATGATCCTTCTCCTGACCTGCCTTTTGAATTGAAAGAAATTGACTTTATCAATCAAGACTTGGTGAACAACCTTTTAAAAACACGAAAAAAATAAATACAAAGTCCAGAATATTCACCCCACCGCACAAAGATGTCACAATCATTTTTAGTAATTGTTTTTACTTTTTAAAATTTTGAACCTAGTCAAAGGCACACTCTGGACCGCCCAATTTGACACTGAAATTTGTGTTAGTTCTCTTCACAAAATTAATAAAGGTACAATGATTCTAATAATCAACACCTCGATCATTCAGTTCAATCACATACTTCTAAAAATCGGTCTCAATGTTTGAACCCATTTATAATGCTTTGGTAGCATAGTTTTGATGGTCATTTCTCACTGTTAATCTTTTGTGATTTTTTTCACAGTAAATTTTTTAAGATGACCAAAGTTTCCTTGTTGTCCTAGTACTAAACATTAATGGCACTTTTTTTTTGGCCTCGAGTTACTTTGGCGAGCATCAATACTAGTCTTTATCATATAATGTTGGGAATGCAGTCATTATTTTTTAGTGCGCAAATGTGTAAGCACTTTCTGTTTTTTTCTTGATTTATATACATGTAAATTAATCTTTGTTGTGATATCACCATGCTTACAAGGTCCCTTGGTAGAGTGATATTCCAAATAAATATTTTCTAATAAACTTTTATGTTCAGGACAATTTACAAGAAAATAATAAGATGAGGAGGGGAGATGTGACGTATGGCACAAAAGTAAATGACAAAGGAAGAGTTCGATGTAATTTTTGTGGCAAGGAAATGAGTGGTGGTATTTATCGTCTAAGAGAACATCTTGCTTAGGTAAAGGGTAATGTCACCGGTTGTAAAGAAGTGCCAGTAGAAGTAAAACAACAAATATTAAAATTAATTACAAAAGGAAAAAGAAAAAAGGTGCAGAGAGAAAGGGATGCAGAGGACATAGGGAGGGGGCACGAAAGTCCACTAGATGAGGAAGATGACCAAGAAGTAGAATTTAAGGCACAAATGGAACGAGCTAAGATTGTTAGTCTCCAAGAGCACAATTATAGATAAATAGAAATTCAATAGATGTATGGGAGAAGGGATGGTGCATCCAGTAGCCGTCAACTTCAGGAACGTGTAGTACCAGGTAGGGGAGGATGTGGGCCTTCATTGCTTAGATCCACATCTAGTAGATTGAGATGTAGTTTCTCTAATCGCCCGCCCTCTTATAGTCGCCCATCTACTACTCAACGACATGAACCCATAGATGTGCCAACAATGACCCACGAACCCTCTGGACTTGATCCCCACAGGCCACAATATCATAAAAAAAAAAAAAATTTCCGTCAGCAAGTGTATTAATAGAAACGGTGAAAAAGATGATTAGCATGTTCTGGTATGCTATTGCACTACCATTTAATTCTGCGAACTCAGACTTCTATCCACAGATGATAACTTTTATAGTTGAGGTAGGGTCAGGTGTTAGAGGTCCAACTGCGAAGGAGCTTGTAAGGTCATGTTTAGAAGCTGTTGTTCATGATGTCGATAAGCATATTGCACAATTCAAAGTCTGTTGGCAAAGTACATGAGTGACCATCATAACTGACGGTTGGAAGGACAAGTCCCATAGGTATCTTGTCAACTTTTTAATAGGTTGCCTTAGGGGCATTGTTTACCACTTTAGCATTGATTTATCAAGAAAGAGACATACTGGGAGACTGATATGTACACACCTGGACAAAATTATAGATGAGGTTGGGCCTAAAAATGTGTTCAAAGTAGTGACTAATAATGCTGCGAACTACAGAAAAGCAGACTTGTTGCTAATGGAGAGAACACTCAATCTTTATTGGACTCCTTGTGCTGCCCATTGTATTAATTTGATGCTCAAGGAAATAGGGAAGTTGAGGAGGGTTAAAATGTATGTTTTGAAGAGCAAGTTGATTACAAGGTTTTTATATAATTACACGTTCCTCCATGCTTTGATGAGGGAGCATTGCATGCGAGAGATTGTCAAGGAGTCCACTACTAGGTTCGCTACAACGTTCCTTACGATACAATCGTTGTTGGTCAACAAGGTAGGATTGAGGTCAATGATACGCTCTAATGAATGGCAGACTGATAGGGCAGCAATGAGTCAACTTGGAAGGCAGGTTGAGACCACCCTTCTCGATCGGAGGTTCTGGGCTCAATGTAATAATGTTGTTTCTGTAACTGAACCTCTAGTACGAGTGTTAAGGTTAAGTGACTCTGATGATAAACCCGCAATGGGGTTTTTGTTTGATGCAATGAGATGCGTAAGGGAAGCTATATTAGAGAATAACATATGGACTGAAGAGATATTGGAGATCGTTGATCGTAGGTGCAGAGACCAACTGCACCGGGATATCCATGCAACAGGTAATTTATGATTCATTACCGCAATTCATGATTCTTTTTCAACTCCGAGTAAAGTTACCGTAGTTAATAATATAATAAACCATGTGCAAGGTTCTTTTTTAATCAACAAAATGTGTACTCCAATGTCATTTTAGATGATGCAGATATCATGGAGGGGGTAAGAAACTGCATCTATAGGCTTGATCCTAATATTGAAACTTAGATGGAATGTATGCAGCAGGTACACCTTACTCAAAACATGTATGTAATAAAATTTCAATTTAGAATAATGAATTACATTTCTATGTAGTACTAATTTATTGTATACGCATGTTGTTATTTCTAGCTTATCATGTACATGGTAAAAAATGGGGAATTTTCATACAACAATACCAAAAAAGCAGCTGGAAAATTGCACCTAGGTTAGTTTTAAGTTAAAACTTGCAATTTTTTAGTACAATATTATTTGTGGTTTTTTTTAAAATAAATTTAATTTCTATTATTAAGTATTTCTATATTTATCTGTGTTAGCACAGTGGTGGACGATACACGGAATTCGAACAAAGCAATTGCAAAATATTGCAGTTAGAATTTTGAGTCAAACATGTGCTGCCTCGGGCTGTGAGAGAAACTGGAGTACATTTCAGTGGATACACGCCCCAAGGCGAAATAGGTTAAAGACTCAGACGCTGCACAACTTGGTGTACACTCATTACAATTTGAAATTGAGAGAGAGACATATAAGGAGGATCCCCACAGACTACATGCTGATCAACTTTGATTACATCTTTTGGAGGGACCTCGCCGATGAGTGGGTATCACTAAGGACCCCACTACTAGATTAAGATTTTCTTAGTGGGGCAGTTGTCGATGTGGATGATAATGTGGATGTTGCAGCATCTAATGAAGGAGACATGACAATGGACATGGATGACGATTCTACACAGGATGAAAATGAGGCACATGATGATGAAGAGACAGATGAGACAATGGAAAACAACTGGCGAGAACCAGTCATCCAGGAATGTAAAGGGGCGCAACATCATGCGGTGTCTAATGAACATGAAGATTTAATGAGATTGGCTCGTGAGGAAGTCGCGGCTTCGAGGCCTGAAAAGTTACTCGACAAGGGAGAGACGAAGCTGTAGCAGTCACCATAACCTCGTTATTCATGATGATAATAATATTGAAGCTGTTGAGGGCCATAACACAAAACAGGGTAGGGGTAACACAGAACAAGGTGGGGGAGAGTATGAAGGTTGGACAAGTCTATGAGACTTTGGCCAAGGGGGTACCACGGGAAATGTTCCTGATTGGCGAGGGGGCACAACTGCGGCATTACAGACTCCTCCAAGCCTTACTCAGATTTTTCGCCCTGTAAACCCTGATAGTGACACACAACAGTACCATGATCCCCCTCACTACTCTCATTACTACTAGCCATTGTTAGTTAGACTTTGTAATTTCATTAATTGAATAAATGTGAAATTATAAATTGTGTTGCATATTTCATAGTATTCAAATATTAAATTATATAAAAGTTGTTTCAATTTTTTTTATAAGATAAATGTATGTAATATAATAGTATACACTTAATATGAGTTTTTCTATTTTTAAATTTTTTTGGATGTTTTTTTACCCTTTTTGTTTTTAAATAATCTACTTGACCGATTAGTCCGGTTAACAGCCCCGGTTAGTCCAGTTCCGGTTCAAACCACTCCCAGGCCCAAAACTGGTTAACCGTTCCGGTTCGATTTTGCGAACACTGCTCTTAATTTTAGAAAAAAAAAAAAGCACTATTTTTAGACATTTTTAGTTTTTCTTTTGTAAATATGTTGTTTTAAATCCTGCTGATCTAAATCGCCGATCTTTCGAACTGATACAATTTTTGAGGAGGCCAAGGTTGCCAATCAATGTTCAAGACATTAACGAATTAATTCAGTCGATTCGGAGTAGGAGTGGATGATTTGTCCCACTGTTTGGCTACTAGGGAGAGGGTAGATGGACACAATGGTTTAAAATATGGATTGGTGCCCCGGATTGGGTACCCCAAAAACCCATCCGGATTGGTGAATCGACATTTCAGATCGGGAATTGGCAGAATCGGCCGGATTTGGCCTAAAAAAAAATCCAAAAAAATGATTAAAAATCATTATTAAATGTTGTTTTTTAGGAATCCAATAAGAAATAGGGGTACTACATTAAAAACTTTCATTTTTTTATAAGATTAAAAATAATATTATCCTATATAAAGTGAAATTAGTATAAGATCAAACATTTATTAATTATCTTTACTCATTCACAATTATCACAACCTAATTAACAATAATATTATACATTGAAATTGAAATTATTGGTTTATACTTTATAATAATTTTACTATTCAAATAAGAATAAATTTGAAATTTGTCTTGTAATAGTATCTAATTTTAAAATCTAAGTTACAACTATAACAAAAGATACTAAAGTATATAAGTTATAATACAAATATATTAATAAATAATCTTTTGGTTATCAATGTAATTAGTATAATTATTAATTATAATATTTATTAAACGTGATTCAAAAAACAAGATGGCTCTTGTATGTATATTTTTAATAATAAATGTAATTTATTATAAAAGGCTCAATCTATTAAATAAATATTTTTAATAATAAACATAATGATTAAAAGACTTGTTTTATTAATTTAATAAATATTTTTTGTAATAAACTAAATTCCATAAGAACTAATGGTTTAATTAAACGTATAGTTTAATTGCATGCTATGGTTTGCTCAAGTGCACGTTAATGGTTACAAACTCTGTTATCAAGCTGCTACAGTGGGAATTGTCCCCCATCGAAAGCTTCAAAGACATTTCACTAGCATATTGGTCATGAATGAATGCAACATGGGGTCTCGTGATGGTTAGTGTGGTGATTTCAACTCGCCATGACATAGTCCTCTTATTTTGAAAAAACATATCCTAATTACCCTGGCAAAAAAATATGTCACCTTAAAAGAGTTCCCTTATTTTGATGATAGAAAAAAAAACATCCCAATTACCCTTGTAAAAAAAATTGAAAACAAATGTATTGTAAAAAAATATGTCACCATGATAGAGACCCCTTATTTTGATGATAGAAAACAAAATATCGATACCTTTGCACAAAAAAATTGAAAACAAATGTAGATTTATGACATCATAAAAATACCGATGATCTCATCTACCGATTATGTATATTGACTCGGGCTAGAGACTCACCGGTGAATCATTTACTGATTATACATATTCACTCGAGCGGTTTACTGTAGACTCTGGCGTCGGGTTTTCTATAAAATCAACACAAGTGACCGATTCCCGTATCTACAAGCAGGAGCGAGTGCGGACTCCGCCACTTTTAAATCACTCGATGGACGTATATACTCCCCCGGGTCATAGCGTTTGTTTTATGAAAGGAACCTCGGATCTTGTTTCGCTGGGAGGGGACGTTTTTGTCTCAAATTCGCTTTTGGTTATCTCATACTTTTAAACACGAGTTCAGGCGAAGGGATACTTGCTTCAATGAATAGAGGCGTTTTAATGATCAGTTGCTACAGGGCAAAGTCGCACAGGCTGCTTCTCTCTCTAACCCATTTCACGCTATCCGCCTCTCTTTCCACCACTGCTTCTTTGGAGGAAGACAAGGAGGTGAGGCGCCAATGCAAATGGTTTACTTTACCTTCTTTTCCTGGCGCTTCTCTTTCGCCTTCTATCTCGACTGCAAAGACTGCGAAAGCCCCCTCCACCACAGCTCTCAAATGGGTCCTTCGTTGTTGTCCACAAGTGCCGAGATCCCTCATCCAAAAGCTCTTTCGACTGCGACAGGTCTCTCTCTCTCTGATAAATCTTGCGCAGTGCCTCACAAAATAGTTTCAATGGAACTCATCTCAGTCATTTAAATTCAAATTTATTTTGAGTATGGAATAATAATTAGTTATGGTGGCTTGTGAGCTCTAACGCTGGCCCAAATGAGGAGATGGTGTGGTGATCGGAGTGAGTCTATAAGATAATAAATGGTTTTCGTTGTGTCATTCTTCTTATGTATAACGCAGCTGAAAAAAATGATACTCAGGATTTTACACAGTTTAAATATACCTGGTGCGGGACCCAACTTAATGAGCGATTAAGTTTGTGAGCACCAAGATGAAGAGCAAGTTTGGTTCTGTTAGGATCATTGTTGTTGAAACTTATTGAGCTAAAAACAACTTTTCAATTCCTTAAATGAACAGAAGTACTGACTATAAATTTAAGAGCTAATGCATACTGTATGGTCTAGCATTCTATTAATCTTGTTTGAGAGGTAAAATGAGAGTAATATCTTTCTTCATATTGTATATGGTTATCTTGCACTGTCGACATCCAAGCGGGCATTGTTTTCAAATTAAGGTGAAGTGTTGCAGGGTTTTATATTTTCTTTGTCCCTGATAGATGTATTCTTATCTGGGGCATATTACTGATTCCATTGGGGAATATATACCATGCTAATTCCAAAGGGAAAAACTCATTAAATGGATTCTTTGTTCTTTTTATGGTGGCAAACTTTCTGGTCTAACATTGCATTAGAGTTGGACACGGATGAAGTTTTAGTCCCATATATATGCATGTATGGTATTCTTGGTAAATACACTGTAAATTTTGTTAAAAATGGATGTGTTCAAGAGGCTCGGCACATTTGCGTCAAGGATTTCTCAAAGCTACATCTTGATGATCCATAAAATCAGGCATTACTAGAAGAGCATCATAGGATGCACCACGTTTTACTAGAGCCTCATTAGCTTCCATGAAAACATTCTGAAATGAGAGAGGTCTAGAGGAGCCTATTTCCAGATTCCAGAATGTCATTAAAGGTCATCACAGGTTGCCCAGGGTAGGGGCTGCCCTACCAGCCTATAATGAATTGCATAAGCTATTGCCTCAAACAAGTAGATCGCACCATATTTTGGATTATACCAATGTAGTGACAAAGAAATGCAATTTTTTTTTTTTAAATTCCCCCAAAGTTCATGATTAGGAGCCTTATCATATTAGGTTCGCTCTCCAAGGAAGTAACTGATGTATATTGGAACTCAAGGCTGCTGCATCAGTTTACAGAATGTAACATTGACACATGCCTAAAATGCATATTAACATTCCTGCACTGTCTTCACTTCTGAGAATCATTTCAACATAACAGAGATTATGGAGATGTCTATGGGGATTGTGGCCATTGCCTCCTGTTTCTTTTCAAAGTTGTATTTGATCAAAAGTATCGTACCTTGTCCTTGTGTTGTTAGGTTTCCTTGCATCTCTTCTCTCCCAATTGTCCCTCTTGTTCTTTCTTATCTATAGCTAAGGAACTGTACAGGTAGTTGAACATTTCTCATTTGAGTCGAGGATTTGATGTTCAATGGAGCTGCTAAGCTGCTGTGGTATTCCTTGCATTGTCACAACGAAACCCTGTTTGTTAATGGATATTTCATTCTTTTGAAGTCATTCGTGCTCTTCCAAATCTCTCTATTAATGCTTACATATACCTTTGTATTCTTGCTGGCCATAAGAGGGTAAGTGTCAAATAGTGGGGAGAACATCAATGGGAGTCTTTCATATAGCTCCCTCAGGAGTATAGTTTGCTTCTACCCCCTCGGTCAGAAGACCTACATGTGAGGATTTTGTCAATCTGAAATTTTGGGAACCACTTAAGAATTACTAGATTATTATTCTTCAAAAAAAAAAAAAATGAAATTTGAGTTTTCAAACACTTAGGTCTCACCATCTAAAAATTGGATGGTCTCTATTAATCTTGAGACATTAGTTTTTTCAAGTGCATAAAGGGTACAATTAGGTATTTTTTTATTGAAGTTAATCTATGGGTTGAAGAGGTTGTATCCCCAAAAATTATTCTAAAATTAATTCTAAGTGGGGTTTTACTGAAGGGAGTAAATGGACATTAGTAGAATATCTTTTGGCTTACATATTTACTATATAGGTCCATCACTTTGGATGCTTTAAATTGTCATCTATCTCTCTATGTAAAATTGTCATTAAAGTATATGCTATCAATATTGTACATGTTGATACTTGGTCTAATGTATTCAAGTTCATTATGCAAGATGCTGGAACGTATAATTGTATCTAGTGGTGCTCCAGTTTGTGGGAAAACTATTTTAAGTTTTGTATATTTGTATCTAGTGGTGGTCTAAGAAGGCTGATGACCTTAAACTTTCCCTTAACCCATCCCAAGCTCGGTTAAAGGAGATGGGTTGTGTTAGGTAGGCAGCCAATGTAACACTTTGCCAAAACTTTTACTAGAATGGCGGATCAAGATGCATGTAGCCCCTATATAGTTGGGAAAATACTCTGATGATGATGATATATCTGTATCTAGTGGTGCTCTAGTTTGTGGGAAGACTATTGAAGTTCGTGTATGTCCTGCATATATGTAGGAGGGGGACTAATTTTGTTATTTGTTTATATTATATTTTTGGAATGCTTATGAGGGCTATTTTGGGCAATTTGACTATGAACCCATGTAAAAGGGACTAATCATTGGGGATTTATGAAACTTTTTTTTTACACAACTCTACTTGGTTCTAGCATGTCCATCCCCACTAATAGCATCCTCGCCTGCCATTCCTTTCCCAACAGGTGGTTGCTACACTCTGCAGCATGTTTCCCCTTATATAAGACTCTCACGATCCTTGTGGCCCATGTCAGATTTATAGTTTGCAAGTTTCCCCTGCCTAAACTGTCATTCAACTCTTTGCTCTTTGAGCAAGAGTTTTACTTTTACCTTTTGATTTTGGATCACTTTTTGTGATTATTACATATTACATGTTGATTGCGATGACAGGATGTACATTTCCATATATGCTTAAGGATTTCTTTATATAAGCAGGACCTGATTTTGCAGATTGTTTAAAGTGATGTTCTCAAATGCATTTGAGTGTTGAGAACAAAGCAAGCATTAAAAAAACCTATTAGAAGTTCTCTTCACCTTCAATGGTTGCCACTTTTACTGTGAAATATGCCTTTTCCAGCTGCTTTTGTGCATACAATAGTTAAAGTGTGCTTGAAATTTTGAGATGCTTCTTGTAATATCTTGTCTGATTTGATGCATTTTACTCCATGATAGGTTCGTAAAGAATCTCTGAACCCTGCTATTGCTTCTTGTTTACATAAGCAAGCTCAATATCAGCAAATTAAAAGGGTATGATTGTCCATTACGAATCCGTCTTATTCTGTCTATATATTTTTCTTGATCACTAATTAATCTTGTTTTACTATTTTTTTAGTTATAGTGTCCTGGTATCATTGTGTCTCTTAACTTATTTAATTATTACTTGGAAGGTTTTTGCAAAAGATACATTAAATTCAGGGGATAGAATCTTTCTTCCTATCACTGTGAATCCTGCTGTTGAAGTAGAGGATGACTATATCTGCAACAAAGAAGAGATGGAGTACATCCGCAGTCTTGAAGTGTATAAGGTTCTGAACATAGATTTTGTTTCTTTATTTGTATCCATTCTTCACTCATGATCCCTGCATACTAATTAATGGAAACTTAGGATGCAGCCATTGTGGTAGTGAATAAGCCTCCTGGCCTGCCTGTTCAGGTAATATTTCCATATTTTTTAGTTGTTTGTAATAGTCAATAAGTTATCACGGGTTGTCTTGTTTCTGAATAGTGCTCCTTTTGACATAGGGTGGCACTGGTGTCAAGTTAAGTTTGGATGTTTTGGTTGCATCATCATTGAAATATGATTATTCAGAAGTCCCGCGATTGGTAAGCTAAAGTAATTAGCAAATCTACAGTACTCTATATCTGTTCTATTCTTCATTGAAAGGGTCCAAATTGTTTGTGTGGATAATCTTTCGATATTGTCAGTGTATTGTCTTTGAAATGATATGTGCTAATTGTTGCTAATACTTACTTGAAACAATCATGTTGGTTCTTATGGGATCTTCCAGTAGTAAGACTTGAGGATT
The DNA here is from genome assembly GCF_054954075.1 of Amborella trichopoda. Taxonomy (NCBI): domain Eukaryota; kingdom Viridiplantae; phylum Streptophyta; class Magnoliopsida; order Amborellales; family Amborellaceae; genus Amborella; species Amborella trichopoda. The sequence continues at coordinate 20,839,155 of NC_142347.1, read as the reverse complement.
GAAAACTTTTATCTTGGATAAAGAAATGGTGAAATTTATCAATTATTTATTAGATTCTGCAATTAAATCCATGTGAAATGATGCCATACCTGGAAAGAGAATGAGTAGGAACCACTTTGTAATTTTCTTCATGGATTTGCTTCAGGACTATAGGTGATATAGGGTTGGAAACTATGGGTTATCTACATTAGGGGAATTAAGATTCCATTGTCAAAAGAAAGTGGACTGTGTGTATTGATGGGGAAGAAGATGAAATGAGTGTGAGGTCAACCATGAACTGCTTCATGAAATGCTTTAGAAGGATCGTTTATTTCACAATTACGCATGAGGTTGGATGTTGAAGATTCTTCACCGATCTAACAAATCAAATATTAAGAATAATTGGAAAAACAGAAAAAATGAAAGTGAGAAAATTTCTAAGAAGTGAGAAAATTTCTAAAATGTGAGAATTTTTAGCAACGACAAGAAAATTACCAAATCACAAATGAACAAAATTTGAATCCATGATGCCACGAATTATATAAGTATTACATAGCATTAAGCAAGAAATCCTAGATAGTGTCAACTGTCAATGACAAAGTTTTACTCATAACGCTTCACACCACAATTTTAATGTAGTACTTTGTGCATATGCTACACATAACATGGCCCCAATTCTCCATAACATGATGATACATAAATTCACAAGTTTTTTATGGTCAAATTTAGAACTCTATATTCTGAAAATTGCAACCCATTTGTAGTCAACTTCTTTTTCATCTCCTCTTCCATATACTGTATTTAATCATGATCTCATGACCATCCTAATCTTTGACCCTCATTAGTTCCTCATTTCCATCACTTATGAGAAAGATATTATGCTATAAACCATAGTATGTCCTAGAGGTTAGGAGCTGAAAGGTCTTGAAAATAACCAAAACTTCTAAGACGATCATTTAAAAGTTAACTTTTTCCTTTCTTTTCATTTCCATTTGATTATATATATTTCTTCAATGCCTTTGAGTTCTAGTGGCTTGTTCTCCATGACCCATTCTTCCACAACATCAAATTTTCCCAAGTTAATGATTTGAGCATGTAGGCCTAAAAATGACTAAAAAAGCTTTGTAGCATGATAAGGCTGACTTAACTTCCGGTTATGAATTTTTTGATTGCTCCTTCTCCTCCTAATCCTCAAAGATCGTCGTTGGTCCTTCTTCATTCGTAGGAAAGTGCACTTCGTTCACAATGCTTCACACCACAATTTTTATGTATTACATTGTGCATATACTATATAACATGGCCTCAATTCTCCATAACATGATGGTACATAAATTCATAAGTTTTTTATGATCGAATTTGGAACGCCATATTCTGAAAATTGCAACCTATTTGTAATCAACTTCTTTTTCATCTCCTCTTCCATATACTTTATTTAATCATGGTCTCATGACCACCCTTATCTTTGACCCCCATTAGTTCCTCATTCCCACCACTTATGAGAAAGATATTATGCTATAAACCATAGTATGTCCTAGAGGTTAGGAGCTGAAAGCGCTTGAAAATAACCAAAAGTTCTAAGACGATTATTTAAAAGTTACCTTTTTCCTTTCCTTTCATTTCCACTTGATTATATATATTTCTTCAATGCCTTTGAGTTCTAGTGGCTTGTTATACGTGACCCATTCTTCCACGACATCAAATTTTCCCAAGTTAATGGATCTGAGCATGTAGGCCTTTCAATGATCCAACATTTTACATTAATTTAGCATAGTACTTTGGTTATACCATAATAGAAAAATAGTGTAGCTTATCATAAATAAATAAGCTTAATCTTGTAGTTTCTTATTCATTATATGTGCCTCAATCTCAAATTTTGTTGCATGAAACACCTTGTCATTGAACCTCTTTTGCTCTGACCTATTCCTCTTATCCATATAGATGTGTTCAAACATGCTTCAATTCCTCTTATGACTACTCATATTGCAACTTTGGTTAGATGCGGATGGTGAACTTCTGAAGGTTGGGTGCATCTCCCCAAGAGCTTTTCGACGCATTAGCTGGATATTCAAATCAAAGATGATGGTTATCCCTTCAAACCTTAAGAAACCTAGCCAAGTGAATCGGTTGTACTGAAACTTTCTCCCATCCAAATATCTGGGGCTCCCTATGCATATGGAAGGGACCCTTTTATAGAGCAATTTCAATGACATTGAGGGCTTGGAAAGTTATCTTACACTGGGAGGACACATTAGCCTTATGAAGTCCACATTAAAAAACATTCCCATTTTCTTCCTCTCTTCCACATGCCCGCCAGTGCAAACCAAAAAATTGGAGAGACTTATGAAGGAATTCCTTTGTTCAAGGTCCAACATTACAAAAATGATCCATCTTGTGACCTGATAAACAAAGTTTGATGCACTCCTCTACCCCTGAAAAACCTCGAAAAGAAAAAAAAAGGGGGGGGAAGGAATTTATAAGCCTCGAAGGAACCTATGTTGCCTTTCTTGGCAAATACTGCTTCGAACATACCAGTAATGGCCTATTCTGGTGTCCCATTTTTAGGCTGTCCACTGACCAGGAAGCCCTACCATTCTTTGATTTGCTGCGGTCCCTACAACCAGTCATCCAACCTGGCATACAACAAGACAAACTTACTTGTAGTAACTTCTCTGCCTCCTTTTTTTACCTCACCATAACCTTCGTCCTAAACCCCATTCATCCACAACAAAGTCTTGCTGCCACCCATTCCCCTGAAAGTCTCTTAACTGGCTGGTTCTGTCCAACTGAACCCTTACTGTTGACCTACTGCTAAAGAGACATTGAAAACCACAACCATCTTTTCCTTATGTGCCTTTTGCCAACACCTTATGGGGATGCCTTCTCCAATCCTTCCAAGGGTACTTGTGAGTCACGCGAAAGAATATACACCAACTCTTCACGACCTACACCTCTCCTTCCTTCGCCCCCCCCCCTCCCCTCCCCCGGACACCACTGCCCCGGGGGGCCCAAAAGACCCCCTCCCTCTTTTTCTTACTCTCTTACGGGCTTATTCCTTGTAAAAGGATCCAGCAGTAGAACGTCCTTGACCATCCCAACTGCACACCTACCCATGCAGCCTTTGTGTTAGCACATAAACGTCTTCGAATTTGAACTTTGACAAGAATCTAACTCTCCCATCGCACCATCTTAAATATTATTGTTTTTTGGGAATATTTGACTCATCAGCATCTTGTAGATCCCTGTGAAAATTTGGACATTTTGTTACCCAGTGCCACAATCTAAAGACTGATCAAGGAGGTAATTTTTTTTTTTTGGGGGTCATTTTCAATACTCCTAGGATCCTAGCCATTGAGATACACTTAGGTTATTAATGACCTATCATCTTTCTTATGGCTAATGGAGATAAGGATCTAGTGATTTTTGATGATGGTGATCGCAATGATGAGGATCATGATAATGACACAAATGAAGGAGGACATGAAGATGATGATTACATTTGGGGTGCAATTTTTAGAATTTGATGTTTGATTGGAATACTTGTCAATATATATAATGACCATGTTATGAAATGTATTTTGTGCGTTGTGGAACAATTACAGCATGGGGCTTAACCATCTGTGAGAAAAAGAAATGTGATTTGAGCTTTGTGACAAAAACTTAGTCCTTGACAATTGTTAGTAATGAGATTTACTTACTAATGTCCATCAATGCTTGATGTGTTAATGCTTTATTTACAATTGGTTGGCTTTTTCATAAAATTTTCTTATTTTTTAGAATTTTTATTGTGTTTTCTCATTTTTTTCCTTATATTTTTTTTATTTTTTTAGGTATTTTTAGAATTTGATCAGCCCCACCCTATGAATGCTACCACTGATTTGATGGCTTTTCCAATTTTAGTAGCTTTAGTATTGATGACATTTAGCATTAATGATCAGTCCCACCCGACCAGTGCCACCACTGATTTGATGGCTATTCCAATTTTAATAACTTTAGTATTGATGACATTTAGCATCAATGGTGTACACTCCCTTTGCACTAAAAAGGGTTGCCTTACATGCGTGGTCTCAAATTTCAATATTACATCTATCTGCCTCTGTGTGTGTTTGTGTGTTGGCCTAGCATTGGGCAGGGTTACTGTTTGCCTGGGCCCATCCTAGGCCTTGGCCAGCTCAAGACCCCTGGTCTGAGCTTGACCAGATAGTGGCTACGTGGCCTAGGCACGATCCAGAGAGAGAGAGAGAGAGAGAGAGAGAGAGAGAGAGTACAAAGATGACAATATTATGTATTGAGGAGGTTCATGTGAGTCCTCACTAGTTGGGCGTCAATCTTGTTGGGTTAAGGACCGTGAGCGGGGACCCGGATATGGGGTCCGGCCCGAGATCTCTCTATCGAAAACCGCAGTGCGTGTGGTGCTCGTGCGGTGGAACCTATCTCATGATGGGTTCGTGATACACTCGGGTGTGCGGAGATGCCCTCTTAGATCACGACGGAAAGCTCCCCTAGCTTGAGGTTGGTTCGACTTTGGCTCCTTTGTTGCACTCTACGACTTATGAACACACATGCGTAAGATGGCTAGACAAGTGGATCGAAAGACCTTGACTTGTCCTTAGATGGGTGATTTATTAAGAGTAAGATGAGTGAAGAATGAAGGCGGTTTAAGAGAAAGGGGAGATGAAGAATAAAGGACCACTTATCATTCTGATAGCCTTTCGGCGTCATCTTAACAGATGGCCTCATAGTAGTGGAAATAATAACGTTATTAATATTGATAATAATAATAATAAATGAAACATCTCATGGATGGAGTAAAAGGGGGAGAAAGGGACATGCATAAGCAAAAGAAGGATAAAGTAATGAAAGGGGGGAAAATGGGAGTAGAAGAGAGGTAGAAGATGAGAGATAGGGATGAGAGAAGAAGAGATGAGATGAGAGGAAGAAAAGATGAAAGAGAGGAAGAGAGTGGGAGATTAAAGAGGATGTGGAAGAGAGAAATCGAGAGAGACACAGAGGGAGTAAGGTCGAGAGAGAGGGTAAGACCGAGGGAGAGAGAGTAAAACCAAGAGCGAGAGAGGAAGATTGAGAAGGAGAGAGAGATTGAGAGTGAGGGAGTTAGAGAGAGTGAGAGAGGGAGTTAAAGAGAGTGAGAGAGAGGGAGTAAGACCCCGAGAGAGAAATCGGGAAAGAGAGAGATTGAAAGTGTGAGAGGGAATAAGACCGAGAAGGAGAGAGAGATTCAGGGGGAATAAGATCGAGAAGGAGAGAGATTCAGGGTGAGAGATAGAGAGAAGTCGGGAAAGAGAGAGATTGAGAGTGAGAGTGAGAGAAATCGAGAGGAAAAAGAAAGGAGAGGAAGGGTGCTTGGACCCGCTCTGAGTCCGAGCAGGAGAGAGAGAAGAGAGAGAAGGAAAGAAGGGGTGGGGTGCTCAGACCCGCCCTGAGTCCGAGCAAGAGAGAAAGAGAGAGAGAGGAGAGAGAAAGGAAGAGAGAAAAGAAGGGAGAGCAAAAGGAGAGAGAGAAGAAGAGAGAAAGAGAGGGGGACCGGGGTCTAAGCGCCCAGTCCAAGACCGAGTGGGGGTGAAGGGAAAGAGAGGGAGATAGAAGAGAGAGGAGAAGAAGAGAAAGAGAAAAGGGAGAGGGAGAAGAAGAGAAAAAGAGGGGGAGATTAGGGGCTTTGGCTCGGGTCCAAGATCGAGTGGGATAGAAGAGAAAGGGGGGGAGAGAGAAGAGAGAGAATGAGAGAGAAGAAAGAGGGAGAATGGGAGAGAAGGAAACCCCTCACAACCCGCACATTGTGTGACCTGGCAGTTAGAGTAGCGAAAGGGTTCGAGTTCTGAAGAAAACTGACTCAGGATGACCCCAACCCGAGTGATCGAGTGCAAGAAAATCAACATCTCTTATGACCCGGATTCATTGTACAGGAAGGTAGTTAGAGTAGCAATTCCATAACTGGAACCCTATTACACTATGTCAAGATGACCCTGAGTCGAATGTTTAGGCAATAAGAGAAGCAACCAATGAAGAGAGGGGGGTAAAAGATTGAAGAAATAAAATAAAAATATAAATGAAGGGTGAAAGGGGTAAGGTTTAGAGAGAAGAGGATGAAGAATATAGGTGCAAGTGTAATGGGGTAGGGGCAGTTAGAGGCAATGAGAAGGTAGGGGCGGATGGAGGTTATGAGGGATGGCTGCAGGCAAGAGTTGGCAAGGGGTGTAAGGGCGGATAGGAGGTGAATCAATGATAGGCACGAGCAGGAGTGTAGGAAGTGATAAGTGCGGGCAGGAGAGCGTGGTTGAGTGAAAATGTAGGACAGTGTTGGGTGTGGGTGTGAGTGTGAGAGTGTTGGGCGTGGCTGGAGTGTGGGAGGTGCTGGTAGAGAGTTGGATGGCCCCGCCTAAGGCGCGGGCCCATCACCTGATGGAGGAGGGTGAGGGTGAGATGAGAGGGAAGAAAGAGGGGAGGAAGCCAGGCCCGCTCCTAGACGCAGGTCTGTGGTTTTTAGACGAGAGAGGAGTGAGTAGAGAGAGAGAAAGAGAGAAAAGAGAGAGAGGAAAGAGAAAGATAGAAATAGAGAAAAAGAGAAAAAGAAAAAAGAGAGAAAAGAAAAAAGAGAGAAAAGAAAAAAGAGAGAAAAGAAAAAAGAATAGAGAGTGAGAGAAGAGAGGAGAGAGAGAGTGGAGAGAGAAAGAAAAGAGGGAAAGGGAGGGGTCCGAGGGCTTAGACCCGGTACAAGACCAAGAGAGAGAGAAGAGAAAGAGATAGAGAGAGAAGAGATAGAGAAAGAAAATAAGGGTGGTTACCTAATGTGGCCCTTGGGTCCGTACCGGGGGACTAGGTTGGTCCTAGCCTTCTTGGTGTATCTTTGAAGGTGGGTTGGGTGCTTTGATGTTGAAGTAAGGGTGTAGGGTTAAGGCTTACGAACTAGGGACTATGGAAGGTACGTCTAGGGTGTATGGGTTAGGAACTATGGGAGATGTGACTAGGGTGTATGGGAATAGGGATTAAGAGAGATGGAGGTAAAGGGTTCTAGGTTGGGAGTGGGAAGTTCTAAGTTGGAAGTGAGAGATTCTAGGGGTAGTCCTCAATGAGTGAAAGTTTTCTCTCTCCTCTCTTTGACGTGAAGAGATAGAGTAAAAAATCACACGCTCAATGTATTTCATTAACTTTTTGAACTTACATTCAACTTTCTCAAGCTTCTAAAAACTTAGGGCTACAAATAAGCATAAGGTGCTTATATATCATTCCCTTGAAACAAGGGTGGGTGATCAAAAGAAAGCCAAATTGTCAAAAAATTATAATTTTTGTGAATTAAAACCTTTTTGGGACAAAATGACCACTTTGCCCCCACTCAGAATCTTGGAAACGACTAGATGGTCCCCCAAAAAGGCACCATAGGCTATGGTGATCATTCGGGGCCTATTTCAGGCTCTTGACCAAACTTTTGGCAAAAATAATATCGTAAAAGTGATGGTCTTGGCGAGACGATCATTTTGGTATATGATTTGATCATTGAATCGAGGTTTCGAACCCTTCTTGAAATCCTGGCAATCTTGAATGCTTGATCTTGTTCGTTTCTTGATTGTTTGGGTCGATCTTTTCATCATAGTATGATGGGGAAGCCGTCGTGATCATTTTGTGATAAAAATGGGTCGATTTGGTTGCTGGATCATCACTTTCCGAATTGGGGAAGTTGCTGGACTATGGGATTTCGGTCACCGGAAAATATTCCTTGTTGCAACCTCAAAATACGACATCTTTGGTCTTTCATCACATGTGATGTTTACCTCAAATCGAAGCCCTCGATGTCACGGTCGCAACAAACCTATTTTCGAGACGATCTGAGGCCGGGGCTTCATGATACAACCACTTGAATGGTCAAGAAGTATCCGAATGAGCTGACGTTTGGTATCTGGGGGTTTTCGGACCTTCTGATGCAGTCTGGTACATATCTGAGACCCCGATAATAGGGCTGTAATTATGAGGTACTTTTTGATCATGCTAGGAGCCGAATTTGAAAATTGATTTTCTGTCTGATCTGCTTTAACTTCGTCTGATTACGACAAAACTAGGCAGGTGTTCTTAGAGAGTCAAATGCCACCCCGCCATGCCTTGTGGGACCAATCTGACACCTTTCAAAATTCAATCAAGATCAGGGTTTATTCTATTAGTGCTTCCGTAGTGAATATGTATTTTGGTACCTGTAGGCCTAGGTCTCAACTAGCTTTCTTCTTATTCGCACCGGGGATATAAGTGTCGAAAAAATACCCTACAACACTCACATCACTAAATCAGAGTATATTGCTAATGGAGGAAACAAGATCTATGATAGCTAGATTGTCAATTGGGCACGCTTTGCAAAACTCTGGTAATACTGAAAGGTGTTTGTTACAAGAGTGTGCGGATTCTATGGTGGTTTTAAGATGCGATAACAATTTCAATCCATACCTCGAGTTTCATTGATTTTATAGTATTTGTATGTCCAGATTTATGTTAAACTATTCCTTCAAGCTGTGTATATATCTTAACCATATTGCATGTGCAGTCACATGAGCCTCTTAATTTGCAACAAATGGTTTCTCAACACTTGCTCTTAGATGCATCTACTTGCAATTTTACTATTAGTTGCAGCCTCATCAAAGCAGAGATTCAAAACCGCCAACAGTTTTACCTCTATGTAACATTCAGTATTTTGGGGTTTGTACCATAGAGATGTTGGATGTAAGCTTATATGGGGTGTTAAATTCATGGGCTGAATCTACGCTCTAGGAAATCAACAGTTATATCCCAAAATCTTATGAATCACATTTTAATTTAGGACATGCTTGTTTGTTGTGTCAAGAAAAACTTATGGACCTACTTCCACTTAAGGTTTCTTTGCTAAAGGATAAGAACATTGTGTCTTACGAATGCATTTTTTTTAGCTTTGTATGCTTGGTTTGGGCTGATTAGGCCATTATGCTTATGATATTCATGTTTTTAGAAATCCTAATTTTCTTGAGATGTATGTTTTCCCATTATCTCTTCATGTGTTCTCATAAAAAGTGTGAATAGAGCTGATAATAGTTCGAATGCTACTATATGATATGGGTCAAGAGTCACTCGTGACTCTGAGTTACAAATTTGCTCAATCACAAGACATGTACATACACCACGCTTAGCCTTGGCTAATGATCTCGATTCCTGAGGTTTTCTTTAATGGAATTTAGAAAATGCATAAGTTAGAAGTGGGTTGGATGGGAAGTAATAGTGACTAGCATGCGTGCACACTAAATATTAAAGCTCCAACCTGCTAATGGTAAGCTATTGTTCTTTTGATATATGTATATAACCCGATATTTGATTCTTAAATAACCCGATATTTGATTCTCTCTTATATAAAACCTGTCCTCTCTTTTACACATAAAACCAATCTCTCTTAACGAACTACAAAACCATTTGTCTCCCTTTCTAACCCATTAACCTAGCTCTCTCTTTTTCAAAATTACAAAATTAGATATCTCTCTAGCACATATACGTAGCTCTCTCTATCTCACTCTCTCCAATATATCTCTCTCTCACTCTACATAGAGCCAACTCCACCAGTTTCTCTCTATACAAAGCGAGTCCTCTCTCTCTCTCGCTCTCTTAGTCTACACAAATCCTAATTGTTTCTGTCTCTCCCCCCGGCCCCCCTAAAAGCTCTTCTCTCTATCTACACAGCAGCGGTAGGCCCAATGCGAGCCCTATTTGTGGTTAGGAGAGAGCGACTCGTAGTATTGGCTATGTGGAGAGAGACTAATAGGATTTGGCTCTGTGTTGCGAGAGAGAGGGCTAGTTTGGTGTGTTAGGGGACATGTGCGAGCAAGCGAGAGAGGCCTACGTTTGTGGCTAGGAAAGAAAGATTGGATTTGATATGTGAGAGAGAGAGAGAGAGACTTTTATATACATTACTTTTTTGCTAGTCTATGTAATATGTGTTTGTGTGTGTGTATGAACATTATATCTATTTTTATAATTTTTTATTTTTTATTTTTTTTTGAGAATGTATCTATTTTTATAAGTTAGATGTAAAATAGCTTACAACTAGTGGGTTGAGGCTTTATTGGTGGTTATGCATGCGTGCTAGTCATTAATTAGGTTCCAATCCCATTGAAGTCGTTCTTTGAAATTTTTGGACATTTTTTTAAACTGCACTTTAAATAAAAACCTGGCCATTGACCATGTCCTAGGCCTTAGCCTGAACATTTTGGCCTATATTTCATGCTTAGTCTACTGACCCAGGTTTAGGGGCATGGGCTCAGGTTTTATTGAGCCAAGCGCGCCAGTCTGATGTGTACGTGTTGTGCGATTAAGCAAATTTGAGACTCAATCACCAGTTACTGGCTCATTATGGGAACGATAACATGTGAGGAAATCGACAACCACAACATCCTCAAATTGAGTTATTGAACAAATTCCAGTGTGGACCAGCCAATTCCTATGGCCCATACCATATATTAGCATCAAAGTAGTTCATCTATTCACATTATGTACAAAAACACATCAAGAGACAATTGGTAAAAACACATCAAGAGGCAATTGGTAAAACATACATCTAGAACACTAGGTTTTCCATTAGCATGAAAGTTATTAGCGTAACAACCTTAATTGGCCAACACCAAGAATATTGAGCAAAAGAAGTTACAAGACACACTTCCCTATTCTTTTAGGAGGGAGTTCAAGTGGTTGCTGATCCATAGGTTTTTTTGGCACATATGGATATGTTGCAAGAGAGTCTTTCAACAAGATACAAGCCTCGTCCTTAAATAAACTATGAATCACAAGTTGTTGGACACCTTAGATATACAATTGTTGTTTTCCTAGAAGGTAAGCTCAACCTATGAATTCGACACTCCAAATAAACTTCACATTTAACCTCACATGGTGCAGACCCCAAAATTCAAAATTATTATTGGAGGAAGAATTATTGCTTGTTTTAAAATCAAATCTAGTTCTTATGATGAACACCTTCCGATAGGGCTGTGAAGTTAGGAAACTCAAGGTAGGCATTGAAATTTTTATGGCGTCGTAAAACCCCCATGGAGTCTGCAAATTCTTATGATGAACACCTTCCGATACTAGTTAGAGTTTTCAACAGCATGGCTCAAACATCCATCAAGAACAATAACAAGCAACTGACAGTCTTGCTAACATGAATTTTCTTTCCCATGATGGAAATATACTATGATTTAATGGGAGGATCCACATGAACCTCTTCAATATAGACTCCTGTGTGGTCTTTCTGCCCCCTCTCCACTACTTATAATGAATTACTGTTTGTCCCCCTCTATAAAAGTTGCGTTGTCTTGACACATGAGACTTGCCCTTTGTTGCACATTAATTTATCTTTATTATTTGTAGATTACTAGCGTGAAACTCTCTCTCTCTAGAATATTTCGTGGCATTGTCCAGAAACAAGACTTTCCTCTTGTTGCGCACTGTTTTATCTTTAGTATTCATAAATTACCTGTTATTTGAAAAAAAGAATCTAGAAGAGATTGTGTTGAGCCTTCAACAAGGTGTATGTGTCAGGACTTCTGATGTAGTATTAGCTAGGTTCCTATTTTTACCCATTAACTTTGGAGCATTCTTTTCCATTAATTCCTTTATTCTTTTGTTTTTCTGATATTTTGATATTCTGTAAAGATTCTCATTTATGAATTTTCCTCGTGATACATTCTCAATTCATTTGAAATTGTGCTTTGGATGAGAAACTGGAGATCCATAATTGTTTGCCTTGGTTCTGTAGTTTTTTGAGATTTCAAATTTGACATTCGATTTCTTTGAATGTTATACTAGGTGCACAGACTGGACCAAGACAGTAGTGGCATTTTAGTCATGGGAAGGACACAGGAAAGCACTACTCTTTTGCATTCCATCTTCCGTGATAAAACTTGTGGAGCATCCTTCAATGTAGTAAGATCGTATTCTGATCATAGAGCTCAGAGATGCGTACTTGTTTATTATCTAGAGATACAATGTTACTTAGCTTTGCCCTTATGAATGCCGACCTGGAATTCCATGCTGAAAACCTTCAGGATATCAAAAATTCCAAAATAATCTTGAAAAGGAAGTACTGGGCACTGGTTATTGGGAATCCACAACCTAGCGAGGGCTTGATTTCTGCTCCATTATCGAAGGTACCTTTATTTGTTGCTCTACATGGAAATTGTTTCCTCAACTTTTTGGTTCTTGTCCTCAGGTGCAACTGGTCCATTTTAAGATATAACATATTCTGGAGCTATGCCAACATTGAAATTTCATGGACATACAGATAATTTTTGCAACATTTAGTGTTTTTGGAATTAAATGGCATTTTGCAGCATTGAAATTTCATGGACGTACACTTTTTAGTAATAATATGTTAACAATTCTCAAAAACAAATTGGCATTCCCAAAAATTTGAAGAATATTGAAACTATTGGAAAATGGTGGTTACTCTGGGTGTTTTGAATGTACTTTCACTAATTTGCAGTCGTTGCCTGTCCATATGAAATTTAACATGGGTTAATTCTTTTCCTTTCAATCCATATCACACTATTGAACTCCCATTCTTTTGGGGTCTCATATATAGGCTGTTTAGTGATCTTATTTTTAGATTTTTAGAGTTCCTCATTTGGCATTTTACTCACAACGTACTCAGCGTTTGACTAATTTAGAATTTCCATTTCGAATGCGTCAGTTGCTTCTGGACGATGGAAAATCTGAAAGAATTACTGTCTCTGAAGATTCCAAAAACAAGTCAGCACGGCATGCTATTACAGAATATCGAGTGCTTAGAAGCTCGGGACATGGTCAGTGGAATTTAGATTAATTGATTAGCTTTTTCATTGCAGTACTCTAAATCTTTTACAAGGTGATGGTAATTGTCATACTTTTTTTCAGTAATTAGATTGAAGTTTTATCTTGCGTTATGCTTGAAAAATTGTTAATCTCCTTTGATTTGCCAAGTCTCATTTCTTAACATCATTGCGACCATTTTTAAACAATATTTTAGTCATTGATATGTAATACTAGTTATTTACTGTTGACATAGAACTTTTATCACTAGCTGTAATGTGAAATGGTGAACTTATTGTTGACCATTTTTTTGTCTTATCAGTAAGTTACTGCTGATGTAATGCTTTTATCACTTGTGAGCAATAATGTGGAATGAACTGTCTGGCCATCAAGAAGTTCTGTATATTGTGCAATGTAGAAACTTTTATTGTATGCCTTTAGAGGCTTTAACTGCAGTGGTATGTAAATATTTTTAGTCTTGAGAGTGACTGGTATTGTAAACATCATGGGGGCCTTTAGGTGTGGTTGCATCATTGCTCACTGACATGATTTCTATTCTATTGCTATTTTCAATAGGTTAATCATAGCTAAGTATTACACAGTTGAGGTGTCAACGATGAAGTGAGGAATATAAGAAAATAGCTTTTTCTCCTTCAAGTTCCTCAAGATTTTGACACAGTTAAATGACCTGGGAATTTTATTCAATGTTTCCACTTATTGAGATCTCCTATGAAGAGGACAACCCAAATTGTTACAACCCATAGATCTTGGTTTCTTCCTTTTTGCTTTTGGTCATAAAACCCCCGTTTTGGCCCCTGCCACTCTAGTATTCCATTACTAGGATTATCCCTACAGAATTGTCCTCTGCTTTAGGTAATTTGAATCATTTTAATGTGGTGCTTAGTGCTTTGTTTACCGTTGTTTGTCATATTTTCTTCTCTTTAATCAAATCTCAAGTGTTTGCATGTGTTGATAGCTATGACTTTTTACGAATTCATCATCAGAGTCTTTTCCCAACTATTTGGGGTCGGCTACACGAATCTTGATCCACCATTCTGCTCTGTCAAATGTCATATCTTCAGTGAGGCAATAAGTCCCCGTATCTTTTCTCACTACTTTCAACCATGTCCTTTTGATCCTATCCCTTGCCCTTTTGAACCTTCCGCTTGAATTAACTTGCATCTCACTTTTTACGAATTCATGTTGGCTCTAAATCTCAAGTGCCATATGAAACTTGGGAAAATGTTACCTCGTTGACTTGATATTAACCAGGTGCATGGTTTTCATGCAAGGTTTTGTTCCAGAATTTTGTAATTGTTGTTGTTTAAGGTTCTATTCAATTAATCATACTTATATAATCTTGTCGTTACCTAGAGGATTTCTACTATCATCCTGTCATTTCCCAGAGAATTTATGCTGGGACATCTAATGTGGAGAGCAGTGGTTTAAAAAATGGATCGGTGCCCCGGATCGGACACTTCAAAAACCCATCCGGATCGAGAATTGGCCGACTTGGTCAGATTAAGCTTTAAAAAAAATCCAAAAAAATTATTAAAATTCATTATAAATGTTGTCTTTTAGGAATCCAATAAGAAATGAGGGTACTACATTGTTAACTTTCATTTTTTTCATCAATTTGTGAATATCGAGATGTTCTTTCCCTGTATAAACTTATGCTAACTATTAAATTTACATCACACAAAAGAAAAATCATAGAATTATCAGAGGCAAAGTATATAATCATACATGAACTACAATAAAGAGTAGATTAAATCGATGAAAAAATGGCCACTAAAATCTCGAATTGGAGGAAAACCCAAATTATTACAACCTAACTAACTATAATCCAAAATTATTACGACCTAACTAACTATAATATTATATACTGAAATTAAAATTTTTTGTTTATATTTTATAGTTATTTTATTATTCAAATAATAACAAATCTAAAATATTTTATAACATGAAATTTAAAATGTATTATTGATAACTGTAAGAAAAATAGTACATTACATAATTTATAATGCAAAAATTAATAAATAAAATAAAAGATTTGATTATCAATATAGAAATTATTAGAATGTCTACCAATTTTCGAAATAACACTTTAAATTTTCAAAATTGTAATTTTTTAGATTTCTAGAATAAATTTAGTAAAAGAGATTGTTAGTAGAAAGAGAGAGATTTCAAATGGAATAATTTTTTTTTTTTTTTTAACGACTTTATTTTCTGCTTTTTACAACAAAAATTAAATAAAATTACACGCTGGTTAGGATTCGAACCTCAAATGTCTAAGAGGTAAGTAGGAGTGATAACCATAAAGCCACGTCGCGGCATATGTATAAAGTTTCCATATTAATAATACTTATTCAATTGTTTTTGGGAATTATCCCACATCGAAGAATGAGAGTTACATTTATACATATAAATGGCTTTGTCACATACATCTAAGCGCATGAGTGAAAGCGAGGGGGGCATCGCGGGCGGGTTGAAAGTTTGCTGCCACGTGTCGCCAACATGGATGAAATTTTGCCATGGGTCGCCACATATTATTGAGAATCGGCGATATGTGACGTTATACGGGGCCAGTTCTCACCGGTGTATGACGTCATACTGATTGTTTTTTGTTCAGAACCAGCAGTTTTGTTCTAGAACTGGGCGATTCCCTGTTTTACAAAGTAATCGGCACGGGGCTACCGATTCCCGTGCCGACTCGGGTGAGTCCGTTGCGACTCGTCGATTTTTAAATCACTGGTGGAGAGTATACTGATTTCATTTTCTTGAGCTCTCTTGCAGGCCAATATCATTAAAGAGTTTCAGTGGAGGTAACTGATAATTTGTGTTAGATAGTTTTGTTGTTGCGGTAAACACCTATGTATGTAGATATTTTTGTTTCGGAAACGCAAGCCGATGTTTTCTGCAAGGATTCAAATGGGTAATGCATTCCACTTCGCTTGGAAGTGTGTTTCCTATTATCTGGGAGACATATTTTGGCTTTGCACAGAAAATGTTCTTGTGGTGGATTTGTATGTCTATCCTCCTGCCATGCCACTTGCTGAGCGAGTCTCTCCTATGACACTCCTAGTCTAACAAGTGACTCAACCATCAACAAATGTCCTTAATGTGGCTCCACGCATCTCAAAAGATTTGACAACTCCATGAATTTTAGAATGCAGTTTTGGCCATTAGAAATTGACATCAATGTTTTTGGTCCAACATGCTTTCTGGCTTAGGCTATGCCAGTTGACTTCGCATTTTGTATCACCCCCAAATCAATTTTGACTGGAACAATTAATTTGTTTGGAGTGAGGTTTTTGTCTTATCTATTTCATGTTAAATATTTAAGTTACCCCTTTTCAGTACCTCAACTAGTGGTCCTTGTTTGGGGGAATTTTTGCATCAGAGCACCCCAACACAAGTTTCATCAAGCATGGAGTACAAACTGGATCATATAGAGCAACTCACCTGATAACATACTTAAAACCTGGGGGGTGGCATTCGGGCCTCGTCTTCCCTAATAAAAACCCTTAAAAGGTGGGGTAGATGATGGTTCTTGACCAAAGATAGCTCACAAATTGCAAATATACGAGGTTGTCTGCCCTAGGAATTCGGTAACATGTATGTCGGGAACTGCTGGAAATAGGGAAAGTGGTAGAAGGGCCTTCAAACAAACATACTTTGGGCCCAAACATGGAGCTTCCTCAAATTGGGTGATAGTGGACCTCTCAAATAAAAGCCATGAGCTCTAGGGTCAGTTACAAAAAACTAAAAGAGCATGATTAAAGCAGGTCAAAATGGACACAAACAGGCCTAAAGTTAATCCAAGATAACTCCCAAGAATCTGATGCTGTGGGTTTTGTTTGTTCGTTTAGTTTGCTATTTTAAGATCGGGAAAATTTCGAATAGAACCTTAATTCATCATATTATTTCATGGTAGACCCTCATTCCGTTTTTCTTTCAAGCGGCACAACGAAACCCCAAAAGATTTCACCATACCCCCTCATCTCTTATCGTATTCTTTTATTGACGTTTGATCGTAAAAATTAACTCCAAAAAATCTTTTTATACCATTTCAACTCAAATTTTTTTTTAATGAGTGGAAAGGGAAAAAGAGGGTTAAAAAAGTTATTAGGTTGAAATGGTATAAAAAGATTTGTTGGGGTTAATTTTTATTGTTAAAAGTCAATAAAAGAGGGAGATAAGAGATGAGGGGGTGATCTTTAGGGGTTTCTTTATGCCGCTTGAAAGAAAAATGGAAGGAGGGTCTATCATGAAATAATATGAAGAATTAGGGTTCTATATGAAATTTTCCCTTTCAGATTTTATGTGTTGGGTTATTTTTGTCTTTTCTTCCTTGTAGAGATTTAAGGGGCAAAATAGGAAGTTTTTTATGAGAGTTAGGATATACTTTGTTTGAGGTTGTAGATAAGAGAATCCTAATTTTAGGGGATTTAGCTGTCTTCAAAATTTTATTAGGAAAGAAACTTAGGAATTTTCTTAGGAAGAGATTAATGTGAGTTTAGGGGAAGACTCACCCTTGTCAAAGCCACTCTCGCCAACATCCCAATTTACCATATGTCCCTCTTTCAAATTCCCATCTCTGTTATTCATCGCCTTGAGAAGCATATGCGTGATTTCTTATGGTCTGGTACCAGTGTTTTAAAATACGGTTGCATCGCCGCATATGCGGCCACATCATGCGGGATGCGCTCGCTTCCGCATCCCGTTCAGGCGCATATGCGCTTTTGACATATGCGGCCGCATATGCGCCGCATCAGGCCGCATCATGGCCACATTAGGCCACATCATGGCCGCATCATGGCCGCATCCCCATCATGGCCGCATCAGACCGCATCTCGCCCGCATCGGTTTCCATGAAATTTTTTTCGATTTTGCCCCTCAGGGAGGGGCAAAATGGTCTTTTTTTTGTTCCAATGTTTAGGGAAACTGTTTGGGGGGTTACTATACCCCCTAATCAAAGATTTCCAGCCACTTTTGTGGCTTTTTTTGCATCAAATCGAAGGAAAAAAAAATTTGGCAAAATTTTTTTTTTCATCCAAATCTTCGATTTGGCAATTGTTTGATACTTGGAGGTTCATTTGATTCCTTTTATTGTTTATTTGGGGATGTTAAGGTGAATTTATGATAAGAAATTGGGGATTTCAGAGGCCGTGAAGAAATCGAGCACTACTTCACAGAGTCGGTAACTTTTTATTCCTTCTTGTACAATAATACTGTTATACTTATTTTTGGGACAGTGTCTTCTTCCCAATCTTCTAGTAACAAGGATCCGGCATGGAAGTATGCTAAACTAAAAAATCCGAAAGATAGAAATTGTGTGATATGCTTGCTCTGTGGAAATACTTATATGGGTGGTATTTTTCGACAAAAAGAGCATTTAGCCGAAATTTTTGGGAATGTAAGAGCATGCCCACAAGCTACAGATGATATAAAAAAGGAGATTAGAGAATATTTGGATAGATTGAAAAAAGATAAAGAGAAAAAAGAAAAGAAAAGAAAGGAATTACTTGATGATATACAATTATTTGATGATGTTGATGTTGATGATGATGATGATGATATGTTTGAAGTTACTATGAGGCAAAGGGGTACTCATACTCCAACCTCAAGAGAGAGGGTTATAAATATTGGTGGTAGTGCTGACAGAAGAACACCTCTCTTTGAGGGGCCAATGGATTCTTTTTTCACCCCTAGCCCCGAAATTGTGGTTCAGGAGAGAAAGAAAAAAACAAAGCAAACCACAATTGACAATAAATATAAGAAAGAACGGAGAAAGTCAGTATATAAGTGGATTGCAAAGTGGATTTACATGGCCGACATTCCTTTTAATACTATAACTCTGAATAGTTTTGCATGTATGGTTCAGGCAATTGGGCAATATGGCCCAGGACTTATTCTTCCTTCACTACACGAGGTTTGGGAGCCCTTGTTGAAGGATGCTGTATTTGATGTGAATAAAATTTTGATTTCTCAGAGAGAAGGGTGGGAGAAATATGGGGCCACTATTATGTGTGATGGTTGGTCCGATGGGAAATCTAGGGCATTTATTAATTTTTTGGTTAACTGCCCAACATGTACTTGTTTTATTAAGTCTATGGATGCATTAGACAAGTCACATGATGGTATATACTTATCTGCCTTGATGGATGAGATTGTTGATTTTGTTGGGGAGCAAAATGTGGTACAAATTATCACTGACAAATGGTGCCAACTATGCTGCAGCTGGGCATTTCTTGACTTAGAAAAGGAAGCATATGTTTTGGACGTCTTGTGTAGCTCATTGTGTTAATCTTATGCTTAAGGAAATGGGTACAACATCTTTATTTAGTGGGGTGATTTCAAGAGCTATGTTTGTTGTTGGATTTATTTACATTCACACCATAGTCCTAAGCATGATGAGGTCTTTTACAAAGAAGAGAGAATTAGTGAGACCGGCTGTCACTAGATTTTCCACTTCATTTCTCACTCTTCGAAGCCTAGCCAAGCAAAAAAGTGCCTTGACGGCAATGTTTGCTTCAGAGCAATGAAGTCAAAGCAAATGGTCAAAGCATAAGGATGGGAGAAAGGCTGAAAACGTTATTTTGAATACATCTTTTTGTAGTCAAATAATTATTGCATTGCGAAGCCCGCCATGGGCTACATACATGAGGCAATGACTAGGGCAAGAACTGAAATAAAAGAT
Organism: Amborella trichopoda; assembly: GCF_054954075.1. Classification (NCBI taxonomy): domain Eukaryota; kingdom Viridiplantae; phylum Streptophyta; class Magnoliopsida; order Amborellales; family Amborellaceae; genus Amborella; species Amborella trichopoda. The sequence goes on along the minus strand of NC_142347.1, from coordinate 20,819,678 downwards.
GTTTTAAAGGATGATGAAAATATGTGCAAGGCTATGCTTGAAATTATTGATAGGAGATGGGATACCCAGCTTCACGGGCACCTCCATTCAGTCGGTTATTTTCTAAACCCATCTCTTCACTACAAGCACCTATCCATTGAATCAGATCGTGTAATAAATGGTGGGTTCTTAGATGTACTGGAGAGGTTGGTGCCAGACAAAGATATCCATGATGAGATCCAGAGCCATGAATTGATTAAGTTCAAGTTAGCCTTGGGAAACTTTAGGAGAGATATTGCCACTCGAAATAGGGACACTACAGATCTATGTAAAGGCAAAAAGCCCAAAAATAATCTTACTTATCTCTTACTTTATGTATAGTTCCATTGTTAATTTTATACCCTTAATTTTTAACTATATTCTAAATTATAAAATATTATACAGCTGCATGGTGGGCATTATATAGAAGCGAGACACCAAATCTACAACGTCTCGCTATTTGAGTGTTGCATCTCACATGTAGTTCATCTGGTTGAGTTCGCAATTGGAGTACATTTGAGCATGTAAGTCCTTTACTCCTTATTCCTTAATCCTTACTTCTTGAATTTTAATTTTTTAATCTAAAATCTAATTATCTGATTTCAAATTTCTACTACAGCTCCATAGAATAAAAAGAAATAGGTTGGAGCAGAAAAAGTTGAATGATGTGGTTTATGTGCGGTATAACAAGCGGTTTAGGGAGAGGTATGAAAATGGCATGAAGCTCATCCCTATTCAATTATATGAAGCTGATGGTGATTCCATAAGTGAGTGGATCGTGGATCCAAGACAAGAGCGTGTGTTTGAGGGTGAGGATCTTATATGGCTTGATGTCGAGCTAGCAACAGGGGTTAATGAAGAAGATCGACCTTATAGTAGAGCACAAAGGAGTAGAGGAGCTGTTGGGTCTAGTCGCACTAGCACATTAGCTTTAGAGGTCCAGGAAGAAGCTGACTCAGAGGAGACCGATGAAGAAGAATACATGGAGGCCATCGAGGATGATATTGATGATGCGCATGACGACTCTCAAGATGACTTGTTTGATTGATATTTGAAAAAATGAAGTTCAAATTTCAAAATTGACTCTCAAAATGGATGATTGTATTAAGTTATTAACTATTAACTCTTCTTGAACTTGACTTTTGGTTTTTATTTTGTAATATCACTATTTTGTGCTTATGATTGTACTTATGGTTGTTGATGGTTGTGCTTATGGTGCAAGTTTGTGCTTACGGTTGTTGATTGTTGAATGCTTTATGAAGCTGGTTTCAAGTTTCTAGTTTCTATCAGGGGATAGTGGATAACTGGATTCAGAAATTCGACAGCTAATAGTTCTGAAGTTAATCATTAAACTAAAATACCTACTATCACATATATCACCTTCATATTTTTTTCTATGCATTAACTTATTTTTTTAGATTTTTTAGAATTTTTTTACATTTATTGACCGCATCATCGTGATGCACTCGCATCCGGGCCGCATCGCCGCATCGGCCCCCCACCGCATCAGGGCCGCATCCCGCATTTTAAAACACTGTCTGGTACTGAGGACAACCAAAAATTCCACCTTATTGCCTGGGATAAAGTGTGCACCCCCAAGAAAAATAGGGGGCTGGGCATTAAGAAACTTAGAACCATGAATCTTGCATTACTGGGTAAATGGTGGTGGAAATTCACTTTCCCCACCCCCTCTAGTCGAAACAAGTCATCCAGGCCAAGTATGATTTAGGAAATGAGGACTGGCTGCCGCGATCCCACCCCCATAGATCTTCTGGAGCTTGGAAATGCATTACCTCTAGTAAATCAGCATTCTTCAACTGCATTAGGTTTAGGTTAGCAAATGGTCACAAAATCAAATTCTGGTTTGACCTTTGGAAGGGAGATTTACCTCTCGGACAGGCTTTCCCCTCTCTGTTTCTCCTAGCCAATAACCAGGCAGATATGGTTGCTTACTACGTAAAATTTGGAGGGTTGGCATTGGTTTGGGCCCCCATCTCTTGGAGAAACCTTCCGACCAGAAATCCACTTCCCTGAACTCTCTACTTTAATTGCTCACCCCCATTTTCAGCCCTCTTCTTTGACAAGATTCGATCATCTGGTCTCCAAACCCTCAAGGTTCTTTCTCTGTTTCCTCCTTACTCTCTAATTTGAATTCTGACCCTCTTCTGAACAAAATTTGGTCCTTGCCAATCCCTCACAAAATCCAAGCTTTTATTTGGGCACTCCTACAAGGCAAAACCCTCATCTTGGACCGGCTTCAATGAAAAGGGCTCTCCTTCCCTAATCATTGTATCCTTTGCCTCCAAGAGGAGGAGACTATAACCCCCACCTCGCAGTGGCCTCTTCATCTACTGCGAGGTCTCTTCAGGTCTTTGGTCTTCAATGCTCAAACTCTTTGGCCTTCAGTGGGTTACTCCGCCTTCTTTGAACAACCTCTTCTCAACCTTCTTTGCCCCACCTTTTTCTAAAAATGGAAGAAAACTTTGGCATTTGTCTGTTTCTGCCTTACTTTGGAACATATGGCTTGAGAGGAATTCAAGAACATTTAGAGGTACATCAAAGAGCCAACGATCTATCTTTGACTTCATTACAGCTTTGATCTCCCTCTGGGCCTTGCTCATCCCAATATTTGCTTCTATCCCCAACACTCACTTCCTAGTGAATTGGGAATCCCTCTTAAACTTATCTACCCCTATTAGGAGACTTGATTAGTGTGGACCCCCCCCCCCCCCCCCCACCTGGTGTCCTAAAACTCAACAGGGATGGGTCATCCCTAGGAAAAATAGGACCTCTAGTATTGGCGGTGCTTTGGAAGATGCTTTTGGCCTTCTCCTTACCTTTTATGAGTTCACAGGGCCTATGGACTCTACCATTGCTGAGGCTATGGTTCTCTCCTTGACAGCCTCAAACGAGTGCCTCCATTTGGGCCACACTTTCAAGGATTGATCATCGAATCAGACTCAAGGAACACCATTCTCTGGGCCAGCTACCATGGCGCCTTCATTCTATATTTGAGCCCATTTACTTCCTTGGCAGCTCCCTCCCACAGGTTGTTTTCTGGCATATACTTAGAGAGGCTAATACTTAAGCCAACAGGCTGGCAAAAGGACCAACTCAAGGCACAGGTGCACCCCTACTTCCCTGATATTACACACCTTTCATTTTCCTTTTTCTTTGCTCTCTCCCTCTTCCTCTGCCTCTCCTCTCTTCCTCCTCTTGCCGCTTCTCCGCCTCTGCTTCTTTCCCTCTTTGATCATCTCCCCCCCCCCCCCCCCCCCTTCCCCCTAATATTTTCTTTCTCTTCAGCCCTTCTTCTCCCCCATCACCTCCCTCTCAATCTGTATCTCTCCCCCACCTCTCATTCATCTCTTAATCTCTCTTCTTTTCTTCCATTCTCCCCTACCCCCCTCATCTCCCCTTTGCTCGTGTTCTTTCACGCTATCTATCGCTCACAACCTTTTCTCTCTCTACACCCTCATCTCTTTCCTTCCCCCTCTCTACTCCCCTTTGCTCGTGTTTGTTCTTGCTATCTATCACTCACAACCTTTTCTCTCTCTACACCCTCATCTCTTTCCTTCCCCCTCTCTGTTCACTCAATCCACACCCCCCCCACTATTCTTTCTCTTCAGCCCATCTTCTCCCCCATCTCCTCCATCTCAATCTTTATCTCTCCCCCACCTCTCATCCCTCTTACCCTTGTCACCCTCCTCCGTATCGCGGCATTGACACATTGGACATGTGAACTTGAAGACCCGCTACAACATTGTGAAGCCACTACAACCCTGCCCCTTTCTCAAGGCGGCACCATCCTAAGAGGCAAGAGCCTTCTCAAGTACAAGTTGAATTTTTAGTTTTGCTTCTCTCTGGTTCTCGTCTCTCTTCTCAAGCCTTGTATAATTTTTAACCATTGTATGTACCTTTTCAATTGTTTACTTCATAATCTGAGCACCCACCTTTGGGTCGTTGACTTTTACTTTTGTATTCTTAGCCCTCGTCTCTCTCTTTGTTTTCAGTGTTTTTACTCTCTTTTTACCTTCTTTTCTATATTCTAATCACCCCCCTCCAACTATATTTTGGTAGTCTGAGTACCCAACATGTGGGATGCCGTCTTTAGCTTTGTTTTGATGTAATTCATTTACACTTCAAATCCGAAGTTAACCATTTCCTCAAAAAAATGTGATTTTGATAGAAGTAGGAAGGTGAGAGATTAACATGTAGAGAAAGAGAGGTAGAGACAGAGAGGAAAAAACATGGGGGAGAGTTTATTTTATGGTTTATTTTATTTTATTTTCCTTTATTATTCGCTTTAGTTTATTTATAGGGAAGATGAAGGATGGTGAATTGAGTAAAGAAATTGGTTTTGGGTCGTGTGAAAAGATCTTTGGGGTGGATTCTCTTGCAAACTTTGAGATAGGATATAATTTCTCCTTACTCATCCCTTATTTTGCCTTTTTATTTTTCCTGGATTATTTTTTCCCTGCATCAGTTGGTAGAGCTTTGAGATCAGAGATCCATACACCATATGGAGCCTTTGGATTGATTTGATCAAATATTGGAGCGATTGGCTCAAAAATTTGAGAGACATATAGAAGACCTTGGCGGAGTAATACAACGATATCATCAAGATCGACTTAGTAGATTATAACACGACAAACAAAAACATGAAGAGGTAGATCTCAATGCAAAAGACGATGCCAATAACCCAAAAGCACAAGAAATTTCGAAAATCAATTGTGAAGAAGATATGCATGATGTAATATATGAAATCCAACACTGTGAGCCTGAAGCAAAAATCATGATTTCGTTTGGTATGTTAGAGTTTGGTAACCACTTGATGTAGAGAAAAAATATTAAAAAAAAAAGAGGCTAAGAGATTATACCCTCTCTCAGGGTCTGCAAGAGAGTCCACCTAAAAACCTATTTCTTTATTGAATTCACCGTTCTTTATAAAGAAGGGACATCTTCCCTTTAAATGCAACTAAAAATAATGATAGAATAAAATAAGCTAGAAAAAGCCACAAAATAAATCTCCCACAACTTTCCCTCTTGCTCTACCTCTCTTTTTTTATGCTTTAATCTCACACCTCCTTACTTCTCTTAAACTCATGTTAATATCTTCCTAACAAAATCCCGAAGTTTCCTCCCTTACAAAATTTCTCAGGCAGCTAAATCCCCTAAAATGAGGATTCCATTGTCTACAACCTTTAACAAAATATATCCTTACTCTCAATGAAAACTTCCTATTTTGCCCCGTAAATCTCTGCAAGGAAGAAAATGTACAATACAAATTTAAAATCTAAAAATAGTAAAATAGAACAAACCCAATGCATCAATATCCCCTAGAAATCAGCTTGATACGATGCCTGAGGACCGAGATATGATAAAGTCCAATTCTACATGTTATGGTACATAGCTGTGGGCACGACAAAAGGGACAAATTTACAAAAGTTACTATTTGAAATGTTGTCTGTTCGGCTTGAAACTCCTAAAAATGCTAGCAAATGCCTAAAAATCCTTAAATCTAAATTTGATGTCAATCTGACATCGTTTAATGGAATTTACTAAAATTTTTAGATTACCACTTATCACATGTTATTCAAATGTTAACTTGTGATACTAATCATTTTGTGTTAAAAAATATTGCAAAATGGCCCTTTGAGTGATTTTTTGGAGTCGATCTTGTTGGAACCCCATGGAGTTTTGATTCAGATATGGTGATATGTTCCTCTTGACAATGGTTTTCCATAAGAAATTTTTGGATGATGTCTGATCCTATAGATTCACTACACTTGGTTTTCCGCGTATGTATGATAATCCATGATCAAGTTGAAGATGGGGGAAGATCTTGAGTCTGATTTGTGATCCATTTTTTTGATGTTGCTGAAAATCATGTTTTAGATACAATAAATTACCGGTAACTCATCCAATATATTGGTTTTTTGGTGATTCTCGAGGCAAAACGTTTGTGGGATCGTTTCCTACAATTCTATGGCACTGAGATAAAGCGAATCCTTCGAAAATCTGGTGAAATAAATAGAAAATGTGAATGGAATGATGTATTTTGCTATTTTTGGATCTAAGCCCACAAAAATGTTGGGGTTTGTGGCATTTAAAGGCCGTGCGAGCATGTCAAAGACATTTATAATGTATTATACACTTTAGTGGGAGTGTGTATTGTTTGACTGACCAAGGGTTAGGCAATCTATGGCCCCGGTCATGTCCAAACCCTTCATGTGGCACCATCGAAAAGGGTTTATAGAGGATTATCCTTTATTGACGTCGGAGAGATACCCTGGGATAGTTTATAGGCCAGGAGAGCTATGTAGTCTCTTGTGCATAGATGTTGGCCTGTGAGAGCGATGACTAAATCCTCAAAAACTTATGCACTACATGTACATATGTCATCTACATTACTGAAAGCATCCTTAAAAAGGGATACATGTACATGACCATTGAGAGAGTTCCCCTTTGCACTGTAGTGACACGTGCTTAGCTTGCTATTAAAGAAGGGAGCTGTAATCAGTGATTCAAAAAGCGGACCGCCCAGCGCCTAGGCGGTCCAGAAGGCCTGGGCTCATAGCCCAGGCCTAGGCGGCCAATCTGGACGTTCGATCCCTGGGCGGCTGCCTAGGCGGTACGAAACCCGCCTAGGGGGGCGCTTAGCGCCCAGGGCCTGCGCCTTGCCCAGGGATGGAAAAACCATTTGGTGAGGGCATTTTTCATCGTTTTTGTTTTTGTTTTTAAGGGCCAAAAATTAGGGTTTTAGGTTCATTTGAAACCTAAAACTTGTTGGAGCCAAATTTAGAGAGAGAAAGCCTCCAAAAAACTAGATTGTAGTGAATTTTTTAGGATCGAAGGGTTACTCAAAGTTAACAAAAATTGATCAAAACATCACCTATTGGTATTATATTTACTTTTTGATATTTTGCAAAGTTATTAGGGGGTTTTTTAGAAGATTTTGAGTATTTAGAAGCATCTTTGCAGTGGAAGTTTGAAGATTGAGCATTCAAACTCAAAGTAAGTGATTTTTTTTTATTGCTTTAGTAATTTATATTATTTTTGAGATGTCTTCTTCAGGATCTAAGAGGAGTGGTGATCTCGGTTGGAAATAGGGCTATAAACCAGATGCTAATGATAAAAATTGCATAAGGTGCAAGTTTTGTGAAAAGGATACAAAAGGGGGCATAAACCGGTTCAAGAAACATCTTGCCGGTATCAGGGGGATGTTGCCCCATGTAAAAAGACTCCTGATGCTGTTAAAGAGTAAATAAAGAATTTTTTGAACATGGTGAAAATGAGAAAAGATGAGAGAATTGCATCTATAGCAGAGATTAGGTCTAAAGTTCGGGTCGATTTTGATGATGATAATAGTGATGAGGAAAGGATTGGGGAGGGATGTCAAGAGGTCGAGCAATCCATTATTAGGAGAAAGGGGAAGGGAGTTGTAATTGCTTCTGGTTCTGGGACTAAAAAGCCTCGGGTTAGAGGCCCTATGGATAGTTTTTTACCTCGGCCTGACCCTGAGGTTGCAAGAGAGAAAACAAAAAAGCAAACCACCATTGAAAATAGAAGAAGGAAGAGAGAGATAAAGCTGCGTATTATCTGGTTACATGGTTTTTTGAGGTGGGCATTCCTTTCAATACCGCTCGCTTAAGCAGCTTCTATGCTGCGATAGAGGCAGTTGGCCAATTTGGCCCTGGGATGAAACCCCCAACCGCATATGAGCTTCAGAGCATTTTTTAAAACAGGCAGTGACTGCCACGAAGGAAGCTGTAGAACTTAAGAAGGATGCATGGGCTCAGTATGGGGTTTCTCTTATGATTGATACTTGGAGTGATAGGAAGATAAGAAGTCAGATGAATTTGCTTGTGAATTGCCCTGTGGGGACTGTTTTTTTGAGGTCTAATCATATCCATGATGCCCATTACATATTTCAAGTGATAGAGAAGGGAATCAAGGAGGTTGGGCAGCATCTTGTTGTACAGGTTGTCACAGACAATGCTGCTTCTAATGTTGCTGCATCTAATTTGTTGCGCATAGCTTATCCAAGAATCTTTTGGACACCATGTGCAGCACATTGTATGGACCTCATGCTTGAGGCTCTTGGCGGTTTAACCGAGATATCAGGTGCAGTAAAAAGGCCAAGTTAGTTACAAATTTCATTTATAGCCACCATCTCACCCTCATCAAGATGCGTACCTTTACAAAGAAGAAAGAGATTGTGAAGGATTTGCGATCTGGTACTTATGTCTAGATAGCATACATTTGAAGAGAGTGCAGTTGAGGCAAATGTTTATCTCGGATGAGTGGAGAGCATGCAAATGGTTTAAAGATCAGGTTGGGAAGAAGGTGAGAGATATTATCGTTTCTATGGCTTTTTGGCGAGGGGTGAAGGGTGCTCTTAAGGTATTTCTTCCTCTTGTCAATGTCCTTCGCATGGTTGATAGTGACAAACCTTCTATGGGCTACATATATGATGCTATGGAGAAATGCAAAAGAGAGATAGCCCAAAATTTCAATGATAAAGAAACCCACTACAAGCCTGTTTGGGAGATTATTGATAAGCAGTGGGATAGGCAGCTACATCGGCCATTGCATGCAGCTGGTTATTTTTTGAACCCAGATTTGTTTTATTTTGACAAGGATATACAAACAAATGACACAATTATGAATGGATTTAATGAGTGTGTAGAGGTGCTAGTTCCTGATCTTGAAATGCAGGATATTATATGTGTTGATGAGCTGATAAATTACAAGTGCTCATTAAAGTCTTTTGGGACTCCAATGGTGATGAGGCAAAGGACCAAAACTGGACCAGGTATTAATAATATTCTTAAGTTCATCTTTATCAAGTTCAAGCAATCAAGTAATTCTATTATTTATTTATAATTTTTTTCTATATCTTTGCAGCCCATTGGTGGAGCCAACATGGGTGTAGTTTTCCAAATTTACAAAAGTTGGCCATTCGGATCTTAAACCTAATCACTTCTTCTTCATCCGGTAATGAGCGCAATTGGAGTACTTTTGAAGGGGTAAGGCCGTAAGGGTAATTTGTATAATTTTATAAATAATACATGAACCATAGATATTAGATTTTAATTAGTTTCATTTGATTTTGTTAGATTCATACAAAGAAAAGGAACATGCTTGAATCAAAGAGGCTCAATGACCTAGTCTATGTCAAGTACAATCGATTCTTGAAGGACGGGTTTGCTAAGAGAGAAAAGAGACCCCATCAGATCAAAAAATATGGACCATGCTATGGAGTGGTTAGTTGATGATGATGAGGTTGAGAGGCATGAAGGCTTGACATGGGACATGGTCATGGATGCTTCAGGGGCATCAGCTGACCCTCCTAGGGCCACTAGATCTTCTGCATAGAGAACAAGGACGGAAGAAGAGGATTAAGAAGAGGCTGATTCAGAAGAGACGGAGGAGGACAGGGACGACCAATATGTCGAGGAGAGTGACTGCTCCGTCGACTGCGATGAATATGATGCCAATGCAGCTGACCTAAGTTTTTCTGATGATGAATGAATGATGATTGATGAATGTTGATTGTTGAATAATTATTAAAGTTTGAAGTTTGAACTTTGATTGAAGTATTGTGTATTGATTATTGAACTATTAAAGATTCTTTTGAGTCTCCAAGTATTACTTTCATAGTTTTATAATTCAATTTTGTTTTCTTCCTCATGGTGGTGTACTGCAGTACTGGTGTGATACTATATGATAACTTGGTTTGATAATTTGGTTGGTTGGAAAATTTTAAGTTTTAATTGGATATGGAGTATGAACCGACTTATGGATTATGGTTATGCTTATGGAGTGTGTGCTAAATGCTAAATAATATGTAATATAATTTGAATTATGTACTGCAATACATATAACTGATATTGACATAACTGTAGAATGCTAGATTCCTTATTTGGATTCAACTAGGCTGCCCAGGTTCTGGGCACCCGCCTAGGCGCTGGGTGAACCCCCAGGCCGCTTAGGACCCGCCTAGCACTTTTTAAAACGATGGAAAATATTTAAATTAGTTTAATCCTATTTAGACGAGAAGTGGATATGGATCAAATATTAAGGGGATAAAGTTCTCAGTATTCCTTCCTAGATCATGACGACTGATTTTTGGCAGGATTGCTTCGATTTATTTCTATCACCTTACAAATTTACTAAATTCCTATTGGCCAAGGTTCGTCATTGGATAGGCATTCCTTTGGGAGGGTATTGAGACCTCTCTCTCTCCCTTATCTCTAATAGTTCCCATCTCTCCTCTCTCTCACCAATAGTGGCACGCCACAAATTAAGGAGAGTGGCACACCTAACCCTAATTAGGGTTTTGTAGAGAGAGAGGACTAGTCTAACCCTATAAAAAGGGAAGCACCTTTTTTGCCCTAATTGTAGTCCTCTAACCCTAGAAACAGGGAAGTGCCTTTTTTTACCTAATTGTGTTTCTATGCTTTAGTCTACCCTAGTTAAGAGATATTGCCTAACTCTGAAAATTCAGTAAGGAAGTGCGCCTTCGGTCAGGAAACTGGGTGTGGGGTGTACTAAATCCTATAGGGGTAACCCTAAGCATAATCGAGTCTCCTTGGCTTTTTATTTTTGTTTTTCAGTTCCATATTTACTGTGTTTTCCAGGAATATTATTTGTACTCAATTTGACAGCAGAAGCTTGGTTTTTATTCCGAGATTGTATCTACTTATTTTGGCAGCAAAAGGAAAGTTCCTAGATTGTATTTGGTGTATTAAGTTTCATTTACTACAGTGTGTTGTGGTACTTGTAAGTGGAATTCAAATTCAATAATAAAGAAAAAAAGATTTTTTTTATTTTATTTTATAGCCTTGAATTCCAAATAGCCACTTCTTTCAATAGTATCAGAGCTTCCATATTTTACTGCTATAGTCTAGGAGCTTTTTCTCTATTATTTTGAGTCAAGAAAGATGGTAGCCAAGAGTTTTATGCTGAGCTTATTATGTTTGAAAAATTCGATGGAAAGAACTATGCTAGTTGGAAGAGAACGATTGGTTGTGTCCTCTTCGAAGAGGGATTTAGCTAGATGATTACCGACCGAGAACCCCCCCCCCCCCCCAACCGAGAGCAAATGTGTATGAAAGGCAGTCCATACAAAATGCCTATGCTCAGTAGGAGTGCAAAAACACCCTAGCTAAGCACCTCCTTATGGATGTGCCTTCGAGCATAAGCCCTTGAAGACTACAAAAGAAATTCATGAGAAACTTGAGGCCCATTATGCCACTCCTTCCCTCACAAGAAAGACATTTGCTATGAAGCAATACTCGGATTTAAGGATGGCTATGCCAAGCTCATGGGAAGCCTTCATTTCAGCCCTCGCTGAAAAAGAGAGTATGCTGAACCTGGACGGAATCATCACCAAGCTTAAAGTCGAAAAAGAATGGAGGATGACTCGTGATACTTCAGCTATGAATGAATCCATAAACTTAGTGAATTGAACCCAACTCTGGTTCATTCAAGAAAAAGAAGGGTAAGGGCAAGAATAAGAGTAAGACTAATGAGAATCAAAAGGGGGATAATGGGCCTAAGAAACAGAAGGATTTAAAGAATATGCAGTGCTATAATTGCAAGAAATTCAGGCACACTGCGAAATACTGCAAAGCTCTGGAGAATGTGAATCCGAAGGGCGAAAGGAAGTATGCTTGTGTAGTCTTTGAGACTATGCTAGCGAACCCTAAGGAAGGGTTATGATGTTTTGACTCGGCATCCATTGCCATTTGTCTAACACCAAGGACAGCGTCAGAACTTTCATGCCTATTGCTCCTTAGGGATCAACCTATGTTTATGGGTGGCAACCAGAAAATTGAAAATTTAGGTGTTGGAGATTATGTCATTTAGTTAGAAAATGGCAAGAGCATGGTTCCAAAGCAAACTCTTCGTGCTCTTCATATGAGGAAGGGTTTATTTTTAGTTGCTAGATTGGCTGAAGGTTGGATATTCCACCATTTTTACAAGCAATACGGAGGAGGTGAAATTTGGGTTGAATTGGTCATGATTGGTCTTCTTGTAGATGGTTTCTTCACAGTTGCCATTTGTTATGTCTCATGTTATAATGATGATTATGATGCATACATGTGGCATATGAGATTGAGGATGTAAATCATAAAAGAATGGAGAGATTAAAGAGAGAAGGATGTTGAAAAATTTCACTCGAGACTTAACCAGAGTCTGTGACTCATGTGTTAAAGGAAGCTAGTTGAGAAATCCTTTGTGAAAGCTTAGAGAGTTACTGGGATTTTACAAGTTGTCCATAACATTTGTGGACCTATTAATGTGGCTACTAAGGGCTGCAAGAGACACTTTATCACTGTCATTGATGACTACCCCCATTTTGGCCATGTAATACCTGTTGTGGGAAAAATCAGAGGCCCTAGACCATTTCAAAGAATACAAAGCCGAGGTAGAAACCCATACAAACCAGAATGGTTACATGGATTGTATCTACTTAACTTGGCAGTAAAAGGAAAGGTTCTAGTTTGTATTTAGGGTTTTAATTTTTATTTTCAGCCTATATTAGGCATTTGTAAGTAGAATTCAGATTCAATAATTAATAAATGAAGTGTTTTTGATTTTATAGACTTGAATTATACGTAACCACTTCTTTCAAAAAAGACACATAACTGCCTCAAACTCTTAGAGTTTTTTAGTGAAGTTTGTTGCAAAACTATTGTGAAGGAATTCTCTACAATTTGGTGGTGTTGAATCATCCGTTTGCGGGCCTGAAATAAAATAATAAAGGCCTAAGTTGATGGGTATGAATGTTAGTAAGATTTTCAAGGGCATATGTTGATATTTTTGTCATTTTGACCCTAACAAAAATGCCCTTTCAAGTTTCAAGAAATGATGGGATAAAATGTTGATTTTCCACCCATGTATTAACCCAAGAGAGAAAAGCTCTAACCTAGAAGTCTGAGAGAAGCTCCCTTAGAGAGAAAGCAAGCTGGAGAGAAATCCTAGCTTTACCTCTAGGTTTCTATAATCTAGAGGGGAAAACTCCAACCCCATCTAAACCCTAGCAAACCATGCCTTAAATTGACTCAAGAGAGAGAGAGAGAGAGAGAGAGAGAGAGAGAGAGAGAGAGAGAGAGAGAGAGAGAGAGAGAGAGCCGAACTATTGGGGCATCTTCTGGCATGATGTGAGCCGGATGGTCTAAGAGGGCTTGCTTACCTGAGTCTTGGAGATTCTTGAATCTAATTTGTGAGCATTTATTTTCTTTATTGAAAAGTTTGTGTTCCCTATTTTCTATCGTGTTCTTGCTTTAATTTTTGGAGTCATTTATATATGTTGTCACACAAACATTCTCACACACATGAAAATCGGCACACAATCCTATGCCAATTTTCCTCTAATAAATAATTTAGTTTTGGCTTTGATTTGGCATTACTGTTATTAGGTCTTATGGCTTTTTAAGCAAAAAAACCTTCAAAATGTGATTTTTAAGACTTAGGCCTTTTTAAATTTGAAAATTTGAAATTAGCCCTTACTCCGTAAGAATAATATGAGGGGTGATGGACTGTTTTACCCCTCTTTCTATTGAAAAGGAAATTGACACCCTTTCTTCCCATTCACTTCTTTTTGGGTAAATCTCTTCTTGTCTCTCTCTAAACACCATCTCTACACAAAATATCTCTCTCCAAACCCCATCTCTACACAAAAATATCTCTCTCCAAACCCCATCTCTACATGAAAAAATCTCTCTAAACCATCTCTACATGAAAATCTCTCTCTCTCTAAACCCCATCACTTTTCCTTTTCTATTTTTTTATATTTTCTTGAATTTTCTGTTCATATTTTTAAATTTGTAGATGATTCCAGAAGCTCAAAAGATATTTTTCATTAGAAAGTGTCTTCTCTTTGATAATATTTTTTGATAGTAACGCTTTTGATTCTCATTAGATAAAATTATTTTTGTCATGACTTTGCGGTGATTGATGTGTGCCTAATCACCAAATACCTTCTTTTACTCTCAACTCTAGGCTTTTGGTCTTGAATCATGGCTTTAAGTGGGGGTTTCTTGTTGGGAAGCCAGCAAAGATCACTGAGATAGAATGCTCAATACTATTTGCTTGAGAAAGAGAGGGTTGATTTCATGGAGGTGGGGAAGAGTGGGTGTAGTTTGTATGACGGGTCGTGGGTGTGGACTCACTAAGTTTGAGCCCTGAGTCCTGAGTCCTGAGCCTTAGTCAGCTCCACATGGAACCTTGCCAAGTCTTTAGACAAGGTTGGGCATTAAAGCCTTGAGGAAACAATGGTTCCATTATTTGAGTCTGGATTTTGATTCCTAAGTATGACAAAATCCATTTGGATCATGAACTTCAAATGAAACTGTTGTGGAAAACAAGGTACAATAATATCATTTATAGAAATCTTTTAAATTGACATGTGCGTGGCTTAGTGGCAAGCTAAATCATAGCAGTCAAAATTGAATGCTTAATGTTGAAGGTATTTTTTATGTTTTTAGATAAGTATGAATATCAATCAGTGGTTTCATTTTTCTTTCTCCCTTCTCTTCCTCTTTTGACTTCCATCTTTTCTTTTGTTCATCCCTGTTCTTCCATGTCCCCTTAATGTTAGTGCATTAAAAAGCACTAGGGGCGGGAGCCTGGATGCCACACGTAGCAGTGAAAGTTTCACCACCCATGCCTAGGTGGCCCACCAAGAACAGTCCATATAAGTCCGCAGAGGCAGGCATGTGATGCCAAGGGCCTGCCTGATCGCAGAAATGTTTATGGATTAAGGCTATTTTAGTCTCATGTCTGTGTTTTGGGCAAAACACCCTGAAGTTCTGGTCTTAAATTTGCACAATTCTGAAAACATATATTGGAAATGCAGAACCAAAACCAAAATTTTTGCTTTCAATAATATATGAAATGACCCAAGCTTAAAATGGGGGTTTGGTCTATGCAGAGGCAACCTTGAACTCCAAAATATCAAAGCTAGCACAAATGTATGATATGTGTGCTTAATTGGTTGAACTTTCCTATTGGTGACATCGTTGAACTACAGGCTGCTGCACAGGTCCCTTCTCACCACCTAGCTGTCATTTGATGCTTTTTAATTTGCTTCATAATGCATCTCTGACCATCACCATGGTGTTGTTATCTCATTTCTTCCCATTTCTTGATAGTGCAGGACTATAAAAAAAAGGTGTACAGGAGAATTCTCAATGACATTTATTTTGCATGTTTATGTATCAGTTGTTTAAAATGTGTAACCGGCTGCCTAGGTGGCGCCTTGTGTTGAGGCATCTTTTAGATAACATTAAAAAGGGTGTGTGGGTGGTTGAAACTGTAGTTGTAAACGCCTGTGATTCTGATTCGCTTTAGGAATCAGAATTGCGGAATTGCGTGTGCTAGATGATTCCTAATCTGGGAATCATCATTTGTACAATAAAAATCATTGGAGGCATGATTCCCAATAATCAGAATCGTGATCCAATAAAATATGAACCATGGTTCCTATTTGTAGGAATCGGTATCCCATCATGTTAGAATCAATATTCCTACCTTTTAGGTATCGCACATGACCCCACACCGTTCAATGGCTTCTGGAATTGTGATTCGATGAAATAGGAATCTTGATTCCTACATTATTGGAATTGTTGTGCCCATATATTTGGATTCAAAATTCCCACAATTCAAGAATCGCACACCAATCCCCTTTGCTATATAATAGAAGTATTTTGCGAGAAAATATTTGAATTTGTACATTTTTTACAAGCTTAGAATCTGGAGTCCATATTTTTAGTACAATTACTAAGGGCAACCATATTATGCGGAGCGACATCTCTGTCAGCAATTCCATATGTTTGGGTCTCCACCCAAATGTCTTACCTTGAGGTGGGGCTGCCACGCACTATGTGATTTATAGATTGATAATATGTATTGTTGGGTAACTTGATAAGGATTATTTTACATGGATTCATCTCAAAAGTTTATTAAGGCTTTTTGGCTCAGAACATCACAGTCCCGAAACCCAAATCATGGGTATTTAATCTTGTACGAATGTAATATGATACAAAAGGGTTCTTGGAACTCCTTTGGTAACATAGAATGGGTTCCTAGAGCTTTTTTGACAACATGCAATTTATGAACGTAGTTCATTCAACGTTTGCATATGAATGTTGATTCTGTGTCATTAGAACTTGATTCGACATTGATCAAAACATTGCTCAATGCATCTACAAAGCGTGCCTTTTGATGTTATGGATCTTGCTTCCAGACAAAATGGATCCACGATTCCTAAAAAATTAGAGTCAACGTCTCGTGCACATTGAATCGCATTGTTGTGCAACTATGAATCACAAATTCTGCGATATGGAATCTAGATTCCTAGCTTCTAGGAATCGAGATTCAAATAATAATCTGAAATGCGTTTCGAGAAACTTGGAAACATGCTTCCTATCTTCTAGAATCGTGTTTCCTGGGGGCAACAACGAAATCATGATTTTGAACTGGAATTGCGACCTCGATACATGATTCGGGTATATATATATATATATATATATATATAAAATATGTGTGTGAGAGCGTTGCACTCCAGGTATTTGATGAAGAGAAAAGGGCCAAATGCTTGATGAAATATATGAATAACACCACGACCACCACTAAATACTAGATGAAATGTTACAATAACAATGACAACAACAACAATGAAAAACACAATATGAGACTTGAGCCAGTGTCTTGGCCAACGAGCTAGGCGCCATCCTAAGCGACAACTTCGCCACATAGGTGTGCACCCAGAGGTCGCACACCGTAGCCACTTGCCTAACTCTAGGTGAGGCCTTGGCTCTCAGGTGTCGAGCTAGGCCGACTTTTAATGCATTGTTTGCTAGAGACCAAGCATGCTTTGCCTTGTTTTAGTATGAGGTGTGTCCTTGAACAAATAGGACATGACCCATGCACTTACTCCATAACAAAGTAGATAAACTTATTTCTATTCTAGCCTCTATCGCACTCTAGGTTTGATATTTTTGTAGAACTAACAAATTTACCTAGTGATAGAGTTACAATTGAACTGGCCATCTGAGCTACTAGATATCTCTTAGTTTGACTAAATAAAATCCGCTAGTTCCAGTGTTGGCATGATTCAGAGCGCTATTGACCTCTTGAATTCAACAAGTCGTTACATAGTATCCAATGTGTGAAGAGCAATTTTCTTTTAGTGTGGATTCTTGTTGATGTGAGAGGTCATGTCTTCATGTTAGGATATGTTAACCACAGTATGATTTGGACCTCTAAAATTGTTGTTAAAGAGCATATGGACTTCCATGATCCTTGCCCAATACGTTTAACTTGGGTGTTGAATTATCAATTGCTTTTACCCTTCTCTCTAGTTGTGTTGAATGGTGGTAAAGCCTCACCAATCAACATTCCTAGCAATAAGAGGGGGTTGATTCACTGTAGATGGTAAACATTGGCTGACAATCATGGCTTTTGGCTTGATTTCATCACTGAGGAAGAGTAGTAGTACGTTCGTTGCGAAATATGCGACTTGTGAACTATCGAGGGATCAAACTTATAAGCCACACTATGAAGATGTAGGAGAGAGTGATTGAGTAATGACTAAGACATGAAACGAGTGAATTAGAAAATCAATTTAGTTTTATACTAGGGAGGTCAACAATCGAGGCTATTCCTACTTAGACAACTGAGAAGTTTAGGGCGTAGGGAGAAGACCTCCATATGGTCTTTATTGATCTAGAGAAAGCTTTATGATAGACTACCTAGAGATTTGATTTTGTGGGTGTTGGAAAAGAAAGGAGTCTCTAGACACTATATCGACTTAGTGAAAGATATGTATGAGGGAGCACTAACTAGTGTACAAACAACTATTGGAGAGATGAGTAAGTTTTTAGTAACAATAGGTCATCAAGGGTTAGCATTGAGCCCTTACCTGTTTGTCTTAGTTATGGAGGACTTAACTAGGCACCTACAAGATGAGGTACTATAGTGCATGTTGTTTGCAGATAACATTGATCGATGAGACCCGAAATGACGTCAACACAAAGAACTTTGGTGGGATACTCTAAAATCTAAAGACTTTAAAATTAGTTGGACTAAGAGCATATGGAATGCAAGTTTAAAAATAATAGGAGTAGAGACGAAGTAATAGTTAAGACTGACGACTAAGAAATACCAAAAAGAGCGCACTTTTGATATCTTCGGTCTATAATTTAGGAAAATGGAGAGATTGAGGAAGATGTAGCACATAGATTTAGAGCTGGGTGGACGAAGTGGAGATGTGCAACCGGAGTTTTATTTGATTGCCACATACCAACAAAGCTGAAGGGCAAGTTCTATAGGACAGTTGTGAGATGAGCTTTACTTTATGGGGCAGAATGTTGGGCGCTCAAGAAACGGTATACCCATAGAATGAGTAGTTGAGATGGATAAGTGGCAAGTCAAGCATGTATAAAATTCAAAATGAATGCATTCAAGAGAATTTAGGTGTGGCACCAATAAACGATAAGATGATAAAAAGTAGACTTAGGTGGGCTGGCCGTGTGTGGTGCAGACCCAGTACAACACCTTTTAGAAGGTGCAAGTTAGTTCAAATGGAAGGCTCAAAAAGGGCAAGGGGTAGGCCGAAAAGGACATGATTGGAAGTAGTGAGAAAAGATTTGGGGACTTATGGCCTCCAAGAGGGTATGGCCCTTGATAGAGCATAATGGAAGGCTAAGACTTGTGTCACTGACCCCAATTAGTGTGGAAAAGGTTTTGATAATGATCATCCTTGGGACCTGCAACTGGATCCCACATGCTTCATCGGCAGTTTCATCTTCTGCAATAGATTACATGTAAGGGCATTGAGTGCACAACAAAAACATGAAACATGGCCTGATAGTAAGACATCTTCCTTAGAGGTCATCATGAGGTTTGACTCTGTAAGTCCTTGTCAATAGTTATAAATATAGGACTTGAGAATAGAATTCAGCATCTACAATAGAGTTTTTTTGGGTTCTACTCTCCATAGTTTGCATTGGTTTCAATTCCTGGAAAGAATTCATTAGTATATCCAGATGTCTATTTTCTCCTATGAAGAGCTTCACTGATCTTGGATTATCAGATACAGACGTACGATGAGGTTCACTTTATAGTTCTCCAATTGAATTTGAGTTGTTTTTTGAAAATTTGATTATCTGAGTGGAATTCTTATGTCCTTCAAGCTTTTGTGGGAATGCCATGCCTGAGTTTGTGGGGCTGCATGTCGCTCCCATGCCCTAAAACACCCCTAACCCCCTTTATAACCAGCAAAACTTGGCTCAAGCCAATCCCCTAAAATCCAGGCTTTCTTTGGAGACCAACTCCAAGGTAGGGGCATTCAAATTATCGAACTGGTGGAAGATGTGCAAATCTTCTGAAGAAACCAATGAACACCTCTTTCTTAGCTTTAAGGTGGCCTGAGGGCATAACTATGGGCTCACATGGTACAAACTTTTGAGTGGTCATTTGTCCTACTGCAATCCATTCCCCAACTATTTCAGGCGTTTAGCTCCCCTCCTTGGTCTAAAGCAGTCGACTTCCTTTGGCATGCCCAAGTGATGGCAACATTGTGGGTGGTTTGGACTGAGAAGAACACTCAAATTTTTGAAAGGAAGCCTTGGTCATATTCTGGAGCGAAAATGCTAAAACTTTCAACAACCATTCAATTGCTGATTTCCTTAACAATTGGAAGACCATTTTTATCCTATAGACAACTGACCATCTCGCACTCCTCTAATATGAGGGCACCAAACAAGGAGTCATAGTCCAGCTCATTTCGGTGGCTTATTAAGATACTGCCAATGAAAGATGCCCATCTCATTTTTTGGCTTTATTGGGTTTGCTGACTCCACTCTTGCAGACACTACAACACTCCTTGAGGACATCAAGAGATTCAACCCAATGTCACCTCTCTAGTGGTCTCCGAAAATTCCAGTAATGTCATCTCATGGGTCACTAAATCCTCCCTTTACCCCTGGCAACTTGAGCACCTGTTTGACCAGATTTTGGACCTTTATTGGCTTATTCATATTCATTTTAGCAAACATAGCGGGTGGCCAACACCATGGCTACCACTTGCTTAAGAAGGCGCTGCATGAGGGAGTACTGAAGGGGCCAATGAAGCGATTGTCACATTTTTGAGAGTTTGCTTTATGGCTGTATTATTTTTTTATTCATGCTTTTATGTATAGATGCGGTTTCTCACCCTTCATTTGATGGACCTCCCCCTCTCAAATTGACATGATAGAGTGCCCAAATTGTTCGTTGCTATTTTTTTACAGAAACATGTATATGACCTTATCATAGTTGTTGGGAATGGAATTGGGAATGGTTTCGAGATCAGGGGCTGGATCAATGAATCGAGTCTACCTGAAGCTCCTCATGATAGGGATCGATGTCCATACAAATTTAAATCTAAGGAACTCGATCCACGTGTTTTAGGAATTGAGCTCCCCAATTAGATACAATAGAGTTCCCCAATTAGATAAAAATAGCACCACAGCCTAGTGACTACGAGTTCCTAACAGGTTCTTAATGATATCTTCCACTTTCTATGGTTCTCTAGCACTTGCACTCATGGTGTTGCATGCTAATACAATTTCTATCTACAGATGATTCATCAACTGAAAAAACTGATTTAGGGGGCTGGATTTGATGTCCATACAATATTAAATCCAAGGAACTCAATCCCTGTGTTCTAGGGATTGAGATTCGAAATTCTAGAAATCGAATACCTAGAAAATCCCTTTTGGGATCTTAGGATTGATCATCCAGAACGGATCGCCTGCCAAAGTAAGCAATCCTAGTAAGTGTAGATCTTATAACAGTACAATGGTTAACCTTCTAAAAAAAGAAATGCGTCAACTTATGGAATTCAAGAAAACCATAGAGTAAGCCTATTGGTGAGCACAATACATGACACTTGCATGTTGAACACGTGTTGTTCTATGTTGTACGCGTGCCATGGTTGCATGTTACACGAGAGTTTCTCAACATGTACATGTCTCACTTGTATACTTGTGTATCACGATAACATCGCAAATATTTTATTTTGCATACATGGGCACATTTGTTGTACAAACTTGTGTTACTATATGCATACAAATGTGGAAGCGGGTTCCACACAATATATGTCCATTGGGTATGTGTCATAGTGTAAGCAATTATCACGAGAGATCAAGGATCTACAATATATACAGTGATAGTGAATCATTTTTGTTTAGAGATTGGACTGTAATCCAAGAGTATCTTTAACATTCATTGTCATCATCGTCATCATAGTTTTTTCCCAAATATTTGGGGCCTGCTATACGAATCCTAGTTTGCCATTTTACTCTATCAAGGACCATACTCTCAGTGAGGCCATAAGTCCCCATATTTTTCTCACTACTTCCAACCATGTCTTTTTGGGTTTACCTTTTGCCCTTTTTGGGCCTTCCACTTGCACCAACTCGCACCTCCTAACAGGTGTTACACTGAGTTTGTGCTGCACATGGCTAGCAAACTTAGGTCTACTTTATCTGATCTTATTGCTTATTGGAGCCATATCTATGTTCTCCCTAATGTATTAATTTCGAATGCTATCCTTTGTCCTGCCACTCATCTATCTCAACATCTTCATCTCAGCTACACTCATCCTATGGTATTTTGTTTCTTTGATCGCCCAACATTCTGCCCCATAAAGCAAAGCTGGTCTCATATTTGTTCTATAGATTTTATAAGCGATTACATAACACTTCGGTTGCACATCTCTACTTCGCCCAGTGAGCAATTTTCCTTTAACTAATTTTTCCCTAAATAAGGTTATTTATTTTTTCTAAATTCCACCTCTTTCTTCAGACTCTTTATGCAGACGTCCATAACCACGAGCTTATTCTGTGCAGTCAAACTCTTTCTGGTGCTAACTTACAATCTTTACATGATGGTCGATCTACCTTCTTAACTAAGATGCAGCTATCTGACTTTTATATGATCCACTTTTATAGGTTATTGAATGTTCATCTCACTTTTTAAAGTAATTGTTTGCTATTGCTAGGTCGTAGGCCATAGCAAAATCTAGAATAGCCTCACCCATCTTATTTCTTTCATCGAACCCATATCCACCATGTACCCCTTCTTATCCTCAACTATCCTTCCCTATATGATCTCCTGAAAATGTCCTCTCTCCATTTGGTATGTCTTAGACCAGGCCATCCATGTTCTCCCACAATTGTCTCTTAGTTCTATCTGCTAGTCATGCTTGTGGTGCGTAAGTAGTAATTACGTTAATTATCTCATCCCCTAATACGAGTTTAATTAATAAGAGCCTATCACCTACTCTTTTGACATTAATTACTTTATCCTTTAAATCTTTTCCTGCAATTATACCTACGCCATTCTATTATTATCCTTTTTTATATGCTAAAGTTTATACCCATCTATTTACTTAGCTTTTTTCCCTTTCCACTTAGTTTCCTGTAGACAGACAATGGTTACTCGTCTTCATCTCATTGTATTTATTAGTTCCATATTCTTACCTATAAGCATTCCTATATTTCATATGGCTTGAGAAATCCACTTCTCTTGGACTAGCTTCTTTACCCGCGCTCGTTCAGAATGTCTTGCATATTGTTCATCGCAATTAGGCGGCGCTGAGGCGCGCTTTTGGGGAGCACCCTATCTAACCCTTACTTATTGCTCACTGAACCTGGGTTCCTGGGTTCCAGTACAATGCGTCGCTTGCAGGGAACCCCTTAGCATAAGCAGATAGCTTAGATTTAGGATTCATAGAAAGTTTTGGTAAAGCTTTACGTTGGCTGCCTAGCTAGCACAACCCAACTCCTCTACCCAGGATTGGGACGGGTTAAGGGAACGTTTAAGGTCTTCACCCTTCTTAGATCCCTTTGGAGTATACTACTGACTTGTAGGAGTCATTTGCATCCTTTGTCAGCATTACTCCATTATTTGTCATGCTACCACTTATTGGAGCCATCTAAAGGTTGCATGTTTTATTCACGGCTGCTTCAGAACCCTGTACTAGCTCAAAAACTTTTGCCTAGCCTAATAAAAGAGTAATGTATACTAAATCACAAACATTTTAAACGTGTCCACTTGTTTGGCTTGAAAGTTCTTGTGCATCTATCCTATAGGTGTATTTTAGAAACGATATTTCTTCTTGTTACAGCTTTGGAGGATATCGCTCACATGAACACTTTCTTGGCTTAGAAGCAGGTTGCTTTGACATCTCATATATTTTTTGTTTGTTTCTATCACGTAAGCATATCTCTTTCATTCTCTTCATCAGACATCCAAACAAATCTCATAGATCGCAAGATACTCAATTGCATGAAGATGATTAATTGTTACTTTAGCCTTTCCTATATTTTGTTAGTGTGATTTCACATCCACAGATATATTGAACGATGTGTTTTATTATTAGACAGGAAACAGGTATCAGAGCTGCCAAAGGAATTCACCATTTCTTCTTTGTGCTCTGATTGGAGTGATTTATTTCTGTTTACTATTCATGTACTTCCAGTTTTTAATCTATAATGTCACTTCCTAGCAAATGTATCTGATATAGACAATCTTATTTTCAAATATTAAGCTAATATTATAATTTGTTTGTGTACTTGTATTGATTGCTGTTTTTGAGTTGCTTCTATAGGTTTTACATGGCTGGAACTCTACCCACGCACCGGTAGAAAGCATCAAGTAAGACACGTAGACGACGGGTTAGAAGGAAGAGTAAAAAATAAGCTGGCCTTGATTATTTTTATTTCTAATTTATGCTCTCTTGTATATTTGTTCAACACAGCTACGTGTCCATTGTGCCGAAGTCTTGGGAACACCCATCTTAGGAGACTACAAGTATGGTTGGAATGCTCATAGGAAATGGAAGCCTTTCCCTACACTAAAGTTTGAGGAGCGATTGAACAGGAAGGCACCATTTGGCCTTGACTTGGAGGGAGGCAGCGTCTCCGACAAAAAGCCACGGTTGCATCTCCATTGCAGGCAGATGACTCTTCCCAATATGTCATTGGCATTTCAGCACTTGCATGAACAATCTGTAGATGATCTCTCAAAGTTGGAGAAACTTGACTTAGTTGCTCCTCTACCTCTGCACATGCGGAGAAGTTGGGATATATTAAATTCTGAATTGTTCTAGGGGTGAAAGTTGCCTAGAGTTCCATATGTCATGGTGTTTCAATAATTTTGTAATTTTGGATATTATGCCTTCCCATTTGTAACTCTTTTGTTTTGGGAAATCAGTAGGGATCATTTCTCGATTTGTGCGTGTCATCCTTTCTCGGGTATCCTTCCCATTTGTAACTACAGTCCCCAATGGTAAAGCATCTTCCTCATGTTGCCCATCTTTTTGCACGTGTATTGCGTTTTTTTTTAAAAAATAAAATGCATAAATTCAGATTTTCATGATAGCTTTCTAATATAGTAATGCCCAAATAACAATGAAATAGTGCTGGCAATTATGCTACTTAACGTTCTATAGGGCCTATATTAGGTTGTTAGCGGGACCACCTCCATCTCATAGAACCTTCTTAAAGTAGGGGATTTTGTGTCCTGAAAATTTTCAGATACCCCCAATATCAATTCCATATAAAGAACACTTTATTCCGAAATAAATTTGATTTTAGAGTTTAAAAATGCTTCAAATCTTCCAAAGACTGACCTGGAACCGTATATTTGAGGGGAAATGGGATTTTAAGACCTTGAGAGATCATTTTTTTAAGGAATAGTTCATCAAGTAAATGAACGATGATTTAGAACTTCAGACAACAAAAACGTAAAAAGAAATATATGTGTATGTGTAAACTAAAACTCAGACAAAAACAAACATCTCGCAAACAGAAATTTATCAAGCATTTTGTAAACAAAAATGAGAACTTTGCCATGTACTAAAACAAACATTTTGTAACGCACCATATTTGCTCTCTTCAAAACATTAATTTTAAGATTTTTTAATACTCTTTCATGGGGACATGCTAGGTTGAATAAGGTGGGTGTCAAATAACGACCCTACGAAAACACATCTAAAACAAAAAGTGAAGGATAGGCAAATTTGTACCCTTACAGGCTAATGCAATCTTTTTCCTATAAATACATAAGGTGCTCCTCTTGAGATATTAGACGAAATTAAAAAAGGATTTTTTATTTTAATTTTATTTAAGTCGTTCTTGTTATTTTTATAGCTCCTTAAATTTCTAACGCTGTTTATTTATTCAAGTTATTGGTGGTAAGCCAAGTATAAATTTCCTAATTTTGGCGATTTATCAGCATTCAAAAGCAATTCTTAAATTTTGTAACTCGTATTTCTTCTTCTGACGTAATTTCTTCTAAAGTGGGGATTGTTATAAAACAAAAAACGGACATTTAAGAAGATGGACATGCCTTTTTGGATGTCCATCCATCTCTACAGTTTTGTAAGCCTAACCCTTCTCTTACCCAACCAGCCCCTAAACCTCATTGTGTTCTTGAGGTCTTGTCTTAAATGTTCCAAACCTAATATCGGCTTGGATACTAGGTTTTCTATAGGTTTACATCGGGTGAACGTCTTTAATGATGCTGTTATGACAAATACAATCGGTCCATGATGGCATCTGCGTCTCATCGAATCCGAGTATGGTATTCATGAGAAATTAAATGAATCGGATTATGAATAAAATGCATGGTTCGAAATAGAAACCCAAGCACAACTCCCACACACTGGTTTTAAATGGACAAGGTATCTGTCCATGACTTTAGGGAGGTTTCAGAACAATGCACAAATAAAAGAGTTTGATGAGAATTTAATGAACATTTGTATGAGCATTTATGAGTACAAACATGTGATGGTTGACATTTTGCATAAACATAGTGTTGCGAGCATTCAAATGCATGCATAAGTGTTGAGTAAGCATATATACTTATACATGAGAATTTGTGTGTTCGTGAAGATGAGCATGAATATTCATATAGATATGAGAATATGCATGAGATTGAGAATGGAAAGTCTGAAGGGTATAGGTGTAACTTGAATTTGAGAAAATCATACCCATCATAACTTTTTTCCGAACCATTTAAGGGTAACTGCTCAAATCGTAGTCCACTATTCGGCCCTTTCAACGGCTATACTATCAGCGAAGCTATAAGTTCCCATATTTTTTCCTTCTGAGTGTATCCCTTGCTCTCTTAGAGAAACATGATCATTAAAATGGGGATTACTTTTACATTAGCATCTATAAGACTATCATATGCATTATTGGCATGAGTGTGATATGGAAAGTTGGCATGTGGTTTACATGTGGTTTGATTTACAAGTATTGTGCATGTGCATAATGTGGACCACATATAGTTTACGTGATAGTTTATCTTGAGTATCATTGTCATCATTATGAGGATGCTTGTGTGATATTTATATCGAAAATGTGAGTATGCTTGATAATACGAGGGAATTGAGTATGTATGTGTGTATGAAACCCATCATGAATATAAGGTCTCAAAAGGCCTAGTGAGAGAATGTTGGAATTATAGCCTTTCAAGGTTTCAAACTAAGATTCTCTCATTTAGTGGGAGGGATTGAGAGAAGATGATTCGGATGCTTGGTGCATTAGGGCTTAGAATCATATACCTTGAGTATATTTTTCGATTTAAGGGACAAATCTCTTGTGGAGGTGTAAGGGTCACATATGAGTTAGGTCTATATTTATGAGTGTGCCTCATTGTTAGTGTGAATTGCTAGGGCTAGGAGAACCAAAAGAGTACAATAGAACTCGACTAATTTATGAGTAACAACCCTGTATAGGATGGTCATGACTCATGGGACACGAGTCCGTACCCTAACACGAAATTATCTTATGAAATTGTGTCCCGTACCCTAACACAAGACTATCCTATGGAAAGTGCACTCGCAATTGCATGGAAAGACACTCTTTTAATGTATGATCCTACTAAGACGAGCTAGTACACATGTAACTTGAGAGGACCCAAGTATGTGAGCACTTTTATGTCCTACATGGGTGCACCTATAATCCACTATGAAGCGGGTGATGAGAAGTTTGATTGGGGTGACTTTGATGAAGCCGGATTATGAGTCTCTTCCATAGATTGCGGAACATAAGTTCGTTGAGTCATTTTCAGATAAATGGACCATTACTTTGGACTAGCCTAGTGGAGTACGGTGATATCTAGATCTAAGCTTAGAGATCAAATTTACCAATTCTCATATTTTATTATGAAGAGAAATTGTGTATTTATGGTAAAGAATCACTCGAAAATTTTTTGGGAATTTTTTGAAAATTTTCAAAGTAAAAAATGTAGTTTTTAAATTGTTTGAGGGTAATTTCAACGAAGGACAACTTGTGGGGTGATACCATGTGCCACCCAAGTAACCATATGGTTGGCCGTGGGCTCCCCATGTCATCCCCATGTTAATGATATGATCATGATGTTATCACTAATGGGAGTCCTAGTTTTAGAATTATTGTTATACGTCATTTTTGAAGCACCTCAGCCCTTCAATTAAATAAAGGAAGAAGACGGCTACAACCCGGTCACCGCGGCGTACAAGACATAGCCATGAGGAAAACAGTAGCCGTAAAGGAAATAAACCTCGAAATAAGGATAACTGAAGGAAAAAGATGTCTACACGAACAAGAGTTGAAAGCCTTATCCCTGCCACCGTGTGTATAAGAGCCGGATGGGCATGCCAAATGACCACGGTCATTTTCTAAGAAAAAAAAGTGGGTCTGGGCTCAAACGGATTGATCCAACGGCCCTAATCTCGAACCATCGCGAAGTAGGGCAGAGGCACGCCTTCCGCCGTACGGCCTCACCAAACCAGTCGATGGCCATGGCGATTCCTTGGCCACCCCTCGACGAACTCGCAACTTGTTCCCCGCATCGGAAGAGTGGCTGAAAGCCTCAAACACCCACAAAAAAGCTTCAACGATATCCCTCCCTCTGACGAACAAGCGTGAAAGACAAGCCTCCTCCACCAAAGAGAAGAAAGGAGGCACGAGACCATGGACCCGAGAATATTCAAAACGACGTCTTAGCCCTTCGCAGAAGAGGACTCGGTCGCACGAAAACTGATATTGAGAAAAGAATACTCCCAGGAAGAAAACCTCAAACACAACACACAACATTCAAAGCAAAACAGAGAAAGGCATGAAACCCAAGGTCACAATAATAACAACAAGAAGATCCCCATCACCAGAAAATGCCTTTCCCGACGGTCCACCAAAAGTCCAAGGAACAATGCAAAAGCAAATCAAACCACTTGCAAAAGCACTCAAAGAAAAAACCTTCTCCAAGCTCGCAATCGACTTAGAAAAGCCACATAGACCATCAAAGAGTTCATAAAAACCAACCGAGTACCTCCACTCACGAAGGAGATTGCCGCAAAAATCAGAACAATCACAAGGAAACGGACATCAAGAATATAACAACAGATCAACCAATCTCATACTGCAAGAACCCGGTAAGAGCTCTCGAAGTTTTGACATTGGCGGCAGGCTCCTCAGAGTAGGACAAGTTTGTCATATGTGCAAAAGAGTTTTAGGGAATTTTTGTCATTGTACCCAATTTCGGGACTTTATTTTAATATCTTTTACTTGCATTTAGGTTTAGCTTTTGAGTATCCACCCCTGTTTGGTGAGAATTCTATATAACAAGCTTAAGTCAATTGTAAAAAAAGGGAGACTACATG
Source organism: Amborella trichopoda (assembly GCF_054954075.1). NCBI lineage: Eukaryota > Viridiplantae > Streptophyta > Magnoliopsida > Amborellales > Amborellaceae > Amborella > Amborella trichopoda. Next base: position 20,790,946 of record NC_142347.1, on the reverse strand, counting down.
TCACGACCACGCCCCCTGACCCCTACCGTACCCTATCGGAAGGTGACAAAGTGCGGGGTCATGACCGAAGGTCGCGAACGTCACTTAGGCAGGAGTGGCTCAATGCGTGTTAGAAATGCATAATCAAAGCAAACCATAAAAATTAAATAAAACTCATACATCAAGCAATATAAACTGAATAAAACCATTAAATTTTCATTGAAGCTCCAAGATTCTTTACAATATAGTTCAAAGCTTACAAGTCGGACTTTATAGTACATCACACCAAAACAACATAGTGGGCTCGCCATCAGGCACCTACCATGCAGAAAGGGATCCCTGACAGGTTTGAAGCTTCAAATGTTTGCCGCCACCACTCTGCTGCTCGACTCCCATAGTCAAGTGTTATCACTCTACACATATAAAAGTAAGCGGAGTGAGCTATAAGCCCAGCAAGTAGATCACTACCCTTGTATTCCCGTCGACATGCAGATGCATAATAATATAGCCTACGGTTCACCAGAGATCATATTGGTATCACAGAGTGGAGTCGTGCTTTAGAATATAAACACTAACAGTATAAAGAGAGCAAGGTTCAAATATCAGAGCATCGAATATTTTTTGAAATAGTAATTTCATTGTTACTTATCACGATTCCAGTCAGACACTCATACAAAATATCTAATTCTGACAGGCAGAAAACAAAATTGTTTACTCCTGAAATAGAAGTCACATCGATCAGACTAAGCCAATCCCGTAACTTGGGACTTCTACCCTCATTTAGGAGGGAGAACAATGATAAATGGAGGTCCCATTTTTTCATATCCTCACTCACACACACAATCCCCAGTGTGCTTTGGGGTTTTTGATAGGCTGCGACCTTGCACAACATGACCCTCTCCTTACGTGTTCAGGCGGGATGGCGTTACACTACCATTGGAGGACCCAATGTGTAGTGCTCATGACAATTTTTGGGGTGCAACCCTCCCTGTTATTCACAATCACTCCTCAACTCCACTCCTATCATAGGAGCTAAGGTATTGTATACCCAATTACTAATGGGGGACCCGTTGCGTAGTGGTCATATCACAGAGATCAGTTTTCAGTATAACAGAATCACAAATCCAACTACCGATGGAGGACCTATTGCGTAGCGGTCAGGGCATATATAACAGTTGTAATATAACATAATCAGAGTAGCCACTACTAATGGAGGACCCATTGTGTAGCGATCATGACACACATAACAGTCTTAATATAACATAATCAAAGTAGCCACTACTAATGAAGGATTCATTGTGTAGCGATCATGACATATATAACAGTCTTAATATAACAGAATCAGAGTAGCCACTACCAATGGAGGACCAATTGCATTGCGATCATGGCACATATAATAGTTTGTTATAACATAATCACATATATTAATCAATGCCACCGTATCACAGTATCATATTTTCAGTATCGAAGTATCATATTTTAGTATTACAGTGTCATATTTTCAGTATCACAGACTCATATTTTTCTGCAATTTCAGGCAGTGACGTCCAGCTATAAACATGGCCATAGTGCTTAATCTATTTAGAATTTAAAAATGGTTCCGAAACCAATTTTTTACTAGACATTCTTATCTTTCAAATAGGGGTAGTTTGATAGAGTTTGGACCACGTTTAATCCTTCAAAAGCTCATTAGAAAAGAGGATCCCATCTGAAACCTGTTGAGCAGTTGGAACAGTGACATGTCCCACTTAGGACCATTATAAATTTTAATCCATAAAACATTTTAAAGTGCTTCTAAAATCAAAATTCGAGTAAAAAAAACATGGATCTTTCAAACAAGGGTAGGTTGAGAATATTTGGACTCCATTTTGACAACTCAAGTAATGGTTCTGGATTTTACAAAATCTGTCCACAGTGACATATCTCCGTAAATAATTATCTAACTCTCAATTTAGGAAGAAATTTGAAATGTGTTCAACATGTAATTTCAAGCGTACTCATAAATCTTTCAAAGGACAGTAGTTTAGAAGAAAACAAACTCCATTTGTTTAATCAAAATTCGTGACAACAGAGACATCAGTTCCGCACTTTTACTAAATTTTTCAACGGTGACCTACTTGCACATTTTGAAGCATAACTCTCTATGCATAAAGAATTTGAGTAAGATTCAAACATGAACATTTTAGTAGACACAAATATATTCGAATGGCAAGGGTTTGAGGTCAATTGGACCCCATTTGATAGGACAAAAGTATATTAGAAACACATAGAACCTTCTTGGAAATTACAGCACAGTCACATCATCACTCAACATGACAATCAATTAGCCTCTAATTATGCTAATTCTTAACATAAACCTTTCTCATTTTCCATTAGATACACAAAAACACATAATCACAGACTTTCCATGAAAAACAACGAAGATTTGATACTCATTTTGGTCATGCAAAGGCAAGCTAAATTGCTGGAATTTACAGTACAACAATATGCATATGTATCCATTAATCATGCCACTACTTATGCAAATTATCATGCTTGATTCATGTCCAATTCATACTTAAGGACCTACAAGGTAGATGATCCACTTACCTTAGGTGCATGTGTCTCCAAATCTTCTCCCACAGTCTCCTCCTTCAAGCTTCTAGCAAGGATCTTCAATGGTGAACAATAGCTAACAAAAGGGGCTCCAAGTTGAAAGGCTCTAGAGAGAGAAGGTGAAGTTAATGACGTGTGGGAGAGAGAGAGGCTTAAGTACTCCCCTGGTGGGGAGGTGGTAGTCCAAGTGGTGACAAGTGACAAATACCACACATGCAACTGGACAAGTAGCATGTGTGGCTGCATGCACTCAGTAGGTGGCATCCACTGTCCATGCACGACAGTGTTACACAAGGTGCTACCATGCACAATGGTGCCTCAAATGGCGTTTCCCCTCTGTCTTCTCCAAACGGCGTTGCCCCCTTCCTTTGTCTATGCGCAGCGTTCCTCCCTTCATGCACGCGGTGTTGCCTCTCTCTCTTCTCCAAACGGCGTTGCCCCCTTCCTCTGTTCATGCGTGCAGCGTTGCCTCTATCTCTTCTCCAAATGACGTTGCCTCCTTGTTCTGTTCACACGTGATGTTCCTCCCTTCATGTGTGCGGCGTGTTTCCATGGCCGAAAAAACTTGGTTCTTACATCATCCCCTCATTAAGAAAGATTTTTTCCTCAAAATTGTTAACTTAGTTATTTAGAAAAATGGGGGTATTTATCCTGGATCTCATCTTCTTGCTCCCATGTTGATTCTTCTATGGAATGATACTGCCATAGAACCCGAACCAGGGGAATCTATTTATTACGCAATACCTGAACCCTCTTGTCTAGTATCTCAATTGGTTGTTCAACATAAGTCAAATCTTCTCTGATCGAGATTAGCTCATACTTCAAGACATGGGACGGATCGGGTTGATATTTCCTTAACAGTGAAACATGGAAGACATCATGACTATTAGCCAACTTGGGCAGTAAAGCTAATCGATATGCCGCGACTCCGATTCTTTTTAAAATTTCAAAGGGTCTAATGAATCATGGACTTAGTTTTCCTTTTTTGCCGAACCTCATAATGCCCTTAGTTGGCGATACTCTAAAAAAGACCCGATCACCTACTTCAAACTCGAGGTCTCTTCGTCGGTTATCGACATAACTCTTCTGCTGACTCTAAGCTATTTTGAGCCTTTCTTGAATTAAGGCAATCTTCTCTGAAGTCATCTAAACAATTTTCAACCCTAACAGTCTCCTTTCGTTAACTTTATCCCAACACATTGACGATTTGTACTTCCCTCATACAGGGCCTCAAAAGGTGCCATTGAATACTGGTTTGGAAATTGTTGTTATTCTATTAGAGGTAAGTGATCATCTTAGTTTCCTTTACAGTAAGTAACACTTGCCCTCAACATATCTTCTAGGGTATGAATGGTGCTCTCTGACTGTCCATAAGTCTGGGGGTGGAAAACAATACTGAAAGTGAGTTTTGTTCCCAAGGCTGATTGTAGAATGTTCCAAATCTTGAAGTAAATCTAGAGTCCCCATTGGACACAATGCTAACAGGTACCCATGCATTTTTATTACCTCTTTGATATAAAACTAAGCCAGTTTAATAGGGGTATAGGTGGTGCCGACTGGTAAGAAAGGGCAGCTTTAGTTAATCGGTCTACAATAACCCAAACACTATCGTGTCCAGTGCCTGATCTTGGCAAACTAAACACAAAGTCCATAGTGATGTGTTCCTACTTCCACTCCAGCACTGGTAAGCGCTGTAACAGTCCGGCAGGTTTTTGATGTTCAACCTTCACTTGCTGACATGTCAGACACTTAGAAATAAATTGTGCCACATCCCTCTTCATGCTATTCCACCATAAAGTTTTCATTAAATCCTGATACATTTTTGTATTCCCAAGGTGCACAGTATAATGGGAGTGGTGTGCCTCTTCTAGAATGGCCTTTTTTATATTCTCATCACTTGGAACACATACCCAATCTTTAAATTTCAACAAATCATCACTACTGACAGAGAACTCATGTTTTCTTTCTAACTTTAGGTCTTCTAGGATTTTCATGAGCTAGGGGTCTATCTTTTGTGCCTGTTGAAAGAGCTGAGGTTCCACCCTTATACCGGCTGTTATTCTTACCCCATCACTAGGGGGTAGTGTTGGGCGTCATTTCACTACATCTTCTATCAGTTTCATCTCTCGGACCATCATGTGAGCCATTAACACCACGGGCTTCCTACTCAAGGCGTCTGCCACGACATTTGTCTTACCCTGGTGAAAGTTAATGGTACAGTCATAATCATTCAGTAGGTCCATACATCTTCTTTGCCTCATATTCATCTCCTTCTGAGAAAATAAATACTTGAGGCTCTTATGGTCCATGAATATCTTAAATTGAGCCCCATAAAGGTATTGTCCTCAGATTTCAAGGCAAATACTATAACCACAAGTTCCAAATCATGCATTGGGTAATTTTGCTTGTGTAGCTTTAATATCTGGATGCATAAACTATGACCTTCTCTTGCTACATTAACACACACCTAAGTCCCTTATGACTAGTGTCAGTGTAAACCACAAAGCCTTTGTTTCTTTCGGGTAAGGTTAATATTGGGGCCGTAGTTAATCTCTTCTTTAATTCTTGAAAACTCTTCTCACAGTCATCCGACCGTACAAGTTTCACTTCTTTCTGAGTCAGGCGAGTCAGGGGGAGTGATATCTTTAAAAAACCTTCTACAAAACGCCTATAGTATCTAGCCAGTCCCAGAAAATTACAAACTTCTGTCACATTTGTTGGCCCTCCCCACTTAAGTACGGCTTCAATTTTGCAACGGTCAACTGCGACCCCGTCCTTAGAAATAACGTTCCCAAGGAAGGCCATGCTTGGAAGCCAAAACTCTCTTTTCCCTAGCTTAGCATATAACTTCTCTATCTTTAAGGTCTGGAGGACCATTCTTAAATGTCGTTTATGTTCTTCGAGATTCCTTGAGTATACCAGAATATCATCTATAAATACCACTACAAAATCATCCAGAAAAGGTTTAAAAACTCTATCATCAGATCCATAAAGACAGCCGGGGCATTTGTTAACCCGAACAACATTACTAAGAAGTCGTAGTGACCATATCAAGTCTTGAATGCGATATTGGGGACATCTTCTTCCTTGACTCACAATTGATGATAACCTGACCGAAGGACAATTTTTTAAAACACTTGGGCCTTTTGGAGTTGATAAAAAGGATGTCAATTCTTGGCAAGGGGTACTTATTCTTTACAATGACTTGGTTCAGCTATCGATAGTCTATACAAAGCCTCAAAGTCCTATCTTTCTTTTTAACAAATAAGACAGGCGCACCCTAGGGTGAAACACTAGGCCGAATGAATTCTTTCTCTAACAATTCTTCCAATTGTTCCTTCAATTCCTTTAGTTCCACTGGGGCCATCCTATAAGGGATTTAGAGATGGGGGCAGTATGAGGGACCACATTTATCTCAAATTCTATTTCCCTAACTGGAGGCAGAGAGGTTAAATCTTTAGGAAAATCTCTGGATATTCCCTCACCGTCGGTATTTCTTCTAACTTGAACCGGACCTCCCAATTTTCTACTACATAAGCTAAATACCCAACACATCTTTTAGCAAGCAACCGGGAAGCACGAAGAGCCGAGATGAAGTGCAAAAGAGAAACATCCTTGAGGCCAACAAGGTTCAACTCAGGCTGGTTTGGGCGTCTAAGGGTTATAGTCGTATCATGACACTTTACTTTAGCATGGTGTCGGAACAACCAGTCCATGCCCAAAATAACATCAAAGACTTGGATGTCTAACAATATCAAATCTATAGGTAGCACACACCGTTCAAGTAAAGCACCATAGTGTTTGTAAACAATATCAGTTTCTATAGATTCCCCCATAGGTGTGCATACTACCAATGTCCAGTCAAGAAGTGAATGACTATTGTTTATGTGGCATGCAAAGTGAGGTGCAACAAAAGAGTATGTAGATCAAGGATCAACCAGAATTTTAGCTTTCATGCCACAAACGAAGAGCGTACCTCAGGTTACAAAGGAAGATGCCTTGACTTCTTGTTCTGTGAGGGCAAATACCTGACCTTGAGTCTTCTGTCGGTTTTCAGGTCCCTTCACTAGGCAATCTCTAATCTGGTGTCCAGGTTTACCACATCTGAAGCACGCCCCTATCCTTCTTCGGCACTTAGCCACCGAATGATTGTCCTTCCCACAATGGGCATGTCGAGCCCTTGTTCTCCCTAACATCACCCAACAAGGTCCTCTGAATCTTCTTACCCCTCTAGTTATCTATTCTCCTGAAGTTCCTCCTTGGTGGTGGTCGAGCCTTTCTCCCCAAGTTTCCAAACTGGGTTGGTCCCATCTTTCAGTTTCCCCCAACCCGGGACTCTTCACAACCCCTCTCAATCTTTAAGGCCAAATCTACCAAAGGGTAGAAGGTCTTGAGATTTTCTGATATTACCCTCCCCCTAATTTCTGGTATGAGGCCTCTCTCAAATTTGTTCACTTTTCGTGTCTCGGTAGTAATGATGTGTGGCGCATACCTTGACAGCTCAGCAAACTTAGCTGCATACTGTTCCACCCATAGATTTTCATGTTGTAACTCAATGAACTCTACTTCTTTTCTTTCCCATACAAAGTCAGGGAAATACTTCTCATTGAATGCTTCTAGAAAATTTCCCCAACTCACTTCTATCTCTGATTCTTCCCATGATTGCTTCACTGAGCCTCACCAGTGCTCAGCATCTCCTTCTGACAGGAAGGTCCCCAGCCTGACCTTCTGTTCATCCGTACAATGCAACACCTCAAATATGTTTTCTACTTGCCTTCTCCAACGTTCTGCTTTCTCTACTCCCCCGAGCCTCAAGAAAGTCGGAGGAGCCAGCCTTCTAAACTTCTCTATCAGAATACTGTCATTTTAGTTAGGGGCAGAGGTAAACGGGGCCGGCATTACTTCTTTCATCATTTGTGTCATGGCCCCTAACGTTCTGACAAACTCACGGAGGGCCTCGGTGTTTTCATTATTGGAGCTTGCATTAATGACTCGTGTCCTGGGAATCTTCAACCCTAAGACACAAGCACTCAGGTACTAATCTACTCAAAACTATTCTCAGGACACTTCTAAAACTTCCCAGGCCAAGACTCTTATCCTGGCTACTCTGATACCATAACTATCATGAACCGTCCCCTTGACCCCTACCATACCCTACCGGAAGGTGACAGAGTGTGGGATCCTGACCGAAGGTCGCAAACGTCACTCAGGCGGGAGTGGCTCAACGTGTGTTAGAAATGTGGAATCAAAGCAAACCACAAAAATTAAATAAAACTCATACATCAAGCACTATAAACTGAATAAATTAACCATTAAATTTTCATTCAAGCTCCAAGATTATTTATAATATAGTTCAAGGCTTACAAGCTTGACTCTACTGTACATCACACCAAAATAATACAGTGGCCTCGCCACTAGGCACCAACTGTGTAGAAAGGGATCCCTGACAGGTCTGAAGGTTCAAATGTCCGCCACCACCACTTTGCTACTTGACTCCCACAGTCAAGTGCTATCACTCTACATAAGAGAGGGAAATACCCCTGACCGCACGGGTACGCACTTTTCTCTTCTTGAAGATGCTTATCACTTTCGAAACTTTCATTTTTCTTCTCCCACACACGTAATCCCTCGCACGTGCAAGATTGCACGGACCCGAGCAAACCTGAAAGGGGTTCGAACTGGGTCCCGTCTGTGTCTAATCCCTCTTCCTTGCTTTGACAGCCTGATAAGAACGAAAAGGTTCCCCACTCGCTTGTTCAATCAATGAAAAGAAAGCCAACCCCAGAACGAAGAATCAAGACATCCATCAGAACCTAGACTTGAGAGGAGGAAGAGAGTCTCTTACCAAGCGGTGCTGGTGAACAGCCTGAGGGCTTTCGTAACTGATCTAAGAGGACGATCTGCTCGGACGTGTCCCACGAACTCGCAACGGCAGGTAAGCGAATCAACCTTTCCCCGTTATAAAATCTCTCTCTTTGTTGGTAGCCTATCCGCACTATAGAAAGCTAGCACGCCCGCATCACCTGACGCGCCACGTGCGTGAGCCTTCAATGTTTGTTTGAGAGAGGATCTTCTCCCCACACCCCCACGCGAGGGAACTAGAGAAAATCAGGCCCCGACCAACTGGCGACTCCACTGGGGACACGCCACCCTATAGTTGGCTAGAACTGTTTTCAGACGAAAATCCTCTTCTCCTCTCTTTTTAAAATTTCAATGGCTTCCCGCTCTTCTTGTCTCCTTCAAATAAGGGATTTTCTCATCCCCATATCGGTGACTCATTCAACCACGAGTGAGTTGACTGGCCCTGCTACCCCAGTCCAATCTAGGGTAACACGGAGTAAGGGCATCCATGCCTCTAGTCCTTCCTCCACCCTTGATCGGAGGGAACTCACTAGGGTTACCTCCAAGGACTGCGCCGCGATCGCTCTTCCAAACCTTCACGACTGGCACCTAGCCAGTTGTAGGCCTAATCACGGAATTCTCCGCCACTCGGTGAACCCTAACAGGGCGCTGTAAAGGAAGACGGTCTGTCCCACACACCGCTCGCGCATGATCGTCCTCCTTCACGCGCACTCTCATCACAGCCAATAGTCTAACGATTGCTATGACAAGTCAGGGTACTGGGCAACCCTTCTCAATCCCTTCATCCACTTCGGGTCCCTCCAGACCCGTATTCATCCCACGCAGTCCGCTGACTGCCTCCATGCCACATAATGAACTTGTCGCTCGGGGCGATCCACATGGGAGGCCCATGCAGACACATGGCCTTCAGATCAACCGACGGTCACCGAGACCCTTGCACATATATGTCAAAAGTCATAAGGCCCACAAAACCAAACAGGCAGGCATCCTAAGTGTCGAGTCCTGTGCAGCACGAAGGGATAGACCTAGGCCCATCCCAAACACTCTGATAACTCGCACACACCCATGCAGGGGTGAACATCCCGTTAGCATGAAGAAGGGGATGCCGGAAACCCAAGATAACGACCAAGTTCCGACCACCTCTTAGCTTTCAAAGAAGTTCACTGCAAGCACTGTCCTTTCGATCTTGCTTGCGCTATACTCGCAGGAGCACCCCCAAGACAGAGAACGGGGTAAGCCACATCCAAAAACGACTTGCTGGCTCGTCCCTTACTTGAAAACACAGCTGTCACGAAGGGGAGTACAAGACCATCAACCGAGGAGACCACCTCACCCCCTCGACACGAACATGCAAGGCAAACCTAGGCAGCCTCGCAAAGGGGACAAGCTGAACATTCAACCACGAAGGGTCAACTGAAGAGCAACCAATTCTACCTGTTGCAAGACACTGATCCTCTCACGATGGATGACATCATTGAATGTCATGTCGTCGAGATATGCGAAGACGAGTCTAACCCGCCAGACTAGCAAAGCTCAGCAGAACTCCAACAAGTTAAAGAGATATGCTTCCAGGATTGCCACACGCCCATCAAGGATGAGTAATGGCCCCAAAGCCTCAAAGCACCACGCTCGACAAAACCTCATCCTCCAGGCTGCTCGGAACCCGTGCTCACCAGGCTGTGAGGAAATTTTCGGCTCAGGGAGGACAGGCTCAACCACTTCTAATCGGTATCCCAAATCGAGGCACCAAAAGGGCTCGGATCGCCCCACCAACTGAATTGTCGAGCCCCGGTGAACGAGTCGAAGTAATGGTGGTGAACCATGAGGAAGGAGAAAAGGAAAATCCATCTCTAGGCATCGAAAGCATCCTAAAAGATATCCTCGACAAGATCAAAATACTAGAGGGCATTCGCACCGCGGTGTCTCTCCATCAAGAGGTGAGTTCTCCTTGTAAACCCCAAAATGATGAGAGGAATCGAACACTGCCACCTCCCGTGGGCCAAGCATCAATGCATGGCGATCAAATCGCCTCCTTCCAAGACCAACATAACACAGTCTCGCAGGCTGCCTCAATAACCTTTACCCTAGAAGACGTCCAAGCGATGATCAACAAGAGCATCCAAGGCCTCTAGGTGTCTGAAATGCCGGAGAATTGCCAATACAAAAAGCCTTACCTGCATTCAAATGACCAATTTCCCTTCTCCACGGGATACTAAAAGGGGAAACTGTCAGCCTTCGACGGCATAGGGTCACCACAACAACATATAGCCCACTTCATGTCCGCATACCAGGAGTCAGCCGCAGATACCAGACTACTCTTGCGACAGTTTGTCAAAACACTCGAGGGACCTGCATTCAAATGGTATGCACGTTTGCCACCAAACTCAATCCACTCTTGGGAAGGAATGGAACAACTCTTCTACAAACACTGTTTTGATGCCGAATTGGAAGTCCAAACCATAGAGCTCCTCACCATGATGCAAGCACCAAATGAGTTAGTAGGAAAATATATCCAAAGATGGTGTGACCTCACCATGTGTCTGAGCAGCCTTATGAGTGATAGAATCTGTGCAAACATGCGTGAGAAATATGAAACAAGAGATTGCCCTACACATCGAGGCATCCAACCCTACCACCTTCTCTGACATGATCACAAAGGCTGCCAAGATCAAAAGCCTATTAAAACACCATGGAGGAGACCGAGCCAAAAGTTCAAGCACCAGTCAGGCTTGTAACGCCGGGGGCAACTGGTTGAACCCCCGCACCAATCAACCCAAGAACGTAATCAGTGTAACCGTCACAATCGCACCCCTCGACGCTAAACCTGTGGTCAATACAGCCCCTCTGCCGACCCTAGTCATGTTACAAGGGATACCGACTAAAGCTAAGACGTATGCGCAACCGCAAGCCCCTCAGAAGCATAATTACAATAACGTACCGCCACCGCAAAAATACCATCAAATTGAGGAATTCTTGCGCAGACTAAATCAGAAATATAGCTTCAATAAGGAGTGGGTCCCCACCCTCCTGGAAATGCTCTTTGACCAAGAGATGTTGGTACTCCCTGATGCCAAGAAGCCGGAGCAAGCATAGCTCGTTACGACCCCAAGTATTGTGCCTACCATCGAAGTGTGGGACACCCAGTCCAGGATTGCATCAAGTTAAAAGAACACATCGAAGCCTTGATCTTAAACAGACAGATCGACCTAGAAGGCCCCAAAAAATCTTTCGAGACCCCAGAAACTTCCCACATGGTCACGACCCACGAGGGATCCATCAATGACTCTTCTCTAGCCAGGCTACCTCCTGAGGGACTTTTTGTCCTATTCGACACGATGTGCCAGCATGAGGTGATAGAGCCCTGCGTTTCCAAAAGACAAGAATTAAGCATGTAAAAAGGCCAAAACCCTTGATGCAAATACCATCAACAAAGGGGCCATGACTTGGCCAACTGTAGGGTGTTCAGCTCTATCTTGAAGAACTACATCCAAATCGGCCAGATTGTCCTAACAGATGGACAACCTTCATCACCATAAGGAACCAGGAGGAACAGGCTTCCTCACAACAAGGATCCCAATCAACTCAGCCCCCGCTCTCTACGAGTGAGGAGAATATGAAGACAAGAGAAGAACCCAATTGGTCCCGTAGGCAGGACCTTAAATTTGCCTTCAAAAAAAAAAAAAAAAAAAAATTTTTTAGGGAAGACAATGGACGAACGAGAAAAAAGAAGATCTTCATTACAAGCAAAAGAAAATAAAGACTAGACATGAAACAATGGGTACGCCAGAGGAAAAAAGAAAAAGCCTTAAAGCCCGTTGAGTGCGGCGAGCATTCTTTCCTTTAGCACTCGTACCCTCTCTTGCACAATTTGCTTCTACTCTTCCAAGTGAGAAACACCTACTAAAAACTCCTTAGAAGCCGCGAGGGCCGCCTGCGCCTTGGATTGTGCCTCCTCCAAATCGCGAGCCCTCATAGCTACCCCCTTCCGATAGTCATTCTGATATGCCTTCAAACAGGCTATGCGCACCTGTAGACGCGCAACCTCGTCCTCCGCCTCCACGATCTGATGAGAACACTTCCCCTATTCATCCATGAATGAGTAGTGACGAGCCGTCCCTTCCTCTTTGCATAACGATCCACATCAGCAAACATCTGGGCCGCCTTATCCTGCAAAGTGACCTGATACACATCAAATTTCTCTCGCACTGAGGTTTCATGCGATAGAGCCTCAATACCTCAGTTGGCCAAATCCTGTAATAGCTCCTTCAGTTGTCTGAAAGTGTCTTCATTATAATACGCGGACATCAAACTGGCCGCACAAGACTCCAAAGCCTCGACCTGATCCTTCAAGTCAAAGAGAGCATAAGTCTTGAGCGCCTAGAGCCCTGAGCGAATCATGTAACGTACCTTGGCCTCCTTAAAACCTAACTCTGGGGATGGAAAAACCGGGGAAGCAATCGTAGAAAGAGGACATATGTCTAAAGTGGGGCCCTCAGTCCAAACCTTCAGGTTCTCATTAGAAACAGTTGACGAAAGGAGTAAACCTCTATCATCCCCTGCTCTCGACTCCGTTTCCGAATGAACAGGAACAGAGCCCGTCATCTCATAGTGGGGATTCCCTTGACTCTACCTACAATCTCAGCATTCGATATAGACACCCTGCAAGCCAGAGTCGAAGAATCATTCGCTCTTGAATGTTTTGCCAAAAGAAGCCCCACTGAAGAGCCACCTCTTTTCGCACCGAGTTCCTTCTCCGAGACCATGAAAGCTAAGTAAAGAAGCTCCCTTTGTAAAAAGAAGGGTAATTTTTGTTCTTTTCTCAGGCCCCTAAAGACCAAGCAAACAGAAGAAAGGAAGATGTATAAACAGAAAGAGAATGATGAAAGGCTGCAACTCTTCTTCTTTCTCTCCAAGACAAATAAGCCCTTCCTGAAGTAAAGAGAGGTCTTCCCCCCGTCCCGCTTATAAATAAGCAAATGAGGAAGAGGAATGGTGCGGAGAAACTGGTGGTTGGACACGTGTCCCAGTCATAGAGGAACACCAAGAGACAAGGAACGTGAAATACCCTGTGAAAAGAGGCTCAACAAGAGCTACACGTGCAAAACGTCACACAGTTCAGAGGTACGACAATACTGAGATGCACGCGCAATAAAAGATGTCGCATGAACGAGGGTAGCCATGCAGCAATCAAAAGCGTGTCACCAAACTCAAGACGTGGCCCTCCTTCACCCACGACACACTCGGAGGATAGCACATATACACCGGGAAAACGACGCAGGCACAGCAGGCCAAAAGCGCCACCCAGGTACGCAAACACCCTACCCCGGATTACCCTAAGGGACATATCGTTCCTCTGCATAGCCTGACACACACTCACACATCCACAAAGCAAAAGGGACTCCATTACCCACGCTGCTCACACACTCAAGAGGAGGCATCTGAGCCTTCCAAACGGGGTAGGATATCCCTTGCTAAGGAAAAAGAAGCAAAGAAAAAAAAAACTCTTAAAAAATGAAGAAAAGGCAAAAAACACCCAAGCAAAAAAGAAAAAGAAGATTCTCATTCATGAAACAAGGGAAATATAAGTCTCTGTTATAACAAGGTCATCCTCCATAAAATAAGAAGGGAATACAAGTCTCTGTTACAAGGGAGAAAAGATTGCTTCTACGGAACTGCTATGAAAAGCTACTTCGATTTCCTCAAGGCACAAATGATTGATCGACCTTGTCATAAAGGAATCGAACACCAAAAGTCAAAGACATCACTCCACAAGATGCAGGATCCTTCGCACTATGGACAGCTTGGAATACCGAGATAGAAAGACTTCCCTCATACGAGTGATGAGGCTGCCACCTGCCTATGCAGGTAGCCATCTCCAAGGAGCAACCTCGTTCTCCCTCAACGAGGCCTTAGAAAAACCATAGACGACTCCTTATTCTTTTTCACGACAAAGCGAAGGTGAAAAAGGAGAGCTATCCAAAGAAGGCTAGAACATGACACCCCTCTTGTTATAATAGATGACTCATCCAAGAGCCAGACAACGAACATGATCAAACTCCCCATTGGTCGATCTTCACCACCAAAGGGATGGCTGACTCAAGAACTTCATGACCCATCCTCGAATGAATGAGATCGGATCTAAGTTTGATGACGACTGACGTTGGGCACACGGTGACAAGCATCCTTCTCCAACTCCCAAGAGCATGAAAACAACTAGAGGGCTCAAGCCCTCCATCAAGAAGATGACCCATTTACCGAGCCTCTTGGAGCAAGCTCAACTCTAAACAAGAAATGAAAGTTCTTTGTGCTGCATTTCAGCCCGAACGCCCCCTTTTATAGAGAAAATTGCAGGCTCGCCATTAAAAGGCCATCATTTTCCAAAAAAAAAAAATGCCTCGTACGACTACATCGACACGTGTCATCAAGCGATGCTTCAATTCCTCAATAGTCAACATCTTCACTGCCATGCCTTCCAAGCACCATTATCACCAGATCACGAGGCGTATTTCATGTCGACGCTTCACCTACTAGAAACGTCACCTCACCAAAGGAAGGCTTACTGCGCCTTTCCGTGTTCCATCATCTTCTTCGTCCATGTGTCACCAACGGGTAGCAAGCCCTCCAAAGTAAACGGTTAGATCCAGGACTCCCATCCTGGCTTTCCCTCGCTGCAACGGTGAGTTAAACCGGGCATGACAAAAAAAACCGAAAAAAAAAAAAAAAAAAAAAGGGCGCCATGAGTAAAAATGGAAAGATATAAAAAAGGTGGACGTGACCCCGAAGTCACGGGCAAAAATGCCTCAAAAGGAAAGTTGGTTAAAATCACCATCGTGACACCACTCTTGATCCAAGTAAAAACCTGAAAAAGGGCACTTGGAGAAAAAACCAAAAATTTCAAGCATCAACGCCACCCCACAAAAACAAATTCAGGGCTCAGCGCCGCCCTTCGAAAACTTCAAGCCTCAACACCACCCACAAAACAAAATTCCGTCCTTAGTGCCACCCTCCAAAAAAAAAAAAAAAAGAAAAAAAAATTTTCTGGCCTTTGTGCCACCCCACAAAACAAATTCAACCATCAGCGCTGCCCTCCAAAAAAATTTTAGGCCACAGCGCCGCCCCACAAAACAAAATTCCAGCCTCAGCGCCACCCCACAAAAACAAAATTCCGGCCACAGCGCCACCCCATAAAACAAAATTCGAGCCATAACACCTTCCCACAAAAAAAAAAAAAATTCAACCTAAGCGCCACCCCACAAAACAAAATTTAAGCCTCAGCGCCACCCTCAAAAAATTTCAGTCCTTAACGCGACCTCACAAAACAAAATTCAGGCCTCAGTGCCACCCTCCAAAAACTTCCGGCCTCAGCACCACCCCATAAAACAAAATTCTAGCCTCAACGCCACCCTCCAAATAAAAAATAAAAAACATTCTAGCCTCAGCACCACCCCACAAAACAAAATTCAGGCCTCAGCATCGCCCTCAAAAAATTTCAAGCCTCAGCGCCACTTCTCAAAACAAAATTCTAGCCTCAACGCTACCCCACAAAAACAAAATTTCAAGCACATCGCCACCCCACAAAATAAAATTCTGGCCACAATGCCTCCCCACAAAAAACAAACTTTCTACCTCAGCCCCACCCACCAAAAATTTCCAACCTCAACGCTACCCTTCAAAACAAAATTCAACCCTCAACACCACCCTCCTAAAATTTCTGGCCTCAGCGTCACCCCATGAAACAAAATTCTGGCCTCAGTGCCACCCTCCAAAATTTCTCGAGCCTCAGTGCCATTACAAAGACCTCTCGGCCCAGTGCCATCCAAAAAATGGTCAAAGAAGAAAGAAGCAGAAAAAAGAAAATCACTCAGACGGGTCAAAGATGCCCCCCAAGGGCATACGACTATCAAGCCGGATGAACAACATCCTCTGCTAAAAAATCAGGGTGAAGTCTCGCCAAAGAGACAGCCTCAAAACCCCTCCCTATCGACTGGTCCAAACTTTTTGGGACATGCCACACAAAAGCCCTTGACGGGACCCGATAGGATGGGAACCAGAAGAGGTATCCTGACCAACCAATAACCATTCCCAAGCTCCAGTGAAGCAGCTCATGCACCTACCAAGGGCTCTTCTAAAGTCTATCTAAGGCACAGGCCTCCAAAAATGTGTTGGCAAGGATACTAAAATTATGAGGTTCGATATCGAAAACCACTTGTTTCCGAATGTTGCACTTCTCACCTGTCTCAAAGAGTAGCATCCGTCGGGGCAATTTGTTATACATCTTTTTTGACACACCTCATCCTTTCAATCAAATAAGGGAAGAAAACCGGCTACGGCCCGGTCACTGCGGCGCACAAGACATAGCCGCATGAAAAATAGTAGCCGTAGAGGAAATAAACCTCAAAATAAGGATAACCGAAGGAAAAATATGCCTACACGAACAAGAGTTGAAAGCCTTATCCCTGCCACCATGTGTATAGGAGCCGGATGGGCATGCCAAATGACCACAGTCATCTTCCAAGAAAATGAAGTGGGCTCGGGCTCAAATGGACTGATCCAGCGGCCCTAAGCCTAGACCATCACGAAGTAAGGCAGAGGCACGCCTTCTGCCGTACAGCCTCACCAAACCAGTCGATGACCATAGAGATTCCTCGGCCACCCCTCGACGAACTCGCAACTTCTTCCCCGCAGCAGAAGAGTGGCTGAAAGCCTCAAACACCCACGAAAAAGCTTCGACGATATCCCTTCCTCTGACGAACAAGCGTGAAAGACAAGCCTTCTCCACGAAAGAGAAGAAAGGAGGCCTAGGACCATGGACGCTAGAATATTCAGAAAGATGTCTTAGCCCTTCGCAGAATAGGACTCGGCCACACGAAAACTGATATCGAGAAAAAAATACTCCCAAGAAGAAAACCCAAGTCAAACATGACATGCAGCATTCAAAGCAAAACAGAGAAAGGCATGAAACCCAAGGTCACAACAATAACAACAAGAAGATCCCCAGCGCAGAAAATCCCTTTCGCAACGGTCCACCAAAAGTCCAAGGAACAATGCAAAAGCAAATCAAACCTCTTGCAAAAGCACTCAAAGAAAAACCATATCCAGGCTCGCAATCGACTTAGAAATGCCATAGAGACCATCAAAGAGTTCGTAAAAACCAACCAAGTACCTCCACTCACGAAGGAGATTGCCTAAAAAATGATCAAAAGGAATCATAACGATCACAAAGAAATGAACGTCTAGAATATAACAATAGACCAACCGATCTCATACTGCAAGAAACTGACAAGAACTCTTGAAGTTTTGACAATGGCGGCGGGCTCCTCAGAGTAGGATGAGTTTGTCATATGTGCAAAAGAGTTTTAGGGTATTTTTGTCATTGTACCAAATTTCTGGACTTTATTTTAATATCTTTTACTTGCATTTAGGTTTAGTTTTTTAGTATCCACCCTTGTTTGGTGAGAGCTTTATATAACAAGCTTAAGTCAATTGTAAAAAAGGGGGGATCACAATTCAAAAAAGAAGAGGCATTACGCTTGATTCTGCTTGTCTTTGCTCTTAGCCCTAGCTTCCCAAGGAGAGGAGAGAGAAAACTTTTGTAAGAGAGGGAAATACCCCCGACCGCGCGGGTACGCACTTTCCTCTTCTTGAAGATGTTTATCACTTTTGAAACTTTCTCTCTTCTTCTCTCACACACGTAATCCCACACATGTGCAAGACTGCATGGACCCAAGCAAACCAAAAAGGGTTCGAATGGACATGCATGGTCGGATGCCTCGATCACGCCTTCCCCGATCTAGGTGATCGGTGACACGTGTCTCAGCTCAGAGGACCCAGGACCTGAGACCGCTCTGTCTGGAACCTTGCTCATAAAACAAGGGCAGGTGCCCAACTGGTCAGAGAGGAATTTTAAATGTGAGGTGGGGACCAACCTCACCTGGGTCTATGACTTACTCGGGCTGACTCGTGTAGGAGCCCTCTTAGATCACGACGAAAAGGCCCCCAACTGCTTTAGCTAGTTCGGAATCACCTCCATTGACCTACAATGTCGTTGTTTCTGTAAATCACTGATATGGTTAATTTGCAAGACAAGTGGGCCGAGGAACCCACCCTTGTCTTGGGGCGAACATGCACATATGTGCACATTCAAATGGTAGAGAAGATGAGAAGTTAGGGTGATGAAGAAGAGGATTTGAATAAAAAGGAGAAAAGAAAAACGGACTTGACAAGAAGAAGAGCCTAGCCTGATAGTTGAACCTGTACAGTGACTTACTCGTAGTGGTAGCAAGACTGGCATGGTAACTCAGACCAGCACGATGACAATACTACTCGAAACTAAGGCCGATATGACCGTCCTAATTTGGTGTGACAGCAAGATGGGCATGGTACTTTAGACCAGCATAACGACAATACTGCTCAACAGTCAGACCGCTATGGTAGTGTAAGACCGAGTCTATCCTTTAGTCAAGCAAGAAAAGAAGAAAATAGAACGAATAAAAGAAGCGAGACAACAAAGGAGGAACGTCCCAGAAGCATTAGGCATCGCCTTCCACAGCTGTGGAGTAACAATGTCGTGGCCCTTGGATGGCGCTGGACAGTGCTGCTTGTGGTGGAGAACTGCAGACGGCGCTAGCCATCGCCGTCGGCAACACAAGAAGGCATCACGACCCTTTCCCAGGCGGCGATAGGTATCTCCATTTGTGATAGGCACAAAACGCACAAATCTTACAGATTGCGATAGGCATTGCCGCGCAGGCGGCGATAGGCAAAGGGTGCAAGAGAAGCCTGCAGATGGAGATAGGCATCGCCACGACCCTTCGCAAGCAGCGATAGGTTTCACTGTCTGTGATAGGCACAGGGTGCAAGAGGAGCCTACGGACGAGAATAAGTATAGAGTGCACGAAAGAAGCCTGTGGACGGCGATAGGCATCGTCGTAACCCCTCACGTTCGGCGATGGGCATAGCCATCTGTGATAGGTACAGGGCGCAAGAGAAGCCTGTGAACAACGTTACGCATCACCATCTGCAATAGAAGCGAAGCATGGGTGAAACCCCAGCAGGTGGCAATAGGCATCGTCTTCTGCGACCCGTAAGAGGAAAGAAAGATAGTCTGCGGTTGACGATATACATCGTCGTGCGTGACACCAATCCTAGAACCGAAATAGGAGCCCAACCCACTGCTTGAGCAATATTCGGCTCACCGAGTGCTCCTTCAGATGGCGTTATGCACAACGACGACTAACGCTGCGCGTGAACCATGTTGAGGAAAAGAGTCGAATGAGGAGATGGAGAAAGGAGCTAACGCACGACGCAGCCATCGTCATGCGCGACCTGCGAAGTCACAGGAGGAGGAAGAGAGAAAGAGGCATGCACGACACTGCCACTGCCGTGCATGGCCTCTGAGAAAGACTCAGCAGAAAATATGAAGAAGAAGAAAGAGAAGAAGAGAGAGAAGCAGAGGGAAAAGAAAAGAGAAAAAGAAAACCAGAGAAAGAAGAAGGAAAGAGAGAGAAAATACCTTGAAGGTAGGAGGGGTACGGCTCTAAAATTTCTCTCTCCTCTATCTCTCTCTCTAAAGAAGAAACAGGACCCAACTCTTGCCCTTGAAAAATGAATTTTTATTAATCAAAAGAGTCTTTGTGAGTCCCAAAAAAAAGATCCATTTACAATGAGAGGTAGCGTCTATTTATGGACTAGGGTTAAAACTTGGGTGGATCACCAAAAGCTAACCATAGTTGATGATAATTAAGATTTGCTTGAACTAAAAAAAAGAAAGAAAATAGGAGGAAAAATAACTGATTTGCTCCTTCGTAACAATTGAGAAAATTCCAAAACAGTCCATTGGGAGAACTAGGGATGTTCTTGATTTTTCTCGGACGATCCATTGACGATCCGGCATCCAAATAGACAAAATATGATTTCCATTGCGTAGGGCTCGATGCTACGATCATTTTGATAATAATTTTTAGGCCACAAATCACACTTGAAATTTGAATATATCTTGAAAACTTTTGATTGATAGTGCGTCTTCATCTTGATGTTTTTCTTCGATTTCTTTGCTGAATTGCATTGATCATGCCGTCACAATCTCGTGGAAACATACGTAGCTCGATTTCGTGCCCGGATGATGATTTCGCAACTTTGGAGTTTTGGTCCGAATCTGGAATTTCGACGCCAAAATTTATATTTACTTTATTAGCTTCTTGTACGACATTTGATCATTCATCATGTACAGGGTTCGGACCACAGATAGCCCAGAACCTTACGCACGTGATGGAACTGGTCTCGTGTCAATCCGATGTGCGAGCGGCATGATTTGGCCACTCGAGCGAGGCGTGTTATTGCTTATTTTTCTACAACTTTCTTCATGGATTAGCAACTTCTCTCTAGATTTTCTTCTTGCTCGGGCGTCGTCACGAGGCATGCCACATATCGAAACACTCGTCTTGACGAGACAAACACGCTCACAATATTTGAGCACGATCCGAATAGGGAAGAATGAGATAAGGACCCCAAAATTCACTGCCCGAGGCTGCAAAAATAGTCACCTTTAATGGTGCTTTGGTGCAGGGAGGCCACATGGGAATAGTGTAGGACCTACTCCTTTTCGGTATTTTACCTATAACTTTGTCTTGGAGTGTCCGATTAAGCCAAAATTTGACCCTTGGTACTTTTCAATCGTGTCGGCTCTAATGGAGGTGGTCCCACAACTTTTTGACGTACCAAAAATATATTTCTAGTTATGGGGGTCTGTTTCAGGGTGCTAAAGGCTGATTTTGCAGAGACTAGTTCTCAATCTGCAGTACCTTAGAGATGTCAGAATGAGACGAAACTTGGCAAGAGGCTCTGAGAAGTCCTTATGGAGATTTTGACCTGTTCTGGGGCCATTTTGAGACTATCCACTGTTTGTCAATCTTTATTGACCGGCTTCTCTCTTTTATTCCACATCGGAGACTCATGGTGCTGAAAAATGTCTTCAAATAACACATCCATGTCTATTCCCTCTTCCTTGCTTTGACAACCTGATAAGAACGACAAAGTTCTCCACTCTCTTGTTCGATCAATGAAAAGAAAGACAACCCGGGAACGAAGAATCAAGATATCCATCGGATCCTAGACTTGAGAGGAGAGAAGGGGGTCACAGCATCTGAAGAGAGTCCTTGACCAAACTGCGCAAGTGAACAGCCAGTGGGCTTTCATAACTGATCTAAGAGGGTGACCTACTCGGACATGTCCCACTAACCCGCAACGATAGGTAAGCGAATCAAACCTTCGTCGTCGTAAAATCTCTCTTTGTTGGTAGCCTATCCGCACTCTGAAAGCTAGTACGCCCGCATCACCCGACGCGCCACACATATGAACCTTCGGTGGTTGCTTGAGAGAGGATCTTCTCCTCTCGCCCTCGTGCGAGGGAACCCGAGAAAATCAGGCCTCGATTAATTATATGATTTATTCACTTAAGTTATAAAGGTTTTACAAAAACTATGTTTTGTAACATATGTTATTTTAACTTGTCTCACGGGATTTTGACATAGACATGGGATTCTTGGCATGTGCCAAGGGGGGGTTAGGGTTAATCATGGTACTTTGGCTCAAATCCTAATCCATGAGAGCAAATTAAAGTGGCTTTTTTGTGTGGTATTGTCCCATTAGCTAAGCCTATGTGAAATTTAGGAAATGATACATTGTGATTAGCTAATCTATGTATTATTATCCTAGTTGAAATATAATTTTCAAATTACCATAAGGGCATGCCCCTACCCTTATGATGTTTTACTATTTTCACAAAGTTTTATGAATAATTGTGAAATGATTAAAGGGCATATGAGAATACTTTATATGGGACAAAGACAATTTGGTAAAATGGTTAAACTATACGGAGTGATAATGTTGTGCAAATTACATCTGTTGATCTTAATGGTTATGCATGGATGTGTGGCTAGGATGATTGCCCTCTCATGTTCCATAGATGAATAACATCAATGGCTAGGATTTATTTACTCAAAAATATCTCTCTACCACAAGTCTATATAAATCCTTACTCACCCCCATTATCTGCACACTTGTGAACCATTGTAGAGAGAGAAATAAGAGGAAAATTTTGCTTCTATGCGCCTCATTTTCCAGCACTCACTTCCTCCCTTGAGCCTCTTCCTTTTCTTTGGTGAAGCTCTTTGATCATGGTGATGGTGCATACAAAATCTCAAGGTGTCTTAGTCCATATATTCTAAGGTAACATCTCTACCATCTTCTTCCCATTTCTTAGCCTTGCTATTATTGTTTGTGTTGTAATTCTTCTTTTACTGCAATATGTTTACCTCATTACCTTGAATTTCATTGATATTTCATTACTCTCTTGAACTACACATGTATCCTCCATAACATGCATTGTAGTATTTGAATTCCCATAATAGACACCATTTTTTTCAAATTTTGAACACCTAATTTTATCTGAGATTTTGAGCATACTTTTATGAAAATCAGTGACCATTTAGTGTCCTTTCGGGACTCATTTGTTGGAGTGTGGACTTGGACAATAATATTTGATAAATTGCCACACTATACATTATTATTTGATTATAATCCTATAATCTATTGAGGTCTAATTTAGCTTCACCAAACTGGTTTATGAATTAAATCTCTCTCTCTCTCTCTCTCTCTCTCTCTCTTTCTCTCTCTCTCTCATTTTGATTATAATTAAGTGGTAGATCGGTACTATTAGCTTTCCATTTGTGTGAGTGAGAAAATCTTTGTGATTAGAGACATCTGTGCTATCATCTATGGGACAAAACTAACTCTTTAAAAGGTTTGCCTATGTGAAGAGTTCGATAATTGGCTTTTCTTTAGCTATTTACAATTTTATTTGTTGTACTTTAAAGTTATTTAATGTTTTGTGTTATGAGGAATTGAGCATATCATATTTGGAACATCTTTGACATTATGCTAATTTAGCCTAGCCCTTGATGCTATGATAAATTCTTCTTGGCCACAGACCATGCAAATTGAAATTGGATTTTGGCTTACCATGATCAAGTCAATTAGGCATATGTAAGTTTTTGTTTTGATGGAGAAGGAGATTGGTCTTAAAATGTTTGATGCAATTCAAAAGTAATGAGAAAATTCAGAATGTATCTTTTGTATAGGGTAACAATGGGCCGGGATTGGTCGAGTTCGACTGAACCCAAACCTGGACCTGAATCTGGCCCCGGACCCAACCTGTCGGATCCAAAAAAAAAATTGCACCCATACCCATACCCATACCCATACCCATCAGGTCCCGGTTCTGGTTGGGTCCATGCCACCCTATGACTATGAGCTTCTTCTTCTTCGCTTTTTTTTTTCGATCCGTTGTTTTCAATCATCATATACCCATATTATTGGTAACAAGGTCACAATCACCCGCCATTAGATTTCAAGCCATTTTATTTGTCGTTTAATAGTTAAAGATGATTATGAGCCCTTACTGTATACAATCTTTAATACATCGAAATGAATAGGGTTTAAAATAAAGTACTTTATCTCCAACGGTTTACAGGTACGGGTCGGATCAATCTGGACCCGGACCCAAACCTGCATAGTGTTTGGGCCTAGGTTTTGGACCCAGGCCCTACTCGTCAGGTCAAAAAATACCCACAGTCAGACCCAAGGTTGGGTTTACTCGTCGGGTCCCAAGTCTAGTCGGGTCCATTGCCACACTTACGTGTATAATACTATAAACATGAGTATTTGAGTATAGTTTTCTATTTATTCAATCTTTTTGTTGTATCTTAAGTTTGGGCTTTTATAAGGGACCAATTAGAGTTGTATTTTTTTTTCAAATAAGTGTAAATTCAGGTTTGGTGCCTGGAACTTATGTACTATTGTCAATTTGTATAAAAAAATCTATGTATTTGGAGCTTTGTAATGACCAAATTTTTAAAATGTTTCACTTGTACTTGGCTTACTACTCCAAAAAATGGTATCAAAGATAACTATCTAAGAGGGTCCCTTAGTCCTTTATTTTTTGTCTAAATTATGACTTAGAAAGTGTATAAGTACTTCATCATAGCGATCAAAGCTATTTTGCCAAGGTCTTTAAGGATGAGAGGCTAAATGGCACTAAGATCATGAATTAAAATTCCAGATTTCATCATTGTTTTTGATACAATGATAGGGGCATAATTTTGTATCATATGATGTGATTATTCTTTTTGATATTTTATGTTTCTTAGTATACTTTCATGTGGAGAAAACCACATGGTGAAATCATGCATAACTTGAGAGATATTGGTTGACCTTTTAAGCATGACAATTCTATGTGCCAGAATACCAGGAACTTTACACTTTTATACGTGGTCTTTTTGGGCCATATAATTAGTTAAGGGATGTGCTGTTCTTATAGGGAAAAGAGTATATTTTTCAAAAAATTGTTTCACGAGAAAATTCCCTATAGTTTGAAAGTTGTGCTCATTTTATCAGGTATATCAACCTATATTTTCTGCTACACAATCTTGAATGATGGCATAATTATGGCCCCTTTGATTAGGATTTTCATGCTGAGCCCTAGTTTTTCTTGGCTCATTTTGAGCATAGTTTAAGTGTAAAAACCCTCATGAGTAAATGATAAGCATATCTGAAGTTATGGCCCTAGAATTAGATGATATTCAACATCGAAAACCAGAAAACTATGTAAATGACATTCTAATGGCAAACTAGATAAGGGTATCTCACACTCTAGTGCAATTCCATTGAGGCAGAATGATTAATAAGTCTTTTAAGACATCTTAGAAGTTATATGGTTAGTGGGAAAGATGAATAAACCCCATTAAATCTTGATCACAGAGCTTGGTACCCTAGGTCCTAATTTTGGTCGAGTTCCATGATACACTTGAGAAGTGTTTCGGGTGTTCTCAAACAAGGTTAACAACACATAAGGATGGATTGGGTCATGAGTACATTCAATATCAGAGATGAAAGGGTGAGAGAACAACATGGATCTATAATCCAAGGGTTGACATACTATGAGTCAGTCACTAAAAGACCGCAAGGTATAACTTCTTACCTTTATTCTTACCTTTATGCATGATTTGAGTATATTAAGGATTCATTTATCTAAAAGCAACCAATTTGACCTCATGAGATCTTTTGATTAATGATTAGTAGAATATCTTAGTATATTTTATAATTATTATGATTAGAAAGCAAGGATTAGTCACATGAGCTATAAACTTGAAAGAGCCAACGCTTCCATATTGAGTTATTTGGGTGCTTGTACACTCTCATATGAGTTGTTGACACAAGGGATATGCATAGGTGTCTTGATTCTAGATCTACAATCTTTGATTCGGAATACCAATCCATTGGATATGGTCAATTCAAGAAAATGACATATGTAAGAATTATTCGTGTGAAATAGCTCTTTTATGTTGCTATTTCATGAAAACTTATGAGATCTATCTCGAGTATCTAATTAGCATTGTCTCTTCTTTATAATATTTCATTCTTCATGCTTTATACTTTTGAACTTTCTAAGATGCCAGGATAATGAAGTCAAGGATTGTATTTTCATTTTGTGAATACTTTGTAATGCTTAGGTCCCGGCACAATGGATATATATATGTGAGTATAATTTCAGAATTACGGAGACATAGCACATGAGTATTAGTAGTTCTGAAAAAGGGGTTTTATGTTTGAGATGAAGTTTTCCC
Source organism: Amborella trichopoda (assembly GCF_054954075.1). NCBI lineage: Eukaryota > Viridiplantae > Streptophyta > Magnoliopsida > Amborellales > Amborellaceae > Amborella > Amborella trichopoda. The sequence goes on along the minus strand of NC_142347.1, from coordinate 20,764,829 downwards.
TCCAAGTTACATGTTTTTCACTGTTTTGGAAATCAGCAACAATCGCACCAAATGGACTTTGAGTATAGATTGTGATAATTGAGAACAAAGGATACAAGGAGATTATTTTTAAACATTTGTTTTTTCTAACAAGGACCTCCTAATCTCGTACAAGAGGACATGAGAAACTAAAGAAAAGAATCTACCCCAATGAAGACTATGACTATGCAATACTCTACATCATCTGCATTATGGATGTTCGTCCTAAAGGGGCTCCTTCAGCAATATGCTATGACCACATACCTATGTCATAAACTACTAGAGTAACTCATAGTCACCAACCATTTAATAAAATTTTACTTGAGACCATTTTTACATAGATTAAAAGGGGCTTGTATTTCCAAGAAATACCAAAATTCAAATGATTTTGAGAAAAAATAACCTTGTTAGTATGAGTGTGAGAATTTTTGTTAAGTAAAATGGTAAAACCATCCTTAAACGAGAAAGCCTTGGTCTTTATTTTAGAAATTTTTATCTCAAATCAGTTTCACATATGAGAAATTTAAAAGAGGCACTATATGAGAATGATTTGTGATAAAACCAAAGGGAGTTTTTGGCCTCTTATTCAAAATAGGTCTTTCCATGAACCTATGAGTCATTTCTTCCACTGCACTGCACTATAAGTATTAGTACTTTTTGTCACGCCCCAAGACTTTACAATACTGATATTCCAGAGTTGTGACAGTCAAAACATATATACATTTCTTGATAGGATAAATTTACAGAGGCGAATACTTACAAAGTAACAAAAGAAAGTTTAAGCACAACTACAATATCTTCCAAAGTTGATCTTGACGAGCACTCAAAATGAAATCGCAGTTATCTTGAAAAATGTTTACCATAGTTTGATGAGTTTGGCTACTCAGTAAGTGATCATCATAATCTTAAAAATAATCATGGTTAAAAGATATCAATATTTTCAAAAAGGAGATCTATTAACAAAAATGCATCAACAGTTTCACTTTAAAAAATGCATAATTAAGTATAATTCAAATAATTGAAATGTGTATAACATTTTAATGACACTGCATAATTCAAAAGATTTCACAAAATACCCTACTGACGTCCCAAGTAGGTCACCTAGATGCCCCATCAGCGTCCTGATGGGTCCACTTAATCCCTATCGATGTCCCAGATAGGTCCACTTAATCCCTGCAGGTCCACTTATAACTCACCAGCATACCAGATGAGTCCACTTAATCCCTACCGGCGTACCGGATAAGTCCACTTATACCTCACCGGTGAACTGAATGAGTCCACTTACATACTTAAAGTATTTCTAAATCTCTTTAAACTTTCGAGAGCAGCAATATCACGTACTTAGCATATCACTGAAATTATTAACATGAATTTCACTGAAACCATTAATAACATCTCAAAAATAACCAGTCAAATATTTTGGGCTCAAAGTTAGAAAGGTAGCAGTTCGTAAAGACATTTTAGCATAATTACCAATCTAATATGTATAAAAAAACTCTTATAGAAATTAAAGAATACAGAATTATCACAATTTATGGGATGTCAATTCGCAAATAAACATTTCACAGACAATGCTATCAATTGCAAAACTATCAGTTTTCAAATAATAAGGCAGTCATTTGCACATGAAATTTACAATGTCTAAATCTTCAAAAACTGTAAAAAGAAATCTCACAAGTTTACTAAAAGCAGAAATATCACATTTATTTGTAATAATTTTACAGTATCTAAAATTTTCTAATAATAGGCAACAAAAATAAATAAATTTATTTCTAAGAATTTACAGCATTTAAAATTTCTAACATAGATAAAATATCACAATTTTATTAAAAAGATTATTTTTCAAAATAATGACGTCGTTTGTGTATATAATTTATTGCACCTAAAATTCATGATAATAAGCAGAAGTAAGTATTTCATTTCATTTTTAAAAAGAACGGATTGTTTTTGAAGATAATGAAGTCACTTACCTAAAATATTTGAGAGGGAGCTTTCGATAAAAATTCGGCTAAAGAGAGAAAGAGCTCACTGCGTTTCGACTAAAGAGAGAAAGATCTCAAAAATTTTCTAAGGTGGGAGTCCTCGCCTCTCCTATTTAAATTCTTAAGAAACCTTATTATATTATTTTATTAGTTACACCTCATACATGAGGTGTAACAATTATATTACTCCTGAACGTTTAAAGCCCACGTCCACTAAAGGACGTGGCAAGGTAGCAAAAACTTAAACCAAAAGCTTTTGAAAGTAGTGATGGTCCTTAAGAACCATCATGCTCATACGAACCATCACTTATTAAAAGTTTTTTTTTTTTTTGAAATTTTAGGATTATTACATTCTTCCCCCCTTGAAGAAATTTAGTCCTCTAAATTTATGTACCTGATTATTGAAAAAGATAGGAATATTTTTCTTTGATATCGTCTTCTTGTTCCCAAGTCGACTCCTCTCTTGAATGGTACTGCCATAATATACGGACCAAAAGAATCTCCTTGTTGCGCAACACTTGTGCCCTTTTATCCAGTATCAAAATTGACTGCTCAATGAAGGATAGGTCCTTCCTGATCGGTAAAGGTTCATATTTCAAGATATGGGATGCAGACTGATATTTTCATAGTGATGATACATGGAAGACATTATGAACGTTTGCCAATTCAGGTGATAAGGAAAGGCTATAAGCGACACCTCCGATTCTTTCCAAGATTTCAAATGGTTCGATGTAACATGGGCTCAGCTTTCCTTTCTTACCGATTCTCATAATGCTTTTTATTGGTGAGATTTTTAGGAAAACTCGATCACCTTCCTCAAATTCAAGATCTCTCCTTCGGTTATACTCTTTTGCCGACTCTGAGCTGTCCTGAGCCTTTCTCGAATTAGTGTCATCTTATCTGTGGTTACCAGAACAATTTCTGACCCCAAAAGCTTTCTTTCACCAACCTCGTCCTAACAGATGAGTGACCTGCATTTTCTTCTATACAAGGCTTCATATGGTGCCATTTGAATACTGGCTTGGAAGCTATTATTATAAGCAAACTCAATCAGGGGTAAATGGTCATCCCAGCTTCATGTAAAGTCAATGACACAGGTCCTCAGCATATCTTCCAAGATTTGGATGGTCCTCTCCGATTGTCCATCAGTTTGGGGGTGAAAGGCAGTGCTAGAGGTGACTCTCGTCCCCATAGCTGACTGTAGCTTAGCCCAAAATTTAAAAGTAAACTGAGTATCCCTGTCCGATACAATACTAACAGGAACTCCATGCAACTGCACTATTTTCTTAATGTACAATTGGGTCAGTCAATCAAAAGTGTACGTCATGCGAATCGATAGAAAGTGGGCAGCTTTGGTCAGTCGGTCCACAAAGACCCAAATGCTATCATGTCTTGAATTTGTTCTAGGCAAGCCAGAGACAAAATCCATAGAGATGTGCTCCCACTTCCACTCTGGCACGGGTAAAGGCTGCAACAACCCAACGGGCCTTTGATGCTCAGCTTTTACTTGCTGGCATGTTAGGCACTTAGACACAAATAATGCTACCCCTTTTTTCATATTATTCCATCGAAAGGTTTTCTTCAGGTCCTGATACATTTTAATACTTTCGGGATGTATCGTATAACAAGAGTGATGTGCTTCTTCCAAGATAGCTTTCTTCATACTCTCATCATTCGGGACACAAACCCGACCTTTGAATCTTAGCAAATCCTTATTACATATAGAGAATTCGTCTTCCTTTCCCAGCTTCACCTCTTCTGCAATTGTTATAAGCTGAGGGTCTTTCTTTTGTGCCGATCGAATCTGTTGGATTAATTGGGGTTTTACCTTATTGTTGGCAATCACACTTACCACACCATTAATGGACGGAGTCGGATGACAATCCACTATTTCCTCTAACAATCTCATTTTTTGGAACATTAGATGAGCTAAGACTCCCGTAGAGTTTCTACTTAGAGTGTCGACCACAACGTTAGCTTTTCCTGAATGATAATGAATTGTACAATCATAATCTTTTAAGAAATCCATCCATCTTATCTACCGCATATTTAAATCCTTCTGAGAGAAGAGGTATTTCAAGCTTTTATGATCCGTGTATATTTCATATTGCTAACCATATAGATAATGCCTCCACATTTTCAAAGCGAATATTATTGCAGCCAGTTCCAAGTCATGAATTGGATATTTTTTCTCATATTCTTTCAACTGTCTGGATGCATATGTCACTACTTTCCCATATTGCATTAATACATAGCCCAAGCCTTTATGTGAAGCATCACTATAAATCACAAATCCCCTACTACCCTCAGAAATAGTTAAAATAGGTGCTAAAGTTAATCGAACTTTTAGTTCTTGAAAACTCTCCTCATATTCACTTGTCCACTCAAATTTGACATTTTTCTATGTCAATCGAGTCAATAGGGTTGCGATTCGAGAAAATCCTTTTACAAATTTTCTGTAATATCCTGCCAATCCCAAAGAGCTTCAAACTTCAGTCACATTACTTGGTTGTTTTTAATTAACAACGGTTTCAACCTTTGAAGAATCAACTGATAGACCTTCCTCTGATATGACATGTTCTAAAAATGTCACTTGTTCAAGCCAAAATTCACATTTACTAAGTTTGGCATACAATTTCTTTTCTCTTAATATTTGCAATACCATTCTTATATGCTGCTCATGTTCCTTCTGATTCTTGGAATAAATTAAAATATCATCGATGAATACCACAATAAATTTATCCAAAAAAAACTTAAAGACTCGATTCATCAAATCCATAAATGTAGCTGGTGCATTGGTTAATCCAAAAGGCATGATTAATATTCATAATGGTCATACCTTGTTCTGAAAGCTGTCTTGAGAACATCTTCACTTTTAATCTTAAGCTGATGATATCCAGATCTAAGATCAATTTTTTAAAACACTTGTGATCCTTATAATTGATCAAATAAATCATCAATTCTAGGTAATGGATACTTATTTTTCACTGTCACTTGGTTCAACTGTCTATAATCTGTACACAATCTCATGGTCCCATCTTTCTTTTTAACAAATAATATCGGAGCACCCCAAGGTGACACACTGGGCATGATAAAACCTTTATCTAATAATTCTTCCAATTGTTGTTTAAGTTCCTTAAGTTCTGCAGGTGCCATTCTGTAAGGTGCCTTAGAAATTGGGGCTACCCTTGGCAATAATTCAATAGAGAATTCAATTTCCCTATCAGGCGGTAATCCTAGCAATTCTTCAGGAAAAACGTCGGGAAATTCTCGAATAACCGGAGTGGTATCCAAATTTATCTCTTCCTTCCTATCTTCTTTGATATAGGCAAGAAAGCCTTGATACCCTTTTCGAAGGAGGCGATTAGCTCGAATACATGAGATTAAATATGATGGGGAGTCTTCTTTAATACCATTGAAGTAAAATACTAGTTGATTCGGAGTACTAAAGGTAACCATTTTCTTGTAACAATCAATACTTGCATGGTATGCAGAAAGCCAATCCATGCCTAAGATTACATCAAAATCTTGAATTTCTCGGAGTATTAAATCAACCAACAATTCCTTTTCTTCTATCTTTATTACATTGGATTTGTACACTATATTGGTGTCACTTGAATTTTCCATCGGTGTGGCTACCTCTAGAATGTATTCTAATTGTTCTGATTCTACCTTTAAGTGGCAAGCAAAGTGTGGTGACACAAATGAATGAGTAGATCCAGGATCAATCAAAACACGAGCTACTTTTCTGAAGATAATAAGAGTACCTTGGATCACTGATTTTGAGGTCTGAGCGTTTTGCTGGGTGATAGAAAATACTCTTCCCTTCATCTGAGGCTTTTGAGCTATCTCTCCCTGCTTTGAAAACTGTTGCATCTGTAAGCTATGACATTCTCTAATCTAGTGCCCCAATTTTTCACATTTAAAACAGGCTCCAGTATTCCAATAATAAGGGCTCGATCCATGGTTTTTGCCACATTTTTTACATGGTTCTATTGGGCTTTGAAGTGATAAGAGCCTTGGCTTCTTATTTGCCCTTTCAAGCTGTTGTCGATTAGATGGTGTGGGTCTAACCTGACTTTTTTGATTTTTTATTTTTTGGTAATCTTCGAAATCTTTTTCGACAATTTGGGCTCGATCCACTATTTCAGCATAAGTTCTCGAGTTTAAGACTGATATTCTTCTTCTAATAGCTGGTCTGAGACCCCTTTCAAATTTTTTCACCTTTCTTGCCTCATTGTTAATCATATGTGGTTCAAACCTGGCCAATTCAGTAAACTTGACCTCGTACTGTGCTACTGTCCGGTTTTCTTTGATTAATTCCAGAAATTTTCTTTTTGGTCTCAAATAAAATCTGGGAAATACTTTTCATTAAATGCCTTTAGAAATACTTCCCAAGTCAAGGGTTTATTTTCTTTGACCAATACTCCTTTTGCCATTCGCCACCAATGTTGTGCTTCACCTTCTAACATAAAAACTGCCAAGGCCACCTTCCTATCATCAAGACATTCCATTACCTCGAATATTTTCTCCAATTGCGTAATCCATCCCTTGGCTTCCAATGGGTTTACAACACCCTTAAAAGAAGGTGGGTTCAATTTCTTAAATTGTTCGATATCACTTCCACCATTTCCCGTAACTGACTTTCTGGGTGAATTGTTGTTTTCCATCTGATGTTGCATTAGAGCAACCATATTTTCCAAGACTTTGTGAATTCCTTCCATATTAGCTTCAGCTAATCTGGATCTCGACTTCGTCCCTGTCTGTACACACAATAAATGTGATTTTAAGTACATTCTTTTTAAATTTCGTAAAAATCTTAAACCTATTGCTCTGATACCATAAATGTCATGCCCCAAGAATTTACAATACTAATATTCCTGAGATGTGACAGTCAAAACATATATACATCTCTTGATATGACAAATTTACAGTGGCGAATTCTTTCGAAGTAACAAAAGAAAGTTTAAGCACAACTACAATATCTTCCAAAGTTGATCCTGACGAGCACTCAAAATGAAAACGCAGTTATTCTGAAAAATGTTTACCACAGTTTGATGAGTTTGGCTACTCAGTAAGTGATCATCATAATCCTAAAAATAATCATGGTTGAAAGATATCAATATTTTCAAAAATGAGATCTATTAACAAAAATGCATCAACAGTTTCACTTTCAAAAAGGCATAATTAAGTATAATTCGAATAATTGAAATGCGTATAACAATTTAATGGCAGTGCATAATTCAAAAGATTTCACAAAATACCCTACTGGCGTCCTAAGTAGGTCACCTATATACCCCATCAGCGTCCTGATGGGTTCACTTAATCCCTATCGGCGTCCCAGATAGGTCCACTTAATCCCTGCAGGTCCACTTATACCTCACCAGCATACCGGATGAGTCCAATTAATCCCTACCGGTGTAACAGATAGGTCCACTTATACCTCACCGGTGAACCGGATGAGTCCACTTGCATACTTAAAGTATTTCTAAATCTCTTTAAACATTCGAAAGCAGCAATATCATGTACTCAACATATCACTGAAATTATTAATATGAATTTCACTGAAACCATTAATAACAGTCACTTTCAATAACATCTCAAAAATAACCAATCAAATATTTTGGGCTCAAATTTAGAAAGGTAGCAGTTCGTAAAGACATTTTAGCATAATTGCCAATCTAATATGTATAAAAAAACTCTTATAGAAATTCAAGAATATGGAATTATCACAATTTATGGGATGTCAATTCGTAAATAAACATTTCACAGATAATGCTATAATCAATTGCAAAAATATCAGTTTTCAACTAATAAGGCAGTCATTTGTACATGAAATTTACAATGTCTAAATATTCAAAAACAGTATAAAGAAATCTCACAAGTTTACTAAAGCAGAAATATCACATTTATTTCTAATAATTTTACAGTATCTAAAATTTTCTGACAATAGGCAAGAAAAATAAAAAAATTTATTTCTTAGAATTTACAGCATTTAAAATTTCTAACATAGATAAAATATCACAATTTTATTAAAAAGATTATTTTTCAAACTAATAAGGTCCCTAGCTCATAAAATTTATCGAGCCTAAAATTCATGATAATAAGCAAAAGTAATTATTTCATTTCATTTTTAAAAAGAACGGATTATTTTTCAAGATTATTTTTCATTTTTCAAGATTATTTTTCAAGATTATTTTTCATTTTTAAAAAGAACGGATTATTTTTAAAAAGAACGGATTATTTTTCAAGAGGGAGCTTCCGATAAAAATTTGGCTAAAGAGAGAAAGAGCTCACTGCGTTTCGACTAGAGAGAGAAAGATCTCAAAAAAAATTTAGGGTGGGAGTCCTCACCTCTCTTATTTAAATTCTTAAGATACCTTATTATATTATTTTATTAAGTTACACCTCAGACATGAGTTGTAACAGTTATATTACTCCTGAACGTTTAAAGCCTACGTCCACTAAAGGACGTGGTAAGGCCGCAAAAACTTAAACCAAAAGCTTTTAAAAGTAGTGATGGTTCCTAAGGACCATTATGCTCATATGAACCATGACTTATTAAAAGTTACTTTTTTTTTTTTTAAAAAAAACTTTTTTTTAGGATTATTACACTTTTGATATTTGTGCCACATTTAAAATATGAATTACTTGATAAAGTGACGCGTGTGAAAGTTGTTAGGCATTCCTATGTTAGCTCTTTCAATGGTCAATTGCATGGGATTCACGCATAGAATCCTAACTTCTATATAATTCATATATTCAATTTCACATCGGTGATACGTTGGATAGCCTCCACCGGTCTCTTAAAGGCTAGTAGGCCTTTTAGTGGGGCATTCATGAGCTACTTGAGAATGTCTTAATTGACATACGATACCTTATGTAGAGTTACATATTTATATGTGGATTATGAATGACCAAGTGATGTACGGACACCTCATTTTGTGGCAAGTCACCCTCATAATGACTATCCAAGGGATGAACATACATATACAAATTAATGCAATTAGTCATATTTGTTGGAATTATGTCCTGTCATAAATTCATTCATTTTCATGATCTCTATACCTGAGTGGAAGTATAAGAGGGACATGACTCAAGGATCTTGGCATATTGGGACCAAGAGCCATGGAATCTCGATTCGTTCATGAGGAGGATTGATATGTAGAAGGTAACGAGAGGGTTGAACGTGTCAGGATTGAGTGTTATGATATGCGTCTCAGGACCATGTGATAGGCTAGGACAATATGATGTTCGTATGACTTTGATGACTGAAAGTCATGTACGGGAAGGTTGGGCCAACAAAGGGCATTGGCCTAAATTCGTATGTGCATATACAGTCACAATTCATGAGAAGCCCGCTCTTCCACGGATCCACTGGATAGAGCTATGCACATGTTCTAAAAGAGGACCCCCCACCTTGTTCTTGTGTGCATGTCCTCTAAGGAATACACCTGAAATCCACTTAACCTTGGGATTCAGAGTCACACATTGACTTGACTTTGAGAAGACTAATATCATTGAGCACCTGATTCAACATTGTGGGTTATGAGTCTACTTGAATATTTTTGAGAAGGTGACTTTGGATTTTGGGCTGAGTGGAGTGCTCCGTTTTGTAATTCGACTCCAAAGATCCTAATTTATCTTAATATTTTTAATTATTGTTAAAATAATTTTTTTATGAAAATTAATTAAAATAATTTTTTTATGAAAAATAATTAAAATAATTTTTGTAGATATATGAGATTTTTTCTGGATTTTTGTTGAGACAAGAAAAACCCTTTTAGTTTTGTTTGGATAAAATGACAATCAAGGATTGTCTCACAGGACTCACACGGGACACCCAAATGGCCAGTGGGTGTCCATGTGTGAACCCATGGGGCTCCACGCTTCCCTATGTAAAGATGACGTGCGGGTGACTTCAACCCCATGGGGGATCTCCTTATCATTTTATTTAAAGTTGTTTTATGCCTTCATTGTATTGTATTGGATTTTCCATTAAAATTGTGATTTTTGAATAATTGGTTTTTGACACATGTTGGATGCCTAAACTAAGTGGCTTGGTACACATATGTGGAGTATTCTAGAATGCGTATAGAGTTTGAAAATACTATTTTTAATGCCTTCAAATTTTTATATGAAAATTTTTTTTTTATAAAAAAAAAAAAACCATTTTTTATATGAAAAAATTATTTTTTATTTTCAACTTTATTTTTCCAAATCCATCGTACTCAAGCTCATGGACTTGTAAATTTGTTATCACTAAATGAACCTTGAAAAGGAAGACAAATACAAATAAATGTGTTAGCTAACGCATCATAACCTCATCCTCTTCTCAAATTCAATAAGGATGAACTTCTTTTCCAAGTGGTTAGAAATTATACCCCATAATTCTTAGTTTCCAAAAGAGGTCGGAGGTCTACACCTTTGTCTCAGAAAAAAGCACAATACCACTTTTTAGTCGTGTTTCATAATTGTTTTCAGTGTAAATTTGAGCGATTTTCAAGCGAAAATTCCCCAAATTGACGCCACCAACTAGTTAATCTAAAAAGAGTAGAGATGTCTTAGAGATCTCGAATTTCAACCTAGATCGTCAGGCAAACAAACATTCCCTTAGATTTTCGACAAAGCCAACATCATCTTTACACGAAAATAATAAGTAAATGCAACTGAAACTAAGATATATCCAAGAATAATTAAAAGGGAAGAAAATATAAACTTACCTGCTTGGCCAGTTTGCCCGGGACTCCTGAAGTTTGAAGCTTCAATTGTATCAGGACTGCGGCTGTGTTTACACCGTCTGTCTTGGCATTGGTTGAAGTGTTTTTTCTAGATTCCTAGGTTAGGGTATTCCTAATTCTAATATTTGGAGGCTGAAGTATGGACTTTTCTAATGCAATTTATTGTTCTTCTCTCTCCTAAAGTTCTAAGTATATCACTTCATTCATTGATGTATCTCCTAAGCGTGTGGACTAAGTGACTTAGTGATCAACCCTCAAGAGGTTGTACCCTTTTATAAACGGCCAAGTTGATAAAGGGGTTGGGATACTTATCTATTCAGTTGAAATCAGATGCTAAAATTATGCCAGACAAAGCATTAGACGACACGAGACGTGTCATCTTGGTCAATCTGGCCTAGATGACACAATTGTGTTGTCTAGTCTGTGTCAACCAAACACAAAAGCTTGGCATCAAATGGCCCAAACAACATGAGATGTGTCTTTTTGTCAAATTTGTCCAAACTATATAAGACGTGTTGTTTGGGTCAAAGACAACCAGAATAATGAGATTTCGGTTCTTGTCATCATTCCTGTGTTGTTGGATGGTTATTATCTCACTTTCGAATTTAAGCGCTATCCATATCCTGTATTTTGATTATTTTCAAATTTAAATGAGTATGAACTAGGGACTATAGAACATGGTGTTTGTGGTTTAAGGTGTTATGAGATAGTGTGGTCCTAAGGGTTTTCTAAATTTTTCTATAGTTAAGAAAATAAAAGAAATTTACCAAATTAAAAAAATGGGTTTCTATAGTGAGAGGCAAAAAAGTAGATACTGCCGACATTTAAGACATGTGAGACTGGGTAAAAACCCTGAGACTAGGGTTTTAAAAATCGGCGACTCGCCCGAGTCGACACGAGAATCAGTCACCCCATGTCGCCCCGTGTCAATTCTCTGTGAGACTGAGTGAAAACCCTAAGACCAGGGTTTTAAAAATCGGTGAGTCGCAATGGACTCGCTCGAGTTGACACGGGAATCGGTCACCCCGTGTTTATTCTTCTGTAAAACTGGGAATTGCCCGATCCAAGAAGAGAATCGGTGATTTTGAATAGTGAATCGCTCCGATTACGTCATAAATCGGGATTTCCAGATGCTTTGTGAAGTTACAGGGCGAGTCCTTAACTGAGGATATTGTGGTAATTTTGTTCAAAATATGACCATTGGCGTACCCTTTCTCTCTATCGCGCTAACATTAAATCTTTTGTAAAGATATTTATACCACGTAAACTTTCTCCAATTCTTCGATGTGGGACTTGCGCTAAGCGATATTATGTTGAAAAGTTATTCAATATGAGTAATTATTGTAGAAGACTCTTTAACAGTGCGTGAAGGGTTGTAGTGGTTAGCAGTAATGTTTTTATGTGTGACATCCCAAGCTCGAATCCCAGTTGGGACGCTATTGTGCAATTCACTTTTTGTCTTCATAAAAATAAAAATAATAATAATACCATAAAAAAAAAAAAAAAAAAAAGATAGGTTTTTACTTTTGTCTTAAAAAAAAAAAAAACTAAAATGAAGAAAATAATATCATCAAAAAAATAGAAAAAATAAAAAGTAGAGAAAATTACGTATAAAACTGTTATATTATTCATTATTACAGATCCACCTCTCAGTTTCGGTTATTACCTCCATGTCCGTTTTTTCACTTTCATAACTAGATTTTTAAAAAAATTCGATTTTACCCATTTTTTGGTGTTGAACAACCGAAATAAAAAAAATTTTGGTTTTTCAACAACCGAAAATGGGAATAGGTCTTTTAACCATCCCGCTCTAACCAAAATTAGGGTTTTTGGGTGTTGAAAAACCGAAAATCTAATTTCGGTTGTTCAACACCCGAAATTAGTCGGGGCTCCTTTAAAAAAAAAAAAAGACAGAACTGTTCTTAGGCTGTTTCGGTCAAAGAACATCTGAAAATACTCCGTCCCCTTCTTTTCCAATTTTTCTTACATTTAAATTTGGACACTAGCATTTTGATAGAGAAATAATGACATTTGATGCATTTGGAGTTCATTTGGTAGATTCCCAATTTGTAGTGAAGGCATGTATTATTTGAGATTTTTATAACTTTAATTTTGGGATTTTTATAACTGTGAGTTTGTGGTGTCTTTTTAATTTTTGAATGATACACATGAGTTATTGATTTATGTTTGTTAATTATTTATTGTTTAAGAATTTGTAAATTTGGGGTTATTGAGAACTTCAAATTTGGGGGTTTTATTATAAATCGATATCAATAACTGAATATAGTTAATTGTGTTGTTGTGTCAATGCGTATGACAACATATTTTGAATATTACGAGAGATTTCTATTATGTTTTTCAGCCTTTTGGATGTTGTTTGTATCATTTTTCGTTTCGAGGATTTCGTTATTCAGTAGTTGAACATGGTTGTGTATTATGGCTGTATGGAAATGAATGCATCTATAAATTGAAATATAGAAGTATAAGGCTTGGTACAACCGAGTGTCCCATCCTATCATACGCAATGTCGCTAACCCACCTATTGATATTTTGCAACCTCTTAACCAGGAAGAAGAAGAGGTGGTCCCTGCACATGCACCACAGTATATAATGAGACTTCGATGTTATGAGGATGATTTGGTATGTATATTTTAACCTACAAATTGCTTTAGTTTTGTATTTGCCAATCAGTTTGTATGTTTGTTAACCTACAAAATGTTTTTGCAAGTTAGTGCAGTTCAGGCTAGTACAACCATGTTAGCAGAGGCACTTACACTTAGACAGAAGTGGTACCGTGAAGTATATAATCGCGTTATCAACGCATTTGAAATATTGTCTGAGTTTGTGCCAGTCATACGGAAGATATAGAAGCCAGGATGGAATTGTTACAACGTGAAGTTAATGAAGAAGCTGTATATAAGAGGGCGGACAAGATGTAGTGCGTGAGAGTAGTCGGGCTGCTGTTGATGACTTGGCTCCATCAACACAACCTGCAGTTGAGAAGCGTAGAAGACATAACACGAGACAGAAGCAATATCAGCCAAAGAGAAGGCGACATCCATAATTGTATTTTTTTGGCAATGCAATGGTTATTTTTACCGTTGTAATATTATGAAATGACAATGCAATGGTCATTGAATACATTTGTATTGTTTCTTAAGGATGTTATAAATGACTCTATTTTTTTGAGAATTATTTGTACTTGGTCGTGCTATACATAGGATGTGGTTTCTATAAGGTTGCAACCTTAAACAATCCAATTAAGGTGCACCTCCTAATTTTATCATAACATGTATTAAGGTTAAGATAAAATGCATCTAAAAATGCACCTCCTAATTTTATCATAACATGATTTAAAAATCTATTTTCATATCTAATTATAAAAATTTAAACTTTAAAAATGTTAAAATCAAGTAGATCTATAAACATATTAAAATCTTGAACAACCGAAATTGAGATAATTGAAATAATTTTAGTTGTAAAATATTGTTTTGAACACTATTTTGAATGTTAAAAAATGAATGTTCAAGTAGATCTATAAACATAACATTGTAAAATACTGTTTTGAACGTTTAAAAATGAAAAAAAAATATATTTTCCGCTGTTGAACAACCGAAATTCTAGCAATTTTGGTTGTTCAACAACTGAATTGCTGTCTGTAAAAATCCAAGGAGCTTTTGGAATTCGCAGACAACAATTCGGTTGTTGAACAACCGAAATTGCTATAATTTCGATTGTTCATTCCGGTTGTTGAACAATCGAAATTATAGCAATTCCGGTTGTTCAACGGCTGAAAATGTTTTTTTCTTCATTTTTTAACATTCAAAACAGTATTTTACAATGTTATGTTTATAGATCTACTTGAACATTCATTTTTTAACATTCAAAACAATATTTTATAACGATCTAACTCGAGAATTCTTGAGTTGAACCAGTCGGCTTGGGATTGGTCCAAGTTGGATTTAAAACTATGACATAGATATTGTTAAGTTTTTTTTTATTTTCCATACAACGCTTGTTTGTGTCATTTCCTTTCCATCTTAGGAAAGTATTTTGTAGGGTCGTTCTTTTATAAAGTCACGCCTCAAATCTCATAAATAATTAAAAATTAAATTGTAGTTGTGCACCAAACAAGCTGCAAATTGTTCATATCCTCTTGGAAGGAATAGATTCCTAGCCATATATATAGCAATTTCGGCTGTTCATAAGCATTTTTTAAATCACTCATTTCATTAATTCAACACAAGATTGACGGCATCTAAATCACTCATTTCATTAATTCATCAAATTGTTAATTCTATTAAAAAATATAAGATTGACAACAAATAATTCACTCTATTGGCTCTCTACATGTCCTCCTATTATGACCCACTGTACGCATCATTTGCATTTCATAAGCCTGGTGATGGGTTGTTCAGTCTCAGATATTTTTTGTTGCTTTTTCGGTCTACCAGGAAGGCATGTCGTCCTTGGTGGCAACACTGTACGATTGATCATACCAGTCAACTCAATATCATCCAGGACAGGCTTAAAGGGAGTTTGAAAGGCCCTTTTAAAGGTTTCAACTGTAAAATAATGAAGGCAGTATGCTGTTGGATCCAAATGCATATGGTTAATAGCCGTAATCGCATGAATACACGGTATGCCACTCAGTTGCCATTTTCTCCAACAACATGTCCAAAAAGTTAAATCGACAGCGTACTTCTTCCCAAGATAGTGGATCTCAAGCTGTGTATCCATGGCGGATATAACTATCTGTAAAATTCTAGGCTTCATCTTTCGCAAGTCCAGTAAATCTTGGGCTTTTGGTACAAGCTGGCCGCTCCAACTATTACCTAACTCCCTCTTCTCTTCAAACCTGATCATCAACTGTAACCTTATTTCTTCACACATTGTAATGATCGGCTTATCTCGAGTAGACATTATCTAAGCATTGAATGACTCGACTATGTTAGAGGTAAGATGATTGTATCTTGTCCCTGGAAAATAAGCATCTTCCCAATATTTAGAAGGGATATTCTTAATTCACTCATATGCATCTCTGTCAGCACACTATATGTCAAACATAATTTTTTCAAACCCACTTTACAAGCAGCCTTCCAAAACAATATCAGCAATACTTCGTTATTGGCTGACTTTTTCATGAAGCCCTTGAAGTTCTCTCCCATATGTCACATGCAAAATGCTGGAAAACACGTGGGAAAGCATTTTTCTATTGCTTCTAACGAGCTTTTCTGTCACTCTGATATAATTGTTAAGGCAGGCAGATTAGAAAACGCATATAATATCTCACTCAGTACACTAAAAAACCAATACTAACTTTGGTAATTCTCCTTCTCGACCACTACAAATGCCAATGGAAAGAGCTCATTATTTGCATCTCTAGAAATGATGCACAATAATATGTCTTGATACTTTACTTTTAAGAATGTATCATCAATACCAATTAGTGGCCTGCATCCATTAACAAAACTCATGATGCATGGACGATAAGCAATGAATAGTCATTTGAACCTGCATTCATCTGTATCAATGCAAACTACAGTTCATGGGTTAGTTATTTGAAGCTTCTCCGCATAGAAGGGGAGGCCATGATATTGTTGTTCATGTGATCCATCTATCATCTCTTTAGCAACCTCTTTTTCCCATCAAGCTTGCATGTAGGAAAGCCTGACACCATGATTGTGTTGACCACTACATGTGTACTCCTTATCCATATATTTAACTTTGAAGTCAGTCATACTGCCAACTCGTAAGCACCGCACTTGTCATGTGCATCCCTCTGCCTTATAACTTGCCCATACCCGTCCCAATTCACTTTTGTCAAACTTCATAACAAATTTATTGTGAATTGCAAAATCTACAAGATGATGCCGACATTTATTGACACTTTCAAAATATTGTCCTATATTCAATTGAACCTCATTACCAACTCCTCCTATACATGGGCTCTCTAGCGTTTCAATATCTTTCATATGACGCTTTAGTACAAGCTCAGGGTCAGGCGCCACTTGAATGTATTGATCTTGATCAGGTAAAGTATTACGCCGACTGTTGACAAAAGATATAGTGTAAGATGAAGCAACAATAAAATTTCTATAAATATAAAAGAATAAATTAAAGCAAATTGCAGATGAAAAGTAAATTATAGATATACCAGTTTCTTGAAGATGGACCTTCACGAATAGATTCCCATTCTGGCTCCATTGTAGATGCAATATATACAACAATTTTCGAAGATTCCCCTCCCAACATAAAAGATACATCTACATCATCACTTACATCAATCAAATCAACCCCATTAGGAAGACTTGTGTTGTGGTACATAATAGTTAATTTGTTTGGATCACATAATGTTAAATTACCAAAATGACTTTTTATTTCCTCCAAATAACTATTTCCATTATACTTCGTAACCTTCAATTTTCCCCCTTTGTAAAAGTTACGATTGTCATCTGCATTCGTCTCAAATGACCCCTCATATCGGAATACCAGTTGCACTCCCTCAGTAACCATCGTCAATGCTACTGTATTAAATGAATAGCAAAATTTGTGTCACAATAAATTGATACAATCAAGAATGCAAAAATTTTGGATATTTCTAACCACTTTAGGGTCCATAAAAAGTGAGTATTACATAACAAATTCAAATAGTGTACTACTATAAAAGGAAAAATAATCAATAAACAACAAAAATAACAAATACTGAAACAAACTCCAAATAAACGACAAATATTAACACAAACCAACAAGTTCAACAATATTTACCCAATACAATAAATACAATGTATCAACATAAAACAAACAATACATATTTATACAAACAACAAATAATTATACAAAGAAACACGTTCATCAATATTCTAACAAATATTATTTATTAATCAACAATACATAAAAATTACAAATATAAAAATATGATATTCTATTATACTCATTGCGACAAAACTAACAAAAAACAATCAACAACATAAGACAAGAGTAAGTACCGTACCAATCACGACCGCGACCAATCTCGTGGGATACAGTATTGGGGGAAAGTAAAAGAGGTATGGATCCATATATGGTACTATATTTCCTGTTTTTTCCCAACTTTATACCCTAAAAACTTTTCTTACAGTAAAAACACGCGAAGTATTAGCGTGAACATTTTCAGGTAATCAAAAGCCAAAGTTCATAATTTTTTGGTTGTTCAAAAACCGAAATCATGTTTTCGGTTTTTGAACAACTGAAAATATAATTTCGGTTGTGAAAACAACGCACTCCACAGTTTCGGACTTTGAACATCCGAAATTAGGTTTATGGTTGTTGAACAACCGTAACTAGAGCGGGAAGGTCAAAAGACCTATTCCCATTTTCGGTTGTTGAAAAATCGAAATTTTTTTTGATTTCGGTTGTTCAACACCCGAAAATGGGTAAAATCGTCTTTTGTAAAAAAACTCGTTATGAAAGTGTAAAAACGGATATGGAGGTAATAACACAAACTGAAAGGTGGATCTGTAATAACGCATAATATAACGGATATATACGTAATTTTCTCTAAAAAGTAATACAACAAGCATTTATTGCTAAAAAGCCAAAAAGACAATACATCTTCTCTTTTTCTTGTAAAGAAAAAGGTAATAAAACAAATATTTTTTGTCAAGAAAACAAAATAAAAGGTATAAAAAAAAAAAAAGGAACTAGCAGCATAATTTTCTTATTAAAAAAAAAAAGTAATACAACAAGCAAAAAAAAAAGGTAATACAACATCTTCTTTTTTTTTTTTGTCAAAAAAAAAGGTAACACAACAAATATTATATTTTCTCATTAAAAAAAAATACAACAAGTATTTCTTGTCAAAAAAATAAAATATATTTCTTAATACAACAAATATTTTTTAATACAAACTACGAATAACTAATCTAATTATAATTTTTATTTTTATAATATGGCAAGCTTTAACATAAATTTGGGAATATTAATTTTAAGATATAATTCATACACATTTGAAATATCTCTTTGTCTCTAACAATCTCTTCCATTATATATATTCTAGAATTCTAAAAAATTATATTTTTGAAAATTTAAAATGTTATTTCGAAAATTGATGTGCATTTGAATAATTTCTATATTGATAATCAAAAAAATAATTTATTTATTTATTTGCATTATAAATCTTGTAATGTATTATTTTTCTTACACTTGTCAACAATGCATTTTAAATTAAATGATATTATAAAATATTTTAAATTTGTTATTATTTATATAATAAAATATAAACCAACAATTTTCTTTGCAATATATAATATTATAGTTAGATAGGTTGTAATAATTTTGGATTATAGTTAGTTAAGTTGTAATAATTTGGTCTTTTTAGTGGATTAGGGTTTTCCACCAATTTGAGATTTTAGTGGCCATTTTTCATCGATGTAATCTATTATTTATTGTATTCTATATATGATTATATATTTTATCCATGGTAATTCTATGTTTTTTGTTTTATGTGATGCAAATTTAATGGTTAACATAAGTTCATACAAGGAACGGACATCTTAATTATTCGCAAATTGATTAAAAATGAAAGTTAATAATGTAATACCCGTATTTCTTATTGGATTCTTAAAAAATAATATTTGTAATGAATTTTTATATTTTTTTTGGATTTGTTTTTAGGTTTAATCAGACCGATTCGACTGATTCCCAATCCGGATTACCGATTCACCAATCCGGATGGGTCTTTGAGGTTCTCGATCTGGGGCACCGATCCTTTTTTTAAACCACTGATTGAGACAGTGAGAGCCAAGAGGGAAAACCTTGTGAGCAAACCCTAAATCTAAGAAAACCCTGCAACTCCTATAGCCATTAAACCTAACATTCAAGCTTAGATCCAAGAAAATCGTAGTTCAACCAAGTCAAGGCTTGGTCATTTTCTAAAAGAGACACAGATGATGCACGATGTAAATGCAACAGTTTTGATACGGGCGAAGCCCCAAAGCCTCGGGTGTCTTGCGCCAACTGACCCAGCCAGGTATATTTCTATCCCTATTTTTATTTCTTTAGTTATTTTGTTAGAATTAGGGCTGTTTTATTGCATTTTGTTTAGTATTTCTTACGCCGGATCGATGTTGGCTTTGCCATTGATCCGAGAGCAGATCTATTCATTTATGAATAGATATGTTCTTCGATTGTAATTCGATTAATCCCACTCTCTATCAAAATTAATAATTGAGGTTGTAGTGTTGAATCAAACGATCTTTAGTTGAAGATGACTTAAGATCTACTCCAGTTTGCGCTGTGAACAGTGAGAGAGAGAGAGAGAGAGAGAGAGAGAGAGAGAGAGAGAGAGAGAGAGAGAGAAAGAGAGAGAGAGAGAGAGAGAAAGAGAGAGAGAGAGAGAGAGAGAGAGAGAGAGAGAGAGAGAGAGAGAGAGAGAGAGAGAGATGCCTATTGTCTTTGTATATTTGTTAAAGATAGAGAAGTCCAATATATTTGTATATGGGATTATTTAAAAAGAGATCATTTATCTTTTGTACATGGAGGTCACAGTCATTTTTTTTTATAAGTAAGTGGGGGAGAATGCCTCCAACCCGTTTTTCATTAATAAAAAACAAGGAAGAAATAGTTCATTCTTTTATAACCCTATAATAGGGCAGTTGTGCTAGATCATGAAGTAAATGCGAGGACATAAAGTCTGACAGTCAAGACCTCCAAACAGTAGCTTTAGAACTATCATGAACCCGGCCCCCAACCCCTATTTCGTACTCGATGAAGGGTGACCGAGTGCGGGTTCGTGATCCCAAGTGTAGCGTATGTCACTTAGGTTGGAGTGGACTCAACACTTTAGTATCGGCGATCAAAGCAAACCATGAAAAGAACTAAAATAGTACTTCTATGTACGTAAGGATATTTAAAATTTGGAGAATCCATACATCATTAAAAATGTACTACATGGAGCTTTTCCAATATATTACATATGAGTATATGGCACCAAGGCCCAATAGTACATACTTTCCAATAGTATATCGCGCATAGTTGCGTAGCACCGTCTACATAACACTACGACATTCACATGAAAATCATCACATAATACTCACATTTATCACTTATCAAAGATGTTACATAGCTACTTGAATCGCGTGATGAGTAATTCTTAGAAAGAGGGCAGGAGACGAGCATATCACTAATTCTGTAAAGTGCAACAATGACATACCCCTCTTCTCGGGGACGTGATTTCTCAATCTAGGGAGAATTTCAAAATACTTTAAACATGTAAGATTAAGTTCATGCCCAGGGCTTTAAAGTGGACGTGATTTGAAGAAATTTAAACGACTTCTGATAGGTCAAAAGCTCGGCTCAAAACGATTGAAAGTTGCTGAAATTTCCTGCAATAGTGGGTAGTGATGTACCCACACATTTCAAGGCATAACTCTCAATTTATGGAGAATTTTCAAAATTATTAAAACACTCAACTTCATGCTTATTCAATGATCTTTCAAATGGTGGCAGTTTGAAGGTGTTTGGACACCGTTTGATAGACCAAAGGTGTGACACAAAAAGAGTCACGATTGGGGCATATCATTTGATCCATATCAAATTTTAATATAATATAAAAAGTAAACTTAAAATAGACACATATATATTTCATTTAAGACTAACTTGGACCCATTTGGGCGCCGTGTGGTCACCGAAAAGTCCAAGGCAAAGACCCTCATAGTTGCTGTAAAATCCCTTTTCATCCCATATTTTAACATGATATCCAAATGATACACACCATTTTACAAGCCAAAAATAACACCCAGCTCAAGCCTTATTCATGTCAAGCCTTTTAAGCAAGTTTTACAAGGAAACTACTCTATAAATTTATCAAGTTCATTACTCAATGCTCAGTCACTCATTCAAGCCCCTTTTTATTCATTTATATTCATACACCTCATTCTATCATCTTGCTCTTCAAATCAACTTAAATTTAAATCCTATGAAGTGAATCAATGCACGGCACTAAACCTACTTACCTGGTGTTCACAATGTTTTCAAATCTCCCACTCGTGGGCCACCTTGAGCTCTAAGCAATAGCTTCTTCAATGTAGCAGTTAACTCTCTCCCGTTCTAGAGAGAGAAAGTGCAAGGAAAAAGTGAGGGGAACCACGGTTAAAAGGGGAGGGGAGAGGGCTTAAGTACCCAAGGTAGGTGAAGGTCACTATAGCTAACGTATATGCCTCTGACAAGTACGGCACTGACAAGTGCGGTGCTGCCAGTGGTCACATCTTCCCTCTTCACATACGGCATTAACTCTTCAATGCCTGCACGTGCGACGATGCACCAAACGGCACTACACTCGCAGTGATGCCTTCCGCACATGGTGTTGCTCTTTCTTCTCTCTCTCCACAGTCGGCGTTAGGCCTCTTTCACAGACGGTGATGCTCATCCCTATCTTCACTCGTGGTGTTGACTCTTCACGCATGGCACTGACTCTTCATGCGTGGTGCTGACTCCTCACGCACGGCGCTGACTTTTCACGCACGGCGCTGATTCTTCACGCGTGGTGCTGACTTTTCACGCACAACGCTGATTCTTTCTCTCCTCTTCACTTTACAGATGGCACTAGGTCACAGCCGGCGCTAAG
Source organism: Amborella trichopoda (assembly GCF_054954075.1). Lineage (NCBI taxonomy): Eukaryota > Viridiplantae > Streptophyta > Magnoliopsida > Amborellales > Amborellaceae > Amborella > Amborella trichopoda. The sequence continues at coordinate 20,742,483 of NC_142347.1, read as the reverse complement.
CTCTTATACACGCGCGGCGATTCTCCAAGCGGCACTAGGCCTCTGTTTCACCCTCCATCGCCATGCACATCTTTGGACTGGGAGAAAATTGTGGTCCTTACAAGAACTAAATGAAACTTACTTAACATGGGCATCAACTACCATATTGGCTTCACTAAAATGGAGGTCACAATCATTCCCACTCATTAGATGCCAAATTGGATGGCTAGGTTGAGTCATGAAGTCTAAGAATTTCTTCTTTGGAACTTTGTATCATCCAATGACACTCTTATAACCACCCCATTTTGAAATTTAAGAGACAAGAATAATTATTACTTCTATGGACACAAGTTAAATAGCCCCTTTTTTTTGGTGTGGTTTGCATAAGGTTGCAACCTGAAACAAACCAATTACAACACACCTCGAACCTTTATCATAAATATAATTTTGATATAAACAATTATAAGTATAGCTTGAGAATCTATTTTTATCTCTAATTATAAATTTTGAACCCTAAAATTGGTTTAGATCAAGTAGATCTATAAACACATGAAAATCTTGAACAGTCTAGATAATGTGTTGCAAGATATACTAATTCGTGGACGCGAAATCTCATTTTTTCTTTTCATATTCATACATCTCGATGTTGAGGTAATCAATTAGAGGGTTTTTCAGCATCCAAACAATATTTTATGATGGATTTTCGATGTGCACCTTTAATTCTACATTTTAAGGTTGCAACGTTATATAAACTTTTTCCTATAGATAATCCCGTTGTATATTTGTATGTGTATATCTATGTGAAGAGAGAGAAAGATGTCCAATGTGCTTTTTGTGTATATAAGAGGGACAGGTCCAATGTGTGAAAGAGAAAAAGCGTACACAAAGATGACTATTAGTATCACCAAAGTAGTATACAAAATCAGAAAAATCAGTGCTCCCTCATTTTTCACGGTAATGTTTTTTGTAAAGATACTGTATCAAAATTAGTATAAAAAATAGTATCAAAGTTAATTTCAATAGACACTTAGAAAAGAAACAACATCTCAATTTTCAATATTTTTGTAAAATATTGAAAATATATAATGTACTACCCTTATTTTTTTAGAAACTAAACATAATAATATTTTTTAAAATATTTTATAATTTTTAGGCTGAGATTACGCAGTCGATTCTACAAGCCAGACCACCGATCAAGTTATCATTTTTGAAAGCCTTCCCTTGAATAATACCCACCAAAAACTCCCACTTGCCAGAGAGAGTTGTTTTAGAGAAGGATGGGTTTTTATGACTCAACCTACTTATATGTATATATGCGGCTCCACTAAAATTCATTTTAGATATTTTTTAAAATTTTTTTATAGATTCATCAACTAGGCCAAGACAAACATAATTCATAAATATGAAAAGAAAAATACATTTTAAAAATTTAAAATATAAATTTGTAATATTTTTTTATGCACTTTAGACGATATTTTATCCCCATCTTATTTATGGACAATGCACTTTTAGATGATGTCCATAATTAGGATGGACGTTTGTTTATCAGGGGGCTCTTGCTGACTCGTCAAACAATTTTCCTAGACCGTACACTTTCGAAAGAGTCCTTGAGAAAGACCGCGCAAGACTAGAGATCCGTTGCAAAAGAGCAGTGCCCAGAAAATCTCAAGGCATGAGAGCTCCTCCTGCCTCAAAAACTCTATTCTTCATCTCTCTCTATCACAATCTAGGTCACCCAAAATTGACAGAGACCTTGGAATCCACCGAGCTATGTTTGAAGAAGATGGTGATTTCAAAAAACGTAGCCACTCTTTTACCCTCACCCAAAAGCTCATCCTCAATTCCTGTAAAAACTCATCAATTAAATATACTAAAAGACTGGGTTTATGTCTATTGAGTCAAGGTTATAATGGTTGGGAGACAGTAAGAAAGTGGGTTTGGATTATGGGTTTTAATTCAGATCTATAAATGATTTGGAGTGTTTTGGAGATGGTTGGATTGGGGACTTCGAGCACAATTCTCAGTTGGATGCTTTGATTAATTTTTGTGCTGATTCAAAGACGATTGGAAATGGTTGTTCTTCCAGATTAGCTGAAAAAGAAGTTAATTTGGGCATGGAAGCAAATGATTGTTCTTCCGGATTAGCTGAAAAAGAAGTTAATTTCGACATGGAAGGAGAGAATACCGAGGCTTTAGTGAGAGAAAGGGGCTTGCTTCGAAATGATGGTTGCTCCGGATTAACTGAAAAAGAAGTTCATTTGGGTGACGAAGAAGAGATGTTTGAATTTTTAGGGAAAGGAAGGGGCTTGCTTGGTTTCTTCTGGATTGGCTGATAAAGAAGTTAACTTTGATAAAGGAGAAACTAGTGAGTCTTTACCGAGAGATGCAGGCAAAAATAGTGGTCGTTCTGAATTTTTGGAGAGAAAAAAAGCTGGGCAATGTGTTGACACGTACTGTTATGAAGCCTTATGTGTCTTAGCCTACATTGTAGAATCCAATATATCAAACGGTCATATAATCCAATGTCAATATGAACATTGGATATCCATGAGATCTAAACGAGTGGTTCCCTGATCTCAGGGATATCCAACGTTCATATGGACATTGGACCATATGACCGTTTGATATATTGGATTCCCACAATATAGGTTAAGACACGTAAGACCTCATAGCCATACATGTGATAGCCGAGTATAATAAGTCACATGCATAGTCTCACTTTTGAGAATTAACCTTTAAGAAAATATTTTATCATGAGGTTTTTCTCACGCTTTCGCGGATATGCCTCGCATAACAAATGCCCATCATGAGGATTTTCATACTAATACGGATTTATCACTCATGAAAACTGACTGACTTAAACATTTTTAAGTCCAATTAAGCTAGTGTGCTTAGACAATAGTTCAACACTTAAACCCTTTGTTAATGGATCAGCGATCATATCTGATGAGGGCAAGTAACTAACAATTACTTCACCTTTTTTAACTACATCCTGAATGCAGTGATATTGGACATCTATATGTCTTTCTTTGGAGCTATTTGCTCCAATTTGAATTAATTCACTTGCAGCTTGATTATCACAAAATATTTGGATTGGTCCGTTGATTAATTGCAGCTTCAAGTTATTTATGAAACTCTTTATCCAGATGGCAAAAGTACAAGCAGTGCTACATGCAATGTATTCTATTATGCTTCTTGTGTGTACCTAGCTATACACCCTTATTTCTTGCTAGACCAAGAAACAGCTGCTCCTCCAAAGATGAAAATATATCCTGAGGTGGACCTACTATCGTCCTCATCCTCAATAAAATCTGCATATGAATATCCTATAACTTTAAGCTTATCAGCTTGAAAACACAATTTTAGATGCTTTGTTCCCTTAATGTACCTTAGAATTCATTTTACTGCTTTCCAATGCGCTATGTTTGGATTACTTTGATATCTACTAACAAGTCCTATGATATAACTCAAGTCCGGTCTTGTACATCTTACTGCATATACCAAGCTACCAATAGCTTATGCATAGGGAATGTTAGGTTTTTCTTGTCATTCTACTGGAAAATTCTTCCTAAACAACTTTACTTCCTTTTCAATAGGAGTAGACAATGATTTATAATTTTCTATTTGAAATCTTTTGAGAAAAGAGTCAAGATATCTCTCTTAGCTCAAGCACAACATTTTTTATTTTCTATCTCTAGTTATTTTTATGCCTATTACATAAGATGCTTCTCCCATATCTTTCATCTCAAATCGAGAAGAAAGCCATGACTTAGTCTTATCAATTATTTCTAAGTCATTTCCAGCTATTAGGATATCATTTACTAATAATGAGAGTATTGTGAATTTACTCCCACTCTTCAAGACATACACACAATGGTCCAATCTATTTACTTCATATCTCATCTGTAGGATGGCATCATGAAATGTTAAGTACCATTGCCTGGAAGAATGTTTTAAACCATATAAAGACTTATTTAATTTGTATACTTCATTTTATTGGTCTTTAATTGTTAAGCCCTGAGGTTGTTACATGTAGATGGTTTCCTTTAGTTCACCATTTAGGAATGCAGTCTTTACATCCATTTGATACAGTCGACCCACTTCTTTAAGTTGGATGGATCAGGTTTTCTACCTGTCTACAGTTCATAAGGGGTAGAATCTATTGCCTTAGTTGGAACCCTAGTAAGAATATACATGGATGTGCTTATTGCTTCTCCCCAAAAAGTCTTGGGTAGATTAGCATGAATAATCATGGATCTAGTCATTTCTAAAAGGGTTCTATTGCATCTTTTAGTTATTCTATTTTGTTGTGGCGTATAAGGCATAGTAGTGTGTCTTTTAATACCATATTCTTGACAATAAGTATTACAAGCTTTGGATGTGTATTTACCTCTCCTATCAGTTCTAAGAACTTTGATGTTCCTACTCAATTGGTTTTCTACTTGCCTTTTATATATTTTAAATTTTTTTAAAGCTTCTGATTTATGGTGGATTAGATAAACATATCCAAATCTGAAAAAATCATCAATAAAGATGATAAAGTATGACAACCTTTTATGAGTTTTAACATTAAGGGGCCTACAAATGTTTGAATGAACCATATTCAATAACTCATTAGCTTTCTTTTCTTTATTGAATGATTTCCTGGTCATTTTTTCAAACAAGATGTGCTGACAGGTTGGAAATTCGACATTATTTAGATTTGGAGTAAGACATTTATTTATTAATATATTTATTTTGCCTTTTCCTATGTGGTCAAGCCTAAGATACCAAGTATATGCATTAACAACCATTGCACAATCAACATAACCAGAATAAGTTGAAATTTTATTATCAGCTTTCTTATTTACATGAAGAAGGAACAAGTTGTAGTCATCAACCAAGTATCCCCAAACATAAGTTTGTCCACGCTTTTCGATTGATACTTTCAATGATCGGAAGCAGATTTCGAAACCCTTTCTAATGAGTAAGGGCACAGATTAAGTATTTCGTCTCATAAAAGGGACAAAATATACATTAGTTAATATAAGGTCGATTGTCTCTATATACAACCTCCAAGTTCTTACATCAATACATTAGAATAGGTGTTGTCTCCTGTGTAAATGCATTTCTCCTTAGATTTTTTTTATTTGAAGTCCTCGAAGAGGCCTTTTGAGCTTATGATATGCCGATTAACACCTGAGTCTAACCACCATCCTTTGATGTCATGGTCTGTCATCAGGCACTCAGAAATCACACAAATGACTTCACGTCTCTTGCTTTCATTTCCGTTATTATTTGGATTTTGCTAGTTTCTATTATGTGAGCAGTGGTTCTTGAAGTGACCTGGTTGACCACATAAGAAGCATTTGGCAGTCCTAGTTTAGATATTTTGTTGTAGGGCTTAGTTCCTCTATTTTTTAACCTATTGTTCATCTTATTAAACTTCCCATAAAATTTAAGCTTGGGTTGGGTAGTTTTGGAAGATTTTTGAGCAAGCATAAGCTCACTCATTTTATCTTTGTTCATATGTTCTTGTTCTAAGGCTAGTTGCATAGGTAGGGCCCCAAATGTAAGAAATTTGACACTCAACCTAAATGCAATTGTTACCATCCTCCATAAAGGTGGAATATTATTTAAGATTGTGGAAACTTGCATGTGGTCCCTAGCAATGGCTAAGTCCTTAGCCATAACAAGCATTTTGTTTATATGTTCCACTACATTATTACCTTCCTTCATCTTGAATGAGTTATAGTGCTCTCATAGAAATTGGAGGTGTATTTCAAAGGTTGAGTCATATTTAGTTTTTATTGCTTTCAGCATGCTCTTTTATGTTTCATGATGCTCAAAAACCTTAATAAGGTCATCTTGGATAAAAGTTAATATATAAGTTTTTGCTATGAGGTCATCTTCTAAAAAAATTTCTAAATTTTTCTTTTCTTCTTCAGTTGGTTTATAACCAAAGAGAGGAGTGTCGTGAGGTTGGTGATTGCAGAGCTCGAATTTTTATCCCTTCACATTTTAGAGAGAAAGAGAGAAGAAGAATTGTATGCCTTTTCTTTATTGTATACATCCTATCTCTGACTTCCCATTTTATATGGAGAAGAAGGGATAATCGTTGTATTTTTCCAATGGGTCTCTGAGAACGAGGGGTTCCCTGATCTCAGAGATATCCAACATTCATATGGAGGTTGGACCATATAACTGTTGGATATATTGGATTCTCAGAATTTATGTTAAGACACGAAAGACCTCATAACCATACGTGTCAACATTTCCTACTTGGTTATGACGGCCAAGCATAATAAGTCATATACATACTCCCACTTTTGAGTATGACCTTTAAGGAAATATCTTGTCATGAGATTTTTCTCACGCTTTTGTGGATATGCCTCATAACAAATGCCCATCATAAAGATTTTCACGTTAATGCGGATTTGTCACTCATGAACACTAACTGACTTAAATATTTTTAAGTCCTATTAAGCTAGTGTGCTTCGACAGTAATACAACACTTAGACCTTTTGTTAATGGATCAACGATCACATCTGATGATGGTAAGTAGCTAACAGTTACTTCACCTTTCTCAACTACATCCTAAATGCAGTGATATTGGACATCTATATGTCTTCTTTTGGAGCTATTTGCTTCACTTTGATTTAATTTAAATGTGGTTTGATTATCACAAAATATTTTGATTGGTTTGTCGATTATTAGCAGCTTCAAGTCATCTATGAAGCGTTTTATCCAGACGGAAAAAGTACAAGCAGTGTTACATGCAATGTATTCTGCATCCTATATGTACCTAGCGACACACTCTTTTTTCTTGCTAGACCAAGAAACAACTGCCCTCCAAATAGCAAAATATGTCCTGAGGTGGATTTACTATCATTCTTATCCGCAGCAAAATCTGCATGTGAATATCATATAACTTCAAGCTTATCTGCTTGAAAATATAATTTTAAATGCTTTGTTCCATTAAGGTACCTTAGAATTCTTTTTACTACTTTCCAATGAGTTATGCCTGGATTATTTTGATACGGCATAACTCAAGTCTGGTCTTGTACATCTTACTACATGTACCATGCTACCAATAGCGTGTGCATAAGGAACGTTAGGTTTTTCTTGTCCTTCTACCGGACAATCCTTCATAGACTACTTTACTCCCTTTTCAACAGGAGTTGACATTGATTTACAATTTTCCATTTGAAATCTTTTGAGAATAAAGTCAAGATATCTTTCTTGGCTCAAGTACAACATTTTTTATTTTCTATCTCTAGTTATTTATATGCCTAGGACATAAGATGTTTCTCCCATTTTTCATATCAAACCGAGAAGAAAGCCATGACTTAGTCTTATCAATCATTTCTAAGTCATTTCCAACTATTAGGATATCATTTACAAATAATGAGAGTATTGTGAATTTACTCCCACTCTTCAAGACATACACACAATGGTCCAATCTATTTACTTCATCACATCTGTAGGATAGCATCATGAAATGTTAAGTATCATTGTCTTGAAGATTGTTTTAAACCGTATAAAAACTTATTTAATATGTATACTTTATTTTCTTGGCCTTTAATTATGAAGCCCTCAAGTTGTTTCATGTAGATGGTTTCCTTTAGTTCACCATTTAAGAATGCAATCTTTACATCCATTTGATAAAGTTCTAGGCCATAATATGCAACGATTGCCAAAATTATCCTAATGGAAATAAACGTTGCAACTGGGGAATAAGAGTCGACATAGTCGACTCCTTTTTTTTGGGTAAAACCCCTTGCTACTAACCTAGCTTTAAATTTATCAAGTGATCCATCAAATTTTAACTTCCTTTTAAGTACCCATTTAAAACCTATAGGTTTCCTATCTGATGGTAAATCACATAAATCCCAAAATTTATTTTTCTCAATAGAATCTTATTCTTCTCTCATGGCATTAAGCCATTTTTGATATTCTTGCGACTTCATAGAATCATTGAAGTTAAAAGGGCCATGGATTTCATCTAGGTCAATAAGGTTATCTGTCTCCTCACTCATATAGACGTAGTAATCATCATGATATGATGGAGGAGCTCTAGACCTCTTTTGACCACTTAACATTAGGTGTGTGGGTACTTTAACATCATCATATTGATAAAGGCTATCCATATCCACTGTAGACAGTGGTTCTAGGTCATCTATGATATTAAGTGGATTATCATTATCCACTATAGGTATGTTTTCTTCAATAAAATCTAGGAACACAACATCTCTACTTTCAATGAGTCCATTATCTTTATGATCAAATCGATACCCCTTTAAACCTGCAGGGTATCCTATAAAATTACAAATTAGAGTTTTGTTTTCTAACTTATTTTTATGCTGATATGGGATTATGACATGGGCAGTTGACCCCCACTTCTTTAAATTTGATATATTAGGTTTTCTACCTGTTCATAGTTCCTAACGGGTAGATTAGCATGAACCATCATGGATCTAGTCATTTCTAAGATGGTTCTATTACGCATTTCAGCTAATCAATTTTGTTGTGGCGTATAAGGCATAATGACATATCTTTTAATACCATATTCTTGATAATAAATATTGAAATCTTCGAAAGTGTATGCCTCTCCTATCAGCTCTAAGAACTTTGATGTTCCTACCCAATTGGTTTTCTACTTCTTTTTTATATATTTTAAATTTTTCTAAAGCTTCTGATTTATAGCGGATTAGATAAACATATTCAAATCTAGAAAAATCATCAATAAAGGTGATGAAGTATGATATCCATCTATGAGTTTTAACATTGAGGGGCCCACAAATTTATGAGTGGACCACATTCAATAACTCATTAGCTATCTCCTCTTTATTGAATGATTTTCTAGTCATTTTTCTAGACAAGAACTGCTGACAGGTTAGAAGTTCGACATTATTTAGATTTGGAATAAGACATTTATTTATTAATCTATTTATTTTGTCTTTTCCTATGTGGTCAAGCCTAAGATGCCAAGTATATGCATCAACAACCATTACACAATCAGCATATCTAGAATAAGTTGAAATTTTATTATCAGGTTTATCATTTACATGAAGAAGGAACATGTTGTGGTCATCAATTAAGTATCCCCAAGCATAAATTTGTCCATGCTTTCCGATTGTTACTTTCAATGATCAGAAGCAGACTTCAAAACCCTTTCTAATGAGGAAAGGGACATGTACAATATTTCATCTCATACAAAGGAAAAAGTATACATCTGTTAATACAGGTCGATTGTCCCTAGATACAACCTACAAGTTTCTACACCTAATACATCATAATTGGTGTTGTTACCTGTGTTAAATGGGTTTCTCCCCAGCTTTTATTTCTTTGAAGTCCTCGAAGAGGCCTTTTGAGCTTGCGCTATGCCGATTAACACCTTAGTCTACCCATCATCTTTTGATGTCAAGGTTTGCCATCAAGCACTCAGAAACCACACAAATGAATTCACGTCTCTTGCTTCCATTTCCGTTATTCTTTAGATTTTGCGGGTTTCTATTATGTGGCGCAGCGGTTCTTAAAGTGACTTGACTGACCAGATAAGAAGCATTTTGGTAGTCCTAGTTTAGATTCTTGGTTGTAGGGCTTAGTTCCTCTAGTTTTGAACCTATTGTTCTTCTTATTAAACTTTTCTTGAAATTTAGGCTTGGATTGGCTAGTTTTGGAAGGTCTTTGAGCAAGCATGAGCTCACTCCTTTTATCTTTATTCATATGTTCTTGTTCTAAGGCTAGTTGCATAGGCAGGTCTCCTAATGTAAGAGATTTGACATTCAACCTAAGTGCAATTGTTACCATTCTCCATGAAGGTGGAATGCTATTTAAGATTGCGGAAACTTGCATGCGCTCAGGGACTCCATTCCCAACAATGACTAAGTCCTTAACCGTAACAAGTATTTTGTTTACATGTTCCACTACATTATTATCTTCCTTCATCTTAAATGAGTTGTATTGCTCTAATAGCAATTGGAGGGGTATTTCAGAGGTTGAGTCATATTTAGTTTTTATTGCCTCCAACATGCTCTTTAATGTTTCATGATGCTCGAGCAACCTAGTACTTTCTAAGTTCTAATGAAGCTAAATAAGCCACCAAAATATTTGTTATGTGGTTAATGCATGTACAGAGAGAGCTGCAATTATTTCATGAATAATATCAATTATAAAGTGATGCCTTAAAAAAATATATGAAATATACAATCTCCCTATCTAAAAGTGAGCACTACAATTATCAAAGATAATACAAAATTTTCGCTTTATATTATTTATTTTGGGGTGCATGAGTAATATTATCAAGGATGTGTGAGCCCTTATAATAAAAGAGCAAATATCAAGTGCGTGATTCACTTTAGAAGAAAAATTAATTTCTACATCACACCAATGCAATAATGCATTCAAATATCAACAATACTAAAAATGAGCAAAATATGTCTTCTATTTTTTTTTTTTAAATAAAAATAGTAGCAATATATAAGGCAACAAAATAGCAAAAATAAAATAAAATATATTCAACATCCTTTCCCCTTTTTATTTTTTTTTATTTTATTTTGTTAAAGGGAGCCCAAGGGTTTGTGGGTTTCATGTATTGAAGAGAGAGAGACCGTTTTGGGTAAACTCTGAAAGTGAAATATGGCAGTTACCCACCTGGTTTCTTGGTGATAGACAATGGTTGGCAATCAATCTCCACCGACCAAGAGCCAGATCAAGAGTCCGAATCACTGGCAAGTGCCGATAACGAGATGGCTTGGCGGTTAGCCGGATTTTAGGAGAACATCTGTTATGTTCCTAGGCTTAGTTTATTTTTCAATAAAGTCTTGTGCTTAGCACGAACAGCTATTGTTTAGGTATTGTTCACTTGAATTTAGGAGTCTGTTGCTTAATGTTAGGAGTTGTGGTCGACGGTTTCTAATGGGTCTCCATGATACGTGTGGGTAGTTGTTGTAATGGGTCACATTCCTATTATATAGGGATTGTGGGTAGAATAATCAGGGAGGTGGTAGAGGGTTAGTAGGGGGCTATAAATATCTCATTGTAATGGGGAGAAAGGGGATAATTATCAATATCTTGTGCCTAGCACTTCATGAGATTTAGTTTCCCTCGAAGAAACTACTAATTGTCTCTCTCGTAAATACTCTATCTTGGGTAAAACGTTCCTCCCAAAATAGGTAAAAGTAAGAACAAAGGGTTGTCTCACTAGTTGAGATATCTAGCCCAGGATTTTGACGTAAACACTTTGAATGAACAACAACGTCAAACTCGCTCAACAAGTCGAGCCCATAACAACTTGCTATGTTTTCCTTCCCTTTCTTGTACTCAATGACGAAATCAAAGCCCATGAGCTTCATCAACCACCTATGTTGCGCTGGTGTGGTGATTCTTTGTTCCCATAGGTACTTTAGGCTCTGGTGATCGGTCCTTACGATGAACTGTTGCCCAAGTAAATATTACTGCCACTTCTGTACTGCAAGAACCAAAGCCAATATTTCTTTTTCATAAGTGGATAAAAACAAATTTCTACCATGTAAAGCCTCGCTATGAGTTGCTTCTCTTGCATTAACACCCCTCCGATCCCAGCTCCGAAAGCGTCACATTCAACGATGATTTTTTTTGAAAAATCAGGCAGGGCGAGCACTTGGGCTAGCTTCATTGCCGTTTTCAACTGCTCGAGCGATACCTCGGACTGCGGTTCCGACTTAAAATTATCTTTTTTTAACATATTGGTTAATGGGGCAGCAATTTTACCGTAATTTTGAATGAATTTTCGGTAATATCCTGTTAATCCCAAAAGCCATGGAGAGCTTTTAACCTTGTGGGCTTGGGCCAATTGGTCATGGCTATAATTTTTTCTGGATCCACGGCCATGCCATCTTGACTGATGAGGTGCCCCAAATACTTCACTTCCTGTTGCCCAGAAGCACACTTTTCGTTTTTTACAAATAACTGGTTAGTCCGTAAAACAGATAGTGCAAGACCAATATGCTTCAAATGGTTTTCCCAATTCTTGCTATAAATCAAAATGTCGTCAAAAAACACCAATATGAATTTTCATAGGTAATTTTTTAAAAGTAGAAGGGGCGTTCATTAACCCGAAAGGCATTACCAGAAATTTGTAATGGCCATGGTGGGTGCGAAAAGCGGTCTTCTCAACATCTTCTGGTTGCATGCGAATTTGGTGGTACCCTGACTGAAGATCAAGCGTCGTGAAAAAGGAGGCCCATGCAATTCACCCAAAAGTTCGTTAATATTGGATATGGGAAATTTATCCTTCACTATTTGTTGATTTAGAGCCCTATAGTCGATGCACATCCTCCCGAGTTGTCATGTTTTTTTACCAACAGCACCTGTGAAGAATAGGGGTGAAAACTTTGCATTATTTGTGCCGGTCTCACATTAGCTTGAGCCATTTAAAAAATAGGTGAAGGAAAATCCCAAAATGCAGGAATTAGTGACACGACTGGAACAAGGAGAGGCGTTGGGTCCATGGAGCTACAAAGAAGGAGTTTTATTCTTTAAAAGTAGAATTTTCTTGTTGGCCGGATCTCTTTTAATCCCTACCATTATGGAAGAGTTCCATTCCAGCACACATGAGGGGTTCCACAAAAATTTCCATCGAATAAAGTCCGCGTTTTACTGGAGTGGAACGAGAATGAAAATCCGTGATCATATTCAGCAATGTGATACATGCCAGCGTCAGAAATGGAAAAACACGTCACCGGCGGGGCTCCTCTAACCACTCCCAATTCCCCAACTGGCATGGACTGATTTGTCCATGGACTTCATTGATGGCCTTCCGAACTCAAATGGTAAAACTACTATTTTCGTGGTTGTGGACCGCCTATCCAAAGCCGACCATTTCATTCCAATCTTCCATCCCTATACAGCAACATCGGTGGCTCAGATATTTTTTAATCATATTTTTAAATTATATGGCATGCCTAAGTCCATTGTTTGTGATAGAGATCTAGGGTTTACAAGTGTTTTTTGGAAAGAACTCTTTAACTTGCAGGGCACCGCTTTCAACTACTCATCAGCCTATCACCCCGAAACCGATGGTTAGACGGAACTGGCGAATCATACAATTGAAATGAACCTCAAGTGATTTTCAAGTGACAACCCAAGGAGTGGGCCCGTTGGATTGCGTGGGTTGAGTACTGCTACAATACCAGCCTGCACACTGCTACAAAGAAGACTCCCTACGAGGTGGTCTATGGGCGTGCTCCACCCATGTTATTGTCTTACAATTCTTGGTACAACTCGAGTGGAGTCAGTTGATCGGGAACTCTAAGATCGGTACGTGAACAGTTGCAATTGTCCCAGAACCGAATGAAGAAAGCCTACAATATTCATCGAACTGAGAAGAACTTCAATGTGGGGGATTTAGTGTATCTACGCCTTCAGCCCTATCGCCAAGTTTCGGTCGCCCTTCAGAGAAATCTCAAGCTCTCACCACAATACTATGGATCGTTTGAAGTGATCCAAAAGATAGGACAGGTGACCTACAAACCCCAATGGTTCAAAAATCCATCCTGTGTTTTATGTGTCTTGCCTAACTGAATTTTGTGTGTATCTTTAAGAGTGCATGATTTTAAGTATCTGCATAGGCATGATTTAAAGTTTTAAACATCCAGATACATGTGAGCATATTTGAAAAGCTTAAGGATGTTTTCTACTGAATCTTCTTGAAACCATTGAGAATTTTTCTAGCATAGGTGCTTGGCCTAAGTTCTTTTAACTCTTAAAACCTTAAAAAGAGGCTAAAAGTGGTTGTTGTCTTTTGAACATCATTTTCAAAGCTTAAGTTTATACCTCTCTATTATTGACATCTTTGAAAATGGTTTTCATGTCACAATCTTTACTGACTGAATTAACTCTTACTGGGTTGTGAACTAAAATTTGAAGTATCCGACAATATGCTTCAAACCTCATATGATCGTCTTAGTTAAACTTAAAAGATGCTGAATACTAGAGCTTGTTGGATTCCAAATACTTTATTGAGGATTTTCTTTCACATCTTTTATAGGGACTAAAGACTTGATTGTCCTGGTAACAATGGTTATGCATGAGTATTTTAAGTATTTTAGGAGGTGGTCGGGTCAAACCTGAGGTGTTGGGTTCACTTGATGCTCTTTTAGTGCCGCTATTAAATTTGGTTTTACGAGTGGCCTCCTGCATATTAATTACTTTGCCGAGGTGTTTTTTTGTGTTTGTGCTTCAAGCTCTACTTATCTAGATCCTAAGGGTTCTTGGGTTCATTATCAAGATTTTGCGCACATCTCTTTTTTAATATTCTTCTTCCATGTTGCTTTTAGGTGATAATCATATGTAGTCAAATCGAAACATATTTCCTGAGACCCTATCTGTTTCTAGACTTGAAGTGCTCGTGGTAAGTCTATTTGAGTTGCTTCATACTACTTTGGCAGAACCATTATAAGTTCTGCCTAATTCAATGAATTAACATCAAAGTGTTTACAAATGTCAAAATGATCTTGGGCATTGAAGCTCAATTTTCTGAAAGCACGTTATGATTCCATGCAACATCTAGTGATCCTATGCAACTTTGCATAGGATACATACACAGACACATGTATATTAGGAGCCTGTGCCATTTGTTTTATTCTTCTCCCTCTGTTTTTCGTACCCCCAAGGTACATTTTTCGGATCCTAATCTAAGTTTCTTCATCCACACAAAATAAAAATTATGAGTTATCCTATCCTATTTGGTTCTTTAGAATTTGTTGAATAGTTGCTTATTTCTTGTGTTTTCAAAGAACATGTTATGTTGGTATGTTTCCCATTTTTTTGATGTTTAAACTATTTGGATAAAAATAAGAATGTGTTTGATTTCTTGTGATTCTTTTATTGATACCGGTGCCTTCTTTAGGCGAACCATCTTAAAGATGAAATGATGGTGGATCATCTTCATGGTGTTGCTAATGTCACTCTTGTGCTAGACTAGCTTCGAACCTTGAATATGTCTAGATATGCAGAGGCTTTCGTTAAGGAACAGCTTGATTGGGATACTCTTCAATGACTAAAGGAAGAGGTGTGCCTTGACAAACTGAATAGATGCCATCCCAAATGTAAGAACATCTACATTCATATTGACTGATTAAATATCATTCCGTTTTAGATACAACGTATTGTTCTTATGGAGTTGTTTTGTATTTCTCTATATAATCAATTATCATATTTGATGATTGTAGTTGTTGTGAATCATGATTCATCCATATGAATGTTACATGATCTAATTAATTTGGGTATTCATGCTCTGGGAGTCTGGGTCCTAGAAGAAAGATTTTGCTTGCTTTTAATGATTTGTAGAAGCAAAATATGCAACCAAGTGAGGTACAAGTAGACTATTCATCTATTGCTAATGAGAATGGAAAGCATGTTTTTCCTGGGAATAAATTGCTAACAGAGTTTTTCCAAGGTTCCTCCTAGCAGCACTGCTGCTGGGTTCCAAGGTTCTCAGGCATCTGGATCACGGCCAAGGAAGAAACATATTTGGGCAGTCAAAGCTCTAGGATAAGAAATCCAGTCCTTGCGACCCATGTCAGAGGCACTCTTCCATGGTCTTTCATACCCGGAATGCCTTTTTGTGTCGTATTTTGCCTCTGAATGTTCATGTAACCCCTTGCATTGATTTATGCTTAATGCTTACTGCATTTTTTTGCTTTGAAATTGATGAATGTAATTTGAAAGCCTGTCGAATTTGAGGCACTAGCTGGTTCTCATATGAACAAAATAATTAAGAAATGCATTTAATGTGCAATGAATGGACAATAAATTTATTCACTGGGAACATTATTTTCTTAGAAGTTATATTGAATGGAAACTGAGGATTAAGTGATTATGAGAAGTCATTAGGCAATCAATTTCCAACCTAGTTCTCTTTATTATCCCCCAAATTTACAGAACTTGATATCTGTCATACTTACCTTCGGCAGGTCATGTTTCTCTCGTTCTCCACTTAATTCTTGTCTAAGGATTAGCTTACCTATAATGTCCATGAACTTTAGGTGATGCTGTGATTTAGCTGTTTGATCTAGGTGCCAAAGCTTTTCTAATTATTTCTAACAATCAAGAGGTGACTTGGTAGGATTTTTTTTCTTTAACTAGATTAAGTATTTACAACGTTTGAAAATTTCGGCTGCCTAGCCTAGGCAGGGTCACCCCCGCGGTCTAGGCAAGGCAAGCTGCTGAATCGAAGGGGCCTTGGCAGAAGACCTAGACTGCATGTGCATAGGTGGGCTCAAGGCAGGTGACTAAGTAGACAAAGGCACCCACCACCCCCTTTTAGAATAAAAGTGGAAGATGTAAGCTCCCTTTTAAAAAATAAAACACATGCTAAGGCCTGAAAAAAAATCATACAAGCCCCCTACAAGAAAGTAAACAGAAAACCTAAGGTCTAAAAGAAGGCCTGAAAATGAGTAACAGAAGGCCTGAAAATGAGTAAAAGAAAGCCTGAAAATGAGTAGAGAAAGTAAGAAGCAGACCACATGGCCCCTGAAGAAGAAGAAGTAGGCAATCCCTTCTAGGATCTCGATTCTGTCGCTCCCAGAGAGGATCTCTCAGGGATCTTGATGTTAAAATTTCAGGATCTCGATCGCACTGTTAGGGATCTCAATTCCCTTATTGTTAGGGATGGAGGTCCCAACTTTAAAGACCAAGGCAACAACCAAACTGATGTTTTTTTTTGTTTATACCCAGATTGTAGTACAACCATATTTTTAATATAGTTGCATTGCTTTCTTGATATAAATAATGAGATCCCTACTTTAAAGAGTGTACATAATCCTAAATTATCATGAACTTTAATGTTGATTGCAAGATCCCCAAAAGTCGGGATCAAGATCTCCAAAAGGTTGGAATTCTATACAAACATTTGGGTATCTGGATCGCTAACATATGCATTGTACGGATAACGTTTCCAACCATAAGGATCTTCTAGCATTCATGATCCCTATCCCGATCCCTATCTCTATCTCGATCCCGATCCCAATCCCAGTACCATTCCCGTTACCGATACCAACATCTATGGGCAGTAAGGTTCAAGAGTGAGAAACTGTCTCGAGAAGAAAAACCTTAACTACCCTTAATGTTGAAGAAACCTCTCTCTCTCTCTCCCTCCTTTTTCCAAGATGAAGAAGAAGTAGGGTTCAAGAGAGTGAAACAGTTGAGGAAAATAAAATAAAATTAACTGGCACTAAGATTGAAGAAACCCTCTCTTCTTTCTCCCTTGCTCAAACAAGACTGTTGTTGCAAAAACAATAGGGACCTAGAGAGAGAAATAGTAAAAAAATAATATATGTTCTCTTCTTTTTTTCTCGCTTGCTTTGCACATTGAGATGATGATATAATATACCATAATGTATTTGAATGAAAATTAGCCCTTTTCGTTAGTGAAAGTTCTAATAGCACTCTTCCATATTCACACTTTTCTAATAGTATCCCCTCCCCTTCTAATAGGGCCGCCTAGGAGCCCGCATCCGACTTTTTGAGCTTTGAGTTTTGGGATTTTATTCATGCTGTTTGTTTGGTAAAATCTCTCTCTCTCTCTCTCTCCTCTTTTTCATGCCACAGTGTAATACTTCTACAATTTTATGGAGCTTAATGCAAATACTTTCCAACTTAGATAACACATGCTAAGCAATTTCAGCCTTTTTCGCATGAGCTTTGCACCTACCTCTCCTGCATTGTATAGCCATATGACCTCATAGGCCACTTTGTAATAACTTGTTTGGGCATGAGGCTCTCCATTACCTACACAATCTGGTTTTTTGGATTAGTAGAGGCTTATTCCATTGGCATATATTTGGCATAAATTTGCAATCATGCTCTCAGACTCTCGGTCTAGTTGGTGACCCTTCACAAATTGTGTAACTGGTAATAAAGAAGTAAAGAACATCCATATTGCATATAATTGTCTTACTAAAATATTAGGTGATAGGTAAAACTTAATTCCAGTGTCACCTTTTTTTTTTGATTCATGACGTTTTAGGACCCTAATAGCGAGAGGGTGAGGGAAGGAGGGCGGTAGAGAAAGAGTTAGTTCTTCGCTCTTGTGCTTTTGGCTTTGTTGTGTGGCCTTTGATGAGCTACATTGTTATCTTCATCGTTACATATATATATATATATATATATATATATATATATATATATATATATATATACTTTTTTTTTTTTGTGAAGGTTGTATGACCATTTCTGTTTCCCCATGTGATTTATGTTTGAGGGAATTATGTTGAGTTTATTTCTAATTTATGCTTGCAGGATATGTTTCGTTATCTAAGAGGGGATTGCTCCCACTGGTTTCTCTCTCACTTTCACCTAGATTGTACGTCCATTTTGTCCATGAGCATGAAGATTAACCTTTTTAAGTCCAATTTAGATGGCGATGTAGTTATAAATACATATAATATTCATTTTTGGTTGTCTTTATTAATTTTACATGAGTTGGTTATGGAGACTTAGTTACATTTTCTACTCCAATTGGCAAAAAGGGTTCCAACTGGATATCTCAGGAACTCCCCCACCATAAGGGAGGGTTTAATAGACAAATTTAAGAAAATCATATAGCAATGAAAAGTGTTGCAGCCTATGTTACCTAGACACCAATGCAAGCATGTAAAATTTCACACAAGTATCAAGACATGGGCCTAAGACATCTCTACAAGTATTTCCAGACATACACACATACACCCGTACAGAGTACTATCAAATGTGATGTGCGTTGCACAATGCATTTATAGAGAAATTAGACAAAAATGATTTTTAAGTATTTAATAAAAATAATATTTTTAGATTTATTTCTTTTTTCATTCAATAATATTTTCAGTGCTGTTTAATTTTCTATTATACCTTTTCTAATTCAATTTGTTGGAGTATTCTTGTTTTGGTAAGTTATATATTATAATATGAATTCCTATTTTAGATTAGCATAGAAATTCCCTTTCAGAGTTTTCTAATTAAATTTTATTTTTTAGTTTGTACCTTTTTATTCTCCATATAGACTATTTTGCCTTTTTTTTTTTTTTGGCAATTTTATCAATGAATATACATTACCTAATCCAATAGAGTTTTAAGCAAAGATATTTTAAGAATGTGAGTTTAGACAGGAGATATTTTAGGAAATTCACTGGGAAAAAAAGTAAGAGTAGTTAGAAATTTAAAAGTCTTACTCGTATTTATTCTCTCTTATATATAGCTCATTAAAGTTTAAAAAATTATAAAAATCTGATATTTCTGAGAAATGCAGACTAAAAATGTATATAAAATTACTCAATGTAAGTGAAAGTATGAATATTTCTTAACTCATCCTTAAGCTATAATTTGGCGAATTACCTACCAAAGAAATTAATTAAAAGCCATTGTTTGTCCTTGCGAAGCCCGTTCGATAACAGCCTAGGTGCCCGATAAGGCTTATTTGTGTTCTTGTTTCATGATAGTTTATGTTCCCTCGAAGCCTAGATTGCTCAAGCTGCCCAAGGCTTCGATGCCCACCACTCATTGAATTATAATACTCACTAACACAAGTCAATTCTCATTTCATGTTCTAAACAACAGTATAACTGATGCTTTATAGTTTGTGCTTACCAAATAGTTTTTTTTTTTTTTTTTTACTAACTTTAGGTTTTGGTTCCTTCAGATTATCAAGGACGTACAAGGGGATTCTGTCATGGTAAAATTTATTGCTCTGAGATCACAGCACGTCTAATAAATTAGAAAATATGGATATAGCAATGTATATCCATAAAGGTTCTCCATACATATTAAGTTGATTGTAGATGGTATAGTCAACATTTCCTCAAATAAATATGAAGATATGGATCACGTAGGACAAGATACAAGTTCTACCTCTGAATTGTAAAATAAATATTGCTGGTGTAAATGTCACTTGCTTTGATGCAAATCATTGCCCTGGATCATAATGATTCTCTTTGAACCATCCAATGGCACGGTAGGCTAAATCAAATGGAGTTCTTAATGTTAGGTGTCAAGTTTCTACATCAAACTCAATGAGAAATGGGATATTCCCTTTGCCGTGAGAGATTAATGTCCAAATTATATGCAAAATGTAACTCCACTTGGCAAATGAAAATTTCCAAGTCACATACAGTTCTTGTGATATACATGTCACTGTTACAGAATCTAAGACTTAGCAATATCCATATTGGTGCAGTCTGATGGGCATGACTTTTTGGATGGTGAATATTTGTTTGCTGCATTTGGCACTAGTTTCTTGTTATTCAGTATCTCAGTATAATGAAAGCTGAGTAACTTTCCATGTGATTTACTGCAATTGCTGTTGATTCCACGAGTCTAATGCTTGTTTATGCAATAAAACTGCAGGTTTTTTTACATACAGGTGATTTTCAGTTTTGTGCAGACTGCAGAAATGGAAACCAATTCCATCATGAGGTCTTGTAGCATCCACACCCTCATAGACCATATTTGGTATTCAGTATCATGTTCATCTCTTGGTCATCTCCATGGTATCTATTCCTCAATAGTTGATTTCACTTATTGTTCCATATTTTTATTTTGGGTCGGTTTCTATAAGGTTGCAACCTTAAACAATCCAATTAAGGTGCACCTCCAAATTTTATCATAACATGTAATTTTGGTGTAAGAAATTCTTAAGATTATCTAAAAATCTATTGTCATATTCTAATTATAAAATTCTAGATCTATAAACATATGAAAATTTTGAAAATGGACGGTCTAGATAATGTGTTGCAAGATGCACTATTTTTGGGACTCAAAAATCTTTTTTTTTTTATATATTCATATATTTCGATGTCAAGATGATCAATTGGAAGGTTTTGCAACATTAAACAACCTTTTCCAATGGATTTTTGAGGTGCATCTTTAATTCTACATTTTAAGGTTGCAACCTTATATAAACTTTTTCCTTTTATTTTTGTAACTTGTATTCTTGTTTTAGACTATTTATCAATATTAAGAGTGAACTGTAAACTTATATATGTGGTATGGGGCTTTAGTCTTCCTACTGCATTTCTTGTGTCATGCATAGGAAAAAGTGGTTTAGGTGTAAATGAGTGCATATATTCCTTCCATATCTTGCAGGAAACCATAAATCTCGTTTTGCTCAAGTTCATGTGCATGAGTTGTTATTAATGTATATGAAATGATCCAAATTACCATGTTGGAAATTTTTTATTAGCCATCATAAAGAGGTCGGATTTAAACACATCCTCAAGGCAAATGAGGATGCCAATGTTTTAGATAATGGTGTGGTAGGATGAGCGAAGTTGAGAGCCTTTGGTGGAGGATGGGTACTGTTTTATGAGATGCGACCTTTTCATCTCTATGATCTTGTAGTCTTTGTAATTGTTTTGTATTTTTTGTCATGAAATTTGCTTTCCATAAAAGAAACTCATCCATCTACTTAAGGGAGAATAAATAAGGGTATCAGTTTTGAAATAAACAACTATTATTTTTCCTCTAAATTTCTTAAAGCGTCATCATCTTTTCTATCTAAACGCTCATCCTTGAAATATCTTTGCTCAACAATATCTTTGATTTTTTATGTAAATTCAATGGCAAAGTTGCCAAAATTTCATATCCATCTCTCCAAGAAGATTTTTTTCTTGTTTCATCCAAATCTTGAGCTTGAAAGATAGGGGTTGTATACTATAAGACCATTTATTTTTGGTACAAAGTCATAATCGCAACTATGAGGCCTGCTTTGCTTTAT
Organism: Amborella trichopoda; assembly: GCF_054954075.1. Taxonomy (NCBI): domain Eukaryota; kingdom Viridiplantae; phylum Streptophyta; class Magnoliopsida; order Amborellales; family Amborellaceae; genus Amborella; species Amborella trichopoda. The sequence continues at coordinate 20,720,792 of NC_142347.1, read as the reverse complement.
GGGACATAATGTTAGGCAGTAAAAAAGCAACATAACATAGGATGAGGGTAGCATAGATGAGAACGTTGAGAAGGATGAGTGACAAGACAAGAAAGGATAGAATTATTATTATTTTTTTTAGTAAGGTTAACTTTTGTATTGCTAAGAAAGAATAGAATTCCAAATGAATATATTTGAGGGAACTTAGGGCTGGCTCCAATTGGCGACAAGATATGGGAAAGTATGCGAGCTGGTCATGTGCAACGCATACCCAATACAACATTAGTTAGGCGGTATGATTTGGTTCAAGTGCAAGGCTCTAAAAATGCTAGGGGAAGACCCAAAAGGACATGGATGGAAATAGTGAGAAACGATATGGGGACTTGTGGTCTTACTAATGGTATGACATTGATAGAGCAGAATGGCAGAACATGATTCATATAGATTTATAGCTGAGATAAGGCTTTGATGATGCCACAATCATGGTTAACCGTCAAATGCAAAATCCGATAGCTTTGGGCATGTTACAAAATGTACTTTTTTTTTTTGAACTTTGAGCGCATTTATTAGAACACCTCCAACCACTTGTTTTCTCATCCAACTGCCTAGAAAGATTGTGACCTCCTTATGCTAAGGGTAAATGGGCTTACTGTGTACTTTTCCTTAAAAAATAATATCTTGGAAAGAGAACAAAACAGAAGATTAAATAAAAATTTAGAAAGGTCTTTTATGTGCTAATTATGTTTATCACAAGTAGGACATATAATTAGTATATTCTAAGGAAATTATCACAAATATACCTTAAGTTTCGTCTATTTAGAAAAAAACCTCTCAACATTCATAAACCTCGCCTACACCCTTTTTCTTCAAATTTGGGCATTTTTTGACCAAAATAACCTTCATAGTAGTTGTATTACCGTGAAACACAATTACGGTACTTTTAAGTATCGTAAAAACTAGCCCATGTTATACGACATTTTAAGAACAGTAAAAACTAACCCATGTTATACTGCAGTCGAAATGTTGTAAATCCACTCATGTTTTATAGAATTTTAAGTACCGTAAAAACTAACCCATGTTATACGACACTTGAAATGCTATAAACGCTTTTGTCTTTTTGTTTATATTTACATCTTTCATCTCTAATTCTTTTTGTGTTTATCTCTTTTTTCTCTCCCTAATTCTTTTTAATATTTATCTTTTCTTTCTCTCTCTAATTCTTTTTTGTCTCTTCTCTCTCTCTAAATTTTTTCTCTCTCTAAATCTTCGCTGTCTAACTCTCTTTCTCTCTCCAAAGAGATTTGTATAACAACCGTGAGTACCTTACCCTCCCTATAAAAACTCCCTTCAATCCCATCTCCAATAAAAATTAGTCGGAGTCAAATTTGTATCACGTTGGAATCACGTTTGTTGAGTTGATGAAGTAGAGAGAGAAAGAGAGTTAGAGAGAAAAGATTTAGAGAGAGAAATAAGAGATAAAAAAACTTAGAGAGAGAAAGAAGAGATAAATATTAAAAAGAATTATAGAGAGAAATAAGAGATAAACATAAAAAGAATTAGAGAGAAAGAAGAGATAAACATAAAACGAATTAGAGAGATGAAAGAGATAAACATAAATAGATGAAGAAAAAGGTTTACGGGATTTTGAGGGCCGTATAACATGGGTTAGTTTTTACAGTACTTAAAATATTGTATAACATAGGTGGGTTTGCAGCATTTCGAGTGCAATATAACCAATGTTCGCAAAATCGAACCGGAACGGTTAATCAGTTTTGTGGTTGGGAGAGGTTTGAACCGGAACCGGACTAACCAGGGTGGTTAACCGTTTTAACCGGTCAAGTAGTTTTTTTTTTAAAAAAAAGGTAAAAAATGTCCAAAAAAATTTAAAAAAATTGAAAAAAAATAGAAAAACTTCGATTAAGTGAATACTATTATATTACATACATTTATCTTACAAAAAAAATGAAACAACTTTTTATATAAATTAATATTTGAATACTATGAAGATATGCAAGACAATTTAGAATTTGACATTATTTCAATTAATGAAGTTACAAAGTCCAACTAACAATGCTAGTAGTAATGAGAGCGACAAGGGGAACATGATATTGTTGTGTTTCACTATCAGGATTTACGGGGCAAAAAATCTGAGTAAGGCTTGATGGAGTCTGTAATGCCGCAGTTGTGCCCCCTCGCCAGTCAGGAATATTTCTTGTGGTACCCCCTTGGCCAAAGTCTCCTAGACTCGTCTAGCCTTCATGCTCTCCCCCACCCTGTTTTGTGTTACCCCCGCCCTGTTCTATGTTACCCGCACCTAGTTCTATGTTACCCCCACCCTTTCTGTGTTATGGCCCTCTTCATCTTCAATATTGTCATCATCGTGAATAACCAGGCTACGATGACGGCTACGGCTTCGTCTCTCCCTTGTCGAGTAACTCCTATACCTCCATGTTTGGACTTCCTCCCGAGCCAATCTCATTAAATCTTCTTGTTCATCAGGCACCACATCATGTTGTGCCCCTTCACATTCCTGGATGACTGATTCTTGCCAATTGTTTTTCATTGTCCCATCTGTTTCATCATCCTGTGCCTCATCTTCATCCTGTGTATAATCGTCATCCATGTCCATTGCCATGTTTCTTTCATTAGATGCTGCAACATTCACATTACCATCCATATCGGCAACTGCCCCACTAAGAAAATCTTGGTTTAGTACTGGGGTCCTTAGTGACACCCACTCATCGGCGAGGTCCCTCCAGAAGATGTAATCAAGGTTGATCGGCGTGTAGTTTGTGGGGGTCCTCCTTATATGTTTCCCTCTGAATTTCAAATTATAATGAACGTACACCAAGTTGTGCAACGTCTGTGTCTTTAACCTATTCCACCTCGGGGCGTGTATCCACTGAAATGTACTCCAGTTTCTCTCACAACCCGAGGCAGCACAGGTTTGACTTAAAATTCTAACGGCAATCTTTTGCAATTCTTTGTTCGAATTCCGTGTATCGTCTACCATCGTGTTGACACAAACATAGAAATACTTAACAATAGAAAATAAATTGATTTAAAAAAATAGTAGTGTACTAAACTATTGCAAGTTTTAACTTAAAACTAACCTAGGTGCCATTTTGCAGCTGCTTTTTTGGCATTGTTGTATGCAAATTCCCCATTTTTTTCCATGTACATGATAAGCTAGAAATAACAAGATGCATATACAAGAAATGAATAGTACATAGAAATGCAATTCATTATTGTAAATTGAAATTTTATTACATACACATTTTTATTAAGGTTTACCTGTTGCATACACTCCATCTGAGTTTCAAGATCAGGTTCAAGCCTGTAAATGCAGTTTTTTACCCCCTCCATGATATCTGCATCATTTAAAGTGGCATTGGAGTACAAATTTTGTGGATTAAGAAAGAACCTTGCACATGGTTTGTTATATTATTAATTACGGTAACTGTTCTCAGAGTTGAGAAAGAGTCATGAATTGCGACAGTGAATCATAAATTACCTGCTGCATGGATATCCTGGTGCAGTTGGTCTCTCCACTCACGATCAACAATCTCCAATATCTCTTCATTCCATATGTTATTCTCAAATATAGCTTCCCTTGCATGTCTCATTGCATCGAACAGAAACCCCATTGTGGGTTTATCATCAGAATCACTTAACCTCAACAACCATACTAAAGGTTTAGTTACAGAAACAACATGGTTACATCAAGCCCAAAACCTTCGATTGAGAAGGGTGGTTTCAACCTGCCTTCCAAGTTGACTCATTGCTGCCCTATCAGTGTGCCATTCATTAGAGCGTATCATTGAGCTCAATCCTGCATCGTTTACCAATATCAATTGTATCGTAAGGAATGCTGTAGCGAATCTAGTAGTGGACTCCCTGACAATCTCTCATATGCAATGCTCCCTCATCAAAGCATGGAGATATGTGTCATTGTATATAAACCTTGTAATCAACTTGCTCTTCAAAATACAATATTTAACCCTCTTAAGCTTCCCTATTTCTTTGAGCATCAAATTAATACAATGGGAAGCACAAGGAGTCCAATAAAGATTGAGTCTTCTCTCCATTAGCAACAAGCTTGCTTTTTTGTAATTCGCAGCATTATCAGTCACTACTTGGACCACATTTTCAGGCCCAACCTCATCTATAATTTTGTCTAGGTGTGCGCATATCAGTCTCCCAGTATGTATCTTTATTGATAAATCAATGCTAGAGTGGTAAACAATGCCCCTAGGGCAACCTATTAAACAATTGACAAACTATTTATGGGACTTGTTCTTCCAAGCGTCAGTCATGATGGTCACTCATGTACCTGGCCAACAGATCTTGAACTGTGCAATATGCTTATCAACATTATGAATAACAGCTTCTAAACGTGGCCCTACAAGCTCCTTCGCAGTTGGACCTCTAACACCTGGCCCTGCCTCAGCTATAGAAGCCACCATCTGTGGGTAGAAGTCTGAGCTTGCAGAATTAAGTGGCAGTGCATTAGCATACCAGAACATGCTAATCATCTTTTTCGCTTTTTCTATTAATACACCTGCTGATGGAAATTTTAATTTTTTTTGATGATATTGTGACTTGTGGGGATTAAATCTAGAGGGTTCTCGGGTCATTGATGGCACATCTATGGGTTCATGTCGTTGAGTAGTAGATGGCCCACTATAAGAGGATGGGCGACGAGAGAAACTACGTCTCAATCTACTAGATATGATCTAAGCAATGAAGGCCCACATCCTCCCCTTCCCGGTACTATATGTTCTTGAGGTTGACGAATGCACCATCCCTTCTCCCAGACATCTCTTGAATTTCTATTTATCTATAATTATGCTCTGAATACTGGCAATTCTAGCTCGTTCCGTTTGCGCCTCAAATTCTTCCTCTTGGTCATCTTCCTCATCTATTGGACTTTCGTACCCCCTCCCTATCTCCTCTGAATCCATTTCTCTCTGCACTTTTTTTCTTTTTCCTTCTATAATTATTTTATCATTTGTTGTTTTACTTCTGGTGGAACTTCCTTACAACCGGTGACATTACCCTTTACCCAAGCAAGATGTTCTTTTGGGCGATAAATACCACGACACATTTCCTTGCTACAAAAATTACATCGAACTCTTCCTTTGTCATTCACTTTTGTACCCTACTGTCATGTCACATCTCCCCTTCTCATCTTATTATTTTCTTGTAAATTTTCCTGAACATAAAAGTTCATTAAAAAATATTTATTTGGGAAATCACTCTACCAAGGGGACCTTGTAAGCATGGATATTTAAGCCATACTTTCTCATGAAAATGAACAAGTTACAATAGCGTCCAATAGAAAAAAAAAATTATAATTAAGATGACCATGAATCACCATGCCATTCAATTAATATTTCTCAATAAAAAACATGCATGCGTGCCTCTAGACCATGAAAGCTGAAAAAGCCATGCACGAAGGGAATGCATTAAGAAATGTGGTGCTTTTAAACCGAGATTGAAGTGATTTTCCTAGTTATTGGAGAAACACAGGGTAATACTAGGAAATATGTTATCTAGAGGACTAAGGTCAAGTAAATCTTTCAATGGGGAATATGAACAAAAATAAGTGCCCAAACCTTTTCCAAAGCGCATGGTACACCATGAAATTGAATAAGAGCAGCAACATATTAAACAAGAAGTAATCCATATAAAGATACCTCAATTCCTGATGAGCAGTTTGCATTTCATGTGATAGTGACCCTTGCCATGAATATATATTCAAGGTGAAAAGTGTTTCTCAAAAGGTTCTAAATGGATGCATCAGAAGGGAAAAATACATCCACTTTCCAAAAGTGGAATTTAATACACTCATTGCTATAAGTTTAAACTATAAAGCATGCATTGCTCCAAGGAGTTCTACAAGCTAGTACAATAGATCAAGTATGTATGTTGATCAAAAATGAAGATCTGATAAGATATGCTGCCAAAACTGAAACCTCTATAAAAATGGGCTTTAAACACAATTAAAGTTGAACAACTAAATATATCCATTTTTCATAACATTGCTGCATACATAAAGATATAAATCTTAATTGCTGCATACATAAAGATATAAAATCTTAAAGCTTTATGACACAATTGCATAATGAAGTATAGCCAACAGGTTGTCCGATACTTGAAGAATACTTGGAATACTGTGTTTTTTGAATCAAAATGACTCCACAACACAAAATCAAATCATTCATAAAAAATTTCTACCTAAAATTTAAAGAATACTTGGAATACAAATTTTTTTTTATTGAATATATGTATATATATATATATATATTATAACATTAAAAACAAAAAAACCCTTAAATTCCTAAAATTGAGCTCCAAATTTCTTTTTTGTTGTTAAAAAATTGTTCTTTTATTTATCGCAATAAATAATACTAGTCAAATATTATTTGAAAAATCCTAAAAAAGCTGCAAAATTAAGAAAAAAAATTGGGTTCGGGCTTATGATGTCTGCTTCAATCTCAAAATCGAGTCCCAAATCTCTCCATTTCAATGAAATCAAGAGTCTTGAAATATATGTATCTCTATGATCATTATAATCCCCAACTTTTTATCGAAAAAAACTGAAAAACCAGGCCAAAATTGAATGAATGGCGGATTTTTTATAAAAAACTGAAGAACACCAAAAAAACTCACCAAAAATTCACCAAAATCGATCTAATCTTGGAGTTATTTTTTCAATATTGATGGATTTATAGAAGATTTGAAGGTATAGTACAATAATTGAGCCTAAAAAAACAAAAAACCGGTAGGGAAAAGCATAAAAAAGCTGCAAAAAATGGTGGATCACGGGTTTTGCCCAAATAACGGGCACTTGTTACAAATAACGGCCGTTATTTTGTTATATCGCCCAATATAACGTCAAACCGGACTGGTTTTGTCAAAAAGTCATCGGTTCGAGGCCAAACCGGCCAGTTTCTTAGCCGATTTTTTTCAGAACGATTCGTTTTTTTTCTAGTACACTAAAATCGGACCTAACCGGAATTGCCACCCCACCGGTAGTGAGTTGACCGGCCAGTTCCGGTTTCGACCGGTCTGTTTTTCAAACACTGAGTATAACATGGGTTAATTTTTGTGGTGCTTAAAATGCTGTATAACATGGGTAAGTTTTTACGGTACTTAAAGTACCGTAATTGTGCTTCATGGTAATATGACTACTGTGAAGGTTATTTTGGTAAAAAAACGCCCAAAATTGAACAAAAATGGTGTGGACGAGGTTTATGAAAGTTGAGGGTTTTTTTCTAAATAGACAACAATTAAGGTATATTTGTGATAATATCCCTAAACTATATAATAAAAAGAAGGAATTAGAAAATTTAGGTAAAAATTTTAAAAGCCTTAAAAAATTAAATTGAATGAATTTAGAGAAATTTACGTATAGGCCGTATTGGGGGCTCAATTACAAAATGGGAACACGTTTGTTCCAAATTACGGGCAGCACCCCCCCTCTCCCCGACCTTTTTTTTCTCAAGTTACCCTTTGTCTGGTAAACTGAACACCGGACGGGTGGGTTTTTTTAATTTGAATGAAAAACAGGTATCCGGTATTCAAAACATCTGACAACCATCTCTATTTTCTCTTCTTTATCTTCTCCAATTGAGCAATATTCTTTCTCTTTATCTCTAATTGCTGGCTGGAGCCTGAAGTTGAAGCAGCTGCGCAAGGTCGGAAGAAGAGAAAAGATGACCTAAAAAGATAAGCTGTTCAAGGGAGAGAAAAGAGGATGCAGAAAGATTAGCTGTTCAAGGGCCAACGCATAAAGAAAACTCTTCTTGTAAATCGCCATGGCAAAGCCCCATCCACTCGCAAAGGTAGTCCCTGCTTCATCTTCTTTTCCCTCCAATTTGCTTTTCCTTTTCAGGTTTATTAATGGTTTTCCCATTGTTGGGGTTTATTAATGGTTTTCCCATTGTTGCAAGAAAGAGATTTAAGAAGCCTTCCAATATCACGAAATATATAGAGATGAACAGAGTAATCTCTTTATCTCTCAATTTTTCTTTTTTCAGCATTTTGGCTTCCATTTTTTGGGATATTTTCATTTTCCCCGGTGACATATTTGCTTCAATTTGCTCGTCCAATCGCTGAATTTTGGAGTTTAGAGATAGAGAGAAAGAATACTGTTGAATTGGAGAAGATAGAGATGGCTGTTCGGTATTTCGAACACCGGACAAATGTTTTCGTTCAAACTAAAAAACCCACCTGTCCGGTGTTCTATTTACTGGATTGGGGGGGTAACTTGGGAAAAAAAAACCGTCAGGGATGGGGGGGGGTCTACCGCCCGTAATTGGGAGAAACATGTTCCCATTTTGTAATTAACCCCTCCAATATGGTTCGTACGTAAATTTCTTATGAATTTGAAATAAAAAATAAATTTTTTACTTCTCAATTAAATATTTTAAAAATTATTTTACTCTGTAGCTCGTGCAATGTTCCATTTGTAATGGTTTAAAATTTTAAATTGTGAATTTCTTGGGCTCGTCATAATACCCTTGTATTTTCTGGTAACAGCTATGATTGTAGTAACTTGGGACCTTTTATAATTGGAAACAAAATACGAACGTAAAAGTCCCTTTATTTTGTGTCAATTTTGTTGATCTTCTGTCGTAGTAATTAAGGTACTTGTAATGTTCTTACTTGTTGAAATCCAAAAGAAATATGAAATTCTAGATTATATGATATTTAGTTGCTGCTTTTTCTTTCATTATGTGTACTTGAAATTGTTATAAAACATGATCTGGACCTTGTGATACTTGCAGTACATAGTTGTTGGGATCATGAGCAAGAATGGTAGCGGGATCGGGATCGGGAGCGTGGGATTGTGGAATGCTAGAAGATCCTTGAGGTTGGGAATGCTATCCATACAATGCATATGTTAGGGATTGAGATCCCCAAATGTTTATATCGAATTCTAACCTTTTGGGGATCTTGATCACGACTTTTGGGGATCAACATTAAAGTGTATGATAATTTAGGATTATGTGCACTCTTTAAAGAAGGGATCTCATTATTTATAGCAAGCAAGCAATGCAACTATATTAAAAATATGGTTGTACTACTAGCTGGCTATTAACAAAAAACAATCATTAGTTTGGTTGTTGTCTTGGTTTTTAAGATTGGGACCCAGATCCATAACAATAGGGGAATCAAGATCCCAACAGTGGGATTGAGATCCCAAAATTTAAAAATCAAGATCCCTAAGAGATCCTTTCTGGGAGTGACCGAATCGAGATCGTAGAAGGGATCGCCTACCAAAGTAGGAGGTCCCGATAACTATGATGCAGTATGATCTTCCAAAGCAAGAGGCAGTTATCCAATTTGTTATTGGGGCCATTCAAGCAGAAGCTTTCAATCTGAAGACTCTCTATTTGATTTGCTCCTACACAATCGGTAAACATAATTTTGCTTTTTGCTTCATGTTAAATGTGCCATTGAAATGATTTAGAAAATTGTAAAATTTGACATTAATATGTTTAATCATTCTGGTGCTTATGTTGATTGTTATTTACCACAATGCTGATAGTTATCTTTTGCCAATTGTAAACACGAAGTGTGAAGTAGGTTGTGGACTTCTCGAGACTCAAAGATTACCCATATTAACAATTTTCTCTATTGAATTTGTTACTTATATTGGGATTTCATAGTTTCTAACAATTCACATTTGTTATGAACCCTTGTGCTTAGTTCACTACTTCATTGACATGCATTTCTATGTGTTTCTCTTTTGTGTGTGTGCCCTTCAATGAGTAAATAACTTGACTTGGAAGAGCTCCTATGCTTTGATGTTGATGGGACTGTTATACAAGGCAAAGCAAGCCACCTGCCTGTTAGCATGGTGAGCTGATGTTATTACATAAGTGAACAATCCACCTGCCTATTAGCTTGGTGAGCTGATGTTATTACATAAGTGAACAATCCACCTCCTACTACTAACATGAGGGAATCACAGTCATCTGGTTGCTGACCTATCGATAAGTCTTTTAACAAAATGATGCTCTTTATTATTATATATGTTCACACAATGCATATTGGAAATATTTGGTAATTGATGATATTGATTAATTGTTCTACCAAAGTTTGATAATCTCAATCTTATATATTCAAAAAAATTCAATACATGTGAGGAGGCCTACTTATATTTTTGTGATGTTATTGTTATGTTTTGTATTTTGTTACTTCATAAGTTAGAGATCCATAAGTTACTTCATAAGTTAGAGATTCAGAAACATGTAAGCTAGAGTTCCAGAAACATGGTAAAGAATATAGTTACTGGAATCTCTCCTCGGACCCCACGATTCCGGTTTCGAAACCCGTTTTCGCGTTTGCGTCAAGGAAACTCCACGGAAACCATTTTTTTAAACCTAGGAAACTTGATTCCTTTATTTTGGAATGTCGATTCCGTACCTAGGTGGGAACCTTTTTTTGCAACATAGGAAACTCGATTCCTTAATTTCGATATCTCGATTCCTCACATATGTGAAAACCTATTTTTAGAACCAAGGAAACTAGATTCCTTAATTTCGGAATCTTTGTTCAACACTTCTTTTAAAAATATTTTTCAGAACCAAGGAAACTCGATTATTTAGTTTCGAAATCTCGATTCCGTAATTTCAGAATCTCGATCCAATAGATCTAGGGAAACTTGAACCCCCTAATTGTGGGTAGGCGCTCCCAAATAGATTGAATCTGGCTTCCGACGAGGTTTAAATATTGATTCCATGTTAAATGATACACGATTCTACGAGTAATGGAACTTGTTTCGTCAGGGTTTTGAATCATCTACACCGTATAAAACATTGGTTTCTTGTAAATAATAACCACAAAAGTAATGTTTTATTTTCTAGTGGATATCATGCTTTAAGGTCCCAAATGATAGCATTAGGCGACATGTGTATTAGAAGAGGGTATTATTATTTATAAGGCAAATATTTTAGAAGGAATTTAATGAGATTGTGTTGCTTTTTTAATTATCATTATTATGTTTCTTATATTTGCGTTAATGTAAACTGTTATAGTTTCTTTACCTTGTTAATAGTTATGTGAATTGCTTAAGTGAGCTTGCACCACGTCTCGCCTTGCAACATTACTTAGTATTGTACTACCGATTGCAAAATGGTTATTAATAATTTTATTTTTATGGTTATTAATAATTTTATTTTTACTTTTTTTTGTTTGATTTAAATGCCTATAGAATAATGTTCCTTATATTTGCGATGATGTAAACTGCCTTGGTTTCTTAATCTTGCTCATATGTTATGTAAAATTATTTAAATGCCCATAGAGTAATGTTTCTTATATTTGCGGTGATGTAAACTGCTTTGGTTTCTTAATCTTGCTTATATGTTATGTTAAAAGACTGCTTAAATGATCCTACACCATATATAGCCTCGCAACATTGCTTAGTATTGAAATACTGAATGTAAAGTGGTTATTAATAGTGCTAATTTTATTTATTCGCCTCTAATTTAAATGCCTATAAAATATTAAAATCATTTAATAACATATAAAGCAACACAGATAGACTGATAATTGAAAGTCTAGAAATTATATATTGTGCAATAAAAAAAAGTAACAATATGTCATAATAGAGAGAGAGAGAGAGAGAGAGAGAGAGAGAGAGAGAGGGGAAGGGGAGGGGAAGGAGGGGGGCTACAACTTGTTCCTTCCTCCACTCTTTCGAGTTGCTGCGAGGAGCTTTTGTGTAATGACAAAAGATGTTGGAGGAACTCGAATTGTAGCAGATGATGGAGACGCTCTTAGGGTGGAAGATGATGAATGCACTCTTGGGGCGGTGCTTGGTGAAGGCTGGTTGAGGACGTGCTCGATGGTACCTTTAGTTGCCAATACATCGGGGTGGTTTGGAGTACTAGGTGGCTCTCTTGAAGTACCAGATGGAGTGACAGATCCCAAAGGCAATGTAGACACAACTTTGTCATCATCAACATTGAGGCGTGCATCCAACGATTCGAGAGCCTCTATGTCATCCTCGAGGTGATCATCTTCAGGATAAGAGTCCCAATTCTTATATTTCTCTTTGTAGTCCCCCCGCAATCTACTCAATAATCTGTCATTGTAATGAACATACACCAATGATTCAGAACGACCCACATTCAACCGATTTCGTTTAACATTATGTATGTAGCTATACGTGCTCCAACATCTCTCTACACGAGGAATTAACATTTTGTGACAACAGCTTCATCGCAATTGCATGCAATTCTGGAATACCATCACCATACATGACCCACCATGACACTGCTTCCATAGAACCCCTATCAACAATAGATGGGGAGAGGGCGAAAACCCCCTCTATACCCAAGAAAATCACCAATTTGTTGCAACACCTTTCTTCGTTCCATATCATCTGTAGTGAGTACATCAAGGGCTGTGTGGTAACAAGCAGAAACTTCTGGGTTCTGGTGGGGCTTCATCCTCCTTTCACCCCAGGTGCTGGTGTAGCCAACCACTCTCGTGTATTATTCTTAGGACTGAGAAGGAATGGCAAACAATGCAACGAAAGATTTGACCGGTCCCAATGATCCACGACTAAAGCCTTAATCCTTTGGAATAACACATGATCATCATATAGGGCCGCCGCAATTTCCCCCAACACAGTATCCATGCGGTTGTATGCATCTCCCACGACAGCTCTATCGCTATCAGTAAACTCTATTGTCTTCCATATTGGCCTTGTAAAAGACAATATCTTATAAAAGACAATATCGATTTATTCATCTTCCAGAATTCGTCGTCCATGATAGTATCATGGACGATACCATGTTGATTATCTAATGTGCCTTGTTTTAAACCTTCCCACTCACTACCCAACACTAAAGACGTCAAGGCAACTCTCACTTCCATCAATCTCCTCAAAATGATATAGTGATACCCAAACCTCATCTTCTTAGCCTTAAGAAGTTCTAAGTTAGAATAGGTCCAAAAAATGTACAAGTATCTTGTATGTTTACGAATGTACTTTACCACTGCTTTTGCCTGCTTACAGAGTTTGTGACCGAAAGCAAAAGATGGATTTTCTTTTATTTTTGTCAACAATATCCTTCATCAGCAGACTCAAAGTATGAGCCAAGCAACCCGACTAAAAAATGTGGGAATGACGGCGTTAAATTATAGCACCTACACTTTGAAATTGGCCGCATTGTCGTTACGGCTTGAACCACATTATACGGTCCAATCGACTCTATGGCTTTCAAAAGGATATCAACAATCACTTGATTAATCTTTTCAACTGATGAACAATTAATGCTAGTAATTAATATGCCCTTGCCAGGTTATACGTCCTTGACATTAATCAAAGACTCGTTCTTAATATTACTCCAACCATCAGACATAATGGATACACCATAACTTCCTCAATCACTCCTAACTGCACCCAAAGCTTGATTGATCCTACTTCTCTCTTTGTAAAGCAATGTTGTTCGGATCCTTTCGTACTTAGGCTCCACATAGCCTTTTGGGCTGTTATTAACAACGTAAATCACTTCATGGAAACTTGGTTCCTTCGTAACATTGAAAGGGATGCCGTGGGCATAAAAGAACGAGCCACCGCAGCGTCCACATCATCTCTTGCCTGAACATTAAGTAAATGTGGGATCTTGGCTTGGGTAATACCCTTTTTTTTTTACCAGGACTTTCGGTTTTTACTAATGATGGAAACAACGATTTATACACCGAACATCCAACATCATTTCTATTTTGGCCTTTTCTCCCATATAATCTTTGGGCTTCATCCTCCTCAAACTTTAATGCCTCTCACTCTTCCTTAGATAATTTTGGGCAACTTGATATCCCTTCAGACCCTATAACCAATGATGGTTACAATCAGTGTTTAAAACTAGGCGAGTCGAACCAGACTCGCCTGGTTCGACTCGAGAATTGGCACCCCTGTGCCAGTTCCAACAAAACACGCAGAACCACCCATGTCTAGAGAAAACCGGGCGATTCTGAACAGTGAATCTCCTGAGTCACTGTACAAACACGGGTGAACAGTAAAAAACATTGTGAATCATCAAAATTTGGCTTTTTTTTGTCATTTTTTTGCTTTTTCAGTCTTTGAATCAAATATTTCAACTTTTATCTTTAACTTTTCAGCCTTATTGTTTTATATATTGGAGCTGAAAGCTTCAATTTCGATCACAAATCATCAGATTTGTGAAGAACTAGGGTTTCCGCCATTTCTTAGATTTCAAGCAAAATACGGCTTCATTTTTTATAAAATCAGAGGGTTATTAATCTAAAGAGTATTACTGAGACAAAATTATTCATACTTTACGATTATTTTGGTCGATTACAAGTCAGATTTTGGTTTGAAGCCACGGCTGCAAAAAAACAGGTAAGAACTTCCGTTTTCCGCCATTTAATCGATTGTATTCAAGTTTTAGCAAATAATTTGTTCATAGTATAGGGGTTTGATTCTTTATAATGTTATTTATCATAAAATGTATCCAATTTGATCTATTTTTTTTTATTTGAGGTAGATTTTTTAGTTAGAATCACTGTTGTCAAGTTGGGTCTGCGTTTTTTTTTTTTTTTTTCCGCCATTCATTAGATTACAGAAGAAATTGGTCACTATTTTTTATGAAATCAGAGGGAAATTAGTCGTGATTGTGTTATTCATCAGAAATTGTACAGCTTTTTTGTTGATTTTTGTTGATTAGAAATGAAGTTTGGATTTGAAAAGTCGGTTTTAGTAAAACATGCATTTTCTGCCATTTAATCGATTTTGATTAGTTTTTTGTAAAGTTTGTGTTCATATCATGGGGTTTTAGTTCTTTATGATGTTATTCGGAAATATTTGTATCCAATTTTCCATTTTTTGGTCAATTTGTAGTGGATAGAGTCATGGTTTTGTGAAGAACGGTTAGGGTTTTTTTTTTTTTCCCTGCGAAACTACAAATATGAGACGAATTGAAGCACTATTATGAATTATTTCAGAGGGGCTTTGAAGGTAATATTGTTCTTCAATTGATTTTGGGTGTAATTTGTCGGATTAAGCAATTTTAATTGCTTGATTTCGTAAGAAATGGAGTTGTGGCTGCGTTTTTCAGAAAAATGAAATTTATATGATCGATTTTTTTGAAAAATCGTGATTTTTTGAAAAATTGTGAAAATCGTGACCAGGTTTTGATTATGATGAGGAATTACATTGTATTTTTTATTTTTATTGTTAAATTTTTAATGCAAAAAATTCTATGTTGATACATAAAACGTATGCATATTATTGATAAATATTTTATCATTATATTATCTTGAATGACTATATCATTGTAAATATTTTTTGTGGCATGTATGTATATTCTTGGTATTAAATGTATGAATATCATTGTAAAAAAATTGTGGCATATATGACAATCATATTATCTTGCATTTTTCAATTTTATTGTTAAAGTTTTAATGGAAAAAAATTGTGTTGATACATAAAATGTATGTATATTCTTGATAATTGAGTAGTAGGCATGTTTGGAACTTGCATTTTTAATGATATTATCTTGCATTTTTGTAATTAAGTTGTAGGACTATTTGTGCTCATTTTAATCTTGGGATTGTGCCCACATATTATGATATACTTGCTAGAAACTAATTTTAAAAGAGGTTTTGTAAGTAGGCTAGGTGGTGCTATCATGAAAACTAGTTATTAAATTAACTTGTATTTTTCAATGTTATTGTTAAAATTTTAATGCAAAAAATGGATATTGATATATATAAAATGTATGTATATTCTTGATACATATTTTATAATTATATTATCTTGAATGACTAAATCATTGTAAATATTATTTGTGGCATTGTGAATGACTATATCATTGTAAATATTATTTGTGCCAAATGTACGTGTAGTGGCATTATGGATGACTATATTATTGTAATTTTTTTTCTTGATTCTAAGTGTGACTTGTACAGACTCTTTTTATCTATAATGTTACATAAATATTTGTGACGAGTCCATCTGTACTGGCATTGTGAATTGCTATACCATTGTAAATATTTTTTTTATTGATACTATATCATTGTAAATTTTTTGTTCTATATGTAGTGGCTGATAGAGACTATTTTTATCTATAATGTTGCATAAATAAATTAATTTTGCCAGTAGGAACTAAAATATTTTTGCTAGTAGAAGTATTTTGCATTAATAACAAAGATAAGTTCATGAACTACCCCTACACATTATCACTACACAGTGATCATTTTTCATGTTGAATTGTTAGGTTAATTTTTAACCATTTACATATTAAAACAGTTGAACCATGGCAAGATCTAGGGAAGACCCTGGATGGCAACATGGGGTGAGACTTGGTCCCAACAAAAAAGACAATTATTTGTAATTATTGCTAAAAAGTGATAAGTAGTGGGGTACATAGGTTCAAGCAACACTTGGGAGGGGTTAAGAGAAGATGTTTTTACGTGCAAAAGTGTCCCTAGTAATATAAGAAAGCAGATGGCAGCCATTCTCAAGGCTACCAAAGGTTAAAAAATTTTAAAGCAGATGATGGGTGAGGAGATAGTTGGTTTATATATGCCATCGAGCGGGAATGATCCAAAAGAGCAATATGATAATGACTTGGAGATGGCCACAAGAATGAGTTTACAAGAAACGTACCAGAGAAAAATCGGGTTTAGAATGCCTGATGGTTATGGCATGGGCATGCATAGTGGGCCTAGCTTAAGCATGCATGGCAGTCCCAGCTGAAGCATGCATTGAGGGCCCAGCTCGAGCATGTGTGGCGGGTCCAACTCAAATATGTATGAGGGGTTGGTGGCAATATGTATCCAGAGGAACCAAACGTTGAAGAAATTGTTCCTGACTTATCTAGGAGCGCCAGTATTGCAGGTCATGGTCGTATAGACCCATTTCTCTCAAAGCCTAAGTCACAACAGATGACTCTCAAAGGCATGGTGAAAGGTACGAGGAACATGTTGAGCAGATATGTTGGTAAATGGTTCTACGATAAAGGGACCATGTTGGTGCAACCAATAGCCCATATTTCCCATCTATTGTCAACGCAATCCAGAGAGCCGGGTTCGGGATAATGGCCCCGACTGCATATGAGCTCAGTGGGCCGATCTTGGATGAAGAGGTAGAGAAATTAAAAAAGTGGATTGAAGAATATAAACAGAGTTGGCCAAGAACAGACATTAGTCTCATGAGTGATGGTTGGTTGAATAAAGTTAGCAAAAAGGAGTTTCTTAACTTCTTGGTCGATTACCTAAAAGGTACAACCTTTTTGTCTAGCAAAGACGTATCAGGGATAAAGAAGGATACAAACTTCATGGTACGACTATATCATCAGATAGTGGAGAAGGTGGGAGATAAGCATGTAGTCCAGTTTATTACAGACAATGCGCGTCCATGTGTTTCTGCGAACAAAAAGTTGATGGATAAGAAGAAACATCTAGTATGGACCCCGTGTGCTGCACACAACATCGATCTTATGTTAGAGGAGATTGGTTTATATCAAAATTGTGAAGGAGACTCTACAGGAAGCGAGGTTGGTGTCAAGATTTATATATAACCACTCTAAAATCTTATTTTTGTTAAGAGAACAGTCTAAGAAAAAAGAGATAATCAGGCCTGCTATAACCCGCTTTGCGACAGATTACTTGGCTGTGGACTCCATTCGGGAATCCGAAAGTACATTAAATGGATTGTTTATCAGTGAAGAGTGGTTAAATGACCGTCCCTCGAAGTCCAGTACCAGGCTAAAAGTGGACGACATAGTCACAAATAGGAGGTTCTGGTCTCGATGCTCCAGTGTCGTAGAGGCCACTACCCCGGTGTTAAGAATGGTGGATGCTGACAAGAAAACTATCATGGGCATCCTTTGCGAAGGTATCGAGAGGGACAAATCAGCTATTGGGGAGAAATGTAGTTTTACTTGTAAAGTGATCGAGATTATAGAAAGAAAGTGGAACACCAAATTTAGACGTCCAATTCATTATGCAGGTACATATATATATTTATATCCTTCGAATGTTTAATTCTAAATTATTTTTTTATGAAATTTTAAATGACCTTTCTCTATCTATATATTTTCTAAGTTACTACTTCAACCTAAAATTTTTCTATTTGACACCTGAACATCCCCACAAGATTATGGAAGGGGTCAGATACATTATTGCTAGGCTAGAGAGAAGCCATCGAAACCAGGTAGCTGCAATACAAGTTGTAATATTTAATATTTGGGTGAGAACGTCATTGAGTTATATTTTTGAGGAATAATGCACAAAGACGAAATATTTTGTTTTAGCTTGCTATGTATAGGGATGTTATTGGATCCTTCGGAATTAGACTTGCTAGGAATTCTCGAACTAAGATGGATCGAAGTTAATCTTGAACTAATATTTTGTTCATTCATATCTTTAATCTGATGAATTGTTCTTGCGCTCACAATGCTTTTTGCATTTTAATCCACCTGAATGGTGGGAGATATATGGTAGTGATGTACCTCACCTAAAGAGGATAGTAATCAAGGTGCTCTCCTAGACATGTTCTGCTACTGGGTGTGAGCGAAA
Organism: Amborella trichopoda; assembly: GCF_054954075.1. NCBI lineage: Eukaryota > Viridiplantae > Streptophyta > Magnoliopsida > Amborellales > Amborellaceae > Amborella > Amborella trichopoda. The sequence goes on along the minus strand of NC_142347.1, from coordinate 20,702,246 downwards.
CTGGAGTACGTTTCAATTGTTGCAAACTACTAGGAGGAATCGACTCACTTTGGAGAGGCTTCATAATTTAGTCTACGTTCATTACAACTTAAACCTCCGAGAGGGCACATAAGAAGGAAGCTTGAAGACTACGGGACGATAGACTTGTATACAATATTTATCACAGACACAGCAGAACAATGGGTAGTAGAGGAAGATGAGCCAGTGTTGCACAAGAGAGCGTTCTTTGAGGATATCGGTGAGATCTTAAAGAAGGTGATGAGCAACATGAAAGAGGAAGCAGCCCGCCAACATATTGACAATTCAGCGGGGATGTCGGTGATATTGTACCTAATGAAGGAGAGTGGGAAGGGGGTCTAAGGGAAAATGAGAGAGATGATAATTCTAAGGCCACTTTATCCCAACCAAATTATTCACATATCGAGTCCCAATAGTAAGAGGGTAGAGACGAGCACGACAATATAGGTGAGTATGAAGGATGGATAAGCTACAGGGATTTTGGATTAGGAGCACAACAAAACACTAACACTCAGAGATTTGGGTATAATCAAATGCCCATTAATTTGGATGCTTCGTCTTTAGATCGAGTCAATGAATTGTCACGCGAATTCAATCAAAGGCACCAGTGTGACCAAGATGAAGAACGACGTAGTCTGTCATTTTATTTTTGAGGTCGTATGTTACAAATTGTATGCTTTATTGTAATCCATGTATGGTGATATAATTAATCCATGATAATTCGATGCTTATCCTTTTGTGTGATGTAAATTAAATGGTAAACAAAAGTTCATGCAGGGAAAGAACATATCAATATTCACATATTCATGCAAAAAAATGAAAATTCTTAATGGAGTACCCTCTTGTTGGATTCCTAAATAACAACATTTATAATGAGCTTTAATAATTTTTTTGGATTTGTTTTAAGGCTTAATCCTACCGATTCAGTTGATTCTCGTTCCGGATCTTCGATTCATCGATCCTGATGGGTTTTTTCGGTGCCCTGTCTGGGGCACCGATCCGTTTTTTAAACCACTGGTTACGATAGATGCGCTCGTACACATACATCGGATCCAGAAAAGGGGTTTCTCTACAATTGAAATTATATGTCGATTTCTTCGTACCACCTCTCCCCTTGCCATAATTACCTATGACTCTCACATACTTCCACAATGGGGTAGAAGTAGGCTCTTCGACTTATTCATCTTCTTCCAACACCACAGTCACATTATCAGACCCAAAAAAAATCAGCATACCCAATTTTCTCCTCTATACCAACACCCAAATACAAAATAACCTTTGAAACCTAGTTTAGTGGTAGAATTAGTTTAAGTGTGATGCTTTCTAGAAATCAACAAAATAAAAAAAAAGTAATTTGCATTCTTTTATCCTTGCACAACCCCATTCACAATCCAATCCCAATAAAAATCCATTTTAATCTTTAAAAATCATATAACAAAAAGAAGTAGCTCCGCCTCTTGGATCTCTCTCTCTCTCTCTCTGTCTCTCATCTACCCACTTCCCACTTCCCCGATCCCAATTTGGATCTCTCTCTGTCCCCCAATTTGGATCTCTCTCTCCGCAATTTGGATCTCTCTCTCCCTCTCTCTTCCCCACATATCTCCTCTCTCGAATCAAAATTGGATCTCCTTTTTTCATATATAAATGGGGAGTTCAAACTTCAAATCATTCACAAAGAGAAGAAAATGTAAAAAATTAGATCAATGAGTGATAAAACAAAAAAGTAATCTATATTAACTGATGCCATTATCATAAAGAACTACTGATGACATTACTTGCAATTTAAGCCACAATAAAGTAAGTCATGTTGTGACATTACTTGCAAACTCAAGCCACAGTAAAGTAAGTCATGCACGTGCAAACCATAAGAGAGAGTCTAAGTCATGCATGTGCAATTGCAAACCATAAGAGATAAGAGAGTGTCTGTTATAGAGAGAAAGGGCGTGAAAAGATGTCTACGAGGCCCAAAAAGCCTTTACACCATACAAAAAAGTTCATAAAAATGATCCAATGTCTATCGGGCCCAAGATGCCGATGCACATGTAAAGATCTCCACCACAGCTCAAAGAAAGCCCAAAAGAGGAGGCTAAGTGGAATGACATGAACTGAGAGTAGAGCAAGAAAAATCCCACAATTCATGAATGACGTTAAAAAATACCCAATCATTGGTCAAAGGTTCAAGACAGCCAAAATCCCGCCTAAGGCCATACAATATCTAAATTTCAACCTAAGGCACTAAAACAAGACATGAAGTCATGAATCAAGCACCCGCGCTGCCCACCCAAGAAACAAAGCCCAAAAGAAGAATAACACAAGCTTAACCCATCCAAAAATGCCCTTCAATATTGAAAGCCTAAGACAAATATGGGCTACATGGCAAAAATAGAAAAGGGCTAGTAGGTATGACCTACGGATTCTCTTCCATAAACCTATGGAAGGCTTCGCTTGTTTCCCTTGCCCACTAAGGAGCGGTTGGGGATAAACGGGCAGTGGACTCGTGTGATCAACAATAAAGCGTAAAGAAATATCGACTTGGGCCCAACTAGCAGCTCAGAATGAAGACGTGAGCTGCTCTAACTGGGATGTGAGGCTTAAAACCTCATGCTTTAATAACGATATCTCTTTGTTGGCCCGCTGGATGTTATCAACTTCCTGCATTAGCCTAGCACTTAAGTTGCTATTTTCAGACATAAGACTCTCATTGGGGGTTGGGTCAAACCCTACAACTTTAGCATGGATGTAGGCTTCTTTGGCAGCGGATTGCTCTGACGCCTTTCGTGTAAAGCATTGGCCACCAATAAAGGTGCAACGCCGTACAGCTACCGAAGCCCTAAAGATATGACACTGAGGGGTCCCAAAGCTTTCTACGCTATAAACTGGGAGAAAGGGGTCCTCCTCATTTTGGGTTTCTTCTTGTAAGAGACTATTGAATTATGCATCATCCAAATGGGGTGGAATTCGGCAGGGTTTGCGCGGTGAGCGTGACCTGCGGCGAGGACGTTACGGTCCGATGGTCAAGGCCAGGTTTCAAAGATTTTCTATATGTACTTAAAAAAAAGAAGGGCCAAAAACAATAGGGCTTCTATATAATGAGTAAGTAAATAATGATAAATACTCTGTGATATATGCTTGTGCATGAAAATACCTCAGGGGCTACCTCAAGCATGCTCTGAGATACTTGCAATTGCAATTAAAAACGCATATACAATAAGGTACAATACACCATACATGAAACCCAATAAAATGCTATCAATCCAAACACATATAATACTTACGAGCCAACAAGACATAAAATAACCAACATATTAAAGATTGAATTGTAAATCAAGGTCTCACACTCTGAGTTACTAAGAAACAATAATAAGCAGAGCACATTAATAAAACAATCCTAGTTCTCAAGTGAAAATTGAGGACTGCATAGCTAAGAGGGTCTGTAAAATCCCTAGTGTTCGTAAAAAGAGGAGCGGAGCTCCTCAATTGAATCCTCTAGAGCCTCGGCACCACGTACAACAGTCTGCACTTCTACCTCGTTCTTATCAAGCCTCACACTAAATGCATTTAAACGCCGACTGAGGCGTTCATAGTCCTCGTCAAGATGACGATTAAGCCGTTCAAACTCTTCTTAGAGGCGCATGAGATCGGCCAAGTAACGATCAAACCTCAAGATATAGACCTCAGTTTTCTGAATGAGGTCGTCGGCCTTTTTCACTCATGAAGGATATCCATTTGTGGGAATTTCCATATTCTAGTGTTACACAAAAGTCAAAAAACATCACAAGGCAAATAATTACATTAAACCGAAAAACAAGGGACCTGTTGCCTATGGTTCTTCATCATAAGGGTGGTTCATCATAAGGGAATGACACTTGCAAACGAGCATTTTCCGAATGGTTCCTCTTAAGAGAATTCATGCGCACATACCTAGAGAATGTTATCCTGATTGTCATGGTACAACTTCAAGCTACAAATAAGATTAATTTTAACCTATAATAATTGTTCAACGTTTTGATTCCATCCCCAATAAATATTGTTCAGTCTTAAAAAAACTAAACCATACCATAGAGCCTTACCACATTGCCATTAAGGATTTCTCTCATTCTAAAAAACTATATAGACATGAACCTTACCAAAGAGCCATTAAGGATTTCTTTCACTCAAAAAATGTTAAAAAACATTGTATTGTTTACCCCTACCACAACTATTTTTTTCTTAAAAAAAACCATTCCACAAAGCCATTAAGGATTTTTCTCACTCTATAAACAAAATACACATGATATTGTTTACCCCTATCATTCAAACCCATAGTTATTGGAATCTCTCCACTGAGCTCGCGTTTCCGGTTCTGAAACCTGATTCCATGTTTCCATTAAGGAATCTCCACGGAAACCGTTTTTCAGAACCAAAGAAACTCGATTTCTTAATTTCAGAATCTCGATTCGACACATCTTTAGAAACCTTTTTTTGGAACCGAAGAAACTCGATTCCTTAATTTCAGAATCTCGATTCAATACATCTTTAGAAACCATTTATTGGAACCAAGGAAACTTGATTCTTTAATTTCGAAATCTCGATCCAACACATCTTTGAATACTTGAACTCATTAATTGCGGGTAGACGTTCCCAAATATATCGAATCTGGATTCTAGCGAGGATTAAATCTTGATTCCATGTCAATTGGAGTAGAAATCTTCCTTCGAATGCTTCTAGTGGTTGCAAGGTTTCATTATTTTACTTGTGCCACCCTGGATGGCCTTTACTTTAAATTTAAAATATAATTAGTAAATACAACGCATACAATTAAAAGTAAAACCATGGAGTAGACATTATCCTATTTTGTCTTTATAATAATGAAGTCAAAATCACAATTTCGAAAAGCTTGTTTTTTGTATATAATGACCATAAGTTCAATAGTCAACATAATCATTTTAAAATTTGGGAAACCTTCTAATAAGAAACATCCATTATAGGTTTTGAAGTTGATGAGGCCCAAGATGTGCTTTTGGCTTCCTTCTCCATAAAAATGAAATCTTGATTCCTAGTAGGGGTCGTCAAATGCATTACATAGTCCATATTATTGTAAATCTCAATCTCAAACTGGCATGATTCTCTGATTTATATACTTAAAAATTTGATTCCGAATACGTTAGGATTACGATCCAAAACAACATCTCTATGTTCCACATATGTTAGAAACTCGATTCCATAGATGTCGGAAACTCGATTCCGCATATTAAAGAATCTTGACTCCTAGAGTTTCGATTCCTGGGGAATGGGAATCCTGATTCTAAGGAGGACAAAATCTCGATTCCACAAGTGGATGAAACTTGGATCTATTTCGGTCGAAACACGATTATGAAAAACTAGGAATCTCGTTCCTAACGATTCCTATAGTACGGACAACGATTCTTAAGACAGGAATCTTCTAGCCAATCGCGATTCCACGATTTCGGTTCCTAACACGTTTCGGGTTCCCCGGCGTTTCCAACAACTATGTTCACAACCAATCCACATAGCCAATTTGGATGATGCATCATTCCAAAATCTCTTACAAGAAGAAACCCAAAATGAGGACCTTTCTTTCTCAGTCTATATTGTAGAAATTTTTGGGACCCCTCAGTGCCTTGTCTTTAGGGCTTCGGTGGTTGTACAGGGGCATACCTTTAGTGGTGGTCAATGTTTTACACGAAACGCGGCAGTGCAATCTGCTGCCAGAGAAGCTTACATCCATGCTAAAGTTGTAAGGGTTGACCCAATCCCCGAGGAGAGTCTTATGTCCTAAAATAGCAACTTAAGTGCTAGGCTAGTGTAGGAAGTTGCTAACATCCAACGGGCCAATGAAAAGATATCACTATTAAAGCATGAGGTTTCAAGCCTCACCTCCCAGTTAGAGCAGCTCACGTCTTTATTTTGAGCTGCTCGTTGGGCCCAAGTTGATATTTCTTCGCGCTTTATTGTTGATCACATGAGTCCAATGCCCGTTTATCCACAACTGCTCTTCAATGGGCTAGGGGAAACAAGCGCAGCTATCCATAGGTTTATGGAAGACGATCAGTAGGTCGTACCTACTAGCCCCTTTCTATTTTTGCCATGTAGCCCATATTTGTCTTAGGCTTTCAATGTTGAAGGGCGTTTTTGGATGGGTTAAGCTTGTGTTATTCTTCTTTTGGCCCTTTTTTTTTGGGTGGGCAGCGCGGGTGCTTGGTTTATGACTTCATGTCTTGTTTTAGTGTCATAGGTTGAAATTTGGATATTATATGGCCTTAAGCGTGATTTTTGGCTATCTTGAACCTTTGACCAGTGATTGGGTATTTTGGGTTTTTTTAGCGTCATTCATCAACTGTGGGGTTTTTCTTGCTCTACTCTCAGTTCATGTCATTCCCCTTGGCCTCCTCTTTTGGGCTTTCTTTGAGCTATGGTGGAGATCTTTACATGTGCATGGGCTTCTTGGGCTCGATAGACAATGGATCCTATTTATGGATTTTTTTGTATGGTTTATAGGATTTTTTGACCCGGTAGACATCTTTTCACCCCCTTTCTCTCTATATCAGACTCTCTCTTATCTCTTTTGGTTTGCAGTTGCACGTGCATGACTTAGATTCTCTTTTATGGTTTGCACGTGGATGACTTATTTTACTGTGGTTTGAATTGCATATAATGCCATCAACATGACTTACTTTACTGTGGCTTAAATTATAAGTAATGTCATCAGTATTTTTTTATGATGATGTTATCAATTACTGTAGATTACTTTTTTTTTTGTTTTATCACTCATGGATCTAATTCTTTACATTTTCTTCTCTTCATGAATGATTTGAAGTTTTAACTCCCTGTTTTTGTATGAAGAGAGGAGATCCAAATTTGATCCGAGAGAGGAGATATGTGGGGGAGAGCGAGGGAGAGAGAGATCCAAATTGGGGTTGGGGAAGTGGGAAGTGGGTAGATGAGAGAGAGAGAGAGAGAGAGAGAGAGATCCAAGAGGGGGAGCTACTTCGTTTTTTTATATGATTTCTAATTGGATTCGGATTGGGATTGGAGTTGTGCAAAGATAAAAGAATGCAAATTACTTGTGTTTTTTATTTTTTGGTCGATTTCTAAAACGCAACATACTTAAACTAATTCTACCTCTAAACTTGTTTTCAGAGGTTATTTTGTATTTGGGCGTTGGTATGAAGGAGGAAATTGGGTATGCTGATTTTTTTGGGTGTGATAATGCGACTGTGGTGTTGGAAGATGATGAAGTCGAAGAGCCTACTTCCACTCCATTGTGGAAGTATGTGGCAGTCGTAGGTAATTGTCAAGGTTTCAAAAGACGCTAGGTGGCCTACTGCGCCCAGCCCAAGCGCCTACGTGAGCACGTACAACCTCCGGTGCCATGTGGTGCAAAATCTTAGTCTTTTTTATATATTTGCTATCCAAATGCACATATATGCATATTTTTGTGTTAAATTTTGTAAATTATTCCATTTGAAAATATCTCAAGTTCGCAATATATGTTTTTATATGCAAAAATATCACATGTCTCAACCTCTCAGGTAATCAGGTTGAGAATAAACTTATTCAAAATTTCAAACCATACAAAACGTTTAAAAGTCTAATAGGCTATTGTATGGTCTCCAACTTGTATATTCTCCATATTCCATATCTATAAAATAAACCGTAATAACATCCAAGTCTCCAACTCTTCAACAAACTGACTTCCAAAGCTATAAAAAACTAGTAAACCACACAATGAAATAGTCTAAAAAAGCAAAAAGTTTACAAACCACATAACTAAATAAAAATCGTCCAAATGTCTAAAGCCCAAATCAAGATGGTGCAAAAAAGTTACTACAAAAGAAGAGAAAAGACAATCAGGACATCAATAAGAGTCAGAGTCATCATCTTCATTGTTTTCATCTGCATTAGAATTGAGGCCATCATAATCATCTCCCTCTTCAACATATTCTTCTTCTTCCAGAGATTCTTCTGAATTTTTCTCCTCTTCCTCTATCGCCCTCCGTGAAGTACCAACAAAAGAAGTTTATCGAGTGGCCCTCCAAGGATCAGAAGCTTGCCCCGAAGCCTCCTTAACTATTTCCCATGTCAAACCCTCACCAGGGAAGACCTCCTCAGTGCCAGGGTCACTAACTAGTCAATCTAAAGCATTCTCCATGTCTTCCGAAGAGATAGGGTCCTTCTTTGGCTGGTTTTTCTTCCCCTTGAGCCTTTTATCTCTCAAACAAAAACTATAGTTATTGAGCTTCTTTTGCTCAAGCCTATTTCTTCTCTTTGTATGCACCTATAAGGAGAAATAATGCATAAGTCACTACTATGAGTTTATGATCTTCTTACTTTATGAATCTATCTTACAAAATGAACTTATAAACAAAAAAAACATATAAAATTGTAAAATACCATCTCAAAGGAACTCCGATTGCGCTCACAACCAGAAGAGATAGTTGTCAAACTCAAGATCCACATATCCATCTTCTGGAGGTTTGAAGCGTTATTCCCATGTTATCTCCACCATTGGGCTGAAATATGTGGGTAACCTTTATAATTAATTTAGGTATTTAACATTATCAGAACTTGAAAGAAAATTATAAATTTATACTATATAAAACAAAAGTAAAAAGAATACTACCTGGTTCGTCTTTGTTTCTCTGTCTTAATGCCATATCTTTCCCAAATGGCATCAAAGAACGCTTGTACGAAATTAGCTCTTCAGCTGATATCTTATCTTGGATATGTGGATCAAGCACTAATTTGTCAAGGCACTCATTAAAACCATCCATAATTACCCTTTTTGACTCAATATATGCATCTGCATAAAAGAATTTGGGGTTCAAGTAGTACCCCGCTGCAAGCAATGGTCTTTGGAGCTGCCTATCCCATTTGTCATCTATAATCTCCCAAATTGGGGCATACTTCGCGGCATCATTGCCCAAATTCTCTGCAGTCTCATTCTTAACCCTTTCCATTGCATCATATATAAAGCCCATGGAGGGGTTATCAACATCAACCAAGCGCAAGACCTTCACCAAGGGAAGAAATACTAATATCGCATGCTTCACCCCACGCCAAAGTTATTTCGAAAGAACAATATCTCGTGCTTTCTTTTCCTTGGCATCTCTAGACCACGTACACTTACTCCACTCCTCTGAAGCAACATAGACCTTAATGCGATTCTCCTCTTATACATGCTTTGTAGACTAAGGTAGACAATGGCAAATCTACTAACCCAGGCCTCACTAGCTCTCTTTTTTTTTTAAACTTGCGTATCATGCTAAGGGTAAGTATGTGACTGTATATGAAGATTGTAACCTCTTTAGCCTTAAAAATAATTCCTTTAATAATAGGTAATTCACCAATTACCTCGAGCATAAAATCTACGCAATGTGCAGCGCAAGGAGTCCAAAATATGTGAGGCCTCTTCTGTCGAAGCAAATGACCTGCAACTAGATTGGGAGCAGCATTATCTGTGACCACTTGTCATACAAGTTCCTCTCCAACCTCCTCAATACCCTTATCAATGACAGAAAATATATAATATGCATCATGAACATCATTTGAAGCATCGATTGAGTGCAAAAAAACTGTACCTGTGGGACAATTTACTAACAAATTCATGTTACTCCTCCAATCACTCTACATATCTATCATTAAAGAAACCACAAATTTCGTCCATCCATCGTTACGAGTTTTGAGATATTCGTTAGTGTACTTGATTTTTTTCTTTAGTAGTGGCTCTCCAATCTCATAAGGAGTTGGAACTTTCAAACCTGGCCAATATTGCCCAATTGCTTCTAACATTGTATGGAAGCTATTCAAGCAAGCAGTGTTAAAAGAAATGCCCACATAGTAAAACCACCGAGCAATATACCGATCTCCCTGGTTCAATCTTCTTTCTTAAACCTATTTTCAATTGTCTCTTGTTTTTTCCCCTTTCCTCCCTTACTTTTCTCAATTACAGTCTCAGGGCTAGGTGTAAAGAAACTATATATCGGCCCTCTCGTATAAGCCTTCTTAAACCCAAAAGCCCTCTTGGTCTTAGAGCTCTGAGTACCAACCATGGCTACCTCTTCTTCCCCATCTTCATCCTCTTTTTCAGTGTCAATATTATCATAAAAAATATAGACCCCTAACTTTAATTCTGCTATATCTTTTTTTTTTGCAATTTTTTAATTCTTTTCAACTTCAATGTATTCCAAATTTATTTCTTTACAAGATCTGCGACTTTCTTACATGGGGCAACATCACCTCTAATGCCGACAAGATGTTTCTTAAATCTATTTATACTGGCATTTGAAACATGTCTACAGAAATTGCACATAATTTTATTTTTGTCATTCTTATCAGGGTTAACACAATATTTCTATCCCGGTTCTCTACCCCAAGTAGACCCCGTAGAAGACATCTCAAATTGGAAAAATAAAACTTAAATAAAGATTATAAACTGATATTTTCTTCCCACTCTCTGATCTTCGATGTTGGTTACCTCAATTGAGCTACGAATCAACTCAAAAGTCTTATAATACTACCAATAGCACCCCAAAAATAATTTCAATGAGAAAAAAAAACTTTTTCAATCCACAAAAAGTACTTTCGATTATCAGAAATTACTTTAGATTCTCAAAAATAAATTTAAGATTGAGAGTTTCTTGTGTTTTTTCCACTTTGGGGTTCAAATCGTGCATGGATAATGTCTAGGAGACTTTCTATTGGAAACTATTAATGCTTAGATTTCAGTTATTGCATAGGAGTATCAAGTTTAGTGTCAGTGTACGACTTCAATTTTATTCTTGTGCTCAATGCACGTATGGAGTCCTGTACAGTAAGCATTGCAGTTTTACAGAGTTTGAGGGAGTTTGTGAGCTTGGTTTCTCCTGTAAACATCATCCCAAGAGTAAATAGTAGTGACCCTCAAGCTGCTGATGTCATGGTTTCTCTCCTTTTGAGTTCAAATCAATTGTAACCTCCCATAAACCAGTTTAAATCCTGTGATGTTGCAATTAAGAGTTGTTTTTGTAATCTCCCATGATTAATTTTTTTAATTTTTTCTACTCTAGCTTGTCATAACTCTCTCTCTCTCTCTCTCTCTCTCTCTCTCTCTCTAAGTTGAAAGTCGTCAGCCATAATAGTGGAGTAATCACAATGTTGGGTTTTTAGGTACTCTGTATGTTGTCTGCTTGTGTTTCTAATCAGGATTTTACCCATGGTTCCATGTAACCAGTTGAATATTTTAGTTTGCCTCTGGTTTTATTTTTTGTTCTTTTCTTTTCTCTGGGTATTAAATATCAGCCAATGATTTTCTTTTCACATTTGACATGCATTATATCATCTACAGGTTATGGTTAATTATCAGCCAGATTAAGCATGAGCACTATATGAACATCTTCAATTTTCATTTATTTCCCAAGAAAAGCTTTATTTTTTCTGTTTTTTGAATCTCATGTTGTTCAAATTCATACTCTTCAAAATCTTTAGCAGTTGGGTAACATTTTTCATTTACTAGAAAATGTACGTGATGTGAGTAATGTTTGATGTGCTTAGAAATGCATTTTGTTACATCTTTTATTTGTAGACTCTGGTGACAATTTGTTGTCTTGTTGTTAAGTTCTCTTGGGAAAAAGGAACTGATCTCCACCACCAGAAACTGAACGTACAGATGGTGACGATTCACTGCAAATCCTTTTGGAAAAAAGTATCTAATACCCAACTGGATTTGAAGGTACCAGTGGTGTATAGTCAACAATGTTTACATGAACAGGAATATGAGCGCCATGTGTTTTAAGTGTGCTTAAAATGTACACTACTTTGAAAGTGACTCCGACCAAAAGCTAATATGGGACATGATGAGCTCCATTTGTTTTAAATATGTGCTTAAAGTGTACACTACTTTGAAAGTGACTGAATGTTCCAAAAGCTAATATGGGACATGTCCATGCAAACATCAATTCTGATGAGGCTTTATTCAAAAAATATTATGCATGTATGTTGTTCGTCTTTTTTTTGGAATGGTAGTGTTGGTAGATTGCGGGATTCACATTCGGGAGGTCCGAAGATCAAATTCATCTATGAGCTCTCTATATATTTTATTCACATATGAACATGTTTCTTTTTCTTTTCTTTTTTCTTTTTTGAATGGTAGTGTTGGTTGATTGTGGGGGTCACATTTGGGAGGTCCCAAGATCAAATTAATCTATGAGCTCTCTATATATTTTATTCACCTTGAATGTGACCACTGGGGGCGTGGCGGGAGAAGATGGAGTTCCTTTTAATCTAATCAATGCTCACTGCTAGACAAGAGCGCTAAAGCGTTTTTATTGGCCCCAAAAACAGTCACAAAACAAATTTAAAACTAAAAAGAGAGCAGATATAGAGCGAGAATCATTCACACATACAAATTGGTTATAAGCAAGAAGAGTAAGATAAATAAACAACAATTAAAATTATAATGAAACATAAATTACAGCCAAAGTTTCCCCTACAAATTCAACTCAAAATGGATTAATAAAAAACCCACCAACTCAAAATTGTATGGTTCCTCACCAAGCAATGTTGAAAACATATTACATGAGTGTTAACCATGGGAACCACCAACCGTGTCGAGAACTAGGAGTCTAACCATGGGGACCACCCACCAAACAATGTTGAAAGCTATGGTGAGTCATGTGACGAAAGATGTCGTCTTTCTCTTTGCACTTGGGCATGATTGAGCAAGACTCCTCTTCTTATCACCTTTACTCCTTTTTGCTTTCTTCCCATCATCATAGTCCCAAGAGAATAAAGTGGGTTTGTAGGATAGATGTAGGATAGATAATAGTCATGACAAAATCCCTCCTCACTTGGTACCAAGGCATTCAACCTCTCACTCTCAATCCCACAACTTACCACTTTATAACCATCGTTATAAACCATTAATATATCCTTCCCAACTACAACTTCTAGATATGGATAGTGATTCTCACTTCCACTTTTAAGCCCCAATTCCTCTAAATTTGCGTCCACCACCTTCTCCCTTTTCTTCTCTTTTCTTAGAACCCACATCCTCAGCTCCAAACAACGGCTGACGGCCGCAAGTGAAACACAACCATCCCATTCCAACACCGCAACATGGTCATCAGATCTTCTTAGATTCTCTTAGGAACTCTGGTGATGCTGGTATGATCGCTTCCTCCTTTTTCACCATGTCGAAACCAATAAGGTCTAGGGTGTTGAAGTGGTTGTAGATGTAACATGTATGTTCAATGGATATGTGTTCTCGCGAGCTGGAGATTAGAGCTTTGTTTGGCTCTATTCTATCGAAGAATACTCATTTTCCAATCGATGAGTCAAAGACCCTGTAACATCGTCCAATAATGATCTCTGACGGCACAGCCACAACCTCGAATTTGCAACTTTGGGGGTTGAAAGAGAATTCAAAATGTAATACACGGGACCCATGAACATGCGGAAGGCGGGTGACCCATGAACATGCGGAAGGCGGGTGACCCATGAACATGCGGAAGGCAGGTGGCCGGTTGCAGGGTTGACATTGCAGAAGGCACCCCTGTTTGTTAATATGCAAAATATGCCATTTCTGCAAGTTATTCTTCTTGACATCCAAGAAGAGCTATGGGGTAGTTCACAAAGTTGCATGATGTGTTCATGGTGTTTGAGGGAGATGGATCATTTTCTCTTGTATTTTCAATTACCAACGGGGCCTAAGACGTGTTCTTCATGGTTATTTACTATAATTATAATACGTTTCCTTTTTCAAGTCCTTTCTTTTTTTTTTGTGGGTCTCATGCTGATTTTCTTAATATACATGCGTGATATATAATAATTAAACGGATTTAGTAATTCCGGAAAGGCATTTTTTTCATAAAAGGGAAGAAAAAGATTCGAAGCTTTAAAAATCTACGCGGGCAACAACAAAAGGACATAAACGTGTATTGAAAACAGTAGGCATTTCGAAACTAGGACAAGGGGAGACGACCAATTTTTGTCGAACAGGGCAATTTTTGGCTTTGTTGAGGTGACCCCACACACCTGTGTAATAATTTGGATCACAAAAAACACCTAATTTTTTAGTGTATTGTTTGGATATTATCAAAATCATAAATGGCCTGCACGTCTGGTCCACTAGTGCACGACACTTTCAAATGTTATATTTTAGTTTCTAAAATTTTATTTATTTTTTATATATCAATGATCTCCATGTTAGAGATTAAAAATATCATCTCAAGTCTGAACCTACATGTTTCATTTAGATCTAAGTGCTTAAGAACGTAAAAAACTCTATGTTAAAATTTATTAGATGATTTTCAAGTGGAAGCTAAAATATTATAATAAAATTCCTTCGAAATAACTTTTTTTGTTTTGTTTTCAAAAGGTTGCTTGGAAGGAACTTGATATAGTGGGGGTGGTAACGGCCTGACTTGCCTCTAGCCCTAGTCCCCATAAAACTGGCCCAAGCCAAATAGGCCGTATTAGGGGTCCAAGAAAATAAAAAGAAACAAACACAAGAAAAATCTAGGCCAGGCGAATTGGGCCGGCCTTCGCCCAAATCCTACTTCCAGCCATGGTTGCCTAACCTAGCTCAGCCGTCGAGCCAATTTTTTACAGGCTAGGCTGGACCGGGTCGGGCCAGAATGGGCCGCCCAACCCACTGCCACCCTTAGCCATACAGGCAATTTCCACTCTCGCCAAAACCTAAATGGGCCACAAGATGGCATTAGTAAAGAATATCCACATCGGAATTATTACGGCAACCAGCCGAGGACATTTCTTCCTAGAAGAGAATATGATGTCGTCCTATTTCCTCTTACACTTAGCGCATTTCCTAAAATCCCTATCATTTTTATAAATGACCTACGAATTTTCCCGTGGATTATTTCTAATTATTCCATTGTCGCCCTGACAAGGCAAGACAATGAAATAACTAACTCGCTTTTGGAAGAGTTTAGATCCGGAAAGGGGCTATATATCATTTGTCACCTTTAAAAAAATATTCACATGTATGAGTAACCTAACATAACTCAAACCGAAAAAATATAATATTAATTGGGTTTAAAAGAAATGTGTCGATCAATGGTCATTCTTGATAAGAATTGGGATTATTCTTGTGTTAGTGGGAGTTTGGAGTATGCTTAACTCCTAAGCAAATATCTCTTTGTCAAATTGAATTAGGTGTGTCCATCAATATCAACAGGGCCACATTCATGGATGCTGTCATGACGTTGGATCTTCTTTCTCTCCCTCCATTCCCACCGTTGACATATAAAAACGAGAATTTGGGGTCCTTGTTGTGTTAGTCGCAGTTCTGAGGATACTTGTAGGATGAGGTTTCTACATGCCTAGGTTTTATTAAAACAAATTAAACCCTAACCTCAAATCTTCATCCGGAAAGCATATTTAGTCATAGAAAATGGCTCTAAAAACAATTTTCAACACTCATAATGAAATTCATAACTAAGAAATGGTAACGACCTTGAGGATCTACGAATACTTATTTTTAAGGCAAAATTGACGATCTAGATAATTTGTGACAATATACACCAGTTTTAGAGCTTTAAATAATATTTGTTTTCACGACCATAATGTCCAAGCCAAAATGATTAATGTAAAGGTTGTCTAATGCTTGAATTGAGATGAGGCTTTACTTGTTTTGATAGAAGTGCAGCCCTATCAAACCATTTTCCATTCCTAAAAGCTTAAACAAATTTCTTTGTTTTTGGTCAAAGAGAGTTAGGTGTGTCCATGAACATCAACAAGTCTACATTGAAGTTGCTATCACGAACGTCGGATCATCTTTTCCTCAAGGCAAGTAGAAGTCGTCTTCTCAATACACAATGCAAATATAGCAAGTTTAATGTGCTCCCTAGGGGGCATAATATACATTACCAATCAAGCAAAACAGATTTTTGGAAGATTGCTTCATATTTGAAATTTTGGTATCCATCTAATCATAATTAGATGATTATTTGCAAAGAAAGAAATTGGATTTGAGTTCTTGAATATCTAAATCATTCTTTCCAAAAATTGGATGGATCAAGTGCAATCTTGGGATGTCATTTTATAAACTTTTTTTTTTTTTTTTTTTCTGTTTTTTTATGAAGTTGGTTTCTCCGTTCTTGAGATAGGATCTCAAAATTTCTGATCAAAAGGATATTCCTAGTGTGAGTTTTGCACAAATGAGTAGATGAATAGTATACTTCCACGAGAATAAGAAATATCATTTGGCTTCAAAGTAAACTTGTAGACTACAATATCAAGAAAGAATGACAAACGACAAGCTAATATTTATTATATAGACATATTGGGGTAGAACATGCAAAACAAAACAAACTGCTCTACATGTTTGCAAAGAAATGCATATAAAATGTGAGCTTGAATAAAATATTCTTGGCCACGTGGCAGTCAACCGTAAGTTATGATATATTTTTAATCCTGAATTTTAATAGGAAGAGCTTTTAATTTTGAAAACATATTCTAATACTTGTGATAAGATAGGGTTTTCTTTATTGGAAAATGGTTTGATAGAGCTGCAGCCCCATCAACAAGATAAGTAAAGCCTCACCTCATAACTAAAAAAAAATTGCAATTCAAGTATGGGTGTGGTTTCTATAAGGTTGCAACCTCAAACAATCCAATTAAGGCGCACTTTAAAATTTTATCATAACATGTAATTTTGTTGTAAAAAATTATTAGTACTATCTTAAAATCTATTTTCATACGTAATTAGAAAATTTTAAATTCTAAAAATGGTTAAAATCAAGTAGATCTATAAATATATGAAAATCTTGAAAATGGACGGTCTTGATAATGTGTTGCATGATGCACTATTTCCGATATTCAAAAACTTTTTTTTTTCATATTCATAGATCTCGATGTCGAGATGATTGATTAGAGGCCTTTTTCAACATTAAAACAACATTTACGATAGATTTTTTGAGGTGCATCTGTGATTCTACATTTTAAGGTTGCAACCTTATATAAACTTTTCCCTTCAAGTATTGAAAAACCTTAAATCAATCATCATTATGGTTGTGCAAAACAAATCACGATTACAAATTCTAAATATAGTGTAGATTGCAACAAATGATCTAGACCATTAATTTTTTAGTTTCAAATTTTATTGGTGGTGTTGGAAATTGATTTTAAAACCATCATGAAGATTCCTGATGCCAAAAGTGCTTTGTGGATGGGGATTTGAGGTGAAGCTTTATTTTCTTTTCATAAAACCAAAGCCTTATACCTATTGGAAAACTGTTTATTATATTTCTCATATTTCAGACATTCGAGCAATATGTGCACCAGTCCAATTGCAATTAAAAACAAGCACAAAGTCCACCCTTGTCCCTTGACAAAGTCCATGGCCAGGGCACCATATGAAAATGATTAGAGTTAGACTGATGCGTTCTCTCTTTTTCCAGTGCACCAAATGAAAATGATTTCAACAAATACATTCTCTCCCTCTAAAATGATTAGTCTCTTTCTCTCTCTCTCATAATGTCTCAACAAAAGATCGCATCCATAACACCGTTCCAGAAAAAAAAAAGGCTTCCATAATAACAACTTCTAACTGAGTTAGAACTTTGGGTAGAGTCTCAAGGGACCATTATAAACTTGACTATTAAAAAAACATTCATGGGATTTGATGGTTACTTCAGTGAGATTATCTACAAAGAGACCATTTATCTTTTGTACATAAAGGTTACAATCATTATTATCTCTTAAATTTCAAAAAAAATAAATTATCAGACTTCATGATTCACCTCAAGCTATCCAATTTGATACTTATTGAATAGAAATGATTGTGATCTTCATGTGCAAAAGATAAATGATCTATTTGTAGACAATCTTGATTTCAATAGTGTGCTAAATCTTCGCCCAAAAGTTACAGTGCCTAGAAATAGTGCCCTCGTAGATCAAAAGTGGATTGAATGATATCTAATCATCTCAAATTTGCCGTGTTGTTTGAAAATGACACCAAGGAATCTATGTTATGTTAAGTCTTTCTATGATTTTATTTTGAAACAATCACTCTTTTTTAACCTCTTTTTGTTTTATGAAGGACCATTTTGCTTTGGGTGATACCTGGAAACCACAATTGCATATCTTTTGCTCTTTAGACGAGTAAAACTCGCTTTACCTTTTACTTTTAGTGTGTAGGCGTACACTTCTCCTTTATAAGTTCATTTCGGTTGTAGAGGAGAGAGAAGAAAAATAATGAAAATTAGGAGATTGTACTTTATTATCTCTCTCTCTCTAAGTTTATTTAGACTTCTTACCTATGATGATGTCAAAATCCTATCATGACTATAATGAATGCCATGAGTATGCCATGTTCGTAGGGTTTCTTACATTTATTTGTACTCTTAAGGTAGACACTTCCTGTGAATTCACAGAGGTCATAAGGGCTATGTAAAACCTGAATAAATCTTGAAATAGTCTGTTGAAATTTATGGTTACAAATTTTGGTGATAGTTAAGAACATATCAATATGATTCGATTGTGATTTTGAGCAAGTCTTGATTGTGCAACTCAATGATTCAGGAATTGCTTCTTGATCTGGTTATATCCTGGGAGTGTTCTCATCGGTTCCGTTTGCATCTTTGTTTCTAGCCGAGTCAGAGGCATTAAGAAAGCGAGCTCCTCTCGTGCTTCCAAATCCCATGACTACATTATCTTGTCTATAACATCTAAAACTTGATCTAATTCCTACAGGAATTAAATTGATACTAAGAGTATTTTGTTACTAGATATTAGCTTTGAAACCTGATCTAATTCCTATAGAAATTTAGCTGGAACTAGGAGTTTTTTGGATACACCTGTATAGAATCTGACCCTAATTAAGGGATGGCCCTATCGAATTTATTCAAGACTAGTGTGTTAGTAAAACTAACATGCTCAAATTTCATAGCATCTACATTTGATTGAATGTACTCAAACTGCACTGTGAGCTGCAATATCACCATGTTGCTACGGCAACTTGTTTGATTTAAATACCTACATTAATCACCATATGAAAATTAGAACGATGATAAGGGATTATTTAAGGACATGTGGGTAAATTTTCATTTAATTTGGATATTCCTAAGGGGAAATAAAAAAGAAAAAAAAAAAATCCATTAAGGAGGGTTGCTTATCTGTTGCAATCTAAAGCAAACTGCTGAAGTAGAGAACACCAAGGGCTCAAATGGGTTACCTTCACGATCCCCAATCAAAACAAAACTGTTTATGTGAAGAGTGATGCTTTATATAAAAAACTTTATACAATTTGGATATCATTAAGTGGCTTAAATAGATCCAATACAAAGAGCCAGCATCAAATTAATAAAATGGAATTTTCCATGAGCTCAAATGCATTAGCTTAATTGCATCTAGAGAACATGAGTTTTTTTGTTTTCTTATTTAGATTGGCAAATGCCTGGGGATGTTCAGTTAAAATTTTAACATGTGTTGGTGGTCCAAATAAATGGATCTCAGAATACTGTCGGATTCATGTTGCATATCAAACTTGTGGTGTACTTTTCTTTTACGATTTTGATACCAAATCAAAGTAAAAGCTTTTATGACGATAAAGAGTGTATGAGACGGTTGCTATAAAATTTAATGCATTTTGAACATGTTTATGAGGTCCAAATAAATCATTTTAAAAAAAAACATTGTATACAAAGAGTAGGCTCATGGTGAATAAGCTATGCTATATGTCATTAATGATGCTCAAATTTTGTGGGTTTAGAGATCCATGGTTTAGAAGTTCACAATAAAAGCTTCATGAATTTTGGACACTTATAGATGGGTCAATCAAATTCATCTTCATCCTCCTACGGCTTTTTGTAACAGAGTGCTGACTAAAAAATGAACTTCAATATAGGTAATAAAAAGGGGGGCTTCAAATCGTTTTGTTTTAAGCTGAAATTGTGTGGAAGAGTGTAGGATTTATGCTAAAAATATTTAGTTAAAAGTTCATATTTTATGGACATCAACTTTATTTGATGCCAGGCTACAAACTGTTAGTGAACTTATCCCCATGTGATATGTGCGGATTACTAATTATCCAGTTTATCTGGCTCATGATGAAGTCTCCCTAAACCATTGTCACTGTCAACAATCACTTTTGATGATTTTGAACTTCAAACTCCAAATTGATAGGGGTATGCTTATGAATGATTTAGGGCCTAGGAGAATGTTTACAAAGGCTTCTTTGATCAAATTTGAACAACATTAAGCCCTTAAATTGATGAAATTTGACAGATACTAGAAAACCTCATCCATACTAGTTCTTTCTAAAATATGGAAAGGTTGCATTTGAATAATTTGAGAAATCAAGGAAAGTGATTCGATTGATCTAACAAAGATGATGACCTTAAACTTTCCCTTAACTACTCTTAGGATCGGGTAAAGAAGGTCGATAGTGTTAGGTCGGCAGCCATCATAAAATTTTGCCACAAGTTGTCATTATAGCCGACTCAAGAAGGAAACTGATTAGATATGCTTTCCCAAATAATATATATCTATTTTTTGAAGTTACGCTTGATGTTTCGATCAAATTTACAGGCTTCCATAAACTTGAACAATTTTTTTTATGAAAATATTTAATAATATCTTGATATAAGGCACAATTTTTTATGAAATTGGTTCCATGTGATCCATTTTTTGATGGCCACTCAAGTTTGGGGCATGAGGACACTCAGAAAGTTATTGAAAGGGAGCAACTAGATGAAAAAACAACTGAATTTTCAGGCTCATAAGCCCTTCACAGTGTAACTTTCGAAATCTAATGTTTTGATCTATAAAATCATTAATTTCCAATAAGTCATTGCTTGTTTGATGTTTCTAAAAGATAGAATTATCTACAAACAGGAGATTTGAATAAGAATACCTTCTAAAAGGGTGTTACAAATACGAAGATTAATCAAGGCATACTCCAAAAAGATCATGGCCTTTATTGGCGTTCTCAAAAAAGGTTTAAAGTGGAAATGAATGGCAGATCATAGGCAGTCCTTACAAGAATTGAAGAGGGTAATCACCAGCAAGCTGGTGTTGCGCTTCGTAAACTTCAGCAGGCCTTTCAAGGTGCATATTGTTGTCTATAATTATGCAATCAATGGAGTACTAATGCAAGATAGGCACACCATAGCCTTTGGGAGTCAAAAGCTCAATGAGATTGAGCATCAATACTTAGTCCATAAGAAGGAGATGATCACGGTCTTTGTTCAGTAGTAAGTTATTAGATAGTGTAGATAATATAACCACAAGTTACCTTACAATGCAAAAGAAGTTGACCCTAAAGTAACCTAACTAGCAGGAGTTTCTAGCAGAATTTGATCTTGTATTGAAGTACAAGTTAGGGAAAGTCAATGTGGTTGTAGATGCCCTTTGCCGAAAGATGGACCACATGGTCATGGTTACAGTAGCAGCTTGGTTGGAAAGGGATCATAGGGACGTATCTATGAGGAGACCAAAAGATACCTAGTGATGCACAAGTTCGTGTAGCAAGTCCAAAAAGGACACATAAGGAGATAATTTTTAGAGGAAGACATCCTCTATGCTAAAGGCAGGCACATCTACGTGCTTAGGATAGGGTGTCATGACACCTCACAAGCAAGCCATTCTGTTTGAGAAAGAACTTGGTCCTCTTGTTCTGAAACTACAATTAGCCCCAGATAGAGCAGGATGTCGAGCACTACATCCAAACCTATCTTGTGCCAATAGGACAAGACATACGGGCAGAGGTTGTCTGGATTTCTTGAGTCACTCCCTATTTTTGAAGGACCATGTGTTCAGCCTGTCCATGGACTTCAGTAGTGGCCGCCCCAAGGTTAATGTAATAAGCCAAATTATGGTTGTGGTGGATTGGTTCTCCAAATGTGCGACCTTCGTTGCAGACCCAACTGGTCTTAATCCACATATTTAAATTGTGGGGTGTGCCAAAAGACATTATGAGTTACTAAGATGCTCGATACACTGGGTAGTTTTGGGGATACTTGTTTGAGTTAATGGAGACCCAAATCAACTTCTCTACGAATAATCACCATGAGGTATATGGTTAGACTAAGACGGTGAATACAATCTTAGAAGAATACTTGTGATAGTATGTGATAACAAACCAGTATAGCTAGGTCAATATACATGACATGATCCAGTTTTTCTATAATTTTCATTTGAGTTCATTGATTATAAAGAGTACCTTTAAATTAGCTACCAGTTGAGCGCCTGTAGTGCCCCATGATGTGGCCTTAAAGTAAGGATAAGCATGATGTCCTACTACTCTAATGTTGCCCAAGGCTCAAAAGGAGCATTTTGAGGAAGCTTATGACTACCTTAATAGTGTGGTCAAGTATATGAAGAAGTTTGAAACCAAGGTCAGAGGCATCTTGAGTTTGAAATAGGGAATTGTTGATGCTCAAGATCACACCCTATACTTGGAACAAAACCTGTGCAAAGGCTGTCTACTGAGCATTGATACTGAGATACGATGATCCATTTGAGGTGATCTGGCGGATAAGCAAATTGGCCTACCAATTAGCACTCTTAAATTGGATTAAGGTGCATCTTGTGTTTTATTTGTGCCTCTTAAATTCTTACAATCACGATGAAAACATGACAAGGATTCAAGCTGTATGGGCCCAACCTAATGTCAGAACTTGGTTCTAGTAGATGATGGATATTATTTTGGATCAACAGCTACTAGGCCAGAGTAAAAAAATTCCGAGAGTAGAGTACTTTTTCAAGTGAAAGGACTTTCCCAAAGAGGAGTCTAGTTGGGAGAAAGATACTCCCCCTGAAGGTATGAGGATCTAATTGAGGGATTCCTAGCTAGAGTTCCAAGAAGAACGTCGAAACTATTGGTGGGGAAGGCCTATTAGGCTTTCAACATGATGCATGTTCATTATTCTACTCAATTAGGGAAACCCCTTTGACTTAACCTAAAACCACACTACAAGGATCCCATACAATCCTAAACCACTTTGCCTTTCAGTTGTACAAAACATCTACACTTGGCAATCCAAATCCTTTGACCAACACCCCCTTACGAGTGAGCAAGTAAAAGCTTGGGTCGACCAAGTGGCCAAGCTAGAAAACTCTGGTGCATGGCATGGTACTTGTGGGTTTAAACCTCATGAGCACATGGTTGCACTGATATATGGTGAGCAGATCAATGACCTTAGAAACTCGAACTAGGTGGGTGCCAAGTTTGAATTCAAAATGGAGCTCGTGTTATGGAAAGAGACTAATAACATAGGTGTAACAACTAGGAGGTGCGTAGCTAGATATGGGAGCTAGTTACCTTAATAGAACTAAGTTATGGTAATTAACCAAACGAAGTTGACCGCCATGTGGCCAAGAATCAAAACCTAGAACTCGGTGGGCAGCTAAACTCGAGGGCTGCTATTACTGACCATTTGGCTACTGGTGAGCCATCAGGCGTCCTTTAACAGGCCATGCACAAGGGATGGCAACAGTGTAAAATTGTTCTTGAATTAAAGTAGTTATAATAAGAGTTTATATAAACCCCTGGCCCGGGCCCTTATTGCAGCATATTTTCCATTATACTTTTGTAAAATTATATAGGTTAAAATAAATCTAGGCCACGACCCATAACCTATTCGTCCCTTGTTGTGAGTGCACAAGATGTGTATTTTCACTGTCCCCGTTGGCAATGGACACTGTCACCACTGTCACTATACCCAGCCCTACCTACAGTGTCCCCATCGGCATTCACTATTCATCCAGGGGGCACCAGCATTGTCTGCACTGCGTTGTCACTATTCATCGAAAGGGCACCAACATTATCCCCACAAAACACTGTCACTATTCATCCATGGTCAAAGGACCTATCATTATTCATCCAAGGGGCACTGGCATTGTTCCCACTGGTTATATCATTATTCATCCAAGGGGCATCGGCACGGTCCCAACATGTTGTCACTATTGATCCTAGGGGCACCAGAGTTGTGACATTCACATGCCCACTGACACTATCCATAAGCTCACAGACACTATTAATAGGTCAATCGACACCATCGATAGACCCATCGACACTGTCCATAGTGCCACTAGTACTCTCCATGGGCCCACCAGCACTGTGCAGAGGGCCAATGATGTTGTTCCAAGGTCCACCAGTATTGTCAATTCCCCTGCGACCACTAACCCATCATCCTGTAAGCCCTGCCAACCCCTTGTTATCAACACATCAAGCCTATGCTTTAGATCATTTTTTTACGATTTCGGGCCACTTTTTTTCACAAAAGTCTAAGGGAAGTGTGTGGTCATTATGAACAAGGCCAGCCTTATGGTTATTGCTCATTATGCCATAATAGTATTGACGAGCTGTTAAGACCCCATGGAACTGGAAAGGGTGGTAGAGC
The DNA here is from genome assembly GCF_054954075.1 of Amborella trichopoda. Lineage (NCBI taxonomy): Eukaryota > Viridiplantae > Streptophyta > Magnoliopsida > Amborellales > Amborellaceae > Amborella > Amborella trichopoda. The sequence continues at coordinate 20,677,884 of NC_142347.1, read as the reverse complement.
ATGGCGGGCCTTCGAAAGAAAATCATGAATCTTGATTTCAAAACCTCTTAAAAAATTATTGAGAAATATTTTTTGGTTAGTAATAATAAGAATTATGAAACAAAAATGCCTCAAAATAGTGGTAATATGACAACAGACAAATCTACCACTCTGACTCCAACCACTCAAACACATCACTGCAAGTGTGATCATTATCAACAATCAAGTAACAATAATGGTTCTTCCGCCACACATGATTCTTCTTCGTTATTCTCAGACACATGCAACCCCTATACTCTCATGTCTTCCTATGACACTTTTCCTTAGATAATAGACTCAGGGGCTACAAATCATATGACTGGTAACTTGCAATGTTTATCTAACCTTAAAAATAATTAAAATATGAACCTTGTATCTATTACTAATGGTTACTTGATTCCTATCTATGGTGTTGGTAAGACCAATTTCTTCTTCAAGTCACGAAAATCTGAAGTTCTTTTTATACCATCATTTTCCTCTAACTTGATGTATGTTAATAAAATTCCTCAAAGTATGAATTACAATGTTATTTTATCTTCCGACTCTGTGACTTTCTAAGACTGGACTATGGGGAGGAAGATTAGTGAAGGGAGCCTGTCTCATGGGCTATATTTATTCAATCAGAAGGATAAGGCTTTGGTTGCCATCCAAGGCAATACTAATATTAATAAATTGTGGCATTGGAGATTTGGACACCATTCAGATAAAATTTTGAAAATCTTAATGTCGTCTCTATCTTTAAATTTTCATTCTTGTGAAGTTTGTAAATTTTTAAAATAAATAAGACTTCATTTTCAGTCTTCTATACATACATGTTTCAAATGAACATGTGTGGGGGCCAGCCTTAGATGATTCTTATGTTGGCTTTAAATATTTTGTTATTTTTATTGATGATTGCTCTCGTACTACTTGGGTATACTTATTAAATTTTTTTTAAAAAAAGTTTTTCTTGTATTCAAATATTTTTTTAAACTAATTTCCACTCAATATAATGGCAAGATTAGAATTTTGTGAACGGATAATGACACAGAATATGTGAACAAAGCTTTTTCTGAGCATTTATATAATCTTGGTATTATACACCAAATATCATGTGTTGAAACATCTCAGCAGAATGGAGTTGCTAAAAGGAAAAATAGACGTCTTTTGGAAATTATAAGGTCTTTGTGTTTCCGATGCATTTTCCAAAATTTTATTGGTCTGTACTTGTTTTAACTGCTTGATATCTGATTAACAGACTTCCAAGTAAAATTCTAAAGGATAGATCTCCCCTTTAAGTTTTAAAAAATAGAAAATTGATTTATCCTATTTGTGTGTAATTGGATGCGAGTGTTATGTTCATGTGGTTGAGCACAACCGAGATAAACTTGATAAGCGTTCCAGTAGATATGTCTTTCTTGGATACTCCTCTACTCAAAAGGGATGCAAATGTTATAATCCCATAACCAGAAAATGTATATTTTCAAAGATATTCAATTTGTTGAAATAGAGTCATATTTTCATAACACATTGGAGAGTGATTTGGAAAATAGGACTCATGGGGAGTGTTTAAGAGGTCATTAGCACCAGAGATGTATCCAACACACCCGAAACAAGTCATGATGATCAAGTCGAAGTTGAAGATACCTCTGAAACTCACCAAGCTGGTATAGAAGAAGAAGACTTCGTTGTGGCCCTACCTAATCGTCATTGCGCAGGTCTTATCGTATCTCTCAACCTTTCTCTAGACTTCAAGATTTTTATACTTACATTGCAGTTTCTTATCTTATTCAAAATCAAATTTCTTATGAAAAAATCTCTCCTGGCTATTTTGCTTTTTTGAGTTCGATCTCTAATAGTTCTAATCCAACTAATTTTCAAGATTGCATTTCTCAACCTGTGTGGAGGAAGACCATGAAATGGGAACTTCAAGCACTTGATAAGAACCATACTTGGAACATTGTTAAGTTACCTAAAGAGAATAAAGCAGTTGGATGTAGATGAGTTGTAAAAATTAAATATAATAGTGATGGGTATGTTGATAGATATAAGGCCAGATTGACAGCCAAATGATTTATCCAAACTTATGGAGTCGACTATAACGACACTTTTGCACCAATTGCTAAGATAAATATTGTTCATGTTCTTTTTCCTATCACAGTTAATTGTGTCTCTACATCAATGGATGTTAAAAATTCTCTCTTACATGATGACCTTCAAGAAGACGTCTGTATAAGTCTTCATCCAGGCCATTATAAGGAAAATGAGAAATGTCTTGTATGCAAATTAAAGAAGACTTTGTATGGACTTAAACAATCACGTTGCGCATGATAATGCCAAACTCACCTCAGCCTTGATGAGCATAAGGTTTTTTAGAACTTTGGTTGATTCTTTGATGTTCACAAAAATGGTAACTTCAGGTACAACATTTTTACTCATTTATGTTGACGATATTATCATTACAGATAATGATAAAGAAAGCATCATGAAGCTTAAAAAATATCTTCACAAGAAATTTGACATCAATGATCTAGGTCAACTAAAGTATTTTCTCGGCTTTAATGTAGCACATTAAAAAAAGGGACTTTTCATTTCTCAAAAGAAATATGTATTCAATATGTTGAAAGAAATTGTGAAACTGGGAGTCAAACTCATTGACATTCCTGTTGGTATTAATTGCGAGCTTAGTTCAACAAATGGGAAAAGCCCTCTTGAAGATGTGGGCCGCGTTTAGAGAATTATAGGCAGATTGATTTATTTGACTGTGACAAGACTAGATACAATGTATACGGTTAGTCTAATTTATCCATCCTTCTAGATTATGTCATATAGAGGTTGTCAATAAGATTCTAAGATATCTTAAGTCGTCACCTGGTAGAGGTGTTTGATTGAAACCGAATGTTCACACTAATATTGTAGGTTATTCTGATCCTGACTAGGAAAGTAGTCCAATTGACAGGAAGTCTATTATTGGCTATTGCACATTGGTCGGAGGAAACTTAAGTATTAGGAAACAAAAGAAACAAAATGTAGTTGCTCGGTCCATTGCAAAGGCCGAATATAGAGTTTTGACTTTAACTACAAGTGAATTGATATGGTTAAAATTCCTACTTCAAGATATGAGGTTTCAACGATCAATCCAATAGAGATGTTATGTGATAATCAAGCAGCTATGCATATTGTCTCCAATCCAGGTTTTCATGAAAGAACCAATCACATAGAAGTTGATTTACATTTTGTGAGAGAAAAGGTTCAGTAAAAAATTATTATTACTCCTTTACCAAAGCTATTGCAAAGACAAAGTTCCATCAGATACTGTCCAAGTTGTGCTCCATTGATATCTACGCGCCAACTTGAGGGGGAGTGTTCACCATTATAGAAACCAGATATTGAGTTTCATATATTGTATATTACAAGATATTACAAGGTATTAAGTTTCTTATATTGAGTTTCCTATTTTGTGGGATTACAATTGTATGAGATTTGTTTCCTAAAAGGAAAGAATTGTAACTCTATAAATTTCTAGTAAACCAGAATAATCCCTATGAATGAGATGCTGGTTTACCCTCCGTGGACGTAGGCACAATTGCCGAACCACGTATATGTCTTGTTGATATTTTATCTCTCTTTCGTCTCTATTTATTTTATTAGAAATTCTACATAGAGTCATTGACTGTGTAACCTCACTGGTGGTGTAAACTCACTGGCGGTCAATTTCATAAGTGCTTTAAACACACCCGACTGCGTAAACTCACTAGGAATTTGAACTCACTGACATTGTAACCTAACTAGAAGTATCACATAAGTGTTACTAGGATCTTTATGCCGACGGTACACAGTTACTCACAAATGGTATGTTCCAAGCTAATCACTCAGTTATAGTGGTCTTAAAGATTAAATTGTATGAGGGTTAGTCCTTGCTCGTCCTACAAGTGGTAGTCTCATTTCCCCAGCAGTTTAATAATTACTGGTGGTATAATAGTGATGTGTGGTGTCTTAGCGTCAAGGGAAAACCGATTTTGATACCAGTTATTAGGCTCTAAGAACGAGCCCTCTCGGTACAACTCGGATACACACGATAGAGTCTCATGTGCCCTTTTTGGAACATAATATCAAATTCTTGGTGTTTTTGTGTGCAATGTGAACGAAGGGAAACAAAAGTAACCAGCCAAAACAAACACCGAACACAAGATTTAACGTGGTCCATCCTTTCTTGATACATACACAGGAGAGAGACCTACAATACACCAAAACAATTAAAATTACAAAAACTCGATGGGATAAATCAAAATTACATTCCTATATGAAGCTTTTAATCTCTCCAAGTTCAATCTGTAATGAAATTCACAATGAGGTTCCTCAACTTCCTTGAAAAGCTGCTGGATTCTCCCATTGCAAAGCAAAAATAAAAGAAAAATTACAAAAAAAACTCCAAGACTGCACTTTCTATGCAACTTACCCCTAACCTAATTTTTTCTCTCACGTTTTTCCCCAAAATACACATTTTATGCAAACCCCCAACCAAATAAAAAATCAAAAAATGGCTAAACTACCATCCTTCACTTTTACCTTACCCATGACTCTCTGCCCTCTATTCCACTAAAATAGGGGCTCCAACACTGTGTAAGTGCTGTCCGGTAGTAGGGCTCCGGTACTGTGTAAAGTGCGGTCGGGCAGTAGGGCTCCAGCACTGTGTAAAGTGTGGCCTGGTAGTAGGCTCCGACACTGTGTAAAGTGCGATCTGGCAATAGGCACCGACACTATGTAAAGTGCGATCTAGCAGTTACAAAGGGTGGTCTTGCAGTAGATGTTACTGGATTCCAGGATTTCGATACTATATAAAGGGTGGTCCGACAATACTCAGTTTTGGTCAGGTGCTACTGGGGTCCAAAAGTCAACGTCAACTCTGGCCAAAATGATTTTTGTGTACCGAAAAGGTATTTTCATATAAAAATAAATAAATTTTTTCTAATGGGGATATTTACATAAAAAATATTTTGGAAAAAAAGTGACCGAAAGAATCACATTAGGGATAAGTTACATAGAGGTGTGGCCTTGTGTGTGTTCTATAATTTTTCAAAATAAAAAAATCATGGACCAAAAAAGCACACACCATTTAATGGTACAGTATAGTGTAAACACGATGTAAGCGTCACGCAATTGCCCTACCAACCACTCCGCACCAGCTGGGCCTAAACCACCAACTCCCTCTCTCTCTAGACCTCTCTTATCTCCCTTCTCTCTCTCTCCAGACTGTAGTCTATTTTAATATCCAAGGTTTCGGTTTTTTATTCCCATAAAAAATGTACATCGCAACTACTCCCCACGCCAGGTCCACCCCATTAGTCCTATAAACGGGCACCTTCTCGCCCCTCTCCCCAACTTCAGGGAAAAGCAGAAGAAGAGCATCTAAAAATGGGCAGCTTTCAATCAGAGAGAACAGTCAATGGATGGGCAGCTAGGGATGCTACAGGAATACTCTCTCCCTACTCTTATACTGTCCGGTATCATCAAACCCCCTTCTCTCTCTCTCATTTTTAGGGTATACCATGAGATAAATGAAAAATTTACTTTTAATCTCTCCCTTTTTTAGGGTAACATTCATTCAATCCACACTTCCTAGTAGCAAGAATATCAGCGCCCATCCCCATAAAATGTGTGATCTTTGATTTAGGCAGTAGAAAACAATAAATGAAGGGCATTAATGCAATGGTTTCCCATTTCTAAGGTTGCTTTGGGAAAGAGGGCATGAAACTCCCTGTCAGTGGCATTTCAGATTGTTTTCCTCTTTCTAAGAAACCCTATGGAGGGAGCCTTGTTGCAAGTATTTCATTGGGAAGTCCATTCTAGTATGCCTCTAAATGAATTAAAAGACCTAGTGAATGAGTTAGAAATTTTATGTAAGGTGTCAACCTTATATTGTAGAAATAAGATGTACCTCACAAAGCCATTAAATATTTTTTATCATTGAAAAATCCTCTAATCGGTTATCTTGACTTCATATGTGTGGGTATAAGAGAAATGAGTTTCAAATCATAAAAGTAATATCTATTGTGATAAATTATCTAGACCTTCTATTTTTAAGATTTTCAAGTATTTATAGGTCAGATCTGTTTATGGAACTTTCAATCTTATAAAAAAGGTGACCCAAAATGTATCTTTTATTAAATTTTTAAAGTGTTTTAAGGTTGATACCTTGTCCAAACCTCTCCCAATTCTAGCAGGGACAAAGTAGGGGACTAAAGGGAAAGGGCCTTTGGCTAATTGTGAAGGACTAAGGGGAAAGGGCTGTTGGCTAATTGTGAGCTTTTCACCTTTCGTTAGAGAGAGAGAACCCACTCATACTTACCCAAAAAAAAAAAAGAACCCACTTAGTGTATTTATGATATTTGTTTTGAAAAGTGCATCATGTGTGCTCTGGACAAAAAAAAACAGGGAGAACCCACTCAGTGTGTTTATAATATTTGTTTTGAAAATTGCTTTATTTGTGGTATTGACAGGAAAACAGGGCCTCAAGATGTGGTGGTGAGAGTGATATACTGTGGGATATGCCATACAGACCTTCATCAGATTAAAAATGATCTGGGCATGTCTAATTACCCCATGGTACCCGGGTACAGATCGATCGAAAAACTCGAAGAATTTGAATCCATGGATCTTCTGTAATTCTTTTCAATAGAAAGTGTATGTTCTATACGCATGGTGATTTTGTGATATTGAAAAAATGCAGGCATGAGGTGACAGGGGAGGTTGAAGAGGTGGGTTCAGAGGTGGAGAGGTTCAAGGTCGGGGATAAGGTTGGGGTTGGATGTATAGTGGGTTCGTGTGGTGAGTGTGGTTGCTGCAAGGGAAATATTGAGCAATATTGCAACAAGAAAGTGTGGAGCTATAACGACGTCTATGCTGATGGAAAACCCACCCAAGGTGGATTTGCCTCCACCATGGTTGTCAACCAAAAGTAAGCGTTTCTTTCCTCTTTTCTGCTGTGACTGAGAGAGAAGGAGAGGCTCTTTTCCATTTTCTAGAGAGAGAGAGAGGAGCTAAGTCGAACCTATAAGAGAGAGGAGGCTAATGATTTTTCGGTCCTAAGTACGACCGTAGTTACAACTCTATGTTTAAAAAAAAAAGAGTTTATGTATAGATGCAACCTTATAACGTAGAACTACGGATGCACCTCAAAAAATATGTTGAAAAGGTAGTTTTAATATTGAAAAACCTTTTGATTGTTCATCTCCACATCTAGCCGTATGACCATGAAAAACAAAAAGATTTTAAGTTTAAAAATTAATGCATTTTACAACATATTATATTTTCTGTCTATTTTCAAAATTTTTATATATTTATATACCTATTTGATTTTAATTATTTTTTAAATTTAAAATTTTATAACTAGATATAAAAATAGATTTTGAGATAATCCTACGAACATTTTACATCAAAATTATATACCATGATAAATTTTGAAGGTACACCTTACTTTTATAGCTACGGATGCATCCGTATGCCAATTACACCCTTGTTTAAAACATAATTTTTTAAAACAATCTCCGATTTGAACTCCGAATTATTCACGAGTTTATAGCATATCTCGTTTTTTTTTTTGCTCCCCGATTTTTTCCGGGGACTTTTTGAGACAAAACTGATCGTTTTGGCTTTGCCGATATATTATATTTCCTGATACGACAAAAGGGGTAGTACGTTTTAGGTGTGAAAATCAAGAGAAAAAGCGCTTTAATAATTATAGGAACTATAGCATGCGGAGGGGGGAATCTACTTATTTCTAGGGCTGCGTGGTGGAATCACTTCACATTACCATCAGCAACATCATATGCCTCCCGAATGAGATGTCTCAAAGAAACATAATCCCTACGGGGGTGGGGGGGGTTAGCTCAGGACAGGCTTGGTAGGGCTAAAGAAGCTTCATCCAGGGCAGCCGGGCTGGGCCATCCTAAATGAAGAAAAGGAAGAAAACTAAATGTTTAAAGAAAAATATATTGAAAAAAAAGGGTTGGGCAAGGCTGACCATGTCTTTGCCTCAACTTATGCCCTTTGGGGTGTGGTGGCTACCCATCAAGCTGCATTTTGTGGCACATGCCTTAAGTTTTTAGGGCCAAGCCAATCGGGTTGGACCAGGCCACCCAACCCATTGCTTGTGTCCTTTGACGATTGTGCTGCTGCGTATAGCTATCAAGAATTCTAAAATGTTAATAGAATAAGAAACTCACAATATTATTGGACATTTGGAACTAAGGAGTTTGGTTTCCTTGTGACCCGTCTTTGAAACCCAAAATCAAGTATTGGATTTGCTACCCACCGTACAGATCGAGATCATCAATTATTATTTGGATCAAGCATTCTTCAGTGTAATAAAATAAAATAAAAATTTTAAAAATAAAAAATAATTTATAAAAATTAAATTAATTTGAAATTGCTCGGTTCTTTGTCTGGATTGTTGATTCTAATGACATAAACGCTCAATAGTTAGCAGCGGTAGGTAATTTCTACCGAGTCTGAGTCTGACCATTCTCTGAGTGACCCATTTCCAAGGAACCAAACAGAACCCAAAGAAATTGAATTGGTCACCTATTGAGTCGGATAATATACGACCACCTAAAATAGGGGAAAAATATAGTTTATCACCATTCAAATGAAAAACATGTAGTTTAGCACCTAATGTGGTAAGAGAAGTGTTGATCACCATTCAAATGATACGTCCATCTTCTTTTTCGACGTACTCCTGGAAGTATAATATGAACCCTCGCCAAAATTTAATGAACCCTCCCCAAAATTTAATGTATAAGGCGTCCTTAGGTTGTCGGTTTGCCCTAGTTTGGTCAGTATGATGTTGGGCGGTCACTATGTCCCTTCCCATGAACAATACTGGGGTTAAAGGTCTTTTGGAGGTATATACAACAAGATTATTTAGTTTAATATAAGGTCGCAATCATCAACTGTTGAATATAAAATTGAGTGGTTGGTAGCGTATCACTAAAAATGGTAATGCATTGCCATGTTGGGTTCCGTATCCATTGGCTATAACTATCTTTTATTAAAAGGAACATTGTTTTATATTACATGGGACACATTTTTGCATTTGTGTCCCCATAGGTATAAAGCATCCATTTTAAAACTGGATGCAAATGGGAGTTACATCTAAAAACAGATAAAACTAACCATCTATAAAATTCTTATTTTTAATTTTTAAAATTGATTTAGTTTTTCATATTCATGATGATGTTAGAGGTTATATGTTCTTAAAAATTGGGTCTAAAAATCTATCTAAAAAAATATATATTTAAGAGGGGACTCATTTTTACATGGACTCATAAAAACCTTGTCCTTATCAAAATTCAAAAGGAAACGATCTTGTAGTATACACTCTCCTTTCTTTTTGTTGATCGGGCAAAGTTGAGTAATAAACTCACGGGGGTGTTGAAAAAAGGTAGATTCCCGGCCCACTTATCCGGATTGTGTCCATTAAAAAAAACAAAAAAGGGTTGGTATTATGTCCTTAAATGGTAGTTCAGATTGAACAAGCCTCATCCAAGGGCTACAAATGAATTTGTTTTCATTTTCATTTGAAAATGATATTAACGTGAAATTTAGGGTTTAGCTTCATATTTATGATTTGGAGTGAATAAAATAATAAAAAATATTTTGAATAAGACATATTGATCATAATAAATTCAGAGATATTTTGGTAATTTTTTTTAAAAATAATTTTTATCTGTTTTTTTTTTTAAATTTATCTAAATATCTTATTTAAATAAAAATAAAAATAAAAAAAAAGTAAATTTTTATGAGTAGAATTGAATAAAATAATAAAAAATATTTTGAATAAAAAATATTGATTAAAAGCAATTAAGAGATATTTTGGTCACTTTTATTTAAAATATTTTTTTTCAGTTTTATTTAGTTATTTTTATAAAAATTACGAACACCCTAAAATTTAGATAAATATCTTATTTAAATAAAAATAAAAATGAAAATATGAGAGTAAGTTTCGGCAGTTAGATATATCCTTGTGATATCTCAACTATTAGAAGGGGTGATTATGTACCCTTCCACTCATTGTGGATTCTTCCGCATGATGTTGGTCAAGATATTTTTCCAAAAGCTAAATGCATATAGATTAATAAAGAAATATATACGAAGAGACCATTTATTTTAAATATGAGGAGGCTATAATCACTATTGCTTGTCAAATTTCAAATTGGATGGTTGTGAATGCATTATTGATTGGACTTAAAGCCCAAAAAAACAACAAAAAAAAAATCTTGAACTTTGCGACGCACCTCAAGCCATCTAATTTGACATCTAATGGCTAGTAGTAATTGTGACCACTTTATAGCAAAGCTAAACAATATAATAATATACAATCTATATTAACTATCACATAAAACATATCATATAACACAAATGACTTAGGTGGTCTTTTCAAGTTAACTGGAAAATAAAATAAAATAAATGAAGACTCCGAGTTTATATTATATATTTATATAAGGGAAAAGTTTATATAAGGTTGCAACCTTAAAATGTAGAACTACAGTTGAACCTCAAAAATCCATCGGAAACGGTAGCCCTTTGTTTGATCATCTCGACATCGAGATGCACGATTATGAAAAATAAAAAGATTTTAAGTCTCAGAAATAGTGCATTTTACAATATATTATCTATACCGTCCATTTTCAAGATTTTGATATGTTTATAGATCTACTTGATTTTAACCATTTTTTAAATTTAAAATTTTATAATTAGATATAAAAATAGATTTTGAGATAATCTTAAGAATATTTTACATTAAAATTATATACCATGATAAAATTTGAAGGTGCACCTTACCTCTACACCTACGGATGCATCTGTATGCCAACTTCACCATTCAATAATTTCATCAAAATAAGCAATATTGTCATCAATATTTTTTTCATGAACTATAATATTGTCATCAATATTTTTTTCATGATCTTTTAAGATTTTCATATGTTTATAGATCTATTTCATTTTAATCATTTTTGAAGTTTAAAATTTTATAATTAGATTTGAAAATAGATTTTGAGATAATCTTAAGAATATTTTATATCAAAATTATATATCATGATAAAATTTGAAGGTGCGCCTTAAATAGATTAAGGTTGAAACCTTATGGAAACCACACTAACCCAAATGGTTTAGTAGGTCTTTTTAAATTAGAAAGGGCACTTGGGAGGGTGAACCTGCAACCTTGTAGACAAACTCTAAATGATAGTTATTTGACTTTTATGGTAAAAGTTGTATATAACATACATTTATAGTGATTGATTTGATGATTGAGATGAAAAATGGGACCATCTTAGGCACTTCCTTATCCACATCATTGTCCAAATCAAATAAGGCCACAAAAGACGGCAAAGAGTTACACCGCAAGATCATAATGTCATTAATGACATCGGAACACGTCCCCGAATTTCTTCGCATGTCATTTTTTCGGCATTAAAAACCTCGTATCACTTTCAAAAGATAAAAAGGCCTAAAAGAAAATGAATGAAAGAAATACTCCTAGGTACCGGTGTTTAATGCATAGAATGCCACCAACCAGCAAAAAAAAGAAAAAGGAATCATGCTCATACGAGGCATTGGCTATGGTTCACACTAATAAAAAATTGAATATATATATATATATATATATATATATATATATATATATATATATATATATATAGAGAGAGAGAGAGATGTTCTCATTATTGTTACCAAGTGTTATATAGAATAATATGTACTGCAAGATAGTTTAAATTAATAAATATGATAGTTTATATTATATTCTATAATCATAACTAAATCAATAATATATTATGATCACACAAAAATAAAATAAAATAAAATAAAAATGATCATAATAATAAGAGAAAAATTAATGGGTGGCTGTCACCTCAAGTAAATAAAAGTTCACAACAAAGGACTTTTTGGCTTTGGGATGGTCAGATTTTTCTTTTACCTACTCTCTACAAAAAAACTAATCCTTATTCAATATTCCCATTGTTTACCCTTGGATGTTTGGCCTTTAAGCTTGCTAGTATGGGGTTGTGGAGGGTAACTTAAACACTTAAATCCATTGTTTTCTTCCCCCTTTTTTTGTTTTTCCTTAATTATTATTATAAACTTATGTGCTAACTATGCTTTGGACAGGTTTGTTATGCCCATACCACCCGGTCTAGCGTTGGAACAAGCTGCACCCTTACTATGTGCTGGAGTGACAGTGTATAGTCCATTGAAGCACAACGGGCTCACGGAAAAGGGCTTGAAGGGTGGGATTTTAGGGCTTGGTGGTGTAGGCCATATGGGGGTTCAGATTGCAAAGGCCATGGGTCACCATGTCACGGTGATCAGCTCCTCTGACAAGAAGAGGGAGGAAGCTGTGCAGCACTTAGGGGCCGATGCTTATGTGGTCAGCACAAATGCTGAGCAAATGCAGGGGGCCGCTGAGAGCTTGGACTACATTCTTGACACAGTCCCAGCGGTGCATCCCCTTGAGCCATACCTTTCGTTACTCAAGGTCGGTGGCAAGCTCATCGTCATGGGAGTCATTCCTGCGCCCCTTCAATTCGTAACCCCCGTCCTCATGCTGGGTCAGTATTTGCCTCTCTCTCTCTCTCATACACACCATTGTCAATCAATTAAGGGAAAATATCTCTATACACCATCTTTTTAGATTTTGTCTCAACAAATCCAAAGTTTCAAAAAATATTTCGCATCATGTAAATAACACTTTTTCTATTTTGACCTTGCCACGGTTCCAGGTAGGAAGTCAATTGTTGGAACTTTCATAGGAAGCATCGAAGAGACTGAAGAGATGTTGAAATTTTGTGCCGAGAAGGGGTTGAGCTCCATGATTGAAATTGTAAAGATGGATTACGTCAACACAGCTATGGAGAGGCTTGAGAAGAATGATGTGCGGTACAGATTTGTCGTCAACGTCGCCTCTAGCAAACTTGATTGATCCAATCACCTTTGACTTCCGCGTGCATCTTTTTTCTTCTCCTCTTTTTCACTGTTTTTTTATGATTTGGCTTTTGGTTTTGTTGTGAGATATGTTGAGCACTGTAGCTCAAGATTGTATCAGCTGTGGTTTTTATCATCACTTCCTGGTCTAGCCTTCTCTCTCTCTGCTTAGCCATGGCTGGCAGAGAGTCTACAAATTTATTTATGTCGCTGCCTGTATCATTTGCTTTCTAGTTTGAATAATGCTTTATGTATGCTAATCTTGATATCTATTTGGATTGAAGAATAAAACCGTTCTTGCTGGTATTTTGTGCTAACTATTTCCGAGATTGATGGCGAAGGACCTTAGTGTGAGTTTGGGGAGAGACCACTTGTTCTTGAACGAGAGGTGTTTTAGTTTACATTTGGTAAAGGGTATGGTCTCTATAAGATTGCAATTTTAAACTATCTAATTAAGGCGCACTTCTAAATTTTATCTTGACATGTAATTTTGGTGCAAAAATTCTTCAAATTATCTCAAAATCTATTTCCAGTGTCTTTTGTCTATTTCGGGCTCCAACAAAGCAAAAGAACAACTCAAAGGGAGCCGGGATGAACTCCGGGTTGGTCCTTTGGAACATAGTCCATAGGGTCACTTCAATGGCTAGGGTATAAGGAAATCTTGACGGGCCCTATGATGGGCGCCAGACTGTTTATACTTGAAAATGCGGTAGGGAACTTGGTTTTGGTTTTGGTTTTGGTGCAAACGAGTCAAAGACTTGATAGAGGAAGGGTAGTTAGATACCTCGATCTCGCCCTTCAGGTCGGGATGACCTGGTGGCATGGCTCAGGGTTCGTGATGGACTCGGGACCTGAGACCGCTATCTCGTGAACCACATAAAGCAGACGCGGGCAGAAATACCAACCGGTGAGAGAGGAATTGAGTCGTGAGTCGGGACTTACCTCACGTGGGTCCGTGACACGCCTGAGCTAACTCGCATGGGTGCCCTCTTAGATCACGTGGAATCCTCCTGGCCTGTGGCTGGTTCGGAATCGTCTCCCTTGGCTTATTTCTTTTTCCTTGCAAACATACACACACATTAGGATAAGTACAGGGTGAATGCACACAAGCGTGTACATTCGAAAGGAAAAGTGGGGAAATGATGTTATTGAACCCATGTCGATTGGACAACCTTCCATCATCTTCTTAACAAGAGATCTGTGACATTATTTCTTAATGAAAAGTGAAAGCGAAATGGGGTGAAATGAAGAAAATGAGGGAGAGGCAAAGAAAGAGAGTCAAAGAAAAGAGTAGAATATAGGAAAGAAGATTAGTTTGGCTTTCACTGATTCTTCAGAAAGAGAGAATAAAGTAGGGATACAAAAGAGAGACAAAGGGCCACTATGTCTTTCAACTAGTCCTTCAGAAAGAGAGTAAAGAGAAAGATTCTTAAAGAGAAATGAAATACTAGTATGCCTTTCAACTAAGCCTTCACAGAGAAAGTAAAGAGAAGGAAAATGAAGTGCTAGTATGTCTTTCAACTAGTCCTTCAGAGAGGGAGTAAAGAGAAATATTTTTAAGAAAGAGGAACGAAGGGCTAGTATGTCTTCCAACTAATCCTTCAGAATACGAATGAACAAAGAAAAAATAAAGAGAGAGAAGGCTGGTTTGTTTTTCACCCATATCCTTCAAATAAAAAGATAATAAAAAGAACTTTTAACCTTAAAAGAGAAGAGAGAAGGAGAAAAAGGAGAAAGAGAAAAGAAATGAAAGATACAGACGACGGTTTAACTTTCGTCTGTGTAAAGAGAGAAGAAAGAAAGAGAGAGAGAACACAGACGACAGCTCATTACAGTTTGTGAAGAAAGAAGAGAGACAGAACACAGACGACGTCTTGCTGCCATCTGTGAAGAAAGAGGAGAGAGAGAACACAAACGACGATTTGCTATCGTCTATGAAGAAAGAAGAGTGAGAACACAGACGGCGACTTGCTGCCATCTATGAAGAAATAAAGAGAGAGAGAGAACACAGATGGTGGCTTGCTGTCGTCTGTGAGAGAGAGAGAACACAGACGGTGGCTTGCTACCATCTGGGAAGAAAGAAAGAGGAAAATGAAGAGAGAGAAAGGAGAGAAGGGTGCACAGACGACGACTTCGCTACCGTCTGTGAAGAAAGAGAGAGAAAGTAGAGAGAAAGGAAAAAGAGAAATCAGGGGCAGCAGCGATGCCCGCCAAAAAGGGTAGGCCCACGTTGCTGCCCCTGAGTGCGGAGAGAGAGAAAGAATACAGAGACCGTAACGAAGCCCATCAAAAAGGGTAGGCCCACATCATTGCCCCTGTGAAGATAGAGAGACAGAGTGAGAGAACATAGAAAGGGAAAGAAGAAGCAAAAGAAAGGAAAGAAGAAGAGGGAAGGAAGAAGAGAGAGAAAGGAAAGAAGGAGAGAGAAGAAGGAAAGAAGAAGAGAGGGAAAGGAAAGAAAGGAGAGAGAGAAAGAAGAGAGAGAAAAAGGAGAGAAAAAGAAGAGAGAGCAAGAAGAAAGCAAAAGAATAGAGAGAAAGAAAAGAGGAGAGAGAAAGTTATCTGTGATTCCTAAAAGTACCCACCAAGATCTTCTCTCTCTAAGCCGTAACAAAAAAACTCAAGCAAAAAGGGAATTTTTAACTGATGAAAGAAGGGTCCTTTACATGAGCACATCACGTGACATGGGTGGATGCCCAAATTCTAACATAATTGATGAAAATTAACAATAGAATGGATTAAAGAAAATTAGAAAAATGGGGGCAAAATGATGATTTTGCCCTTGTACCAACAATCTGTGAATTTCGAATCAGTCCCTATAATGGCCATGCAATCTTCATGTTCTTTCGGGATCCGTTTGAGGTCTTTCTGGTCTTCATCCGGTCAAAAGATTATTCTTTTCTTGATTGGCTTGGTAAGATGATTGTTTTTATACCCTTTTCGAGCCATGGATCGAATTCTCGGGCCATGATCATGACACGACAAAAATATGGGAAAACATGCATTCTTAAATTCAGTATTCAGCCTGTTTCTTAGTGTTCTTCACTGATTTCTTTGTTGTAGCGTGATGAGCATGTTGCCACGATCATTTTATGAAATGAATGGCTCAATTTGATGCTCGGACGACTGTTTTCCAAATTGGAAAACTTTGGCCGGAGTTTGGTTTCCAGTGCCAGGAATTTGAGACTGTTCATCTTTGATTTCTGACGAATCCGACCGTTCATCATGCGCGAAGTTTGACTTGGAGTAAGCTCTCGACCTTTTGGTCATAACGGGTCTGATATTGCGTCGATCAGTCGTGCAAGTGTCGTGATGCGGGCGTTTGATCGAGAGGATATGTTGTTGGAAATTTCCTGCTACTTTTGGAACTTTTCGTCGAATTTCTCTCTTCGATTTCTCTTGGCTCAGGTTGTGTCATTGTACGTGCCACATATCAAATCGATCGGGTCGACGAGATGAACATGCTCCCAAAATTTGGGCTCGATCTGACTCGAGATGAGGGAGATAAGACCATGGAAAGTTTTCTCCCGAATTGGTGATGCACAATTTCCATTCATGAAAACCGATTCATTAAGGGTACACCATAATAGCATACAATGTACCCATTTGGATAATGTGGCCATAACTTGCTCCAGAAGAGTCCGAATGCACCAAAAATTGGTACCCGAGGGTTTTCAAACATTCAGAATCCAATGGCGATGGTCTGGAGATCATTTGATACCCCGATAATGGTGTTGTAGTCAAGAGTCCATTTTCAACATGATAGAGGTAGAATTTTTTGAAACTGTTTTGTTGTCTGCACTACCTAAAACTCATCGGATTGTGCCAAAACTGGGAAGGTGTTCTTAGGAGACCCTTAGGCGTGATCTTGAACCTTCTTGGACCATACTGAGACTGTCAAAAATTTCACTTTTAAATCAGGGCTTATTGACCTACAACTTACATAGTCCACAGGCATTTTGGTACCCGAGGACCTAGATCGTGAGCTGCTCTCTTTATATTCGTACCGGGGATACAAGTGATGGAATATGGCCTCAAACAGCTTGCCCCGTTGAATGTTGTGCTTTGAGAGAAGCGAGAAGTACAATATTCGGAAACAAAATTGTTCCTTTGACTTTAGTTTTCTTCTTAGCCACCGGATCACACAAACACCAATGGGACACTCGTGCAAAGATGCTTCCTGGAGGGGTGACCAAGGCGCTCTGACAGTTGGGGGCGTTGTTGTGGACCCAGACGTGGAAACTTTTGGGGGATGTGTTTGAAGTCCTCACCCTTATCGGACTGTTGTACATCATTTTCGACATACTTCCATGAGCCCATGTGAATAAGGAGAGAGTCGGTGACAGTTTGGACTCACGGGTTCACAAAACACTCGCAGGTCAGGATTGTGTTGAGAAATAAAGCCTCCAACCTAGTGACTTGGGTGTGGTGCCTTGCACCAAAGAAGAATCATCTGCTGTAGCCCTATGAGAGAGGCTGCAGTAGGGCATCAGACCATCGCCATTGTGCTTAGAACGTTAAAAAACCCTGAGGACCAAATTTGGGCTCAATCGGACCCCTCTAAAAGC
The DNA here is from genome assembly GCF_054954075.1 of Amborella trichopoda. Taxonomy (NCBI): domain Eukaryota; kingdom Viridiplantae; phylum Streptophyta; class Magnoliopsida; order Amborellales; family Amborellaceae; genus Amborella; species Amborella trichopoda. The sequence continues at coordinate 20,660,338 of NC_142347.1, read as the reverse complement.
GTCTATGCTCATGTGACCTCGCAACTCATGGGTTTTACCTTAGCGTGATATGGCTTCACCAAACCAGTCCTGAAAATGTGGCTGTGTCAAAGTTTTCTGGTAGCAGCTTGTCCAACCCATGGCACCTTCCTTTGAAATCAGTCCGAGCTCAAACATTAATATGTTCTAGATCACACCAGCCTCATCATTTTGACCTAAGGCACTCACTGTGGCATGATTGGGAACCCCTATTGTTCTGAAGAGGAAAGCAACCGGAGAAACCAGGATAAAAAAAGGAAGTCCAGCGGGCTCTAGATTCGGTGAAGCATAGCTCAAAATCCAGGCCATGGATTGGTGTGAGGAAGAGTCCAAAAGAGCCACCTCGCATAGAGCTACATTCTGGTATGACTCTTGCATTCAATCCCTGGTTCGATGAATGTGAGTGCTCAAGTCACCAAAGAAGAAAATCCAGTCGGAAGATGCAAATTTACACCAAATCAGCCCCAACTTGGGGCAAAACGACTGTAAAAACCTCCTTTCTGACTTGCAGGCAGAGCCAGGAGCTAAAGCGACGCACCTCAGAGATGCGTCGGCAAACAAAGTTCACAAGACTGGCCAGACTTTCATCTCGGGGAAGAAGGTCACCATAGCACGATTGAAGGGCATCAAAATGCTCACAATCGAGAGAAGAACAAAGATATGTTGCTCAAAAAGTTGAACAATTGCCTCATGTTGCAGAACTAGCTTCCAAGGTCTTCCCTTGGCAGAGCAATCTGCATGTAGGGACGGTCTCGTCATTTGGACAAAAGATTGCATGGGCATTTTGGTCATTTGCATCTAATTTTCAGATTTTTTTTTCATTATTTTAATTGTAATTAAGATTAACCTTTGAGCTTTCACCCCTGTTTGGTGAATCCTTTATATAAGCAGGCTTAGCTCATTTGTAAAAGAGGCTGGAAAATCGCTCCAAAAAGGTTCCCCGTTTGGAAGCTCCAATACCCCAAAGGCTGGGAAGAATCGAGGCTAGTTCATTCTTACTTTGTCTTATTCTATCAGTCCCTAGCCAATTCGGGAGAGAAGAGAGGAAGAAAGAGAAAACTTTGTGAGGGAGGGTACCCCTGAGTGTGTGGTCTTGCGAACATCCCGGTCGCGCTAGTCATCCAATTTCCCCTAAGCCGAGTCATTCCTTCTCTCTCTCTCTCTCTCTCTCTCTCTCTTCCTCCCACTTCCACGCAGGTGACCCCGTTCGCGCGAAAGCCCCCATCCGTCCGTTAGCTCGCAGACGTATCTTAACCTGCGGCACTCTTCCCCCTACTTCTATCCATGCCCCTTTTAGTGGTTAGCAAACCCTTCCGGGAAGGGCATCTAGGGAGGAGGGACATCAGGATCCCGTCCCTATAGCACGGAGAGTGTGAAAAGAGAGAGAGAGATTGAGAACCTGAAGAGGGCTCCTATTCAAATCCTGTTGTCAAGTAGCCGGAGGTCTTCGTAATTGTTCTAAGACGGCCATCCGCCTGGGCGTGTCCCCGAACCCTCAAGCAACATAAGGGCAATCTGCGCTCTAGTCGCAAAAATCTCTCTCATCATCGGTTCCTATCTGAAATTAAGAGGCCCCGCGTGTCCACCTCATGCCGGACCCTCGCGGTTATTTGAGAGAGGGTTTCCTTGCCCCCGCAAGGAGGGAAACCATGACCCCATCGACATCAACTGGCGACTCCACTGGTGACACATCATCCTATCGTTGGCATGAGCCGTCTCCAGGTACCAATCTCTCTACCCCCTCTTTCCACTCTTGCTATGAGATCCACTTATCCCTCTTTCCTCTAAGTCAGGGAGTTCTACATCCCCATACCAGTGGCTGCTCAGGGAGAGGCTCAACCGTTTGGTCCTCCCTCCCATGTATGCCCTCTTTGTGGCCATGCTGGCCCAGCTATCCTTGCCGCGACTGGGGAAGTTCGTGGCATAAGCTCTCAGGTACCTTGCCCCTCCTCTCTCGACGTTAAGAGGGAACCCTTAGTTCCCACTACGTCGGCAACTTTGCCACTCCCCCTCACCTGGCTGGCCCCAACAGGACCACCAATGCCGAGGGTAGCCAGAAGGCTACCCGCGTACTTCATAAAGGGGTGTCTCCAATATTGGTGCCCCTGCGCACACACCACTCCCTAACAAACTCCATGCCGGCCTTCGCTGTTACTTCACTGCGCATACCTATGTCCATAAACTCCCTGGCGGCTTGACCACCATAATAATGAATTAGGGCACGCGGCGGCTTACCCCGGTCCCTCAAATAGTCTTGGGTCACTCTCAGCCCAGACAAGGCATTGGTGGCCTGGAGGCCACCCACACCATGCGTAAAAATTTCATGGCTCGGGGCAACCCAAAGGTTGGCCCACGACCAGCACGAGACTTCCGAGATGATCAGAAGTCTTTTAAGCAAACTCACCCACATGCAGGAGGCCTGACGGCCTCACCAGCTAAACAGGTCAGTGTCTCCCCGTCAGCGCTTCGTCCCAAACGCGTTAAAGTGAGGAGCGGGTTACCCACTCCCGACTTCTTTCCCATCGAAGACTCTCAGGAGGGGTGCGAGCCGCCACAGAAAAACCAGGTGAGCATGACCACGCAGTGGGATCCGAGTCTGTTCCGCCAGGCAAGGACGCTAAGGAATGGTGAGACGAAGAGGCGTCTCCCCTTGAACCAACATGCGCCTTGTTATCAGGGTCTGCTCTGAGGGCGCTTTAGCAGCCTGGCCAAACAGACGTCAGGGGCCACCCCTCGCTAAGAGCGGTAGTCAATGCCCAAATGGGACCTATACTGTCCCGAAGCCCATCGTATTATGAAAAATATGAATTACGAGACGACCAACAACCAAGGTCTAAACAATGGCAAGGGAATGTTGGCCTCATTTGCCATGATCGAGGCTATATCGACTCGATATCGCAAGAGGGAAGGTCTTGGCTACCCGGGGCACTTGAGCTCCCACGACCGCCAGTCCCCTTTTGAGCAAGTACTACATATAACGGCGTCGCAATAACTTACTCTGCCCCCCGGGAGCCAGCCCCTTACACCGGGACGAGGGAAGAGACTCAGGAGGGCCTTTGGCAGAACTAATGCTGGGGTTTAAAAGACGCACTCTCTCATTGAGGATGAGTCGTCAATAGCCGATGAGGAAATAGAGGAGGCGTTGGGGATTTTAAAAGATGGAAGACAGGTCATAGCGGATGATTTGGAGGAAATAAACCTTGGTAATGAAACCGATCCAAGGCCCACCTTCATCTCTGCTGCTATGACATCCCAAGAAAAGAAAGAATATGTTGAATTCCTGAAGGCCAATCAGGACATGTTTGCCTGAGATTACGAGGAGATGCCCGGCCTTGACCCACGTGTTGCGGTTCACAGACTGGGAATCGAATCGTCATGCAGGCCTATCAAACAAAGGCTAAGAAGATTCAGGCCCGACCTTAAAATCCAGATCATGACAGAGGTGGAAAAGCTTAGAGTAGCACGCTTCATTCGAGAGGTGAAATATCCAAAGTGGCAGGCTAATATAGTTCCAGTCAAAAAGAAAAATGAGCAGATCAAGGTTTGGATCGACTTCTGAGATCAGAACGTAGCATGCCTGAAGGATGACTTCCCCCTCCCCTTTACAGAGTTACTGATCGATTCCACCGCCAATGGCTAGGCCTTCTCCTTCATGGACGGCTATGCCGATTATAACTAAGTATGGATGGCCCCGGAGGACGAGGAATCCAAAGCTTTCCTGACACAAAAAGGTGTCTTCGGCTACACAGTCATGCCTTTCGGCCTAAAAAAAGCAGGTGCCACTTATCAAAGGGCTATGAACACTGTCTTCGAGGACATGCTGCACGAGGAAGTCGAATGCTATGTAAACGACCTCGTCGTCAAATCAAGTAGTAGAGGGAACCAATTAGAAAACCTCAGAAGGGTCTTCGCAAGACTCCACCTCCACCAACTCAAAATGAATCCCTTGAAATGCGCCTTCGGTGTGCGGTCAGGAAGATTCCTTGGGTTCATTGTCCGGTACAGAGGTTTAGAGATTGAGCTTGTCAAGATCAAGGCCATCCAAGAGATGCCGCTGCCAAGAAATCTGCGAGAACTCAGGTCCCTCCAGGGTCAATTGGCCTACATAAGGAGATTCATTTCTAACCTATCAGAAAGGTGCCAGCCCTTCTCCCGTATCTTAAAGAAGGAGGTCCCCTTCGAATGGGATGAGGCATGCCAGACGGCTTTTGGATGCCCGGTTGATAGAAAGATGATTGTTTTCCTATAGGGCTAGGCATCACGATCGTTTAGATACAAACATTGAGCCATGGATCGTTTTTTTAGTGCATGATCATGTGACTTGAAATTTGATGTTTTTTCGGATCGATAGTGTGATCGTTCCTTGATGTTTTTCGGTGATTTCTTCGCTGGATCACACTGAGCATGCCGTTATGAAGATTTTGCAACTTTGGAATTTTGGCCAAAATCTAGAATTTCGGTGACGAAATTTACAGTTGCTTCATCGGCTTCGTTGTAGAATCCGATCATTCATCATGCATGGGGGTTCGGGTCAGTGATAGCATGAAACCTTATGTACGCGATGGAATTGGTCTCACATCGATCGGGCTTACGAGCGGTGTGATTTGGCTCTTCGAGCGAGACATGACACTATTGATTTTCCTAAAATTTCTTCACGGATCAGCAATTTCTCTCTAGCTTTTCTTCGCGCTCGGGCGTCCTCATGAGGAGTGCCGCTTATCAAAACGCTCGTTTTGATGAGATGAATACGCTCACAAAATTTGGGCTTTATCCAACCTCGGATGAGAGACATATGAGTATCAAAATTCACTTGTCGTGACTATCCCTTCAATGGTGTGGACTTACAGGGTGGCCGCATGGGAATAGCGTGTGGCACCTCCTGTTTCACTCTTTGACCTATAACTTATTCCTGGAGTCTCCGTTCAAGCTGAAATTTGACCCCTGGGGTTTTTCAACGGTGCCAGATCCAATGGTGGTGGTCCCATAATAAATTGAGACACCAAAAGTATTTCTAGTTATAGGGTCCATTTCAAAGTGCTAGAAGCCAACTTTATCGAAATGGTTTCCCAGTCTGCACTGCCTTAGACATGTCAAAATGCCACAAAACTTGATAGAAGCCTTTTAAGAGTCTTCATGAAGATCTCAACCAGTTCTGGGGTTGTTCTAATACTGTAAAAATTTCCACTATTTGCTAGGCTTTTATTGAGCGAGGGCCTCATGATGATAAAAAGTATATTTCAACAACATGCCCCGCCGAATGTTGTGCTTCGAGAGAATCGAGAAGTGCAATCATTGGGGAAGTTTGAGGGATCATGTCGAAGTCCACACCCTCGATGGACAATCTGTGAGTCTGAAGCAGAGGCCTTTGCAGGGACCTCCTTGAGTTTTTAGCGGACTCGAGATTTGAGATCGCTCTCTTAGAACATCGCTCAAGAGCAAGGGCAGGTATACCAACGATGAGAGAGGAATTTAAGGTGGGTTCGAAACTTACTCGGGCTAGCTCACGTGGGCTCCCTCTTAGATCACGTAGAAAGCCTCCAAGCTACTTTAGCTGGTTTGGAATCGTCACCCTAGACCTGCAATCCTTTTGTTTTCTGCACAACACTTCTATGATTAATTGACGAGACAAGTGGGTCGAAGAGACCCACCCTTGTCTTAGGGCATCGCGTGCTCATATGAGGGAGTGATGAACAGAAGGTTTCCAATAAAGAGAAAAAGAAAAAGAAAACTTGACAAAGGGGCGAGACTAGCACGACGGTCGGAAAGCTATCAACTCAGAGTAGTAGCAAGACAGGCATGATTCTTAAGACCAGCACGACGTCAATACTACTCTAAACCGAGACCGATATGGCAGTGTTAGGCTAAGTCTACCCTCAATCAAGTAAGGGGAGAAAAGAATGAGGAGATGAAAAAGGGGACGAAGAGAAAGAGAGAGAGACAGCAGAAGGGGAAGGTCCCAGATGACAATGGGTATCGCCATTGGCATCATGAGAAGACATCGTGCCCCTTGCAGGCGGCGATGGCTTCTAGTGAGGCTCATGACAATAGCTTCCTGTGAGGCACGTGGTTCCAATCATGTAATATGAGAGGAAGCCTGCGGATGACAATGAGCATCGCCATTGGCAATGTGAGGAAGCAGCACATCCCTTGTGGACGGCGATGACTCCTGACGAGGCACACGGCGATAACTTCTAATGAGGTGCACATCGATGGGCACAGAGAGGCCCGGAAGGAGCTTGCATGCAACGACAGATATTGCCGCGACCCCTTTATGGACGACGATGTAGATCACCACATACAGTAGTCTCATGTCAAGGTGAAGCCCACACAAATGGCAATAGGCCTCGCTGGCCACGTTCTTCGCTGATACATTTAGGATACGTCTGCGAACAACAATGAGTAGTGCCATCTACAAGTCTCACCGGGAGGTAGAGACGAAGATAGAGGGGGAGGAGAGCTCGAGCATGACGCTGCTATTGTCATGCATAACCTATGATATCACCAAAGAGGCATGCACGGAACTGCCACTATTGTGCATGGCATTTGAGAAAAACTCAGGTGGAGGGGAGAAAGAAGAGAGAAGAGAAGAGAGAGAAGAAGAAAAGAAAAGGAAGAGAGAGAAGATTAACCTCAAGCCTAGGGGTACCGGTTCAAAAGTTTCTCTCACCTTACTCTCACTCAAACATGACCCAACATTTAGAAGAAAGAGAAACTGTATTAAGTAAAAAATCTCTCTTTTTTGAAAGGTTGAGTCTTTTGGTGCGTACAATGATGGTACATATATATAGAATTTGTCCCAAACATGGGTGGATGATCAAGAGTAACCCTAATTTCTAAAAATTAAGATTAAAATGAATTAAAAGAAAATATAAAATAGGGTACAACATGACAAATTTGCCCCTTCCTAACAATTCATGGAATTTCAGAATAGCCCCTGTGTTGCCCTAGAACATGTATGATTTTTCATGGATGATCCGGGGTCGTTTCGATGCCTGGTTGATCGAAAGATGATTGTTTCTTATTGGGCTCAACATGGTGATCGATTTGATACCAACTTCGAGCCATGGATCATGTTTTTAGTGCACGATCATGTGACTTGAAATTTGAATGGATCTTCAAACTTTAGATCTATAGTGTGCTCATTCCTCGATATTTTTCGATGATTTCTAAGCTAGATCACACTGAACATTTTGTTACGATAGCGAGGCAACAAATGTAGCTCGATTCTGTGCCTGAATGAAGATTTTGCAACCTTGAAATTTTGGCCGGAATCTGAAATTTCGATGATGGAATTTACAGTGGCTTCATTAGCTTCGTATGCAAAATCTGACCGTTCATCATATACGGGGTTCAGGTCAGAGATGGCTCGAGACCTTACACTCATGATGGAATTGGTCTCGCGTTGATCGGGCTCGCGAGTGGCGTGATTCGATCGCTAGAACGAAGCACGATGCTTCTAAATTTTCTGCACTTTCTTCACGGATTAGCAACTTCTCTCTTGCTTTTTTTCGTGTTTAAGTATCGTCACAGGGTGTGCCATATATCGAATTGCTCTTCTTGATGTGACGAACATGCTCACCAAATTTGAGTGAGATTCGACTTGAGATGGGTGAGATATGAGCATAAAAAATCACTATTTGTGACTGTCCCTTCAATGGTGTAGAGTTGCAAGGTGGCCATATGGGAATAGCGTGTGGCTCCTCTTGTTTCCCTCTTTTGCCTATAACCTCTTCCTAGAGTGTCCGTTCGAGCTGAAATTTGATCCTGGGGGTTTTCAAGTATTTCAGATCCAATGGCGGTGGTCCCAAAGAAAATTGAGACACTAAGAATGTAGCTCTAGTTTTAGGATCCGTTTCAGGGTGATAGAGGTTGATTCTGCTGGAATTGCTTCTCAGTCTGCACTGTCTTAGACATGTCGGAATGCGACGAAACTTGAACGAAGACTTTTGAGAGAGCTCGTGAAGATTTTGGTCAGTTCTAGGGCTATTCTGAGACTGTCAATATTTCCACTGTTTGCTAGGCTTTTATTGAGCGGGGGGCCCCATGATAATGAAAAGTATCTTCCAACAGCATACCCCACCTAATGTCGTGCTTCAAGAGAATCGATAAGTGCAATAATTCAGGAAGTTTGAGGGATCTTGTCAAAGTCCTCACCCTTAAGGGACTATTTGTGATTCTGAAGCGTGAGGCCTTTGTAGGGACCTTCTCGAAAAGAATCAGGCCTGAGGGATCTTGTCGAAGTCCTCATCCTCAAGGGACTATTTATGATTCTGAAGCATGAGACCTTTTTAGGGACCTCCTCGGATAGAATCAAGCCTACGTGGAGATCAAGTGCTAAGAACGTTTTGGTCGGCATTGTTCGCTGCTACACCAGGTTTGCTTTTGATGCTTATGGTATCTCTGTAGGTCCCCTCTAGCGGAGTCCAGTTGCGAGCTTCTGACCTATCTCGAAAGTTTGGTCCCATGTAGGCTAGGGGATTTGGCAAGGAATACCCTGAAGCTTGTGGTAGGGTAGACCCTGGCTTCTTGAGTTTCTTGCCTTCGTGATGGTCTTTAGCATTTCGAAGGGATCCTTTAATCATCGACCTCACCCTCGAGGACTCTTGTTGTTGTTGGGAGATCTTATGTGACTCTCACTCCCTGGCAAGCCATGTTGTTGATGTTTGAAGTGCGGGAGATCTTATGCGGCTCTCACTCCCTGGGGAGCCATTTTGTGTTGGTTGATGTTTGACATTTGAGGATTTTAGATCGACTGCATTAGGATTTTAGAAATTGTGTGTCGGCTGAGGTGGCCGTCATGCATCAACCTGTGTCATCGGTTCAAGTGCCCTTTTGCAGGTTTCTACTTGGACAAGCGAAGTGGTGCCGTAAAGAAAGTTTTCACCAACTTCTATTATTTCTGGGCTCTTTTACCCATGACCTTGCAGTCATGTCCACCCTTTTCATCCGTTTTTGCTCACAATGCCCTTTTGGGGTTTTCACCACGCTCATCAGACATTTTTTACTCATGGCGTTCCCTTGTCCAGGTGTACACCATGTCCATTTTTTGTGAAGGCATGTTTTTAGGGTCGTGCCTTCGAGGCCTATAACGTCATGTGGTCAGGATGTGCACTATAGTTTAGGGTCATACAGCTGGACTGTAGTGGTGGTGAATGGTAGTGAGCGTGGTTGTGGCTTTGACTCACTTTTGAGGAGATGGCACGAGGTTGCCTATGAAGAGTTGATGATAAACGAATGGTGGGTGAATAATGGTGACCCACTAGCTGACGGTGAGTATGGGTGGCGAGATGGCTTGCCATTTTGTAAGCATGGGTAAGACTCACATGAGAATGGTGGAAGCTGGTAATGATGAATGGATGGCTGGTGCGTAATGGTGACCCACTAGTTGACGGCGAATGTGGGTGGCGAGATGGCTTGCCGTTTCGTGAGCATGGGTAAGACTCACTGGGGAATGGTGGAAGCTGGCAATGATGAATGGACTCACTGAGGAGGTAATGAAGGTGGTGAGTGCACACAAATGGGTCGGTTGGGGAGGACGTGCGTGAAGATGCATGTAAAAGGGGTGTGCACGTATGTGGAGGCATCTTTAAGGTCATGACTCGTGGACCTGACAGTTGAGGATTTTGTGTGCACCTCATTAGCCAGAATTGTGCCTGTTTGGCAATTGGGTGCCGGCTGAGGCTGTGATGCTACGTCGACCTGTTTTATTAGTCCAAGCACCCTTTACGGCTTTTCACTTGTACTGGAGAAGTGGTGCCGTAAGGACAGTTTTCACCAACCTCCTTGTTTTTTAAGCTCTTTTACCCATGACCTTGAGGCTATGTCCACCCTTTTCATCAATTTTTTCTCGTGGTGCCCTTTTGGGGTTTTCACCGTGCTTAAGTTTTTGTTTTTACATAAATCTTTTACTCATGGTTTTGTGACCATGCCCATCCATCATTTTTACTCGTGGCATTCCCTTGTCCAGGTATACACCATGGCTGTTATTTTCTTCTCTTTTTTTGTGAAGGCATGTTTAAGGTCATGCCTTTGGGACCTGTGTGAAGCCTTTTAATGTCATGTGGCCAGGACATGCACTATAATTTAGGGTCATATAGCTCGACGATAGTGGGGATGAATGACAGTCTGTGGAGCATGGAGTGAGTATGGTGGTGATTTGACTCACTTTGGGGAGATGGCATGAGGCTACCTGTGAAAGGTGGATGATGTACGTGTGGAAGGTGAAACATCGTGACCTACTAGCTGACAGTGAGTATGGATGGTGGAATGGTTAGCCGTTTTGTGAGCATGAGTGAAAAACTCACAGGGGAATGATGAATAGTAATGATGAAGTGAATGGATTCACTGGGGAAATGATGGAGGTGGTGCACACACACGAACGGGTCGGCTAAAGAAGGCGTGCATGAAAATGCATATGCGCACGTGTGGGAATGTCTTTAAGGTCATGCCTCTTGAACCTGGGCAAAGCAGTTTAACATCATACGGCCAAGATGCGCACTATGTTTTAAGGTCATATAACTTGGACCATGGTTATGCAGTTTAAAGTCATGCAACTAGGACCATGTAGTCTAAGGTCGTGCAACTAGACCTCCGCTACAATTTAAGATCATGCAACTAGACCTCCACTACAGTTTAAGGTCATATAGTTTGGACCATGGCTGTGCAGTTTAAGGTCATGCGCCATGGACCATGGCTATGCAGTTTAAAGTCATGCAGCATGGATAATGCAGTTTAAGGTTGTGCAACTAGACCTCCACTACAGTTTAAGGTCATATAGTTTGAACCATGGATATGCAGTTGAAGGTCATGCAGCATGGACCATGGCTGTGCAGTTTAAGGTCATACAATGTGGACCAATACGTGTGTCGCCATGTGGATGAAGCTCCATGGAGGACTGTGAATATCAATTTGACTTCTTGGGGAAAAAATAGTCAAGGCTATTCCCAAGCGAACAACTTTAGATAAAGATGGAGGCCCTACGAAGAGTGGCAAGTGGAAGCGAATATTTCACTGGGGATTAGGGGGGCCAATGTGACTCCATGGGGATAATGATGGGGCTTCACGTAATTCCACTGGGGGTGACAGTTTGTAGTACAAGCGTAACCCTGCTGGAGTTGAGAAGACAAGCATGGACCTAGCTCCTTGAGGATAATGGGTTGCAATAGGGTGTGACTCTCATTGGGATGTTGGTGCAAAACAAAGTCATTGGGGATTTAAAAGGGTAGGTATGACCTTTTGCAGACATCTAACTCCATCAAAGATGTTGATGAAATACCCCTTAGCGAAAAGGCAATCCATCTCTTGATTAAAGTTATGTGTATGGGCCATTTGTGATGCTATGCGTTACAGTTTTAGGGTCTTGTAGCTCGGACAATTGCTATGAAATTTTAGAGTCGTGCGGCTAGGACCATGCAGTTTAAGGTCGTGCAACTAGACCTCCGCTATAGTTTAGGGTCATATAGTTTGGACCATGGCGTTAAGATTTTAAGATCTTGCGGTCAGGACGTGCACTATGGTTTAGGGTCACACAGTTGGACCATGGTCGTGCAGTTTAGTGTCATGCCATGATGACTAAGCAGTTTAAGGTCATGCAACTAGACCTCCGCTATAGTTTAAGGTCATATAGTTTGGACCACAGTAGTATAATTTTTAGTCATGCGACGAGGACTAAGCAAGTTAAGGTCATCCAATTAGACCTCCGCTACATTTTAAGGTCATAGAGTTTGGACCATAGTGGTGCAGGTTAAGGTCATGCAGCATGAATCATTTAGTGGTGAAGGCATGTGACTTCATGAGGAACAGAGCCGTCACCGGAGACTGGACTCCCTGAGGAGTGAGACTGTGGCACTGGGAATGAACCTCCTGAGGCGGTAGGACAATGGTCCAGATGGGAGTGCCATGGCATGCACGTGGCATTAAGCGTTGGATGATGCACGCCGCATTAGGCCTACAAGATGCGCACACGTCGTTAGGTACTTGTTTAAGAGTGCGACGTTAAATCCTTGACGAAGGGCACACGACGATAGCCTCTGAGCGAAGGTGCTCGACAATGGCTCTTGCTGAAGGCGCATGGCGATGGCCCTTAACGAAGGCACGCGACGATGGCCTTTGGGTGAAGCGCGTGGCGATGGCCTTTTCGGGTCTCGCGTTTTGACCTGCCCCCAGCCTAATCTTATTGCTGTTAGGAACTGGGGACTAGAGCATCATTTCGTGCTTATCGAGGGCAGTTTGCTGCACTGTTGGGTTTAAAAAGGGGGAAAACCCCTCTTTACTATTTTATCGAAGGTGTAAAATAGTGGAAGAGTTTTTAGAGAGAGAGAGAGAGAGCGCTAGAGCAAGGGGTTTTCGTCGAGAGATTTCTTGGCTAGAACTTACTGATCAAAATCTGTAGCAGAGAGGGAGCTCTTTTTGGTGAGCTTCGGTGGGTTGCGGGCCTTCACGAGGTGCGTGTCGCGGCTCTTTGAGCAAGGAACAGGGTTTCTCGGGCCTTAGCTGGTTTGCAAAGGTGCCTTACCAGAGTTTGAGTGCTCCTTTGGTTGTTCTATGGTTGAAGGGAAGGTCGCAGGGAGTTCAGAGGGCTCTGTCAGTCCTCTGATTATTAGTGGAGGAGAAGGAACAACAGTGGGCTCACCGGGAACTCAGTAGAATTCCGGTGTGCTTGTGGCGATTTGTCGAAGTGGGAAAACAGGGAGAAGGGAGATCTGAAGGGTCACATGGAGCTTTCAAGGATTTTGGTGGTTTTTTGCCAATTCTGGTAAAGAGTGGAAGGTCGGGAAGGGCTTTCCGGTGAATTGGAGCGAGTCCCCGGTGAAGAGGGGAAAGGCCGGTGAGAACCCGAACGGTTGCGGGGCCATAACGGTCGAGAGACAAAGGGTTGTGGGACGGCGAAGGGTTGCCCTCCGCACGCACGATGACAGGCCACGCCGCAAGTGTCAGGCGTCATGTCCTTATTTCGAGGAACACACATGTGGCCCTACTTGACAGCTGGAGCACAAGCATTAACACATCTTGGTTGCAAGATGACGATACCATCTTAGTGGGCAGACGACGATAATCTTCCCCCTTAGCTGTGGGACGGCGATACCCTGACAGCATTACACCCTAAGTGCCCAATCGGTGACATGACACTGTGAGCGCAATCACTTTGCGACCGCCTAGCATCCTTTACCAGTGAAGCTTCTGGTTTAATGGCCGAGTCTTCAGGTGCCATTCCATATGTGAGGAATCTCTCGTGAGAAGGGGAGCTTGGTATTGCTGAATTCACCGGCGAATGCTTTGTGAAAGGTGAGACAATTTGGCTCACCGAGGCCTTATGTGAACCAAGGAGGCCCTTGAGCGTCACCTTTGTGAGTGCCCCCATCCAGTTGGTGATGAGGGAAGATAATGTTGGGAATGTGAGTATTGAGGAAGGGGTTGGCCTTCGGCATTGCCTGCACCGAAACATAGCCTCTAATGCGAGCTTACCGACTCTAGGCAAGCGAATTATGGACACCCCGGGTATGAAATGGTCTTCTGCTGGCTAGCGGGAACAAGGGGAGCACCATTACCTGAGGGAGTACTCCTCGTGGACAATGAAGGTGTTGAGGCATTTCAGAAATACCTTGAGACAGGCTTCTTTGACGGCTGCCCTCCAGTGCTCGACGGGCTACTACGACTACTGCTCTAACACGGTCAAAGTGTTGTTAAAAACTTGGAGCTATGCTAGCAACACATGGCTGCTTGGTCATGGGGAGGCAGGGATATCACTGATGGACCTGCACTTTGTTGGTGAGCTGTCTCTCCTTAGTGTTATGTATGACTAGTTTATTCCCTCAAACTCAATCATTTTTGGCTGGGAGAAAGTAGTTAAAGAAGCCCCACCGGCTGGGCTTCAAGAATTATTCGAGATCCACTAGCGACTTTAGGATGAGCTCAAAAGTGGGCGAGTCACCTTCGCCAAATGGGTAACATTCTTCTTGGGCAACTATACAGATGAAGCTGGTCCGTCGTTGAAAAAAGAGGGGAAGAAGAATGAGCACATCTACTTGGCGGCTTACTTGGTGCTCTTCTTGTCTAAATTTTCCTTGCCAGGAGGGGCAAAAGTCATTCATCTCTGTGTAGTATTTAACATAGCTTGGGAGCCATTTCCAGGGGAAGGCAGTATCAAGGGGATGAAGGAGGCAATGGCGTCGTAGATGGCGAGTCCTTACCAGGAGATTTCAAGACTCCTTTCTCGGTCCATTATGTGTATGGCTTGCTTGGATCTTACTTCTCGGACACATACCTCAGAACCAAAGAGTTAGAGGACACCATGTGCCCATTTTTGCTGAAGATTGCTGGGCATAGGGCAACTTTCCATTCCCCAACCCACGCACGCAGCTTGATCTGCAATGATCACCTCCACATGACCCGGGTGGGGTTCCCAGTTGGAGGTCTCATAGATCGTGCTTATGTCGACGAGCTGAGCCACCACCTAGATGGCGACTTCACCAGTCCAAAAGAATTGATGTTTATGCTGAGTGTGAGAGGCGGAGTTCTTGTCTATCGCATTGTCCATGGCACGAAGCTTGAGGTCTACTTTCCTCATCAGTTTGCTCGACAACATGGGCTGGATCAGGGCTGCTTGTTCTCCATAGTCTTTGAGAAGCGGCATAGCCAACCCGTTGTAAGACGGACGAGTTGGAGGCCTCAGGGAGATATGGCTCCTGAGGCACATTCGCACTGCTTGGGCCACATGCTTGGAGACCACCAAGGTCAATAAGTATGTGCTGCCCCATTTTGGCAGAACGGTACGGGCAATCGAGGCCCACGAGCACTGGTGGAGAATCACGAACAAGGGGTATTGGGATGTGGAACACCCTTGAAAAGGGGAGAGTAACCGTTGGAACCAAGACACAAGGCAACAAAAAATGGCTAGGACCCCTCCCTTAGGCGAAATCTTTACCCTGAGCTTCTCTCATGACTGGCACACGGTCTGGCGCTTCGCCAGACTACCGTGGATGAATGTTTACCGCGGTTTCTCAATAAGGAGAAAACGATGGAGAGCATTTTTGACAACCTCTCTGCCTTCTTCAAATGGAAGGAAGGCTGAAAAGTCCCAGGGCATGAAGGGAGTCCGGTCCAAGATTTCAATAAGCTGATAGGGAGCGGCACTCATAGCAAGTTAGTCGCCAGTTCTTCCAAGTCTGGTACCTCGAAGGCTATTGCGCCCAAGCTGGCAAATGGAAAGAAGAGGAAGAGGACTTCCCCAGTGACTCCTCGTGATTCGGCAAAGAAGGTGACCAAGTCTTCGGGGTGTAAGGCTGCAGTGGTTCGTGAGCTAGAAGATGGCTCCTCATCCTCGGCTTCTTCAAAGGGCTGTGTGTCTCATGTCGTTTCTGTGTTGCCCTCTGGTCTTGAGGCTTCACCTTCTCCTTCTCCTGAACTTTCTTCTGGCCCTTCAGAGGCTCAAGCCAGCGCCTCAGGGCCTACTACCTTGATCGAAATTGCTTCGGATCGGGTAACGATATCTACGGCTGAAAGGAAGGCTCAGTCCCGATGGTGGTAAACAAGGATGATGAGGCTGACCTTGATGAGAGTGGCGCTGGTAAGGCGACAAAGGCAAGAGGGCCTCTGATGCTTTGAAGGTTGCCATGCCTACAGAGGAAAGGGAAACCATGGAAGAGCTTGTGGTAATAGAAGAGGATGAAGCCCCAGGGGCTGAAGAGGTCCATCCGAGCAATAAGAGATGGCTTCTTCAAGTGATGCATCTGCGCGGGGTGCAGAAGCAGGACGCTCTGAGGGGTCAAGCTTGGAGGGCCCAAAGGTGGCAACCATGATTGTATAAGAGGTAGGCGTCATGGGAGAGCCTATTGCTGAAGTGATCGCCGTGGGGAACAAGAGCAAAGAAAGAGAGGGAGAGGGCTTCGATCCTCCCGAAGTGGAGATGGTTCTAAAAGAGGGGACACAGGGTGAGATCGGTACCCTGGGAGAGGAGGTTGCCATGGTGCAACATGAGACTGAGGTAGCAGCTCCAGGCGAGGAGGCCAGTCTTGCCCCAGCTGCAGTTGTTGTGCTTGCAGAGGTTGAGGCTACAGTACCTGGGCATGAAAGGATCGAGCTCAATGTGGCCATGACTGAGGGTCAGAGCAAGAGAGGCATTGCTGGGGTACTAGAGTAGCCTGAGGTTGCTCTTGATTCTAGGGAGCCTGAAGCTACAGCTGAGAGTCCTCCTGCTATGGTTACTTCTATTGTACTACCGAAACCCACTTTCAACGGGATACCAGGTGTTTTCTTTGAGATGCTGCGAACGGGCTTCTAGAAGCTGAACGTGTTGCCTTTCGAAGAGCTTGAAACAATGCTTCTTCAATTTAGGGGAATCACCTTAGGAAGTGTGCCCGAGACGCTTCCTTACTTTGACAATATTGCCGATGAGCTTGAAGGACGGAGGATGAAGGCTTTACAGGTCGTAAGGGCCACAATGCGTCTAGAGAACTCGCGACTAGAGTTAATGGAGGCTTACCTAGCACAGAACCGTGAATTGACATAGGTCCAGCTAGAGGCTATGGCCTCTCAGAAGTCTGCTCTTGCCGAGAAGGCCGTAACGCACAATAATAAGGTGCAGACCCTGAAGGTGAAGATCGCCGAATGGGCCAGGTTGGAGAATGAGACAACAACTTGGGAGCTCAATGATAAGGAACTGGGCCAGAAGGTGCTGGATCTCGAGCACTCCTTGGGTGAGCAACTAGCCCTAGTGGAGCACGAGGCTTGGCTGGTGGCCGCATTGAGGATGGACATCGAGCAAGCGAGAGCTTCGGCTGATGAGTGCAAGGGGATGGTCAATGGGATCATTGACCATTTTTTATGGCATCTTCTTTCTATTTTCCTCTTTATTATAAAGAAAAGACATTTTTGATTAATGAAATAGTCCTTTTCCTTGTCTATGCAATGCATGTCTCTTATTTTTCTTTCTTTTCTATTTCATTGCTTTCACCCTTTCATAGTTTGAGACAAAAAAGAATAGCCCACGCCTTGCTTCGTCGTGTGGCAGCCTATTGTGGCTACGTGAGGCTGGTGCCTCCGAACTCTCTGTTTAGAGTGTCAACGTCTGCGCACCGTCACGCTGCACCTGTGGAGAAAATAGAGGAGGAGAGAGGAGAAGAAGAGTTAGTATGTTCTGGGCTGCTTTTTACGTCGTCGTCGGAATTGAACGTTTGCTCGGGGTATTTTAGGTCTTTCCTCGGCTTTGACCATTGTGGGGTGCTTTTAGCATCCTCACCCATATTGATGAAATCCTGAGCTGCTAGTGGCTCGGGATTGTCCCCCTGATTAGACAAAAGGATAAGGCGAGTTGCGCCTAGGATGAAGTCTTGCAAGTTCAGGAGTGTAGGAAGGGGTCTGAGGAATTCGTTCTCAACTTGTTGCCGAGGGATGGGTTTCCTTTGGCGGGTGACCTAGGTGCTCGTCGCCTCCTTCTTGATCCTTGAGGGGGTGTTTGGACTGCCCTCTCTGGCTGGTGAGTCGTCTTAGCTTGATGGACTGCTTCACGCTGCAGGGATGTGAACCTACTTTGCGCATGGTAGACTTCTTAGGGCTGAGAGGTCGAGGGTTCCGAAGGGTTCAGTGTATGCTCATGAAGGGCTTGTAGTGTGGCCTCCTCTTGAACAGGAGTGACAGTTGGAAAGTGTTCTGAGAGGACGGCACAAACGATGTGGCCTTGCTAGACTTTCTTTGCGACTATAGCTTCAAATCCTGAGCACTCTTTTAGCTCGTGACCCTATACTTGGTGATAAGGGCACCAGAGCTTTTCTGTGCCTTAGGCAAACCTCTTAAGCTTCCTGATGGGTTTGGGAGTGATGAGGCCTTATTGGAGCATCGCCTCGAAGAGGGCCTGCAGAGGGTCTGATCCCACGTTTCCCTGGGCTGGCGCCAGGAGGTCTTCTTGCATAAGCAGAAGAGGGACTTTAGGGCATCCCCCTTGGTTGCCTTGAACTTCTTGACACTGCTGCATCTTCTATGCTTGAATCTTATGGAAGCCAATACACTCGCTGACATCATGACCTTGTAGCTGGTGATATGCGCACCAGAGGTTCTCGGTTCATGGAGGCAGGAACTTGGGCTGCCTTGCCAGCTTGGGAGTGACGAGTCCTTCTCTGAGCATTATGGAGAAAAATGCAGGTAGAATAGTTGGTGCCTCGTCAACCTCTTGGATCATGACTATGTGAGAAGCCTTAGTTGCTCGAATGCTTTCTTCAACTTTTCGAGCTTTATCTAACCCTTGTTGATAAGTTCTTCGATAGTGTCGTTGACCTTCTAGCAGTCGTAAGTGAGGTGGCCTACTCTCATGTGATAGGTTGAATACTTCTCATTTGTGTCTTGCCCAGCCGACTCTTCAATATTGGCCTCCGACAGCTGGATCATGTTTGTTCTAATAGCAGTCAAAGCAGTGTAGGAGTCCACTCCTAGTCGAAGGGGTCAATTTTATTCTGGTGCTGGATTCAGAAGTCATTTCTTTTAGAATTTTTAGGAGGTGGGACCTGATTGTAGGACTGCTGCTTGCCCTTGACTGGAGACGTCTATGCCTTGGAAAGGTCCAAGGGTTTAGGAGCCGCGCTCTTAGTGTCAGGCACGGTGACGGCTATACTAATCATTGCTTTTTGGTAGCCCCGATTGTTGGAGTGAGAGTTTGAACCGGAGGTTTGCTGACAAGGGCTGCCATGGTGCTTGAACAACCCCTCAATACGAACTGCCTTAGAGATGAGCTCTAACATGGAGGGTGGATTGGATGCCTCAACATGCAGGGTGATCTCAGGAAGCATGTTCCATATGCAGGTTTGGATCGCTTCCTTCTCAGTCATGGGAGTGGCGTGGAAGGTTGCTAACTCTCTCCATTGGGTGATGAACTTGTCAACCGGCTCACCAGGGTCATGCATCAGGGTGAGGAGTTCAATGATCTCCATGTTCCTCTGGACTTCATAGAAGAGTTGATAAAACAAATTCTCCAACTCTTGTCACGTGTGTACCGAGTTAGGAGGCAGCCGAGCATACCACTGGAAGGTTGGTCCTTTAAGAGTCTCGACGAATTGGTGGAGGAGGAGTCGGCCGTCAGTTGCCGTCTCTTGACAGGCTGCCTGAAAGTGAGCAGTATGCTGGTGTGGAGACGTAGTACTGTTGAAAAGGGAGAGTTTCCCCTTTTGATAGTTCGGAGGGAAGGGTACTTGGTCAATGTACGAAGGGTATGGCTTCTGGTAGAGTGGTGTCTCTTGCATGCCTGGGAGCTTGTTTTTGAGGCTATGGGCCACCATAGCATCTATGTCAGTTTGGGAGATCCCGCAGGAGGTAGAACTGTCTTGGAAGACCGGTAGGGGAGTTTGCCTAGGAACTGTGTCCTCACCGATTGAAGAATCGGTCTCATGGTGAGAGGAAGTGGGCATGGAGGTTTCTAGATGTTCCATCTTTTCAAGGATGGATTGTATCATTACCTCAAACCTGGTCATTCTATCTTCCTGGGCTTCGTCCGGATCATTGATCACCATGACGCTCACCGTCTCTTCTAGGAGGTCAGAGTCAGGAGGAGGAGCGAGCTGCCAAGGTCAGCTAGTCATGGGTGGCAAGTCAGTCTGCAGGGGCTCAAGTTGCCCCGACTAGATTCGAGCCTTGTATGCCGATCTTGTGAGGACCGGTTCTCGATGATATTAGGACCGTAGATTCTGGCAGTGACGATCCAGCAATATTCTTGGACTAGCTCAGGTTCTGGAGTTTGAAGAGGGAAACAGGGATTACGAGGCAGGAGGTCATCAAGGTGGTGACCTCGACTGCCTTGGAGGCTTCTTTGGTCAAGATCTGAAGACCTCTCTTCTGCTTAATCCTGAGAAGGCTGTGTATTTCATTCCAAAACCAAGCTTGATACCTAGTCTGCCTCGCCTTCTTTGAACATGCAAGGGTTATGTCTATGAGTTGGAGCAGGGAGTGGGGTCCAAGGACAAAAGGCAGCTTAGGCTTCTGCCTTGGAGGTTGATGTCGTTTGTCTGACATCAAGCCGTTGCCCCGAGTTCCTTTGTGGGGTCCATGTGCATAGCTGACCTAAGGCTGGCTCAAGATGGTACTCTTAGGGAAGACCTTTGAGTACTAGGGCTTGAGGTGCTTGACTGATGTCTGGCGAGCGACAGAGGAAGTAGCTGGTTTATGACTCCGCCTGAGTCTGGACCGGGCAGGAACCTGCGAAAGCGGTGCGTGTGAACCTTTAGGGTTAGCCATTTGAGTGACTTGGGGGTCAACCCAGGCTTGGTCATTTGGTTAGACCTTGGGAGGTCGAGACCCACGAGCTTGTGTTTGTGAGTGACGAGGTGGAATCTCATCTCTCACCAAGTGGGGCCATGTGTGATGGGAGGGAGGATGAAGTGGTCGACCCTCGTGTGCTTGAGGTGGCATAGAGTCAGCGCTGCCCCGAGCTGTGGAAAGTTAATGCATGGCGGACACAGGGTTGGGCCCAAGAAGGCCTAGCCCTTGATGAGAGCTCAAGGCAACATGCCGGTTGCCTCGAGGTGTGGCTCAAGTGAATGGACCATGAGCCCTTGGGTGTGTGCAAGAGGTGAAGGCCGCAGGGTCTCCACCTTGGTGTGCCGAGCCTCTAAGTTTAGAGGTTCAGAGAGGTGAAAGAGTATAGGGGTTGCCTTGCGGCAATCCTCAGGAGTGACGACAACTTACTTGCCTCCCGCGAAAGCAGTTAGGGCAGCGTTCTGGCGTGTCCCAGCAATATGACCGGTAAGAGACTTGCCAGTAGTAGTGTACATGCTATGTGTGGTGGCAGACGTGCCACCGATGCAAGGGGCCTTGTTGGAGGGTCCACCAGGGCGAGGAAGCAGGTTATTAGGGGCTTTTAAGTCCCCACTCGTGCTAACCCAGGCAAGAACCTGTGAGCCGGACCGTGAGCCTAACTCAAAAGAAGAGTAGGGAAGGAAGCTTCAGCAGTTCGCTTCCCTAGGATAGTCATGAGTGCGGGGATGAGGAAGTCCCCAACTCGGATGAACGATTTGAACAACCCAGGTGCCATAGAAATTAATGCAGAAAGTAAAAGATGATACTGGTCAAACAAGAGCAAACCGACTATGGGGTAGTAAGTCCCCAGTGGAGTCATCAAGTTGGTTAGGTGTCTCGATCTCACCTTCTTGATCTAGATGATTTGGCAGCACGTATCTCAGGTTTTTAACAAACCCGGGATTTGAGATCGCTGTTGGAACGTATTTTTCATCAACATGGGGCTTAGCAAGTAGTGGAGATTTTGATAGTCTCAAATTAGCCCCAGAACTGGCCAAGATATTCATGAGGTCTCTCAAAAGTCTCTTGCTAATTTTTGTCGCATTCTGACATGTCTAAGGCAGTGAAGATTGAGGAACAGTTCCGAATGAATCTGCCAATAACACCCTGAAACGGACCCCTATAACTGGAGCTACATTTTCAGCATCTCAAATTTCCGTGGGACCACCACCATTGGATTTGAAATGGTTGAAAACCTCTAGGGGTCAAGTTTCAGCTCAAACGGATACTCTAGGAAGAAGTTATAGGCGAAAGAGTGAAACAGGAGGAGCCGCATGCTATTCCCGTGCGGCCACCCTGCAGCACTACACCATTAAAGGGACAGTCATGACCTGTGACTTTCAACACTCATATCTCGGTCGTCCCACGTTGGATCATGCTCAAATTTGGTAAGCATGTTCGTCTAGTCAAGACAAGCGATTCTCTATATAGCATGCTCCGTGAGGATACCCGAGTGTGAAGAAAAGCTCGAGAGAAGTTGCTGATCTGTGAAGAAAGTACAAGAAATTCAGCAGCGTCATGCCTTGATCAAGCGACCAAATCAAACCGCTTGCGAGCCCAATCAATGCGAGACCAATTCCATTGCAGGTGTAAGGTCTCAGGCCATCTTTGATCCAAACCCCGTACAAGATGAACGGTCGGATTCTGCACATGAATCCAACGAACATACTGCAAATTTCGTTGTCAGAATCTTTAAATCCGACAAAAATTCAAAACTTACAAAATCTTCGTTTGGTCATGGAATTGAGCTACGTTTGGTGTCCCGTGATCATAGTGGCATGCTCAGTGTGATTTAGCAAAGAAAGCATAAAAAAAGGTCAAGGAACGAACACACTATCGATTCGAAGTTCCAAGATCTACTCAAAATTCAGGTCACATGATCATGCACGAAAAACACTATCCATGGCTCGAAGTTGATATCAAATCGATCGCCATGCCGAGCTTTACAAGAAAATAATCATCTTACGATCAACCAGGCATCAGAACGACCAGGGATCAACTATGCAATAACACGCAAGTCCTAGGGCAACACAAGAACTGTTCTAGAATTCTACAACTTGTTAAGAAGGGGCAAATCTTTCATTTTGCACCCTATTTTCTAATTTCTTTTAAATCAATTTAATCTTAATTTCTAACAATTAGGGTTACTTTTGATCATCCACCTATGTTTGGGGCACACTTATATATAATATGCAGAAAAAAAGGAGAGAAGGCAGGCACATACACACACAAGAGAGAGTTTCAATTAATACATGTTTCTCTTTCTTACAATTGTGGTGTTACACATGAGAGAGAGAGGGTGAGGTGAGAGAAACTTTCGATAAGTACCCTTAGGGTTGAGGTAATTCTTCTTTCTTCTTTTTCTTTTCTTCTTCTCTCTCCCTTCTCCCCTCTCTTCTCCCTCTTCTTCTTTTGAGTCCCTCGCGGAGGTCTGCATGGCAGTGGCGGTGTCGTGCATGCCTCTCCCTTGGTCTCACAGGCCGTGCATGATGATGGCTGTAGATGGTGAAGTGTTTTGCCGCTTGCATGAGTCTTCCTCTGCTGCACATCTAACGTAGATGGTGATACCAATCGCCGCCCGCTAGAGGCCTTGGCAATACCCATCGCCGTCTGTGAGATTCCTCCTTGCGTCCGTACCTATCGCTGTTTCCCCTTGCATGCCACACCCATCGCCGTGTGTCCTAGAAGAAACCATCGCCATGTGCCTTGTCAGGAGCTAACACCGTCCACAAGGGTTGAACTGCCTCCTTGCATTGCCTATCGTGATGTCTATCGACACCTGGCTTTCCCCTTCTCTTCGCCGTCTCATTCTTTCCTCCCCACCTCTTTCTCTTCTCACTTGATTGAGGGTAGGCCTAGCCTAGTGCCGACGCACTGACCTCGGTTTCGACTAGTATTTCCACCGTGCTGGTCCTTGAACCATGCCCGTCTTGCTACCGCTCCAAGTTGGCAACTTCTGGCCATCATGGTAGTCTCACCCTTCCATCAAGTTTTGTTCTCCTTTCTACCTTTCATCTAACCTTACACTTCATCACCTTCTCCCATGAACGTACATTACCCTAAGGCAAGGGTGGGTCCTTTTCGACCCACTTGTCTTGCAAATTAATCGTAGAAGTGTTGTGCAGAAAAAAAAGGAGGATTACAGGTTAAGGGAGGCGATTTCGAACTAGCTCAAGCAGCTGGGGGGCCTTCTTTATTATCTAAGAGGGCGTCTACATGAGCTAGCCCGAGTAAGTCCCGAACCCACCTAAAATTCCTCTCTCATTAGTTAGTATACCTGCCCTTGCCCTCAAGCAAGGTTGGAAGAGAACGATCTCATGTCTAGGGTCCACTAGAGACCCGAGACACATGTCACCAGATCACCTAGATCCGGAGGGCAAGATCGAGGCACCTAACCAATCGCTCTCTCAGAACCATGCTCAAGAGCAAGGGAAGGTATACCAACCGATGAGAGAGGAATTTAAGGTGGGTTTGAGACTTACTCAGGCTGGCTTGCCTGGGCGCCCTCTTAGATCACAAAGGAAGCCCCCCAACTGCTTTAGCTGATTCAAAATCGCCTCCCTGGACCTGCAATCCTCTTGCATTCTGTACAATACTTCTATGGTTAATTGGCGAGACAAGTGGGTCGAACAGACCCACCCTTGTCTTGGGGCATCACATGCTCATATGAGGGAGTAATGAAACTGAAGGCTTCCAATAAAGAGAGAAAGGAGAACAAAACTTGACAAAGGGATGAGACTAGCATGACGGTCGGAAAGCTAACGATTCAGAGTGGTAGCCAGACAGGCATGGTTCTCAAGACCAGCACGATGTCAATACTACTCTAAACGGAGACCAATATAGCGGCGTTAGGCTAAGTCTACCCTCAATCAAGTAAGGGGAGAAAAGAATGAGGAGTTGAAAAGGGGATGAAGAGAAAGAGAGCGAGACAGCGGAAGGGGAAGGAACCAGAAGACAATGGGTATCGCCGTTAGCATCATGAGAAGATGTCACCTCCCTTGCAGGCATAGATCGCTTCTAGTGACGCTCACGATGATAGCTTCCCATGAGGCACACGGTGCCAATCATGGAATACGAGAGGAAGCCTGTGGATGACAATGAGTGTCGCCATTGGCAATGCAAGGATGCAACACATCCCTTGCAGACGGCGATGAATCCCGACGAGTGCACGGTGATAACTTCCCGTGAGGTGCACAACGACGGGCACAGAGAGGCACTAAAGGAACCTGCGCGTGATGATAGGTATTGCCGCGACCCATTTGCAGACGGCGATGGACATCACCGCCATAGTCTCACGTCAAGGTGAAGCCCCCGCAGAAGGCAATATGTTTCACTGCCTATGTTCCTCGTTAAGACGTTGAGCATACGTCAGTAGATGGCGATGAGCGGTGCTATCTGCAAGTCTCACTGGGAGGTTGAGACAAAGACAGAGGGGGAGGAGAGCTCGAGCATGGCGTTGCCATTGCCATGTGCGACCTATGAGATCATCAAAGAGGCATGCACGAAACTGCCACTGCCGTGCATGGCCTTTGAGGAAAACTTAGGCGGAGGGGAGGAAGAAAAGAGAGGAGAAGAGAGAGAAGAAGAAAATAAAAAGAAGAGAGAGAAGATTTACCTCGAACCTAGTGGTACCAGTCCAAAAGTTTCTCTCACCTTAGTCTTGCTCTCAAACATGACCTAACAATGAAAAGAAAGAGAATCTGCATTAAGTAAAAACTCTCTCTTTTATTGAATGGTTTAGTCCTCTGGTGAGTATAATGATGATACGTATATATAGAATTTACCCCAAACATGGGTGGATGATAAGGCGTAACCCTAATTTCTAAAAATTAAGATTAAAATGAATTAACAAAAATTAGAAAATAGGGTGCAAAATGGCAGATTTGCCCCTTCCTAACAACTTATGGAATTTCAGAGCAGTCCCTGTGTTGCCCTAGAACGTGCATGATTTTTCATGGATGATCCAGGGTCGTTTCGATGCCCAGTTGATCGAAAGATTTGATATTTGATACCAACTTCGAGCCGTGGATCGTGTTTTTAGTGCACGATCATGTGACTTGAGATTTGAATGGGTCTTGAAACTTCAGATCGATAGTTTGCTTGTTCCTCGATGTTTTTTGATGATTTCTTTGCTAGATCACACTGAGCATGCCATTACGATTGCCGAGCAACAAATGTAGCTTGATTCCATGCCCGAACGAAGATTTTGCAACCATGGAATTTTGGTCGGAGTCTAAAATTTCGACGACGGAATTTGCAATTCCTTCGTCGGCTTCGTGTGCAGAATCTGCCCATTCATCATATACAGTGTTCAGGTTAGAGATGGCCCGAGACCTTACGCTTGTGATGGAATTGGTCTCGCGTCGATTGGGCTCGTAAGCGATGTGATTAAGCCGCTAAAGCAAGGCACGACGCTGCTGAATTTTCTGCATTTTCTTCAAGGATCAGCAACTTCTCTCTAGCTTTTCTTCGTGCTTGGGTTTCGTCACGGGGAGTGCCACATATTGAATCGCTTGTCTTGATGCAACGAACATACTCACTAAATTTGAGCATGATCCAACTTGAGATGGGTGTGATATGAGCGTTGAATGTTACTGCTCGTGACTATCCCTTCAATGGTGTAGAGTTGTAGGGTGGCCGCATGGGAATAGCATGCGGCTCCTCCTGTTTCCCTCTTTTATCTATAAATTATTCTTGGAGTGTCCGTTCAAGCGGAAATTTGAACCCCGAGGTTTTTCTACCCTGCTGGATCCAATGGCGGTGGTTCCACAACAAATTGAGACATAAAAAATGTTGCTCTAGTTATAGGGCCTGTTTCAGGGTGCAAGAGGCCGATTATGCATGAACTGCTTCTCAGTTGTGCCATCTTAGGCATGTTGGAATGCAACGCAACTTGGCCGGAGTCTTTCGAGAGACCTCATGAAGATCTTGGCTAGTTCCGGGGCTATTATGAGACTATCGATATTTCCACTGTTTGCTAGATTTCCAACACCTGGCTTCGCCATTTTCTTACCTTCATGATGGTCTTTAGCATTATGGAGGATTCTTTTTGTCATCGTCCTCACCCTCAAGGACTCTTGTTGTTGTTGATGTTGAAATGTGGGAGATCTTATGCGGCTCTCCCTGATGAGCCAATTTGTGTGGTTGATGTTAGGGAGATCTTCTGCAGCTCTCACTTTCTGATGAGATAATTTTTGTTGTGATTGGATGTTGACATTTGAGTATTTTAGGTAGACCTCATTAGCTAGGCTTGTGACTATTTGGAAATTGAGTGTTGGCTGAGGCAGTTGTAGTGCGTCAACCTGTTTTGTCGGTCTAAGCGCCCTTTCACGGGTTTTCACTTGAGCATGGGAAGTGGCACCGTAAAAATGGTTTTCACCAACTTCTATTATTTATTGGCTCTTTTACCCATGACCTCGCAGTCATGTCCATTGTTTTCATCCGTTTTTGCTCAGGGTGCCCTTTTGGGATTTTCGTACGTGAAGTTTAAGGGTGCCCTTAAGCTGTGCAGTTTAAGGTCATGCAGTACGGACCAGAACTGTGCAGTTTAAAGTCATGCAGTTAGGACTAGTAAGTGGGTTGCTATGAAGGTAAAGCTGCATGAAGGATAGGTTTGTGGATAGCTACCTGACTCCCTAGGGATAAAGTTAGTTAAGGCTATACACGAGCAAAGAGGTTTAGATAAAGATGGCGGCCCTACGAGGTGTGGCAAGCAGAAGAGACCTCATCAGGGATTAGGAGGGCCAATGTGACTGTACGAGGATAATGAGTAATGGTATGGAAGTAACTCTGCTGAGAATGATAGGTCAGAGTGCAGATGAACCTTATTGAGGGTTGAAGGATAATAATGGATTTGACTCCTTGAGGATAGTGGGTCGCAGTAAGTTGTGACTCTCAGTGGAATGTTAGTGCGAAACAAACCTATTGAGGACTTAAGGGGTAGGTACAACCCTTTCATGCATCTAACTCCACTGGGGGTGTTGATGAAATACACCTTTAGCGAATAGGTGGCCCATCTCTTGATTTGAGTTATGCGTATGGACTATTTGTCGCACCGTGCGTTATAGTTTTAGGGTAGCTTGAACCATGACTATGCAGTTTTATGTCATGCGGTGAGGACCATGAAGTTTAAGGTCGTACAACTAGACCTTCGCTACAGTTTAAGGTTTAGTAGTTTGGACCATGTCGCTAAGCCTTTTAAGTCATGCGGCCAGGACGTGCACTATGGTTTAAGGTCATATGGCTGGACCATAGTCGTAGAGTTTTGAGTTGTGCGAAGAATTTGAAATAGAGGTGGCCTCTAGTACTACTCCTATTTCTAAAGCCCCATATAGGATGGCTCCCGCTGAGTTAAAAGAGTTGAAGGAGCAATTATAGGAATTATTGGATAAGGGGTTCATCTGACCTAGTGTGTCACTGTGGGGCACACCGATTCTATTTGTGAAAAAGAAAGACTAGCCTTTGAGGATATGCATTGATTATAGACAATTGAATTAGGATACAGTAAAGAATAAATACCCGTTGCCCAGAATTGATGATTTATTTGACCAACTGCAAGGGGCCCTAGTAATTTCAAAAATTGACCTCCAATCTCGGTACCACCAATTGTGTGTTAAGGAAGAGGATATTTCCAAGACTACATTAAGGACTCGATATGGCCACTACGAGTTGTGGGCAGCGCCGGCTGAGTTGTGAGCAGTGTCGGCTGAGTTTTGTGCAGCACCGGCTGGGCTGTGTGCAGCTTCAGCTGGGTTGTGTGCAGCATCGGCTGGGTAGAGGGTCAGCACGGGCTGTTTCTCTGACATACATGAGTTGAGTATGCCACTTGTTGAATGCATGCTGATGTGGGTGCCACCTGTCCAGATTTTAAGTCTTTTGATGACACTTGGACCACCACCTCAAACATAAGAGTAATTAAGCGTCTTCTCTCAACCACTCCACTCATTCTTACCTCATTTCTCTCTCTCTCTAAGACACAAGATTAGAAGAAGTGACTGTTGGAGGACCGCCATTATTGGGTTGGTGAGAGCTGTGAGAAGAGGAGTGGGGAAGGTATGATTTTATAATGAAAGTGGATACTAAAACAGAATGTATGATTCTTAGATTATGTGAGAAATTCATGTTATGTTTGTGCATTGTGAGTGAATGTTTGTTATCATGTTCTTCACCATGAAATGAAGGCCATGGAACGTGTTCTTGAGATATGTTATATGCCACTGTGAAATTCCAAGAACATATGTGTTCTTGGAAGAGACTTTTGAGTAGCCAAACGGAGTCCGATTGACCTCAAACCCCACCATTGGGAAGATATTCAAGTCTAGTAAAATGTTTGTTTTTTCCCTTTGTTCAAATTCTTTACAAAAATGAAGTTATGTCTCAAAATGCGAAGGTATATCACTGTTGACTGTTTTCATGGAGTTTTGCACTAATGCCATTGTGGTCGCTGATTTTAACTAACCAAACGACTTCATTTTTGCCAAAGTAGAGCCATTTGAAAGATCTTTGAATGAGCTAAAATATTTTGAAATTCCTTTTAAATTTATGTCGTTGTGGCCAGTGTTGATAAATTTCAGAACTATGACCTTGTTTCACACGAATATTTGAACCACCGAATGGAATCCAAATGCTTTAAAATTTACCTTGTTAGAAAGATATACGTCTTGGATTAAACTTTTATTTTGAAATCGTCGCAAGTTGCCTAACGGATTGAAAGTTATAGTGATATACAGTAGGGTACATCGCTGTTTACTGTACACAGTAGGGTGGGCAGCTAGTTAACCCTCACCTCCTTGAACCTTGAAGAGGTCAAACGGCATCCAATTGTCTACAAAAACATTCCCATTTGAGAGATAGTTGGGTTGGGTACAAATTTTTGTTTTGGAACCATTTTCAAACTCTAAATAATCCAATAGTTACAACCCGAATGGTGAGTGCATGTCAATCCCCTTAATAGAAGGAAATTGAGATGTAAGGCTTAACTGAAATAATGTTATTGTTACTATTGTCATTGTGATACTGTTAAAGTGTGATGTGCCACTACCAAAATGTGACAATTATATTTATGTGATATGTGAATGGATACCTACTGTGTGAATAATGGTATCATGATTTATGTGATATGTGAATGGATACCTATTGTCTGAATGATGGTATCATGCTATTTATGTGATACGTGAATGGATACCTACTGTGTGAATGATGATATCATGCTATATATGTGATATGTGAATGGGTACCTACTATGTGAATAATAGTGCCTGTTGGGAAGGGTACCTATTGTGTGAATGATGGTGCCGGTAGCTGCGATGCTTATGTGTTATGTGAATAGGCACCTACTGTGTGAATGATGGTGCTGACAGCTGCCTGTTGGGAAGGGTACCTACTGTGTGAATGATTGTACCGACATCTGCGATCTTTCCTTGACTCCCCATGATAGGACGGGACTCAGGATGTGAGTAGTTGGGAGGGTCAACGCCCCCCAGATCTATATAGGCACTATGCATTGGGTCATCTAATGGTAGTGCAACGGTCTCTCGCCAGAAGGGCATAAGGAGAGGGTCGTGTCTTGCAAGGCCATTGCCTATCGAAACCCCAAAGCGCGTTAGGTATTGTGTGCATGAGTGAGGACATTACGAAGTGGATTTACCCACTTGTCATTGTCCACCCTCTTGAGTGAGGGTAGAAGTCCCAAGTTCATGATTGGCTTAGCTTGACCAATGTGGCTTGAACTTCAGGAGTAATTAAATCTATTTGCCTATCTTATTTAATCTTTCTGCATGAACTTTTAACTGTATTTGTGATCTGTTGTCCTTATTTCTTTGCTTTAAGTAAGGGGATTGTGGCTTATGTATTATAAATTGAACTACCTTAATCACATTATTGTTAGAGTATTGAAAAACATGTTGAGGGACTTCATTTGATAGATGTGTATATATACGTATATATGTGCAGTGCATGTTGTTATCACTATCATGTTAGTTGGAATGCACTGGTGTAGATCTACTTACTGGGTTTTTAGCTCATTCCATCTTATTTTCATAACTGTAGAGTGAAGGTGGGTGGCAATTTGGGGGTTTGAAGCCCGAGATTAAGAAGTTTTGAGAAGCCATTTTTCCAAAGACCCTCACAGTATGTTTTGGTGGTTTCAGCAATATGATGTTTCCTTTTGTGTATTTTGGGCTTGTAGGGCCTCGAAAAAATTGTAAAGACTTTTGATAATGAATGAATGAAATGGTTGTACGTTTTGGACTGATAATTGCTGATGAATGGATTTATTCTAGTTTTCTTTCATGGTTTGCTCTCGATTGTATGCTTTTATGCATTGAGTCAATCCAACCTGAATGACGTTCAAGACCTCTGATCGCGATCCTGCGCTCTATCGCTCTCAGGCAGGGGTCAAGGAGTGGGGTCGTGACAATGTGTATAAATAGAATTTGCCCCAAACATGGGTGGATGATCAAAAGTAACCCTAATTTCTAAAAATTATGAATAAATTGAGTTAAAAGAAATAGAAAATAGGGTGAAAAGTGCAGATTTGGCCCTTCTAAAAGTCTTGTGGAAGTTCAGAACAATCCCTATGTTGCCTTAGAACATGCATGATTTTTCATGGATGATCCCGAGTCGTTCTGATGCCTGGTTGATCAAAAGATGATTGTTTTCTTATAGGGCTTGGCAAGGATATCGATTTGATACTAACTTCGAGCTATGGATCGTGTTTTTGGGGCACGATCATGTGACTTGAAGTTTGGTTGAATCGTTCAACTTCAGATCGATAGTGTGCTTGTTTCTTGATTTTTTTCTATGATTTCTTCACTTGATCACACTGATCATGTAGTTACGATAGTGGGGCAACAAACGCAGCTCGATTCTGTGCCTGGATGAAGATTTTATAACCTTGGAATTTTGGTCGGAATCTGAAATTTCAGTAACGGAATTTACAGTCACTTCGTTGGCTTCATGTGTTGAATCTGACCTTTTGTCATGTACGTGGATAGGGTCAGAGATAACCTGAGACCTTGCACATGCGATGGAATTGGTCTCATGTCGATTAGGATCACGGGTAGCATGATTAGGTCGTTCGAGCGAGGCATGACGTTGCTGAATTTCCTGTACTTTCTCCATAATCAACAACGTCTCTCTAGCTTTTCTTAGCGCTCGGGCATTGTCATGGGGTGTGCCACATATCAAAATGCTCGTATTGATGAGACGAAATATGCTCACAAAATTTGGGCTTGATCCGACATCAGATGAGTGAGATCTGAGAGTCGAAAGTCACTAGTCGTGACTGTCCCTTTAATGGTATTGAGTTGCAGAGTGGCCGCATGGGACTAGCGTGCGGCTCCTCCTATTTCTCTCTTTCGCCTATAAAATTTTCTTAGGATGCTCGTTCGAGCTGAAATTTGACCCTTGTGGTTTTTCAATCGTGCCGGATCTAATGGTGGTCGTCCCATAGGAAATTGAGACCGCAAAAATGTAGCTATAGTTTCTTAGTCTGCACTGCCTTAGACATGTCGGATTGTGACGAAACATGACAGGAGACTTTTGAGAGTCTTCATGAAGATCTTGACCAGTTCTGGGGCAATTCTGAGACTGTCGGGATTTCCACTATTCGCTAGGCTTTCATTGAGCGGGGGCCCCATGATGATGAAAAATATCTTCTAACAGCATGCCCCGCTGATTGTTGTGCTTCGAGAGAATTGAGAAGTGAAATTATTTGAGAAATTTGAGGGATCTTGTGGAAGTCCTCATCCTCAAGGGACTATTTACGATTCTGACAGCTTGTGGATTTTGTAAGGACCTCATTGGCCAGAGATCTTGCATATGTGGAGGTCAAGTTCTACAAACCTTTGGTCGACATTGTTCATTGCTACACTAGGTTTTCTTTTGATGATCATGGTATCTCTATAGGTTTCGCCAAGTGGGGTCCAGTTGGGGGTGTGTCGCGAAGCTCTAGGCATGTCGACTAGGGGAAATTTTGGCGAGGCAGCCTCATGAGCCCCATCCAAAAGGTTTGAGCCTATCATCCAAGGATTTTTTTAAGCGAGTTGATCTCATGGCGAGGAATACCCTGAAGTCTCTAGCAGGTTTGGCCCTGGCTTCGTCAGTTTCTTGCCTTTGTGATGGTCTTTAGCATTTTCAAGGGATCTTTTGGTCATCGTCCTCACCCTTAAGGACTCTTGTTTTTGTTGATGTGGTAGATCTTATGCTGCTCTCACTCTTGGCGAGCTATTTTTTGTTGGGATTGAATGCTGGCCTTTGAGGATTTTAGGTAGACCTCATTAACTAGGATTGTGACTGTTTGAAAATTGAGTGTCGGCTGAGGCTGTGATAGTGCGTCAAATTATTTTTGTCTGTCCAATTGCCCTTTTGTGGGTTTTCACTTGAACAAGAAAAGCGGCGCCGTAGAGATGGTTTTGACCGACTTCCTTCATTTTGGGGGCTCCACCCTTTTCATCCGTTTTTGCTCACGATGCCCTTTTGGAGTTTTCACTGTGCCTGGGTTTTTGTTTTTCATGAAAGTCTTTTACTCATGGTTTCGTAACCATGATTTTCCGTCATTTTTACTCATGACGTTCCCTGTTCAGGTGTACACCATGACCCCTTTTTTTTGGTGGAGGCTTGCTTAGGGTCGTTCCTTCGAGACCAGTGCAATGCCTTTTAACGTCATGTGGCCATACTATAGTTTAGGGTCATACAACTGGACTGTAGTGGTGATGAATGGAAGCATGTGGAGGCCATGGAGTGAGTATGGTGATGGTTATGACTCACTTTGGGAAGATGGCATGAGGTTGTCTGTGGAGGATGGATGATGTATGAATGGTGGGTGAAAAGTGGTGACCCACTAGCTGATGGCGAATATGGATTGTGGAATGGTTAGCAGTTTTGTGGACATGGGTAAGACCCACTGGGGAATGATGGATGATGGTAATGATGGAGTGCATGAATTCACTTGAGAGGTAATGAAGGTGTTGTGCACACATGAATGGGTTAGTTATGGAAAGCGTTCATGAGGATGCACGTATAGTGGGTGTGCACGTATGTTGGGGCATCTTTAATGCCATGCCTACTGGACATGGGCAAAGCAGTTTAATGTCATGTGGCTAGAATGTGCACAATGGTTTAAGGTCATATAGCTTGGACCATGGTTACGTAGTTTTAGAATCTTGCAACTAAGACTGTGCAGTTTAAGGTCGTGCAACTAGATCCCCGCTACAATTTAAGGTCATATAGTTTGGACCATGGTCATGCTGTTTAAAGTCATGTAGTTAGGACTAGAGCCGTGCAGTTTAACTTCATGCAGCATGGACTATAGCTATGTAGTGTAAAGTCATGCAATTAGGACTAGAGCTATGCAGTTTAAAGTGATGTAGCATGGACTAGCATGTGGGTCTCCATGTAGCAATCTGAGTCCCTGAGGATAAAGATAGTTAAGGATATACACAAGTAGAGAGCTTTAGATGAGTACAGTGGCTCTGCAAGCGAGAGCGAACTTCCCTAGGCACTAAGAGGGTAAGTGTGACTCTACAGGGATAATGAGTAATGATATGCATGTAATTTTGCTAGGGATGATGGCCGGAGCATACGTGTAACTCCACTGGGGATTGAGAAGATAAGAATGACCCTAACTCCATGGGGATAGTGGGTCGCAGTAGGATGTGACTCTCACCAAAATGTTGGCACGAAATAGACTCACCAGGGATTAAAAGGTTAGGTGTGACCCTTGCAGACATCTAACTCCACTAGGGATGTTGATGAAATATACCTGGTGAAGAAGTGGTCCATCTCACAATTAAGGTTATGTGTATGGACTATTTGTCACACCGTGCATTACAGTTTTAAGGTCTTGTGGCTTTGACCGTAGCTATGAAGTTTAAAGTCTTGCAGCCAAGACCATGCAGTTTAAGGTCATGCAACTAAACCTTCGCTACTGTTTAAGGACATGTAGTTTGGACCATAGCGCTAAGCCTTTTTACGTCATGCGGTCAGGATGTGCACTATGGTTTAAGGTCACACAGCTGGACCATGGTCGTATAGTTTTGAGTCGTGTAGTGAGGACTAAGCAGTTTAAGGTCGTGCAATTAGACCTTCGCTACAGTTTAAGAGCATATAGTTTGCACCATGGCTGTGCAGTTTAAGGTCATGCAGCACTGACCGTAGCTGTGGTGAGGGAATGCGAATCCATAGGGAAGAGAGCCATCACTAGAGACTGGGCTCCCTGAGGAGTGAGACTATGGTGCAGGGAATCAACTTCCTGAGGATGTAGGACGATGGTGCAGATGGGAGTGCCATGGTATGCGCATGACAGTAAATGTTGAACGGCACACACGGCATTAAGGCTAGATGATGTGCACATGGCGTTAGGTACTAGTTGAGCTGCACGGCATTAAGTCCTAGACAAAGGGTGCGACGATAGCCTCTGGGTGAAGGCGCATGGCGATGGCCCTTGGCAAAGGCATGCGGCGATGGTCCTTGACGAACGCGTGCGACGATGGCTTTTTTGGGTATCGGGCTTGACTGGCCCCAGCCCAGTCTCATTGCCGTCTGACGATGAGGATTGCAACGTCTTTTCATATTTATCAAGGGTAGTTTGCGACACTGTCAAGTATAAAAGGGGGAAAACCCCATTTTACAGTTTTACCAAGGGGTAAAAGAGTTTAATGTGTGAGAGAGAGAGCCTTAGCCTTTAGCAAGATACTTCCAACGAGAGTTTTCTAGCGAAAGTTTGCAGCGGAGAAGCCGTCATGAGTTTTCTGACTAGCTTGAGCAGGTCATGGAGCTTAGCGAGGTGCTTGCGATCATTTTGAGACAGTGTTGAGGCTCTTTGAGCAAGGAACAATGTTTCTCGGGGCCTTTAATCAGATTTGCAGAGGTGCTCTGCCGGAGTCCGGGTGCTTATCCGGTAGTCCTGTGGCTGAAGGAGGGTTGCATAGAAGGCAGAGGAGCCTGGCGATCCTCTGGTTATTGTTGGAGAAGAAGGTGCAATAGTAGTGGGCTCACCGGGAACTCAGTGAAATTCCAGTGCTCCCTTCACGTGTCCCTAAGCCACACATGGTGATAAGTATTCTTGGGAGCACACCGCTCGTGGCAATGGTATTGCGCGACATTGACATGCATCATGATAGAACGCGATATTATGTTGCGCATGGTGATGAATGTGCGTGGTGTTGAGTTGCGCACTGTGATGACCATGGACGGGGATGCCTTATGGGGGTCAAGAATGATGCCAAATGAGGAGGCCCTGCCATTATGGTGCGTTGGAAGCCAAGTCCTCCAGCACAACAGCAAAGTCCATGTTGTTTTGGGGGAAGGGAATCCACCACGGGCCAGCTCGATTTCCAACCCACGGTACCTCACGATGAATCCTAAGAGTTTTCTTGAGCGTATGCCAAAGGCGTATTTTAAGGGATTCATCTTGTGCTGGTGATGCCGCAGCCATTCAAATACCTTTTTAAGGTGCTGCATGTGAGCATCCTTTGTCTAAGATTTCAGTACTAAGTCATCCACATAACACTCGACCTCCTTGTGGATCATATCTTTGAAGATGGTTGTCATGGCTCCCTGGTATGTGGCACTGGCATTCTTTAAGCCGATAAGGCATCACAGTGTAGCAAAAGACACCTTTTGGGGTTAGAAACACAGTGGCCTTTTCATCTTCTGGTGCCATCTTGATTTGATTATAACCAAAATACCCATCCATGAAGGAGAAGATTTGGTAATGTGTCGTGGAATCAACAAGCATCTCGGTCAACAACAAGGGGAAGTCGTCCTTGGGGCAGGTGGTATTCAAGTCATGGAAGTCAATACAGACCCTGTTTTGGCAATTCTTCTTCTTGACTGAGACAATATTCGCCAACCATCTTGGGTATTTGACTTCTCGTATGAATCCAGCTTGCTTAAGCATATTCACCTCAGCATTGATCTTCATCTCGAGGTCGGGTCTAAACCTCCTTAATTTATGCTTCTTGGGTTTGACGGTTGGATCAATACCGAGGCGATGGACAACAATTTGAGGGTTTAGACCGGGCATCTCATGATAAAGCCAAGCAAAGACGTCGTGGTTTTCTCTGAGGAAGGAGATGTAATTTTCTCTCTTTTGAAGTCATTTTTGTCAAGATGAAAGTTGGCCTTGAATCTGCTTCATCCCCTAAGTTAATCTCCTCGAGCTCGTCAGCTGTGGCCTGACCACCTTCTTCTCACTCTTCTGGAGCATCTTGTAACTCTCTGTCTCTGGGTTCAGGATGCTTGTCATCAATCTCGAGTGTGGAGACACACACTCCTGATATTACTGCTTCGAGGAGAGGCCCAACATGAGAGACGATTTCTTGTCTCTAGGCAAAGCATGGAATGAAGGGGTTGGCTTCAAACCGAGAGTCCATGACCTTTCGACTGAGGTCACTCGGTGCTTGCCCCGAGCTAGGTGACGCTTCATGAACTTGAATCATGTGACAGGCCTCGTGGGAATAGAAGATTGAAGATGGACCGTTCTTACCTTGGATTGCCGAGGCGTCAGCTGCTCTCGAGAATCCAGTCGCCTGGGCCAGCATATCTCCGAGGCTCTCTTATTGCGACCTACTGAAGCTGGTGCCTCCGAGCTCTCTGTTGAGAACGTCGGAGTCTGGACACTGTCCAGCTGCACTTGTGGAGAAAATAAAAGAGGAGGGAGAAGAAGAAGAGTTAGAATGTTATGGGCAGCTTTTTATGTCGTCGCCTGAATTGGACATGTGCAGGGGGTATTTTAGGTGTGGGGTGCTCCATATTGGCTGAATGGACAAGGCGAGCTGTGCCTGGGATGAAGTCCTGCAAGGTCGAAATGGGCCCGAGGAATTCTTCCTTACAGGGTGGCTGAGGAAGACGATTCCTTCAACGGGTTGACCTAGGTGCTCGCCGTTTCCTTCCGGACCCTGAGAGGGTGTTTGGACTGCCCTATCGGGTTGGTGAGTAGTTCTAGCATGGTGGACTGCCTCACGCTTCATGGACTTGAGCCTACTTCGCCCATGGTAGACTTCCCAAGGTTGAGAAGTCTAGGGCTCTAAAGGGTCCAATGTATGCTCATGAGGGGCTTTTAGTGTGGCTTCCTCTTGAATGGGAGCGACAGCCTGGACGCACTTTGGGAGAACCACACAAACAATGTGGCCTTGCTAGACTTTCCCCACAACTATAGCTTCAAACCCAGAGCACTCTTTGAGTTCGTGGCCCCATACTTGGTGATACAGGCACCAGAGTTTCTCTGTTTCCTGGGTAAGACGCCTTGGCTGCCTAGCAAGATTGGGAGTGACAAGGCCCTATTGGAGCATTGCTTAAAAGAGGGCTTGCAGAGGGTGTTGCTCAATGTTTTCCTGGGCTTGAGTCGGGTGGTCTTCTTGCACAGGCAGAAGAGGGACTTGCGGCGTCCTTCTAGGTTGCCTTGAACTTCCTGACACTGCTGCATCTGCCTTGCCAAGATCTCATGGAAGCCGATACATTCGCTGACGTCATAGCCTCGTACGCGGTGATAGGTACACCAAAGGTTCTCAGTTCCTGGAGGCAGGAACTTGGTTGCCTTGTCGGCTTTGGTGTGATGTGTCCCTCTCCAAGCGTTATAGAAAATATTGCGCGGAGGATAGCGGGTGCCTCGTCACCCTCTTGGATCCTCACTAATGTGAAGCCTCAGTTGCCCCAAATGCCTTCTTTAACTCTTCGAGCTTTATCTGACCCTTGTTAATAAGGGCTTCGATAGTGTCGTTGAGCTTCTAACAGTCATGGGTAGGGTGGCCTACTCTCCTATGATAGACGTCGTACCTCTCATTTGTCTCTTGCTCGACCGGTTCTACGGTGCTGATCTCCGGCAACTGGATCATGTTCTGTTCTAGCAGAGGTCGAAGCAATGCAGGAGTCGACTCCATGTCGAAGGGGTAAACCTTATTCTGGTGTTGGATCGAGAAGTCATTTCGCTTACTATTTTTAAGGGGCAATACCTCATTGTAGGATTGCTGCTTCCCCATGGCTGGAGGCGTCAGTGCCTTGGAAAGGTCCAAGGTTTGAGGAGCTGTGCTCTTAGTGCCAGTCACGGTGATGGCCACGCTGATCACTAATTTTTAGTTGCTCCGACTGTTGGAGTGAGAGTTTGAGGTGGAGGGTTGCTGATGAGAGCTGCCATGGTGCTTGGACAATCCCTCGATACGAATTGCCTTAGAGATGAGCTCTGACATGGAGGGTGGATTGGAGGCCTCTACATGCAGGACGATCTCAGGAAGCATGTTTCATATACAGATCTGGACAGCTTCTTTTTCGGTCATGGGAGTGGCATGAAAGGTTGCCAGCTCCCTCCATCGGGCGATGAATTTGTCAACCGGCTCACCGGGGTCCTGAGTCAATGTGAGGAACTCGATTGTTTCCACATTCCTTGGGACCTCGTAGAAGCATTGGTAAAACAAGTGCTCCATTTCTTGCCATGTGTGCATCGAGTTTGGGGGCAGCCGAGCATACCATTGGAAGGCCAACCTTTCGAGAGTCTCGACGAACTGACGAAGGAGAAGTTGTCCGTTAGTTGCTGTCTCCCTACAAGCTGCTCCGAAGTTGGCAGTATGCTGGTGAGGAGAAGTAATATCATTGAACAAGGGGAGCTTCCCCTTTTAATAGTTTTGGGGAAACGACACCTAGTCAATATACAAAGGGTACGACTTCTGGTAGAGTGGGGCCTCTTGCATTCCTGAGAACTTGTTCATGAGGCTATAAGCCACCATGGCATCTATGTCAGTTTAGGAGACCCTGCGGGAGGCAATACAGTCTTGCGGGCCAGTGGGGCAGTTTAACTGGGAACTGTGTTCTCACCGATCGGGGAATCGGTCTCATGATGAGAAGAAGGGGACCTGGAGGCTTCTAAGTGTTCCATCCTCTCGAGATGGATTACACCATTACCTCGAACCTACTCATCCTTTCTTCTTGGGCGTCATCCGAATCATTGATCACCATGACACTAACCGTTTCTTCTAGAAGGTCAGAGCCAAGCGGAGCAATGGATTATCGAGGTTGGTGAGTTGGGCGTGGCAAGTTAGTCTTAGGGGCTCAGCTTGCCCCGACTAGACTCGAACCTTGTATGCCGATCTTGTGAGGACCGGTACTCGACGGTCTTGGGACCGTGGTTTCTTGGCAGTGACAACCCAGAAATACTCTTGGACTCGCTCAGGTTTTGGAGTTTAGAGAGGTAAAAAGGGGTTACGAGGTAGGAGGTCATGAAAGGTGGTGACCTCAACTTCCTTAGAGGTTTCTTTGGTCGGGATCTGCAAGCCCCTCTTCTACTTAATCCTGAGACGGTTATGTACTTCATTCCATAACCGAGCCTAAGACCTGGACTGCCTTGCCTTCTTTGAACATGCAACGCCTGTGTCTATGAGTTGGAGCAGGGAGTGGGCTTCGAGGGTAGATGGCAGCTTGAGTTTCTTCCTTGGAGGCTGGAGGCCTCTATCGTACATCAGGTCATTGCCCTGATATCTTTTGTGGGGACTGAGTGCACGGCTAACTTGAGGCGGGCTCAAGATGGTACTCTCAGGGAAGACCTTTGAGTACTAGGGCTTGAGAAGCTTGCTTGGCGTCGGAAGAGTGACAAAGGAAGTAGCTGGTCCGTGACTTCCCCTGAGTTGGGATCAGGGAGGAACCTGTAAGGTTGGTGCGTGGGCACCTTTGAGATTAGCCGTCTGGGTGACTTGGGGGTCGACCCGAGCTCAGTCAATTAGTTTGACCTTAGGAGATCGAGACCCACGAGCTTGGGCCTGTGAAGGACCAGAAGAAAGCTCATCCCTCACATAGTGGATTTGTGTGTGTTGGGAAGGAGGATGGAGTGGTCGACCCTCCTGTGCTTGAGCTGGCGTAGAGCTAACGCTACCCCAAGCTGTGGAAAGTAAATGAATGACACATGCAGGGTTCAGCTCGAGAAGGCCTAGCCTTGGATGCGAGCTCAAGGCAACATGAAGGTTGCCCCGAGGTGTGGCTCAAGTGGATGGACCACGAGCCCTTGGATGTGTGCGAGGGGTGAGGCCACAGGGTCTCTGCCTTGGTGTGCCGAACCTATAGGTATGGGGGTTCGGAGTGGGGAAAGAGTATGGGGGGTTGCTTTTCGACGAACCTCAGGACTGATGACAACTTGTTTGCCTCTCGCAAAAGGGGTCGGGGTAGCCTTGTGGCGTACCTCCGCAATATCATCGGTAAGGGACTTACCGGTAGCAGGGTGCGAGTAGTGTGCGGTGGCAGATGTGCCACCGATGTAAGGGGCCTAAGGGCAAGAACGCGGGGAGGCAGGGACTTTTAAGTCCCCTCTCACATCGATCTAGACAGAGAATCTGAGACCCAGACTATGAGTCCTGACTTAAAAGGAGTGTGGGGAAGGAGGTTTGAGCAGCTTGCTTCCCCGAAACGGTCAAGAGTGCGGGGATAAGAAAATCCTCAACTCAGATAAAAGGGCTGAATAACCCAGATGCCATAGAAATTTATACAGAAAGTAAAAGAGGATACTGATCAAACAAGAGCGAACCGACTAAGGGGTGATAAGTCCTCACCGGAGTCGCCAAGCTGATTAGGTGCTTCGATCTCGCCCTCTAGATCTAGGTGATCTGGCGCACATATCTCAAGTTTCTAGTGAACCCGAGGTTTAAGATCGTTATCTCGGAACCATGCTCAAGAGCAAGGGTAAGTATACCAACCTCTAAGAGAGGAATTTAAGGTGGGTTTGGGACTTACTCAAGATGACCGGCGTGGGTGCCCCCCTTAGATCACGTCGAAAAGCCCCCAACTGCTTTAACTGGTTCGGAATCACTTCCCATGACCTGCAATCACCTTGTTTGTTTTGCACAACACTACTATGGTTAATTTGCAGGACCAGTGGGCTGAAGGGCCCACCCTTGTTTAGGGCAACGCACATTTGCGTGGCTAAGAATGTGAGAGGTCAGGATGATGGAGTAGAAGGTTCGAACAAAGGTCGAAGAGATAAGACAACTTCATGAAGGGATGAGACTAGCTTTACAGCCAGATAGTGACTGATTCGGAGTGTTAGCAAGACAACAAAAGTACTCAAGACCAGCACAGCGGCATGACTACTTGAAACTGAGGCCGATATGATGGTGTTAGGCTAGGTAAACCCTCTATCAAGTGAGAAGAGGAGAGAAAGAAGAGTAAGCATGAGATGGTGGAGAGATAGGGTCTCGATGGCGCTAGGTGTTGCCACCCACGACTATGGAGTAGCAGTGTCACGGCCCTTAGACGGCGCTAGAAACTACTGCTTGCAGCATGAGGGTGAACAGAGAACTATGGACGACGCTAGACATTGCTGTTGGCAACACGAGAAGGCATCACACCTTTGCACAAGTGATGATAGCCTCTCGTGAAACGTGTGGTGATAGCCATTTACGAAGCACACATAGATAGTCTCATGAGGCGCACGACGGTTGGCATGCGATGCAATAGGAACGAGGACGCGCACCAAACACACTGAGGAGGCTCACAGATGGCGATTGGCACTACGCACGCGAAGGGAGCTCGCGGATGGCGATAGGCACCACGCACGCGAAGGGAGCTCATGGACATCGATAGATATTGTTGAGACCTCTTGCAGGTGGTGATAGGCATCGCTGTCTGCGATGGACGCGCAACAGGGGAAGACCCTTGCGGGTGGCAAGGAGCTTCATCGTCTGCACTCTTCACTGAGGCGTTGAGGACGAGTCTATGGACGATGATGAGCAGTGCTGTCTGCAAACCTCATTGGGAGACAGAGATGGACGAACAGTAGGAGAAGGAGGTTCGCGCATGGTGCTACCATCGCCATGCGTGACCTGTGGGACCACAGGAGAAGCAATGCACGACACTACCATTACCGTGCATGGCCTCTTAAGGGAGCTCAAACGAAGAAGAGGAAGAAGGAGAGGAAGAGAAAGAAGAAGAAAAGAAAAAGAAGAGAGAGAAGGTTTACCTTGAGCTTAGGGGTATCGGTCCAAAAGTTTCTCTCACCTCACTCTCTCTCTCTCTCAAACATGACTCAACAATGAGAAGAAAGAGAAACTTTATTAAGTAAAACCTGCCTCTTTGTAAAGGGTTGAGTCCTCTCTTGTGTGTGTGTTTTTTTAACGTACAATGATGGTACGTGTATATATAGAATTTGCCCCAAACATGGGTGGATGATCAAAAGTAATCTTAATTGCTAAAAATTAAGATTAAATTGAATTAAAAGAAATAAGAAAATAGGGTACATAATGACATATTTTCCCCTTCTTAACATCTTGTGGAATTTCATAATAGTCCCTGTGTTGCCCTTAGAATGTGCATGATTTTTCATGGATGATCCAAGGTCGTTCTGATGCCCAGTTGATCGAAAGATGATTGTTTTCTTATAAGGATCGACATGGCGCTTGATTTGATGCCAACTTCGAGCCATGGAATGCGTTTTTGGGGCACAATCATGTGACTAGAATTTTGGTTGAATCTTGCAAATTCGGATCGATAGTGTGCGCGTTTCTTGATTTTTTTTTTTATGATTTCTTCACTGGAGCACACTGAGCATGCCATTACGATCGTAAGGCAAAAAACGTAGCTCGATTCCATGATCGGACGAAGATTTTGCAACCTTGGAATTTTGGGTGGAATCTAATATTTCGACGACATAATTTGCAGTCACTTTGTCGGCTTCGTGTACAAAATCCGACCGTTCATCATGTACGTCGTTCGGGTCAAAGAGACCCAAGACCTTACGCACGCGATGGAATTGGTCTCGCATCGATCAGGTTCGCAAGTGACATGATTTGAACATTCGAGTAAGGCATGACGCTGTTGAATTTCCAGCACTTTCTCCACGGATCAGTAACTTCTCTCTAGATTTTCTTCGCGCTCGGGCATCGTCACAGGGGGTGCCACATATTGAAATGCTCATCTTGATGAGATGAATACGTTCACAATTTGGCCTTGATCTAACATCTGTCTAATGAGATATAAGCATCAAAAGTCACTGGTTGTGACTATCCCTTTAATGGTGTTGAGTTGCAGGGTGGACGCACGGGACTAGCTTGCGGCTCCTCCTATTTTGCTCTTTCGCCAATAACGTTTTCTTGAGATGTCCGTTCGAGTTAAAATTTGACCTTTAGGGGTTTCCATTCATGACATATCCAATTGCAGTGGTCCCACAGCAAATTGAGACATCGAAATTGTAGCTATAGTTATAGGGTCCGTTTCAGGGTGCTAGAGGCTCGTTCTATTGGAATTGTTTCTCAGTCTGCATTGCCTTAGACATGTCGGATTGTGATGAAACTTGGCAGGAGACTTTTGAAAGTCTTCATAAAGATCTTGACCTGTCCTGGGGCTATTTTGATATTGTCGAGATTTCTACTGTTCACTAGGCTTTTATTGAGCGGGGGCCCCATGATGATGAAAAATATCTTCCAACAGTGAAGTACCCCTAATGCCCTCAAAATGTAATTCTTCTTGATCAGGAAGTTCAAAGTTTATCGTCTTTTCATGGCAGTTGACGGTGGCATGGTGTGTATACAACCAATCCATG
Organism: Amborella trichopoda; assembly: GCF_054954075.1. Taxonomy (NCBI): domain Eukaryota; kingdom Viridiplantae; phylum Streptophyta; class Magnoliopsida; order Amborellales; family Amborellaceae; genus Amborella; species Amborella trichopoda. Next base: position 20,616,531 of record NC_142347.1, on the reverse strand, counting down.
CTTAGAATGACATCGAATATCTAGGTGGATCATGTCTACTGGTAGGTCACACCCATCAATTGTAATCTTACACTGTCTATATACTCTATCAGCTTCTATAGAGTCTCCCACATGAGTGCATATTCTTAAAGTATAATTGAGACATGCAGGCATAACATTCAAATGGCAAGCAAAATGGGGTGCAATAAGTGAGTGAGAAGAACTAGGGTCAATTAAGGCTCTAGCTTTAATGCTATAGATCGAGAGCGTACATTTGATAACTGAGGTGAATGCCTTGGCCTCTTGTTTAGTGAGGACAAACACTCGTCCTTGGGCCTTCGGGTGGTCCTCGATCTTCATCATAGGGTAGTCCCTAACTCAATAACCGAGCTTGTCGCATTTTAAGCACACGTTCCTCTTCCTGTAGCATTCGTTTGCAATGTGGTTGTCCTTCCCACAATGAGTACAGGCCTGGTGGCAATCATTGTCCATATTGCTCGAAAGATTCTTTTGGGTCCTCTGGTTAAGCTGATATGGCTTCCCTCCAGCATTTCTCTCTGAAGTTGATGGATCTTCTTCCCAAACCTTCCCGGTGGCATCAACCTCATCCTTCCTTCTTCCTCGATCTGTGATCCTCACAGTCTCTCTCAACCTTCAGAGCGAGGTCTACCAATGGGGCGTATGACTTTAGGTTGGTCGACATTACTCTACCCCTGATATCCGGCCTCATGCCCCTTTCAAATTTAGCTCCCTTTCTCTCCTCGGTGTTTATAATGTGGGGCGCGTACCTAGAGAGCTCTGTAATCCTGGCTGCATATTGCTCCACAGTCATGCCCCCTTGTTGGAGTTCGATAAACTTTACTTCTTTCCTTTTCGTGACTGAATCTGGGAAGTACTTCTCATCAAAGGCCGTTAGGAAATTTCCCTAGATGGTGTCAGTTCCTAACTCCCTCCAGGATTGTTTTACCACGTCCCACTAGTGTTCTGCTTCCCCTTCTAGAATGAAGGCCCCTAATCTAACTTTCTGCTCTTCCAAGCTGTGTAACACTTCCAGGATCTTTTCTATCTGTCTCTTTCACCTCTCGGCCTTCTCTACTCCTCCTTGCCCCTAAAAGGTTGGGGGAGACAGCCTTCTAAACCTTTCTATTAGGTCGTTGTCATTCTTCTTCGGGGTAGGGGTAGACTGAGTTGGCATTGATTCTTTCATCATCTGGGACATGGCCCTCAGACTCCTATAAAATTCACCAAGTGCCTCGGTGTTCTCATTGCTACAACTCGCATTATGCGTACGAGCTCTCGGCATCTTGCATCTCGTCACAAGAGAACCTAATTTCTTATCTACCCCAAGACTAAACTAAAAACTGTCCTAACTCCCAAGGTCCAGAACCCTATCCTGGCTGCTCTGATATCGTAACTGTCATGACTCCTCCCATGACCCCCAAAACGTACTCGATAGAGGATGGCTGGGTGCGGATCCATGATCTCGATGTAGCGTATGCCACTCAGGTCGGAGTGACTCAACACTCTGATAATACGATAAACGGGGCAAACCATGGAAAAGAACTTAAACAATAACTCAACTGGCAGATGAACATAAATAATCTCATACACCAAAAATCCACTATATAAAATTCTTCCAAAGTATTGCACTTCAGTTCGAGGCATCTAGGCCCAATATTACACATGTCCACAAAGAACAAAAACCCAGGGCCAAACAACCCAGATACAAATAGGATCTAAGCACCTTCTTCGAGAAATCTAGCTTCGACTTCCCACTGCAAAACACGAACTCCAGGCCTTGAACTTGCCCATATCAATCTATAAGGAGAGGATAAGTAATGGAATGAGCCATACAGCCCAGTAAGTAGGTCAAATTGCTATACATCAATAATGAGTCTATTCATGTATAATAAACAGTTCATGCATTTATACAAGGGTGCAGTGTATTAGACAAGTACATAAGAAATCAGATCAGTGCATCAATTGTAGACACTATATCTAGAAAGAAAATATTATTCAATCATTACATTTATGGGCATTCACATTCACTATTCAATCATTACCCACTCACTCCTTAGCTTGCCTACTCCCGCAATAGAGGTCATATCCATCAGGCTAAGTCAATCTCATTTCTTATGACCTCTAGCATTGTTTGAAGACATTTTTCAGCACCATGAGTTCCCGATGTGGAGTAAAATAGAGAAGCCCTTTAATAAGCTTCACAAATAGTAGAATTTCAACACTATCAGAGTGGCCCCAGAACTGGTCTTCATAGGGAATCTAAAAAGTCTCATGCCAAGTATTGTGGCATTCCGACATCTTTAAGGTAGTCCAGACTGAGAAACAGTTCCAACAGAATCACTCTCTAACACGCTAAAATCGACCCTGTAATTAGAAATATATTTTTGGTGCATCAAATAGCTGTAGGACATTGCCATTGGATCCAGTACGGTTGAAAACCCCTATGGGTCAAGTTTCGACATAATTGAGCACTCCAAAACAAAGTTATGGCAAAATATCAAAACAAGAGGAGCCGCACACTATTCCCGTGCGGCCACCCTGCAAGTAATCACCATTAAAGAAACAATCACAAATAGTGACTTGCGATGGCCATATATCGTTCGTCCCGAGTCGAATCATGGTCAAATCTTGTGAGCATGTTTGTCTCGTCAAGACGAGCGTTTCAAATATGTGGCACGTCTCGTGACGATGCTCGAGCAAGGAGAAAAGCTAGAGAGAAGTTGCCAATCCATGAAGAAAGTTGTAGGAAAATCAGCAGCAACACGTCTTGTTCAAGTGGCCAAATCATGACGCTCGCGGACTCGATCGATGTGAAACATGCATCACGTGCATAAAGTGCTATCACTGGTCCTAACTCCGAAAATGATGAACGGTCAGATTTTGCACACGAAGCCAATAATGTGACTGTAAATTTTGGAACCGAAATTCCAGATTCCGATCAAAACACCCAAGTTGCAAAATCTTTGTCTATGCACAAAATCTATCTGCATTTGTTGCCACGCAACCGTGATGGCATGCTCAGTGTAATACAGTGAAGAAATCACGAAGAAACATTAAAGAATGAGCACACTATCGATATGAAGTTTGCAAGATTCATCCAAATTTCAATTCGCATGATCATGGCTTAAAAACATGACCCGTGGCTCAAAGTTGGTATCAAATCAATCGCCATGTCGAGCTCTACAAGAAAACAATCATCTTTCGGACAACGAGCACCAAAGCAACCTTGGATCATGCATGAAAGATCACGCACGTTCTAGGGCAGCAGCAGAGACTGTTCGGAAATTTCCCTAATTGTTAAGAAGGGGTAAATAAGTCATTTTCCACCCTATTTTCTTATTTTATTTAATTAAACTAAATCTTAATTTTCAACAATTAGGTTTAATTTTGATCAATCCACCCATGTTTGGGAAAAACTCTATATATATCATGTACTATCATTGTACATGTACCGAACTTTGCTTAACAAAATTTCCATCTTTTCTCATTGTTAGATCATGTCTTGAGAGAGAGAAGAAGGAGAGAGAAACTTTTGGGTCGGTACCCCTAGGTTTAAGGTAAAGCTTTTCCTCTCTCTTCTCTTCTTCCCTCTCTTTTCCTCTGTCCTCTTCTCTTTCTACTTCTTCGTCTGAGCTTTTCTCATAGGCTATGCGCGACAGTGGCAGTGCTGTGCATGCCTCTTCCTTTCTTTCCCCCTCTTGTGGTTTCACAGGTCGTGCATAGCGATGGCAACCCCATGCGCGAGCTTCTTTCCCCCTCTCTTCATTCATCTCTATCTCTCAATGAGGTTCACAGAGGGCACTGCTTATCGTCTTCTGGAGGTGTATCCTCGACGTCCCGCCTAAGCGCAGACGGTGATGCCTATCGTCGCCCGCTAAGGGACATGCTGCCTTCTCATGTTGCCAACAGATCCTCAACGCCGTCTGAAGTTCGTTGCCTGCCCCTTTTGTCGTGAGCCGCAGTGTCCAGCGCCGTCTAGGGGTCACGACACTGTTACTCCACGGCTGTGAGTGGCGATACTTAAGACCGTCGGGACCCTACCTCATTGCCATCTCAGTCTAGCACTGTCATAGCGGTCTGATTGTTGAGCAGTATTGCAGTCATGCTGGTCCTGAGTACCATGCCCATCTTGCTGCCACACCAGATTAGGGTAGTCATGTCGGTGTTCATTTTGAGTAGTATCGCCATCGTGTCGGACTGAGTTACCGTGCCTGTCTTGTTGCCACTCCGAGTCATCATTATACTGGTCCAGCTATCGTGCTAGTCTCGTCCCCTTGACAGACCCTCTTCTCTTTTCTCTCTTTACTCAAACTCTCTTCTTCATCACCCTAACTTCTCATGAATGTGCATTGCCTTAAGACAAGGGTGTGTTCTTCAACCCACTTGTCTTGCAAGTTAACCATATGATAGTGTTGTGCAGAAAAACAAGGAGATTGCAGGTCAAGGGAGGCGATTTCGAACCAGCTGAAGTAACTGGGGGGCTTTTCGTCTTGATCTAAGAGGGCACCCATGCGAGTCAGCTCGAGTGAGTCATGGACCCAGATGAGGTTGGTCCCCACCTCACGTTCAAAATTCCTCTCTTACTAGTTGGGCACCTGCCCTTGTTTTGTGAACAAGGTTCTCAAGAGAGCAGTCTCAGGTCCTAGGTCTTCCAAACCCGAGACACGTGTCACCCGATCACCTAGATCCGAGGAAGCGAGATCGAGGCATCGAACCAGCTTGGTGACTCCGCTGGGGACTTATTACCCCTTCCTTGGTTAGCTCTTGCTTGATTAGAATCATCTTTTACTTTTTGTACTGCATTCATGGCATCTGGGTTATTCAAACATGTTCATCCAAGTTGGGGATTTTCTCATCCCCACACCAGGGAAATGAGCTTCTCAAGCCTCGTTCCCTACACTCCTCTTGAGTCAGGACTCACAGTCTGGCTCCTCTGGGTTGGTGCGAGAAGGGACTTGAAGGTCACCAACTCCCCACTTTCTAGTCCTAGTGGATTCTTCACCAAGGCCCTTCACAATGGTAGCACATTTGCCACCACACAGCACGCACGCTACTACTGGCAAGTCCCTTACCGGTCATATGTCGGAAGGCTGCTCTGTCGGCTTTCACAAAAGGCAAGCAGGTTGCCAATGCTCCTGAGGGTCGCCGCAAGGCCACCCCCCATACTGATTCATCACCATGAACCTTTATTCTTAGAGGCTCGACACATAGAGGAGGAGATCTATGGGCCTCCACCTCTCGAGCACACCTGAAGGCACGTGGTTCGATCACTCGTGCCACACCTCGGCGCAACTTTCTTACGGCCTTGAGTTCGCATCCAAGGTTAGGCCTTCCCAAGCCAAACCCTGCACACACCATGCATCTGCATCCCATAGCTTGGGGCAACGCCAGTTCTGCGCCAACTCGAGCACACCAAGGTCGACTACTGCATTCCCCCTTTCAAAATACATAACTCCACCCTATGAGATATGAGCTTCCACTCGGTCCCTCATAGACATGATCTTGTAGGTCTCGGCCTCCTAAGGTCGAACCAGCAAACCGAGCTCGGGCTGACCCCCAAGTCACCCTGATGTCTACTTCCAAAGGTGCAGACGCACCAGCTTTACAGGTTCCTTCTCGATCTCGACTCTGGTGGAGTTGTGAACCGATTCCTTCTTCTGTCACTCTTCCTTCACCAGGCAAACACCTCGAGATCTGGTACTCAAAGGTTTTCCCTAAGAGTACCATCTTGAGTCAGCCACCCCAGGTGAGCCATGCACTCGGACCTGACAAGGGAACTAAGGGCAAAGGCTTGATGGCAGATAGAAGCCTTTAGTCTCCAAGGCAGCAGCCCGGAGTGCCCTCTATCCTGAGACCTCATTCTCTGCTTCAGCTGATAGACTCATCCCTCGCATGCTCAAGAAAGATGAGGCAGTCCACGCCTCAGACTCAATTTTTGACTGAAATCTATTGCAGTCTCAAGATCAAGCAGAAGAGAGGCCTGTAGCGCCTGATCAGAGAGACTCCTATGGCAGTCGAAGCTACCACTAATGATGACCTCCTACCTCACAATCCCTTCTTCCCTCTTTGAACTCCAGAATCTGAGTGAGAAGTTAAAGATTTCTCGGTGGTCACCGTCACAGCAAAAGACTGAGCTGCCAAGAAATCACAGTCCCAAGACCGTCAAGAACCGGCCCTCACATGGTTGGCATACAAGGCTCTAGTCCAGTCGGGGCATGCTAAGCCCCTACAGACCGACTTGCCACGTACGACTCGCCAACCCTGGCAGTCCACTACTTCACCTGGCTCTGGCCTTCCAGAAGAAACGGTCAGCGTCAGGTGATCAACAACCCGGATGACGCCCAAGAAGAGCGGATGAACGGGTTTGAAGTAATGATGTAGTCCATTCTCCAAAAGATGGATCGCTTGGAGGCCTCCAAGTCCCCTGCTTCTCCTCCTCACCATAAGGCCAACTCCTAGCCTAGAGAGGACACACCTCCCAAGCAAGCTCCCCCACCGGCCTCTGAAGACAACTCTACTCCCCACACAGTTTTGCAAGTAGATATAGATGCCTTGGTGACCCACGATCTAAAGAATAAAGTCCTGAGCATGCAAGAGGCACCACTCTACCGAAATCCATACCCCTCATACATCGACCGGGTCTCATTTCCCCCAAACTATCAAAAAGGGAAGTTCCCCCTTGTCAATGGTACTACATCCCAGCACCAGCATACCACTCACTTCTAAGCTACTTGTCGCGAGATGAAAACTGACAGGCGACTCGTCCTTCGTCAGTTTGTCGAGACTCTCGAAGGGCCAGCCTACCAGTGATATGCTCGGTTGTCGCCAAACCCGATACGTACATAGCAGTAAATGGAACAATTGTTTTACCAGCGCTTCTATGAAGTCTAGAGAAACATGGAAACCATCAAGCTCCTCACCTTGCCCCAAGAACCTGGTGAGCAATTTGATAAGTTCATCGCCCAATGAAGAGAGTTGGCAACCTATCACGCCACTCCTATGACTGAAAGAGAAGCAGTTCAGACCTGCATACGAAATAGGATGTCCAAGATTGCCCTGCATGTTGAGGCTTTCAATACACCCTCCATGTCAGAGCTCATCTCTAAAGAGGTTCGTATAGAAGGTCTGTCCAAACACCATGGTGGATCTCATCAGCAGCCCTCTAGCTTAGGAAACAATCGGGGCAATGGAAATTATCGCTCTCGGGGCAACTAGCAAAAAGTGGTGATTAGTGCATCTGTCACCGTGAATGACACTAAGAAAGCCGCCCCTCAAACCTTGGACCTCTCTAAGGCATAGACACCTCAGGCTGGAGACAAGCAGCAGCAGTCCTATAACAAGGTCCCGCCCCCTAAAAATATAAATCGAAGTGATTACTTGATCCAGCACCAGAACAAGGTGTACCCCTTTGAGAAGAAGTGGGTTCCTACGTTGCTTCGATTACTACTAGAGAAAAACATGATCCAGTTGCCAGAGGTCAACACCCCAAAACAAGCTAAATAGGAGACACACGTGAGGTACTGCGCCTAACACAGGAGCATAGGCCACCCCACTCAAGAGTGCTATATTTTCAAAGACATCATTGAAGCCCTTAATAACAAGGGCCAGATAAAGCTCGATAAGCTAAAGAAAGCATTCGGGGCAACTGAGGCTTCCCACATTGTGACAATCCATGAGGATGACAAGGCACCCGCTGTCCTCCATTCACTATTCTCAGTAATGCTCGAAGAAGGTCTCATCTTGCTAAAGCCATCACGGCAGCCCAAGTTTCTCCCTCCTGGAACTGAGGACCTCCGGTGTCCACATCATCTGATATGAGGCCATGACCTGAGCGAATGCACTGGCTTCCATGAGCTCTTGGCAAAGAAGATGCAGCAACACCAAGAAGTTCATGGTAGCCCAGAAGGACACCCTCAAGTCCCTGCTCCACCAGTGCAAGAAGACCTCCTGACACGAACCCCAACAAAGTGCGCTAGACCCTCTGCAGGCCCTCTTCAAGGCTATGCTCCAACAGGGTCTCGTAACTTCCAAGCCCGCCAGGCAACCTAGGTGTTTTGCCCAGGGTATGGAAAATCTCTGGTTCCCACATCACCAGGTATGGGGCCATGAGCTCGCAAAATGCTCTGGGTAGTTCCCCCTGAACGCTTCCAAGCCATCACTCCCATCCAAGAGGAAGTCCCTTCAGAGCCCTTGACTTCTCAGCCCTGGGAAGTCTACCATGGACGAAGTAGGCTCAAGTCCCTGAAGCATGAGGCAGTCCACCAAGCCGGGGCTACTCATCTGCTTGATAGGACGAACCAAACACCGCCCAAGGGATTCAAAAGGAGATGAGCACCCACGTTAGCTCGTCGAAGGAATCACAGCCTCCAGTCAAGGAAGAATTCCTCAAGCCCCTTCCTCCACTGCCGACCTTACGGAACTTCATCCCAGGTGCAACTCGCCTTATCCATTCGTCCAATCAGATGGACATTCCTAAATCATCAGTTGCTCAGGACTCATCTAATACAAGTGATGATGCTAAAAGCACCTCACAACGGTCAGGGCTGGGGAAAGACCTAAAATACCCCCTGCACACGTCCAATTCTGGCGACGACGTAAAAAGCTGCCCAGGACATTCTAACTCAAATTTTATTCTTCTCCTCCCTCCTCTTCTATTTCTTTCAAAAGTGCAACTTGACAGTGCCCAAACTTCGACACTCTAAACAGAGAGCTCAAAGGCACCAACATCAGCAGATTGCAGCGGAAGCTCCTAAGAATGATGCTGGCCCAGGCAGCTGGATTCTTGTCAATCGCCAACTTCCTGACAGCCCAAACCAAGTCCAAGCCATATTCAAGTTCCTATTCCCACGATGCTGTCACATGGTTCAAGCCATCTAGCTTGGGGCAAGTACCGAGTGACCCCAGTCACTATGCCATGGACTCCATGTTCGAAGCTGACCCTTTCATTACCTGGTCCGGCCAAGGATCGAAAATTGTTTCCCACATTGAGACCCTCCTAGAAGCCGAAATGTCAGGGTCATGGGTCTCTGCACCCAAGATTGATAAGAAGCATTATAAATCCCCTGATGAATAATTGTAAGAAGCTCCGGAGGAGTGGGAAGAAGTTGGTTAGGCCACAACTGGCGAGCTCGAAGAGATAAAGTTAGGGGATGAGGCCGACTCAAGGCCAACTTTCATCTCGGAAAAATGTCCCCAGAGGAGAAAGAAAGTTATATTTCCCTCCTCCGAGCAAACTGGGACGTCTTCGCCTGGCATTATCATTAGATGCCCGGTCTAGACCCTCAAATCATTGTCCATCGTCTCCGCATTGAACCGTCCATTAAACCCATGAAGCAGAAGTCAAGAAGGTTTAGATCAGACCTCGAGATGCAGATAGATGGTGAGGTGAACATGCTCAGGAAAGCTGGATTAATATGTGAAGTCAAATACCTCAGTTGACTGGCAAATATTGTCTCAGTCAAGAAGAAAAATGGCCAAATTAGCGTCTGTATTGACTTTCGTGACCTGAACACTACCTGCCCAAAATACGACTTCCCCCTGCCGTTCACTGTGATGCTTGTCAATTCCACTGCTCATTGCCAGATCTTCTCCTTCATGGATGGATATTCTGGTTATAATCAAATCAGGATGGCACCAGAGGATGAAGAGGCCACTTCATTCTTGACTCCAAAGGGTGTCTTTTGCTACACTGTGATGCCTTTCGGGTTAAGGAATGTCGGCTCCACGTACCAGCAAGCCATGACGACCATCTTCAAGGACATGATGCACCAAGAGGTCGAGTGTTATGTGGTCGAGTGCTTAGTGGTGAAGAGGTTGGAAATGCACCTGCGGTGTCACCAACTAAAGCTGAACCCCATGAAATACACCTTTGGCATACGCTCAGGAAAGTTCTTAGGGTTCAGCATGAGGTATCACGGGCCGGAGATTGAGCCGGTCAAAATCAAGGCGATCCAAGATATGTCACCACCTACAACCCTTCATGAGCTTCAGTCTCTCCAAGGGCAGCTAGCCTGCATTCAAAGGTTCATCACGAACCTCTCAAGACGATGCAGGCCCTTTTTACACCTGCTAAAGAAAGACACTCCCTTCATATGGGATGAGACGTGCCCAGCTGCACTTAATGATATCAAGCAGTACTTGTTGAATCCTTCAGTACTATCCATGCCAGTGTTAGGAAGGCCTCTCATCCTATACGTAATCGATCTTAATGAGTTGCTAGGGGCACTCCTAGCACAGAACAATGATGGGGGCAAAGAAATGGCACTCTATTATCTCAACAACAGGATGCAAGTTGACGAAAGAAATTACCCTCCCATCGAAAAGATGTGCCCAGCCTTGATCTTTATAGTATAGAAGCTCCGTCATTACTTGCTTGGTCATGAGGTCAAGCTAATCTCAAAGGCGAACCCGGTCAAGTTCCTTATGACCTGGCCATGCATGTCAGGATCCTTGGCCAAGTGGGCATTATTGCTGATGGAGTTCCACATCACGTATGTACCATAGAGGGCTATCAAAGGTCAAGCCTTAGCAGACTTTCTCGTGACTCTTCTGGTCCCTTTAGGATATCCCTTGTCAAGTGACCTCCCGGATGAAGAAGTTTTCTGTACGCCATGGGAGATGTACTTCGATGGAGCTTTCCAGTCTGATAGAGGGGGTGCCGGGGTCATGTTCCTGACTCCCGATGGTGGAATGGTTCCTCTATCCTTGCTCGCAGAGCAATTTTCTCATAATGAAGCTGAATATCAAGCCCTCATAATCGGATTGGAGATCGCCTAGGAGCTAGACCTAGAGCAACTGATCATCTTCAGTGACCCTGAGCTAGTCATCCGGCAACTTAAAGGGATTTATGACGTAAGAAAGGATACTTTCAAGCCTTATCATAACACGGCCAAATATTATATGGCCCAATTCGTTGATTTCTCCCTAAGTCATATCCCTTCAAGGCTAAATTCGCAGGCCGATGCACTCTTAATGCTTGGGGCCACCATTCAACTATCTTCATCAGGGCCCACGCCTGTCTGGGTGACGAATGGAGACATGTTGACTTGTGAGCTGAAGTTGATGCAGATGATGAAAGAGATGTCTTCCCTGAATTCCCGCCTTATCCATTTGAAGCACTCCTTATAGCCAAAGATGCCATTAAGGAAGAGGAGGAAATTTCCCTAGGTAAAGAATCCAAGGCTGAGAAGTAGGAGCCTGAATTCTTCCACCCAATGTGTGCAGAAGTTCAACAAGTGGAAGACTGGAGGGAGCCTATCAAGAACTTCATAAAGATGGAAGGTTGCTTGAGGATCGGGCGGAATGCAATGGTATACGATGGATGTCTACAAAGTACCCCCTTCTCAATGGGGATGTTCTCTTTCGCCAATCATTTGACGGAATTATCCTCAGATGTGTTGATGCACCAGAAGCAAATAAAGTACTGGAAGAAGTGCATTCAGGTATTTGCGAGCTACACCAATCCGGCTCTAAGCTCTATGAATGCATACGCAGACTAGGCTATTACTGTCCTTCAATGGTGGCCGATGCCCAAAACTATGCTAAAAGATGTCAAGTGTGCCAAATGCACTCATGCCTCATTCATCAGTTCCCAGAGCTTCTCCATCCTACAGTGACATCATGGCCCTTTTCTTAGTGGCGTATGGACATTGTAGGACCCATCGACCCTCCTTCTGCCTTTGGTCACGTCTTCATCCTAGCAGCGACATATTACTTTTCCAAGTGGGCCGAAGTGGTCCCTCTCAAGAAGTTTCAGGGGCGGGCCACTGTTGTCATCTTTGTGCGTCACCACATCATATACCGGTTTGGAGTTCCAGACCGAATAATCTCTGACAATGGCCCTAAGTTCAGCAGCCATCACGTTGATCGCTTAGTTAACCAGTTCGGTTTTGAGTGGAGGTACTCGACCATGTACCACCCTCGAGCCAATTGTTTGGCTGAGACATTCAACAAAACCTTGTGTGGGTTGCTCCGAAAGTCTGTTTTGAAGTTAAAGAAGAATTGGCATGAGAGGCTTCTTAAAGCTCTGTGGGCCTATTGCACCACCACTCAGAATGCTACAAACTCTACTCCTTATTCCTTTGTTTATGGACGTGAGGCAGTTTACCCCTCGAGGTTCAAATACCCTCACTCCATGTCTCTATACATTAGGGACTGACTGAAGATGAGAGTGTCAAGCTCTATTAGCAGGAGTTGGATGCCCTTGATGGAAAGAGACTAGAGGCCCAGCAGAACCTCGAGCTCAATCAAGGAAGAATGAAGAGAGCCTTGACAAGTCTGACAAGGTTCGCCCATTCGCTCGTGGAGATCTAGTCTTAGTAGTCAAGAGACCGATTGTCATGCGTGGGCACCGCAAAGAAAAGTTCGAACCCAAGTAGGAAGGTCCCTTCATAGTAAAAAAGGTCATGCCAAACAGGGCCTATATACTGGCAAACTCTAACGGAGAAAAGGTAATGCCCCCTATCAATGGGCGATACCTAAGGAAGTAATATCCCTGATGTGGTCTCAAAATGTGGTGCATGTAGTAAAAAGAAACAAATAAAAAACAAAAAATATCAATCCACCTCAAAAGAAATTCATTTATTTTATTGCAAAAACCCATTATCAGGGAGGTTACTGATATAGTATCAACAGTTGCTCTTATTTCAGAGAAAAAGAGGATGTTCATGTTGAAGTGTTACTCTTGCTTCCAAGGAGGACCAACCATTTTTGAGTCAGCTTCAATTCATCAGATGAAGTACGACTGGTTTTGTCACAAACCCGCCCCATGACCTCTGTTGGAGAGCGATAGAGTGTCGGGTCGCGACCGGAGGTCACGAACATCACTCAGGTGAGAGTGTCTCAAAGTATGAAAAAGCGGAATCAAGAGCAAAAAAAAAAAAAAAAATACAAATCATCAAAACAAATAACAATTCCAAAAGTATAGCCATCACATTCATCCAACATTTAAAAAAGTCTTTCCGATTCCTTCAAGGCACTACTGGCCTAAATACACAAAATGAGGTACACAACACATTACTGAGACATCCAAAACATACATTAAAAGTCATCAAAGGACGACTTTTTAACCTCTCGACTTCAAGCTTCAAATCCCCAATGGTCACCCACCTTCAGCACAAGTGTCAACACTCTTCACTCTACAGTTATGAAAATAAGATGGAATGAGCTAACAGCCCAGTAAGCAGATCTACACCATTGCATTCCAACTAGCACAATACTAATAACAAATATGCAAAACACATATACGTACATATACATATGCATCAAATAAAATCCCTCAACATGCTTCTCAACACTCTAACAGAAATGTGAGAAAGGCAGTTCAATATATAATGAATAAGTCAAAATCACTTTTCTTAAAGTAGAGTTGTAAAGACAACAGATCACAATTTCAGTCAAAAGCTCATGCAGAAAGCGTAAATAAGTCAAGCAAACATATCAATCTACTCTTGAAGTATAAGCTACATCGGTCAGGCTTAGCCAATCTTGAACTTGGGACTTCTACCCTCACTCAGGAGGGTGGACTATGACAAGTGGAAGACCCACTTCGTAAGGCCCTCAAACACGCACACATCCCTAGTACGCTTTGGGGTTTTCGATAAACAAAGGCCTTGCAAGACACTACCCTCTCCTTGTACCCTTTTGGTGAGAGGGCATTACACTACCATTAGGTGACCCAATGTATAGTGCCCACAAAGATCTGGGGGGTACAACCCTCACAACTATTCATATCCTGAGTCTCATCCTATCATGGGGAGTTAGGGAAAAATCATAGCTGTCAGCACCATCATTCACACAGTAGGTGCCCTTTCACATACCATAATAGTACCGCAGCAGCTGATACCATCATTCACACAGTAGATGCCCTCTCACATATAGCATAAGCATCATGATACCATCATTCACACAATAGGTATCCATTCACATATAGTATAAGCATCATGATACCATCATTCACACAGTTGGTATCCATTCACATATAGCATAAGTTTCACGATAACATCATTCACACGGTAGGTATCTATTCACATATAGCATAAGAATCATGATACCATAATTCACACTGTAGGTATCCTTTCACATATTGCATAAGCATTATGTTACCATCTTTCACATTGTAAGTATCCATTCACATACAGCATAAGCATCATGATACCATCCTTCACACAGTAGGTGTCTATTCACATATAGCATAAGCATTATTAAAATTATGCAATTCATAATGCAATAGGGCATTCATCATAATCACACTTCCATGTCATAGCAAACCTAACTTCATTATCATGCATGTTCACCTGCTCTTGCAATTGGGGTCCTAACTATTGGAAAATTTAGTGTTTGAAGATGGTTCCAAAATCAATTTCATACCAAACACACCTATCCCTCACTTGGAAATGGTTTAGAGACAACAGGGTTCCGTTTCATCTATTAAGGTTCAAGAAAATGAGGGTCAACTACTGCCCCCTCGCTGTGTATAGTGGACATCAATGTACCCTGCTTCAAATTATTATAACATTCACACCGTAAGGCAACTTGTGACAGGTATAGAATAAAAGTTTAACTTGAGACATATATCTTTCTAAAAACCCTATTTTGAAGCATTTGGATTCCATTTGGTGTTTCAAAAATTCGTGGCAAACAAGGTGATAGTCATGATTTTCATCAATAATGCCTACAGTGACATACCTTCATGAAACAAGGTATAACGTTCAATCTAGGACGCTTTTCAAAATATTTTATGCATGCAAATTTTAGCTCATTCAATGATCTTTCAAATGGCTGTGTTTTTGCTAAAAATGAACTTCATTTAGCTAGCTAAAATCAGTGACCACAATGGTATAAATGAAAAATCCAGGAAAACAGTCAATAATGATATAACTTCCCTTTTTGAAACATAACTTCATTTTTGTAAATAATTTCAGCGATAGATAAAAACAAAAATTTTAATAGACTCGTAAATATTTCCAATGAGGGTGATTGGAAGTCAATCGAACCCAATTTGTCTGATCAAAAACCTCTTACAGGAACATGCAAACTTCTGTAATTTTACAGTGGCACACAACAGGTCTCAAGCATACATTCCATGATCTTCATTTCATGGTGAGGAACTTGATAAGAACCATTCTCTCACAGTGTGAACACGTACATATTCAAGCACAACATGCATTTCTTACATAATCTTAGAATCATGCATTCATTCTTGACATTCACCATTATCATAGGACAAGAGCCCTAATTTCTATCATCACATTTCTTACATCACATACACTTTCATTCTCATTTTATATGCATAAATTTCATGCATCCTTACAAATATCACGCAATGGTGATGGATCAACTTACCTAAACAACAATGGTGTCTTCTCCACTCCTCTCCTCACAGCTCTTACCGTCCCAGTAGTGGCTGCCCACCTTATGTCTTAGAGACAGAGAGAGAGAGATATGAAGTAAGAATGAGTGGTAAGGATGAGGAAGGGAGCTGAAGAACTCTTGGGTTGAGGTGGCTGGCCAAGTATCACCAATAGACTGCAAAAATCTGGACATATTGCACTCAAACAACATGCATTTGATAAGTGGCATACACAACTCATAGATGTCAGAGACACAGCCGGCACGGCACACAAATCCACCCAGCGCTGGCTTTCCAACCGGTGCTGGCCTCTTCACACAAATCCACCCAGCGCGGGCTGTTTCATCTAGCGCTGGCCGCATCACACAAATACATCCGACGCTTTCTCTTCCAACCAGCTCTGACCTCTTCTCCAACTCACTCGGTGCTGGCCTCTTCACACAAATCCACTCATCGCTGGCTCTTCCAACCGGCGCTGGCCTCTTCTCCAACTCACCCATCGCTGACACTTCCAACCGGCGCTGGCCTCTTCTCTAACTCTCCCAATGCTGGCTACAACCTCAGCCTCCCTATCTCGCCGTGCCTTCTAACTGACCGGGAAAATTTTTGATCGTCACACCATCGCCCCCTAAAAAACGATTTCGTCCTCAAAATCATTAGTTGAATAAATGGGGGTACAAGGCCCGGATTTCATCGTCTCTCTCCCGCCTTGATTCTTCCCTCAAGTGACACTACCATGAAATCCGGACTAGAGGAATCTCCTTGTGACGCAATATCTGGACTCTTCTATCTAGGATCTCAATAGATTATTCTATAAAAGTTAAATCCTCCCTGATCAGGATCGGCTCATACTTTAGAACGTGGGATGGATCGGGCTGATACTTTCTTAATAATGACACATGAAACATGTTATGAACATTAGCCAATTCGGGCGGTTGGGCCAATCAATATGCCACGACTCCAATCCATTCTAAAA
This sequence comes from Amborella trichopoda, assembly GCF_054954075.1. Lineage (NCBI taxonomy): Eukaryota > Viridiplantae > Streptophyta > Magnoliopsida > Amborellales > Amborellaceae > Amborella > Amborella trichopoda. The sequence continues at coordinate 20,600,206 of NC_142347.1, read as the reverse complement.
TTTGAAAGGGTCCAATAAACTGTGGACTCAGTTTCCCCTTCTTTTCAAATCCCATTATGCCTTTAGTTGGTGATACTTTCAGAAAAACCCGATCACCCACCACAAATTCAAGTTCCCTTGTCTGATTGTCGGCATAACTCTTCTGTCGACTTGGAACCGTTCTAAGTCTTTCTTGAATAAAAGCGATCTTTTCTGAGGTCATTTGAACAATCTCTAATCCCAACATTCTTCTCTCACAGACCTCATCCCAACATATGAGCGATCTACACTTCCTCCCATACAATGCCTCAAAAGGCGCCATCTGGAAACTGGCCTCGAAACTGCAAACTCTATCAAGGCCAAGTGATCATCCCAATTTCTCTTGAAATCTGAAACACAAGCCCTCAACATATCTTCCAGGGTCTGTATAGTCCTTTCGGAATGTCCATCAGTTTGGGGATGGAAAGACTGTCCTTTCGGATTGTCTACCAGTCGGTCCCCATAGCCGACTGCAGGCTATGCCAAAACCTTGATGTATCTATCAGACACAATACTAACAAGCACCCCATGCAGTCTTACAATGTCCTTGATGTGTAATTGGGCCAACTTATCCATGGTATAAGTAGTATGGACTGGCAAGAAATGAGCAGCTTTAGCGAGCCGATCTACAATGACCCAAATATTATCATGCCCCGAACTTGATCTCAGCAGGACAGACACGAAGTCCATATTTAAGTGCTCCCACTTCAGTTCTGGCACAGGTAAGGGCTGTAATTGTCCCTCATGTTTTTGATATTCAGCTTTCACTATCTGATAGGTTATGCACTTGGAAACAAATTGTTCTATCTCTATCTTCATGTTATTTCATAAAAAGACTCTTTTTAGATCCTGATACATCTTTGTGCGTCCTGGATGCACTTAATAACGGGTGTGATGTGCCTCTTCTAAAATAGCCCTTTTACCTTTTCATTGTTAAGAACACAAACCCGTCCCTCGAATCTCAACATTTCATCATTGCCCAAGACAAAGTCCTCCTTACCGTCCGGCCTTATTTCCTCAAAAATTTTCATGAACTGAGGATCCTCCTTTTGCACTACCCGGATCAAGGGGCATCAAATGATTCCTTTCCCAGCATCAAGGGGAGATCTGGATGCCACTCTACTGCATCTTCTAGTAGCTTCATCTCTCAGACAAGCATGTTAGCCATTGACACCACCGGCTTCCTACTTAAAGCATCTGCCACAACAGTAGTCTTACCCGGTAAGTAATTGATGGTACAATCGTAATCATTGAGCAAGTCCAAAACATACAATGAAAGTCATCAAAGGATGACCTTTTAACCTCTCAACTTCAAGCTTCAAGGTTCGCTCATTCGCTAGTGGAGATCTGGTCTTAGCAGTCAAGAGACCGATTGTCAAGCGTGGGCACCGCAAAGAAAAGTTCGAACCCAAGTGGGAAGGTCCCTTCATAGTAAAAAAGGTCACGCCAAACGGGGCCTATATTCTGGCAAACTCTGATGGAGAAGAGGCAATGCCCCCTATCAATGGGTGATACCTAAGGAAGTAATATCCCTGATGTGCTCTCAAAATGCGGAGCATGCAGTAAAAAGAAATAAATAGAAAAGAAAAAATAGCAACCCAAATAAAAAGAAATTCATTTATTTTATTGCAAAACCCGTTATCAGGGACGTTATAGATTTAATATCCATCAAAAAAAAAAAAAAAATTATCCATCAAAAAAACTAACAATTCCAAAAGTATAGCCATCACATTCATCCAACATTAAAAAAAGTCTTTCCAATTCCATCAAGGCACTACTGGCATAAATACACAAAATGAGGTACGCCACACATTACTGAGACATCCAAAACATACAATGAAAGTCATCAATGGATGACTTTTTAACCTCTCGACTTCAAGCTTCAAATCCCCAATGGTCACCCACCTTAAGCACAGGTGTCAACACTCTTCACTCTACAGTTATGAAAATAAGATGGAATGAGCTAACAACCCAATAAGTAGATCTATACCATTGCATTCCAACTAGCAAAATACTAATAACAAATACGCAACACACATATAAGTACATATACACATGTATCAAATAAAGTCCCTCAACATGCTTCTCAACACTCTAACAGAAATATGAAAAAGGCAGTTCAATATGTAATGCATAAGTCACAATTGCTTTTCATAAAGTAGAGTAATAAAGACAGCATATCACAATTACAGGTAAAAGTTCACGCATAAAGCATAAATAAGTCAGCCAAATAGGTCTATCTACTCGGGAAGTAGAAGCCGCATCGGTCAGGCTAAGCCAATCCTGAACTTGGGACTTCTACCCTCACTTAAGAGGTGGACCATGACAAGTGGAAGATCCACTTCGTAAGGCCCTCACACACGCACACATCCCCTGCGTGCCTTGGGGTTTTTGATAAGCAGAGGCCTTGCAAGACACTACCCTCTCCTTGCACCCTTTTGGCAAGAGGGCGTTACACTACCATTAGGTGACCCAATGTGTAGTGCCCACATAGATTTGGGGGGTGCAATCCTCCCAACTACTCACATCCTGAGTCCCGTCCTATCATGGGGAGCTAAGGAAAAATCGCGGCTGCCAACACCATCATTCACACAGTAGGTACCCTTTCATAAAACATAATAACATCGCAGCTGCCAATACCATCATTCACACAGTAGGTACCCTTTCACATATAGAATATGCATCATGATACCATCATGCACACAGTAGCTATCCATTCACATATAGCACAAGCATCATGATACCATCATTCACACAGTAGGTATCCATTCACATATAGCATAAGCATCATGAAACCATCATTCACACGATAGGAATCCATTCACATATAGCATAAGCATCATGATACCATCATTCACACAGTAGGTATCCATTCACATATAGCATAAGCATCATGAAACCATCATTCACACGATAGGAATCCATTCACATATAGCATAAGCATCATGATACCATCATTCACACAGTAGGTATCCTTTCACATATAGCATAAGCATCATGATACCATCATTCAATGATAGGTATCCAATCACATATAGCATAAGCATCATGATACCATTATTCACACAGTAGGTATCCATTCACATATAACATAAGCATTATTAAAATCATGCAATTCATAATGAAACAGGGCATTCATCATATTTACGCTTACATGCAAAGCCTAACTTCATTATCATGGATATTCACGTGCTGTTGCAATTGGGGTCCTAACTTTTGGACCATTTAGTGTTTTAAGATGGATCCAAAATCCGTTTCGTACCAAATACACTTATCCCTCATCTACCCCCCAACCCCCCCTCCCGGCGCTGTGTATGAAGGACAACAACATACTCTGCTTCAAATCATTATAACATTCAAACCGTAAGGCAACTTGTGACGGGTACAAAATAAAATTTTAAGCCAAGACATATATCTTTCTAACAAACCAAGTTTTAAAGAATTTTGATTCTGTTTTGTGGTTGAAAAATTCGTGGCAAACAAGGTGATAGTTCTGATTTTCATCAATACTGCCCACAGTGATATACTTTCATGAAGCATGGTATAACTTTCAATCAAGGACAATTTTTAAAATAGTTTCGGGATGCAAATATTGGCCCATTCAAATATCTTTCAAGTGGCTATGGTTTGGCTGAAAATGAACTTCGTTTGGCTAGCTAAAATCAGTGACCGCAGTGGAATAAATGAAAAATCTAGGAAAACAGTCAATAATGATATACCTTCCCATTTTGAAACATAACTACATTTTTGTAAATAATTTCAGCAATGGGTAAAACAAACATTTTACTAGACTCATAATATTTCCAATGGGGGTGGTTTGATGTCAATCAGAACCCATTTAACTATTCAAAAGCCTCTTACAAGAATATGCAAACTTTTAGAATTTCACAGTGGCATACAACATGTCTCAAGCATACATTCCATGATCTTCATTTCATGGTGAGGCACTTGATAAAAACCATTCTCTCACAGTTTGAACACACACATAATCACGCATAGCATGCAATTCTTACATAATCTAAGAATCATGCATTCATTATTTACATTCACCATTATCATAGAACAAGAGCTCCAATTTCTATCATCACATTTCTTACATCACATACACTTTCATTCTCATTTTATATGCATAAATTCCATGCATCCTTACGACTATCATGCAATGGTGATGGATCCACTTACCTAAACAACAATGGTATTTTCTCCACTCCACTCCTCACAGCTCTCACCCTCCCAACAGTGGCTGTCAACCTTGTGTCTTGGAGAGAGAGAGAGAGAGATGAAGTAAGAATGAGTGGTACGGGTGAGGAAGGGGGCTTAAGTACTCTTGGGTTGAGGTCGCTACCCAAGTGTAACCAAGAGACTATAAAAAAATCGGGACATGTGGCACTCAAACAGCATGCATTTGACAAGTGGCATACACAACTCATGCATGTCAGAGACACAACCGGCGCTGCACACAAATGCACCCAGTGGTGGCTCTTCCAACCGGCACTGACCTCTTCTCCAACTCACCTGGTGCTGACACTTCCAATCGAAACTGGCCTCTTCACTCAAATCCATCCGGTGCTGGATTTTCCAACCAGTACTGGCCTCTTCTCCAATTCACTCGGCGCTGGCTTCAACCGCAGCCTCCCTATCTCGCCATGCCTTCTAACTGATAGGAAAAAGTTTGGGTCATCACAGGTTTCCAAGAGAGGGAAGAAGTACTCTGATAGAGTCTATCAGACATACAAAGCGGACTTCCCTGTCATGAACTTGGCCTATGATGGATTCCCTTCCTCCGAAACAACATGGACTTCGCTGCTGTGTTGAAGGACTTGGCTTCCAACAGACCATAGTGATTGGGCATTCTTGTTTGTCATCACTCTTGGCCCCCACGAGACATCGTCATCCATGGTCATCGCCGAACGCAGCCTAACGCCGTGGGCAACCATCGTCATGCGCAACTCAATGTTGCGTTCTACCATCACTGCGGGCAGGCCAACACCACAGGCGACCATTGCCAAGAGCGGCATACTAGCGGGCATGGCTATCACTGCGAGAAGCTTAATGTCATGCGAAGGTAGCACTGCATGCGACTTAATGTTGTGCACGCCCTTGTCATGCTCCAGTTCTCACCGTCCCCAATTCCCAGGGGGCATTAACCCTCACGCCTCTTCAGTTTCCGCAACTATTACCCCTCAATGATAGTCAACCTTCTCACGACCTTTTGCCTTCCCCACAATCCTTCGGATTTAGCTGGAAACTCTCCTCCGTCCGTCAGGAACCCCCGTCTGACCTTGTCCTTTCCCCTATCGGTGTTTCCTCTCTTCACCGGAAACACTTCTCCGTCCACCGGGAACCACCGTCTGATCCTATTCTTTCCCCTATCGGTGTTTCCTCTCCTCGTCAGGAACTCACTCCTGCTCTCCGGGAAACCCTTCCTTGTCTTTTCCTTCTCTCCCACTGGAGACCGAAGCTAACGAAAAACCACCGAAATTCCTCTAGAAGCTCCCCTATGACCCTGCAGGGTTCTCCTTCTCCCTTCTTTGCACGCCTCAACTCGCCGAAATTTCACTATTTCTGGTGAGCTCACTACTGCTCCTCCTTCTTCTCTTTCGATAACTAGAAGACCGTCAGAGTCTCCTGACCTCTCTGCACCCTACCGACAACCACGGAACTACTAAAAAATCATTGCAACTCCAACAAAGTACCACTGCAACCCTTGCAGTTTCTCCAGTCTCGGTGAAGCCCTGTGAAGCTCCTTGTTCCCTGCTCAAAAGGTCTCATCACTCTCTGTAGAAGTTTGCAAGTGCTCTTCGACGACTCACGATTCACTAAAGATTGTTGGAGAACTCCTAAATGCTTTCACACTGTGAGTTTTGGCCGGGAAACTCTTGTCGGAAGTCTCTTGGCAGAAGCCATCTTGCTAAAAACTCTCTTCACTATTTTACCTTTCGATAAAACAGTAAAATGGGGTTTTACCCCCTTTTATACTCAGCAGTTCCACAAAGTGCCCCTCACAAGTTTGAAATGACGCTCCAATTCCTCATCTTTAGACGGCGAAAAGTCTAGGCCGGGCGAGTCAAGCACGAGGCCCGAATGCGAATCACTGCTGCCTGTGCCTCATGAATCTGCTGCCATCTGTTGCTATCACTATGACTTATTGCCATTCGTCCTTCGAATGCTATTGCCACGCTTCACCAGAAGCTATCGCCATGCACTTCACCGGAAGCTATCGACTTGAGCTTCACAAAGGGCTATCACTGTGTGCTTCACAAAGGGCTATCGCCGCACGCTTCACCAGAGGCTATGGCAGCGTGCTTCAGCAGAAGCTAACGTCGTGCGCTCCACAAAGTGTTATCACCGCGCACCTCGCCAAAGGCTTAAATGCCAAACACCATACCAAGGAGCTAACATCGTGCGCTTCATCAGAAGCTATCGCCATGTGCTTCATCAAGAAGCTAACACCGTGTGCTTCACGAAGACTTAACGTCGTGTGCGCTTCACAAGAGGCTAATGACGTGTACATTATCCATAGGCCTAACATTGTGTGAAGCCTTTGTGTGTGAAATCCAACTGCTCATCGCATGTGAGGTTCGGACCAGAGATGGCCTCAGACCTCACGCACATAATGTAATTGGTTTTGTGCCGATCAGGTATGAGTGCATCGTGATCTGGCTACTCGAACGAGGCATGTTGCTCCTGAATTTTCTGCAACTTCCTTCATAGAACAATGATTTTCATTTATTTTTTCTCTCAATTCGGGAGTCATCACCGGGCGTACCACATATCGAATTGCTCATCTTGATGAGATGAGCATACTCACCAAATTTGGGAGTGATCCGACTTGGAATGAGTGAGTTATATGCCCTAGAGTGACTGCCTGTGACTGTAAAAATAGATACCTTTAATGGTGTTTTGATGGAGTGATGCCACACGGGAATAGTGTGGTCTACCCCTTTTCGGTATTCATCACTTAGTCTTAGAGTGCCTGATTTAGCTGAAACTTGACCCCTAAGGGTTTTTTACTGTGCCGGATCTAATGGTGCGGGTCCAATGGCTATTTGAAGCATCAAAAGTATGACTCTAGTTATAGGGTCCATTTCAGGGTGTTAGAGACCGATTTCGCTGAAATTGTTTCTTTGTGTTTACTACCTTAGACATGTCTGATCACTATGAAACTTGACAGGTGGTCTTTTGAAGTGTTGATGAAGATCTTTGACCAACTCTGGGGCCATTCTGAGACTGTCCGATCAGGGACCAAGGTATTGAAAAATATGTTCAAACAGCTTGCCCCCTTGAATGTTGTGCTTCAAGAGAAGCGAGAATGACAATCATTCGAAAGATTTCCCTCGGCTTTTACTTTTTTCCTTGCTAGCTACATGGCCACATGAACATGGAGGATATTCACGAAATGGTGTAACTAGGATGCTTGGACATAGGGATGCATTGTTCGCGGGTCCGTCCGTGGAGAATTTAGGGGGAGAAGAGACATTTTTTAGGGATCTTGTTGAATTCCTGACCCTCATGCGGACTGATGGTGATTCTGAAAATGAGGATTTTGTACGAACCTCATCAGTCAGAATCAGGCCCGTTTGGCAATTGAGTGTCATGTTGAAGGGCATTGTTCCCATTTTGTCTGGGTCGTTTGTTTACATTTGGTCGGCACGGTTTGTTGCTACACCAGGTTTTATTTTGTCGTTCAAAGTACCACTATGGGTCTCGTCTATCGAGTCCAGTCGGGGGCAGGTTTATTAGCCGATCCCGACCTATCCCGAAGGTTTGGGCGTGCCAGCTAAGCAAGCTGAAGTCTCTAGTAGGTTCTGCCCTAGCTTTGTCACTTTCTTGCCTTTGGAATATTTATTTCTAGAGTATGTTTGTGACCTCGTGGGAATAATGTTCTTCCTTGTGAGACTTGTCTTGTCGTCTTGGCGAGTCTTCTGTCTTTCGAGTCCTTTTGCAACTAGACTCAAGCTGTCGGAATATTTTCCTTGAAGCTCGTATTTTTTGAGTCCTAGCATTATGACACAAGGGATTTTCTTTTGAGTGATTGTTGAAGCCTCCTGTTGAGATGAGTGTTGCATCAACCTGTTTATTAATCCAAGCGTCCTTCATGGATTTTCACTTGAACTTGGGAGGCGGCACTGTAGAGACGGTTTTCACCAAATTCTTTTTTTATTTTTGAGCTCTTTTACCCATGACCTTTAGGCTATGTCCACCTTTTTCATCCATTTTTACTCACAATGCCCTTTCAGGTTTTCACCGTGCCCGGTTTTGTTTTATTCATGGAACTCTTTTACTCATAGTTTCATGACCATGCCCGTTTGTCAAATTTACTCGTGGCGTTCCCTTGCTCAGGTATACACCATGCCTGTTATGTTTTCATTTTTTTTTTGAAGGCGTGTTTAAGGTCATGCCTCCGGGACCTGTGTGAAACAATTTAACGTCATGCGGCCTGGACACGCACTATAGTTTAAGGTCATACAGCTGGACCATGGCGGTGATGAATGAAAGTCTGTGGACGCCATGAGGTGAGTATGGTGGTGGTTTGAATCACTTGAGGAAATGGCATTAGGTTATCTATGAAAGATGAGGGTGGACAATGGTGACCCACTAACTTGCAACGAGTTTGGATGGCGGGATGGTTCGCCATTTTGTGAGCGTGGGTGAGACTCACTGGGGAATACAGTATGGTGATGAAGTGAATGGACACACTGGGGAGGTAATAAGGTTGCGCGTGCGCAACAGGTAGCTTAGGGAAGGTGTGCGTGAAAAGTACACATAAAGGCATGTGAGCGTATGTGGGGAGGAGTTTTATGGTCATGCCTCCGGTACCTATGCAACACAGTTTATCGTCATGCGGTCAAGATGTGCACTATGGTTTTAAGGTCATACAACTGGACCATGGTTATGCATTTTAAAGTCGTATAACTAGGACCGTGCAGTTTAAGGTCGTGCGACTAGACCTTCGCTACAGTTTAAGGTCATGTAGTTTGGACCATGACACTGAGCCTTTTATCGTCATGCGGCTAGGACATGCACTATGGTTTAAGGTCATGCTGGTAGATCGTGGTGGTGCAGTTTAAAGTCATGTAACTAGGACCGTGCAGTTTAAGGTCGTGCGACCTGACCTCCGCTACAGTTTAAGGTCATATAGTTTGGACCAAATTGTGCAGTTTAAGGTCGTGCAGCACGGACCGTGGTTGGGTCGCCATGTAGGTGGAGCTCCATGGGGAATTGGTCTGTGGATGGAAATATGACTCCCTGGGGATAAAATGGTCAAGATCACAAAAACCTAAGAGCTCAAATGGAAATGGTGAGCTGATAAAGGATGGCCAACAGAAGCGAACTTCACTAGGGCTTAAGGGGCTAATCATACTCCTTGGGGTGAAAGATGAGATTCTATGGAAAATGGGTAACCCGACTTCCTGGGGATAAGATAGCTTGGTATGAAACAGACCCACGAGGAGCTAAAGGGGTAAGAATGACCCTAACTCCACTGGGGATAATGGGTTGCAGTATGGGTGTGACTCATACTAGGGGATGAGGGGCAGTGGCCTGCTCCTGACTCCATTAGGGATGATAGGTCACGGCTTGGGTGCAACAGCCTGGGTGCAAGTCCACTGGGGAATGACCACGGCCTGAGTACTATTCCACTGGGAATAGTGGTAGGACACACAAGGCCTCAGCTTGGAGTAGGTGACAATAGGCTGCTTGAAATACATCCGGCGTCAGGTGTAGCGATAGTGGTTTCTTGTGAGTGTTCAATCGACGCTAAGTTTGTAAGAACACAACCTGTGCTAGGATTAAAAATTCAGCTGGCGCTGTGAACGACCCTTGAGACTGTTTGAGCACAACCGGTGCTAGGGTCGTTTGAAATTCACCTGGCACCAAGCATGGATCGATGTGAGTTACCTCCGGCCTCGAGTCAAAGCCCAACCCGGCTTATCATCACTTGGCTTCCCTTAAACGCGACTAGAATTCCCAGTTTGTGAGGGGAATTTGAGGGTAGTGTGCTCTATATAAGGGTTTAACATCCCACTTTCCCTTACTTTTCACTAAGAGTAAAAAAACTTAAGCAAAATGTTTCTTAACAGTGAAGAGAGGGTGCTCAGTTGAAGTTCCGGCAAGCAGTGAGACTCCAACAAAAGTTTTGTAGGGAAGGTTTTCGAAAAATAGTGGGATTCTCGATGGTTTTTTGAAGGGAAGGCCTTCGGCGAGCAGACTTTGCCAGAAATTTGCTGCAGTTGGAGGGAAAGGAGTAGGAACGGAGGGTTCTCTAGGGAGTTTTCTGGGAGACAGAAGAGGTTCTGGCTGCAGTTTTTTTTTTTGTAGAAGAGGTGGGACAGGGAACAATGAGATTTTTCACAAGTCTTAAGAGTTGTTTAGGAAGTTTTAAGGGGTTCCCCGAGGACCTAGGGAAAGTTTGCAGAAGTTTTTGGTGAGGTTCTATTAACGTCCCGACCAAGAACGCAGGCAAGAAAGTTTTTCAATAGGTTTTCGGTCGTGTTGGGAGAAGTTCCGGTGGGAGGTGAACGGTCACGGGAGGTGGCAAAGGCACTTGGATCAACAAAAAGCAGGTTGACGCAACACCACAGCCTCAGCCCCGAATAGGCATAATTCTGGCTAGCGAGGTCCACACAAAATCCTCGAGTGCCAGCCTACAATCACAACACAAAATGGGTCACCCGAGAGTGAGAGCCTTGTAAGATCTCCCACATTTTAACAGCAAAAACAAAACCGAGTCCCTGAGGGTGTAGGCGATGAATAATAAATCCTTCCAAATATTCTAAAGACCCCCACGAAGGTTAGAAACTAACAAAGCCAGGGTGGACCAGAGACTTAAGGCCGCCTTGCCATAATCCCTCTAGTCGACACCTTCAGGACAAGCCAAAAGCCCCCTACTGGACCCGGTAGATGGGACGCACAGAGGTACCCTGACTGTCAAAAGCAAACCTGGTGTAGCAGCAAACGATGCCTACCAAAGTCTCTTTGGCTATCAATCCAACAGTGTCCCAAAGCATGGCGCTTGACCCCTAGATAGGCCTGATTCTGACCAATGAGGTCCCTACAAAATCCTCAAGCTTCAGAATCGCCAATAGTCTCTTGAGGGTGAGGACTTTGATAGATCCCTCAAAAGTATCTTCTCCCTCTAAAGTCTCAATGGATGGACCTGCACATTGAATCCAAACATCTAAGCATCCTAGTTACAACATTGTGTGAATCTCCTCGGTGTTCATGTAATCATGTGATTAGGAAGAAAAAAGAAATAAAGCCAAAGAAAATTTTTTGAATGATTGTACTTCTCACTTTTCTTGAAGCACAACATTCGGTGGGACATGCTGTTGGAAGACATTTTTCATCATCATGGGTCCTCGATGCGGAATAAAAGGGAGAAGCCGGTCAATAAAGCGCAACATACAGTAGAAATTTTGATCGTCTTAGAATGACCCCAAAACTGGTCAAGATCTTCTTAAACACTTCAAAAGGCCACCTGCCATGTTTTCTGACAATCTGACATGTCTAAAGCAGTGGAAACCAATAAGCAGTTTTGGCAGAATCAGCCTCTAGCACCCTAAAATGGACCCTAAAACTAGAACTATATTTTTGGTATCTTAATTTGCTGTGGAACTATTGTCGATGGATCCGGCACAGTTGAAAACCCTCAGGAGTCAAATTTCAGTTCAAACGGACATCTCAAGACGGAGTTATAGGCAAAATACCAAAACAAGAGGAACCGCACATTATTCTTGTGTGGCCACCCTGCAACTAAGCTCCATTAAAGGGACAGTCATGAACAGCGACTTTCGATGCTCATATCTCACCCATCTCGAGTCGAATCATGCTCAAATTTTATGAGCACGTTCATCTCGTCAAGACCAGCATTTTGATATATGGCATGCCTTGCGACGACCCCCGAGCGTGAAGAAAAACTAGGGAGAAGTTGCTGATCCATGAGAAAATTGCAGGAAAGTCAACAGCATCATGCCTCGCTCGAGCAGAAATCACGGCACTCGCAATAGCGATCGACGCAAAACCAATTCCAATATGTGAGTAAGGTCCATGGATATCACTGGCTTGAACCCCCGTGATGAATGGTCAGATTTCGCACACGAAGACTATGAAGTGACTGTAAATTCCGACCAAAATTCCAAAGTTACAAAATCCTCATCTGGACACGAAATCGAGCTGCATTTGTTGCCATGCAATTATGACGGCATGGTCAGTGTGATCCAACAAAGAAATCATAGAAAAACATCAAGAAACGAGTGTTGGAAGGTATTTTTCATCAACAAGGGGCCCCCGCTCAATAAAGGCCTAGAAAGTAGTGGAAATTTGGACAGTCTCAAAACATCTCCAGAACTGACTAAGATCTTCATGAGGTCTCTCAAGAGTCTCCTGCCAAGTTTTATTGCATTCCGACATGTCTAAGGCACTGCAACCTGAGAAACTGTTCCGGCAGAATCGGCCTCTGGCACAATGAAACTGGCCCCTACAACTAGAGCTACATTTTAAGCATCTTAAATTATCTTGGGACCACTACCATTAGATCCGGCATGGTTGAAACCCTCAGGGGTCATGCCTCGCTCCAGTGGTCAAATCATGCCGCTCGCGAGTCCGATCGACGCGAGACCAATTCTATTATGGGCGTAAGGTCTCTGACCATCTCTAACCCAAACCCCATACATGATTAACTATCGAATTCTTCACAAGAAGTAGACAAACAGACAGCAAATTTTGTCACCGAAATCCTTGATTCCTGCCAAAATTCCAAACTCACAAAATCTTTGTTCGGCCACGGAATCGAGCTGTGTTTGGTGCCCCGTGATTGTAGTGGCATGCTCAGTGTTATTCAGCGAAAAAAACACAAAAAAAATCAAGGAACGAACACACTATCGATCCAAAGTTTCAAGATCTACTCAAATTCAAGTCACATGATCGTGGACCAAAAACACGATCCATGACTTGAAGTTGGTATCAAATTGATCACCATGCCGATCCCTACAAGAAAACAATCATCTTGCGATCAGCCAGGCAACAAAACGACCCCGGATCAGCCATGCAAGATCAAACAAGTCCTAGGGCAACACAGGGACTGTTCTGGAATTCCACGACTTGTTAGGAAGGGGCAAATCTATCATTTTGCACCCTATTTTCTAATTTCTTTTAATTCAATTTAATCTTAATTTCCAGCAATTAAGGTTACTATTGATCATCCATCCATGTTTGGGCATACTTCTATACATGCGTACCGTCATTGTACACATAAAAAAAGAAGAGGCAGAGGCATACATACACAAGAGAGAGTTTTCACTTAATACAAGTTTCTCTTTCTTACCATTATGGTGTCACATTTGAGAGAGAGAGTGAGGTGAGAGAAACGTTTTGATCGGTACCCCCAAGGTTGAGGTAAACCTTCTCTTTCTTCTTTTTCATTTCCTATTCTCTCTCTCTTCTCCCCTCTCTTCTCCCCCTTCTTTGTCTAAGCTCCTTGCAGAGGTCATGCACAGCAGTGGCAGTGTCGTGCATGCCTCTCCTTCATCCCACAGGTTGTGCATGGCGATGGCAATGCCAGGAACGAGTCTCCCTCCCCTTCTATTCGTTTGTCTCTTCCTTCCTGTAAAGTTTGTAAGCGGCACTGCCTATCGCAGCCCACAGACGTAGCTATGACGTCTCAACGAAGAACCAAGACAGTGAAGCTTGTCGCCGCCTACCGGGTTCTCCCTCTACTACGCGTTTAGCGAAGATGGTGATACCTATCGCCCCCCGCTATAGGCTTTAGCCTAGCACCGTCCGTGAGCCTTTGTCCCGCACAAATTAGTGCATGTGCACCTTTGGGGGTAGCCATCCGGGTGACTTAGGGGTCAGCTCGGGCTCAGTCAGCTGATTGGACCTTAAGAGGCCAAGACTAATGAGCTCGTGTCTGTGAGGGACCGGGTAGGAGCCTATCTCTCATAGGATGCAGTCGTATATGCTAAAAGGGAGGACGAAGCGGTCGACCCTCGTATGCTCAAGTTGGGGCAGAATTGGCGTTGTCCCGAGCAGTGGGATGTAGATGTATGGCGCGTGTAGGGTTCAGCCCGAGAAGGCTTAACCTTGAACATGAACTCAAGGCAGCATGAAAGTTACCCTGAGGTGTGGCTTGAGGGGACGGACCACGAGTCTTTAGGTGTGTATGAGAGATGGAGGCCCTCGAATCTCCCCCTCGTGTATCGAGCCTCTAAGCATAGAGGTTCGGGGTAATGAAGGAGTATGGGGGGTGGCCTTGCAGTGACCCTCAAGAGCGATGGAAACCTTCTTGCCATTTGCAAAAGCAGACAAGGCAGCCTTTCAGCGTACCTTAGTAATGTGACTGGCAAGGGACTTGCCAGTAGCAGGGTGCATGTTGTGTGTGGTGGCATGTGTGCCACCAATGCGAAGGGCCTTGGTGGAGGGTCCACTAGGGTTAAGAAGTGGAGAGTTAGGGACCTCCAAGTTCTTTCTTGCACCAATCCAGGGGAGAACCTGGGAGCCGGACTATGAGTCCTGACTCAAGAGGAGTGTAGAGAACGAGGCTTGAGAGGCTTACTTCTCTGGGACGATCATGAGTGCGGGGATGAGAAAATCCCCAACCCAAATGTACAGGTTGAATAACCCAAATGTCATGAAATATAGTGCAAAAAGTAAAGGGTACAGGTTGAATAACCCAAATGTCAAGCAAGAGCGAACCGACGAATGAGTAATAAGTCCCCAGTGGAGTCGCCAAACTGGTCGGATGCCTCAATCTCTCCTCCCAGAATCTAAGTGATAGAGTGACACATATCTCGGGTTCAGATGATCTGGGACTTGATATCGCTCTCTCGAGAACCTTGTTCACAAAACAAAGGTAGATGCGCAGTTAGTGAGAGAGGAATTTTATTCGTGAGGTGGGGATCTACCTCATCTAGGTCCATGACTTACTTGGGCTAACTCGCTCGGGCGCCCTCTTAGATCACGACGAAAAGCCCCCAAGCTACTTCCGTTGGTTCGGAATTGCCTACCTTGACTTGGAATCTCCTTGTTTTCTGCACAACACTATCATGGTTAACTTGCAAGACAAGTGGGCCGAAGTACCCACCCTTGTCTTAGGGCAATGCACATTCATAAAGAATATGAGAAGTTATGGTGATGAAGAAGAAGGTTCGAATAAGGAAAAAAAAGAGAAAAGGACTTGATAAGGGGAGGAGACTAGCATGATAGCTGGACCAGTACGGTGGCCGACTCGAAGAGGTAGAAGGAAAAGCACGGTAACTCAGACCGACGCGACAGCATTACTATTCGAAACCAAGTTCAATATGACTTTCCTAATCTGGTGTGGTAGCAAGACAGGCATGGTACTCATGACCAACATGACAACAATACTGCTCGACAGCCAGACCGCTATGACAGTGCTAGACTGAGTCTGTCCTTTAGTCAAGTAAGAATAAGGAGAAAAGATAAGAAAAGACAATGAAGAGAAGGTGCGAGATAGAGAAGAGTGAGGGTCCCGATGGCATTAAGATCGGCACCCATGGCCGTGGAGTACTGGTGTCGCGGCCCTTGGACCGCGCTGGACACTCTGCTCATGGTGTCAGGGGGAGGCAACGAACTTCAGATGGAATTAGGCATCGCCGTTGGCAACACGAGCAGGCAGCACATCCCTCCACCGGCGGCGATAGCTTCTTGTAAGGCGCACGATGATAGGCGTGGGACGCAAGAGAAACATGAGGACGATGATAGGCACCGAGCGCACGAAAGAAGCCTGCGGATAGCGATAGGCATCGCGCGACCCTTCGTGGGTGGCGATAGGCATCGCTGTCTGCGATAGGCACAAGGCATAAGAGAAGCCTGCGGACGACGATAGGCATCACCGCGACCCTTCGCAGGCGATGATAGGCATTGCCATCTGCGATAGGCGCAGGACACAAGAGAAGCCTGCAGACGGTGATAGGTACTGCCGCAACCCTTTGCGGGCGGCCACAGGCATCACCGTCTACGATAGGTGTGGGACACAAGAGAAGCCTGCGGACCGTGATAGTTATTGCCGCAACCCCTCGTGGGTGGCGATAGGCATCGCCGTCTGTGATAGGTGCGTAATAGGATGAGACACCTGCAGGGGGCAATAGGCATCGTCGTCTGTGCTTACGCGGGACGTCGAGGATACGCCTGTGAACAACGATAAGCAGCGTCGTCTGTGAACTTCATTGAGAGATGGAGACGAATGAAGAGAGAGGGAAAGATACTCGCGCATGGTGCTACCATCTCCATGCACGACCTATGAAACCACAGGAAATGAAAGAAAGAAAGAGGCATGCACAGCACTGTCAATGTCGTGAGTGAAGAAAAAGAAAAAGAGAGAGACGAGAGAGAAAGAGATTTACCTTAAGCCCAGGGGTACCGACCAAAACGTTTCTCTCTCCTTCCTGTCTATCTCAAAACTTGACCCAATAATAAAAAGAAATGGAAATTTTATTAAGCAACGCTGAAAACTAAGATTTAATTGAATTAAATAAAATAAGAAAATAGGGTGCAAAATGATAGATTTGCCCCTTCTTAACAATTGGGAAAATTCTAGAACAATCCCTATTGCTGCCCTAGAATGTGCGTGATCTTTCATGGATGATTCGGGGTTTCTCTGGTACTTATTTGCCCAAAGGATGATTGTTTTCTTGTAGGGTTTGACATGGCGATCGATTTGATACCAACTTCGAGCCATCGATCATGTTTTTAAGCCACGATCATGCTACTTGAAATTTGAATGAATCTTGCAAATTTTAGATCGATAGTGTGTTCGTTTCTTGATGTTTTTTAGTGATTTCTTCACTGGATCACATTAAGTATGCAATCACGATCGCGTGCAACAAATGCAGCTCGGTTTCGTGCCCCAATGAAGATTTCAAAATTTTTGAGTTTTGGCCGGAATCTAGAATTTTGGTGCCAAAATTTGACGCCACCTCATCGGCTTCATGTACGAAATCTGACCGTTTATCATGCACAGAGTTTATACCAGAGATAGCCATGGACCTTACACACGAGATGCAATTCGTTTCACATCGATCGGGTTCACGAACGTCGTGATTTGGCCGCTCGAGTGAGGCATGGCGCTACTGATTTTCCTGCAACGTTTTTCACGAATCAACAACTTCTCTCTAGCTTTTCTCCTTGCTCGGGCGTCGTCGCGGGGCATGCCACATATGGAAACGCTCGTCTCGATGAGATGAACACGTCCAATAAGTTTGAGTGAGTTCCGACCTCCGACAAATGAGTTATGAGTGTTACAAGTTATTGTTCGTGACTACCCCCTTTAATGGATTTTAGTTGCAACGTGGCCGTACGGGAATAGTGTGCGACTCCTTCTGTTTTGATCTTTTACCCATAACTTCTTCCTGGAGTGTCCATTTAGGCTGAAATTTGACCTCTGAGGGTTTTCTACCGTGAAGGATCCAATGGCGATGGCCCCATAACTGTTTGATGCTCCAAAAGTAAGGTTCCACTTATAACGGTTCGTTTCAAGGTGCTAGAGGTTGATTCTTTCGGAACTATTTCTCAGTTTGCACTGCCTTAGAGATGTCAAAAAGTGAAGAAACTTAGCAGGAGACCGTTTTGGGGTCCCTATGAAGATCTTGACCTATTATAGGGCAATTTTGAGACTGTCAAAATTTCTACTGTTTGTCAAGCTTTATTGACCCGCTTCTCTTTTTATTTTGCATCAACGATCCATGGTGCTGAAAAATGTCTTCAAAGATTCTCTTCTTTCTCTCTCTGCTCCATTCATTCCTGGTGGAGCCTATCACCAGATATGATGTCCCCCTACTCTTGGAACATAAACAGTGAGCCAAGCCTTAACCCGAGTGGCAGGTCAGACCTCAGTCCAAGTTCCCCTGCTTTTTTTCCACTGTCATGGATGGTGAAACCCCATCACCGTCCATGTTTCTCTTATCTCTTTTCCTCTGTCACGGATGGTGGAACCCCATCGTCGTCTATATTTTCTCTCTCTCTTATCTCTGTTCCTCTATTATGGATGATGGTACCTCATCATCGTCCATATTTTCTCTATCCTATCTATTTTCCTATGTCACCGACAGTGGAACCTCACTGCCGTCTATGTTTTCTTCTCCCTTCTCTCTCCTATGTCATTGACGAAAAAACCTCATCGCTGTCCATGTTTTCTTCACCTTTCTCTCTCTTATGTCATGGCGGTGGAACCTTATCGTCATCCATATTTTCTTTGATTTTTTCACTCCTATGTCATGGATGGTAGAGCCTCATCACCATCCATGTTCTCTCTCTCCTATATCATGGATGGTAGAATCTCATCGTCGTCCATGTTTTCTTTTCCTTTCTCTCTCCTATGTCATGGACAGTGGAACCTCATTGTCGTTCATGTCATCTCTCTCAAGTTCTCTCTCTCTTCTGACTTGGATGGTAGAAACTGATCACTATCCATGTTTTCTCTCTCCCCTGTCATAGATGGTAAAAACTCATCGCCATCCAGGTTTTCTCTCTCCCTGTCATGGACGGCAGAACCTCATCGTCGTCCATGTTCCCTTGCCTTACTCCCTCTTCTGTCATGGACAACGAAACCTCATCGTCATCCATGTTTCTCTCCTCCCTTCCTTCTTCTCTCTCTATACTTACTTCTTAATTCTCTCCTTTTCTATTTTATCTTCTCCCTCTCTTTCATCTCTCACTTCTTTCTTCTTCCTCTCTCCTTTGTTCAAGGAAGGTTAAGATCAGCACTGTCATGGTAGTCCCATCGTCAAGCAGTATTACCACCGAGCCAGTCTGAGTTATCGTGCATGTCTTGCTGCCACGACAGGCTAGCCATCATTCAAAACTGGTTGGTGATCATTTTGTCGTCGAGTAGTATTGTCGCTATGCCGGTCTGAGTTACCGTGCCCATCTTGCTACCACGCCAGGTCAATCACTTACTGATCTAACTACTGTATTAGTCTAGCCACTTAGTCATATTTCTCTCTTCCCCTTTCCTCTATTCTATATCTTTATTCTCCTCTTATCACCCCAAATCTTCATCTCATTCCTTCCCTATTCTTTTGAATGGGCACGACCGTGTGCATTCGCTCAAAGACAAGGTGCAGTCCCTTGGCCCACTTGTCTTGTAAAATTAGCCATGTATGTGTGATTGCAGAAACAGGAGAGTACAGGCCAAGGGAGGTGATTTCGAGCCAGTTGTAGGATTGGGGGCCTTTCCATTGTGATCAAAGAGGGCGCCCACCCCAGTTAGCTTGAGTGAGTCACGGACCTAGGTGAGGTGTGTCCCGACTCACATTAAAATTCCTCTCTCATCGGTTGGTATACCTGCCCTTGTTTCGTAACAAGGTTCCCAAGAGAGCGATCTCAAGCTACCCACATATGAGTTTCTTTCTTTTCGAATTTCACCACCAAGTCATCCACATAACATTCGACCTCCTTGTGCATCATGTCCTTAAAGATCGTTGTCATTGCTCTCTGATACGTGGCACTAGCATTCTTCAATTGGAAAAGAATGCGGTGGCTTCCTCAACTTCTGACACCATCTGTATCTGATTGTACCCGGAGTATCCATCCATGAAGGAGAAGATCTGGCAGTGAGCTGCAGAATCAATGAGCATCTTTGTAAATGGCAACGGGAAGTCATCCTTCAGAAAAGCGATATTCAAGTCGCGGAACTCAATACAGACCCTAATTTGGCTGTTTTTCTTCTTGACTAGGACAACATTTGTCAGACACTTTGGGTACTTAACTTCCCGAATGAAGCCTGCTTGCCTGAGCTTGGTCACCTTAGCATCTATCTGCATTTGGAGATCAGGCCTGAACGTCGTCAACGTCATTGGACGTCCTTTGAGTAGGAGATGGCTTAGGGATGTCCTCTTGTTGAGGTGAGGGAGTAAGGATAATTGTGCCGGGGATAAAGTCCTGTAAGGTTGGCAATGGGGGCAGTGGCCTGAGAAATTTTTGCTCGACCTATGGTTGAGGAGACTTGTTCTTCCAACGAGCAACCCTTAGCGCTCGTCTCCTCCTGGTTTCCTTGGGAGGTTCTTGATTCACCTTGCTCGGTTTGTGAATAGCCCTCACCTCACGAACTGCCTCTCGCTTTAAGGACTTGAGTCTACATTTCCCATGATAAACTCTCCATGGTTGGGAAGTTGAGGGTTCAGTGGGATCATAATCATCATTACCCGGGTCTTGTGTCGGGAGGCCCTCTTGCACCAGTGGAGCAGTGACTTGGGGTTCTCCTTCTAAAACATTACAAGCTTCTTGACATCCTTATATTTTCTTCACATTATGTCGTGGAAACTGGAGCACTCACTCAAGTTGTGGCCCCATATCTGATGGTATGGGCACTAGTAGTTCTCAGTTCCTTGAGCAAGACGTTGAGGCTGCCTTGTCGGCTTTAGTGTGATGAGGCCTTCTTGAAACATCATGATGAACAAGGTGCGAAGGAGATCGGGCGCTTTATCTTCCAACTGAACTATCACTGCGTGGGAAGCTTCTACTACCCCAAACGCCTTCTCTAGCTCTTAGAGGTTTATCTGACCCTTTTGGATCATGGCTTCGATGATGTCTTTTAGCGTGCAGCATTCCTTTGTGGGGTGGTTTATCCTCCGATGATAAGCATAGTAATTCGAATGGGTGCGAATCCCGTTTGATCAGGGAACTTGGTCTCAGGCATCTCGATCATGTTATGTTCCAATAATAGTCGGAGTAACGAGGGACATTCCTTTTCAAAAGGGTAGACTTTGTTCTTATGCCTGACCCAACAATCATCTCGATTAAGGTTCGCAGGTGAGGGTATCCGGTTGTGTGAATGTTGTTGTTTGCCTGCCTGAGGCGCTTTCGCTATGCTTACCCCTTTGGAGGGGTCCAAAGTTTGGGAGGTAGCTTTCTATGGATTATTGACGGTGATGGTTGCACTGATTACCCCTTTTTGTTGATTGCCTCGGGCGTTGGTCCAAGAACTACCAATTCCTCAGTTGTTTCCCAAGCTTGCAGACTGTTGTCGTCATCCGCCATGGTGGCGTGACAGGCTTTCTGTGCACACTGACTTAGAATTCAGCTCTGACATGGAGGTCGGATTGGAGGTCTCAACATGTAGAGCAATCTCAGGTTGCATGTTTCGCACACAGGTCTGGACTGCTTCCTTCTCAAGCATAGGGTTGGGATGGCAAGCAGCTAAATCTCTCCATCTTGTTATGATTTGATCAACGGGTTCGTCAGGTTTCTGGGTCAAGGTGAGAAGCTCGATGGTTTGGACGTCTCTCTCGACTTCATAGAAGAGTTGGTGGAACAGTTTTTCCATTTCATCCCAAGTATGTACTGAGTTTGGGGGAGGCCAAGCATACCACTGAAATGCCAGGCCATCAAAAGTTTCAACGAACTCACAGAGGAGAAGTCTCCCGTCAGCTGCTATCTCTCGACACGTCGGTTGGAAATGCGTGATATGCTAGTGCGAGGATGTCGTACCATTGAACAGGGGAAACTTCCCCTTTTTATAGTCCAAGGGAAACGAAACGTAATCATTGTAGGAGGGGTACGGCTTCTGGTAGAGAGTTGTACCCTGCGTTCTTGGGATTTGTCTGCACTTTAAGATATGGGTTACCAAAGCTTCGATGTCTGCCTGACAAACGGGATAAGGGAGGGAATTGTCTTGTGAGGCAGGAGGAGGAGGCTGCCTTGGAGTTGCATCATCCGAGTGATGGGAGTCAGCCTCATGATTGGATACATTGACTGGGGATCTCGTGCTATCCATGCGATCAATCTTCTCCATCATTGCTCGCACCATCTGCTCGAACCTATCCATGCGTTCCTCCTAGAAGTCGTTAGGTTTTGTCACTGCCATAACACTAACCATTTCCTCATGGGGATCAGCCTTAGGTGTGGTTGAAGGCTTTCGAGCTTAGCGAGTCACGCGCAGCAGATCGGTTAGCAAGGGCTCAGTATGCCTCGACTGAACGCGAGTCTTATATGCCAACTGTGTGAGCCCCTTAAAGAAGAATCACAGGCAACTTTGGGGTGAGCCCAAGCTCGAACAAGTGGTCTGGCCTTAGGAGACCACGAACCACTAGAAGGTGTCTGTAAGAGAATAGGTGGAAGCTCATCCCTTACAAGGTGCAATAGTGTGTGCTTAGAGGGAGGACGAGGGAGCCGTCTTCCGTGTACTCGGGCTGGCACAATGACGGTGTTGCCCCGAGTGGTGGGATGCACATGCGCAACGTGTACAGGACCTGGCCCGAGGAGGCTAGATCCTGGACACTGACTCGAGGTAACGTAAGGGTTTCCTCGAGGTGTGGCTCGAGTGGGTAACCCACGAACCTTTGGGTGTGTACGCGAGGTGGAAGCCCCAAGGTCTCCACCTCGATGTGTTAAGCCTCTAAGCATAGAGACCTAAGGTTTTGCAGGGATGTGGGGGGTAGCCTTGCGGTGACAAAGAAAATTTCCTTGCCTTTTTCAAAAAGGGACTGGGCAGCCTTTCGGCATACCTCGGCAATCCGACCGGCAAGTGACTTGTCGGTGACAGGGTGCATGCTGTGAGTGGCAGTAGACGTGCTGCTAATGCAGAGTGCTTTGGTGGGGGTTCCATTAAAGCTAGGAGATGGGGAGTTAGGGGCCTTTAAGTCCCTCCTCACACCTATCCAGGTTAAGACCTAGGAGCTAGACACTGGGTCTTTGGGAATGACGTTTGAGGAACTTGTTCCCGGGGGAAGCTCCCAAACGTGGGGATAAGAAAATCCTCTATCCGGATAAATGGGTTAAGAAACCCAGAAGCCATGTGTGTGTAATACAGAAAACAAAGGAGAGTCTAGCCAAACAAGGACGATCTGACGAAGGGGTAGTGTGTCCCCAGTGGAGTCGCCAAGCTGGTTAGGTGCCTCGATCTCACCCTCCGAGTAGGGATGATCAGGTGGCATGTGTCTCGAGTTTTAGGGGAACTCAGGACTTGAGACCGCTCTCTCAGGAATCTTGTCACAAAACAAGGGCAGGTATACCAACCAATGAGAGTGGAATTTTAATGTGATGCGGGAGACACCTCACCTAGGTTTGTGACTCACTAGGGCTGACTCGAGTGGGTGCCCTCTTAGATCACGTCAAGAAGCCCCTCAGTTCTACAACTAGTTCGAAATCATCTTCCTTGACCTGTAATCTCATGTTTATGTGATCACACACACATGGTTAATTTTACAAGACAAGTGGGCCAAGGGACCCCACCTTGTATTTGGGCAAATACACCAAGGCATGTGCATTCAAAAGAAGAAGGAAAGAATTAGAGGATAGAAATTAGGATGATGAAAGGAGAAGAAAGAGATAGAATACATGAAAGAGAAGAGAAGAATTTGACCTAGTGGCTAAACCGACACAGTGGCTAGACCAGTAAGTAATTAACCCAGCGTAGTAGCAAGACGGGTACGGTAACTCAGACTGGCACGTTAATAATACTACTCGATGACAGAACGATCACCAACCAGTCATGACATGATGGCTAGCCTGTCGGGCCAGCAAGATGGTCACGGCAGCAACACTACTTGATGATAGGACTACCATGACAGTATTAATCTTAACCTTCGTTGGTCAAACGAGAGAGGAAGAAAAAAGAAGAGAGAGAAGAAAGAAAGGGACAAGAGAATAGAAAAAGGAGAGGAGAATAAAAGAGAATAGAGAGTAAGGATAGACAAAAGAGAATAAAGAAAGAGAGAGAAGAGGAAAAGAAGAAGAGAGAAAACAAAAAGAGAAGAGAGAGAGGTGAAAAGAAAGGAATAAAAGAGAGGAGGAAAGAGAAGAAAAAGAAAGGAATAGAGGGAAGAAGAAATGAGAGGAAAAAGAGAAGGAAGAAGAAAGAGAAGGGAGAAGAGGGAGAGAAGGAAGAGAGAAGAAAGAAGTAAGAAGAGAGAGAAAGAAGACAGAAGGGAGAAGAGAAACATGGACAAAGATGAAGTTCCGTCATCCATGATAGAGAAGGGAGAAAAGGAAGAGAGCATGGACGGTGATGAGGTCCCGCCGTTCATGACTGTGGAGAGAGAAAAAGAAAGGAGCATAGACGGTGATGGGGCTCCACCATCCATGACAGAGGAGAGAGAAGAAAGAAGAAAGTAGGAGCATGGACGGCGATGGGGTTCCACTGTTCATGACTGAGGAGTGAGAAGAGAGAAGAAAGCATGGACGGCGATGGGGTTCCACCGACCATGACAGAGGAGAAAGAGAGAAGAAGAAGATATGCAAGGCGATGGGGTTCTGCCTTTCATGATAAAAGAGAGACAAATGAGAAGAAGATATGGACAGTGATGAGGTTCTATCATCCACGATAGAGGAGCGAGAAAGGAGAAGAAAACATGGATGCCGATGGGATTTCACTGTCCATGACAGAGGAGAGAGAGAAGAGAAGAAAACATGGATGGCGATGAGGTTCCGCTGTCCATGATCATGGAGAGAGAGAAGAAGAAAATATGGACGATGATGAGGTTCTGCCATCCATAACATAGGAGAGAGAAAAGAGAAGAAAACATGGACGACGATGAGGTTCCATCGTCCATGACTGAGGAGAGAGAAAGGAAAAGAAAACATGGATAGCGATGAGGTTCCACCGTCCATGATAGAGGAGAGAGAAAAGAGAAGAAAACATGGACGGTGATGGAGTTCCACCGTCCATGGAAAAGGAGAGAGCAGAGAGAGAAAACATGGATGAAAATGGGGTTTCACAGTCCATGACAGAGGGAAGAGAAAGGAGAAGAAAACATAGATGACGATGGGGTTTTGCTGTCTATGACAGAGGGAAAGAGACAGGGGAACTTGGATAGAGGCTCGGCCTGCTCCGCCACTCAAGTTAAGGCTCGACTCATTGTGTATGTTCTAGGAGATTAAGGGAAGATAGAGGATGTCATGCTCGATGATGGATTCCATGCACCACTTGAGGGAAGAGAGAAAGGAAAGATTGGAGAGAAAGGAAGGATTAGAGAGAAAGAAAGATAGAGAGAAAAAGAGGAGAGAGAAAGAAAGAAGGGGAAGAGAAAGAAGAGAGTAGAAGAGAAAAAAGAGATAAGAGCGAAGGAGAGAGAAAGAGAGAAGAAAGGAGGAGAGAGAGAGAGAAAGAAGAGAGGAGGAGAGAGAAAGTTTCCTTATCGAAGGGTACCAGACTTTTTCTTCTCTTTCCTCTCTTTCTTTCCAAGATGTGCCCATAATCTCAATGGAAAACTCTCAAATTTTATTCCGAAATCAAAGACTGAGAGAAACCCTTTACAAACAAGCCCTAGCACATGTGTGATCTTTCATGGATGATTTAGGGTTGCTCCGGTGTCCGTTTGACCGAAAGATGATTTCTTTCTTGTCGGGCTCAACCTGACGATCGATTTCATACCAACTTTGAACCATGAATTGCGTTTTTAGGCCACGATCATGCGACTCAAAATTCGTATGGATTTGAAAAACTTCAGATCAATAATGTGCTTATTTCTTTATGTTTTTCTTTGGTTTCTTCACTGGATTGCATTAAACATGTCATCACGATCGCGTTGCACAAAACACAGCTTGATTTCGTGCTGGAACAAAGATTTTACAATCTTTGGGTTTTGGCCGGATCTTGAAATCAGGCGACCAGAATCTGCAGCAACTTTATCGGCTCTACGTGCAAAATCCGACAGTTCATCATGTGGGAGGTTTAGCCCAGATGTAGCCTTAGACTTCACGCATGCAATGGAACTAGTCTCGCGCTGATCTGTTACTCGAACGCCTTGATTTGCCAGCTCAAGCGAGGCGTGTCACTGCTGAATTTTCTATAACTGTCTTCACGAGTTGTCAAATTCTCTCTAGTTTTTCTTTCTGCTCGGGCATTGTCACAGGTCGTGTCATATATTAAAACGCAGGTCTTGACAAGACGAACAAGCTCACCAAATTTGAGCACGATCCGATTCAAAATGAGTGAGATACATGTCTTCAAAGTTACTGCTCATGACTGTGCAAACTAGTCTCCTTTAATGGAGACTGGTGCAGGGAGGCCGCACATGAATAGTATGCAGCCTACCTCTTTTTAATGTTTCACCCATAACTTTATCCTGGAAAGTTCGTTTAAGCCGAAACTTGACCCTTATGAGTTTTCGACCGTGTAAGATCCAATGGCGATAGTCCTAAAGCCATTTGATGCACAAAAAATAGATTTCTAGTTACGGGGTTTGTTTTAGGGTGCTAGAGGCTGATTTTTTCGAAATTGTTTCTTTGTCTATACTGCCTTAAACATGTCGGATTGCGACGAAACTTGGCAGGTGGCCTTTTGGTGATTATGAGACTATTAGGAATTCCACTGTATGTCAGGGCTTTATTGACTGGCTTCTCTTTTATTATTGTGCATCGGGGACGCAAGGTACTGAAAAATGTCTTCAAACATCCAAGAGTTCTTCAAGCCATGCCTATATTCCTCAAGGTTCTCCCTTATCCAATTTCAGAGACTACGAGTCCCTTTCAATTGAGTCTCTTAAGAACTTACTTGTGGTCAAGGCCTTCTTGAGGTATGCTAGCCTTGTTGAGTCACACGTCCGGCCTAGTGTATCGTGTCGTCAGTTAGGTCAGAGTAATGGGACCTCTCTAGCCCCTGAACAACAAATTCATGTGAGTTCCCCTGCGTCGATGATTCGACACCACCAATCTTCTCATCCTCCATCATTCATATAACCGGCTCAACCACGGGACTGTCCATTCTATAGTCAATCCAGACGTGACCCTCCTCAGGTCACGTATAGTCATCCACCAGTGCAACCTGTTCAGGCCACCCCAGTTCCATACCATCAGTCACCAGGTGCCTTATTTGGCTTCTATTCCAACTCTGTACCCCCAAGTCAGCCATACCAATCAGCTCCATACCCTCCGGCTGCAGTCCCAGCCTCTAGTCACCCATACCTAGGATATACTTTACCCTCGGCCCTAATTGTCCATTTTTAGGCATCGACGCTGGCTTATCAGCCTCTGACTCCTCCAGTCCAAGTCACTTCTTAGACCTACCTATATTATCCCTTGACTCAAACCCCTATGTATATGCCCAGCCTACCCTTAGTCCGGTGCAGCTCATATCAACTGAATGTCTTGCACTACAAATTATGTCATCAATTATAGGAAACTAACAGACCTTTGAGGTTAAAACCACTGAGTTAGTTGAGCTCGCCCAGCTGAAAGGCGAATTACGCACATTTAAAGAGAACTTGAATAAGATCAAAGTTTCAAATATACTTCCTCCAAGATCTTACGTCAAGGATGCTCTTGGGGATGTCGAACCTCTTCCTCCGAGTTTTGAATTTCTTCGATTTGAAAACAAGTTCAACGAGAAAGGTGATCCTGAAAATCATATCACTGCTTACCTATTGACTGTTCTTGCACGTGAAGAGAAACCTCGTCGTCTCAAGGCCATGTTTCAGTACACTCTCTTCGGACAAGCCTTAACATGGTTCCAAGAGGTGGTATCAAAGTACCCAAATCAAACTCCCAATGAGTTGTGTCAATGTTTTGTTGAGCAATATTAGGGGATATCCTGAACTTTTTATGCGCTTGTTTCTTGATCGAAATCCAGATTTTTCTTGAATGTTCCTCATTTTCTTGAGTTTCAAAATTCTGGCTACAATTAATTTCCTCAATTTGAATTTGAGAATCTATAACCTCAAGATTTGATCATCTACCCCTGCCTTGCTATCTAAGATAGAGGTGACTTGAGTCTTCTGCAAGTTTATTCTTTAACTTCAATTGGAATTCCTTTGCGGAAGTTTGCTCTTTTATTCTCTCTTGGATTAAGGACCCTAGGTTAAGGCAATCCTTGGTATTTTCTCTATGAAATTACCTAGCACTAAAGAAGTTGGGGGGCTTTGTTTGTGATCCGAGAGGTGCCCGTGCGAGCTAGCAGAGTAAGTCTCGAACCCACCTTAAATTCCTCTCTCATCAGTTGGTATACCTACCCTTGTTCTTGAGCAAGGGTCTGAGAGAGCGATCTCATATCCCGAGTTCACTAAAAACCCAAGATACGTGCTATCAGATCTTCTAGATCTGGAAGGCGAGATCGCGGCACCTAACCAGCAGGCTCTCTAAAAGTCATTAAAGATGTGAGCACAACTCCGATAACCAAAGCACCACCATATCAAGAGCATTCATCCCGTGAAGAACAAGTTCCCAACGGAACAGAAAGCCCTGCAGGGGCAACCCCATCAAAACATTCAATAAGGGCAAACTCCTCTCATGAAGATGATACAATAGAAGCAACTAATGAGATTGAAACCTTGTTTATTGATTCTCAGCACGTTATAAGGCCATTTAATATAACAGGGGCAACTAATGAGATTAAAGCCTTCTTTGTTGACTCCCAACATGCCGTAAGGCCATCTAATACCAACTCAATCACTCCTCTTATGCAAGAGTCTCACCTATGCTTGAAAACTAAAAAGGAGCCTACCACGGAGTAAACCTCCGAAAAGCAATTAGAAATTTGTAATAAAAAAGATTATTGAAAAGTAGTTGGGTGATCACTCGCCCCTTGCAAATAACGAAATGCCTCACACTTCAGAAGGCATTAAAGCTTAATGTGTAACATGAAGTACTCCATTAACACGAAAACCCTGATGAGCCTATCCGTCCGTATAGAAGACTGAGGGATTCGGATACTGAGAGTGATTTTTAGTCTCAAAATCAAGGTTCAAGAGGAGCAGTTTAAATAAAAATTTCAACAGAGATTCAGCAACCATTGTCAAAGAGATTTTGGATGCCAACCTGGGTCAAGGGAAATCAAAGGAAGACTTATATTAGAACCTCCCTGCCACTTGGAAGAGGGAAAGATGATCGAATTCTTACATAATCTTAAGGAAAATTGCTAAAAAAAAACAAAACAAAAGGGGCACCTTTAACTCTTCTTCCTCCTCCCTCTTTTCCTTTGTCATTGTTTTCTTCTTAAAAATAAAAATAAAAAAAATCCGCTGGGCTGAAAATCTGAACAGAATCCCAAGCGTTGGAAAAAAAGCTACTGAGCTGAACACCCGAAAGGGACCCCGAAGTGATAAAAAAAAAAGAAAAAAATCCACTGGGCTTAAAATCTGAAAGGAACCCCAAGCGTTGGAAAAAAAGCTATCGGGTTGAACACCAGAAAGGGACCCCGGGGCAATGAAAAAGAAGAAGTTATCTCCTTCCTTCTACTCTCCAAAGTCTTTTCTCTCTAAACATCTTCTCTTCCTCCCCCTGAGTCAAAGAGATGTTAAAAGAAAATCAGTAAGCATTAGCCTAGCGGAACATTGTTAAGTACCTAGATCAACTGAAACTTCGAAAGGTGGGTAGTGAAGGAATGAACTCGAAAATCCAAAGAGATTCTGAACACCAAGGGATGGTGTCCTGTATTTTCAAGAAATGTTTTGCTCAAAACTCCAAAGAACTCTCCTTGAACTGTAATACAAGAGCTGAGATTGGAAGATAAAAGAAATACTTGATGATTCATTGTCCCGAAGATTCAAGCAAGGACCCGATACGCTCACATAGGGTCCACAAGTGGTTAAACTGTAGGACCTACATTAAAAGAAAACCACCCCCTACAAAGGCAGCAAAAAAAAAAAAAGGAAAGAAAGAATAATAATAATAAATAATAAAAACTCCACAGTCGTATGAGTATACCTGCCAACTACATCATGCATCGTTGCATGACGTTAAACTGCTTAGAAGGCTCTATTGTTGCAGGAGTTAAAACTGCTAGCCAACCTTGTTTTTCAAAATATCTTTCTCTTTTCAAAATTTTCACTATATGTCTTGTGTTTTCAAAAACTTTAATTTCTTTATTAAAATCGTAACCTGTCCTTACGGGTTCTACTTCAAATCTCCCTCTACTTTCAAAATTTCTAAAATGTCTTTAAAAAACAAAGGAGCTTAGACACCCATATATGATGATTACCGTATTGCTGAGATTACTACGTTGCCACCTCGTCTCTCTCTTCGGAATCAGCCAGACAAGTCTCTTCTATAGGAAGCCTTTCCTACACCCTTAGGAAACCCTAAGAAAATCAAAGAATATGCCAGGGTTAAAAATTTCAAACTATGAAACCCTTGAAGTTAAGTGGCATGGTAAGAATATCCAACACGAATTTCAAGCTGTGTAACTCATCGACATCTCATGTCGAAAACCCTAAGAGGAAAAATGCCCTAGGTGGGTGAACTCGGTGAGTGCAATGACTTGGAGGGATTAGTTGGTGTGCCCTCTGACCACGTGACTTCAAAAAAAAAAAAATTTAAAATGTCTGCATTATCTTTGACGTTTACCTGCCCCTCGAGGGACAAGGAACGACAAAGTGTCTACTTCTTCGCCACTCACCTATCCCTCGGAAGACAGGGAGTGCCAAAGAGGGACAATTGTAGACACCCCATTTTAAATCTTGCAAATTCTATAGTTTTCTGAACCCTTAGGACCACATTATCCTAGTAAATCCAAAATCCATAGTCCGCACAGCCTACCCTGTGATCCAGAACCAATATGCCTACCTAGAACCCTGCAGATACCTTGTTTTGACCTAGAATCCTGCAAACGCCCTATTTTACCAAAACAATTATTAAAAATAGTAGACAAATTATTTTTGACCCAAAGTTTTTCTAAGAGCATCACAAGATGCTGAGGAACACACCTAAAGTGGAAAATTCAATTTGGACCAATTTTGGTTTGAGCGGCAATAACAGTGTCGCCCAGCCTAGATTGGGCGACACTCACACGAGGGGTGCCACCTAGACTTAGGTGACACCATTAGTGTCGCCCGAGCGACACCACTGGTGTCACCTGAGCGACACCACTGGTGTCGCCCAGCCTTTTTTGGCCCAAATAGGAAATTTCCTTCTAAGGTCGATTTCCTGCCTTTTTAATGAAGTTTTTACCATGTTTGCTTGAGGAACACCACTGGTGTCGCCCAGCCCTTTTTAGCCCAAATAGGAAATCTCCTTTCAAGTTTGATTTCTTGCCTTTTTTATGAAGTTTTTACCATGTTTGTTTGGGCGACACTAGGCGTGTCGCCCAAACCCGAATCCCCAAAAAATGAATTTTTGGTTGGAGGATCTAATGGTTATGGAAAGATGCCCTTCCCAACAGATCCTTAGCCTTTTTAAACCCTTTTTGGGGGCCATACATAGAGGGACTTCTGGCTTCAAAAGAGAAACAGATTGAAACCCTAATCTGAAAACCCTAACCCTAAGCCTGAAAAACTTTAGATCTCTAGGGCACAACAACCCTAATCCTAAGAAACCCTGACCATTTTCAGTCATCTCTAGGGCGCAACAACCCTTCTCAACCAGAGATTATCTGGCCAACATCTGAATCAGAGAGACAAAGAGGATATAGATTCTGATACGAGCGAGCCCTCGAAGGCTCAAGAGTCCTGGGCAATCCGGCCCGGTTTGGTAATGTTTCTCACTGTTTCTTTCTTCTTCTTCTTACTATTTTATTTGATTTTAATATATTTATTATTTTGAATTCGTGTTTTAATGTTTTGGATCATGCTAGCTCTGTCATATAAATGAGAGCAGATCTACTCGTTTTCGGGTAGATCTGGCCTCAGATCTGAATTCCATTTGTCCCACTTTCTCTACCACGTTATTTTTATCAATTTAAGGTATCAAAATCAGAGGGATCTTCATTGGAAAATCTGTTAGAATTTCATCATAAACAACACTAAATAGGAAACTTCATATAGATGTTTCATATATCTCAAGAACCAAGTGATATATCCAAGAGTCCTAATCTTATTGGATTTCTATTTCCTTTAGGAAACTTATAAATATCAATCTCAAACCTACATAATATGGGATTTCTTTATGTGGGTTATTTTGGATATAACATATGAAAATCTTGGAAATGGGCGGTCTAGATAATGTGTTGCAAGATGCAATATTTCTGGGAGTCAAAATCTTTTTTTACTTTCATATTCATACATCTCAATGTCGAGATAATCAATTAGAGGGTTTTCCAACATTAAAACAACCTTTACCAATGGATTTTTTATGTGCATCTTTAATTCTACATTTTAAGATTGCAACCTTATATAAGCTTTTTCCTTCTACCAATAGTATTAGGATAAATATTATGAAAATTAAAAAAAATAAATAGAATCCTAAATGAATCTTATGAATATATAATAGTCTTATAAGTATAGCTTTTTGTGATATAATATAGTAGTAGTACTTATAAATCTCTCCTTTATCTGCATATGTGACAAATCATTTTTATTTTATTTTATGTAAAGTTTAGTTTAATTTTTTTGATAGTCTATAATTTTATGACTAGATTTTGTAAATTTATTTTACTAACAAAATGTCGTTAACATAAATATTACATTATGCATGATGTTTAAATAACACCTGCAATGCTGGTGCATGCTTCAAGTTTCTAGAATCTGATTAATGTTGGAAAGAAGATCATATCTTAAAAATATTTCTAAAATCCAACTAATCTTCAGCCAAAAACATGATTTTCAAAGTTCATTGTCACTTTTGGAAACTAAATCTTACATGTACATATAAAATCCTATCAATGTTGGGAGGAAGATCATACACATCCAAGAGTATGCAAATCAATAAGCTCTCCATTTCCATTTAAATGCAGGTGCCAAAAAGGAAAAGTTGGGACATAAACAAAATCATCAAGAACTTAATGTTGGAAAAATAGAAATTACTTTTCACTATTACACAAAGGTGTCTCTTTAGCATTTCTTATATCTTTGTGAGATTTTCATGGACACAAAGGTGTGTTTGGATGGCAATTAAGTCTTGGATAGTGTGACTTTATACACACATATTGGTGTTTTGTAGGAATACTCATCACTAATACAAAGGGCCTCTTTTAGCATTTCTTATATCTTTGTGAGATTTTTGTCCAGAAAGCATGGAACCAAGGGTGTGTTTGGATGGCGATTAATTCATGGATAGTGTGACTTTATACATACAAACTGATGTTTGGTATGGGTTGATATTTGCAGAATATCATCCTTGCTTATTTATTGTTATCTTCACTTTTAGACAAGTTTGAAATGAATAACAGGATGTCTAAAACTTAAGGCAATGTAATCAGTTTGGTATCGAGGCTTATATGCCGACCCGCTGCAAAATCACAACAATCAATGATAAATTGAAACTTAATGGCATGTTTGCTTGCAACACACAAAAAGAGCTGCTCTGGTGATGGCGATATGAAAAGAACCACACTACTTCGCATAAATGTAAAACATGTCCTTAATAGTTCTAAAATTGGCAAAGAGTTGAGATTCCGATATAAGCATGGTGGACATGTTGATATCTGCCCCACATAAAGTATTGTCATATAGGGGCTCGGCGTATAAAGTGATGTAATGGGTTTTTTAATTTTTTTCTATTTTATTACTTTCTAGATTTTAGGTTACGAATTATCTTGGGTTTCAATTTTTTTTAGGGGTATTTGTATATGTTTTAGATGTCGAAAATTAAAGGCAAAATTGGAAATTTATACTTTAATGATCAAGAGTTAGGATTTAGTTAGGGTTTCATAGGGAAGAAGTTAGATTTTAGAGTTTTTATATTTCAAATAATTAATTATCCGACCAAAAAAAAGGTGAAGAGAAGAAAACTTTAATTTGGATCTTATGAAGACATATTTATAGGGTGTATAATATCTTATTATTTTATTTTTTTTATTTTCTTCTTTTTTTCTTTGTATCAGAAATTGGGTACCTATCTCAAACATAAAAAGTAAATTTGCTGGCAACATCCATAACTTATAGAGTGTTATGCGATCTCGGTATTAAGGTTGATCTTCTCGAGTTTCATGAGAAGCTAAGAAATGAAATCAAAACCATGCCTAGCATTCAAATGTTCTCTTCAAGTTACACATCAAGTGTTCAATTAATTGGTTCTAGGAAGAAAACAAAGTACCCCGGCGTATGGAGGTACTACATCACCAATTGTCAATTGGTCTTTCAAAATTCATGAACGAAAAAAGAACTCAAGATGACCATATCCCAACTAGAAAAGATGCAATATAATTTTTATTTTTATTTTCTCATTCTCTAGATTTTAGGTTTAAGATTATCATGGGTTTCTAATTTTCTTTAGAAGTAGTTGTATCTTTTTAAGTTGTAGAGTATTGAGGAGTAAAACCGAGAGTTTATTGTTTTTTCCTGATGAATGATTGGAATTTAGTTATAGTTTCTTAGGGAAGAAGTTAGATTTTAGGGTTGTTTTTTTTTATAAATAGTTATAGATCTACGTGATTTGAACAATTTCTGGAGTATAAAATTGTATAATTAGATATAAAAATAAATTCTCAAGCTATCCTAAGAATTTTTTACACTAAAAAATAAGTTTTTACACCAAAATTACATATTATGATAAAATTTGGAGGTGCATATTAATTTGATTGTTTAAGGTTGCAACGTTATGTAGACCATACCCATCATTAAAACATGATCTCCGTGCCAACATTAGTTGGATTTTTTGATACATTTAATTTTAAATCTTGTTTTCTACGAGTGACCCACAACTTTGGATTTTAGATGTATTTTTAAAATTAGAAGTGGCAATCGGGTCAGGTGGACCGTTCAGGTTGGAGTCCATTTTTGGATTGGCGGGTCGGTCAAAATGACTTCGACCTGTCCTAGGATATTGTGCATCAAGCATTGGAATGTCCCTTCATCTCTAAGAGACATTCGCAGCCACCATCTATTCAATCTATTCATGTACTTGCATGCACATGAGAGAGAAAGGAGAATGGTGGTCGTGGAAATGCACTAACGTAAATTAAGTGAGAGATAGTAGTTAAGAAAAACTCATCAAGAGAAAGAAAGAGAGAGGGGGTCCATACGCAGGAATAATGTATTTCGGCTTAGACATGACAAGGTTAGGTACAAGTGATGCTCCGAACGAGGGAATTTACTTTTTGTCTAGATCCTTCCTCATTAATTCAAATTTTTTAAAAAAAATATCATTTGATCGGTTTTTTTACTAAACTTAATTTTTATTTTGAACTAGACCAGCCAAGACATCGACTTGCAGTCCAATCGATCGGACCACAAGTTCCCTTCTGTTATGTGATCAATAAGCTATCTTGTAGTGTTTTCCGTATATGCATTTCACATACCTTGGAAATTCTTTGAGTTGACCCCAAAATAAGTAAGGGCTTGTTTGGATGGCATATATGTTACCAGTTCATGACTTTATCTTGTAGCCAAAAATAAGAAAAAGTAAATAAATCCGAAAACTAATAAAAATAGATGATAAGAGAGAAAGCCTTGTAATAGCCCCATCGTGAATATCATATCACGCAATACGAGATCACTTCCTCATCGTTTTGTGGGTTTCCATAAAAACGAATATTTTGTTAATGACTCTTTCCATGCAATTAAGATGCAACTAACGCCTCAAGTTACAGGTAATCAATTTAAGATGCAATTCAAATCTTTTATTACGTATTGGATTTCATATGCGGTGCTCCGTTGAAGATACAAACAATAAACGAAATAGATTAGTGAAAAGAGAAAATAGATCAACACAACATATTTGTGATTTAGCAAAAATACCTACATCCACGGAGGGTAAACCAATATTGCATTCATAAAGATTATCCTGCTTTACCAAAGATTTATAGAGTTACTAATCTTGTATTTTTTAAAACAAATCTCATTACAATTGTAATCCCATAAAATTGGAAACCTCAATATATTGTAATCCATCAATATAGGAAACTTAATATTTTGTTGTTATAGCTGTCAACACTCCCCCTCAAGTTGGTGTATGGATATCTAAGGAGCCTAATTTGGATAGTATATGATGGAACTTTATCTTTACAATAGCTTTGGTAAACATGTTTGAAAGTTGGTCTTCACTTCAAACATAAGGAATACTAATATTTTTTTACTGAACATTTTCTCTCACAAAGTGCCAATCAACTTCCATATGCTTGGTTCTTTCATAAAACACTAGATTGGAGGCTATATGCATAGTTGCTTGATGATCACAAAACATCTCAATTGGATTGACCATTGGGAACCCCGTATCTCAAAGTAGGTAGTTTAGCCATATCAATTTACTTGTAGTTGAAGCCATACCACTATATTTTGGGCTCTGCATTGGATCGAGCATTCAAATTTTGTTTTTTGATTTTTCAAGTAGTTAAGTTTCCTCCTACCAATGTACAATAGTCAGTAGTGGACCTCTTGTCAATTGGACTAGCTACCCAAGCAGCATCATTATAAGTAATAATGCTAGTGTAACAATTTGGTTTCATTCAAATACCTCTACTGAGTGACGACTTAAGATATCTGAGAATCCTATTGACCTCCTCCATATGACATGATTTAGGAGGATGCACAAATTGGCTCATATGGCTAACCGCATACATTATATATGGTCGTGTCACAACCAAATAAATCATCTAACAAGTCTCTGAAAGCGGCTCACATCTTCAAGAGATTTTCCATTTGTTGAATTAAACTTGCAAGTAATATCAATGGGAGTGTCAACGGGTTTGACTCCCAGTATCCCCGTTTCTTTTAACAGATATAATACATATGTTTTTTGAGAAATAAAGAGTCTTTTTTTTTAATGTACTACTTCAATGTCGAGAAAGTACTTTAATTGACCAAGATCTTTGATGTCAAATTTCTTGTGAAGATAATTTTCATGCTTCATGATGTTTTCTTTATCGTTACCTGAAATGATAATACAATCAACATAAATGAGTATAATTGTTGTACATGAAGTTCCCATTGTTATAAACATCAAAGAATCAGTTGAACTTGTAATAAACCTGACGTTCATCAAAGTTGAGCCGAGTTTCGAATACCATGTGCGAGGTGATTGTTTAAGTCCATACAAGGCATTCTTTAATTTACATACAATACGTTTCTTCTTTGCTTTAGAATGACCTGAAAGAAGACTCATGCAAACTTCTTCTTCAAGGTCACTATGTAAAAAGGTATTTTTAACATTCATTTGGTACAAAGACCAACCACAATTAACTATATTAAATAAAAGAACACAAACAATATTCATTTTGGAAACTAGTGCAAAAGTTTCTTTATATTTGACTCCATAAGTTTTGGTAAATCATTTCGCCACCAACCTGACCTTATATCTCTCAACAAACACATCACTATTTTATTTTATTTCAAAAACCCATCTATATCCAACTGTTTTCTTCCTTTTAGGTAACTTAACAATGTCCCAAGTATGACTATTATCAAGTGCCTGAAGTTTCTCTTTCATAGCCTTCCTCCAAATAGGTTGAGAAGTAGCATTTTGAAAATTGGTTGACTCTGAATTAATAGAAATAGAAAATCACAAAAGAAAAATAGCCAGGAGAGATATTTTCATAAGAAATATAATTTTGAACAGAACAAGAAATTGCATGGTAAATATACAAATCTTGAAATCTAGAGGAAGGTTGAGAGATATGAGAAGACCTGTGCAAAAGGGGATCAGGTGGAGCTACAACGGAGTCTTCTTCTTCTAAACTAGTTTGGTGAATTTCAGAAGATCTTCAGCTTTAGCTTGATTATCATAACTTGTTCCATATGTTTTGGTACTAATATTAGGCAAGGGCAAAGGACCTCTTGAACACTCCCCTTGAGTACTATTTTCCAAACCACTATCTATTGTGTCATGAAAGTAGGACTATATTGCAACAAATTGGATATTTCTTGATATACAAATTTTTCTAGTTGTGGAATCATAACATTTGTATCTCTTTTGAGTAGAGGAGTATCCAAAAAGGATACATCTATAGGAATGTTTAACAACTTTATCCCTATCGTACCCAGCCACATGAGCATAAGGCATGCACCCAAATATATGCAGATGAGATAAATCAAATTTTCTATTTTTCAAAACATCAAGGGGAGATTTATTTTTAAGAATTTTGCTCGAAAGTCTATTAACCAAATAGCAAGCAAATACAAACAGTTTCAGACCAATCAATGTTGGAAACATGCATCTGAAACATCAAAGACCTTTTAGCTTCTAAAAGTTGCTTATTTTTCCTTCAATAACTTTGTTTTGCTGAGGTATTTCAACACACGATATTTGGTGTATAATACCAAGACTACGTAAATGCTCAGAAAAATCTTTGTTCACATACTCTGTGTCATTATTAGTTTGTAGAATTCTAATATTGTCATTATATTGAGTGAAAATCAGTTTGGCAAATTCTTTGAATCAGTAGTTTAAAAAACAAATAGGTGCCCTAAACCAGGTACCGGGCACCCCAAAAATCCATCTGGATCGGTGAATCGATGTAGTGGATAGGGAATTGACCGAATCATTCAGATTCGACCATAAAAAAATCTAAAAAAATTATTAAGAATCATTATAAATGTTGGTTTTTAAAAATCCAATATGAAATGGGGGTACTACATTGATAACTTTCATTTTCTGCATCAATATGCGAATATTGAGATGTTTTTTCCCAGTATGAACTATTGTTAATCATTAAATTTACATCTCACAAAATGAGAAGCATAGAATTATCGTGAATGAAGTACATACTCATACATAGACTACAATAAAGCATAAAGCGTACAATTGATATAATACGATCTAATACTAAAATGAAAGACGATGTTTTTCTTCATATTGGTCACGTTGGTAATATCCATTGAATACATGTGACAATACATTGACTCGATCTAGGAATAAATCATCCAAATTGTGGGCACTTAATTATTCCCAAATCCCTGAGTGTTAGTGTTTCCTTGCGCTTCTAATCCAAAATCCCCGAAGCTTTTTCATCCATCATGCTCACCTGCACTGTCATGCTCACCCCTACCCTCTTGCTGTTGAGATTCAATATGTGAATAATTTGTTTGGATAGGATGGCCTCAAAACCATCATTTGTCTCATTTCCCTTATATCCCCTTCCCACTCTCCCTCATTAGGTGCAACACCATCGACGTCCCTAACGAATTGTGGATATGTTGGTGGGTTGCTTTCTCTTTCATAATTCTCATCACCTTCTTCATGGTTATCTCACCTATAATCTCAAGGAATGCTATCTTGCGCAACACTGGCTCATCTTCCTCTACTACCCATTGTTCTATTGTGTAGGTGACAAATATCAAATCCAAATCTATCGGCCCTTAGTCTTCAAGCTTCATTTTTATTTGTAACTCTCGGAGGTTCAAGTTATAATGAACATAGACTAGCTTATGAAGCCTCTCTGAAGCAAGTCGATTCCTCTTAGCAGTGTGCAACCATTGGAACGTACTTCAGTTTTACTCACACCCAGTCCAGAACATGTTTAGAACAACACCTTGATTGCTATCCTCCTTAGGTAAAGTGCTTCACTACCAAATATCTCCCATCATTCAGCTGGATTAAAATACAAAAAGCATTGTAAGGGCAAGAACATTTCATAAAATTAAAGATATGAAATAACAACATATTAGTTAGGAGTTAACCTTGATCTATCTTAATTCGTGAACTCTTAGCAAATCTAGTTCTGAAGGATCCTACAGCATCCTTATACATAAAAGGCTAAAAAAAAATATTTTGTTTTAGTACATTAGTTATTCATCACAAATATAACAATTCAATGAAGTTCTTACTCAAATATTAACTCTTACCTCCTGTATTGCCACTACTTGGTTTCGATGACTTCTCTCCAGCCTGGCAATAATGTATCTAACCCCTTCCATAATCTTGTGGGATGTTCAGGTTGTCAACTAGAAAAAAATTTGGTTGAAGTAGAGACCTAGAAAATACATAGATAGCGAAAGGTCATTTAAATGCACATTAAAAAAATATTTTGGAATTAAACATTCTAAGGATATAAATATATGTACCTGCATAATGAATTGGGTGGCCCAATTTGGTGTCCCATCTTCTTTTTATAATCTCGATCACGTTATTAACAAAAGTACACTTCTTCCCAATAGCTGCTTTGGCCCTCTCAATACCCTCGTAAAGGATGCCCATGGTAGCTTTCTTGTTAGCATCTACCATTCTTAATAACGTGACTAAAGGGGCAGTGACATCTACGATACTGGAACACTGAGACCAGAACCTCGTATCTATGACTATGCCCTCCACTTTTAACCAATTTCTGGACTTCGAGAGGCAATCTTTTGACCACTCTTCGCTGGTAAACAACCTCTTCAATGCGGCTTGGGATTGCCGAATGGAGCCACATCAAGCAATTTGTCGCAAAGTGAGTTATGGCAGACTTGATTGTCTCTCTTTTCTCAGATTGTTCTTTGAACAAAAATAGGATTTTAGACTGGTTATACATAAATATTGACACAAATCACGCTGCCTGTAGAGCCTCTGTTACAATTTGGATCTCACTGATCACCTCTAACATAAGATTGATGTGTACAGCACACAGGGTCCATAATAGATGCTTCTTCTTATCTATCAACTTGCTGCCCGCAAAAACACAAGCACTCGCATTGTCCGTAATAAACTGGACTACATGCTTATCTCCCACCTCCTCCACTATCTGGTCAAATAGTTGTACTAGGAACTTTTCATCCCTCCTTTTCCCTAAAATGTCTTTGTTAAACAAGAAGGATATCTCATTGAACAATAAGCCAAGAAGTTAAGATATTCATTCTTGCTAACTTTATTCAACCAACCATCACTCATGAGAATAATACCTTTTCTTGGCTAACCCTACTTATACTCTTCAATCCAATTCCTAATTTCCTCCACTTCTTCATTCAAGATCGTCCCATTGAGCTTATATGTTGTCAGGGGCTTTACCTCATGCTCAGTTTTCTAGATTGTGTTGATCACAGGCGAAAAATATGAGCTCTTGATTGCGTCAAAGGGGATCCATTTATCTTAGAACCATTTACCAACATATATGTCCAACATGTTCCTTATACCTTTGACCATTCCTCTGAGGGTCATCAGTTGTGACCTAGGCATTAAGAGAAATGGGTCTATGCGACCATGACCTGCAATACTAGTGCTCCTAGATAAATCAGGAACAATTTTGTCAACATCCGGTGCCTTTGGATACATATTGCCACCAACCCCTCCATACATATTCGAGCTAAGCCCGCCATACATGCTCGGGTTGAGTTTGCCATGCACACTCAAGCTAGGCCCACCATGCACGCTCGAGCTTAGTCTACCATGCATGCTTGAAATGGACCCACGATGTATGCCCATGCCATAACCACCAGGCATTCTGAACCTGCTTTCACTCTGGTACATTTCATGTATGCATATTCTCATGGCCATCTCCAAGTCATGATTATATTGGTCTTATGTATCAATCTCTCTCGATGGCGTATATAAGCCAATTATTTCCTTATTCATCATCTTCTTTATGATTTTTTTACCCTTGGTAGCATTAAAAATGATCGTCATATGTTTTCTTACATTACTAGGGACACTATGACACACAGAAACATCTTTCATAACCCCTGTCAAGTGTTGCTTGAACCTATGTAACCTACTAATTATTCATTTTTGTCAATAATTACGAATAATTTTATCTTTTTTTATTGAGGTCAAATCTGACCCCATATTGTCATGCAAGGTCTTCCATGGATTTTGCCATGGTTCAACAGTTTTAATATGTAAATGGTTAAAAATTAACCTGACAATTCAACATGAAAAATAATCACTATGTGTATTGATAATGTGTAGGGGGTAGTTCATGAAGTAATCTTTATTGTTCATGCAAAATACTTCTTATTAAAAAATAGATTTGACAAGCATGAATTCGTTCATACTTGTAAAATAATTTATTTATGCAACATGTTACAAAGTTACAAGTAGTTATTACAAAATTAGATTTGACATGCATGAAGTGCGTGATACAAAGTTACAAGTAGATTACAACATGGATGCATTACATAATGCACGATTACAGTCTGACATGAGGTAATAATAATTACCAATTTGAATATCTCAAACGAAGAACAAAACGACATTTATCAATTTAAAATAACAATTACGAATTTTAAAGCACGAGACCCTCCAAAAAAAATATTTTTAGTAAACATGTTTTAGTAAAAATCAACCTTAGAAGTGTTCATGTATACCCCTCAAAAACATTTCGTAAAAAGAAAAATACAAAACTAAAAATTGTGTTACGGTAACACAATCATTCAGGAAAAAATCATAAAATTAAAAAAAGATTATCAAATCGATGGAGAAAAGAGGAAGAACTCGAGCTCAAAAACAAAATCGTAAAATTAAAATATAAAACAACAAATCATCGTACCTGGTTTTGATGTGATACCTTGCACCAGGGATGTGCATTAATTTGGGGGAATTTGAACTCTGTATAGTTCGGATTCATGCATTTGATTTCCTCTCTTGTTGGAGTACCTAAAACCTATAATGGTAAAAATAGGAATGCATAATAAAAAGGATAAGGAAGCAAAAGACATAGAAAGAATGCACATCACAGTCATAGCCATAACAACCGCAATTGACTAATCATAATTCAAAAAATGTGATATTACCTTTATAATCTCTACAAGTTTCATTGTTGATAAATTAGCCACCATACAATTTCATCATATATGATTATTAAAGCAGTGACACAAGCATAATGAAATCAATAGCAAAAATTGACATGTCCAAGCAGGAGTTTAGCCTAAACACAACCAGTTGGCCAAATGCCAATCTCTTAGGTGTATTCGGTGGCTCCAAATATTAGTCCCAGAGCTCTATAATATCTAGATAAAATATATGATATATTTGGCACCTCCTTCACCAGTCAATCAGAATATATAAATCATCAAAACCAGAAACATGAGTTTTTGCAGTTATAAAGAAATTTGATTCTGCAGCAAGTAAAATCCACCAAACCTTTTGCACTTCTAAAGTCACAGAGCTTGAGCTGATGTGTATGAGGGTTGACCTAGAAACACGAACGTCACTAAGCGAGACAAGGAAACTGTGATAAAGTGGAACAGCAAAAATACCAACATTGCAAAAATAAATAAATAAATCAATAATAAAAATGACAAAACAATAAACTCCTAAAGATTATACACATGTGAAATTCAAACAATTTTACTTGACTAGTAAATGTGGAAGTAAAGGATTTCTTTGAAGAAAAAAAAAAGAAACTATGTGCATGCAAATGATCCAGTAAAACTAATTTGTCTTGAGATTCTTCATTAGGTTATTTGACATTTAGAATATTAACTATTATATCTTGATATTTTTCATTAGGTTCTTCAACATTTAGAATATTAAAATTCTCGTGCAAGTATATCTACCACATGGAACAGAAAAGTGATAAACACAGAATACAGCTAAATACTAATAATGTATATACATGTGTATATAAGTTTCTTACCGCCAATATGGCAGTTCATGAATACAAGGACTCCCGATAGAAAAAAGAAATAGGATAAAAGCCTTTCTAAGAAGAAATCATAAAATTAAATTTTTTTAATCAAATCAATGGAGAGAAGGGAAAGAACAAGAGCTCAAAATAAAATCGTAAAATTAAAATATAGAACAAAAAATCACCATACCTGATATTGATGAAAGCATGTTCTACCACGATCATTTAGTAAAAACAAAAAAAATGGATCAAGTTCATGAAGAAGATCCATAGAAATCGAGTTTCGGTGGAAAACCCTAATACGCTAAACAAAAACCCAAATTTCAGTAAACACAATTCAC
Organism: Amborella trichopoda; assembly: GCF_054954075.1. Taxonomy (NCBI): domain Eukaryota; kingdom Viridiplantae; phylum Streptophyta; class Magnoliopsida; order Amborellales; family Amborellaceae; genus Amborella; species Amborella trichopoda. Next base: position 20,556,607 of record NC_142347.1, on the reverse strand, counting down.
AATCCGACATTTTTGGGATTCAATCCACTCCAATCGATGTTTTATGGACTTAAAAAGTGATTCTCCTCCATTATTCGTCAAAAAAGATGAATGTTGAAGAATTTTGATGAATTTTTTGATAAAAAAAGGGAAGAACAAGAGCTCAAAAAAAGAATTGTAAAATTAAAATGCAAAACAACAAATTCATGAAAGCTTGTACTACCATGATCATTCAACAAAAAAAAATGATCAAATTGATGAAGAATAACCATAGAATTCGTTTTTTGGCGAAAAACCCTAATCCGCTAAAAAATCCCTAAATTTCAATCAATAATCTCACGAAAATTGGTTTTTTGGCTTTGATCCAAGCCGATAGTTGTTTTATAGAATTAGAATGTATCAAATAAAATGGTTCTTTTGAAACATATGCATAGAAGACGGAAAAGGAAGTCTTGTCTCTTTTAAGAATTTACAAACTTCACAAAAATAGGAGTTTAAAGATAGAGAGGGCATTAAAAATTCAAAACCTTATCTAAAAGGTGTCTAAATCTGCAATGCCACAATTTATTAATATCTCAATTATCTTGACTGGCAACCAAAGTCTTATTCTCCTAATTAAATATATATAGCCTGTGAGACAATATTCTTTCACCAATCTTCCTCCCCGTGGCCAGTCTTGAAAAGTTACAAAGTTGGGAGAAAAAATAATACTGCAATTCATGCTCTGAGTAATTATAGTAACAGGCATCACGTTAGATGGAAAGGACGACATAAATATAATTTCAAAGTTATGCAACTTGGAGAAGAACTTGGTCTCTCTAACACTTTAGTCAGGAATTAAGGACCCATTAGCAATAGACATAAGGTTCATATTTTCATTAGTTAGAGGTTGAATAGATAATGTAGGTTACCAGACATATGATCCATGGTGTCTGAGTCTATTATCCAAGGAAAAGTGTCACAGAAAGATGTGAAAGCATAAGGGTTACCTATATCCGGGAATGAAGAAGAAGAAAGACCTTGTGTGGAGGAAAAATCATTGGTGTTACTTGGTTGCTGATAATGATCGCAAATTCAGTGATGAGTTTGAGTTGTTTCTACCTGAGCAGTAGTTTTATCAGTTGGCTTGTTATTAATGGGCCTTAAGTGTGGGTATAATACCCGAAAGCTATCCTTCACATATCCTATATTTTTACAGTGATCACACCTAGGACCCTGTCTACTACCACAATCCCTTCCACTATGGTGATAGTTGTTAGGGCCTCTACCTCCATCACTAGTTTGAGACATTTTTGTTACATATTCTTCATTATTAGAAATTAAAGAAGATTTCTCAACATTTTCTTCAACAGTTTGGAAATCAAATATTCATGATTTTCTTCCTAATTATGTATCCAAACCGATTCTTACAAATATTGGACTAGAGACCATGCCGAGAAACAAAAAAAATACCCTCAAAAGAATCTCCAAACCAAGCTCCAATAATTTGCAAACCAAGATCCAATAATTTGCAAACCAATAGCCGACAAACAATATGCACTTTGCATACCAAAGCAGTTTGCAAAAATATTTGCACACTAAAAAATATCTTTTTGAATTCACCAACAATAAAATTGATGGATGGGTGATTTAGCAAATCGTTTTCTTTTAGAGTTATGCCCAAGTTGAGTTTCTATTTCGACCGCTCAAAATCTAAAGGTCCCAAGTATGAATGTTATGATCGAAATGTGAAGACAAAAGAATATGCATGCTTTTGGAATTATGTATAACTGGTTTCTTTCCAAGGCTACTAAGACACTGAAAATCTTACCTGGCTCTGAGTTTTGTATTGCATATGAAGAAGCAACAAGTTATGGAGCATAGGTTATTCTCGGCGACCATCCTATCCATTAGTCATGAAGTGAAAGTTCAAGCCATCATATGTTTCCTTAAACAACAAGTGCTTCGCCAGTAAAAATACAGCTGCAACATTATGGAATAACTAGCAAATTGATGGGTTTGATTTCAGCCAAGGGTCAGCAAAGCAAGGGACGCTGGGGAAACCCGTCCAAGCTACCAATACATCAACGAAGATGATGGGTGATGAATGTATTAGACTTTCTTTCTCTATCAACGGTCAGCAATAGATTGGCCTACTATGATACTATATTGAAGTTGCAATAAATGAAATAGTTAAGACGAGAGAAAATAGATCAACAGAACATATAAGTGGTTCGACAAAGATGCCTACATTCATAGGAATTACTTTGATTTATCAGATATTTATAGAGTTATAAATCTTGTCTTGTAAGAAACAAATCTCACTACAGTTGTAATCCCACAAAATTGGAAACTCAATATGTTGTAATTCATCAATATAAAAAATTTAATATCTTGTTGCTATAACTGTCAACATGCTCTGTCATTTTTACTTTATTTCAAGGACTTTTCCAACTAATTCTTGGTTTTATAGTTTGTTTTTAATCACCTACAATTTTACATACTTTTATTTCCTTATCATTTGCTAATTATTTAAAAAGAGAAAAAAATATCTATTTGATTCACTCGCAGACAAGAGCCACTCTTCCATACAGTTTTATCGGCATAATCTTTAGACTTACATTTGTCCTTTCCCCTGAATTTGCTTATCATGGAAGTTGAGATTTGAAAATAATAACTTTCTATATTTATTCCTTTTTGCTAATAAAAGTGATTACACGATGAGAATCACCAGTATGTGATGGTTGATCTAAGGGATGAATGGATAAAATCTCTTCACCCCACAAGTATTTATGAGCAAGGTCAAGGTTGAGTGTATAATGATGGCAAAACCTTAGATTCTAAAATTCTAGCCTTTATTTTGTGTATACTCTCAATGGAGGCTATTCTCTGCATACCTTTAACTCGCTCAAAATCATAAAGACAATCATGCCTCACTCTCTCTCTCACTCACCATTTCTCTCTTACCATTTCTCTCTTAACTTAATAGAATGGATTTTGATGATTCTTGGATTGTTGGAAAGCTCTTGGGGTCTACAACAGCATGGACATGGTTTTAGATAGTTTGGGATAATTCTAATGGGTCTAGGTTCACTATGGTTCATTAAGTTTTAATGTGGTCTTTCGAACTTCAAATCTAAGAATTCTCTTAGCTTGAATTTCTAAGGTGTGTCTACAAGTTCATATATATATATATATATATATATATGGTAAACCTTACAACTGCTGGCCAACTATAATGAATAGTATATACGTGGAATGGGAGCCGTTAGATCTTCATCATGTCATTCAGAATGCACATCATTATTTAAATTTTACTTTTTTTTTTATATAAATCTGATTAGTATGAAATTTTGGATGTATACACCTAACACTATTGCGAAGCATATAAAAATATAAACAAAATATTTTCAATAATTTAAAATGACCAAAATACCCCTATCATTTTTCAGGGGTATTTCGGTGATTTTATATTTTGGAAAATATTTTTTATTTGTGCATCCTATTTTTTAGTACTCATGTCTAAAATTTCATTATGATCTATAGAAAAATAATTAAAAGCAAAACAGTGGTATGCATTTTGAACCGCATGATGAATATCTGACGGCTCACATTCCACCTATATTACTATTCATTATAGCTGACCAGCTATTGTTATATATATATATATATATATATATATATATATATATATATATATATATATATATAGGAAAAAGCTAGGATTAGCCCACTAGCTCATATGAACATATGAGCCCAATAGCCCAGATTGAATCTGGGCCGATCTGAAGATCACGGATGTCTGGTAGCGTTTGAATTTTAGTTGTTTTTTCTACAAATGAAAATCACTTGAAATTTCAAGTGATTTGGATTTGTAGAACTAGTGGGCTAATCTCAGCTTTTTCCAATATATGATATTGTTGCTTGTCGTGTACATGTGTCTCGCAATGTCGTTTTTCTAGAAATCCTGTTTTATTATTTTTCAATTGCGAAATCAATAGGGTCATATGCTCCTTATTACCAAATTTCTCTTATGACAGTTCCACTAATAAAACATCGCAGCACTGGGTGCATCAACAATAGGGTAAATGAAACCAATCTACGTCTCCTTCAACTCTACAACCAGAGCAAGGTCAAACTTTCACATTGCCTGTAAGTGATTGTCTTCCTTCTTCCTTTTCTCATAACCATGTTCTTCTAATAGCTCTACCCAATTATGACGTTCTTCACATGTAATTCATCCACCTGACCGATATAACCCTGATGATTTTGACTTCTCACTGCACCTAGATCTTTATTTTTATTATTGATATTCCTCCCAACCACCTGGATCTTTATTTATTTCCTAGATCATTGTTTTCCCTTTTAGATTCAGTTGATATTCGTTCCAACTACCAGCAAGCACTACTATGCTATGTTGGAAGGAGGTCATGGAAGCAGATATAAGTGCTTACCCTCCGAATACATTTATTATTGGAAGTAAATAGGTCTTTTTTATGAAGCTTAAATCTAATGGAGGGATTGTGTGATATAAAGCATGATTAGTTGCTCAAAATTACAAGTAGGTATATGGCATAGACCACGAAGAAATATTTACTCCAAGTTCTAAAATGACGATTTAGACCTCTTAGCTATTAGATAGTGGATTATCTCTCATATGGAAGCATGGCTTGAATGGTTTCAACTGGTCATTCGTGATACTAGATTCACAAAAAATGCTCATGACTATTCATTATTTACCCAGCATTGTTCCCCAGGGATAATAATTCCTCTCACAGGAGACAATTTTGACAATATCCAACACTTAAAAGAGCGTCTCAATCACTTATTCAAAATGAAATATTTGGATCCGCTGACTTACGTTCTTGATCTAGAGATTCATTACTCCCCTGATGGATATATAACTAACTAAATGCAGTACATCAAATATTTGATCTAGCTGGCCAACTTAACTGATGATAAATGAGTTGATACACTAATGGAGGTAAATATAAACTATAGAAAGGATGATGGGGATGATCTTTTAGATCCCACCCTTTATATACAACTGGTTGGCAGTCGATTTTGTCTCACTATGACTCGTCTCATATATCACACGCAAACTGGGTAGGATGCCCAAATACTCGATGCTTGATGCTCAAGCACTTGATCATGTGTATTTCTCGGAGACTCTCTCAAATCATAGAAATATAAGAAACAACATATTATGTCGAAATCTTTTATAAAAGTCGAATACCAAGCCATGTCCTTTTCTTATAGTGAAATCAATTGGTTGAGAGGTCTCTTACATAACCTGAATATTCTTCGTCGATCTCATTTTCCATTGTGTGCTGATAATATGAGCATCATATCCAATGTGCCATGAGCGCACAAAGCATATCAAAGTTGATTGAGAAGCTACCCTCCGACATATTGCCTCACAACAATAAGTTGCATATATTTTTACCAAGTTATTGACTCAATCTTGTCATGTCTATCTCATTGACAAACTAATGTTGTTCAACTAGCCTTAGTTTGAGGGGGACTGTAGAGATCGTTGAAGATCTTGCAGTTACTTTGTGTATCATATCATATACAGAAAGTGTAATATTTATTATAGGGAAAATTTTATATAGAGCCGAGGTTTTAAACAATCAAATTAGAGCAAAATATTCACTAGAAGAGGTTGTTTTGATGCCCAAAAATCCTCAAATTGATCATCTCGACATCAAGATCCATGGACATGAGAAAAAATGTAATTTAAGTTTTGGAAATAGTGTATTTAGTAATGCATTTTTACACCGTTAATTTTCAATATTTTCAAGTTTTTATAGATTTGTCGATCTACACTATTTTTTAAGCTTTAAACTTTATAAATAAAGATGAAAATATATTTTAAGGCTATCCTAAAGATTTCCAGTATTAAAACAGGTTCTAATTTTTTTGTTTAGAGCCTAGGCTCTATACAAACCACACCCTTTAATATATATATATATATATATATATAGGAAAAAACTTAGATGAGCCTACTAGCTCACAAGAAAAAATGAACCCAACGGCCCAGATTGAATCTGAGCTTATTTGACGATCACGGATGTCTAGTAGTGTTTGAATTTTAAGTTTTTTTTTACAAATCCAAATCACTTAAAATTTTAGGCGTATGTTCTTCTCATCAAGCCGCACCTAATAAAAATATAAACAAAATAATTTGTGAAATAAAAATTGACAAAAATACCCTCAAAATGTTTCAGAGGTATTTTGGTCAATTTATTTCATGTAAAATATTGTTTTGATATTTTTCAAAGATTCACTCTTTCTTATGTACATACGCTCCAAATTTCAAGTGATTTTGAATTGTAGAAAAAAAAATTAAAATTCAAACACTAGTAGACATCTGTGATCGTCAGATCGGCTCAGATTCAATCTGGGCTGTTGGGCTCATTTTTCCTGTGAGCTAGTGGGCTCACCCAATTTTTTGTTGGGCTCATTTTTTCCTGTGAGCTAGTAGGCTCACCCTAGCATCTTCCATATATATATATATATATATATATATATATAAGATGGGATTAGCCCACTAGCTCATATAAACATATGAGCCCAACAACCCAGATTGACTTTGGATCGATCTGACCATCACGGATGTCCGATAGTGCTTTATTTTCTACAGATCCAAATCACTTGAAATTTTAGATGTATATTTTTCTCATCAAGACGTACCTAATAAAAATATAAAACAAATTATTAGTAAAAAATAAAATGACCAAAATACCCCTAAATCTTTCGGGGGTATTTTGGTCATTTTATTTCATGTAAAATATGTTTTTGATATTTTTTGAATATTTATCTATTTTTTATGAACACACGCTTAAAATTTTATGTGATTTGGATTTGTAGAAAGAAAAACAAAAAATTCAAATACCACCAAATATCCGTGATCGTTAGATCGGCCCAGACTTTAGGCTCATATGTTCATATGAGCTAGTGGGCTAATCCCATCTTTTTCATATATATATATATATATGTATAACCACAATTTTGGTAAGTCAACTGTCGCACCTATTGTTTGTCCGGTCCCTTAAGCATTAAACATCCATATCTAAGATGGACCTAAAAAATAGTACATTCACAAAAAGTTAAAATGGGTGGCAGAGAAAACAACTTAAAATATACCATTTATAATTTTTTTAAAAAGGAAAGACATTCCATATTCACAATCATTATGATCATGGTTGAGATTAGCACATCCTAAAAGTTTAGTTCAAAATTCTTTGGCATGATCTTGGACGGGGACCACACAACAATAGGTGCATCGGGCCACTCACAACTTCAGGGCCGAGGTTTTATGTAAAAATAAGTAGAGTTTCATTTTGAATCCTTCTCCAGAAAGCACTTTGGGCATCGGATATCTTTAAGATGGCTATAATATCAATCTCAACACCATCTATGAGATTCGAGGTTAAAGAAAAGCTTAAATATTGCAAATCTGTAAGCATTTGAAAAATTGGTGGTCCAGATAATGGTTAGAATACACACTTTTCAGGGTTTGATATCTGATTATTTTTCACAACCACAATAGTTAAGGTTGAGAGGGTCAATTTGAAGGTTTTTAGACACCGAAACTTCAATTTTTCGATTAGTTTTAAAGTGTTTCTCATAAGGCCTAGGCCTTTCATTATAATACAATGACATAGTCACATCAAATTACTTCATATATATATGAGAAGGGATCCTATCAGCCCCCAGGCTATCAGCCAATGGCCCAAATTCAATCTGGGCCTATTCCAATGGTCATGACCTCATTTCGTATACTAATTTTTTTTCTTTTTATACAAATCCAAATCATTTGAAATTTTGAGCCTATATTTTTCAAAATTACAAGAACCGAATAAAAATTTTAAAAAAAGTAATTTATAAAATATATATTAATCAAAATATATTTGAAACTTTTCGAGGGTATTTTGGTCAATTTTTGTTTTGTGAATTATGTTTATATTTTTATTAGGTGCACCTTGATGAAGAAAATGAACACCTAAAATTTCAATTGATTTACTTTGTAGAAAAAAGAAAATTCAAATACAAAATGAGACTGTAACTGCTAGATTGGCCCAGATTGAATCTGTACCATTGTTTGACAAGATCCATTTCATATATATATATATATATAGAGAGAGAGAGAAGAAAAGTCTTCCCAACACCTATAAGCGATAAAGAACAGTGTTTTTGCCTCCTCATATCTGTTGAAATTAAATAAAACGTAGGGCACTGATTCACTTTAAAACCCCTCGCACACGAAAGCCCTGATTGGCTGAAATGCTTCAAGCGCCTACAAATTTCAGCCATACCCCCTCCTCCTGCGTGCTCTGCGATTCTCTGTGAATCAGAAGCTTCATTGAGAAGCTCCCTCTCTCTCGCTTGCCCTCGTCTCTTCGGGCAACTATAGATGCTTTGCATCCTCTCTCTCTAGCTCCCTCTCTCTCGCTTGCCCTCGTCTCTTCGGGCAACTATAGATGCTTTGCATCCTCTCTCTCTAGCTCCCTCTCTCTCTCTTGCCCTCGTCTCTTCGGGCAACTATAGATGCTTTGCATCCTCTCTCTCTCTAAATTTCAGCTGCTCTCCCTCCTCATTCGCTCTTGTCAGCTCACTGTGGTTGCAAGCATCTCAAGAAGGCAGCACACTGAGAAAACCCCAACCCAAGATGACTCAGAACTAGGCACCGAAATCAGTAAGTAACAAACAATTTCTTCAATTTATAGTACGTAAATCACAAAAAAAAATCCTAACTTTGATTTGGAAATTTAGTTTTTTGAGTAAAACTCTAAAAATTCCTGCTGAAATTTCTTTTCATGTTTTCCTCAGCATATATGGTTAGTTTGTCGTTTTTGTAAATCAATAAATAAATTTGTAAATAAAAAACTATGAAAAAATCACATACCAAAATGGACAAAGATTATAATAACTAAAAAAAAGATTCTCATATCACTTATTTTCTATTACTTATTTACCCCCGAATTTCTATATTGTTGAAATGTTTGATTTATAGTCTCTAAATCACCGTAAAAAACATAACTTTGAGTTCGAAACTTTATTTTTCGAGTAACAAAAAGAAAAATCCCTACTGAAATTTGAGTTCATATATGGGTTTTTTTTTTGTAAATTAATGAATAAATTTGTAAATAAAAAATTATGACAAAATCACATACCAAAATGGACAACTATGATAATAACCAAAAAAAAAAAGATTACTTATTTTTTATTTTTTATTTTTTATTTTTTATTTTACCCCAAATATTTGAAATTCTATGTTTTTTGAAATTCGGAAGTATTAACTTATTGCTATTTGTTAGTTCCATCAAGATGTTGAGAATCATATTTGCTTGCACTATTTGTAGCTAGTTCTTTTTGTTTTGTATGATCCATTTCAATGGAACTTTGAACCTTGAATCAAGATCAGTGTTTGTAAAATCGAACCGGAACGGTTAACCGGACATGAGCCTGAAAGGGTTTAACCGACCTAACCGATAAACCAGCCGATTCAACCGCTCTGACAGAGTAAGTCCCAAACGGCCAAAAAAGTGTTGAAAAAAAATATAAAAAAAATCTACTACAATATGAAAAACATATAAAGAATGATTAAAACAAAATACATTCAAATGAAATTGAAAATTAATGGAAAAAATGGATTTAAACCCATTTTATATTTTCCAAGGGCTCTTTTTTAAATTTTCTAAAAAGTATCAGAAAATATAAAAGTGAGTATTAATGACCAAAAAAAAATTTAATCTTGACCATAATGTAAAGAATATTTAAATATATTACAAATGAAATTCCTTATTTTTGAGAATTTATATACATTTTTTTAATTTTTTTTTTTTAAAATACCGGTTGATCACCCTAACCGGCCAAAACAAAAACTAACCAGTTCCAATCTAACTGAGAGGTTAGCGGTTAGATCGGACGATTTGCAAACAATGGTTTGGATATGATATGAAAAAGTGAAGTGGTTGTTACTATGTCATCTTTTGAAGTTTATAGTCTTATCATACATATGGTTGACACAATTTTTCTGGATTTTGAGAATGAACAATGGTTCTCGTTTTTTTTTTTTTTTTTTTTGGAGTATTTGTATTTGATATTTTTAATTTATAGAATCCATGAGGGAATTTTTTTTTTTTTTTGAAGTATGACTTTTCTATCATATTTATATTTTCTCCCATTTGCTTCTCATTGTTCACCATATAAACTGAACAGGTATACTATAAGCATGTCATGGATGCCTCAACATCAACATCTCCTTCCTCTCTTATCAACATTACTAGTTCAAAAAATGGGCACGAATGTAGTGCTCTGGCTGTAGTAGATGAAGCTTATCATGATTCTTCATTTGATGAGGTTATAGTTGCAATAGATGGAGAAGGAGATCCGATACTTATAAATGCAGAGGCAGCTCTAGCAAGAATAAAAAAATTCAACCCTAAATCAAGAATAAACCAATTTTTTTTCCAATTGCATGGTTACATTTGCTTATGGCTTCTATTGCTAAAAACAAGTGATATTTCTTTATTTTCTTGTTCTCAGCTAGTGGACAGATCCAGAGAGGATTGACAATGCAGACCGCATCATAGCTATGGCGGAGACACTCAAAGAATATCTTGGGTTCGACCCCTAAAGGTAGTACTGCTCTCACTTTAGAACTTTCACATTTGCCGTACATTGCATTTGTGGCATGGTATTGATTTGAATAGTTAATTTGTTGGTATAGATGTCTTCAATGTTCTTCAGTTTACTTAAACAAACACTTCATTCACATTCATTGAAACAGTCTTTCATCACGTCACAATTCACAATTACAGTCATAAAATTTACAAAAGAGATCATAACTAGGATTATGTTTCAATCTCATGGAAAAAGGAATGGTTAATTAGTTTTGAGCTAATTTTGAGATGAGAATTTATTTTCCTGAATGTTTCTTTGACCTACACATGATCCCCCTTTAACAGGAAAACTTTGCGAAGCACCAGTTCTTGCATTGCCCTGCAGCAACCACTAGGTAAGCAGATTGATCATCTTCTCTTAATTGCTTCTCTTCCATGGATTGATATTTTATGTGATTTACAAAACAAGGTCGTTTTATCTTTGATTTTGCAGTATCAAAATGGGGTTAATTTGCCCTTAGGTATCAGTAGTGATCAGCAAACTTAACCTCTTTCTTGGGTTCCCAATCATGATGACCACCATCTGATGCTACAAGAGGATCCAAATTTGTCACTATCTCAAAGGTAGCTTTTTTAAAACAATGTTTGTCCTTGTATGGTTTGATTCAAGCAATACATAGAGATATCACTCAAGTTATGCTTAACAACAATCAATAATTGTCTGCATGTTGAGTGCAAAAACCGTAGTCCACCAAGGTCATCACTATTGAATGAAATGGATATTGATGGGGGAGAGTGGTGCCTGCCATTGGGTCATGTCCTGCTCAAGCGGGTTACATTCTTCCCTTTGCTGTGCGTTTCATCTGATGGTGATAACTGCAGCAATACTATGGTTTTCCACATCCATTGTGCTATAGTATTCATTCACCCAAATTATCCACCCCAAAACTGGAAAAACAGTTTGTGGCTTGATCGGTGAATATGACTCTCATGTGTATTGCTGCCTTGTTGTGTAGGGATATGGAATACCCCCAAGATGGCACTATCTCAACTCTCTCAAGTTTCTCTGGAAGTGGCAGGCAGATGTGTTGGGTATATGTAGCCTTTAAAGGCCTTATGAGTGTGTATTGAAATACTTTTATAGTGAAACATAAACTCACTAGGAGTGTGGTCCATCGAAGACCATACTAAGCGAATAATGTTTGCTTATACCGAACTTTGTTTATCGATCTAGGCCAGTCGGTTGGAAAACTCAAAGTACTTGGGAATAAAGAATTAACCGAGGAGGGTTTTGGGTTAACCCTTGATGAAGTCGGAGCTTATGCCTAGATGAGAGAGCCGAGGGACTGTGTGACCCTTGTGTGTGATGGTAGGTCTACTGAGACGGGGGCCAAAACCTCATCCATGTTCCATCACAAGGCATGCATAATCATAGATCATTCGGGAAAGCCAGATATCCACCTTTAGGTAAAGCGCATGCATGTGACAACCATAGAGCTGTGGCTGCATCAGATCGTGGTGACATTTACTCGTCTCTAGGGGAGGACTTGTAATCCATAGACTGAGATTCCAACCTCTTGATTCATCGACCTGACTTTGGTGACCCGCTAATGAGCCCCTATTTGGACTGTGGATCATGGGAAACACTAGGTCAATTTGATAAAGCAAATGTGGTCTGTAGTGCACAATTGGAGGTGGAGTATCCCATATTTACAGATTGAATTCCTAAAACCATATGGATCCCTTTCCCATCATATTAATTTAATTGTGTTTATCTTATTATTAAAATGAATTTAGTTTTATTATCTGAATTTTTATGAATCTCTAAATATTTTATTTGTAATTTTTGGTTTTATAAAAATACAGTTATTGATTTTACAGAGTGATAAAAAATTCAAATATATTTTAATTCGTTTTAATTTAATTTTCATACTTTTAATAAAATTATATGGGGCCCCAAAGTGCATGTGGGCCCACCATGTGGCATGTGGGTGGGGGCCCACATGTGCCACAAAAGGGTGGCACGCCCTACCCTCTTTGGATTCTCTTGTTTGCTTTATGTTCAAGTTTTTAAGTTAAGATAAGTTTGATTTGTGGCATGTGGTCAAATCTTGGAAGGGAAATATTGACCATGGCTTTATTTGTTTTATAGCAAGTTTGTTTTAAAGAGATATGATCAATTTGAATAAATAATAAATATTGACCTTATCTTATTTATATTTGGTAGTATTTATTTACTTAATAATATTTGACATATCTTTATGGAATATATGAGATGGATCATACAATTTTATGGAATGCATGATATTTATTTTATTGGGAAAATGGTTTAAGGAAAGGGGGATAATGGTCATAGCACCTTCCATAATATTGATGGCCCATTTATTGAATGGATGACTCAGATCTCTCACTGCACAAGTCACATTGATCAACAGTCTAGATTCAATCTCATGAAAGAAGCAAACTATGGGAAAACCCTAAGAAACCCTAAACCTAAATAAACACTATAAATAGGGGTGCTCTTCCCCAATCTCTACACACACAACCTCTCTTCTCTCTTCTCACCTCTCTCTCTCTACTAGAGAGACACACCTCACTCTCTCTCCTCCATCTTTTTCTCTCTAATTTCTCTCTCTAAATTTTAGGTGATACTCTCTCTCCTCTCTAGACTTAAGTTAATTTTGGGGGTTAAAGTTTTAGTGGAGATTTTAAGGGGTGGTTACCTAGTTTGGCTGAAATCAGCTATCCCGATTCGAGATTGAAGCTAAACTACAGATCTCGTGCCATTGGATGTGGTGACTCGGTGTGGGGTATAAAAGGCCCGGTTGAGATAATCTCTGGCTTTTTTTCATTTATTTGTTAGTTCTTTTATTTTATATTCTCAAGTAGAGTATTAGGTTGTATAAATGGCATCAAATAGTTGAGATTTATTTTATCGATGTGTTATTTATTTTTGAAATTTCTATTATTTGTAATAAGACCATCTGTGAGTAATCTTGTTGCCAAAATTATAAGGGGTAATTATTATTAAAAAAAATTGTATTTTACCGACAAAAGATCACATAGGTCTTCCTTTCATCAGTATCAGATCTAGTTTTACTTGATTGCCATTAGGAGTCTTTTCTTATTTTTGCTTGAGAATAGAAATATACGGCTGCTCATACCTTCATCTCTGAGATCCTGAAAACCGAAAGGTTTGATGGGACCAACTTTGCTTCATGGAAAAGAAAAATCAAATTTGTGCTCTATGAAGAAAACTTGCATGAGGTATTCTTTGAGGACAGACCTCGTCTTCCAACTGACGACTCATCTCAAATAATCAAAGATGAGTACTCCAATTAGAAGAGGAGGAACTTGAGATGCAAGAACATTCTTTTATGTGTCATGACTGACTCGTGTGCTTCTAAGTACGAGTCAATTTATACTGTAAATGAGATATTTGATAAACTTGAAAGGGAGTATGCTGAACCCTCTCTCATGAAGCAAACTATGGTTATGAGAAAGTATAATGATTTAAAAATGGTAGAAGGTACCAAGTTTGCAGATCATGTGCGCTAGTTAGAGATTTGGAAGATACAGGCATGAAGCACAATGAATCTATGCAAGTGATTCATTTAATGAATTATCTTCCTAATTCATAGGAGACTTTCATATCTTCCTTCTCTACTATAAGAAAGGCACCAAGATTGGAGGAACTCATCACGACCATCAAATCTGAAGAAGAAAGGAGGAGTTCAAGGCAAACCCTAAGGGATGCTGTGCATATGGTAAAATCTCAACCATTTTTTAAATTTAAGAAAGGAAAGGGAAGAAATACTTTTGAGAAGAAAAGATATTTCAAAAGAAGAAATTTTTGAAATAATGGAGCAAAGAGAGAGACTCGAACTTGTTTTATTTGCAAAAAGGTGGGCCACATAGCCAATAGTTGTCGATTAAATACATCTAGTGGAACTAACAAGGAATTGGCATGTGTGGTTTTCGAGTCCATGCTAGCTGATCCTAAGGGAGCTTCTTGGTGTCTTGACTCGGGGGCTATGGCCCATATCACAAATACCTATGAAGGTTACCGTTCTTTCACTCCCATGGGGCCAGGATAGTAGCATATTTATATGGGAGGAAATCAGAAGACTGATGTATTTGGAGTTGGAGATTTTAAGCTGAAACTGAAGAGTGGGAGCACCTTGATCCTAAAACAAGCACTTTATGCTCCTGATATCAGGAAGTACTTGGTTTCGGTTCCTAAAATGTCTATGGCTGGATTCATAACCACTTTCATTAGGGAAAAAGTGGTGGTCAAGAAGGGAAAAGATGTGATCATGACTTGACGACTTGTGGACGAGCTATTTACTATTGAAATAAAAGAGAACATTGCTTATGCCTTATCGCCTAATGAATTAGATGCTACGCTATGGTATATGAGGTTAGGACACATTAATATCAAACAAATAGAAAGATTAAAAAGGGACGGGATTTTTCAAAATTATAAGGGAGATTTATTGAAAGTGTGCGAGTTTTGTGTGCAAGGAAAACTAATAAGAAAAAATACCACCAAGGCAAAAAGAGTTACTAGCGTATTGGAAATCATTCAAGTGACATATGTGGACCTATGAATGTGACCACCAAAAGTGGAAAAAGATATTTTATCTCTTTTATAGATGATCACTCACGATATGGTAATGTTTACCTTATTCATGCAAAATCAAAAGCCTTAGAAAAATTCAAAGAATATAAGGCCCAGGTAGAGAATCAAACCAACCTGAAATTAAAGTCCTTAGAACCGATAGAGGGGGAGAATATTCATCTGACCTTTTCAAAGAATTGCGCATTAAAAATGGGATCATCCATCAGTATACCGTGTCTTATACTCCTGAACAAAATGGTGTAGCTGAGAGAAGGAATAAGACCTTAATTGAAATGTATAGGAGTATGATGGGGCATGCAAATCTCTCATTGGAGTTTTGGGGAGAAGCCGTATTAATGGCATATTACATCCTTAACCGAACTCTCACAAAAGCTGCCCCACTTACTCCTCACGAAATTTTCACAGGTCGTACTCCCTCCCTTGGACACCTGAAAGTTTGGGGTTGCTCAGCCCATGTCCTTATCCCACATCAAAATAGAACCAAATTGCAACCCAAAACTATCAAATCCATTTTCTTTGATTGTCCAGATCATGGTAAGGGGTATCGATTCTACAACCTTGAAACATGTACGGTTCTTGAAAGCCGCGATGCTCACTTCTTCGAGGAAGAGTTCCTTGAAGAAAGGGTGAGTAGAAAACAAGCAAACTTTTATGAGGAGGTCAAAAACAAAGATGTAGTTCGAGACCCTGAACCTGAAACTTCTAAACCAACCCAACCTGTTCCTGAAATCTCTAAAAAACGTGAACCTTTACCTGAACTAAGACGACGTCAGCAGACCACCTCTTTACCTAGAACATTTTGTCTGCCTTGGAGACCATTTTAATAAGGTTGGGGAAGATACAGATTCAGAACCTAGAACTCACCACGAAGCCTTGACCTGTCCTGAAAAGGAATTCTGGATAGAAGCCATGAAAGATGAGTGTGCTTCCATTAACCAAAACCATGTATGGGAATTAGTACCCCTTATATTGGTTGTAAGTGGATTTTCAAGAAAAAGTTGAACTCTAAAGGGAAAATAGAAAAATACAAAGCTAGGTTGATTGCAGAGGGTTTCACCCAAAAAGAAGTGATAGATTATGAGGAAACATTTTCCCTTGCTGCCAAATTTCCATTCATCTGAATCGTTATAGTTATAGTAGCCCATTTTGACTTTGAGGTTCATCAAATGGATGTCAAAACAACCTTTCTAAATGGGGATTTAGAAAAAGAAATTTACATGACCCAACCTGAGGGATTTGAAGAAAAATGAAAAGAAAATTTAATATGCAAATTAAATAAATCCCTTTATGGCCTGAAACAAGCATCACGACAATGGTAAATAAAATTCGAGGAGACCCTTTCTCTTGCAGGGTTCTCCACAAATAATGAGGATTATTGTATATATTAAAAGGTTAGTGGGAGTGATGTGGTCTTTATATCATTATATGTGGATAAGATGCTAATTTTTAGTAGCTCAATTGGCCGAGTAGTAGAGACGAAAAATTTCTTTACATAACACTTTGATATGAAGGATCTTGGAGAAGCTTCATATGTGTTGGGCAGCTATGTTATAAGAACTAGGAGAGATAAGACTATCCAACTTTCCCAGGCAACCTGCTGTAAGAGGATTCTGGAAAATTTTGATATGAGTATGTGTAAGCCCATATCTACCCCAATTGACAAAAAAAAAAATGCTTAATAATAAGATGTGTCCTACCGAATACATGGATATAAGAGCCATAGAGAGAGTGCCTTATAGGAGCGTAGTTGGGTCCCTTATGTATGCCATGACGGAAATAATGCCTGACTTGTCCTTCGTCATGAGTCTGGTGAGCCGTTTCCAAAGTAATCTAGGAGATAAGCATTGGAAAAATGTAAAAAGAATTCTCAGATATTTAAAGGGGACCATGAACTATGCCATCACATATAAAAGGGGAATTGAAATAGCAATAAAGGAATATTTAGATGCAAGCTATCTCGTGGATCTAAATGATGCGAAGTCTACATCTGGGTATGTGTTTATACTTGGAAGAGGTGCGGTTTCTTGAAAGTCAAAGAAGCAAGATATTGTGGCCTTGTCCACCATGGAATCCGAGTATGTGGCATATTGTCTAGCAGCCAAGGAAGCCGTGTAGATTAAGAATTTTTTTAATCAACTTAATTTTTATCCTATAAGTTGTGAGGCAGTGTGATTTTTCTGCGATAATACTGCAGCTATTTGTGTCTCTAAGGAGCCTCGGTTTCACAAGAACTCCAAGCATATTAAGCCTTATTTTTATTATCTGAGAAATGAGGTGAGATTGAAAGAGATCGAGATCAGCTACATATTTACAGAATTGATGATTGCAGACTTTTTGACTAAGGGAGTTGTCCCTAATGTTTTTGTAAGACATGTGAGAGAAATGGGGATGAGAAAAAGCGAGGAAGATAGAATGTAAGGTCTTCAAAGGCCAAGTGGGAGATGTTGGGTTTATGTGGCCTTTACATACCTTGTGAGTGTGTATTGAAATACTTTTATAGTGAAACATAAACTCAGTGGGAGTGTGGTCTCTCGAGGACTATACTAAGCGAATAATGTTTGCGGACTGTGCTTATCGATCTGAGCTAGTCGGTTGGAAAATCAAAGGTACCTGGGCATAAAGAATTAACCGAGGAAGGTTTTGGGTTAGCCCTTGATAAAGTCAGAGCTTATGCCTAGATGAGAGAGCCGAGGGACTGTGTGACCCTTGTGTGTGATGGTAGGCCTACTGAGACGGGGGCCAAAACCTCATCCATGTTTCATTACAAGGAATGCATAACCATAGATCATTCGGGAAACCCAGATATCCACCTTTGGGTGAAGCGTATGCATGTGCGAGAGATACCCCTATGCACCATAGAGTTGTGGTTGCATCAAGTCGTGGTGATATTTACTAGTCTCTAGGGGAGGACCTGTAATCCACAGCCTGAGATTGCAACCCCTTGATTCATCAACCTGACTTTGTTGACCCGCTAATGAGCCCTTGCTTGGACTGTGGGTCATGGGAAATACTGGGTCAATTCAATAAAGCTAATGTAGTCTGTAGTGCACAGTTGGAGGTGGAGTATCCCATATTTACAGATTGAATTCCTAAAACCATATGGATCCCTTTCCCATCATATTAATTTACTTGTGTTTATCTTATTATTAAAACGGATTTAGTTTTATTATTTGAATTTTTATGAATCTCTCAATATTTTATTTGTAATTTTTGGTTTTATAAAAATGCAGTTATTGATTTACAAAATTATAAAAAATTCAAATATACATTAATTCGTTTTAATTTAATTTTCATACTTTTTATAAAATTATATGAGGGTCCAAAGTGCACATGGGGCCACCATGTAGCATGTGGGTGGGGGCCCACATGTGACACAAAAGGATGGCACGCCCCACCCTCTTTGGATTCTCTTGTTTGCTTCATGTTCAAGTTTTTAAGTAAGATAAGTTTGATTTATGGCATGTGGTCAAATCTTGGAAGGGAAACATTGACCATGGCTTTATTTGTTTTATAGCAAGTTTGTTTTAAAGAGATATGGTCAATTTGAATAGATAATAAATATTGACCTTATCTTATTTATATTTGGTAGTATTTATTTACTTGATAATATTTGACATATCTTTATGGAATATATGAGATGGATCATGCCAGTTTATGGAATGCATGATATTTATTTTATTGGGAAAATGGTTTAAGGGAAAGGGGATAATAGTCAAAGCACCTTCTATAATATTGATGGCCCATCTATGGAATGGATGGTTCAGATCTCTCACCCCACAGTCAACTTGATCAACGGTCTAGACTCAATCTCATGAAAGAGACAAACTATCGGAAAATGGTAAGAAATCCTAAACCTAAATAAACACTATCAATAGGGGTGCTCTTCATCAATCTCTACACACCCAACCTCTCTTCTCTCTCTCTCACCTCTTTCTCCTAGAGGGGCATGTCCCACTCTCTCTCCATTTTTTTCTCTCTAATTTTCTCTTTCCAAAATTTGGGTGGTACTCTCTCTCCTCTCTAGACCTAAGTTAATTTTGAGGGTTAAAGTTTTAGTAGAGATTTTAAGGGGTGGTTACCTAGTTAGGCTGGAATCAGCTATCCCGGTTTGAGATTGAAGCTTAACCACAGAGCCCGCGCCATTGAATGTGGTGACTCGGTGTGGGGTGTAAAAAGCCCGGTTGAGGTATTTTCCAGCATCTTTTCTTTTATTTGTTAGTTCTTTTATTTTATATTCTCAAGCACAGTATTAAGTTGTATGAATGGCATCAAGTAGTTGAGATTTATTTTATTGATGCGTTATTTATTTTTAAAATTTCTATTGTTTGTAATAAGACCATCTGTGAGTAATCTTGTTGCCAAAATTATACGGGGCAATTATTATTAAAAAAAAAATTATTTTTCCTCGGCAAAAGATCACATAGGTCTTTCTTTCAAGATGAAGATTAGTAGATCAAGGCAAGAGGAGACGTTGAACGAGCTTAGTAGGAATGCATGCTTACGACTTTAGCTTGGTGGGCAGTTTCCATGCCAGCCTTGCAATCACAATTTTCTTTACAATCACAATTTTCTTGGAGAGAAGAAGATGGAATTGAATTTACAGAGATCACCTGTGGACTATCAAGTTCCTGTGGACTATCAAGTTCATGGATTTGAGGGTTCTCAAATTGGCTATAATGGGAACCCTCATAATTGGGCTTCAACCTCTGGCCATGGCGCCATACCCTTGTTCAATGAGCACCCATTTCCTCAGGTTTTGGAATATCACATCTCTCTCTCTCCCCAATGAAATTGCTGCTAGAAATACTTTGTTTTGGATATTTCATTAATTATTCTAACTTATTCAAATATGCAGCAACCAAATTGATTTCGAGACGAAGTGGTGTTTTCAGTGTTTTCATCTCTAGTTTAGAATGGACGTTCTGTGCTTCATGATTAAGATGGATACGCCTCTTTTACCTTCACAGTATTTAAGTAGGAGTGGTTCTACAAAAGTCAACCTCCTATTTCATTCAGGTATCAGATAGTATGGTTTTAAGTTTACAGTGAGCTGCATCAATGTTCATCGATGGTGGATTTGAAGATTGTTGTTTGTGTCCTAGAGGGAGGAGTGCATCAGCTGCATGAGGCTTTGATGCATCTTCACATTAGTCGTCATCAAAACTTGTGTAAATTATGGAGGTTCGGGGTATACAGATCTATACACATGTGTAAACTTGTGTAAATTATGAGGGGGTTGAAGATGCCTCCTGGGTAGCCAACCTCGTTGGGGGGAAATAATATGAACTCTATCACAAACAGTGTGGAAGAAGAGGCGAAGTACTCCGATTTTCCTGCATCATACCACCCGGGCACATTGATGATACCGATCTTAGTGAACACATCAGGTAATAGCATTCCAACTACTCCAAGCATGGCCCATCAACCATTCACCAACTTGGCTTGGACAACCCACTGAGGTTCTCGGGGTCCTCAACAAGACCAAGTGGGTCAAATCCGATCTTAGTGAACACCTCGGAAAAGTGATGTCAAATAGGGGAGTGTAATATCTTCAGTTCAGTTTCAGTTCTTCTTGCTACCAGTTTATGAAACTTGAAGAAGCCAAAAGAAATAAAATTGTTGGTGGTTCAGTCAGCTCAATTTGGTTGCCTTTTTTGAAGCTTTAATTTATCTATTTTTTACTATTTCAAGAGGTGTTTAACTTCCTGGTATCTTTTCAGTATTTTGTAAATGATTTTAATTGGTTGTTGTTTAATTAATGGTAATCTTTTGTGAATTCATTTCACTATCCAAGTAAACCCACACTGTACATGTAAATGACATATATGGAAAAGAAAGAAATGTCACACATATGTTACCAAAAAAGTCACCAAATGGGTTCTTTAGATACCCCATAAAGAGATCCTTTACATACCCCCATAAAGAGGTCCTTTACGTGCTCGCAAAATTACATGAATATTGAATATTCACATAAGCCCCAAAGTCAACTACAAAAAAGGGTATTTACATGTCTCCAAAATTCAAAAAATTAGTCAAGTCCTTTACATGCCCTATAAATAGGTCTTTTACATGCCTGCAAAATTCCTTGAATATTCATATAACCCCAAAGTCAAGTACAAAAACGGGTTTTTACATGTCTCCAAAATTCAAAAAATTAGTCAATACAAAAAAAAATAATTAAATGTATGTGCAAATAAACCCCTACAAGTTGCCATATCCTCGATGCGAATGTAGTCTCGCAATTTGTCATATCCTCTGTGTAATTGCAGCCCCTTCGTTTGTCATGGCCTCAACTTGATTCGAGGTCCTCAGTAGCTCTATAAGAGAAAGATGTATTGTAAATCCAATATGTAAAGCAGAAGATAAATGAAAACTAAAGCTAAATAGAAACAATTATATTTATTATATTCAATACATAAAGCAAAGAAGCACTAACATCCCATGTGCCCTCAACAGACAGTTACGCCAGTTATATCCACTCTTCCTACAAACTTTACACTTCCTTCTAGTGGATGGCCTTCCGCCGACTGTTTTTTTTTTGTAGAAGCTTTTGACCCTTCCTTTCATGAAGGTTTTGTCCTTTTAGTCCTTAGTCATCCAACTGGACATGCACTTGGTGGATCGAGTACAAGGGGGGGGCATCAATTGATCTAATACTGCCACATACTTCATCTTCAATGGCACCGAAATGAGTGGAGGTTGATGGTGCATGACTATTCGACAAAGACTTTCTTGTTGCAATGACCTCCTCAAAACCAACTTCACTTTTTCAAATAGATCATCATTTTCTAAGACTGGCTCTACAATTTTTCTCATAAGGTCATAAAGCTCATGACGTCAAATGAAACTCGAAAATTTAGATAGAGTCAAACTACTAGCACCACATTTGTCTTGGATATGTCTTTGCATCCATTGTCCACCGGCTCAAAATGTAATTAGATGGGATCTTTAATACATTCCTCATGTTGAACACTTTGAGCATATGTGAACAAGGGATTCCAATACGCTCAAAGAACTAACATGTACATGTAAGCTTCTTCCCTAATTCAATGAATGTAACCGTCCGAGGGATTGGCACATCGCGAATGTCTTCTACCTTATATTTGGTAAATTCATCATTGCCTTCTATTAATTTGCTAAAGCAATTTGAGGACCTTACCACTTCTTCTGGGAACTTTCTAAATACTTTTTGAGTGTATGTCTTTGCTGCATGCTCTTCAATAAGGAAGGTTGTCTTTAGAGCAGGTGTGGATGTAAGATCTTTACTGTCTTTCTCTTTTTCTTTGATGAACTTCTTGTTTTGCAACATTTCAATAGCATTCATAAATATTTGCAAACCTGTACCGTAAGTGACATACATTTTTAAATGACGATTGAACCCTTCACTTCGTTGTGTGGTTTTCATGTCGGCTATGAGCCTATCAGCTATGTATGCATCAACCCATTGAGTGCGACAATTATATAACCACTTGAGCCAACTTTTCTCGTGAAGATCATATTTTTGAATCATAGCCAACCAATCAGCCTCAAACTGCTCAACTGTGTACACTTCTTGAATACCTCTAAGAATAATTGGTGCACACACTCAACATGACTTAGATGTGTTTTAAACTTTCTCGTGATGTGCCACTTGTAATAGTAATTATTAGTATTCGAGAAAACTGTCTTTAACTATGTTATAGCTAAAGCCTAATCAGTGATAATTGTACCTAGTTAGTGGCCTCCCATTGCCTCTAGCAAATTCTCAAATAACCAAATGAAAATTTTTATAGTCTCATTGAATATGAGAGCACATCCGAGGAAAATTGTGTTAGCATGCTGATTAACTTTAAGGATTGAGCCAAAGGGCATACTGTATTCATTTGTTTGGTATGTGGTATCAAAGGTTACCACGTCATTAAAAAATTGGTATGACAATATACACATTGAATCAACCCATAAAACACCAAACAACCTCCCCATCTCATCAAATCGAACTCTATAAAATAAGTTAGGGTCCAATTCATTCTTCGTACGCAACTAATTCATAACAACATTACCATCTTTCCCTTTCAGTTGTTTTCTTTTTCTAGTTATGTGATTCTCAAGGTCTTTCTCAATGAAAGAGACATTTTCTGTCCCACCGGCCTCTTCAATAAGGTAATCCATCATAAGCCTAGACTTAACCATAGAAGACTTCAATGTATCAATCACCTTTTTTAATATGTTTGGTATCTTTCGTTGAGAGCGAATGAATCTAGTCTTGTTGGGCGTTGTGAGAATATGATTATGTTCTTTTACAAACTTTGCAATAACTCATCTCTACTTGTTACACCCCAAGTTTTAAAACACTAAAATTCCTAAAATGTGACAGTCTATTATTAAAGAACAAAACAAATTCAAAATTTTTACTATATATATATATACGAGTAATGATCCTATGAGACCCTCTCACACCCATGTGTGTAGGACCCCAAAGGATTACTATTAAATTTGGCATAGATCTCTAGAAAATTTATCACATGTGTGTGAGACTTGACTTTTCTAGATATCTGTGTCAAATTTAATGGTAATCCTTTTGGGTCCAACACACATGGGTGTGGGACGGTCTCACAAGGTCATTTCCCATATATATACACACACACAACTTTGATAGACAAAAGTTACAAAGGCGAATTTATCCATGACTACAAACTTCTTCCAAGTTACTCATGTTGTACATACGAACAATACGGCTGTGATTACTTTGGAAAAAAAAAATCATAAAGCTTGATTAGTTTGGCTACTCAGTAAGTGACCATCATTATCCTTAAAAATCATGGTTGGAAAGTGTAAATATTTTATAAAAGAATGCATAACATGATAAAGAGCATACATGGAGAACAATTTCAAATTCAGAAACACACAATGTAACATAATTTAAAAGATTTGAATGCATTTGAACCAATATGAGAAGTGCATATATAAATCCTTTAACAAAAATGCTCAGTTTAACATGATACAAAGGATTTCACAAAGTACCATGCTGACGTCTCAAGTAGGTCATCTATATACCCCACCAGCGATCTAGATGGGTCTACTTAATCTCTATCGGTGTACTGAATAGGTCCACTCATATCTCACCGGCGTACCGGATGAGTCCACTTATTTCCTGTAACTGAAGTCTTGCGTAGATTATAATTTTCTATCTGATGCCTTATTTTTTTAAGTTTTATGAATTCCTTCCATGCTAGCTCTAGTTACACGAGATCTTGATATCGTAATAAGTATAACTTAGAGTGTATTTCTAGTCAGAGTTCCTAGGAATCCTGAACCTATTATTCTTATATTAAACTAACTCTTGGAGTAGAAATCCTACCTATCGGGTCAATCAAATCCTAATGTTTAGAACCTCTACCATTACAATCAGGAAAGAGGCACCATCGATGGATGAATCCATTGCATATTGCCTCACACAGCCCCAATGTGCTTTAGGGCTTTTGATAGGCACTGACCTTGCAAGACACAACCCTCTCATGTGCCGCTCTGGTGAGAGAGCGTTACACTTTCAAATGGGTCCCAATGAGTAGCTCTTCACATAAGTTTTGGGAGAACGACCACCCAATCACACACATTCCTAACTCTCATCCTATCATAGAGAGTAGGGAAAAATCATAGCTGCCAGTACAAATATCTCATCAGATCATAACAGATGCATGTCTTCATGCGCCCATATCTTATCAAAAGCATGTTACTATGCACACATATCTTATCATAAGCATGTTATCATACACACATATTAAATCAGAAGCATATTACCATGCACACATATCTTATCAGAAGCATGTTACCATGCACACATATCTTATCAGAAGCATATCTCATATGTAACCACAAGAAACATCAACATGTCTATGTTATACATATCGTCATAAGGGACATCACTATATCATATTATCATTCATATAAATTCAAAACATTTTTATGTCAATTGCAGCCCATATATCAATTTAGTAGATATCAGAAAACAATAATATCATATTTTCAAAATATCCTTGAAATCATACACATGAATTTACATGAAGTAATATATAGCTCTCACTTGCACATAACACTTACAGTATTTTCAAATAATCATGTTACAGAAAGACGTAAAACTTATAGCGCAGATTCCCAAATTTTTAAACAATTGTTTTTTAGGAAAAGCAAGGCCACTTGCACATAACACTTACGGTATCTAAAATTTAAATATTACAATTAAATGCATAAATATCTTAGTACAAAATCTAATTTAAAATAATGATTTTACAGAAAAACTACAGTCACTTACATATATGTCACTCTGAAATGGATATGTTACTAACGTTGGTGGAGTAGAATTGGAATCAATGGTGTTTAGTTAAAGGTATGAGAAGAGATAGCAAATGAGTTTCTATGAAAAAATGAGCATAAAAATATGTTCACATAAGAGAAGAAAAATATTATAGAATTATTTTTATGAGAATATTTTGAGAACATTATCATGATGAGAACATAATATAACATGTGATGATAACATATTATAACATGCAATATAAAAATTAAGAATATTATAATAATATTAAACAGTGCAAATAATATGCATACAAACAATATATAAATGAAAACTGATAATAAATTAAATAATATAACAATGTATTAATGACACATGTAGTAATACATATGTAAAACCATTCATAAAATTATAATAAAATTAACAAGTTATCTAATTGAACTCCATAATACAAAATTAAGTGTATCATATATAACTGAATAAGTCATGTGTAATAATTTAAATATGATAAACATAATATTGTAATGCTAAAATGTAGTATTTATTATTGTGAGAACATTATTAAAATAATAATAAAGTAATGAGGATATTGTGAGTGAAAGAAAATATTTTTTTATAATAATAATATTATTATGAGAATAATGAGAATATTATTAAAATCATAATATCATTTACAAGAAAATACTTCATGAGAATATTATTAAAATAATAGTATTATTATGAGAAAGTAATGAAAATATTGTGAGGGGGAACGAGAAAGAAATAAAATGAACAACAATAATAATTGTAATAAGAGAGAGGAAGAGACTTACGTAGAGAGATAGAGATGGAAACTTTGATGAGTTTCATGATTAGCTAACGAGGGTGAGGGGATATTTTTAAAGTGAGGGAGGACAATCTTCAACTTGACACATGTCAAGGCATGTGTCATCCCTTTTTATTTTTATTTTTTGTTAATTATTTTATAATACCACATCACCTCATATTGTTATCTTATAATTTCACATCACCTCTTATCATTATTTCATAATGCCACATTATACCCTAATATCTTAATCAAATATTTCTCTTAAAAAACATTAAGTGGAAATGAAAGGTGTTGTAAAAGAGTGGTCCCATGGTGCATTAAGAACACAATGAACCATCACTCAAAATCATTTCTTTATGTTAGTATTTTGTTTTAGTTTTATATTATTATTATTATTATTATTTATTATTATTATTGTTGTGGTTGTTGTCGTTGTTGTTGTTGTTGTTGTTGTTGTCGTTGTCGTTGTCGTTGTCGTTGTCGTTGTCGTTGTCGTTGTCGTTGTCGTTGTCGTTGTCGTTGTCGTTGTCGTTGTCGTTGTCGTTGTCGTTGTCGTTGTCGTTGTCGTTGTCGTTGTCGTTGTCGTTGTCGTTGTCGTTGTCGTTGTCGTTGTCGTTGTCGTTGTCGTTGTCGTTGTCGTTGTCGTTGTCGTTGTCGTTGTCGTTGTCGTTGTTGTTGTTGTTATTGTTGTTGTTGTTGTTGTTATTATTTTATTGCATTTATTACTATTATTATTGTTAATATTATTATTATTCCGTTTCAGAAAAATTAGGGTCATCACACTGCTTCTCATTCTTCTTAATGCAGATCTTAGCTTGATATCCACATTTTGTGCGGGGGCGAGCATTTTCACTCCCATCATACATCTCACTACGAAAATCTTGCCTACAACATTGTATAATCTGACCACTTTTTCCACCATATTTCCATATGGTCCTTCCCTTTCTTATACCAAACCCTACCAATTTTGCGTACTTATTTTAATAATCATAAGCTTCATCTTCATCAGTAAATGTCATTCTTATTGCCGGTTCGATAATTGCACCTCTTGCTAAGGCTGCCTCTGCATCTATAAGTATAAGATCTCCTTCCCCATCTATTACAACTATATCCTCGTCAAATGGATAATCATGGCAAGCTTCATCTACCATAGCCTAAGCACCACACTTGTGCCCATTTTTTGAACTAGTAATATTGACAGGAGAGGAAGGAGATACTGATGTTGAGGCGTCTATGACACATGTATAGTATACCTGTTCGGTTTATATAGTTAACAATGAGAAGTAAATTGGAGAACCTATAAATATGACAGAAGAATCATACTTCAAAAAAACAAAATCCTTCATGGATTCTATAAATTAAAAATATTAAATACAAATACTCCAAAAATTAAAAAGAATAAACGAGAACCATTGTGCATTCTCAAAATCTAGAAATTTGGGTCAAACATATGTATGATAAGCGACTATAAACTTCAAAAGATGGCATAGTAACAACTACTTCACTTTTTCATAAATAGAATATACAAAACAAAGAGAACTAGTTACAAACAGTGCAACCAAATATGAATTCTCAACATCTTGATGCAACTAAAAAACAGCAATAAGTTAATACTTCCAAATTTTAAAAAACATAGAATTTCAAATATTTGGGGGAAAATAAAAAATAAAAAATAACCCATCCTTTTTTTCGTTATTATCATAGTTGTCCATTTTGGGATGTGATTTGTCATAATTTTTTATTTACAAATTTATTCATTGATTTACAAAAAAAAAAAAACCATATATGAAATCACATTTCAGCAGGGATTTTTTTATTTTACTCAGAAAATAAAATTTCAAACTCAAAGTTATAATTTTTATAGTGATTTATAGAATATAAATCACACATTTCAACAATATAGAAATTCAAATATTCGGGGAAAATAAGTAATAGAAAATAAGTGATGCGATAATCCTTTTTTTGGTTATTATAATCTTTGTCCATTTTGGTATGTGATTTTGTCATAGTTTTTTATTTACAAATTTATTTATTGATTTACAAAAACAACAAATAAACCATATATGCTGAGGGAAAAATGAATTGAAATTTCAACAGGAATTTTTATGATTTTACTCAGAAAACGAAATTTCCAAATCAAAGTTAGGCTTTTTCTGGTGATTTACATGCTATAAATCGAAGAAATTGTTTGTTACTCGACGATTTCGGTACCCTAATTATGAGTCATCTAGGGTTGGGTTTTTCTCAGCATGCTACCTCCTTGAAATGCCAGCATCCACAACGAGCTGACTAGAGAGAATGAGGAGGGAGAACGGTAGAAATTTAGAGAGAGAGGACGCAGAGCATCTGTAGTCACCTGGAGAGACGATGGCAAGTGAGAGAGAGCATGCTTCTAAGTGAAGCTCTCTAATTCGCAGAGCACACAGGAGGAGGGGGTATGGCTGAAATTTGTTGGGGTTTGAAGCTTTTCAACCAATCAGGGCTTTCGTGCGAGAGGGATTTTAAAGAAAATCAGAGCTCTACGTTTCATTTAATTTCAACGAATGGGGCAAAAAAGGAGGCGAAAACACTATTCCCTATCACCTATATATATATATATATATATATATATATATATATATATATATGAGAAAAGTTTATATAGAGCCGAGGCTCTAAACAATCAAAGTTGAGCCTACCTAAAAACTTTTACTAGAAGAGGTTGTTTTGATGCCCAAATATCTTCAAATTGATCATCTCGACATCAAGAAGTATGAACATGAGAAAAAAATCAATTTCAAGTTTTGGACATAGTATATTTTGTAACGAATTTTTGGACCATCAATTTTTAGGATTTTCGAGTTTTCATAGATCTGTTGATCTACACTATTTTTGAAGTTTAAACTTTATAAATAAATATAAAAATATATTTTAAGGCTTTCACAAAGATTTCCAATATTGAAACCGCATTTCTTGACATTATTTGAAGGTAGGCTCTAATTTGATTGTTTAGAGCCTACGCTCTATACAAACCACACCCTATATATATATAAGACTTTCCAATGCCTATATGAACAGTAATTTTGACTACCCTTACCACCATCCAAAGTTCATCGCACGATCACGATTGTCTAGTAGTGTTTCATTTTTCATTTTTCATTTTTCATTTTTTTCTATACTTCGGAATAAACTGAAATTTGGAGCGTATGTTCATCTAAGTGAGGTGCACCTAATAAAAATAGAAAACAAATAATTTGTGAAAACAAAATTGACCAAAATATCCCTGAATTGTTTTGAGGGTATTTTGGTCGATTTATTTCATGTAAAATACTTTTTTTATATTTTCTATAGATTAGCCTATTTTTTATGAGAAAAAGCTCCAAATTTTATATTATTATGATTTGTAAATAAAAAAATAAAAAATAAAAAATAAAATACTACCGGACAATCGTTCCCATGTGATGAACTTTGGACTGTAATGACGGTAGGTAAAATCATTGTTCATTTTCACCCATAGGAATTTTGTATCTATATATATATATATATATATACGTCCACGAGCTGACTGCTACAGTAAACGCCCATGGCCTAGATTGAATCTAAGCTGATATGATGGTCACGACCTCATTTCGTATTTTAATTTTCATGTTTTTTCTACAAATCCAAATCACCTGACATTTGGAGCGTTCATTCTTATCATCATGGCGCACCTAATAAAAATATATTAAAAAACAAATTCATAAAATATAAATTAATCAAAATACTCTCAAAATGTTTCGAGGGTATTTTGGTAAATTTATATTTTATGAAATATTTTTTATATATTTTTATTATATTCTAATATTTTTGAAGAATAGACATCTCAAATTTCAAGTTATTTGGATTTGTAAAAAAAAAATAGAAATTTAAATATGAAATAAAATCATGACCGTCAGATCTGCCCAGATTCAATCTGGCTGTGGATGTTTACTGTAGCAGTCAGCCCAAAGACTAATAGGATCTTTTTCCATATATATATATATATGAAAAAATATTCTTGATGGTTCTTGAAAGCTCCTTGGAAAGATCTAAGCACTAGGGTAGTAAGTCAATGGTGTTGGGTTCAAGAGTGTGATGTGTGGTTTGGGATAAGATAAAGAGTACGGTTAGGATGGGTTAGAGGGGGTATGGTCTAAGGTATAGGGTGGTCTATGGTCCAAAGTGGAGTAGAGAAGGTAGTCAATGGTGTATGGTGGTTTACGGTATAAGATGAACTGAGGAAGGTAGTCTACGATGTAGAGTAGTTTGTGGTCTAGGGTGTATTGGAGAGGGCAGTCTAAGGTATAGAGATTTTGTAGTCCAAGGGTATGCTTTCATAAAAAAAATATTTCTCTCTCTTCTCTTGGTTGGGCACAATTTAATTAATTTCACTCTAATACTGCCAACAATTGCCAACCTTTTACAAATGGTAAGCTTCTAGCATATATAGAGGTGCCCCTTGAACAAGGTTGTAATTGTCTAAAAATATAAATTACGTGACTAAAAGTAAATCCTAAAATTATAAGAAAATGATCATTTTTTACTTTCAAAAAGTATGAAACTGACCAAATAGTCACTCCAAAAGGGACTCTTTCTCTTGCCTATGGTTCGAGCACTTTTTTCTTCCGATTCGGTACCGTTTCGGGCGATCAAACATCGTAGATACATAGATCGTTCCTAGCCAATCATTTTAATATATGGTCAATCATTTTAATATATGGTTTGTGAGTTGAAACCAAGTTTTGATCATGGTTACAAATTCCAGCCAAGCCCATTAAACTTGAGTTCTTGCTTCATAGATCTAGCCCCTTCCGTTGCATCTTTGATCTTTTTCTTGGTCACAAATCGAATGAGAAACCTTTGTGATTGTTTTGCAACATAAATTACTCGATGTGGACCTCATTTGGTCACTTATATGATATATGAAGGTCATCAAAAAATGGTGTTTCGACAACCAATACGATGTCTTCCCAGCCTTGATCTTGAGCAAATCTTATCTCAAATCAAAGCCCTTTGTGTCACGGTCGCAACAAACTCATTTTCGAGGTCATTTGACCTCGGGGCTTTAAGAAACATCTATGGGAGAGAGGGGATGTCTTGCTTATAAAAATCTTCATTTTGAGATTTTCGATCAAACTTCTCTCTAAAATTTCTTCCATCTCGGGTGTCATGTTGTCCTATACCAGATGTCAAAATATGTGTCTCGATGAGACGAACGATATACTAAAATTTGGGATCGATCGGCCTCAAGACAAAGAAGATATGGCCTTTGCAAGAAACCCTATTTTTGTTAACCATGGTTTCTATAAATGGGAACTAGTTCATAGTAGCTACGCATGAATAGTGTGAGGCCTACTCATTTTAGGAAAGTTGGACTTAAGAGGGTCTAATTGAGCTGAAATTTGGTATTCTGGAGTTTGGGGCCTTTTGAGTCTGTTGGTGGTGATCTGATGATCATCAAAAACCTTGACAATATAAATCTAGTTATGAGGTATTTTGTACATGTTAGAGAGCAACATTATAAATGAAACTTTCATCCTATTCTGTTATATTTTTTCCTGATCAAGATGAAACTTGATTGGCTTATTTGGGGTATCAAATGCCACCCTCATATTCCTTTTGGGGCCAGGATAACACATTTTCAAATCTCTTCAAAATTAAGCTTATTTGGTCACGGGGCTTCCGTAATCCATCGACATTTTTGTACCTGTAGGTCTAGTTCACAACCGTCTCGTCTTTTATTGGTATCGGGAATACAAGTGTATCAAAAATATCGTACAACAATAAACATCTTAACAAAATAGTTGGCCTATGTTAGTTGAGCTAAAAAAGCAATTTTTTTGATGTATCTTTGAAGTTTACTTTTTTGTGACTGATCATTAGAATTAAAGGAGTGTAGAGTTTAAAATTGTGATCAAACAAATAGCTCTAACATAGTTTTTTAATATAAATTTCTTTATATTACTATAGACCATTGTATAAAATCACTCCCCCCCCCCACACACACTCACACATACATACATATATATAGGATTGTATACAACGAGACCATTTACCTTTTGTACAGGAAGGTCACAATTACTTACACCTATCTGATGTGAAATCTAATAGTTTGGGTGTATCACAAAGTCCGAGAAAATTTCTTTTGAACTTTGACCTTGATCAATGAAATAAATGCAACCACCCAATTTTACATCCAATGGTCAAGATCAATTGTGACCACCTTGACTAAAGGTAAATGGCCTCATTATATTTCTTTTTGTATGCATGTGTGTGTGTGTGGTTTCTATAAGGCTTAAGCCTTATGGAGAAAAGAAAAGCCTCATATTAAAATCTCATTTGGAAAACATTTAGGGGAAATCTCTACGATGACTCTAACATTAATTTCCACAGTTGATAAGGAAATTTGTAGCTCAAAAGATGGTAGAGATCTCTCGGATCTGTAACACTTGAAAATGGACAATTTAGATAATGTGTCTAGTTTCAGGGCTTGAAATCCTAATTTGTTTCACATCAATAATGGTCAAGTTCGTGATGATCGATTTGAAAGTTTATTTATGTTGAATCTATAAAATTGTGTGAGATTTAATGTACAGGTTTGCTTTTTTTTCATAGGGCCTAGCCTTATTTTGATATATAGAAAAAGTTTACATAAGGTTGCAACCTTATATTACACACCTCAAACATTCAATAAAAAAGAGCGTTCCAAAGTTGAAAAACTTTCCAAATGATCATCTCAACCTTGAGCTATGTGGTATAAAGATAAAAAAGAATTTCAAGTCCTAAAATAATTCATCTTGTGACAATTTATCTAGACCATCAATTTTCAAGATTTTGAAGTGTCTACAGATCCGCTCAATTTGCACCATTCTTTTATTTTCAAATTCCACAATTAGGGTTAAACATAGATTTTGAAGTCAGCATAAGGTTTTCAACACAATAACTACATTTTCTGGCAAAATTTAGATGTTCACCTTACTTGTACAGTACAAATTATCCATATTTGATATTAAGAAATCCTGTAATTAGGGATACTTTGATATTCTTAACCCTCAAATAGTCCTTAACCAAATGATAATTGGTTCAGAACAGCTAAAAGTGCCCTTAATTATCCTGGCTGATCAGCATTGAATAGGGGCAATTTGGAAATGTTTTGACATTTTTTTTAGGATGCACTTGATTGATATAGAAATCCAAAAGAACACCCTTAGTTATAGTTGGTAATACTTTCATCCCTTAAGTGATACCGTAAGAAGTTTTGATCCCTTTATTAATATTGGGCACAGTTTTGGTGAGTCAACAACTCACCTATTATATAGCAGTACCTTGTCCATACAACCTTAATATCTAAGATGGATGTCAAAAAATGCTACATCTCCAAAAAGTTAAAATCGACATTGGACAAAGAAATTCAAAAAAATATATTTATATTTTTTGGAAAGGAAATTCCAAATAAGAAAATTGTTTCATGCACGCAGGACCGCATGACTACATATGCTATCCATAAGAGTGTAAAGCATCTATTTTAAAGATGGATGCAAGTAGTTGTTCCATCTAAAAATAATGGAAACTAATGGTCCAAATGTTTTCTTATTAGAATTATTATTTTTAGTTGTCAAAATTTACTTATATTTTTATATTCATGATCTCCATGTTAGAGATTACATGTCCTTAAAAATTAAGTCCAAAAATCCATCTCAAAAATAGATTAGTTAATAGGCCTGTATTTCTACATATGCGGGCTTGGCCGCATAGAAACCGGCTCCTTCCAAATATAGATCATTGTCATGGTTGAGATTATCGAATCCTAAAATTTTGGATCGAAAATTTATCTTTGAGATATATTTTGGAGGCAGACCGTATAAGAATAGGTGAGTCGGCGACTCGCCAAGGAAAAAGGACATGATTGTGAATGGTTGTATTTTATGCAAAAGGGAGGCTGAATCAGTTGAACATATTTTTCTCAAATGTCTTTATGTAAATAGGTATTAGCTTGGGTGGGTCTTAATAGTAATGCTCCTAGAGGGATTGATGATTTACTTGGGGATTGATTGAATGCAGGAATTAGTAAGAAAGGAAGGATTATCTGGAAAACTATAAGAGCTATGGTTGTTTGGGAAATATGGAAAGAAAGAAATAGGAGATGTTTTGAAAACAAGTCTTGTATTTGTAGAATTGATAGAAAAAATCAGAGTTTTGGTTGCTGAATTTTTTGTTATAAATAAGGAATTGTAGGGGGTATCTCGATTTGATATGATGTATAATATGAAGGAGGTAATAAAAGTGAAATCAATAAAGAAGGTGAGGATAGGTTTATGGCAATGCTCTATGTTCGAATGGGTGAAGTTGAATTTTGATGGTTGCTCTTTGGGAAATCTTGGACAGGAGGTGTAAAAGGAAAGTGCATATCGGGTACCAGGTTAATATAGAAAGTATATATTGCAATCATTATTTATGAGAATGGTTGATAGAGTATTTATACTTTAATATAAGCTTAGCTATGATTTAGGTATTTATGATTTAGTTTCTATTATTGTCATTTGTAATTTCTCTATAAGGCAAGGTTGTACATTCATACGATTAATGGACACAGAGTCTCTTTAGAGAAACCTAAGACTCTGCACATAGTATTAGAGCCAGATTCATCTTAGTTGTATCCATTCCTCGTCCCTGAAGTATTTTCGCCAATTTTCATGACGACTCTGTTGCTCACCCAGTCGGTGCAACTTCTATTGAGTCGTGCTTCGACTATCTGTTAAGTAGTATTTCGACTCTCTGATCTATCCTCTCTGCTGAGTCATGTTTTAACTCTCTAATCTGCTTTTTTGCCGAGTCGTGTTTCGACTCTCTGATTTATCTCTCTACCGAGTCATGTTTCGACTCTCTGGTCTATCTCTATGCCGAGTCGTGTTTCGACTCTCTGGTCTGTTTGATCTTTTCCAAGAGTTCCTGAAGCAATATGTTGTCGATGCTTATTGATTCGCCGCTGCTTTCAGTGCTTATTGATCAAGCAATCTGAGTATGCACCTGAAGGTCCAATTGCTCATTTCCGTAATTAGTGTTAGAACTCCCGCTGCTCTCTCTTGCATCTTGAGTTTGAGGGGGAGTGTGAAAGAAAGTGTATATTGTGTATCGGGTTAATATAGAAAGTATATATTGCAATCAGTATTTATGGGAACGGTTAATATAGTATTTGTACTTTATTATAAGTTTAGGTATGGTTTAGGTATCTATGATTCAGTTTCTATTATTGTTACTTTGTCTATAAAAGACAAACCTGTACATTCATATGATTAATGGATACTAAGTCTCGTTAGAGAAACCGAAGACTCCTCACAGGAGGTATAATTAGAGGTTGGGAAGGTAAAGTCCTTTTGAAATATTGTGGACCAGTAGGAACCATGACTGAAATGAGGCTGAAATCAGAGCTTTGTTACAAGGGCTTAAGTTGGTTAAAGAATTTCAAAGAGCTGTGGAGATAGAAGGAGATTTTATGAATATAGTCAAGTGGGTAAAGAAGAAGCTAATTATCCATGGAATTTCCAAAGTTAATATGAGGTTAAACATATTTACAGAGAGGCTTATAGGCTTTAAAAAAGAAGAGTATTAGAGAGCAGTTTAATTGTTGTAAGAGATGCAGTTTAATTTTCGTCTACTGTTTGTTTGCTTGTAATTGGTTTTGTTTTTTGTGTAAGCTCTGATGTAACTAATAGCAAGATTCTGCTGAATCTTGTTTACTGATGAATATATTAATATGTGACTTTTTTTCAAAAAACAATTTGGTATGAGTATGTTTTTTACAATAGTTACACAAAGACCACCCCAACCTGTGGCCTTTTTTGACATTTTGTAACATTGGACTGGTGGGAAATGCCGTAAGTTTTTTACCATTTCTACTTGGGCGTGTCCCATATTTACAACACTAAACAACTTTATTCTTCAAAGTGACTAGTGGTGGTCAACTCAACTTCCTAATATGTTTGGCATAAGAAAGACCGGGCTTATTATAAATAATTATTGTCATTTAAATTCTTACAATTTAATTCGTGTGATAGAATTTATGTAATGTAATTATTTTTTATTTTCTTTGTTGATATTTGTATTTGAATGTGGTTTAGTTTTCAATAAAATTTCATGAAATAGAATTTACAATAATAAAATTTTTCTATTATGAAATATTTAGCAGATAGAAATATTTAATTATTAAGATATTTTTTAATATAAGAAAAAGAATTTGTACTCTATCATTTTAGATATTTAATTTAAATTTTAATTGTATTTTATTCTTTTT
Source organism: Amborella trichopoda (assembly GCF_054954075.1). NCBI lineage: Eukaryota > Viridiplantae > Streptophyta > Magnoliopsida > Amborellales > Amborellaceae > Amborella > Amborella trichopoda. The sequence continues at coordinate 20,520,010 of NC_142347.1, read as the reverse complement.
TATTTTTCGAATTTTAGAATTGGAATATAAAACTATATATGGAATAGAATTCTAAAATAGAATAGAAATTTAGAAATAAGATGTTTGGAAATAAAAAAGTACAAAATCAAATAAAAGATAAAGGAAAATCTATTGAAAAATAAAATATATTACAATACAAATAACAATTACTATACTAAGAAATAAATAAAATTAATTACATAACATAAAGGGAAAGTTTATATATAGCCTAGGATCTAAACAATCAAATTAGAGCCTACCTTAAAATTTTCACGAGAAGATGTTGTTTAGATTCCCAAATATCATCAAATTGATTGATCATCTCGACATCAAGATTCATAGACATGAAAAACAAATGGATTTCAAGTTTTGGAAATAGTGTATCTTGTAAGCATTTTTGAACCGTCAATTTTCAAGCTTTTCAAGTTTTCATAGATCTGCTTGATATACACTATTTTTCAAGCTTTAAATTTTATAATCAAAGATGAAAATATATTTTAAGGCTATCACAAAAATTTTCAGTATGAAAACCATATTTCTTGACACTATTTGAAGGTGGGTTGTAATTGGATTGTTTAGAGCCTCAGCTCTATACAAATCGCACCCTTACATAAAGGGTGCGGTTTGTATAGAGCCTAAGCTTTGAACAATCAAATTAGAGCCTACCTTCAAATAGTATCGAGAAATGTAGTTTCAATACTGAAAATCGTTGTGGTAGTCTTAAAATATATTTTCATCGTTATTTATAAATCTTAAAGCTTAAAAAATGGTGTAGATTGGCAAATCTATGAAAATTTGAAAATCTTGAAAATTGATAGTCCAAAAATGCGTTATAAAATTCACTATTTCCAAAATTTGAAATCCTTTTTTTTTTATCAATTCGATGATATTTGGGGATCAAAACAACCTCATTTAGTGAAATGTTTTAGGTAGGCTCAAATTTGATTGTTTAGAGCCTTGGCTCTGTATAAACTTTTCCCTTACATAAATTCTATTACACAAATTAAATGGTAAGAATTTAAATAATAATAATTACTTATAATAAGTCAATTATTTTGTGCGCCAGATAGCTTAGGAAGTTGAATTGTTTGAAATTACAAACACCAAACAATACAGGTGCTTGGTTTTTCTAAAAGGAAACAGGCCTTGAGTAAGAGAAATTTTTTACCAGTTGACTTGTCGGATACTGTAAACACCAAAACAAATGACTAAAATCGTAGGATTTCCTCTTGTCATGTCAGACAGGTGCACAATTCTAGAAAAATTAAAAAATAAAAAAATAAAAAGAAAGAAAAGGCCAACTGTTGGGGTGGCCTCTGCACAATTGTTACAAAAAAAGCGCTGACCAATTAGCGCCGGGCTCTTTTCCCAAGCCTCTGTCGTACGTAATTTTTTTTCTAATTCCGAAGGATATACCGTTTTGAAAAACTTCTGCTCTGTGGCATTGAAGAAACAACTAAAATCAAAAGATAAAACGTACCGGGAGAAAGAGATTTAGTAGGAGAATATTTTTTTTTTAGTTCATATTGAAATCCAGAGACAAAAAATTGTGAATTGAATTCATTGAATCATCACAATGAGAAACAGGTGATATAATGTACATACTTTCTTCTTCCTCTTTCAATTCTTGGAAGAAAGACCCCATACTCACAAAACTCGCAGGATTAGCACCCGAAACTGAGGGCTGATCCTCTGCAACAACTCTAGATGTCGAAGAATCAGACCCTCCTTCTTGTTCCTGTGATTCTTTAATTTCTCGTCTCTTGACATCGATCCAGTGAACTGATGAGAAAGACCAATTGGGTCTTCTCTGAGAAGAGCTGGCCAAACGCCGAATCCGATCAAAGGTAGAAATTCTCTCTCCTCTGTTTCCTTTTCCGTGCTCCCGATCGCAGTAGCAATCCCAATCGCAAGAAGAAGCCAGACTCGAACACCACAAATCGCAATCAAGAACACTCCTTGGAGTCTCAATTGTGGTGTTTTCTCTCTCTACTTTGACATCCACAAATGGGTGCTGAAGCAATTGAGCAGCAGTCCATCTTTTCTCAGGGTCCCTAAACAAACATTTCCCCAGAAAATCTCTGGCCTTCTCCGACAAGTCCAGAGGAACCTCCGGTCCTTCGTCACCGTATCCAATTCGTAATAGAAGAGAGCAAAGATCGTCGACTTCACGCCATGGCTGCTTCCCAGTAAGCATCTCCAAAACTGTGCACCCAAACGCCCAAATATCAGATGCCTCGTCCTGTCGTTTGGCCCGGACAGTTTCCGGTGACATGTATAAGGGCGTTCCTCGAATGGACAGAAACGAATGGCAATAATCTTTGGGCTTTGCAAGACCCAAATCGATAATTTTCGCAAAACATGACGATGACGATGATGATGACGACAAGAGAATATTATGAGGCTTGATATCACAGTGAACAAAACCAGCATCATGTATGCAGAGAATGCCTTGTAAGATGCCTCGCGCATGGGTCTGTGCCTCCAATTCGCTCAATCCATGTCCTCTTGATTGAATCAGATTCAGTAAGCTGCCACCGGGGACATACTCAAGGAAGAGATTGTAGGCATCGGCTCGTTGCTCGTGGGCGAAGCACCGGACCACGTGCGGCGAGTCGAGGCATGCCAGGACACGCTGCTCGTTTTGCAGTGACCACGAAGAAGCGAACGGTGCCGTTTTCACGGCGACCGTTTGGATTTCTGAACGAGTGTGGAGGGTGCCTAGGCTCACTGTGCCAAAGCTGCCCTGGCCAATACATGCCCCTTTCTCCCATTCCATCTCTCTCTGCACTTTCTCTCTCTAAAGCTCCATCTCTCTCTGCACTTCCTCTCTCTAAAGCTCCATCTCTCTCTGCACTTCCTCTCTCTAAAGCTCCATCTCTCTCTGCACTTCCTCTCTCTAAAGCTCCATCTCTCTCTGCACTTCCTCTCTCTAAAGCTTCACTTCTTGAAATTGTTCACTTACATTGTGAATGCACTCTCTCTCTTATATATATATATATATATATAAACGTGTGTGTCGTTGTCTCCAATGGGATGTGAGATACGTTGTGGTTCTTCTCGCTCCTCCATTATAGAGAGACAGAGGAGGGAAACAGCACGTGGTCGGCGTGAGAGAGTTAGAATGAAACACGTGATCGCGTTTCTCTCTCTAAGTTAAAGAGGCATTCTCTCTCTAACTTCTTGGTTGGCTGGCTGTCAAAAGCGCCACCTTTCCTCTTCGCTTCCTCCTCCAACAAACCTTATTTGCCGTGATATTATCCTGATTCTGCGGTTTATTTTCGATTTTACAACATAATTAACCATTTTTAGTATGGCTGTGGTTTCTATAAGGTTGCAACCTGGAGAGAACCTCCAAATTTTATCATAATATGTAATTTTGGTAAAAAAAATTGTTAGAATTCACTCAAAATATATTTTTATATCTAATTATAAAATTTTAAACTAAAAACAAATTATTAAAATCAAGTAGATCTATAAACATATTGAAAATTTTTGAAAATTGACGGTCTATGTAATGTATTGTAAGATGCACTATTTATGAGACTCAAAAAAAAAAAAAAAGTTTTTTCATATTCATATATCTTGATGTTGAGATGATTAATCGGAGGATTTTTCAACAGTGAAACAACCTTTTTCAATGGATTTTTAGGTACATTTATAATTTTACATTTTAAGGTTACAACCTTATATAAACATTTCCATAAAAGAAAAACCTACTATACATCCCTAATCATATGTTTTACGAGGAATTATATATTTTTTTCTAAATTCTCTATCTCTCAACTGTCCTATTTGAATAGATGGCTAGGATGGCTTCAAATGTCAAAAATGAGTCAGTTACTATATGATCTAATGTATTAGAGTATTTTATTCTTAATTTTTTATAAATTATATGAAGATGAAATTTGGTACGTGTCAGCATCTCAATGTAACACACTTAAAATGATATCAAAAAATATGAAACTTTTAAGGGCATTTTAGCTATTTTATTTTATGGAGAATATTTTTTAATATTTTTTCTATTGAGAGTTTAAGAGAGGAAGGGATGCCTCAAATTTTATGTGAAAATGTTTTGTAGAAAAATTGTACATGCGTGACATTGTGATTAGGGCTTTCAACCTTCGCTTCAAATTGGATATCTGGTTGATAGGAAATGTAAAAAAATATATATGGGTGGAAAAATGTAGTAAGTTTTATACAATTCTAGACATAAATACCCTGAAACTTTTGTAAATGATAAAGTTAATGTAAACCAAATTAAAATATAAACAACCACCGTCCAATTTCATAGTTATTCATTTGCATGTACGTTATTAGTTATTGCAATTTCTCTCCTCTTTATTCCAAATTGCTCCTCATGTACCTTGTTGAGAATTTTGACCAGCATTTTTTGTGGGTAAGTATTTGACCAGTAATGTAGTGATATATCTTTTCATAGTCAAAAAAGTGATTTTTCTTTCAAATTTCGTACATAATTTTTTTTTGACAAAAAAATTTCATACATAATTTTTCAACGAGAGCATTTAACCATGATAATAATACTAAATCTTAAAATACAAGGTGCACAAGTTGGGGCAGAAATTAAAAACAAAACACTATCGGATGTAGGATCTGACGTTCAAGAGTCAACTACAATGTGACTCAAGTCATCTAAGCCATCTATTCAGATCTGCCTTCTAAAAGCATGATTTACATAACCTTTATATGTAGGTGGGATATTATGTTGAGCTTTTTGTTAATGATAAGTCATAAAATACAAGATTGTATACTTCTTTTTTTCTTTTTTTTTTCTTTTTTTTTTTTTTTAAGCACTGGTAGAATTTTATGCTTTTCTATTAAGAGTGCGGTTTGTATAGAGCCAACGCTCTAAACAATCAAATTAGAGCCCACCCTCACATAGCGTTGAAAAATATGGTTTCAATATTGAAAAGTTTTGTGACAGCTTTAAATTATATTTTTATCTTTAATCATAAAATTTAAAGCTTCAAAAAAATTTAAAAATCTTGAAAATTGACTGTTTAAAAATGCATTATAAGATGTATTATTTTCTAAATCCATTTTTTTTTCATGTCCTATTATAGGGATAACTTGTGCTATGACTTTTTGTAATAGTTAAAACTTTTGCCTCTTTAATAGCGACTTGGGCACGTTTGTGTCATGAAACGAACCGTTCACATGGTAGAAGCTAGGAAACAAATGACACGTGTTGTACCCTCCTTTGAATAGACTTTTCCGGATCACACACAAGCGAGAGGAGCCCACACAAATTTAAGCGAATCTGCACCACCCAGCATTCGTTTAGCCGGTGTCGTAGTTCACATTCAAAGTCTACTGTAATGTTTTATTTATGTGACTTTTTTTTTTGTCTTTTCTGGAAGAATATCACTGAACGGGTCGAATTATTTTACAATGTCATTAATGGTTCAGAATATCATATTTGTCACTGTATGGTTAAATTTTATTTTAAAAAAGTATATTTTCGAAAAAGTTAAAATTTCTCAAATTGTCCTTCTTCAGGTTTGGCAACCGTGAATAATTAGGGAGATTTTGGAAATTTAAGTCACCTAAAGAGTTCAAGTGAAAATACAAATATATCCTAAGTTGTTCTAGGTTAGGAGTATTGATCTAACCAAGTGACAAAAAGGCCTTTGGTTCTATATTGGTAACCCTGAAAAATTAGGGTATTTTTTTTTATCATTTTTTTAGTTCTATTTTCCTAATTTTGAGCAATAATGATTATTTTTGTGATTTAGATCAAGCAACTTAAGTGGGTCATACTCATGATGGTTCAAGATCCTAATGTTTGGGGTTTTCTATTTCTTTCTACAAATTTTAATATAAAAAAATTAGTTTTTGGGTATTTGGTCTTTTATCTATTTAAGTTAGGTAGTTTTTTTTTTTTGTTGTTGTAAAAACTTGAAGGGTGGTGTCAGAATTTTAATTTTAAGTAGATGAGGGATGGGTCTTATTGTGGTTAATAGGGTTTAGGTTTCAGTGAAAAATATGTAGTGTTGGTCAAGTAAAAGGCCAACAAGAAGAATTTATATTTATTTTAGGTCTTATGAGAAAATTTTGAAGGTAGGTTGCCTATAGACCCAGAGAGATGGTATAATCTCTCAACCTCTTTTCTAATTTTATTTTTATGATTTGCAATATATTTGCTTACTCCTTTTTCTTGTATTAATTGCCATTAGAATTAAGAAGATCCATCCATCACAATGTCGTCAAAGTCAGCATTTGCAATTGAGGGTATACTTTAAGAAGGTTGTGAATCAATAAATTAACAAGCGCATGAATTAGCAAATTAAAGATGGCATAATCAACAGGTTATAGAGTATTTTTTAGTCCAGACAGGTGATAGATTGGTGAAATGAAATCCGTGATTGCAATGATTATCCATCATCTAGTGGAAGTTGATCCCAATCCTCTATAGTGTTGGCACCAAATTCTCATACTAGGGAGTAATCATGCTCCACGAGCAGGCAAATCTCATGCATAATCAATAAACTTGGAGGCAAGAATCACAAATGTGGGGCATCCACTAGATCCCAGTGTTTAAGATCGATCTTCCCAAGTTTTATGATATGCTCCACATTAAGATTTTTATTAATTGGTTGAGTTGAATTGAAATTTCTTTAATTGCAGTTCCTTGCCTCAAGACTACATTCAAGTCCTTCTACAAGTTACACATTAAGTGTATAATTAATTAGTTGAATGAAGAAGACAAAGTACCCAAGCGAATGGCGACTCCACCAACTTTTTAAATAGCCATTCAAAGATGCAATGAACACTACAAGCTTCAAGTTGAGCTTCTCTCAATCTCAGGAGAATGATGTAGTTGGATTTTATTTTATTTTTTACTAATTCTTTTATATAACAATATTAGGTTTAGGTTATATGGTAGTTTATTATTTAAGTTAGTCTATTTATGCCTTTTTCACTTGTAGATAATTGAAGGTTAGATTAAGAAAGTTTAATTTGAAATAGATGAAGGTCATGATTTAATTGCAGTTTAGGGTTTCAGATTTTAGGTTTTTCTTTTAGAAATATGTAATTGTTGGATAAGATAAAGTAGAGAAGACTAATATAATTTAGGTCTTATGAGAAAAAACCTTTTGAGAGGCTTCCTTGCAGTCGCTATCACCTATTTTTTATTTTATTTTTAATTGTTTACAATTTATTTTTTCTCTCTTCTTCCCAAATCAATTGGTATCAAAGCTAATAAGATTTATCCATCACAGTACCATCAAAGTCAGCCTTTGCAAGCGAGGATATATTGCCACATCTCATGGGATTGTGAATTACGATGTATGGAGCGTTTGTGATCTTAGTATTAAGGTTGATCTCCCCGAGTTTCTTGGTGAGTTCCACATTGAGGGTTTTATTAACTAACTGAGTGCAATTGAAACTTTATTTGAATCGAGTGATTTGGCAAAAGAGTGTCTACATGTGAATCCAAGACTGACTACGATCCGTCTGAGATCATGGGTCAACTTAGTTATTTAAAATGAGTCGATAGAAGATGGATCCCTTAAAATTCAGATATACATAGAAATTAGCCTTAAAAGGCTTATTCTTTATGGGATTGTCTACAAAGAGACCATTTATCTTTTGTACATGGAGGCAACAATCATTCCCACTTATTAGATGTCAAATTGGATGGTTTGGGGTGAGTCACGAATTCCGAGAATTTATGTTTTGGAATTTTGTGTCTATTCAATAACACACTTACAACCATCCATTTTGAAATTTAAGGGACAAGAATGATTGTGACCTCCATATACAAAAAGATAAATGGTCTCCTTGTAGACAATCTCATTCTTTATAAATCCACAGTAGAGCCAGCTTAGGTAGTGTGAAATACAAAATAAACACAGAAAACAAAGGAAATATCAAAAAAAAATAGCACAAGAATAGATCTACTGAAGCAAATAAAATAAATAATGAAGTAAACAAAATGATGAAGAAAAATAAAAGCTGAAAAAATAATAATGAAAATAACAAAGGAAGATAGGAATAACATATTCAATGATTTTGAAAATAAAGCTAAATAACTAAAGAAAATAATAAAGCATAGAAAATAATAATGGGAAATAAGGGAAAAAGAGGAGAAGAATCTAGAAGTCAGGCCCTCAGCCCTAGCACCTAGAGTTGGGCCCAGATCAGACAACAAAGATGAGTCCTTCCTCATTGATCTTCAAGTTGATGAACTTGATCAAATGAAAGTACTATAGGTAAGAGTCAGATGCTTAGGAACTTCACATCTAGAGCTTTCAATCACTGCAATAGGGTGATTTTAGTCTTTGAAGTTGGCAGAAGTAGGATCTTAGAGTTAGGGTTTAGATAGCCTATGCTAGGGTTGGGAGGATGTTGGCTTTTAATGACTGAGAGTAGGGTTAGAGTTTATGTTCGGGTCTTTCCCCATTGGAATGGCTTGAAATTTGATATACATAGGGCAAAATACACTCTAAAATAGCAAAGCAGTGGTTTGAACCAACATAGAGGTACCTCGCAATTCACACTGCATTTTCCAACACAAGCCTTCTACCCTCCACACCACATATTGCCTGTGACTCCATCTCAATTCCAAACCTTGATAATTTTGACTAGAATGTCAAGCTAAGTCTAATGGTGGTGGTTTGATCGAATTTGGAAGTCTCTAGAGGGTCGCGATGCGCACTTGCTCCTTTTCAAATTAATAGAAATTGCCTAATCTAAAAATTTGGCTTCCTAATTGGGGATTCTACAATTGTTGACCTGCCTATCTTGAGAGTTTAAGCTATCTAGCTTATAAACATGAAGTATTCATGATCCATGGAATTTTTATGAATATACATGTTTCATAAATTCAAATATGAAGATATTTGGCTTCTTAAAATAGGAAGTTTTGGATCTAAAGCATATTTTGGACATATCCTAGGGTTGGACTATGGTTTGGGCAATGATTATGGCTAAGTGTGTCATATGGTGTTTTGGGATAGTATGTTCAATAGGGGTGGCAACAGGTCTGGTATGGGTCTGGGTCTGGTTGGGATAGTATGTTCAATAGGGGTGGCAACAGGTCTGGTATGGGTCAGGTCCGGCTAGACCAGGACCCAAACCCGCATAGCATTCAAGTCCAAGTTTTGGACACCCATACTTGTACACGTTGGGTCCCGAGTCTGGTCGGCTCCATTGCCACCCTCATTATGTGCTTTCTTTTTTTTTCCATTCATTTTATCATTATATAATCATATTATTAACAACAAGGTCACCATCACCCGTCAATAGATTTCAAGTTTGTTTGATTTGTCATTTAATAGCTAAAGATGACTATGAGTTCTTATTGTACACGATCCTCATTGCACCCAAACGACCCCGAACCGAATAGTGTTCGGGTCAAGGTTTTGGGCCCAGACCCGACCCGTCGAGTTAAAAAAGTTAGACCCATACCCAGACCCATGTCGGGTATACCTAGCGGGTCCCAAGTCGGTTGCCACTCAAGGAATAAGAACTCATAAATTAAATTAAATTCTAGTGGACATCTACAAGGAGCTCAAGAGAAAAATAAAGATCAAGCTTGACATTCCAGAGTTCCACCATAACTTTCACATGAAATGTTTGATGAATTTGTTCATTGAAAAAAGAAAATATCCATGCAAATGGTGGACCTCTATCACCAACTGCTCCAAGAGCTTTTGAAGGATGTGATGAATATAACAAGCTTGAAGTTGAGATTATCTTAATCCCGAGAGAATGACATAGTGGGTGTTTTTCTCATTTTATTTTACCATTCTCTAGATATTAAAATTAGGTTTAGATTGAATGACCTTTTATTTATTTCAGTTTGGTGATTTATTTCTTTTCTAATATTACAAGAATTGAGGTTGTAGTGGGAAGTTTAATTTTAAATAGAAGAAGGGTTAGGATTTAATTGTAGTTCGGGTTTTCAGGTTTTAAGTGTCTTTTTTTAATCCTTTAGTAATGTAAGGGTCTGACAATAAATAGTAGGGAATCATAGTTCATTTTGGATCGACATGAAATTTTTCTTTTGTGGACTCCGCTGCGGATTCAACGAGGTGGTATATTTTACCATCCTATTTTTAATTTATTTTCTATAATTTATAGTTTTTTATTTCCTTTCTCAAATTCATGATTTATAGCCCTAAATAAAGCTAATTTGGAAATTTTTATAACAAATATATGGTGTATAAACCATTATAAAATAAAATTCGAAATGTAAACCTTATAGGTTATAAATGGGGGTTTCACCCATTAATGATTGTATAAGATAACAACAGCCTTTGTATAATTTTTTTCTTTTTCTTAGGGTGAGGTCAGCATAATGCCTAGGCTTTTACTTTAAAAGATAATGCCACATTGTGATTCCACACAAATTTAGTTTCTACGTCTAAAATTTCTATGATGGCTCCCTTAAAATCGCACCAAAAAAGGTATTCTTGGCATTGGGGCTGGCAAAGACCTTGCCCGACCCTATTTGTTTGAGGGTTGGCCCAAGCCCAGTCCTGGCCCTATCTGGGCTGAGCCTGGTCGGGACCGACCTAAGTAAAACTAAAGAAAAACAATTGCAAAAAATGATGAAGAATTAAGGGTTGGGCCAGGCTTGGCAATAAATATAGTTTTCAAATGTAATTTAATCCTAATTTTTATATAGTATATAATCTTTAATATGGAGATCATGAATATGAAAAAATAAATAAATATAAAAAAATTTAAAACTAGAAATAATAATTATATTAAAAAAACATTTGAAACGTTAGTTACAATTGTTTTTAGATGGGCCACCTATTTGTATCCATCTTTAAAATGGATGCTTTCTACCTTTGGATCGCATATTGTAGCCCCTAAAATTTTATACACTCGTTTTTTCTCTAATAAGATAGAATCATTATTTTCTTCTTACATACGATTAGTCGCCCTCAAAGGATCCAACCACAAAGGGACAGAATCATTATTTCCTTCTTACATACGATTAGTCGCCCTCAAAGGATCCAACCACAAAGGGACAAATTTGGCATGTGAATGGATACACCTTCTTTAATAAGTAGAAAAAGTTTATTTAAGGTTTACACATTAAATTGTACAATTAAGGGGCACCTCAAAATTCTATTAGAAAAGAATATCTTGATATTAAAAAACTATCTCATTGATCATCGCGACATCGAGATGTATGGACGAAGAAAAAAAATCTCAAGTCTTAAAGTTAGTACATCTTACAACACATTATCTGGACCGTCTATTTTCAAAATTTTCACATTTTTTTAAATTTGTTTAATTTGATCTAATTTTAGAATATATAATTTTATAAATAAGAATGAAAATAGATTCTTGAGCCCTCCTAAAAAATTTAGACACTAAAATTGCACCTTATGACAAAGTTCCAAAGTTCATGGGTGGTGCACCTTACTTTGATTATTTAACATCGCAACCTTACGGAACCTTACCCATTAAGTAATAAGGTAGAGATATTTTGAATGTCTTCAAGTATACGAGTAGTCACTCAGAAGTTCTGACCACAAAGGGCAAAACGTAACTGGTGGATAGAAATGGTTCGTTAACTTTGCTAAGTCTCATTTCATTTGCTTGATCATTCATTTTATAGCTCATCGAAAAAGTGTAATTCAAGCATTAGAAAAACATTATAGCAATTATTTTAGCTTGAATATTATGATCATGTAAAAAAAAAAAAAAAAAGATTTCGAGCTTTAAAAATATAATTTTTTTAACAAATTATCTAGACCGTCAATTTCGCCCTAAGACTAAGTGTTCATAGATCCGCAATATCTGTATTATTTTTTGAGTTTCAAATTTCATTTTTGATATTGGAAATTGATTTTAGAGCTATCATATAGATTTTTGTTGCCAAAAATGCTTGTTGGACAAGGATTTGAGGTGAAACATTATTATGTTTTCATAAAGCATTAGACTTATGGAAACCTCATCCTTGATTAAAAGGTTGGGCATGAGCAGGGACATGCTTGGTTCCGATCCGGAAGCATTCAGTTTGGGGGTGTCCGATAAGGATGGGAAGAATTTTAATAAAAGATTTTATCAATTTTAGGCAATTTATCCATCCACATGATTTTAACATTTCACTGAGGCTGCATTTGATTGGTGGAAGACGTGGCTTACAAACTACAGCTTCTTCGACCATGGGATGCCACACAAGCCTCCACCAACATCATTTCTAACCAGTTTGGGAGCAACAATTTCCAAAATGGGGTCACACTTCCCGTAACGTTGGGAATTGGAGGTTGCAATGAGGCAACATAAGGAGAAATGGGAAAAACATTGATGGGCAACACGAGGAGTTAAAATTCTCCTCTTTTTAGATATGAAACTTATCACAAGACAATATTTGTTTCTTACTTATAAGGATTGGTGTGTATCTAGGGGTGGGAATGATTCACGTAGAGTCTAGAGCGGCTCTGACTTGGACCCAACCAGATTAGGTCTAAGTTAAATCCAGACCCGACCCAAACCCAGTTCTAGATCGGGTCAGGTCTGTGTCTATAAATAAGAAATATATAAAGAATTATATTCCAGACCAGATCTAACCCAACAAGATCCATACTAGACTAGGGCTTGAACGCAATCGGGTCAAAGTCAAGTGGACACAGACCCAACCCAGACAAGTCAGTGCTGCTTAAATTTCCCGTCTCTCTGTATCTCTCTCATATGCCTCTTAACTCTCAACGACGAAAAAAAATAGTCAAAGGGAACGAGGAGAAACATTCTCTTTAAGAATACTTTAATCTTCTATATCATATAATAGTACATTATATTAAAATTCATCATATAGTGTATAAAATATAATGAAATAATAGTAGATTATATAATATTATTATATTAAAATAAATAGTCATCATCATCGTTAAAACCTTTTTCTAACTAATTTGGGTCAGCTACACGAATCCGTGTGCACCATTCTGCTCTATTAAATGTCATACCCTCAGTGATATCATAAGTCCCCATATCTTTTCTCGCTACTTCTATCAATGTCCTTTTGAACCTACCCCTTGCTCTTTTTGAACTTTCTACTTCAATTAACTCATACCTCTTAACAAATGTTCTATTGAGTCTGCGCTACACATAACCCATCTACCTAAGTCTACTTTCTTTCATCTTATCGCCTATTGGCGTCAGACCTAAAGTGTATCCTTTCTTATCTTTCCACTCATTCATCTCAACATCTTCATCTCAGCTACATTTACTATGAGTATGTGGTTTCTTGAGCGTCTAACATTCTTCCCCATAAAGTAAAGCTGGTTTCACAGTTGTCCTACAGAACTTTCTCTTCAAGTTTCATTGGTATGTGGTAATCACATAAAATTTCAGTTGCACATGTCCACTTCGCCCACCCAGCTATAATTCTATATACGACATCTTTCTCAATCTCTTTATTTTTCTAGATTATCGATCCAAGATATTGAAAGTGAGCTCTTTTTTGTATTTCTTAGTCGTCAATCTTAACTACTTTCTCGTCTCTACTCCTATTATTACTAAACTTGCATTCATCCTTCTAAATTTCTAACTTTATGTTGATGCTGTTTCGAGGTCTCATTGATTAAAACTATGTCGTCCACGAGCAATATGTACCATGGGATCTCATCTTGTAGGTACTTTGTTAAGTCGTCCATAACTAAGACAAAGAGGTATGGGCTCAATACTGACCCATGATATAGACCTATTGTCATTGAAAACTCATTCATTTCTCCACTAGTTGTTTGTATACTACTTAGCGCTCGCTCGTACATATCTCTCACCAAGTCGATATAGTGTCTAGAGACTCCTTTATTTCTAATACCCACCAAATCGAATATCAAAGTACTCTATCATAAGTAATATATAGATCAATAAAGACTATGTGAATGTCTTTGTCTTCCACCCTAAACATATATTGTTGACCTCCTTGGCATAAAACCGTATTAGTTTTCAGATATACTTGTTTGTGCCTTAGTTGTTGCTCAATCACTCTCTCCTACAACTTCATAGTGTAGTTCATAAGTTTGATACCTCTATAGTTCAATAAATAATACATCTAAAATATTCAGTTCGGATCAATTTAGACCCCGACCTAACCCATTCGATCCAGAAAACAAGACCTAAACCCTGACCCGTGTCAGGTGGACCAGTTGGGTTGGTGGTCAACCTGACCCATTACCCACCCTATATGCATCTAGGTTCTCCAAATAAATTGTCCTCGAGATATAAGGAAACAAAAGATTGCAACAATATATTGCATTTAGAAATGCATAAGCACAACAAGATCTAGAGCACTAGCGTTACCTCTTTTGAAGATCTAGAGCACCAGCGTTGCCTCTTTTGAAAATTTAGTTAGGGCATACATGTCAACCTCACAAATAGTGTAAAAGCCTACAGAAAATGAAGAGTTCTCATATGAGAAGTGCTTGATAGAAATGCAGCTGTTGGAAGGCTTAAGTCAAAGTGAGCATGTGCAAGCAATAGATTTACTTGTTAATGAAGAGGTGGGCATCACATTTATGACTCTCGAAGGAGAACTTCGTTTGGATTGGATGCATTCTAAATGTCAAGGAGTAGAGTAGACATCTACTTTGTATTTTTAATTTTTTTTTGTATGGGGGCCTCTTAATTAGTGACTTGAAGAACTTCCTAATCTATGTATGACTTTTGGACCTAAATTTCTTTGGAATGTTATTGAACGTGGATTTGGCCTGTTGAAGAAAAGATTCCCTCTTTTGAAAGTGGCAACAATATATCCTTATAAAACACAAGTTAAGATAGTCATTGCTGCTTGCACTTTACACAATCATATCCGAACTATAACAGGTGGTGATGATTGGCTCTATGAGGAATATGATAGGGATCTTGCATGTGGTTCAGTTGAAGGAACAAATATTCAATATAAAGATATAAACCCTCAAGCTGATAAAAATGATGGCGATGAACTGCGAGATCATATTGCTAAAGCACTTTGGGATGACTATTGTGCTAACTGTTGAGTATAATATGGCACATAGATATAATTGATTGTAATCATGTTTTCCATTACTCTCTTTTGTGGCAAAATTTCCAATACTTCAAATTATAATATTAATTACTTGGGTTATCGTTCATGGGTTATGGAAATGGTGTGAAACTCTCATTTTTTTAAAATATAATTGTTCATTCTCCTCTTTATGCCCGTGGAATACTTTATAGTTTTCCAAATTATATGTTTATCAAACGCATGAAAGAACACAGTTAAAAATCAAGGTTGGTCAAACATTTTTATGTAATGAGAAAAATAAAGAAAAATATGAATTTAGAATTTATTGCAACGCATCCAAACAAACATATCTGGCAAATAAACATTTTTTCTCATATTTTAATAGACATCCAAATAGTCTACAACCTAATAAAATAAAACGATAATGTTTCTCAATTGAAGAAGAAAAGCTTCGTATTTTTTTCAACGTGAATATTTTTTTCTTTGACATCAAAACTGGGCCTAAGAGATTTATTCTTCGTACTCAACTTGGGCAATTTGTAAATCTCCCAAGTGTGCTCACCGCATATGCAACATCTAGTCTTGTGTAGCTCATAGCATACGTCAAACTAGTAGTTATCTTTGCATACTCAATTTGATAAAAGCATCTCTTTTCATTCTTCATCGACTTTATGTTTGGATCTATTGGTGTGAGAGCTGACATATACTCACCATGCTCAAAATTGTCAAGCATCGTCTTGACACAATTAGATTTAGTTAGAACCAATACCTCATCCTTTCTCACTATCTTGATATCTAGTATCACATTAGTAACTCATAGATCCTTCAAATCAAAGTTAGATGCGATGGCCCCAGTAGTTTCCTCCCTTGTTTTCAAGTTAGCATAAAAAATCATAATATCATCCACATACAGATATAATATGTCATGCATCAAGTTCATTTCTTTACTATGCACCCACTTGTATGCCTACAAGACAAAAATAAAATCCCATCTTGTATTTTGGCTTCGGATGAGATTATGCACTCTTATGTAACATGCACTTAGAGTACATTAGTAAGGGATGACTCGAGAGTATAAGAAAAGATGATTGTCTAGAGAATATGAATGACAATCTTTCCAAAGTGTGTGAGGTCTGAGTGCAAGGAAAATTAACCAAGAAGCCCCACGGGAAAACCAAAGAGAGACTAGTATTTTAAAGTTAATCCATGCCGATTTATGGGAACCAATGAGTATGACCACCGAGGGCCACATGAGGTATTTTATGACCTTCATTGATGACCATTCGCAATGTGGCCATATTTATCTCCTCTAGGATAAACATGAAGCCCTAAATAACTTTAAGAAATACAAAGCCAATGTGGAAAACCAAACCAGGTCCCAAATAAAATACTTAGGTCCAATACGGGGGTGTATAAGTTCCCATGTGGTTTAGAATTTCTATGTGAAGCATCACATTATTCACCAATAAATCATACCCTGTACACTCGAGTGAAATAGTGTTGTTGAGAGAAGGAATAGAGCCTTAGTTGAAAGGGTGAGAAGTATGTTGACGCATGACTGGTTAGGTGCCTCGATCTCGCCTCCCTGGATCTAGGTGATCGGGTGACATGTGTCTCGGGTTGGAAGACCCGGGATCTGAGATAGCTCTCTCGGGAACCTCGTTCAAAGAACAAGGGTAGGTGTCCAACTAGTGAGAGGAATTTTAACGTGAGGTGGGAACCAACCTAACCTGGGTTCGTGACTTACTCAGGCTGACTCACGCGGGCGCCCTTGTCACACCCCAAGAATTTACAATACTGTTATTCCTGAGATGTGACAGACAAAACATATATACATATATTGATAGGACAAATTTACAGTGGCAAGCTAGTACAACAACAGTATTTTCCAAGGTTGATCTTGACTAGCACTCAAAATGAATCCGCAGTTATCCTGAAAAAATGTTTACCATAGTTTGATGAGTTTGGCTACTCAGTAAGTGATCATCATAATCCTAAAAATAATCATGATTGAAAGATATCAATATTTTTCAAAATGAGATCTATTAACAGAAATGCATCAACAGTTTCACTTTCAATAAATGTATAATTAAGTATAATCCGAGTAATTGAAATGGTTATAACACTTTTAACGGCAGTACATAATTCAAAGGGTTTCACAAAATACCCTACTGGCGTCCCAAGTAGGTCACCTATATACCCCATCAGCGTCATGATGGGTCCACTTAATCCCTATCGGCGTCCCAGATAGGTCCACTTAATCCCTGCAGGTCCACTTATACCTCACCGGCGTACCGGATGAGTCCACTTAATCCCTACCGGCGTCCCAGATAGGTCCACTTATACCTCACCGGCGAACCGGATGAGTCCACTTGCATACTTAAATTATTTCTAAATCTCTTTAAACATTCGAAAGCAGCAATATCATTTACTCAACATATCACTGAAATCATTAATATGAATTTCACTTAAACCATTAATAACAGTCACTCTCTATAACATTTCAAAAATAACCAATCAAATATTTTGGGCTCAAATTTAGAAAGGTAGCAGTTTGTAAAGGCATTCTAGCATAATTGCCAATTTAATATGTATAGAAAAACTCTTATAAAAATTCAAGAATACGGAATTATCACAATTTATGGGATGTTAATTTGCAAATAAACATTTCACAACAATACTATAATCAATTGCAAAAATGTCAATTTTTAAATAATAAGGCAGTCATTTGCACATGAATTTTACAATGTCTAAATATTCAAAACAGTAGAAAGAAATATCACAATTTTACTAAAAGCAGAAATATCACATTTATTTCTAATAATTTGATAGTATCTAAAATTTTCTAACAATAGACAAGAAAAATAAATAAATTTATTTTTCTAATTTACAGCATTCAAAATTTCTAACATAGATAAAATATCACAATTTTTATTAAAAAGATTATTTTTCAAGATAATGGGGTCACGTGCGCATAAAATTTATCGCGCCTAAAATTCATGATAATAAGCATAAATAATTATTTCATTTTAATTTTAAAAAGAATGGATTATTTTTCGAGACAATGAGGTCACTTACACACAAAACTGATAAAATAAAGATCCTAGACGGAAATATCACTATTTATTAAAAATAAACTATTTTTCAGAAATACGTTGTCACTTACCCACAATTATTTGAGAGGGAGCTTCTGATAAAAAAATTCGGTTCGAGAGAGTAGTTCTCTGTGTTTCGACCAGAGAGAGAGAGATCTTAAAATTTTCTAGAGTGGGAGTGCTCACCTCCCCTATTTAAATTCTTATAACGTATTATTATAATATTTTATTACGCTCTACCTCATACCTGAGGTGTCGCGTTAAGCGTCTTCTTTTAACATACGAAAACCACGTCCGCTAAAGGACGTGGCGAGCAGCAGGCAGCTGGAGGTAAAAGCAACAGGCAAAAGCAAGCAAAAGCAAAAGTTTAAACCAAAGTAAAAAGTTTTGAAAATAGTGATGGTCCCCAAGGACCATCATACTCAATCAGACCATCACCTATTTAAAAGCATCTTTTCTCCTTTTTTTTTTTTTAAAAAAAAATTTTTAGGATTGTTACATTCTTCCCCCCTTAAAGAAATTTAGTCCTCTAAATTTGTGTACCTGATTATTGAAAAAGATTTTTAAATTTCCTAAGAATCTTAAACCTATTGCTCTGATACCATAATTGTCACACCCCAATAATTTACAATACTGTTATTCCTGAGATGTGACAGACAAAACATATATACATATATTGATAGGACAAATTTACAGTGGCGAGGTCTTACAAAGTAAACAAAGAAAGCTAGTACAACAACAGTATTTTCCAAGGTTGATCTTGACTAGCACTCAAAATGAATCCGTAGTTATCCTGAAAAAATGTTTACCATAGTTTGATGAGTTTGGCTACTCAGTAAGTGATCATCATAATCCTAAAAATAATCATGATTGAAAGATATCAATAGTTTCCAAAATGAGATCTATTAACAGAAATGCATCAACAGTTTCACTTTCAATAAATGTATAATTAAGTATAATCCGAGTAATTGAAATGCTTATAACACTTTTAACGACAGTACATAATTCAAAGGGTTTCACAAAATACCCTACTGGCGTCCCAAGTAGGTCACCTATATAACCCATCAGCGTCCTGATGGGTCCACTTAATCCCTATCGGCGTCCCAGATAGGTCCACTTAATCCCTGCAGGTCCACTTATACCTCACCGGCGTACCGAATGAGTCCACTTAATCCCTACCGGCGTCCCAGATAGGTCCACTTATACCTCACCGGCGAACCGGATGAGTCCACTTGCATACTTAAATTATTTCTAAATCTCTTTAAACATTCGAAAGCAGCAATATCATTTACTCAACATATCACTGAAATCATTAATATGAATTTCACTTAAACCATTAATAACAGTAACTCTCTATAACATTTCAAAAATAACCAATCAAATATTTTGGGCTCAAATTTAGAAAGGTAGCAGTTTGTAAAGGCATTCTAGCATAATTGCCAATTTAATATGTATAGAAAAACTCTTATAAAAATTCAAGAATACGGAATTATCACAATTTATGGGATGTTAATTTGCAAATAAACATTTCACAACAATACTATAATCAATTGCAAAAATGTCAATTTTTAAATAATAAGGCAGTCATTTGCAAATGAATTTTACAATGTCTAAATATTCAAAACAGTAGAAAGAAATATCACAATTTTACTAAAAGCAGAAATATCACATTTATTTCTAATAATTTGATAGTATCTAAAATTTTCTAACAATAGACAAGAAAAATAAATAAATTTATTTTTCTAATTTACAGCATTCAAAATTTCTAACATAAATAAAATATCACAATTTTTATTAAAAAGATTATTTTTCAAGATAATGGGGTCACGTGCGCATAAAATTTATCGCGCCTAAAATTCATGATAATAAGCATAAATAATTATTTCATTTTATTTTTAAAAAGAATGGATTATTTTTCGAGACAATGAGGTCACTTACACACAAAACTGATAAAATAAAGATCCTAGACGGAAATATCACTATTTATTAAAAATAGACTATTTTTCAGAAATACGTTGTCACTTACCCACAATTATTTGAGAGGGAGCTTCTGATAAAAAAATTCGGTTCGAGAGAGTAGTTCTCTGTGTTTCGACCAGAGAGAGAGAGATCTTAAAATTTTCTAGAGTGGGAGTGCTCACCTCCCCTATTTAAATTCTTATAACGTATTATTATAATATTTTATTACGCTCTACCTCATACCTGAGGTGTCGCGTTAAGCGTCTGCTTTTAACATACGAAAACCACGTCCGCTAAAGGACGTGGCGAGCAACAGGCAGCAGGAGGTAAAAGCAACAGGCAAAAGCAAGCAAAAGCAAAAGTTTAAACCAAAGTAAAAAGTTTTGAAAATAGTGATGGTCTCCAAGGACCATCATACTCAATCAGACCATCACCTATTTAAAAGCATCTTTTCTCCTTTTTTTTTTTTTAAAAAAAAATTTTTAAGATTGTTACATTCTTCCCCCCTTAAAGAAATTTAGTCCTCTAAATTTGTGTACCTGATTATTGAAAAAGATTTTTAAATTTCCTAAGAATCTTAAATCTATTGCTCTGATACCATAATTGTCACACCCCAATAATTTACAATACTGTTATTCCTGAGATGTGACAGACAAAATATATATACATATATTGATAGGACAAATTTACAGTGGCGAGGTCATACAAAGTAAACAAAGAAAGCTAGTACAACAACAGTATTTTCCAAGGTTGATCTTGACTAGCACTCAAAATGAATCCGCAGTTATTCTGAAAAAATGTTTACCATAGTTTGATGAGTTTGGCTACTCAGTAAGTGATCATCATAATCCTAAAAATAATCATGATTGAAAGATATCAATATTTTCCAAAATGAGATCTATTAACAGAAATGCATCAACAGTTTCACTTTCAATAAATGTATAATTAAGTATAATCCGAGTAATTGAAATGCTTATAACACTTTTAACGGCAGTACATAATTCAAAGGGTTTCACAAAATACCCTACTGACGTCCCAAGTAGGTCACCTATATACCCCATCAGCGTCCTGATGGGTCCACTTAATCCCTATCGGCGTCCCAGATAGGTCCACTTAATCCCTGCAGGTCCACTTATACCTCACCGGCGTACCGGATGAGTCCACTTAATCCCTACCGGCGTCCCAGATAGGTCCACTTATACCTCACCGGCGAACCGGATGAGTCCACTTGCATACTTAAATTATTTCTAAATCTCTTTAAACATTCGAAAGCAGCAATATCATTTACTCAACATATCACTGAAATCATTAATATGAATTTCACTTAAACCATTAATAACAGTCACTCTCTATAACATTTCAAAAATAACCAATCAAATATTTTGGGCTCAAATTTAGAAAGGTAGCAGTTTGTAAAGGCATTCTAGCATAATTGCCAATTTAATATGTATAGAAAAACTCTTATAAAAATTCAAGAATACGGAATTATCACAATTTATGGGATGTTAATTTGCAAATAAACATTTCACAACAATACTATAGTCAATTGCAAAAATGTCAATTTTTAAATAATAAGGCAGTCATTTGCACATGAATTTTACAATGTCTAAATATTCAAAACAGTAGAAAGAAATATCACAATTTTACTAAAAGCAGAAATATCACATTTATTTCTAATAATTTGATAGTATCTAAAATTTTCTAACAATAGACAAGAAAAATAAATAAATTTATTTTTCTAATTTACAGCATTCAAAATTTCTAACATAGATAAAATATCACAATTTTTATTAAAAAGATTATTTTTCAAGATAATGGGGTCACGTGCGCATAAAATTTATCGCGCCTAAAATTCATGATAATAAGCATAAATAATTATTTCATTTTATTTTTAAAAAGAATGGATTATTTTTCGAGACAATGAGGTCACTTACACACAAAACTGATAAAATAAAGATCCTAGACGGAAATATCACTATTTATTAAAAATAGACTATTTTTAAGAAATACGTTGTCACTTACCCACAATTATTTGAGAGGGAGCTTCTGATAAAAAAATTCGGTTCGAGAGAGTAGTTCTCTGTGTTTCGACCAGAAAGAGAGAGATCTTAAAATTTTCTAGAGTGGGAGTGCTCACCTCCCCTATTTAAATTCTTATAACGTATTATTATAATATTTTATTACGCTCTACCTCATACCTGAGGTGTCGCGTTAAGCGTCTACTTTTAACATACGAAAACCACGTCCGCTAAAGGACGTGGCGAGCAGCAGGCAGCAGGAGGTAAAAGCAACAGGCAAAAGCAAGCAAAAGCAAAAGTTTAAACCAAAGTAAAAAGTTTTGAAAATAGTGATGGTCCCCAAGGACCATCATACTCAATCAGACCATCACCTATTTAAAAGCATCTTTTCTACTCTTTTTTTTTTTTAAAAAAAAATTTTAGGATTGTTACATTCTTCCCCCCTTAAAGAAATTTAGTCCTCTAAATTTGTGTACCTGATTATTGAAAAAGATTTTTAAATTTCCTAAGAATCTTAAACCTATTGCTCTGATACCATAATTGTCATACCCCAATAATTTACAATACTGTTATTCCTGAGATGTGACAGACAAAACATATATACATATATTGATAGGACAAATTTACAGTGGCGAGGTCTTACAAAGTAAACAAAGAAAGCTAGTACAACAACAGTATTTTCCAAGGTTGATCTTGACTAGCACTCAAAATGAATCCGCAGTTATCCTGAAAAAATGTTTACCATAGTTTGATGAGTTTGGCTACTCAGTAAGTGATCATCATAATCCTAAAAATAATCATGATTGAAAGATATCAATATTTTCCAAAATGAGATCTATTAACCGAAATGCATCAACAGTTTCACTTTCAATAAATGTATAATTAAGTATAATCCGAGTAATTGAAATGCTTATAACACTTTTAACGGCAGTACATAATTCAAAGGGTTTCACAAAATACCCTACTGGCGTCCCAAGTAGGTCACCTATATACCCCATCAGCGTCCTGATGGGTCCACTCAATCCCTATCGGCGTCCCAGATAGGTCCACTTAATCCCTGCAGGTCCACTTATACCTCACCGGCGTACCGGATGAGTCCACTTAATCCCTACCGGCGTCCCAGATAGGTCCACTTATACCTCACCGGCGAACCGGATGAGTCCACTTGCATACTTAAATTATTTCTAAATCTCTTTAAACATTCGAAAGCAGCAATATCATTTACTCAACATATCACTGAAATCATTAATATGAATTTCACTTAAACCATTAATAACAGTCACTCTCTATAACATTTCAAAAATAACCAATCAAATATTTTGGGCTCAAATTTAGAAAGGTAGCAGTTTGTAAAGGCATTCTAGCATAATTGCCAATTTAATATGTATAGAAAAACTCTTATAAAAATTCAAGAATACGGAATTATCACAATTTATGGGATGTTAATTTGCAAATAAACATTTCACAACAATACTATAATCAATTGCAAAAATGTCAATTTTTAAATAATAAGGCAGTCATTTGCACATGAATTTTACAATGTCTAAATTTTCAAAACAGTAGAAAGAAATATCACAATTTTACTAAATGCAGAAATATCACATTTATTTCTAATAATTTGATAGTATCTAAAATTTTCTAACAATAGACAAGAAAAATAAATAAATTTATTTTTCTAATTTACAGCATTCAAAATTTCTAACATAGATAAAATATCACAATTTTTATTAAAAAGATTATTTTTCAAGATAATGGGGTCACGTGCGTATAAAATTTATCGCGCCTAAAATTCATGATAATAAGCATAAATAATTATTTCATTTTATTTTTAAAAAGAATGGATTATTTTTCGAGACAATGAGGTCACTTACACACAAAACTGATAAAATAAAGATCCTAGACGGAAATTTCACTATTTATTAAAAATAGACTATTTTTCAGAAATACGTTGTCACTTACCCACAATTATTTGAGAGGGAGCTTCTGATAAAAAAATTCGGTTCGAGAGAGTAGTTCTCTGTGTTTCGACCAGAGAGAGAGAGAGATCTTAAAATTTTCTAGAGTGGGAGTGCTCACCTCCCCTATTTAAATTCTTATAACGTATTATTATAATATTTTTTTACGCTCTACCTTATACCTGAGGTGTCGCGTTAAGCGTCTGCTTTTAACATACAAAAACCACGTCCGCTAAAGGACGTGGCGAGCAGCAGGCAGCAGGAGGTAAAAGCAACAGGCAAAAGCAAGCAAAAGCAAAAGTTTAAACCAAAGTAAAAAGTTTTGAAAATAGTGATGGTCCCCAAGGACCATCATACTCAATCAGACCATCACCTATTTAAAAGCATCTTTTCTCCTCTTTTTTTTTTTTAAAAAAAAATTTTAAGATTGTTACATTCTTCCCCCCTTAAAGAAATTTAGTCCTCTAAATTTGTGTACCTGATTATTGAAAAAGATTTTTAAATTTCCTAAGAATCTTAAACCTATTGCTCTGATACCATAATTGTCACACCCCAATAATTTACAATACTGTTTTTCCTGAGATGTGACAGACAAAACATATATACATATATTGATAGGACAAATTTACAGTGGCGAGGTCTTACAAAGTAAACAAAGAAAGCTAGTACAACAACAGTATTTTCCAAGGTCGATCTTGACTAGCACTCAAAATGAATCCGCAGTTATCCTGAAAAAATGTTTACCATAGTTTGATGAGTTTGGCTACTCAGTAAGTGATCATCATAATCCTAAAAATAATCATGATTGAAAGATATCAATATTTTCCAAAATGAGATCTATTAACAGAAATGCATCAACAGTTTCACTTTCAATAAATGTATAATTAAGTATAATCCGAGTAATTGAAATGCTTATAACACTTTTAACGGCAGTACATAATTCAAAGGGTTTCACAAAATACCCTACTGGCGTCCCAAGTAGGTCACCTATATACCCCATCAGCGTCCTGATGGGTCCACTTAATCCCTATCGGCGTCCCAGATAGGTCCACTTAATCCCTGCAGGTCCACTTATACCTCACCGGCGTACCGGATGAGTCCACTTAATCCCTACCGGCGTCCCAGATAGGTCCACTTATACCTCACCGGCGAACCGGATGAGTCCACTTGCATACTTAAATTATTTCTAAATCTCTTTAAACATTCGAAAGCAGCAATATCATTTACTCAACATATCACTGAAATCATTAATATGAATTTCACTTAAACCATTAATAACAGTCACTCTCTATAACATTTCAAAAATAACCAATCAAATATTTTGGGCTCAAATTTAGAAAGGTAGCAGTTTGTAAAGGCATTCTAGCATATTTGCCAATTTAATATGTATAGAAAAACTCTTATAAAAATTCAAGAATACGGAATTATCACAATTTATGGGATGTTAATTTGCAAATAAACATTTCACAACAATACTATAATCAATTGCAAAAATGTCAATTTTTAAATAATAAGGCAGTCATTTGCAAATGAATTTTACAATGTCTAAATATTCAAAACAGTAGAAAGAAATATCACAATTTTACTAAAAGCAGAAATATCACATTTATTTCTAATAATTTGATAGTATCTAAAATTTTCTAACAATAGACAAGAAAAATAAATAAATTTATTTTTCTAATTTACAGCATTCAAAATTTCTAACATAGATAAAATATCACAATTTTTATTAAAAAGATTATTTTTTAAGATAATGGGGTCACATGCGCATAAAATTTATCGCGCCTAAAATTCATGATAATAAGCATAAATAATTATTTCATTTTATTTTTAAAAAGAATGGATTATTTTTCGAGACAATGAGGTCACTTACACGCAAAACTGATAAAATAAAGATCCTAGACGGAAATATCACTATTTATTAAAAATAGACTATTTTTCAGAAATACGATGTCACTTACCCACAATTATTTGAGAGGGAGCTTCTGATAAAAAAATTCGGTTCGAGAAAGAAGTTCTCTGTGTTTCGACCAGAGAGAGAGAGATCTTATAATTTTCTAGAGTGGGAGTGCTCACCTCCCCTATTTAAATTCTTATAACGTATTATTATAATATTTTATTACGCTCTACCTCATACCTGAGGTGTCGCGTTAAGCGTCTGCTTTTAACATACGAAAACCACATCCGCTAAAGGACGTGGCGAGCAGTAGGCAGCAGGAGGTAAAAGCAACAGGCAAAAGCAAGCAAAAGCAAAAGTTTAAACCAAAGTAAAAAGTTTTGAAAGTAGTGATGGTCCCCAAGGACCATCATACTCAATCAGACCATCACCTATTTAAAAGCATCTTTTCTCCTTTTTTTTTTTTAAAAAAAAAATTTTAGGATTGTTACAGCCCTCTTAGATCATGATTGAAAGCCCCCCAGCTTCTTTAGCTGGTTCGGAATCGCCTCCCTTGACCTGCAATCTCCTTGTTTTCTGCACAAAATTATCATGGTTAACTTACAAGTCAAATGGGCTGAGGGACCCACCCTTGTCTTAAGGCAATGCACATTCATAAGTGAGGGTGATGAAGGGGAAGGTTCGAATGAAGGCAAAGGAGGGAACTTGATAAGGGGATGAGACTAGCACGATAGCTGGACCAATGACCGACTTAGAGTGGTAGCAAGACAAACATGGTACTCATGACCAGCACGACAACAATACTGGGGCGATATGACTGTTCTAATCTAGTGTGGCAGCAAAATGGGCATGGTACTCTGGACCAGCACGACAGCAATACTGCTCGACAACCAGACCACTATAGCAATGTTAGGCCAAGTCTGCCCTCAATCAAGTGAGAAGAGAAGAGAATGAAGAGAAAGCGGGAGACGACAAAGAGATGGGGTCTCGATGGCGTGTCGGCATCGTCATTCACAGCCGTGGAGAAACAATGTCACGGCTCTTGGACAGCGCTAGACACTATCGCTCACGGCTAGAGGGTGAGCAGTGAAATACGGGTGGCGCTAAGCATCGCCATTGGAGATACGAGAAAGCAACACATCCCTTCGCGGGCGGCGACAGCCTTTTATGAAGCGCATGGCGATAGCCACTTGTGAAGCGTGCGACGATAGTTCCCTCTGAGGCACACGATGATAGGCGAGGGATGCAAGAGAAACCTACGGACAGCGATGGGTACCAAGCGCACCGAAGAGGCTCGTAGAAGGCTTTAAGCACCGAGCGCACGAAGTAAGCTCGCTGATGGCGATAAGTGTTGCCACGACCCTCCGCAGGCGGCGATAAGCATCGCGGTCTGCGATAGGTGCGCAACAAGGGAAGACCCCCACCAACGGCGATAGGCTTCATCGTCTATGCTGCTTGCTGAGACGTTAAAGACACATCCGCAAACAGCGACGAGCAGCGCTGTCTGCGAGCCTTGTCGAGAGGTAGAGATAGACAAAAAGAAGGAGAAAGAAGCTCGCACATGGTGCTACCATCACCATGCGCTACATGTGAAGCCATAGGAGAAGAAAAAAAGAAAGAGGCATGCACGACACTACCACTGCCGTGCATGGCCTCTGAGGAAAGCCCAAACGAAGAAGAAGAGCGAGAAGAAGAGAAAGAAGAAGAAAAAAAGGAAGAGAAGGGAGAGAAAGAAGAAGAAAAAAAGGAAGAGAAGGGAGAGAAAGATTTACCTTCAGCCAAGGGGTACCGATTGGAAAGTTTCTCTCTTCGGCCTCTCTCTCTCTCTAAACGTGACCCAATAATAAGAAGAAGAGGAAATTTTATTGAGCAAAATTCTCTTTTGCGAAGGGTCTGCGTACTATGGTAGTATGTGGTATATATAGAGTTTTGCCCAAACATGAGTGGATGATCAAAATTAAACCTAATTGCTAAAAATTAAGATTTAATTGAATTAAATAAAATAAGAAAATAGGGTCTAAAATGATAAATTTGCGCCTTCCTAACAATTCATGGAATTCCAAAACAGTCACTGCTGCTGCCCTAGAACATGTGTGATCTTTCATGGATGATTCGCGGTTGTATGATTGTTTTCTTGTAGGGCTCGACATGGCAATCGATTTGATACCAACTTCGAGCCATGGATCGTGTTTTTAGGCCATGATCATGTGACTTGAATTTTGGATGAATCTTGCAAACTTCAGTTCAATAGTGTGTTCGTTTCTTGATGTTTTTTTGTGATTTCTTCATTGGATCACACTAAGTATGCCGACATGCTCGCGTGGCAACAAACACTGCTCGATTTCGTGTCCGAACAAGAATTTTGCAACGTTGGAGTTTTGGCCAGAATCTAGAATTTCGGCACCGAAATTTGAAATGACTTCATCGGCTTTGTGTACAAAATCCAATGGTTCATCATGCACGATGCTCGGACCGGTGATGGCCCATGGGCCTTATGCACAACTGGTTTTACGCCAATCGGGTTTACGAGCGCCGTGATCCGGCCATTTGAGCGAGGCGTATTGCTGCTGATTTTCCTGCAACTTTCCTCATGGTTCTGCAACTTCTCTCTAACTTTTCTCCGTGCTCAGGTGTCGTAACGGGGCGTGCCACATATATAAACGCTCGTCTCAATGAGACAAACACGCTCCAAGAAGTTTGAGCGCGATCCGATCTCGGATGTGGGAGATATAAGCATCGCAAGTCATTGTTTGTGACTGTCCCTTTAATGGAGTTTAGTTGCAAGATGGCCGCTCTTTTGCCTATAACTTCTTCCTAGAAGGTCCGTTTAACCTAAAATTTTGCCCTAGAGGGGTTTTCAACCATACCGGGGCCAATGGCAATGATACCATAGCAATTTGAAGCATCAAAAAAATATAGTTCTAGTTATAGGGGTCCGTTTCATACTACTAGAGGCTGATTTTGCGAAAGCCGTTTCTCAGTCTTTAATGCCTTAGACATGTCGGAATGCGACGAAACTTCGCAAAAGACTTTCAAGAGTCCTTATGAAGATATTGACCAATTCTAGGGCCATTCTGAGTATGTCTAAATTTCCACTATTCATTGGGCTTTATTGACCGGCTTTTCTTTTATTCCGCATCGGGGACCCATGGTGATGAAAAATGTCTTCCAACAGCATGCCCCGTTGAATGTTGTTTTCGAGAGAAGCGAGATGGACAATCATTAGGAAAATTTCCTCTGGCTTTATTTTTTTTTTCTTCCTAGCCACAGGACTACGTGAACGTCAAGGAGATTCACACGATGCTGTAACTACTTTTGAGGGATCTGTCAAAGTCCTCACCCTCAAGGGAACATTTGTGATTATGACAGCTGAGGATTTTGTGTGGACCTCGTCGGTCATAATCGGGCCTATCTGGAGGCTAGGTGACAGCCAAAGAACATTTGGTCGACATTTGTTTGCTGCTACACCAGGTTTGCTTTTGACAGTCAGGGTACCTCTATGGGGCCCTTCTGCTGGGTCCAGTTGGGGGCTTTTTATTGCTTGTCCCGAAGGTCTGGGCCTGTCGGCTAGAGGGGATTTTGACAAGGCGGCCTGAAGTCTCCAGTCCGTCCTGGCTTTGTCAATTTCTTGCCTTCAGAGTCTTTAGTTTATCATAAGGTTTTCTTGTTCTTGCTGTTTGGGAGATCTTGTGGGGCTCTCACTCCCGGGTGAGCCATTTTGTGTTGTCATTGGATGTTGGTAGTTGAGGATTTTGTGTGGACCTCATTAGCCAGAATTGTGTCTATTTGGCAATTAGGTGCCGGCTAAGGCTATGATGTTGTGTCAACTTGCTTTTTGTTGGTCCAAGCACCCTTTGCGAGTTTTCACCTGGACTAGGGAAGTGGTGCCGTAAAGATGGTTTTCATCAACTTCCTTGATTTTTGGGCACTTTTACCCATGGCCTTTCAGACATGTCCACCCTTTTCATCTGTTTTTGCTCATGGTGCCCTTTTGGGGTTTTCATCGTGCCCAGGTTTTTGTTTCTACGGAACTCTTTTACTCATGGTTTCGTGATCATGCTTGTCCGTCATTTTTACTCATGACGTTCCTTTGTCCAGGTATACACCATGCCCCTTATTTTTGTGAAGGCGCGTTTAGGGTCACGCCTTCGGGACCTGTGCGAAGCCTTTTATCGTCATGCGGTTAGGACGTGCACTATAGTTTAAGGTCATACAGCTGGACCGTAGTGGAAATGGATGGCAGTCTGTGGAGGCCATGGAGTGAATATGATGGTGGTTTTGACTCACTTTGGAGAGATGGCACAAGGCTACCTATAAAAGATAGATGATGTATAAATGGTGGGTGAAAAATGGTGACCCACTAAATAATGACGAGTATGGATGGCGAGATGGTCGACCATTTTGTGAGCATGGGTGAGACTCACTAGGGAATGATGAATAGTAGTAGTGAAGTGAATGGGTTCACTGGGGAAGCAATGAAGGTGGTATGCGCACACGGATAGGTCGGTTAGTGAAGGCGTGCATGAAGATGCACGTAAAGGGGGGATGCGCATACGTGAGGGCATGTTTAAGGCCATGCCTCCGGGACCTGGGCAAAGCAATTTAATGTCATGCGGTCAGGACGTGCTCTATGTTTTAAGGTCATATAGCTTGGACCGTGGTTATGCAGTTTAAAATCATGCAACTAGGACCATGTTGTTTAAGGTCGTGCAACTAGATCTCCACTACCATTTAAGGTCTTATAATTTGGACCATAATGCTAAGCCTTTTAATGTCATGCAGCTAAAATGTAGACTATGGTTTATGGTCATATAGTTCGGACCGTGGCTATATAGTTTAAAGTCACGCAGCTAGGACTATGCAATTTAAGGTCATGCAACTAGACCTTCACTACAGTTTAAGGTCATATAGTTTGGACCAGTTTAGGGTCATGTGGAGCGGACCATTGTGTGGATTTCCATGTAGGTGAAGCTGCATGGGAGGTAGGTCTATGGATAACAATCTGACTCCCTGGGAAAACAGTTAAGGTTATACACAAGTAGAAATCTTTAGATGAGGATGATGGCCCTACAAGGAGGGGCAAACGGCAGTGAACTCCACTGGGGATTAGGAGGTGAAGTGTGGTTCCCCAGGGATAGTGAGTAATGGTATGGATGTAACTCTGCTGAGGATGATAGGCCAGAGTACAAATGCAGCCCCACTAGGGGTTGAAAAGATAAGAATGACCCTGTGGAGATAATGGTTTGTGGCACGGATGTGACTCCTGCTGAGAATGTTGGAGTGAAACAGACCCATCGAAAATTGAAGGGGTAGGGCGACCCTCCTTTTCTTTTTGCATACACCTAACTCCACTAGGGATGTTGATGGAATATGTCTAACTCCATTGGGGATGTTGATGGATTACACCTAGCGAAGAGGTGTGCTCATTTCATAGTTTAGAGTCATGCGTATGGACGATTTATCGAGCCGTTTATCATCTTGCTACAGGGACGTGCGTATCAGTTTAAAGGTCTTGTAGCTCGGACCATGGCTATGCAGTTTAAGGTCATGCGGCTAGGACCATGCAATTTAAGGTCGTGCAACAGGACCTCCGCTACAGTTTAAGGTCGTATAGTTTGGACATGCAGTTTAGGATCGTGCATGTGGACCATGGCTGTGTTAAGGGAAAGTGACTCTCTTGGAAACAGAGCTGTACCTGGAGACTCGACTCGTGGAGAGTGAGACTGGGGTGCAGGGAGTGAATTTCCAGGGGATGCAAGACGAAGGTCCAGATGAGAGTGTCGTGGTATGCGCACAACGCTAAGTTTTGGGTGGTGCACGCAGTGTTAGTGCCCTGATGAAGTGCGCGGTGTTAGGCCCTTGTGAAGAACTCGCGGTGATACCTTCTGGTAAAGCGCATGGCCATGGCTTTTGGGTGAGGTGCGTACGTCATTAAGTCTTCATAAGCGCATGATGATGGCTCCTTGGCAAAGCTCGTGGCGATAACTCCTTAGCGAAGCTCGTGGTGATAACTCCTTAGCGAAGCGCTCTGTACCCTTTTGGGTCTTGGGTTTGACCGGCTTTGGCTTGGTCTTATTGCCACCTGAAGATGAGGATTGAAGCGTCATTTCAAATTTGTAAGGGGCAGTTTGTGGCACCGCTGAGTATAATAGGGGGTAAAACCCCCTTTCACTGTTTTACAGAGAGGTAAAACAGTCAGCGAGAATTTTTTAGAGAGAGCCAGAGCTTCCATCAAGAGATTTCTGATAAGAGTTTTTCGATCAAAATTTGCAGCATACATGCCTTTAGTAGCTTTCCGACGAGTTTGAGCGGGTCCTGGGCCTTCTGAACATCGTGGGCCTTTTCAGAGAGTACCAAGGTTTTCTGAGCAGGGAACAGAGGCTACTCAAAGTTTCACCAGGACTTTTTCGGTGAAATTGCGAGAGTCACAGTGGTGCTCTGTCAGAGTTCTAGTTTTTTTTCGACAGTTCCCTAGTTGCTAGTAGGTTGCAGAAGGGTCAGGGGGTTCTGACGGTCCTCTGGTTGTCAAGAGAGAAGAAGGAGAAGCAGCAGTGGACTTACCGGAAACACAGCGAAATTTCGATGAGTTGTGGCAAATCGCAGAAGTGCGAAGAAGGGAGAAGGGAAACCCGCAGGGTCACAATAGAGTTTTTGGGGAATTCCGACAGTTTTCTTGATATTCTCGGCTATTGGAAAGGCGAAAGAACAGGGTCAGACGGGGATTCTCGACGAGGAGAGGAAATGCCGGTGAGAACCCGAGGCATCACGAGGGAGGCAAAAGGTCGTGAGAAGGAGGACCATCGACTAGGAGCGACAATTTGAGGAAACCGAAGAGGCATGGGAGTTAATGCCTCTCGGGAATTGGGAACGGTGGGAATCAGGGCAGTTCAAGGTCATGCACAGCAATAAGTCGCATGTAGCGCTGCCTTCATGCGGGGTTAAGCTGTGCGCGGCAACAGCCATGCTTGGCAGTATGCCTCTTGCAGCAATGGTCGAGCGTGGTGTTAACTTTCCTGTGGTGATGGTGGGATGCAGCATTGAGTTGCGCACGGCTATGGCGGCTCACAGTGTTGGGTTGTGCCCGGCGATAAGCATGGATGGCAATGTCTCGCGAGGGCCAAGAGTGATGGCAAATGAGAAGGCCCGGTCACTGTGGTATGTTGGAAGCTAAGTCCTCTAGCACAACAGTGAAGTCCATGTTGTTTTAGAAGAAGGGAATCCATCATGGGCCTGCTCCTTGCCAGAGAAGTCTGCTTTGTATGTAAGACGAATTGAGGTTGATTCGAAAATGGTTGGCTTCCTCTTTTGGCTTGTAACCATCCTCATTGAGAACTGAACATATGAATTGAAGCTGACTTACAAGTGGTTTTGCTTCTTCTTCAAGATGAGGGTGTTTCTTTTTGTCCTATAACCGTCCTCGGATCCTCAAATGCAAGAGCTTTGTAACTTCCCTAATAATGGGCTTTTGTTTGTAGTTTGTAACTTTTTCTAATGCAATAAAAGAAATGAATTTCTTTCGAGCCTGCTTAATGTTCTTCTTTTCCATTTCTTTCTTTTTACTATATACATTGCAGTTTAAGAGCATATTAGGGATAGTACTTCTTTAGATATCTCCCATTGATAGGGGACATTGCTTCCTCTCCATTAGAGTTTGTCAGTATATAGGCCCCATTTGGTGTGAGCTTTTTGACTATGAAGGGACTCTCCCACTTTGGTTCGAACTTTCCCTTGTGGTGTCAATGCATGACAATCGGTCTATTGACTGCTAAGACTAGAACCCCGCGAGCGAATGAACGAACCCTGACAGACTTGTCAAAGGCTCTCTTCATTCTCCCTTGATTGAGCTTGAGGTTCTGTTGGCCTCTAGTCTCTTTTCATCAAGGGCACCCAACTTCTGGTAACGGAGCTTGACCCTCTCATCTTCAGTCAGTCCCTGATGTATAGCGACATGAGTGAGGGTATTTGAACCTTAACGAGGGGTAAAACCACCTCACCTCCATATACTAGGGAATAAGGAGTAGAGTTTGTCGCATTTCGGGTGGTGATGCGGTAGGCCCACAGAGCTTCAGGCAACTTCTCATGCCAATTCTTCCTCAACTTCAAAACTGACTTCCAGAGCACCCTGCACAGGGTTTTGTTGAGCGCCTCAGCTAAACCATTGGCTCGAGGGTAGTACATGGTCGAGTACTTCCACTTGAGACCGAACTAGTTGATTAGGCGATCAACGTGATGGCTGCTGAACTAAGGGCCATTATCATAGATTATTCCATTCGGGACCCCGAACCGATATATGATGTGGTGACACACGAAGTTGGCCACAGTGGTCCCTAAAACCTGCTTGAAAAGGACCAATTCAGCCCACTTGAAAAAGTAATCTGTCACTGCTAGAATGAAAACATGACCCAAGGCAGAAGGAGGGTCGATGGGTCCTATAATATCCATACCCCACTGGGAAGAGGGCCATGATGTCACTGTAGAATGGAGAGGCTCCGGCGGCTGATGATTGAGGCTTCAATGCATTTGGCACACCTGACATCTTTTAGCATAATTTTGGGCATCAGTCACCATTGAAGGCCAATAATAGCCGAGTCTACATATGCGCTCGTAGAGCATGGCCAGACTGATGCAGCCCACAGATAATAGAATGCACTTCTTTGAGTATTTTGCTTGCTTCTTGTGTATCGACGCATTTGAGGAGGATTCATTCAAATGATCGTCGAAAGAGAACATCCTCATCGAGAAGGGTGTACTTGATATACATCCATTGTATGTCGTTGCGTTTCGCCCGATCCTAAGGTAGCCTTCCATGCTTTATAATGTTCATGATAGGCTCCCTCCAGTCTTCTACATGCTCAACCTCTGCACACATCGGGTTGAAGAATTCAGGCTCTTGCTTCTCAGCCTTGGATTCTTTACCTCGAGACATTTCCTACTCTGCCTTAATGACGTCCTTGGCTGCAAGGAGTGCTCTGAATGGATAAGGCAGGCATTCAAGGAAAACATCTCTCTCATCATCTGCATCAATTTCGGTTCTCAAGTCGACATGTCTCCATTATGTTACCCAAACAGGGGTGGGCCCTGATGAAGACAGTTGAATGGTGGCCCCGAGCATTGAGAGCGCATCGGCCTGCGAGTTTAGCCTTATAGGGATATGACTCAAGGAAAAATCCTCGAACTGGGCCGTAGGATTTGGCGGTGTCATGATAAGCTTGAGAGTATCCTTCCTTATGTCATAAATCCCCTTAAGCTGTCGGATGACCAGCTCAGAGTCGCCAAAGATGTTTAACTGCTCCGGGTCTAGTTCCTAAGCGATCTCCAATCCGATTATGAGGGCTTGATATTTAGCTTCATTATGAGAAAATGCCTCTGCAAGTGAGAAGGATAGAGGAATCATTCCACCGTCGGGAGTCAAGAACACGACTCCGGCACCCCCTCTATCAGACTGGAATGCTCCGTCAAAATACAACTCCCACGATCGAGTTAGCACCGTATAGAAAACTTCTTCATTCGAGAGATCACTCGACAGGAGAGATTCCGAAGGGACTCGGTGAGCAGCGAGAAAGTCTGCTAAGGCTTGATCTTTGACTACCTTTTGGCCAAGCATCATGACAGGCATGGTCGGGTCATAAGGAACTTGACCGGGTCCGCCTTTGAGTTTAACTTGACCTCGTGACCGAGCAAGTAATGGCGGAGGTTTTGTACCGTAAAGATCAAGGCTAGGCACATCTTTTCGATGGTAGGGTAATTCTTCTCGGCTCCTTACATCCTGTGGCTAAGATAATATAGCGATGTTTCCTTTCCCCCATCATTGTTCTGCGCTAGGAGTGCCTCGAGTGACTCATCAAGGGCGGTCATGTATAGGATGAGAGGCCTTCCTAACACTGACGTAGAGAGTACTAGAGGATTTAACAAATACTGATTGATGTCATCAAGTGCATCTTGGCACGCCTCATCCCATATGAAGGGAGTGTCCTTCTTCAAGAGGTGTGACAAGGGCCTGCATCGTCCTGAAAGGTTTGAGATGAACCTTCGAATGTAGGCTAGCTGCCCTTGGAGAGCCCGCAGTTCATGCAGGGTTGTAAGTGGAGGCATGTCCTGAATTGCCTTGATTTTGACTAGCTCAATCTCCAGCCCACGGTACCTTATGATGGACCCTAAGAATTTTCGTAAGCGTACTCCAAAGGCGCATTTCAAGGGGTTCATCTTGATTTGGTGATGCTACAACTGTTCAAATACCTTTTTAAGGTCTTGCATGTGAGCGTCTTTCGTTTCAGATTTCACCACCAAATCATCTACATAGCACTCGACCTCCTTACGGATCATATCCTTGAAGATGGTCGTCATGGCTGGCTGGTACATGACACCGACGTTTTTCAACCTGAAAGGCATCACAATGTAGCAAAAGACACCTTTAGGGTCAAGAATGCAGTGGCCTCTTCATCCTCTAATGCCATTCTGATCTGATTATAACCAGAATACCCATCCATAAAGGAGAAGATTTGACAATGGGTCGTGGAATCGATAAGCATCTCAGTGAATGGCAGGGGGAAGTCGTCCTTGGGGCAGATGGTTTTCAAGTCGGGAAAGTCAATACAGACCCTGATTTGGCCATTTTTCTTCTTGACTGGGACAATGTTTGCCAGCCATCTTGGGTATTTGACTTCACGTATGAATCCAACTTGCCTGAGCTTATTCACCTCAGCATCGATCTGCATCTCGAGGTCGGGTCTAAACCTTCTTGATTTCTGCTTCATGGGTTTGATGGTTGGATCGATACCGAGATGATGGACAACAATTTGAGGGTCCAGACCGGGCATCTCATGATAATATCAGGCGAAGACATCCTAGTTTTCTTGGAGGAGGGAAATATAACTTTCATTCTCTTATGGGGACATTTTTGTCGAGATGAAAGTTGGTCATAGGTCAACCTCATCCCCTAAGTTTATCTCTTCACGCTCATTAGCCGTGGCCTGACCACCATCTTCCCATTCTTCTGAAGCCTCTTGCAACTCTTTGTCTGGGATACAGGACGCTTCTCATCAATCTCGAGTGCAGGGACCCACGATCCTGACATTTCTATTTCTAAGAGAAACCCAGTGTGGGAAACAATTTACAGTCCCCGGTCAAACCAAACAATGAGAGGGTCAACTTCAAACGTGGAGTTCATGGCTTCATAACTGGGGTCACTTGGTAGTTGCCCCGAGCTGGGTGACACTTCATGAACTTGAATCATGTGACGGGCCTCATGGGAGTAGGAGTCCGAAGATGGCTCAGTTCTGGCTTGGGCTAGGGCATCGATGACTGTCAAGAATCTAGCCGCCTGGGCCAGCATCTAACTTAGGCTCTTCTGCGCGACCTGCTGAGGCTAGTGCCTTTGAGCTCTCTATTTAGATCGTCGAAGCCTGGGCACTGTCGAGCTGCACCTGTAAAAGAAATAGAAGAGGAGGGTGGAGAAGAAGAAGATGAGGAGTTAGAATGTCCTGGGATGCTTTTTATGTCGCCACCAGAATTGGACGTGTCCAGGGGGTATTTTAAGTCTTGCCTCGGCTTTGACTGTTGTCGGGTGCTTTTAGCTTCGTCACCCATGTTAGGCGAATCCTGAGCAGTTGATGACTTAGGGACATCCACGAGATGGGATGATGGGATAAGGCGAGCTACTCCTGAAATGAAGTCCCGTAAGGCAGTGGGGGAAGAGGCCTGAGAAATTCTTCCTCCACTGGTGGCTGAGGGATGTGATTCCTTTGGCGGACTGACCTGGTGCTCGTCTCCTTTTGAATCCCCAAAGAAGTGTTTAGTCTTCCCTATCGGGCTAGTGAGTAGTCCTAGCTTGGTGGACTGCCTCATGCTTCAGGGACTTAAGCCTACTTCACCCATGGCAGACTTCCCACGGCTGAGAAGTCGAGGGCTCTGAAGGGTCCAGTGTATGCTCATAGGGGGCATGTAGTGGGGCCTCCTCTTGAATGAGAGCGATGGCTTGGAAGTGTTCTAAGAGAATGGCACAAACAATGTGCCCTTCTTGCACCTTCTCAGCGACTACAGCTTTGAACCCAGAGCATTCTGTCAGCTCGTGGCCCCATACTCGATGATATGGGCACCAGAGGTTTTCTTACCTTAGGCAAGACACTTAGGCTGCCTGGCAGGCTTGGGAATGATGAGACTCTGTTGGAGCATTGCCTAGAAGAGGGCCCATAGAGGATTTGGCTCAATGCTTCCTCGGGCTTGTGTCTGGAGTTCTTCTTGTACTGGTGGAAGAGGGACTTGAGGGTGTCCTTCTGGGTTACCTTGAATTTCCTGGTATGGCTGCATCTTCTTTGCTAAGAGTTTATGGAAGCCAGTCCATTTGCTCAAGTCATGGCCTCGTATTAGGTGATAAGAGCACCATACGTTCTCAGTTCCAGGGGGCAGGAACTTGAGCTGCCTTGCCCGCTTTAGCATGACGAGTCTTTCTTCAAACATTATGGAAAATAGTACAAGGAGGAGAGCAGGTTCCTCGTCATCTTCTTGTATTGACACTATGTGGGCAGCGTCAGTTGCCCCAAATGCTTTCTTTAACTCTTCGAGCTTTATCTGACCCTTGTTAATAAGGGCATCGATAATGTCCTTGAGCGTAAAGCAGTCTTGAGTGGGGTGGCCTACTCCACAGTGATAAGCACAATACCTCTCATGTGTCTCTTGTCTGGCTAGCTTTTGGATTTTGACCTCTAGTAGTTGGATCATGCTCTGCTCTAGCAGTAACAGAACCAGCGCAGGAACCCACTCCCTCTCGAAGGGTTACACCTTGTTCTGGTGATGGATCTAAAAGTCATTTCAATTTATCTTCTTAGGGGGAGGGACCCTGTTGTAGGATTGCTGCTTGGCCTCGGCCTGAGGCGTTGATGTCTTTAAGAGGTCCAAGGTTTGTGGGGCGGCTTTGTTAGTGTCGGTCATGGTGACAGCCGCACTAATTACCGCTTTTTACTGGTCGCCCCGATTGTTGGAGCGTGGATTACCCCAGTCGTTTTCGGAGCTAGAGGGTTGCTGACAAGATCCGCTACGGTGTTTGAACAGACATTCTATACGACCTACTTTAGAGATGAGCTCTGACATGGAGGGTGGATTGGAGGCCTCAACATGCAGGGCGATCTCGGGCAGCATATTTCATATGCAAGTTTGAACTACCTCTTTTTCAGTCATGGGAGTAGCATGAAAGGTCTCCAACTCTCTCCATCAAGTGATGAACTTGTCAATTGGCTCACCGGGGTCTTGAGGCAGAGTGAGGAGCTCGATGGTCTCCACATTTCTCGGAACTTTGTAGAAGCGTTGGTAAAACAACTGTCCCATTTCCTGCCATGTGTGTACCGAGTTGGGAGGCAGCCGAGCATACCACTAGAAGGCTGACTCTTCAAGAGTCTCGACGAACTGGCAGAGGAGGAGTCGCCTGTCAGTTGTCGTCTCTCGACATGCCGCTTGGAAGTGAGCAATATGCTGGTGCAGGGATATAGTGCTGTTGAATAAGGGAAGCTTCCCTTTTTGGTAGTTTGGGGGAAATGACACCTGGTCAATGTACAAGGGGTACGACTTTTGGTAGAGCGGTGCCTCTTGCATGCTTGGGACCTTGTGCTTGAGACTGTGGGCCACTATGGCATCTATGTCGATTTGGGAAACCCCGTGGGAAGCAAACCTGTCTTGAGAGACTGAGGAGTTTGCTTGGGAACCGTGTCTTCGCCAGACAAGGAATCGGTCTCATGGTGAGAAGAAGGGGACCTGGAGGCTTCTAGACGATCCATCTTTTTGAGGATGGACTGCATCATTACCTCAAACCTATTCATCCGCTCTTCTTGGGCGTCATTCGGCTCATTGATCACCATGACGCTGACCGTTTCTTCTAGAAGATCAGTGCCAGGTTGAGTAGTGGACTGTCGGGGTTGGCGAGTCGTACGAGGTAAGTTGGTCTGCAAGGGCTCAGCATGCCTCGATTGGACTCGAGCCTTGTACGCCGATCGTGTGAGGACCGGTTCTTGCGGTCTTAAGACCGTGCCTTCTTGACGGTAATCACTGAGTAATACTCTTGAACTGGCTCAGGTTCGGGAATCTAAAGAGGAAAGAAGGGATTGAGATGCAGGAGGTCATCAAAGGTGGTAACCTCAACTGCCTCAGGGGCTTCTCTTGTAAGGATATGTAGGCCTCACTTCTGCTTTTTCTTGAGGCTGTTATGGACTCCTCTCCAGGATCGAGTATGAGACTTGGACTGCCCCGACTTTCTCGAGTATGCAAGGGCTGTGTCTACTAGCTGGGAAAAAGAATGGGGTCCAAGGATAGAAGGCAACTTGGGCTGCAACTTTGGAGGCTGCAGGCTTCTGTACGACATCAGGCCATTGCCTCGAATTCCCTTGTGATGCCCAGGCGCATGTCGAACCTGAGGCAGTTGACTCAAGATGGTACTCTCAGGGAAAACCTTTGAGTACCAAGTCTCGAGGCTCTTGCCTGGAGAAGGAAGAGTGACAGAAGAAGGAATTGGTTCATGACTACGCTTGAGTCGAGATCGGGGAGGAACCTACAAAGTCGGCGCGTGCGCACCTTTAGGGTTAGCCGTCCAGGTGACTTGGGGGTCAGCCCAGGCTCGGTCAGCTGGTTTGAACTTCGAAGGCCGAGACCTTTAAGCTTGTGTCTGTGAGGGATCAAGTAGGAACCTGTCTCTCACAGGGTGATGCCGTGTGTGCTGAGAAGGAGGGCAAAGTAGTCGACCCTCATGTGCTCGAGTTCGCGCAGAACTGGTGCTGGCTCGAGCTGTGGGATGCATATACATGGCACGTGTAGGGTTTGGCACGATAAGGCCGAGCCCTGGACGTGAGCTCAAGGCAGCATGAAAGTTACCTCTAGGTGTGGTTTGAGTGGATGGACAGAGGCGTGTGCAAGAGGTGGAGACCATAGGGTCTCTGCTTCTATGTGCCGAGCCTCTAAGTGTGGAGGTTCAAGGTACTGAAGAAGTTGGGGGGGTGGCCTTGCGGTGACCCTCAGGGGCGTTGGCAATCTACTTACCCTTCGCAAAAGAGGATAGGGCAGCCTTCCCACGTGCCTCAACAATACGACCGGCAAGGGACCTGCTAATAGCAGGGTGCATGTTGTGTGCCGCAGCAGATGTGCTACCAATGCAAGGGGCCTTGGTGGAGGGTCCACCGGGGAGAGGAAGCGGGGAGTCAGGGACCTTTAAGTCCCTTCTCGCACCAATCCAGAAGAGTACCTGAGAGTCGAACTGTGAGTCCTGACTCAGAAGGGGTGTAGGGAAGGAAGCTTGAGCAGCTCGTTTCCTTGGGATGGTCACGAGTGCGGGGATGAGGAATTCCCCAACTCGGATGAACGGGTTGAATAACCCAGATGCCATAGAATGTAAAGCAGAACGTAAAAGGAGATACTGATCAAGCAAAGCTAACCGATGAAAGGGTAATAAGTCCCCATTGGAGTCGCCAAGCTGGTTAGGTGCCTCGAACTTTTCAGTGGTATGCTCGACTTCCCCCAAACTTAGTGCATACTTGGGAGGAAATGGAGAAGTTGTTCCACCAGCATTCCTATGAGGTCGAGAGAGAGGTTTAAACCATCAAGCTTCTCACCCTGACTCAAGACCGCAATGAGCTCGTGGACCAGTTCATATCAAGATGGAGAAATTTAGCTGCTCACCATTCCAATCCCATGCCTGAGAAGGAAGCAGACCAAACTTGCATGCGGAACATGCGACCTGGAATTGCTCTACACGTTGAGGCCTCTAATCCAACTTCCATGTCATAGCTGATTTCTAAATCAATCCTCATAGAAAGTTTATCACACCACCACAGTGGGTCACGACAATCTGCAAGCTCAGGGAACAACCAGGGAAATGGAAGCTCTCGAACTAACACCCAAGTCAGCCAACAAAAAGGAGTGATAAGTGCAGTCGTCACAGTCATCGACCCAAAGAAGGCTCCCTCCCAAACTTTGGACCTCTCCAAAGGGGTGAGCACAGTAAAAAAAACTCCTCAGGCAGGCAAGCAACAACAATCTTACAACCAAGTACCCCCACCGACGAATCTTAATCGGCATGATTATTTCACCAAGCATAGGAACAAGGTCTACCCCTTTGAGAAGGAATGGGTCCCTACGTTGTTCCGGTTATTACTGGAACAGAATATGATTAAGCTTCCAGAAGCTAAGTTCCCTAAGCAAGCTGGACTCGATACTCAGGCAAATTATTGTGCTTATCATAGAAGGATCAATCATCTTATAAATGACTGCTTCAAACTAAAAGATATCATTGAGGCCCTGATTCAGATGGGTCACATAAAGCTTGAGGACTTAAAGAAGGCATTTGGGGCAGCAAAAGCCTCCCATGCAGTAACCGTCCAAGAGGAAGACAAAGCCCCTGGTATCCTTCATGCCTTCTTTGTTATGATGTTTCAGAAAGGTCTAATCACACCGAAACAGGCAAGGCAACCCCAACGCCTTACTCAGGGGACTGAGGATCGTTGATGCTCGTATCACCAAGTATGGGGCCACTACCTATGGGAATGCACCAGTTTCCATGATATATTCGCAAAGAAAATGCGGGAATGTCAGGAGTTTTACAATGTTGCGGTAAGTGAACCCCAAACCACTGCTCCACCAGTGTAAGAGGATCTCCCAACATAAGACCTTCCTACTAATGATTCAGACTCTACAGAACCCTCGACTTCCCAGCCATGGATAGTCCACCATGGGAGAAGTAGACTCAAGTCCTTAAGACGAGAAGTAGTCTGCCAAGCTAAGGTTGTTCACAAGCCCAGTGAGACGAATCAAACACCACCTTAGAAAAACATAAGGAGACGGGTACCAAGAGCTGCTCGCCTAAGAAACAAGACTGTTTAACCTCCAGTTGAGCAGGAATTTCTCAAACCACTTCCCCCATTGCTAACCTTACTGTACTTCATCCCTGGCACGACCCTTCTTCCTTCTCCACGCAATCAAGAAGACATCCCTGAGTCATCCTCTCCTCAGAGCACGTCCAATAAGAGTGACGACGTTAAAAGCACTCCCCAACAGTCTAAGCAAGGGAAAGACCTAAAAGACCCCCTGCACACATCCAACCTTGATAATGACGTAAAAAGCAGCCCAGATCGGCCTGATGAGGGAAACGACCTTAAAAGTCACCCACTTTCTAACCCTTCTCCTTCTTCTTCTTCTACTTCGCATCCTTCCTATTCTATGTCTCCTACAGGTACAACCTTGAAATGTCCAGACTTCGAAGCTCTTGACAAAGAATTTGAAGGAATCAACATAAGCAAGATGCAACAGAAGCAGTTGAGAAAGGCCCTGGCCCAGGCAGCCGGATTCTTAACAGTTGCTGATGCCCTGACAGCTAAAGCCAAAGCAAAGCCATCTTCTTCAAAGAAGCATAAAAAGACAGTCGAAAAAAACCCAATGGCCCCCTGAGCCTGATTTTGAGCGAAGACTGAGATAATCAAGGGGACAGAGCTTTTGTTCTCAGGACGCTTGTCATATGGTGCAAATCTCATGAACATCACCCAGCACAGGGAAAATGAGCCTCAGATAGGGGAAGATGCTGCAACCTCCACTGTAGAAGTCAGGAACCTTGAAGTTTCCTAGTTCGCCACTACGTCCTAATCCAAATACCAATTGGCCTATCCTCTAGCTCCTCAGACTCCTTTTTAATCCCAATACCTCAAACAATCCACCTATTCTCCAATTCCATGCAATACCTCTGACTCATTCGCTTCCAAAACCTCAAACATCCATTACCCCAACCAAGCCTGTTGTGCAATCGAGTCAGCCAGCGGGCCAAAATAAACCTCTTTCACCCAAACCTGCTCCTTAACCCAACATACCACCCAAATCAGTGGCAGGACTAGGAGCACAAAACCGTGATTAAGAAAAGGTGAAATATGTTGTGATAGGGCATATGGGAAAGCTTTCAGCTCTCCTCAATATCTACGACTCCCTCATGCTCTCGAAAGATTACTGGATGGCTTTGGTTCGGGCTCTCTCTAACCCAGAGGTGTATGAGACCAAAGTAGAAACTATTGAAGTGGACCCGGCAATTTTAGAAGGATGTATGCCAATCACCTTTTCAGAAGATGATCTGCAGCTGGGAGAAAAGTTTCATAATTACCCTCTCTTCGTCACTGATGAATTACATGCATGCCCCATCAACGAAATTATGTTAGATGGAGGGTCGAGTGTCAACCTTATTCCAAGGAGGATCTTAATTGATTAGGGTTAGGGGCCGAAGATCTTACTCCGACCAACGTCACAGTCCAAGGATTCAGCTAGTTAGAAGAGAAGCCAGCTGGCACGGTTCACCTTCGTTTTAAGATCGGTGAGCTGAACGATTACGCCTAGTTTCATATAATAGACATCGACACTCCTACAACATTCTCCTCGGTCGGCCATGACTCCATGACCAGGGGATGGTTCCATCAACATTGCACCAGTGCTTCAAGTATAATCGAAATGGGAGACATCATACGGTCTATGCTGACAAAAGACC
This sequence comes from Amborella trichopoda, assembly GCF_054954075.1. NCBI lineage: Eukaryota > Viridiplantae > Streptophyta > Magnoliopsida > Amborellales > Amborellaceae > Amborella > Amborella trichopoda. Next base: position 20,475,619 of record NC_142347.1, on the reverse strand, counting down.
GTTCCTTGTAGCTGAAACTCACTATGCTAATGCTAAATATTACTTCACATATCTAGTGTCGCCTTAGAAGCTGAATGAGGGGGATCACAACTCTATAACAAAGATGCAATCTTCACCTCATGAAGATGTTGAGGACATGGGGAGAACATTGGTAAGCATGTTCAAAGAGGAAGAAAGGCAAGGCAAAAATCTCCATTTAACCCCTATTCATTCTAGCATCCCCACAATCATCCTCGAAGAAACTCTGTCTTCACTTAAAGAGGACTCCTCGCCCTCTACCCTCAGGTCTAGGCCATCTAGGTCAGAAGATGAACCAGAAGTCATTCTCGAGATTGAGCAAGTCATAGGGATAGAATTCCCAGCTCCAAAGATCACCTATATGCCGGACCATCAAAATTCTTGCATATCCCCATTTCACTCTTGAAAGCCGAAGTGGCACGTCAACCGACACGAAAGATTTTTCAAACTTCGATGGTTATGAGCATGGAGGATGCTCCTCGGACTAGTGACCAGCAGCAAGTTCTACTCTTTCCTGGTCTGACGAGAGGAGAGCAGTTTGAGAAAGGTCAATCTTCTTCCCCTCAAGAGCAGGATCCCTAGCAAACTTAAGAAGCAAAGTTTGCAGTCTCAAGAGCCAATTGGAGGTTGTGTGTACTGCTTCAAAACATATTAAGCATTTCGTGCCTGAGACCAAAAGCTATGATGGGTTTGAAGTCAATGCACCACTAATGGAGGCCAAATCCCCTCCTGACTGGACCATCTATAGTGAGCAGGCTCATCAAATGATGAAGAAAATGAACTATGAGACCTTGGCCAATGAAACACTAAGAGGAAAAAAAGCAATGACTCCCCGTTTCGAAGCTATCCAAGCCACCGCAGGCCATCATGGGACTAAACAAGGCCTAGGCCCTTGATACAATAAATATGTCGGAAGGCATTCAAAAAACAAATGTCATGTGAGGTGCAGCAAAGTAAGAGGAGAGTGAAATCATGTAGCAAAGGCAATCAAAAAAGAAAAAGAAGTATCTTATTCATGAGTACAAACTTTTTACAAGTGCTGGCAAAAGAAAAGACATTTTCAAAAATGATCAATTATCTTATTGATCTCTGCACTGTATGTCGCAGGAGAAGTCTCGGTGCCCTGGACACGTTCCTTCAGTTCGGCCACCATTTGAGTGTCCTCCTCCATTGCCACATTTTCAAACTTAATGGTGCGAGTGAGTTCAAATAAATCAGCAACCAAAGAGGCCTCCATAGGCCTCCTCTGAATCATCCCCATCTCAAGACCAATGAATTCATGCCTTAATATTCGCATCTCTTCTCTTATTTCGATCATCCTCTTATAGCTGCCTTGCGCCTCCCTCTTGAGATCCTGCTGATGGCCAGTGATAGTGGCCTTCTTCTCATGGAAGGAATCTATCTCCTCAAGACGACGCAAGATGGACTCCTCTAAGGAGGCTATCCTACTGGTCTCAGCTTCATGATGCAGTATTCCCGATGGGCAAGGACTTCTGGGCAAGGACTTCTGGGCAAGGACTTTTGGGCAAGGACTTCTGGGCAAGGACTTCTGGCACAAGGACTTCTGGGCAAGGACTTCTGGCGCACTCCCAACCACAGTGGTCGCGACAGCAAATTCCCTAAGCTTGGCCAAAGCCTCGCCCAGATCATTGAAAGGCAGCTCCCTTAGACTATGAAGGCCTGCAAGAAGCATGTCAGCAATCATACCAAAAAACCCACTAAAAATGGGCCTGGATGATGCCGCTGGAATTGTTATTGCTGAAGAGACTCCGGCCTCAAGGACCGAGCTTGTAGAAGTGATAGCCATCTGAGCCACTGGCTCCACTAAAATGATGGCAAAGTCCAGAGCTTCTTGCACCTCGGACCCAGAGGCCGCCCCAGGCTCAACCTGCCTGGATTCTTCAACACCAGTCTCGTTGCCTTGACCCTCACCTATGGGGCCTCCACTTCTGTCCCAACAGATTCCTAGGAAGCCCGTTCCCCTTGCTTCTCATCCTCTGCCACGTCAGCATTGGCAAGTTTAGGAACTGCCTCCTCCCTTTGGCCTTCGCCAATCACCAATTCAGCTCAGCCATGGTTTCTTCCATCTGGCCTGCACCCTCAACAGCCAGAACCTCGGCCACGAAAAGCTCAACTCCTTCATCTTCACGATCTGTGCTCTCGAGGGCAGCAGAATCTTGACACTCATGGGCATCATGAACCATGGGCCCTTCTTCTTGAACCATCGTCCTTGCCTCAGTCGAGCACTAAACCCCTGAAGCATAGAGGCCACATCAGCATCAAATTCCCTCTCTGAAGCATTAGCTGTGGGGCCTTCAGCCTCGTCAGTCTCTATTGGAGCTGGCTCTGACTCAGGATCTACCCTTGGACTTAGGGACGTCTCCCAAAGATCCGGAGTCATTTCCCTGTCAAAAGCACTAACAATGGGCTCAAAAGGGCTGGAGACGTTTGCCTCAGTCTCTAAGAGGAATAATACAATTCAAGAGAGATAGAAGATGGTGGAGAAAGTGCAGAAGGTGACATTGTGGGAGTTGCTAAATGATCAGAGGAGGAAGAGCTACCTCCTGGTTCCGAGATCATAGGAAGTTTGGCACCCATATGCCTCCAAGTACGCCCACTAACTTGAGCTGGTGCACAAGTCCCGGTAGGGGTAGATCGTTTCCTCCTCTTTCCCCCCGTTGAAGGAGGAACAACTACTTCAAAACTCCCTCCTTGGGAAAGGACTCCAGCCAGCCTATTATGAGGACCACTCCCGATCAGTGAGCTCAAGTCCTAAATGGGACGCCCCTCATAACCTAGGACCTTTCGACCCTCATTCCACTCAAAGACAGAACTAAGATTATAAAAAATTCTCCCATTTCTCATCTTCATTGCAAGAACTTCCGACGAGGTGTCATCGGCCGCTATCTCAAGTGGAATCCCTAAAGCTTGCCAGTTAGAGGGATATTCCAAGACAAAAACCTCATCAAGAGCAGGAGTGTCCACCAGTCTCCTCTGCCTAGTAACCTGACGCCAGCTACCGTTATCCCATTTCCAGGGGTGATCAATGTAACAATATCCTTTGTTTGTAATTTGCCACCAGTTTTCATAAGCTTCAGCCATTCGAACCCTCTTGCCAAAGTGAGGTAACACATACTTGCTGATTCTATCATTTCTAGACATGTGGACCAAGCGGTCCATATGTGTCCTGGCAACCCGCACTAGTAGAGAGTCCCAAGCTCTTCTGTTTTCCCCATGTTCACCTTGCCCCGGTGCCTTTCAAAAAACACAGAGAAGGGGCAGATCTAATCAAGCCCATTCTAACCGGCGAAGCAGTGGGGGAAATACCCTTCTAATTTGGCAATGTGCGGAGTTCGATAAGGTAGAACTCCTCCTCTAATGCTCAGGATGAACATGAGTTCCCTAATGGTTTTTGGAGCATCGTCTAGCTCCTTCCCCAATTCATCAATGAAAGCACGATCGGTGAAGCTCCCAACCGGAAATTGGACGCTTCGCATGTTTAAGGAGTCATTCCCAAACAAGCTCTGAGCTTCCTCTGGGGTATGGAAGATAGCCTTTTTGTCAGCAATCCTCATCAAGAAGGGCCACAGTTTGTTCCCCGTACCCTGGCTCCTTACATAAGTGGCAAGGAAATAGGCCCCTAGCCACCCGTATACGTAATGGATGGGGAATGGAATCTTAAAATCTCTAGGAAAGGCCTCTCCTCCAACAATGCCATTCCCTCCCTCCTTACCTTTGTAAGCCTTTCCACAAGAGATGGCCCCCAATCCATGGTAAATGTTGCACATAATTGGTTGGGCAAGGGCATACTCACTCCCTCTTGCCATGTCGCATGCCACATATAAGGTGCCTGGACGAATGTCATCCGCCCCTCCAGGGAGCACGAACTTGCATAAAAATAAGGCCAACTATGAGGATAAGAAGACACAATCATCACTGGTCTTGGATTGATACACGGGAGGCGTCCCCTCACAATTGCCTTCCCTTTCCCTCTCGGAGTACCCGAACGACCTTCGGGATAGTCCCCACAAAAGAATTTTACCCATTCGGTGAAGGTTACCCTACCGTTGCTAGACTGTGCATGGAGCAATTGGTAGACCTCGAAAACCTTTCAGAGACTAGCAGGTGGCTCTTCTCCCCCCACGCTAGCACCACCAAAGATGACCGAGTTCTGGAGCACAAACTCGTCATACATCGCCCCGATCATCGGAACACCCCCAATAAAATTAAGATCTAGTAAAGAGATTTCTGCTTCCCCATGCCCAATAAGCCAAGTATTGCTAACATGGCTCCATGTCTCCAATGATACCTTGACAGTATTGGAGCATCGATCATAGTAGCTGCCTGAGCACTGGACTGCTGCTAGTAGAGAAGCACGTTCAAGAATGCTTCTGTACGACACCAATACCTTGGCGGTCCAGGAAGAGTATCCCTTCAAATATTGGTGCTCCCCCTGTATTCGAAGACCTATCCCGGACCACATTGAACCCTTTTCTTGCACCATTCGCTTCCTTAGGGTAGGCCAGTTCTCCCCAAAAGCTATGTTCTTGTGCATACAATGAAGGAGCGCTACCCCTTCTTCAATACTGACGTTACCGTCATTGTCCTCGCGGACTTCAAAATGAACTGGGTTAGTGATAAAAGTGACACTGAGAGGCCACTCGGGCATGCATACTGGCTTTGTCATCCAAATGGGCTTCCCCCTTGATAGAGCCTCATTAGTAAATTCATAAGTACCGACCTCTCCTCCCAGTGGAAGGGTCTTTACGTCAAGAATTCGATAGGAAGACTCAGCCATTATAAAGAGCTCAAGGTACTAGATAAACACTGGCAGGGTCTTCAGTGGTTGAGAATCGGCTATATTGTCAGAGGCCTAGTGCCGGCTAAGTTTCCAAAGGGTTAGCGTCGATTGCGTCTATGAAGGTCTAGCACCGGCTGAGTTTTCAGAATCCTAGCACCGATTGCGTTTACGAAGGTCTAGTGCCGACTGTGATTTCAGAAGATTAGTGTTGGCTGTGTTTTAAGAGACCCAGAGCCAGTTGCGCACTCAAAGCTTAGCGCCGACTGTGTCTGCTAACATTTAGCACCGGCTTTGTCTGCTAATGCTTAGCACCGGCTATGTCTGCTAATGCTTAGCGTCAGCTGTGTTTCCTAACACTTGTCACCAACTATCTTTGCCAATGTCTAGCGTCGACCGTGTTCAATCTCTCACACGGGCAGTGGAACCTTGAGCCCAGCTACGCCACCTGATGACTCCCACCACGTCTTGCTATGCCACCTGACACACGTCTCACACATGTGAATGGCAACCATTCACCTCCCCGATAGTTGCACACCTTCTAAGCGCTACCGTCCACCTCCAGCGACGGTTTGTCTCCCCTTGACCTTTGGTCTCTTGCCGGAACTCCTTTTCGCTGCAAAAAAAAAAAACCTCTGCAATGAGTGGAAAACTTCCAAAACTAGCGAAAATGCCTTACCTGCCCACTATTACAACTCCTACCTCCTCCTGCCTCCACCAAAACCCTCAAAATCCATGGCCTGAGTTCCCTGTGTTTTGATGAACTCCCTCCCCTTATACCAAACTCCTGCAACTTCACCTCAACCTACTCCCTGCATGCTGGCGAACTCCAGCCAACTTTGCTGGAATCTCCTATGTGCTCAACGAAGCCCTCACCAGAGAAATCCCCTTCTCACTATTTAAACTTTTTACGTTAAGTTTTTTCTTCGTTACCTTCCATGAGAAGCAGTGAAGTGGGGTTTTACCCTTTATATAGCCAACGTTTTCCCCAAATGCCCCACACATATTTGGAATTCCAGCTACGTCCTAGAAGGCCAAACGATGATGGGCCGGGTCAGGCTTTGACCTAGGGCCCGAGACAAGTCTCATCACTGCTTGTAAAATCCTATCCCAATAGAGGCTAAGACCGAGTCAGGATCGGGTCAGGGCCCGAATAATAATCTACACCTAGCGTCGGTCGTGTTGTTGAAACTACCCAGTGCCGGTTGTGTCCTCAGTAACTCCAGCGCCGGCTGCATCCTCAGTAACCCTAGCGTCAGCTGTGTCCTCAATAACCCCAGCACCGCCTGCATTGTCAATGACTCAACATCGGCTGTGCTCAAGAGATAGCACAGGTTGTCCTCAGCACTGACTATGATCAAAAGATAGCACGGGTTGCTCTCAGCGCCGGCTACGTTTTTAACAAACCCAGCATCGGCTGAGTGTTCAAGGAATGATGGCCGCTGGGCCTGGTGCTGGCTGTGTTTTAAACAATCTATTATCCCATACTCCTGGCTGAAGCCGTGTGTGTTTTATTACAGTTATCCTTAACTGTGACCTATTATCTGCAGCAAAGTGGAACTCAGGTCGTTCAAACTCAAGTCGTGACTTCTCATCCTCAGTAGGAGAGTCATACTCATACTACAACTTATTATCCCAAGTGGATCTACTTCACACCTAGTTATTATATCCCCATGGGATATAAAGGACCCACATTTGTCCCCTTTTTCCCCAGTGAAGTCGGCCTTCTCATCTAAGTCTCTTGCACGCTTTAATCATTTCATCCCCAGGGAGTCACACTTACCTTCCTAATCCCTATCAAAGTTTGCCACTACTCATAGGGCCACCATCTCCATTTAAAAAGCTCTATGCTTGTGTATAGCCTTAACCATTTTATCCCCAAGGGGTCAGATTGCTATCTAAAGATCTATTCCCCGTGGAGCTTCACCAACATGGCCATCCACACAATGGTCCAAACTATATTACCTTAAACTGTAGTGGAAGTCTAGTTGCAGTTAAACCGCATAGTCCGAGCCTCGAGACTCTAAACCACATAGCCTTGGTCCACACTGCATGACCTTAAACTGCACAGCCTTGGTCTAGGTGCATGACCTTAAATGGTACGGTCCAAACTATACGACCTAGTTGCACGACCTTAAACTACACGGTCCATGCTATATAACTTTAAACTATAGTACACGTCTTAGTCGCATGACGTTAAAAGGCTCAGCACCACGGTCCAAAGTACAAGACCATAAATTGTAGCTAAGGTCTAGTTACACGACCTCAAAACTGCATGGTCCTAGTTGCATGACTTTAAACTGCATAACTACGGTCCAAGCTATATGACCCTAAACTATAGTGCACGTCCTGGCCGCATAACGATAAACTGCTTTGTGCAAGCCCCGGAGGTATGACCATAAACTCGACCCCACATACGCACACACACCTTTTACGTGCACCTTCACGCATGTCTTCCCTAACTGACCCATTTGTATGCGTGCACCACCTTCAATACCTTCCTAATGAGTCCATTCATTTCACCATCCTCCATCATTCCCCAGTGAGTCTCACCCGTGCTCACAAAATAGCGAACCATCCTGCTACCCATACTCATCGTAAGCTAGTGAGTCATCACGTTTCATTTGCCTTTCGTGCATCATCCACCTTTCATAAGTAGCCTTGTGCCATTGTCCCCAAGTCAGTTAAACCACCACCATACTCACTCTATGGCCTTCACAGACGGCCATTCATTACCATCATGGTCCAGCTGTCTCTCTCCTTCCCTCTTTCTCTCTCCTCTTTCTCTTTTTCTCCTCCTTTCTCTCTCCTCCGGTCCATTTCTCTCTCTCTTTTTTTCATCTTTATCTTTTTTTCTCTCTCTTTCTCATCTCTATCTCTCCCTTCTTGTCTCTATTTCTCTTTCTCTCTCCTATCTTCCTAATGCAACCGACGATGCTCAGCATTGCTTGTATCCTTCTCTCTCCTCTCTTCCTAACGCAGCCAGTGATGCTCAGCGCCGCCTATATCCTTCTCTCTCCTCTCTTCCTAATGCAGCCAACAATGCTCAGCGCCGCCTGTATTCTTCTCTCTCCTCTCTTCCTAACATAGCTGACGATGCTTAGCTTTATCTGTTTCCTTTCTCTCTTCTTTGTCTAACACAGTCGGTGATGCTCAAGGTCACCTGTATCCTTCTCTCTCCTCTCTTCTTAATGTAGCCAGCGATGCTCAACGCCGCTTGTATCCTTCTCTCTCCTTTCTTCCTAACACAATCGGCGATGCTTAGCATCGTTTGTGTCCTCTCTTTCTTCTTTGTCTAACACAGCTGGCGATGCTCAGCACCACATGTATCCTTCTATCTCCTCTCTTCCTAACGCAACTGGTGAAGCTCAACACTGCCTTTATCCTCTCTCTCCTCTTTTCTTAACACAATCGGTAATGCTTAGCATCGTCTGTATCTTCTCTCTCTTCTTTATGTAACACAGCCAGTGAAGCTTAGCGTCACCTATGTCTTATCTCTCCTCTTCTTCTAACACAGCCGGCGATGATTAGCACTGTCTGTGTCCTCTCTTTCTTCTTTGTTTAACACAGCCGGCGAAGCTCAGCACCGCTTGTGTCCTATCATGCCTCTTCCCCCGCTAAAGCCGGTGAAGGTGAAGCGTCGTCTGTGTTCCCTTCTTTCTCTCTCTTTTGTCACATTGGCAGGAGCACATTTCCGCTTGTGCCTTCACCTTCTCCTTACTCGTCATAGCCGGCGGAGGCATATCGCCGACTAAGCTTTCTTTCTCCTCCTCTTGTTGTCGTCAGTATCTTTGCTCCTTCTCTCTTCTCTCATGCTTTTTCCCTCCTTTCTTTCGTTGGAATCAAACGAAGGAAGGTCGAAGGACCATTCGATACATTAAGGGGCATAGATCTAAGCCTATTTATTCGGTCAATCACCAAAGGGGCGGGGGCAGGGGCAAGGGGACAGCTATGGACGTGACGAGACCTCCCAGCCTCAATTCGTTTGCCATTCCTCACCGGAGGGGCGACCGAGAGACTGGATAAACATCCTACTTATTTACGTACTTACTTCATGCGCTTCATGCGGTGCGCTAGAGACTACCTGCTCCGTTTGGCTTGCCCCATTACGCAACTAACGCCCTCGTTCAAGCTTTATGCCGCCCCTATTACCTGTCCGGCTGCCTCTCGACATAGCTAACCAACATAGCTAAGTGTCTTCTCTCCACTTCTTTAGTCGCACTGTTGTTGCCAAAATCTTTGAATCAATGAACCAGCTTGATCTAATGAATAGGGAATAGCATGCTATTGAATACTGGTTCAACGTCAGCAGCAAGACAAGCATGTCCCCCCGATCGAACTGGTCGACTGGCATGGTACAGGGCCCCTAGGCCAAAAGGAAGCAATGGCGATGTGTCTTTTTGGTTCGAACGAACCAACCGATGTCTTCGTCTCTTGTTTTTTTTCTATTCTCTTCTTCTCTTATCCTATTCCTTATTCGTTCTCTATGATCTCCATTCTTTCTGTTATTCTTTTGTTTGATTAAGAGGGGTCGAGATTAGCCTTCCACAGTAGTCTTGTCGTCTAGCCGTAACGTTGTTGTATCAGAATTACTGTGCCCGCTTTATTGCCACGACAGACTAACCATCATGTCTAGCTAGTCAGTATCGGTATTGACGTCTAGTAGTAATTATGTTGAATCGGTCTGAGTTACCGAGCCTGTTTTACTGCCACGTCAGGCCAATTACCTACCAGCTTAATCATTGTGTTTATCTCCCTACCGGATCAAATTCTTTTCTCCCCCATCATTCTTCTCTCATTATTCTCTTCTTCTTTTTTAATATGCATGCTTGTGTACGTTCACTCAAAGGCAAGGTGAGGTCTGTTGACCCACCTATCTTATAATATTTGTCATATATGTGTGATTACAGAAAACAGGAGAATACAAGCTAAGGGAGGCGATTCCAAACCAGTTTTACAACTGGGGGCTTTCTTCATGATTTAAGAGGATGCCCACAAGAGCCAGCCCGAGTAAGTCCCGAACCTACCTTAAATTTCTCTCTCTTCGATTGATAATACCTACCCTTATTCTCAAACGAGGTTCCCGATAGAGCGATCTCGAAGTCCCGGGTCTCCCTGAAACCCGAGACACATGCCACACGATCAACCTGATCTGGAGGGAGAGATCGAGGCACCTAACCAGTCGTATCCTCATTGCTTAAAATAGCTCTTCAATCAAGCTGCTCCCTTCTGTAGCCATACAACTAACGCCAGGCATCCGGGTTCCATGGGTGAACAATGATATGTCGTTCCAGCGGGCCCATCAAACACAAGTTGATGCTCCCACTGAAATATTGAGTTTATTTGGATCGTTTCATAATAAGATACTTGCATAACTGAATATCCAAGCAGTTAAAAATAATCGTGGGATTGTGAATAACTCCCGCTCAAACATAACACATAAGAAATATTATCTCAACATTCTCATGCCTGTGTCATGAGATAATATAGCAAGTCTTGTACTAAATAATAACTAAATACCTGTTTCGTTTCGTAAAACCATTTTTTGAACCACAAAGGTTCAACCTTACTAGTCTCTTGGTTGTAAACCCATACAAACCAAGTTGTCTAATCCACACAACAGGTGTCAAGGAGACCTAGCAAGAAGGCATTCCTACAATATTCCCTATGGTTCAAGGTCTTAAGTAATCGATGATTCTAAATACTTAGAAACATGGGTCAAGGAATATAGGTATTTAAAAACCAGTGCATGACAGTTTTTCTCCCACTTTTATATATACCTTCAAGATACAATGTTTTTCCCTTTAATAAAAAATAATTTATTGACTTATATATATATATATATATATATATATATATATATATATATATATATATATATATATATATATATATATATATATATATATATATATATATATATATATATATATATATATATATATATATATATATATATATATATATATATATATAATCATGACTTCCAAGTCATTAAACTAATTTCCATTGCAAAAATCAACACTCTCACACCCTTTAATAAATAGACCATATCTTTCAAACCATAAAGAATCTCGTGATAAAACTATTTTTTTTTTAAAGTACACTCAATTTGATGAGTTAAAATCAAATTTCAGCTATGAATAAAATCATATGGTTGGTGGGAAAAATCACGGAACTCAATGGACTCTTAATTGTGGGTGTATTACGTGACCATAAAGAAAGACTAATGTGACCACAAAGGTCATTAGCTTTCTAATATCTTATTCTCAAGCTTGATCTAAACTCAATATAAATAAAAGACAATTAATGACATCAAGTATGAATAACTCTTATACCAATGAAAGAAAGACTAATGTGATCTTGTCGGGGGATATATTTTATTATTTTTCTTATTTTCACCTATTTTCTTTTCTTTTGACAAATATCACTTAGAAGTACTCTTATTACAATAACTCTTGCTTCAAAGAAAATAAAACTAACAAATTCAAAATCTTAAAAACCTTGATCCCATTAAACCAATTTTATTTAAACAAAGAAAATATCCACAATTTTTATGCTTAGCAATATAAAGACAATATAATTAAATATGGTAAGAAACAATAAAAGAGTGCTAAAGATTACCTCAATCGGGTTTAGTACACTCCACACTGAGTTTCCTCCCTTCGATAGTGTTCGGGAACTATGATCGATCTCTTGATTCTCTTATACATGGCAAAACACTCTCAATGGCATATGGATCTTGATCTAAACCAACTACCTAAGGTCTCAATGCCTTAGCCTTGCTCAAGCCCCTTTGGCTTAATTTTTGGAGTGATAAAAGATAGATCAAAAAGTGAATGAGAGATCTACTAGCAAGGGGATCTTCCCCTTTAATACTCAAAAATCAAACTACCACAAGCTAACCTTAGCTTGGGCGTGCCACCTAGAAATAAGAGAGAGAGATTTTGGTTAAGGTGTTCCCCCTTAGAAAAACATGGGAGAGATCTTGAGGCCCTAGGTAGGGCATGTCACCTATAGAGAGATCTTTGAGAGAGAGAGAGAGATAAAACCCTTAGAGAGAGAAGAGAAGTAGGTGTCGAGATTTTATGAGGTGGGAAAGCCTCTTTTTATAGATTTTTTCTGCCTTGGGGTTTGCTTCAAATTGTAGGGTCAAATCTTGACCGTTGATCTAAAGAAACTTATGGGATGAGAAATTTGAGTCATCAATCTCTTTGATCCACCATCAAGATTCAAATAGATGAGCTAGAGTTTTATCCTCCATTTTCTAGATTTATTCCCATTAAATCTTTAAATAAAGAAAGTATAGATCTTATTTTTTATTTTAGTAAATCCAATCTTTATTTATTGGATCAAACAATCTTGATTCAAAGATTTACTAAATATTTCAACTATTGAACCTTATCATGTAAGTTGGCTACACCCAAAAGATAAGCCAACAAACAAGGGGATAAATATCACCCAATCTTAGAGAACAAGTTAGTCCCCATGGGAGGGGCGTGCCACCCTTTGGTGGCTATACATGAGCCCACCCAATCCCACATGTTCTAAATTGGGCCCCCCATATTTACGGAGGGTCCCATATAACTTTAGAAACTATTTTATTTTGTATTTAGAATTTTTAAATCTTATATTTTATTTAAAAAATTGAAAAATTAATTTCTCTTCATTTATAAATCCAAATGACAAAAAACAAAATATCATAAGATGCACAAATATTCAAATGAACATTCTAAAAGATCATATATCATAAAATTAATTAAAACTAATAAATTTTGATGGGAATCGGATCCGTTAGGTCTAGGAATTTATCAATATACGAGAGCACTTCATCTTCAACTGCGGACCACGATCCTCCTAGCTTTCTCAAACTGACCTAAAAATTCTCATGAACCACAGTCCACTGTAGGGACTCATGATTGAACCACCAAAGTCAGCCAATAGACTAGGGGACACAATCCCAATTTATGGATTTCAGGTTCTTCCCTAGAGACAAAAAATCATGGTCCTCCAGACCATGATGTAACCATGACTCTATGGTGCATAGGGTTAATCTCTCATATATGTACACGCTTCATCATCATTGGTGAATCTCAAAACGGTTATCAATATACATGTCGTGTGATGATATAATTATGGGGTTTTAGCCATGTCTCTAAAGGCTATTCATCACACACAAGAGCCACACAGTCCATCGGCTCTCATCTGGGCATACTCCGACCTCATCAAGGGCTAACTCATTAAACCCTTCTCGGTAAATCCCTATATCCAGATATCTTGAGTTTTTTTCTAGACTCAACTGGCCCAGCACGTCGAGCCTAATCCGAGTATCTGCAAATCGTATTTGTCTAGTATGGTCCACAAGAGAACCGTACTCCCACTGAGTTTAGGTTTCGCTATATAAAATGGCTCCCATAAGGCCTTTAAAGGCAAGATAAACTCAATAAGGATTGGTCACTTCTCCCTGAAAATATCTCGACTAACTCAAATATTGCCAAAGAAGAAGAAATCTCAACTATGCTCATGCAGTTGACCAAATATGTTCCACACAGATTGTTCAAAAGCCAAAAAGACCACTTAGCTGCCATGAAATCAAGAACCATGCTGACCAGCCCTCCACATTCCTCTCATACGCATTGATATTTTGTCGACTTCCCATGTGGATAGAGTGCTCATGCGTGCACGTCAAACATACCCGTCCTCCGGTGGACGTATTGTCAAGATTGGTACACGCATTAGAACAATATCGCATGGGAGTATCGCATGGGAGTACTGGTCAGTGTTAGACAAACCAATCAGGTCAAACCGGACCGAGTGGGGTTACCCGGATGGAGCCGGTTTACCTTAAATCGGCCCATAGGCGGGTCCTGTTATGGCAAGTTTTGATGGTCAAGTTCTCATGTTTGAAAAAGATCCATAAACAATTATTAAAAAAATCCAAAAAAATAAAAAAATTATGTGTGTTGCTATGTTTTCTATCATTTTGGCAAACATTTGAACATATTTTGGCTACAAATACTTATTTTTATATTTTTTCACCATCTTTTTCGGATTATTTCTAAAATACCCCTGATCACAATTGATTATTCGAAATATATTTTTCATTGCTATTTTAATCTCATTTGGATGTGTTTTGTTTAATTTTAATTGAAAAATTATCTAAAACAATCCGTTTTTTTCGGGTTATTAGAAAAAAAATAAAAAATAAAATAAAATAAAAACCTGATATTTCAAAACCTTACTTATACGCATTATTTGGGATTTTGCAACCAAAATACTTTTCATGGTTCTCAAGAAACTGTGATTCTTAAGTAAAGATGAACGCCTCAAAAAGCATCATAGTTCTGACACAACTGTAATGCCTCTTTAAGGGGATCTTCACAGTTCTGAGTGAACAGTTTAAGGCACCACTGTCCTAGCTCAACCATAGGGTTGCCAATGGTCTAGGCTAGGTCAGAACTTCAAGCCCTTTCCAGCTTGTTTTGGACTGAGAACGGGCCTCGTGCCTGGCAGGGCCCGGGCCAGCCCGAAAAGCCCAAAATTTCTCTCTTCTCTCTCTCTTTGTGGGAACATCTTTGTGGGAACAAGAGATCTGAGTCTCTATCTTTATCACTCTCTCCTGCTCCTATCTCTCTTACATCTCTCTTATGCTCCTCTCTCTCTCCCCTACATCTCTCTCTCCTAACCCTCTCTCTCCATATAAAAACCCAACATCTCTCTACCCTCGACCACCATCCCTTATTGTACACTTCTCTTATCTCTCTCACACACATTAGACACCACGTACTCTCTTTAATCTGCCATGTCTTTCAATGGCTTTCACCTTCTCTTCTCGTTGGGCTTTAAAACTGATTTTTTTGAATCTTTTGATTATGGCCTCCAAGGCTAATTTCTACTCAGACGGGAACGATATGGCTAAGATATTAAACAATGGTCTCCTTCAACTCTCACAAGATAAGTACTCTAGCTCTTGTTTTCAGTCCAAGAATGAATACATATGAGTTTAAAGCTCATTCCTTGGAACTCTGCTGCCATTGTTACTTGCTATTATGTAAGCCCTCCCCTCCCCCGTCTCTCTCTAAATCAAGTAAAGCATTCTAAATAAACTTCCATTTCTCTAAATGGGTTTTTTTGAAGAGGGAGAATAGATTTTGAGAGAAGGGAAAGTGAATGGATTTTTAGAGAGGGGGGAAAGTGAATGGATTTTGAGAGAGATAAAGGGGGATGGATTTTTAGAGAGAGAGATGGGGGCGTGGTGGGGATGGGGGATGAAGTGAGTGAATGGCCGCATATCCACACCTTTTTTTTCATTACTTTTTATTTTTTAATATTATTTTTTATTTTTAAATTTTTCAAAGCAGAAAGTATAAAATGAGACCATTTACCTTTGATACAAAATGGACACATTAATCTTAACCATTAGATGTGAAATTGGGTGGTTGCAATTATTCCATTGACCAAACTCAAATTTCAAAAGAAATCTTCTTGAACTTTGAGACATCCAAACTATCAAATTTCACATCAAAAAGTTGTAACAAATTGTGACCACTTTGTATGAAAAGTAAATAGTCATATTGTATACAACCCCTTACAAAAAAAAATTTAATATAAAATTTTTATAAAATTCTTGTTTTGGATTACAAACAAAATCGTTTAAAGAGAGAATAAAAAATAAAGATGCCTCTAATTGGGCTAGGTTGAACTTAAATTTGGGGGAGCCAAGAACGCACTTTTTCATGCTGGTGGCCGAACCGGGTATTAATGAAGCAGTTTTCGGGTGGGGGCATGGTTCTAAGACAATAGTAGTTCACGTCACCGGGCATCACGGCACTAGCACAACCGTGATGTGTAGGATGCTTACTAACAAAATTGTGATACTCTTATCACATCCCAAACACTACCGTGATGGTTTCAGTTCATTTAGCAAACCACGGACCTATCACTACTAAGCCGCGGACCTAACACAACTATGAATGGTATTTTAGTCACAAAATAGCAAATAGTAATGAAGACGGGTATGAATAAGGTTTTAAAAAAATTGGAGTTTTTTTTCAAAAAAAAAGTTTATATAAAGTTGCAACATTAAAATGTAGAATTAAGTTGCACCTCAATAATCTATCATAAAAGGTAGTTTGATGTTGGAAAATCCTCAATATCGAGATATATGAATATGAAAAGAACAAAAGATTTCGAATCGCAAAAATAGTAAATCTTACAACTTATTATGGAGATCATCCATCCCAAACACTACCGTGATGGTTTCAGTTCATTTAGTAAACCACGGACCTGTCGCTACTAAACCACGGACCTAACACTTCTAGTCACAAAGTGGAAATAATATTGAAGAGGGGTATGGATAAGGTCTTAAAAAAATTGGAGTTTTTTTCAAGAAAAAAGTTTATATAAAATTGCAACATTAAAATGTAGAATTAAGTTGCACCTCAATAATCTATCATAAAGGGTTGTTTGATGTTGGAAAATCCTCAATATCGAGATGTATGAATATGAAAAGAAAAAAAAGATTTTGAGTCGCAAAAATAGCAAATCTTGCAACATATTATCGAGACCATCCATTTTCAAGAGTTTTATGTTTTTTATAGATCTACTTGATTTGAACTATTTTTTGAGTTTTAAAGTTTTAAAATTAGAGATGAAAATAGATTCTCAAGCCATCTTCATAATTTTTTTACACCAAAATTAAATTTGTGATAGAATTTGGAGGTGCACCTTAATTCGATTGTTTAAGGTTGCAACCTTATGCAAAACTTGAACAATAAGGTCAAAAAAGAGAGGATATTTTTTATAAGTTCCCATTTTACTTTCAGTTTTTTTTTTTAACGGTTAACTGTTCTATTAGCAAAGATAAGGGAGATACAAGATGACACAAAATGGGCTCCTACCCACAAGCCGGGAGCAACAGAGCAACATACCAGCAACCCACCGAGTGGGAACCCTATACAAAAAAATGAGACAAACCCGAAAAAGTTGCCCTATAAAAAAAAACCAGCAAAGTTTGCACAAATTGACAAGATATAAACAGAAGGATACAAAAGTCTTCTCATGGCCCAAGACGATGATCCCAAAAAATCAAGTAGATTTGTAGTAGCCTCCATCTTTAGCAAGGTTGTCCGCCTCGGCATTGGATTCCAACCAGGTCCCTGCAAATATGAGTGACGTCAAAAACCAGGGCAAGAGACCAGGGGCAAGCAGAGGTACCCAAAGCCAAGTAATAACATTCTTACCATTTCCCTCCATGATCAAAGGCTGGTTCCAAAGGGGATTGAAGAGTTTGAGGCCTTCCAGGAAAGCTAAGGAGGCTAGTTCCAAAGGGGATTGAAGAGTCTGAGGCCTTCCAGAAAAGCTAAGGAGGCTGGATCCAAAGGGTATTGAAGAGTTTCAGGCCTTCCAAGAAGGCTAAGGACACAACTGAGTGGGAGTGCGGATGTGCTTGGAGGAGGCTAGGACTTTTTCATTGTGGTCCCTAAAGATGCCACAGATGCCTGCCGGGCCAGGGTTGCCAACAGTGCAACCATCAAAGTTCAACTAGGTCTGTCCCTCAGGAGGTGGGGACCAACAGCAGCTCGAGAGTTACAAGGTGAGCTAGTGTGGAGCAACGCTAGCGAATTCTGGAGGAAAGCTGCTGATGAACATGTTTTTCATAGTTTTTGGTATTTCTTTTGTATTTTTTACTTTTTAAACAGTTTTTTTCCTAGCTGGAAACCTGACACAGGCCAGTTCCAGATTCCTCGAACCCCGCACATGGCCAGGTTCCACAGTCAGGTTATGCAATCCTACACTGATACTAGTACTCAGTTAATATCTCTCCATCAGAAGTGCCTATTCTGCAAATGATTTGAATTCAGGTTGTTCATTTCTTGAAGTGTGAGCAATGTATGTTGTGGCGGCTGAATCCAACTTCAGTGGACTGGAAGAATGCCATGAATCATTCAGCATCCAACATTCCCGCTGCATGAAACCTCCAACCAACCATTTGTAGTTGACAATTGACTGTGAAGATGAACTATCCTTCACAATTGATGGTTAAGGATACATGCAGCATACCATTTGTATGTTGCAACTATATGGTAAACAATAGCTAGAGAGGCTAGACTAAATAATATTTCTTATCATTCACAAAATTCCAATTATTCAAGTTTTCGTCATGATAAAGTTCAGCATACATATTTTTGGTGATTTTTCTATTAATAATTAAGATGGTTGAATACATTTCTATTCAAAATTATTTTGTTCCTCACATTAAACACGCCTACTGTGTAGATTTTGTATTTAATAGTATGTAGAAAATTCATAAATAGAGAAAAATGATTGAACAGTAAGTGTGCACAAATAAATAAGTACAACATGAGTATGGGATGGAGCAAGTGTTGTTTGGAACAAAAAAATATAATATATGCCATTTCAAATCAGTGAATTGTACAGTGTGCCAGAAAAATGGTACATTAAGCTAACATAGTGGCCACAATATTCCACTTGCAGTACAAAAAGAATTTTCAAATAGCTGAAGTATGATTGAGAGTACTACTAGTAGAGAGAATTGTGAGCTACACGGACCAATGGCTTCATTCCCCGGTTCTCCAACTATGATGCACCTTTTAGTTCATGTTTTCCTATTCTTGTAACCAAACTGTGTTTCTTTGTGTATCTCAACGGATGAAAGAACCGGAGAAGCCTTATTGCAATAATCATCATGGTCATCTTTGAACCTAGAACAACACGAAAGAGATGGTGAGGGAAAATCAACTCCATCAAACAGAAAGTAAGAAAAAATAGTCATAATAAATGTTTTGGAATGAGTAATTCGACTGACTCAATCTGATAAAATGAAATATAAAAAGTCAAAAAAGGTATAAAAAAATTATAATAGATAAAAATAAGAAAAAACTATAAGAGGTAATAGAAAGCATTAGATGACCAAAAAGATGAAAAGGAATCTACAAGAGATGGATTATTGAAATTTTGATTTAGATCCTAAGTAGTTTAGAGAAAAAAAAAAAGGAAATATGAAAGTTCCCGAATCATCTTAAAAACTACCAAAGTCATCTAAAAACTTAATTCTAACTAGTATGGTAGTGTTCTCCGTTCTTTTTTTTTTTGCATGTTTTTATTTTTTTTATATTTTTTACCTCCTCTATAAGGGTGGGGCGAGTTGCCGTGGAACTTGCCCCAACTCGGCCTTGGCCTCAGTACTCAGCCCAGTCCAAGTGGACTTGGTCGAGTCCCATAACACTGGTTATAATAAACAAGAAACATCTTAAAATGCAAATTTCATCGTACATTAGGCTTCCCTTTCGCTATCAACATCCAATACATACCCAGGAAGGCATGAACTAATGATATAAGCAAAAATAATTCATAGTTTGGTTTCCCATGAATCTGAAACACATCTAAAATAAGTATCAGCGCGCTAAACCTTTACCTGCCAATGATGCACATAAATGATATTATTTTTGAAACACTTGCATTTGCATCAACTACATACACGACCATTCCTTCTCATGTGCAGCTGGTTTGGCCTATTAAGATCAACAAATAGGATGACCCCTAAGTCAAAGTCACAAGTTGCATCAACTGTCACCAACCAAGTGGAAGAACACGGTTTAGGCCAGTATAGATGCATGGCAACTCAAACCAGGTCATGGGTGGTTCTAAATGGTGGCTGCTTGGCTTCACTCAAGCTATGGAAATCACATGGTTGAGCAGGTTGAGAATTAAACTTTAGCATTAATCTGCCTGTTTGTACTCTTACCGTTAGATTGATCAGAAAGCTTCTGACAAAAAAAGTTTAAAAAGGGTATCACAGTTATTATGTATTAGGTTTTCTAACAAAAACTGCAATTAGGTGCTCTGGCTTAAGGCTTTAGTCTCATAGTTGCTTCAGGCTTGTACGTTTGGTTTGTTATGGATCAGAGCCTATTGAGCAAGGTCATAAAATTTTGCATGTTTAACAGCCCTTGAAATGTAGAAACTACTGCTGCGGGTGAGAGTCAGTATTTAAAAGAAGAAAACAAAACTCAGAACTTCACCATAGAGGTATATCCCCTACAAATAACATGAACACTAATCAGAAAATAACACAAATGAGAACTTGTAAAACAAACCAAGAATGCCCAAAACCATAACCAGCTAATCTTGGGATCATGTACGAGTCTTCCAATTATGCCTTAGATTGCATAGACGAAGAGCTGTAATTTGGATAATAGTAACCACTGAATCCAGAAACTCTGCACATTCAATTGATAGCTTCATCCCCACAGGGCATGCACATTCAATTTATAGAACCCCCTTCCTCCACATTATATGCATTTTTTCAGCAGCCTGCACCAACAATAACCCCACCATTTGTAGGGACCCACAGTCGGAACTCTCAAAATTTGCCAGCACTGCTAGTTCAAAACCGTGGCTAGTGGCGAGAGATTTTAATGCTCTCGCCTCTAATGCACCCATCTATGAGCACCCAAAAAAAAAAGTGGTTACCCCATCCCTAGGAAGCACAGAATAGATCTCTTAACTATGATACGTAATTCCCGTCTTTAGACATAGGAAAACACTCCTATAGTTTCACGTGAAGAAAAACTCGAGCAGTACGTGCCACCATTCTCAAAAACCACAGAGTTTTACCATTGGCCCAATCAGAGAAACAATCAGGCAGTAGGGAATGCTCGGGACCATTGTCACAGAGTAGCATGATATACGCACTACTTGTATATGACGGCACTTGGGTGGGTGGGTGGGTGGGTGGGTGTGTGTGTGTTTGTGTGTGAGTATATATTTATATATATATATATATATATATATATATGGAGAATCAAAGGTCAGCCAGCTAATTGACAGCTACAGTAAATGCCACTGGCCCAGATTGAATCTGGGCCTATCCAATGATCACGATTGCATTTCATATTTTAATTTTAATTTTTTTCTACAAATCCAAATCACTTTAAATTTGGAGCATCTATTTTTTAAAAATAGTAGAATCTATTAAAAATATTAAAAAAAATAATTCGCAAAAAATAAATTAACCAAAATACCCCAAAAAGTTTCATGAGTATTTTGATCAATTTATTTTTTGCGAATTATTTTTTTAATATTTTTATTAGGTGTGCCAAGATAAAAAGAGTGGATGCCTGAAATTTCATATTATTTGGATTTGTATAAAAAACATGAAAATTATATTACAAAATACAGTCGTGACCGTCAAAGTGGCCAAATTCACTATTCCATTAGCCCATGGGCTGACAGGTTCTAGTTAGGAATCGAGATCCCTATAAGATAGGGGTTGAGATCCTCTAATGAGGGGAGCGAGCTCCGCTTCGGCTCCAACTCCACGATGGCCGGAGCGAGATTCCAAGTGGGGATTGTCACCCCCTAACCAATGCTCCCATCATCTATGGGCAAGTCCAAACAAAACTCAAGACATCCAAAAAGCCCTAAAGAAAATTGAATTTTGAGGTATTTAGCTCCGTTCACCTGGCAGTGAGGCAATTGGAGCACAAAATGGATATGGTACAAGAACAACCTGAGTCATAACCAATGGAACTTGCAACATACAATGAAGAAAGAAGCTCACTAACGAGCTTTCCAAAGAAAAAGTATTCATGGCATCTAAAGTCAAAGGCAAAGTTGGTTCACCCAAGGTGACTGTTGCTCCAAGTTCTATTTTGCAAAAACTATGACCAGTACGTCTCTAACAGCCATCTCAAAGCTCAAGAGAAAAGATGGCGCAACAAGAAAAAACAAAGAAGGAATCATCCATGAAGACCTTGATTGTTAAAACAATGCCCAAGGTAATATGCAGCCCATCTCACTTAAATCAAATGCTCCTTATGGTTCCCAAATTTCAGAATAAGAATACGACTTTCTTCAAATAGAAGTATCTTCTGAAGAAATTGCTAACACCCTCATCAGTCTCACTCGAATAAACCCCTGGACACAATGGATCTTCCCGAAAATAGACGTATATATAAACAAGTCTTAATCGCCCACGAACTAATCCATAGCATGGCAAATAAAAAACGTAAGCACCTTTCACCTCAAAATTGACCTCCACAAGGCTTTTGATAAAATCAAAAGGGAATTCCTAATTAATTAGCTGTAAAGATATAAATTTGAGGAGAAATTAATTAATTGGCTTAAAATGTGCATCACCACACTATCACACCCTTTGGATAACTCAAGGGAAAAAATAGGCTCAAACAAGGAGACCCCTTTTCCTCTTATCTCTTCCTCAAAGCCATGAAATGTTTTAACAAACCAATCAAAAAAGGGACTATGGAAGGAAGATTCAACCTACATAGGATCCCAAGAGTTTCTATTGAAAAGTATCCCATCCACATCATGTGTGGAAAGGCGGAAGGCTACACTATGGTTGAGATTTCACAAGACCACATCTAATGGCCAAACATTAATTTCATATTTTATTTTTATTTTTTATTTAAATAAAATATTCATCTGAAGTTGCAGGTTTACATTTGTAAAAGAGAACTAATTAAAATATTTTTAATAAATGGTGACCAAAATACCCCTAACTTTATTTTCATCAATATTTTTATATAAAATATCTTTTACTAATTTTATTTAGTTCTACTTATAAAAACTGAAGCTAAAACCCACATTACAAATTAATGTCATTTTTAAATAATAAATAAATAATGAAAAACGAAATCCATTTTTGACCTTTCGATGAACCTGGTTCAATCTTAACCATTAAAAGGTGCTCGTGCGCCTTTGAAGTGTCCACAGCTTGTGGATTCAATACTAGTAAAAATACCTAAATCAGCCTACAAAACAACTCCATAAACACAAGCATATTCTTCTTCAACACCTCCAACTTCAAAAATAACTAAATCAGCCAATTAATATAATGCAACTAAGCCTGTGGTCCAGTTAGACCTGTTGATCAGGACTGGTTCATAGGACTGGTGAATTTAGAAATAAAAATAATATATATGGAAAATAATGAACTCCCAAAAAAATACAGAAAAATATAAAAATGCAGATAATATCTAAAAAGTAAGAAAAAAAAAATATTACAAGAAAAAATAGCCCATCAAGCATCAATAAGTCATTATGCAGGCAACTATTTCAGGCGCAAAACATGAAAACAATTGCACAAGAAGCCCATAATCGTGAATATAGACTAATGAAAGCATAAATAAAGTACAACAATACACTCCACAGTTCTTAACAACTCCACAATCCCGTAGCACTTAGAAAGTTAAATTCTTTTACATCTTCAATAATATTACAAGTGATATATTTATATTCAGGCACAAAATCTCAAATAAAATCTGAAATCAAATGGAATCACTATCAATAGTCATCATCTTCATTTTCTTCCTTTTCTTGGCGGTTTTCGTTTTATGTTTTAAGGCCTTTACAAAAAAAATTTAAGCTGTTTAAGACCTTTACATATTGTAAAAGCCCTTCAAAAGAATCTAAAATCGAAACTGGAAAAGAAAACAATATTTCACAAGGTTATTTTTTGGAAAAGCCCTAATTTTCTAAAGCCAAAAACATAATTTTTTTTGCAATTACTTCTGCTTTTTCTAAATCCAAAACAAAACAAAAAAATATTAAAATAAATAGCACAAGCTTACTTAGAGTGTTGAGTGTTGGTCGGAATATGATTGAAAAACAGGCCGGAATCTCCTCGTGAAAATGTGGGAGAGAGGGTGTTAGGGGAGGCGCGGGGAGAGGAGTGGAGGGGAGAAGAGGAGAGGAGAGGAGAGAGTGAGATAGATACAGAGCGAGGTTTCGCAAAAGCCTTTTCCTGTCTCTCTCTAAAATTGTATTTTATACCCGCTTAAACCCTAATGATTATATTTACCAATATGCCCTTTTAGAAACCCAAATGGAGGGGAAAAAAAAAAAAAACCTTTTATGTTAAAAGATGAGAAAAAGGGAAGGCAATATCTTTTGGGAAAAGTTTATATGAAGCCGAGGCTCTAAACAATTAAATTTGAGCTTACTTCAAAAATTTCATTAGAAGAAGTTATTTTGATGGGCAAATGTCCTCAAATTGATCATCTCAACATCAAGATGCATGGACATGAGAAAAAAAATGGATTTCAATTTTTGGAAATAGTGTATTATATAGCATATTTTTTGGCCGTCAATTTTTAAGATTTTCAAGTTTTCATAGATCTATCAATCTACACTATTTTTGAAGCTTTAAACTTTATAAATAAAGATAAAAATATATTTAAGGCTTTCACAAATATTTTCAGTATTGAAACCACATTTCTCGACATTATTTGAAGGTCGACTCTAATTTGATTGTTTAGAGCCTAAGCTCTATTCTATGATGGCACTGATTTAGTGATGACTTCCGTTTAAATGAAATGTTCATATTCGCTATCTTGATTTGATATGCATTTATGCTAAATTATGACTTTATATTGATAAACTGTATTGTTGTCACATATGGATAGAACCACCGCAAATGCATAACACTAGACCTGCTTATTGGGCTGTATAGTTCATCCAATTATTTCTCCTCTACTTGTAGATCAATAGCGGCAGGTATAGGGTTGGAAGTTCGTGCTTGGCGGCTGGAAGACAAAGCTAGTGTTCTTGAAGAAGGTGCTTAAACCTTATTTATGTCTGGGTTGTTTGGCCCTGGTTTTGTTTTGTTCTTGGTGGATATGTCTAATATTGGGCCTAGATGCCCCGAACTGAATGTAATATTTTGAAAGATTTTTATATTATGAATTTTGGTGTGCGGAGTTTTGCCTTACTCTTCTACTAGTTAAGCTTGTTGCTTTAACTCTCGTCCATGGTTTGCTCGATTTTCGAATATAAATACATTGGGTCCACTCCTACTTGAGTGACAAACGCTACATTGAATCACGAACCCGCGCTCGATCGCCCGTCGTCGTGTAAAGTACGGTGGTCGGGGGTGGTCATGACAGATATGGTATCAGAGCAGCTAGAAGCGAATTCTTGGCCTAAGAAGTTTAGGAGAGTCCTTAGATTAGTTTTGGGGTAGGCAAGTAACTGGGTGTTCCTGTGACTAGGTTAAAAGATGCCGAGAGCTCGTAACCACAACGCGAGTTCCAGTAATGAAAACCTCGAGGCACTCGACAAGTTTTACAAGACTCTGGGGGCTATGACCCAATTGATGAAGGAATCGATGCCAACCCAATCTACCCCTACGCCCGAGCAGAATGACAGTAGCCTCTTACAGAGGTTAGGAGAATGACGCCCCCAACCTTTTTAGGGCATGGAGGAGTGGAGAAGGCTGAGAGGTGGAAGAAAAAGATAGAGAAGATCTTATAGGTGTTACACTGCTCAGATGAGTAAAAAGCCAGGCTTGGGGCCTTTATGCTAGAAGGGGAAGCAGAATACTGGTGGGACTCGGTGAGGCAGGCTTGGAGAGAGATAGGGACCGAGGTCACCTGGGAAAACTTCTTGACAGCGTTTGAGAAGTACTTCCCTGATTCCGTCAAAGAAAGGAAGGAAGTAGAATTTATCGAACTCCAGTAAGGGAGTATGACCGTTGAACAATACGCCACTCGATTTGCAGAGCTTTCTAGGTATGCGCCCCACATCATAAATACCGAGGTGCGAAAGGCGGCAAAATTTGAAAGGGGCTAGCGATCAGATATCAGGAGTAGGGTGATGTCGGCCAACATAAAGTCGTACACCCCGATGGTAGATCATGATCTAAAGATGGAAAAAGATTGCAAGGATCACAGGTTAAGGGAGGAAAGAAAAAGGAAAACAACATCGTAGAGAATGTTTGGGAAGAAACCTTGGCAGTCTTCAAGGAGAAACGCCAGAGGGAGGTCGTACCCACCTAACCCAAGGATCCCGAAGAGTCTTCCGAGCAATATGGACAATGATCGACGCCCGATTTATTCTTATTGTGGGAGAAGCAACCACACTGTCGTGGAATGCTACCGAAAGAAGAATGTATGTCTAAAATGCGGCAAGCCTGGCCACTAGGTGAAGGACTGCCCAATGATAAAGATCGAGGATAGCTGGAAGACCCGAGAACGAGTGTTCATACTCACTGAACAAGAGGCTAAGGCATCCACCTTGGTGATCAGAGGTATGCTCTCAATTTATGATATTAATGCTAAAGTCTTAATTGACCCTGAATCCTCTTATTCATTTGTTGCACCCCATTTTGCTCGTTACATGAATGTTGCACCTGCATGTCTCAATTACACTTTAGTAGTATGTACACCGGTGGGAGACTCTATGGAGATTGATAAAGTATATAAACAATGTAAGATTACAATTAATGGGTGTGACCTGCCAGTAGACCTGATCCACCTAAATATTCAAGACTTTGATGTAATTCTAGGCATGGATTGGTTGTTTACAAACCATGCCACCGTCGACTGCCATGAAAAGACGGTAACCTTTAAACGTCCAGATTAAGCGAAAGTACACCTTGAGGGCATTAGCGATACTTCTCCTCTGCATTTTATCTCCGCCCTCCGGGCCTCTCGCCTCTTGGCTAAGAGATATGTAGGATATTTAGCATATGTAGTAGAGAATCGAGATGTTCAGACCCAGTTGAAAGAGACACCCATAGTAAAAGAATACCCTGAGGTGTTTCCAGATGAATTGTCATCCCAACCTCCAGAAAGAGAAATTGAGTTCGAGATAGAGGTATACCTGGCGTCGCTCTCCTTTCTAAAGCCCCTTATAGAATGGCCCCAGCTGAATTGAAAGAGTTAAAAGAGCAGTTGCAGGAATTATTGGTTAAGGGATTTATCCAACCTAGTGTGTTGCCCTGGGGTGCACCAGTCCTGTTTGTGAAGAGAAATGATGGGTCCTTGAGATTATGTATTGACTATAGGTAGTTAAACCAGGTGAAAGTACCCTCTGCCTAGGATTGATGACCTCTTTAACCAACTCCAAGGAAGCCCAAGTGTTTTCGAAGATTGACCTTAGATCAGGTTATCATCAATTACGGTTCAAGGAGGAAGACATTCCAAAGACTGCTTTTATAACTCGATACGGTCACTATGAGGTTCTTGTGATGTCCTTCGGGTTAACCAACGCCCCTGTTGTGTTTAGGGATTTGATGAATAGGGTGTTCAGACCCTTCCTAGATGACTTTGTAGTGGTGTTTGCCGATGATATCTTGATATATTCAAAGAGTCGGAAACTGCATGAACAACATCTAATGATGGTCTTGCAAACTTTGAAGTCGAAAAGATTGTATGTTAAGTTGAGCAAGAGCGAGTTTTGGCTCCTCAGTGTGGCCTTCCTTGGGCACATTATTTCTAAGGATGGGATCACGATCGACCCCTTTAAGCTCGAAGCCGTACTTAAGTGAGAAAGGCCAACAAATGTGACTGAGGTTCATAGCTTTCTGAGACCATCATGGTATTATAGGCGCTTTGTAGAACGATTCTCAGAGATAGCGCTTCACCTAACTCGGCTGACCCAAAAGAATGCAAAATTTATATGGTCAGAGGAATGTGAGAAGAGTTTCCAGGAATTTAAGAAGAGACTAGTCACAGCCCCAATATTGGCCTTGCCCGAGGGAAATGAAGACTTTGTGGTTATACCGATGCATCCTATAAAGGGCTCGTATGTGTACTTATGCAGAGAGGTAAAGTTATTGCTTATGCCTCCAGATAGCTAAAGCCACATGAACAAAACTATCCCACTCACGACTTGGAGCTCGCGGCAGTAGTGTTCACATTAAAAATCTAGAGACACTACCTCTATGGGGCCCAATTTAAGGTGTTCATGGACCACAAGAGCCTCAAGTACCTGTTTTCCCAGAAAGAGCTAAACATGAGGCAAAGAAGATGGATGGACTTAGTGAATGATTATAACTGTACAATTGATTACCGACTAGGCAAGACCAATGTAATGGTCGATGCCTCAAGTCGAAATGTTGTGGTTTCTGTGGCACATTTAATGATTCAATAAATGAAGTCGTTAGAGGATGTAGCGGAGTGACACCCATCCCAGCCCCGTGATGAGTGGAAAGGAATGTTGTCGTGTTTAAGGATGGAACCCCAACTTCTTCAGTGAATTCGAGCGACCCAAAAAGGAGATCCCCAGCTGATAAAAATCATTGAAGAAATGAAAATGGGAGGAAAGGAAGATTTCTTTATAAGCAGTGATGACTTGTTAAGGTTTAGAGGCCGAGTGTGTGTTCCTAATGATGAGAAGATAAACAGGGTTGTCCTAGAGGAAGCACACCACTCCCGCTACTCTGTACACTCAAAGAGTACAAAGATGTACCAAGATTTGAAAAAAAACATTCTAGTGGAACAACATGAAGCGAGATGTGGCACATTTTGTAGCTAAGTGTTTGATATGCCAGCAAGTGAAGGTAGAACATCAGAGACCTACAGGACTATTACAGCCCTTACCCATACCAGAATGGAAATGGGAACACATCACGATCGACTTTGTTTCTGGATTACCGAGATCAAGTGCAGGGCATGATAGTATCTAGGTCGTGGTGGACCGATTAAGTAAGGCTGCTAACTTCTAATCGGTTCGCATGACCTATACTCTAGATAAACTGGCTCAGTTGTTCATCAGAGAAATTGTGAGATTGCATGGAGTGCCTATTAGCATTGTGTCAGACATGAACACTAAATTCACCTCCAGATTTTGGGCAAGTCTGCAGTCAGCATTGGGAACCAGACTTGCATTTAGCACCGCCTTTCACCCACAAACAGATTGACAGTCAGAGAGAACCATCTAGACCTTGGAGGACATGTTAAGGGCGTGTGTCACTGACTTTAAGGGAAGCTGGGAAGACCATCTACCCTGATAGAATTTGCCTACAACAACAGCTTCTAAGCCAGTATTCAAATGGCACCTTATGAGGCCCTGTATGGAAGAAAGTGTAGGTCGCCCATCTGTTGGGACGAGGTGGGCGAAAGAAGATTATTAGGGCCAGAAATGGTTTAGATGAGTTATGAGAAGATTTCTTTGATTAGAGAGTGGCTCAAGATAGCCCAAAGTCAGCAAAAGAGCTACACCGATAATCGCCAGAGAGACCTCTAGTTTGAAGTAGGGGATCGAGTCTTCCTGAAGGTTTCACCAACCAAGGGTGTTACGAGATGTGGTAAAAAGGGGAATTGAGACCACGATTCATTGGACCTTTTGAAGTCCCGGAAAGAATTGGAAGCGTGGATTACCGACTTGCCCTGCCACCTAAACTTGTCAGCATCCACATTGTCCTCCATATATCACTGCTAAGGAAATATCAACCTAACCCGTGCCATGTCTTGGAGTATAAACCAATCCCACTTATGGAAGACTTGATCTATGTTGAGCAACCAATTAGGATTTGGGACAGAAGAGTATAAGTGTTGCGCAATAAAAAAATTCCCTTAGTCCAGGTACAACGACAATATCATTAAAGGGAAGAATCGACATGGGAACGGGAGGATGAGATTAGGGAGAAATACCCTCACCTTTTTAGTTAATGTTAATATGATTTTGAGGACAAAATCCATTTCAAAGGGGGCATGATGTAAGGGCCACAATTTTCTCCCAAGCTAGTATCATCGCATGGGAAGAGGGATGTAATGTCGAGCGAGAAGGCGTAAGGATTTTCGTCACGAGCGAAAGGCGTATGGAGTATTGCCATTCGAGGCATCGCCTCACGTGTTTAAGGAGCAGTGCCAATTGGAAGAGAAGAGAGTAGCACGCCCGTTGGAAGAGAAGAGAGTAGCGTGCCCTTTCAAGACAACCCACTGGTGAAGCCAAGGGAAGCCCGTGAAGGCAATGAGTGAGAATTTGTGAGAACATGAGAAGTCAAGGTAAGTGGGTTTAGCTTTATTCATCCATGAGTGTTGTAAAAATGTTGAAATGGATTAGATGATATAAAGGAAAATATGAAGAATGAATGGGTTAACATGAGGTAGAAGTTTCAGTTTATGCTTCTCAATGCCATGGCTGTGTCTACCACATGTATAAAAACTCATGAAATCGCTCACTGTGAGACTTCTTATCACGAATACTGTTCCAAGCCCAAAGTGTAGCTTGGCTAAGAAATATTAAGTGTTCTTTAAAAGTATATTAACTTGAGAATGTGAATTTCTAGAACTGCGAATGTTTTTGCATCTATGTGTTCGATAACCAAATGGCGTCCAAATAGGACCAAATCGATCCCAAATGAGATACATGTGTGTATACTCGAAGTTTACTTCATTTTTCATGATAATATTTTGCATGGATAAAAAGGATATGGCCCTAAATGTCGAGGCATGGCACTGTTCACAGTCGCTGCTATGTCCAGCAATTGTGACCTTCTTTGGGCAATGCCTTTGACCTAGCTAATGGTTTCTAAAAACCTTGAAATTACCGCCATTGAAAAGATTTATGAATGTACTTAAAGTTGCATGTTTTGAGATGTTTGAAACTCCCCACGGATTTTGAGCTATGACCCGAAATGCGCAAACACGTCACTGTGCATGTTGCAGGGAAATTTCCAGCAACTAAAGCTCACTTTGTACTAAGATATTGACCCATCAAAGGGCACCCAAATTCCTTCAAACTACTATTTTTTTAAAGAAATGTGGATTAGCTCAAGGTTTCATGTTTGACGCAGCCTGAAACTCTCCCTACATTGGGAGCTACGCCCATGCTAAGAGGGGCATGTCACTGTTACTTGTCACTGCATAATTGTATGACCATGCGACACTTAGTTATCATGATATATGATAAATGTGAATTCCATATGATAAATTCCATGAGAATGCCATAAAGATATGTGAATGATGCCATGTAAACTGCACTTTGTGAGAAAAAGGGCCACGAGCGTGATAATGATGAAATGAATTAACAATGAATGCCAAATGCTACTGAGAAAGCTTATGTGTAAATGCCATATGATAGCCCTTGAAATGCATATCTTTTGCTAAATGCTATGATGTTATGAAATATGATTCATCTGTTATAAGGCAATGAATGGGCACTACTTATGATGTTATTGACCACTACGCGGTGGGAAACTTACCGGTAGTGGATACTGTTATGATGATGCGATGAATAGCCAGTGCTTATATTGTTATTGACCACTACGCGGTGGGACACTCACCGGTAGTGGATACTATTATGATGATGTGATGAATGGCCACTGTTTATGTTGCTATTGGCCACTCTATGTGGGACACTCACCGGTAGTGGATGCTTCTATGATATTGCCTGCTACGCGATAGGACACTCATCGATAGTAAGGAAAGAGATGCCGACATATCCCCTAACCTGCATAATGATAGGAACGAGTTAAGGGAGAGGATAGACGGTCGCACCCTAGATTTATGAAATGATATGTAATTGATGCCTTTCAAAGTAAGGGCCTATCGAAACCCCAATGCGCGTTGGGGACTGTGTGAGAGTGTTGAGGGTATTACGAAGTGGATACCCCATTTATTATTACCCTGCCTCTTGTGTGATGGTAGAGGTCTTAAGCAGCAGGATTGACTTAGCATTATAATGATGGAATGATTTATGATTTCACTAATTCAAGGCTCTAATCGCATTGATTTAGTGATGACTACCATTTAAATGAAATGTTCATATTCCCTGTCTTGATTTGATATGCATTTATGCTAAATTATGACTTTATATTGATAAACTGTACCGTTGTCACATATGAATAGAACCACCACAAATGCATAACATTAGACCTGTTTACTAGGCTGTATAGCTCATCCCATTATTTCTCCTATACTAGTAGATCGATAGCGACAGGTACAAGCCTGGAAGTTCGTGCTTGGCGGTTGGATGACAAAGTTAGTGTTCTTGAAGACGGTGCTTAGACCTTGTTTATGTCTGGGCTGTTTGGCCCTGGTTTTGTTTTGTTCTTGGTGGATATGTGTAATATTGGGCCTAGATGTCTCGAACTGAATGTAATTTTTGGAACTTATGAATTTTGGTGTGCAGAGTTTTTCCTTACTCTTTTGTTAGTTAAGCTTGTCGCTTTAGCTCTCTTCTATGGTTTGCTCGATTTTCGAATATAAAGACGTTGAGTGTACTCCTACCTGAGTGACAAGCGTTACATTGAATCACAAACCTGCGCTCGATGGCCCGTCGCCACGTAAGGTACGGTTGTCGGGGGCGGGATCGTGATAGATATAACCAAAATACCCATCCATAAAGGAAAAGATTTGGCAGTGGGCTGTGGAGTCGACCAGCATCTTGATAAACGGGAGGGGGAAGTCATCCTTGGGGCAGGCAGTGTTCAAATTGTGGTAGTCAATACAGACCCTGATTTGGCCATTCTTCTTCTTGACTGGGACAACATTTGCCAGCCATTTTGGGTATTTGACTTCATGTTTGAATCTTGCTTGGCTGAGAATATTCACCTCATAACTGATCTGTGAAGAAAGTGTAGGAAAATCAGCAGCATCGTGCCTCGCTCGAACGACCAATTCATGCCGTTGACAAGCCCGATCGATGCAAAACTAATTCAATTGCTTGCATAAGGTTTTGATTTATCTCTGAACTGAACTCCATACATGATGAACGATCATATTTTGTGCACGAAGCCGACGAAGTGACTGCAAATTTCGTCGCCGAAATTTAGAATTCGGCCAAACTTCCAAAGTTGCAAAACCTTCGTTCGAACACGGAATCGAGGTGCATTTGTTGCCCCGTGATCATGACGGCATGCTCAGTGTACTCCAACGAAGAAAACACAGAAAAACATCAAGGAACGAGCACACAATCAATTTGAAGTTTTAAGATTCATTCAAATTTCAAGTCACCTGATCGTGCCCTAAAAACACGATCCATGGCTCGAAGTTGGTATCAAATCGATCACCATTCCAAGCCCTACAAGAAAACAATCATCTTTCGATCAACCAGGCATCGGAATGACCCCGGATCATCCATGCAAGATCACAGAAGTTCTAGGGCAACACAGGGACTGTTCTGAAATTCCACATATTGTTAAGAAGGAGCAAATCTATCATTTTATACCTTATTTTCTAATTTTCTTTAATTCAATTTAATCTTAATTTTAAGCAATGAGGATTACTTTTGATCATCCACCCATGTTTGGGATAAATTCTATATATACATTGTACCATCATTGTACGACAAAGGACTCAATCCCTCACAAAAAGAGAGAGTTTTTACTTAATACAGTTTCTCTTTCTTCTCATTGTTGTGTCATGTTTGGAGAGAGCGAGTAAGGTGAGAGAAACTTTTGGACCGGTACCCTCAGGCTTGAGGTAAATCTTCCCTCTCTTTTTTGTTCTTCTTTTCTTCTCTCTCTTCCCCCCTTTTCTTCTTCCTCTTCTCCATCTGAGCTCCTCTCAGAGACCATACATGACAGTGGCAATGTCGTGCATGCCTCTTCTGCAGTCTCACAGGTCTCTCATGGCGACAGTAGTGCCATGTGCGAACTTCCTTCTCTCTCCGTTTTATTCTCTATCTCCCTGCGAGATTGGCAGATGACGCTGCTCATCGCCGTCTGCGCACATATCCTTGATGTCTCAGCGAGGAACAGGGGTAGCAAAACTTATTGCCGTCCGTGTAGGCTTCACCCTGTCATTTGACTATTGCAGGCAGCGATGCCCATCGTTGTCCGCAAAGGGTCGCGGCAATACCCGTCGCCCCGTGCAGGCTCGATCCACACCTTTCTATGCCCGTCGTCATGCGCCTCACGAGAGGCAGCTACCGCGCGACCTGTGAGAAGTTATCGACGTGCTCTTCGCCAGAAGCTATCGTCGTCCGTAAGGAACATGTTGTCTTTTTACATCGCCAACGGGGATGCTTATTGCTGTCCGTGGGCTTCTCTCGTATTCTGCATTTAGCGTCGTGTGTCTTGTAGGGAGCTATCGTCGTGAGCCTCACCAGAAGCCATCGCCACCCGCATTTGGCACGACATCTTCTCATGATGCCAACGGAGATGCCCATTGCCATCTGAGTTCTTCCCCCTCCACCGTCTCGCTCTCTTTTCTCTCTTCCCTTCTCTTCACTCTTTTCTCTCCTCACTTGATTGAGGGTGGACTTAGCCTAGCACCGCCATATTGGCCTCGGTTTCCAGCGGTATTGCTGTCGTGCTAGTCCTGAGTACCATGCCCGTCTTGCTTCCACTCTGAGTCGGTCACTGTCTAGCTATTAAGTTAGTCTCGTCCCTTCATAATGTTCTCTTCTCTTTTCGACCTTCGCTCAAACCTTCCACTTCATTACTCTAAACCTCGCACATTCTTAGCCACATGAATGTGCATTGCTGTCACACCCCAAGAAATTTCAATACAGATATTCCTGAGATGTGACTGTTAAAACATATATACATCTCTTGATAGGACAAATTTACAGTGGTGAGTTCTTACAAAGTAACAAAAGAAAGCTAGCACAACAACAATATCTTCCAAGGTTGATCTTGACTAGCACTCAAAATGAATCCGCAGTTATCCTGAAAAAAATGTTTACCATAGTTTGATGAGTTTGGCTACTCAGTAAGTGATCATCATAATCCCAAAAATAATCATGCGTGAAAGATATCAATATTTTTAAAAAAGAGATCTATTAACAGAAATGCATCAACAGTTTCACTTTCAATAAATGCATAATTAAGTATAATCCGAATAATTGAAATGCATATAACACTTTAACGGCAGTGCATAATTCAAAGGATTTCACAAAATACCCTACTGGTGTCCCAAGTAGGTCACCTATATACCCCATCAGCGTCCTGATGGGTCCACTTAATCCCAATCGGCGTCCCAGATAGATCCACTTAATCCCTGTAGGTCCACTTATACCTCACCGGCGTACCGGATGAGTCTACTTAATCCCTACCAGCGTCCCTGATAGGTCCACTTATACCTCACTGGCGAACCGGATGAGTCCACTTGCATACTTAAATTATTTCTTTAAACATTCGAAAGCAGTAAATATCATGTACTCAACATATCACTGAAATCATTAATATGAATTTCACTGACACCTTTAATAACAGTCACTTTCAATAACATTTCAACCAATCAAATATTTTGGGCTCAAGTTTAGAAAGGTAGCAGTTCGTAAAGACATTCTAGCATAATTGCCAATCTAATATGTATAGAAAAACTCTTATGGAAATTCAAGGATACGGATTTATCACAATTTATGAGATGTTAATTTGAAAATAAACATTTCACAACAATGCTATAATTAAATGCAAAAGTATCAATTTTCAGATAATAAGGCAGTCATTTGCACATGAAATTTACAATGTCCAAATATTTAAAAACAGTAGAAAGAAATCTCACAATTTTACTAAAAGCAGAAATATCACATTTATTTCTAATAATTTGATAGTATCTAAAATTTTCTAACAATAGACAAGAAAAATAAATAAATTTATTTTTCTAAGAATTTACAGCGTTTAAAATTTCTAACACAGATAAAATATCACAATTTTTATTAAAAATATTATTTTTCAAGATAATGAGGTCGTGTGCGCATAAAATTTATCGTGCTTAAAATTCATGATAATAAGAAAAAATAATTATTTTGTTTTATTTTTAAAAAGAATAGATTATTTTTATAGACAATGAGGTCACTTACACACAAAACTTATAAAATAAAGATCCTGGACGGAAATATCACTATTTATTAAAAACAGACTATTTTCAGGAAGACGAGGTCACTTACACACAAATATTTGAGAGGGAGCTTCCGATAAAAATTCGGCTAGAGAGAGGAGTTCACTGTGTTTCGACCATAGAGAAAAATCTCATAAGTTTTCTAAGGTAGGAGTCCTCACCTCTCTGAATTTAAAGTCTACTAATATATTATTTTTTTCTTTTATTACGTTATAGGTGTGAGCGTTAGCTTACGCTCTAAATGCCTAAAGCCCACGTCCTTTAGTGGACGTGGCAAGAGCAAGGAAGCAACAAACCTTTTAAACCAAAAGCTTTTAAAAGTAACGATGGTCCCTAAGGACCATCATGTTCAAACGAATTGTCATGTATTAAAAGTTTCCTTCTTTTTTTTTGAAAGTTTAAGATTGTTACATTCTTCCCCCCTTAAAGAAATTTAGTCCTTTAAATTTATGTACCTGATTACTGAAAAAGATAGGGATATTTTTCTCTAATATCGTCTTCTCGTTCCCAAATCGACTCTTCTCTTGAATGGTACTGCCATAATGCACGGATTAAAGGAATCTCCTTCTTGCGCAACACTTGCACCCTTCTATCCAGTATCAAAATTGGCTTCTCAATGAAGGATAGGTCCTTTCTGATCGGTAAAGGTTCATATTTCGAGCTATGAGATGGGTTGGGCTGATATTTTTGTAGTGAATATACATGAAAGACATTATGGACATTTGCCAATTCGGGTGGTAAGGCAAGTCTATAAGCGACACCTTCGATTCTTTCCAGGATTCTAAATGATCCGATGTAACGTGGGCTCAGCTTTCCTTTCTTGCCGAATCTCATAATGCCTTTTATTGGTGAGATTTTTAGGAAAACTCGATCACCTTCCTCAAATTCAAGATCTCTCCGTCGGTTATCGGCATAACTCTTTTGCCGACTCTGAGCTGTCTTGAGCCTTTCACGAATTAATGCTATTTTATCTGTGGTTATCTGGATAACTTCTGGCCCCAAAAGCTTTCTTTCAGCAACCTCGTTCCAACAGATAGGTGACCTGCATTTTCTTCCATACAGGGCTTCATATGGTGCCATCTGAATACTGACTTGAAAGCTATTATTATAAGCAAACTCAATCAGGGATAAATGGTCATCCCAGCTTCCTGTAAAGTCAATAACACAAGCCCTCAGCATATCTTTCAAGGTTTGGATGGTCCTCTCCGATTGTCCATCAATTTGGGGGTGAAAGGCAGTACTATAGGTGAGTCTCGTCCCCATGGCTGACTGTAGTCTAGCCCAAAATTTATAAGTAAATCAAGTATCCCTATCCGATACAATACTGAACGGAACTCCATGCAAATGCACTATTTCCTTAATGTACAACTGAGCCGGTCGATCCCAAGCGTACGTCGTGCGAATCGGTAGAAAGTGGGCAGCTTTGGTCAACCGGTCCACAATTACCCAAATGCTATCATGTCCTGAATTTGTTCTAGGTAAGCCAGAGATAAAATCCATAGAGATGTGCTCCCACTTCCATTCTGGTACGGGTAAAGGCTGCAACAACTCATTGAGCCTTTGATGTTCAACTTTTACTTGCTGGCATGTTAGGCACTTAGATACAAATAGTGCTACCTCTTTTTTCATATTGTTCCACCAAAAGGTTTTCTTCAAGTTCTGATACATTTTAATACTTTCGGGATGTATCGTATAACGAGAGTGATGTGCTTCTTCCAAAATAGTTTTCTTCACACTCTCATCATTCGGAATACAAATCTGACCCTTGAATCTTAGCAAATCCTCACTACACATAGAGAATTCGTCTCTTTTTCCTTGCTTCACCGCTTTTATAATTGTTATAAGCGGTGGGTCTTTCTTTTGTGCTAATCGAATCTGTTGGATTAATTGGGGTTCTGCCTTAATGTTGACAATCATACTTACCACACCATTAATGGACAGAGTCGGATGCCAATCCACTATTTCTTCTAACAATCTCATTTCTTAGATCATTAGATGAGCTAAGACTCCCGTAGATTTTCTACTTAGAGCGTCGGCCACAACATTAGCTTTTCCTGAATGATAATGGATTGTACAATCATAATCTTTTAAGAAATCCATCCATCTTATCTGCCGCATATTTAAATCCTTCTGAGAGAAGAGGTATTTCAAACTCTTATGATCCGTGTATATTTCGAATTGCTCACCATATAGATAATGCCTCAATATTTTCAAAGCGAATACTATTGCAGCTAGCTCCAAGTCATGAATTGGATATTTTTTCTCATATTCTTTCAACTGTCTGGATGCATATGCCACTACTTTCCCATATTGCATTAATACACAGCCCAAGCCTTTATGTGAAGCATCACTATAAATCACAAATCCCCCACTCCCCTCAGGAATAGTTAAAATAGGTGCTGAAGTTAATCGAACTTTTAGTTCTTGAAAACTCTCCTCACATTCATTTGTCCACTCAAATTTGACATTTTTCTGTGTCAATTGAGTCAATGGGGTTGTGATTCGAGAAAATTCTTTTACAAATTTTCTGTAATATCCTGCCAATCCCAAAAAACTTCGAACTTCAGTCACATTACTAGGATGTTTCCAATTAACAACGGCTTCAACCTTTAAAAGATCAACTGATAGACCTTCCTTTGACATGACATGTCCTAAAAATGTCACTTGTTCAAACCAAAATTCACATTTACTAAGTTTGGCCAAAATTTCTTGTCTCTTAATATTTGCAATACCATTCTTACATGCTGTTCATGTTCCTTCTGATTCTTGGAATAAATTAAAATATCATCGATGAATACCACAATAAATTTATTCAAAAATGGCTTAAAGATCCGATTCATCAAATCTATAAATGCAGCCGGTGCATTGGTTAATCCAAAAGGCATGACTAAAAATTCATAATGGCCATACTTTGTTCTGAAAGCTGTCTTGGTAACATCTTCACTTTTAATCTTAAGCTGATGGTATCTAGATCTAAGATCAATTTTTGAAAACAGATCTAAGATCAATTTTTGAAAACACATGTGATCCTTGTAATTAAACAAATAAATCATCAATTCTGGGTAATCGATACTTATTTTTCACTGTCACTTGGTTCAACTGTCTATAATCAATACATAATCTCATAGTCCCATCTTTCTTTTTAACAAACAGTACCGGAGCACCCCAAGGTAACACACTGGGCCTGATAAAACCTTTATCTAATAATTCTTCCAATTGTTGTTTAAGTTCCTTAAGTTCTGCAGGTGCCATTCTATAAGGTGCTTTAGAAATTGGGGCTACCCCTGACAATAATTCAATAGAGAATTCAATTTCCCTGTCAGGCGGTAATCCTGGTAATTCTTCAGGGAAAACATCGGGAAATTCTCGGATGACTGGAATGGTATCCGAATTTATCTCTTCCTTCCTATCTTCTTTGATATAGGCAAGAAAGCCTTGACACCCTTGTCGAAGGAGGCGATTAGCTCGAATACAGGAGATTAAATATGATGGGGAGTCTTCTTTGATACCATTGAAGTAAAATACTGGTTGATCCGAAATACTAAAGGTAACCATTTTCTTGTAACAATCAATACTTGCATGGTATGCAGAAAGCCAATTCATGCCTAAGATTACATCAAAATCTTGAATTTCTAGGAGTATTAAATCAACCAACAGTTCCTTTTCTTCTATCTTTATTACACAGGACTTGTACACTATATTGGTGTCAAGTGAATTTCCCATTCGATGTGGCTACCTCTAGAATGTATTCTAATTGTTCTGGTTCTACCTTTAAGTGGCATGCAAAGTGTGATGACACAAATGAATGACTAGAACCAGGATCAATCAAAACATGAGCTACTTTTTGAAAGATAGTAAGAGTACCTTGGATCACTGATTTTGAGGCCTAAGCGTGTTGCTCGGTGATCGCAAATACTCTTCCCTTCATCTGAGGCTTTTGAGCTATCTCTCCCTGCTTTGGAAGCTGTTGCGTCTGTAAGCTAGGACATTGTCTAATCTGGTGTCGTAATTTTCCACATTTAAAACAGGCTCCGGTATTCCAATAACAAGGGCTTGATCCATGGTTTTTCCCACATTTTCTACGTGGTTCTATTGGGCTTTGAAATGGCAAGGGTCTTGGCTTCTTTTTTAGCCGTTCAAACTGTTGTCGATTAGATGATGTAGGTCTAACATGACTTTTCTGATTTTTCATCTTTTGGTAATCTTCGCAATCTTTTTCGACAATTTGGGCTCGATCCACTATTTCAGCATAAGTTCTCAATTTTAAGACTGATATCTTGCTTCTAATAGCTGGCTTGAGACCCCTTTCAAATTTTTTCACCTTTCTTGCCTCATTGTTAATCATATGTGGTGCAAACTTGGACAATTCAGTAAACTTGGCCTCGTACTGTGCTACTGTCCGGTTTTCTTGGATTAATTCCAGAAATTCTATTTCTTTTTTGTCTCGAATAAAATATGGGAAATACTTTTCATTAAATGCCTCTAAAAATACTTCTCAAGTCAATGGTTTATTTTCTTTGACCAATACTCCTTTTGTCATTCGCCACCAGTGTTGTGCTTCACCTTTTAACATAAAAACTGCCAAGGCCACTTTCTTATCATCAGGACATTCCATCCCTCGGCTTCCAGTGGGTTTATAGCACCCTTAAAAGAAGGTGGGTTTAATTTCTTAAATTGATCGATATCACTCCCACCATTTCTCGGAACTGACTGCCTGAGTGGATTGTTGTTTTCCATCTGATGTTGCAATAGAGTAACCATATTTTCCAAGGCTTTGTGAATTCCTTCCATATTAGCTTCAGCTATTCTGGATCTTGACTTCATCCCAGTCTGTAAATGCAATAAATGAGATTTTAAGTATATTCTTTTTTAAAATTCCTAAGAATCTTAAACCTATTGCTCTGATACCATAATTTGTCACACCCCAAAAAATTTCGATACAGATATTCTTGAGATGTGACAGTCAAAACATATATACATCTCTTGATAGGACAAATTTACAGTGGTGAGTTCTTACAAAGTAACAAAAGAAAGCTATCACAACAACAATATCTTCCAAGGTTGATCTTGACTAGCACTCAAAATGAATCCGCAGTTATCCTGAAAAATGTTTTACCATAGTTTGATGAGTTTGGCTACTCAGTAAGTGATCATCATAATCCCAAAAATAATCATGGGTGAAAGATATCAATATTTTTAAAAAGGAGATCTATTAATAGAAATGCATCAACAGTTTCACTTTCAATAAATGCATAATTAAGTATAATCCGAATAATTGAAATGCATATAACACTTTAACGGCAGTGCATAATTCAAAGGATTTCACAAAATACCCGACTGGCGTCCCAAGTAGGTCACCTATATACCCCATCAACGTCTTGATGGGTCCACTTAATCCCTATCGGCGTCCCAGATGTGTCCACTTAATCCCAACAGGTCCACTTATACCTCACCAGCATACCGGATGAGTCCACTTAATCCCTACCGGCATCCTGGATAGGTCCACTTATACCTAACTGGCGAACCTGATGAGTCCACTTGCATACTTAAATTATTTCTAAATCTCTTTAAACATTCGAAAGCAGCAAATATCATGTACTCAACATATCACTGAAATCATTAATATGAATTTCACTGACACCATTAATAACAGTCACTTTCAATAACATTTCAACCAATCAAATATTTTGGGCTCAAATTTAGAAAGGTAGCAGTTCGTAAAGACATTCTAGCATAATTGCCAATCTAATATGTATAAAAAAACTCTTATAGAAATTCAAGAATACGGAATTATCACAATTTATGGGATGTTAATTTGCAAATAAATATTTCACAACAATGCTATAATCAAATGCAAAAATATCAATTTTCAGATAATAAGGCAGTCATTTGCACGTGAAATTTACAATGTCTAAATATTTAAAAACAGTAGAAAGAAATCTCACAATTTTACTAAAAGCAGAAATATCACATTTATTTCTAATAATTTGATAGTATCTAAAATTTTCTAACAATAGACAAGAAAAATAAATAAATTTATTTTTCTAAGAATTTACAGCATTTAAAATTTCTAACATAGATAAAATATCACAATTTTTATTAAAAATATTATTTTTCAAGATAATGAGGTCGTGTGCGCATAAAATTTATCGCGCTTAAAATTCATGATAAT
Organism: Amborella trichopoda; assembly: GCF_054954075.1. Classification (NCBI taxonomy): domain Eukaryota; kingdom Viridiplantae; phylum Streptophyta; class Magnoliopsida; order Amborellales; family Amborellaceae; genus Amborella; species Amborella trichopoda. The sequence goes on along the minus strand of NC_142347.1, from coordinate 20,434,074 downwards.
AAGCAAAAATAATTATTTCGTTTTATTTTTAAAAAGAATAGACTATTTTTATAGACAATGAGGTCACTTACACACAAAACTTATAAAATAAAGATCCTGGACGGAAATATCACTATTTATTAAAAACAGACTATTTTCAGGAAGACGATGTCACTTACACACAAATATTTGAGAGGGAGCTTCCGATAAAAATTCGGCTAGAGAGAGGAGTTCACTGTGTTCCGACCAGAGAGAAAAATCTCATAAGTTTTCTAAGGTAGGAGTCCTCACCTCTCTAAATTTAAATTCTACTAATATATTTTTTTTTCTTTTATTAAATTACAGGTGTGAGCGTTAGCTTACGATCTAAACGCCTAATGCCCACGTCCTTTAGTGGACGTGGCAAGAGCAAGGAAGCAACAAAGCTTTTAAACCAAAAGCTTTTAAAAGTAACGATAGTCCCTAAGGACCATCATGTTCAAAAGAATTGTCATGTATTAAAAGTTTCCTTTTTTTTTTTTTTGAAAGTTTAAGATTGTTACAATTGCCCTAAGACAAGGGTGGGTCATTTTGACCCATTTTTCTTGCAAATTAACCATAAAAGTGTTGTGCAAAAAAACAAGGAGATTACAGGTCAAGGGAGGCAATTCTGAACCAGCTAAAGCAGTTGGGGGGCTTTCCGACATGATCTAAGAGGGCTTCCACATGAGCCAACCCTAGTAAGTCCCCGAACCCATCTTAAAATTCCACTCTCATCGGTTGGTATACCTGCCCTTGCTCTTGAGCAAGGCTCCGAGAGAGCGATCTCAAATCTTGGGTTAACTAGAAACCCGAGATACGTGCAACCAGATCACCTAGATCTAGAGGGCGAGATCGAGGCACCTAACCAAAAGTCATGCAGCTTGCCAGATTTGACATCGAAGGCGCACTTTTAATGATTCGGCTTGAGCTAATGCTCTTGAAGTCAATCAAATATTATTTTTAGATTGGTAAGGTGGGCATCCGTAGTCTTGGATTTGACTAGGATGTCATTCACATAATCGTTCATGATGTCATGCATAAAGGCATGGAATATAGCAGTCATAGTCTTATAGTAAGTTGCCCCATCATTTTCAAGTTCAAAAGGCATGACTTTTTATCATAATGTTCCCCACTGGATGATGAAGTTTTCCTTAGATCTTCTTTCACCATCAGGATTTTATTATATCAAGAGAAACCATCCATAAATGATAAGATCTGGTGTCTAGTAGTGTTATCAACTAGGGTATCGATATTTAGGAGACTAAAGTTGTCATTTAGACAGGCTTTGTTTAGATCCATATGGTTGACACATACTCTTATTCTTCCGTCTTTCTTAATTACTACAACAATATTAGCTAACTAATGTAGATAGTCCACTGGTAAGATGATGTTGGCCTTAAAAAGCATATCAATATCTTCTTTTATTTTCAATTCCAAATGAGGCGATTGACGGCATAATTTTTTGTTTTACAGCTTTCCCCCCTTGATGGAATACTAAGAGGTGTTGTACCAATTTAGTATTTAAGCCAGATATGTCATCATAGGACCATGTGAATATGTTTACATATTCTTTTAAAAAGTGTTTAAGCTTCGATCTGTGCCGATCTCTAAGATGACATCTACTCAAATCTTCGTAAAACTGAGCAAATTTTGAAAAAGGTAGAAAAAGTGGGGTTCGCTTGATTTATGGGCTCAAAAAAATCCCTGATCTATACAGATCCAGTCTTTTTCCAAGTCCACTGGATGCGTTAGCTCCAAATTTGTATTTTGATCTAAAAAACACTTCTAAATTTAATTAAATTTAATAATAAATTAATTTGCAAAAAAAAAAAATAAAACAAAGAATTAAATGAAGAAAACGAACTAAATTAAATAAAGAAAGAGGTACTTACATCTAGAGACCCGAAACCTGGAGTTTTGGGCTTGGATCAGGCCGCTATTCTGATTTGCACTACCATCTCCTTTTTTGGATTCCTTATGCTTGCTGCAATTGGTAGATCTAAGGTTCTTTGATCTAGATATAAAGTTCTTATGGCAGAGAAAAAGTTGGGGAATTGTAGGTGGGGTCTACCTACTTTTTTTTTAGAGTTTAAGAGGGTTTTCTTTAGTTTTCTAAGGGTTTTAGGAGCTCCTAAGATTAAATTTGAATTTTGGAATTTTTTTGGGATTTTTGGGGTTATTTTGAGATTTTTCTTAATTTTTAAGAATTTTCTGTTGAAAACTTGAGGGAAGAGATGGACCCCTCTCCTAGGATTATTAGCGGTGTCGCGAGACTTGGGATCATAGAGATCAGGCCCTTTCTCAGAACAATGAGAACTCAAAATTGATTATATGGTTTATCTCTCTATTGCTATGAAACCCTTCTTAAAGAGGGATGGAAGGAGGTCATTCTACAACGTTCGACTTTCCTCCTGAAATCTATGAGAAACATGGCCTTGTAATCCTAGGAGGTGGGTGGTTATTTTCGACCTGTTATATAACGACACTTTCTCTCTCTAAGAAGCCTCCCCATTTTAGTGATAAGCATTAAATTATAAGAGAAAGAAAAATGACACGTTTAAAGGCCCCATAGCCACACACACACATACCAACATCTTCCACTTGGCCATGAGGGTCAGATATATTGAAATATCATAAAGTCTTTACCACTTAATGAGTTTAACATTTATGAGCATATTTTTTTGTCATGAGGCTTTTCACGCTAGTGCGGTTATACATCTCATAACAAAAAAATATCCAAAGTCATGTCATGAGGTTTCTCACACTAATACGGCTTTTGCTCACATGACCAAGATATCAAAGAAAAAGATCCCATTTGTGAGTTCCAAACTTAAATATTTCTAAGTCTCATCAAATCTACATGCTTTGATAATATTTCTGTACTCAACCCCTTTGTTAAAGGGTCTGCAATCATATTTAAAGATGGCAAATAAATTACACTTATTTCATTCTTTCCAATAATATCATAAATATAATGATAATCAATTTCAATGTGCCTACTTTTGGAACTATAAGTTCCGATTTAAATTGATGAAATAACAGCCTGATTATCACAAAAAATTTTAACAGGTCCGTCGGTTATATCCTGCTTCAAATCATTTATGAAGCGTTTAATCCAAACGACATAAGTTGTAGCAATGCTACAAGCAATATACTCGGCTTCCATAGTATATACTGAGCTACACAACTTTGTTTCTTGCTAAACCAAGAAATACATCCACCTCCAAAGAGGAATACAAATCCCGAGGTTGATTTTTTATCATCTGGGTCTCTTGTAAAATCTGCATCAGAGTTCCCAATAACCTCTAAGTTGTCAGCTTGGAAGCACAACTTGTAATTTTTAGTTTTCTTAATATAACTAAGTATCCTTTTTACAGCTTGCCAATGAGCCATCCCAGGATTACTCTGAAATCTACTTACAAGACCATATGCATAACTCAAATCAAGTCTTGTACATAACATAACATAATTTATGCATTCTACAGCTTGAGCATATGTAATTCTCTCCATTTCAATTTTATCATTATCATTTAATGTGACACATTTTCTTTGATAATTTCAAGCCTTTACAAACGGGTGTATCTATGAGCTTGCAATTTTCCATCTTAAGCCTTTTAAAAATACTTTCTAAATAATTTTCTTGAGATAAACATAGAAGTCTTGAACGTCTATCTCTTATTATCTTAATGCCCAATATGTATGAGGCTTCTCCCATATCTTTCATCTCAAAATGGGAACTTAGCCATGATTTGGTATGGTTAATCATACCAATATCATTACCGGCTATCAAAATATCATCCACATATAGTGACAACATAACAAAATTGCTCCCACTATTCCAGACATATACACAATGGTCTAACCTATTAGCTATATAACCAATTTCAGTGATTGCATTATGAAAAGTAAAATACCATTGCCTAGAAGACTGTTTTATACCATATAAAGATTTTTTAAGTTTGTATACTTTATCTTATTGGCCTTAATTACATATCCTTCTAATTGTTTCACAGATATAGATATATATATATATATATATATATTCTTTTAATTCTCCATTTAAGAAAGTTGTTTTGACATCCATATGAAATAATTCTAAATCATAATATTCAACTAATGCTAAGATGATCCTAACAGATGTAAAATTTGCTACTAGAGAATAAGACTCTACATAATCTATACCCTCCCTTTGAGTAAATCCTTTAGCTACCAATCTAGCCTTATATTTATCAATGGATCCATTTGCATTAAGCTTTTTCTTTAGGACCCATTTACAACCAATGACTTTTCTATCTTTAGGGAAGTCAACAAACTCCCAAACTTTCTTTCTTTCAATAGAATCAAGTTCATCATCCATAGCTTGAGTCCATTCAATTGAATCATGTGAGCTAATAGCTTCCCTATAGTTTCGAGGTTCATCTATTGTATCTTCACTCATAGAAGAATAAATTATCTTCATTCATAAATACATAAAATTCTTCTAAAGTCGTAGGTGTGGCTCTAGTTCTTTTAGGTCTATCTGGTATACTTGATTCAATTGAATAATTCTCACTAAATGTAGAGGTAGTTTGAGAAACAGGGTTTTTTAGATCCTTATATTTATCAATTTCATGTAAGTCAACATGCTTATTTAAAATATTTTCATCATCTATATTTTCTAAGAAATGAGCATCACGACTCTCTACTTATGATCTAGTATCATGGTTATAGAATTTATACCCTTTAGAATTTTCTGAATAGCCTATGAAAGAGAATTTTATAGTTTTACTTTGTAATTTATTTCTATTTTGTGGTGGTATAAGCATATATGCCCAAGAACCTCAAACTTTCAAGATAGTAAGGTCAGGTTGTCTACTTGTCCACAATTCATATAGGGTCAAGTTTATAGATTTAGTTGGAACATGATTAATAATATACATTACAGTGTTGAGAGCCTCACCCAAAAATGAGGTGATAAATTTGAATGGCTCATCATAGACCTAACCATGTCTGTTAGAGTTCTATTTCTTCTTTCAGCTACATCATTTTGTTGAGGTATATTTGGCATAGTTTTTTGGTGAGTTATATCATGCTCCTTACAAAATTCGGTAAATAAGGCGGAGCAATATTTACCTCCCCTATCTGTTCAAAGAATTTTAATATGTCTACGTAATTGATTTTTTATCTCAGCTTTATATTCATTAAATGTTTCTAATGCATCTGATTTCTTACTAATTAGGTATACATATCCATAACTGAATAATCATCTATAAATATTATGAAATATTCCATAGCCCTATGTGTTTTCACATTTAATGGGCCACATATATCAGAATGAACAATGCTAAGTAGCTCAATAGACCTTTTCCCTTTAGGGAAATGCTTCTTAGTTAATTTACCAGAAATACATGGCTCGCATGTTTTAAACACAATTTTTTCTAAATTGGGGAGCAAGCATCTTTTAACCATTTGATTCATTTTGTCTTTATTTATATGTTCTAATCTTAAGTGCCATAAATATGGATAATCCATACATACATAAGCATCAAAAGAGGCATCAAAATAACCCGAAAGAGAGGAACTTTCATTAATATTCAATCGGTACAAATTGTCAACTTTAGTACAGTACACCAATACTCTAGAATGCTTCTTAATGGTAACTCGACGAGACATGAATCTTATTTCATAACCCTTGTCGTCTAGTCTAGGGACAGAAATCAAATTACGTCGTATATTGGGCCTATACAATATATCAATCAATAAGAGATTTGTTCATCCTGGTAAACATAGCTTGAAAGTACCGACACCTAGTACATTGCAGTCGGTGTCATTTCCCAGTAAATCTGCTGGTTACCGGCTACAATCTCCTTCAATTTCATGAATCCATCCTTAGTCCTCGAGACATGTCAGGTGGAGGCTGAGTCGACCCACCAATTTTTTAGGTCATGGTCGGCAACTATTGATTCTAGGACTACGCAGATCAAGTCCTTTCTCTTATTTTGATTATTTTGAGCATGATTGTTATTCTGGTTCCTATTTTTGTTTATCATCTTAAGACAATTAAATTTGATGTGCCCAATTTCTTTACAATAAAAACAAGGCTCCTCAACCTTATTTTTTTTATTTTTAAAATTTCTCCCATTTCCCTTATATCTATTATTTTTCTGATCATTGTAAGGTTTCTAGGGGATCTGAGAAGATGAACTTTGAGCAAAGTAGAGCTCATTTGACTTCTTCCTCATTCTTATCGCAGCTTCAATACTAAGATGTGTGGGAAGACTTAACATGATTGTCCCTTGTGCAGAATGATTCAATACAATTGCAACAGACTCCCAAGATGGAGGGTGACTGTTGAGAGCAATGGACACTTGCATGCGACAGGGGACTGGATTCCCGGCTGTAGAGCATATGGGTCTCAGAAGTGGCCCCATATTTTTCAGATAGAACACCCATCATGCTTTAAGCTATGGTGTGATCATCAAATACTCCAATCAAATCATTTTTCGTAAAGCTCAACATAGTAGTCCTAGCTACTTTGTCATCTTCTAACCATTTTTCAAGTCGCCTTATAGCTTGACCATTGGCATTAGGCTTTAAAACCGGTGGTTCTATTTCTAGGACATAATCTACCTTGTCTTGGAAAAGAATATATCCAATTTTTCTTTCCACATAGAAAAATTGGTCCTATTTAGTTTTTCAAATTTGGATAGTTCTGACATGACTAGCTTAGATGTCATTTTGAATTTTTAGATAATACCTAAAAGTTCAAAATTTTAATTATGTTTAAGAAAAAGGTTGTCTGCTAGCTAAATCAATAAGTTTGCCGACTCTCAGTGAGCTGCAACCTCAAAGAAAAATTTTCCCGAATAGTTTATGTTCGCACTGCTGTGATGCAATAAAAAATCAATAAAGTAAGTCAATAATTACTTTATCTCAAATCTTGCATAAGATTAATTTTCATAGATATATGTTTTAGCTCTAGAGAGAGAGTCTACAATAATATTTAATATTTTTCAACAAAAATATGGCATAACATGTTCACAAAAAATTGTGTTCACTAAATCAAAGATCATAAATTTTTTACCAAAGCATATGATAATTATGCTAAACAATGACAATTATTATGCAAATAGAATATGTAGAAATATCCTCAAATCCTAGTTGAAGCATATAAAAAAAAAATGTAGCAGCAGAAATAAAAATAAATTATTGGCTATAGTTACATGTGTCTTTGTCTCTCTCTCTTTCTAAAATTCCAGCAACAATTCTGTGCCTCTAAAAATATCAAGAGTTTTGACTTTCTAAAAATTCTAGAAATAGCTTTGTAGTTATCTGTAAAATTACAGTAGTACAAAAAATTCAAAAAGTCCCTTGTTTATATTGCAAAAGCACGGATCTACTTGCTAGTTCAGAATTTTTATTTTATTTTATTTAAGACACTGATTTTTTGCGGTAGTTATATCTCTATCTCTAAAATTTTAGCAACATAAAATTGCAATAGCAATTTTTATTTATTTATTTATTTATGACCATCAAAATTAGAGAGAGAATTACCGTTTGACTTTGGCTGAGTGGTTAAGGTGTGTGCCTTCTAAGTGCACAAGGTTCTAGGGAAAAACTTGAGCGAACTATTTTGGGCAATAAGTTAAACTATCGAAAAGAAAAACCCTCAAATTCACTGAAATTTACTGAAATGCAGTGAGTTTCATTGTGATATTCAATAGAAAAAAAGAAAAGTTCAAAAGGGCTTTGCAAAAAAAAAAAAAACGCTGAACTTCTGCTTGGGTAAATATTAATTCACTGAAAGAGGTAGGTATGTATCAAGATACATACAAGATCTCCTACCTATCAATCACGGACTTGATACATATGGGAACAATGAATCAGTTAAATATGATGGCTATATATGTATGAGCTTCAATAATTTTTATAGATATATATGAATCAAGAACAATGAATCAATAAGATATATATGAATCACGTACGCAAGAAGGTGAATTAGAGTAGAGGATTATGATAAAAAAAAAGAAAAAAGGATATATATTAATCAAGAACAATGAATCAATAACGTTATCATCCAATATGTATGAGCGTCAAGATAGGGGTAGTAAAGTACCGTGCACCAAAAATCGTCAACACAGGAAAAATTACGACTCAGGAAATTGTGACTCACAATGGAAAAAAATTACGACTCAGGCAATTGTGACTCACAGCTCAGGCGACAACAGTAGAGAGCCAAAATTGAGAATGGAAAATTTACAGTAGCCCTGCTCTGATACCAATGTTGAAAACTTGAGGGAAGAGATGGACCCCTCTCCCAGGATTACTGGCGGTGTCACGAGACTTGGGATTGCAGAGATCAGGCCCTTTCCCAGAACAACGAGAACTTAAAATTGATTATGTGGTCTACCTCTCCATGTTGGTCCCGGGGGGTTTTTTGACGCTTTGGATCTAATGAAGGTGGTTTGATATTGTTTTGAAGCCTAGAAAATAGGGTTGTAGTTATGATGTCTCTTTTCAGCACGACATGGGCTGGATTTGAGAATTGAGTTTCCCCATGATCATGTCAAATCTCATCAGAATGTAACGAAATTTTGTGAGCGTCCTTCGAGCATCCCAAACTACCATTTTCATGATTTATGGGGCCATTCAAGTGTTCTTTTTAAGGTTGCCCATTTTTAGGCTTATTTTGCTATGTTCCTATGGTCTGGTGGTATCTTGGGTACCAGCAAGACCATGTTGACATTGGCTCTCTCCTTATGCGGCTCGTAAATACAAGTACATTAAAAATAACGTATAACAAACTAATTTTGCCACTTTTTTTATACAGTTAGCCATCTCATTCTAAATTACATTGACATCATATTTAGTGTTCTATTCTCCTTCTTCAACTAAGACTATTTTTTTATTTATTAAATTCCACTACTTAGTTCTTGGACACCCATTAATTTCATCCCTCATCTTCCATATCTTTATGCTAATGTCCATAACCACGAGCTTATGTTAGGTAGTCAAACTCTCTCTTAGGATAACCTTGCACTCTTTACATGATGGTCGATCTACCTTCTTAACTAGGAAGAAGCCTATTTGGCTTTTATTTGATCCACTTTTATAGGTTATTAAATGTTCATCTTGCTTTTTAAACTAAGTGCTTGCTATTGCTACGTCGTAGGTCATAGCAAAATCTAGAATAGTCTCACTCATCTTATTTCTTTCCTCAAACCCATATCCCCATGTCCCCCTTCATATCCTCTAATATCCTTCCCTACATAGCCATTTAAGTCCCCTCCTAAAAAGATCCTCTCTCTATTTGGTATGTCTTGGACTATTCCATCTATTTCCTCCCAAAATTGTCTCTTAATTCTAAAATCTTACTCTAAGCACTAATTACATTATTTATCTCTTGCCCTAACACAAGTTTAATTAATAGGAGTATATAACCTATTTTTTTGACATTAACTACTTATCTTTTAAATCGTTGTCTACTATTCTGCTTACAACATTTCTATTATTATCCTTTCATGTATACCAAAGTTTTTACCCATCTATATTTTTAGTTTTTCTCCTTTCTATTTAGTGTCGTGTAAACTACGTTTACTCTCCTTCGTCTCATTGTATCCATTAACTCCATATTCTTACATGTAAGTGTTTCTATATTACATGTGGTTAGATGAATCATATTATCTTGGACTAGCGTTTTTACCTGCGGCCGTTCAAGATGTCACAGGAACCCTTGCCCATTTTTCACTGCAACCAAGCGGCGTCGCAGTGCTTCGTTTCTGGGGAACGCCCTAGCTAACCCATGCTTATTTCTCACTATACTCAGGGTCTGATACAACACATCGCTTTTGAGAAATGCCCTAGCTACCCCTTGCTCATTTCTTATTGTATCTCGGTTCTTGTACAACTCGTCGCTTCTGGGGAACATCCTAGCATAAGCAAGTACTGTAGTTTTAGAATTCATGATGAGTTTTGGCAAAATCTTATGTTAGCTGCTTACCTAACACAACTCATCCCTTTTACTCGGACATGGGATGAGTTAAGGGAAAGTTTAAGATCATCACCCTTCTTTGACCAATTTTTGGAATTTTTATAAGTGCAAAAATTCCATTTTACACTTTGTTTGGGAACAATTGCAAACAAGAACACCTTGGTGGGGGTCCATGTGGCACCCAAGGGCCAAGGTTTATTTTAGCATAAATCCTAACCCATTGGAGAAATTGAAAATTAATGTAGTTTTTTTAGTGGCTATGCTAAGTACATGGGAACTTTATAGGATGACATTTTCTAATTGACTGATTTATAAGATATTTTTCTCACAAATAACATTTTTTTATAATTACCACAAGGGCATGCCCCTATCCTTATGATAGTTTATTTTTTTCATTAAAAACTTTGTCACTTATGGTATTATTGAAAGGACTAGAAAAGAAATGATTTATGGGACAAAGACCTAATGGTAAAATGGCTAACCTAGAGTTTTTATGGGGTGATAAAGGTATGATAAAGGTGGTTGATGTGGATGTGCGGCAAGTAGCTATGCACTTTCATGTGCCATAGATGAAAAACATCAATGGTGTAGATTACTTCATTAACCACCACTTTAGTATATGTTTCTAACTTTAGGTTCCATAGACCCTAACCTACTTCATTTGCAAACTTTAGAGAGAGAAATAGAGAAACCTTGGCCTCCACGAATCTCCCATTTAGATCATTCCTTGTGTTCTAAAACTTGAACCTCAATCAACCATGGTGTTCCTATCTCTTCATGAAAACTAGCTATCTCAAACTCCACACTTGAGGCAATCATTTAAATCATTTTCATTTCGTTTAAGCTCAATATTCTTCATGCTTGAATATTGTAAATCTTAAATTTCAGTATCTCTTTCATAATATTATTTTGAGTTTAGACCAATTGAACTATGTCTAGATTGCCTTCAATTTGCATAGTCTATACTGAGATTTCATCTTCTAGACAATATCTCTTCCACCATATCACCCTCTTATTTTTTTTGATTTTTTGAGTGATTATAATTGATTGATCAGTGAGTATTTTACCCTTTCTAAGCTTCCATGAAGGTAGAATATCGTGCTAGCTTAATTGCTTAAGGAATTGCCCTATGTTAGAATACACCATGGACATATATGAGCTTATTGACTAAGCCAATTGATCTTCATCGCTCTCGATTATTTTGATCTTTAATATTCAATATTTCTCCCTCATTTGAAAGAGTGATTGTATGCTTCCCATATTTTGAGTAAAGTAAATTCCTTGAGAATTTCAAACTATATGTGTTTTCATCAATAGGACAACACTAAGTCCCTAAAAGGTCTAAGTAATGCTTCGGGCACAAAGGTTTCGATCATCGGTTTCTCATTTTTTGCATGCAACTTTATTTATTATAATTCAGAGTTATTTAATATTTGTATTATGAAGTTGAGCATGGCATATTTGAAACATGTTTGTTTTATGTCAATTTAGCTAATGTTTTAATGCCATGATAAATCCTTGGCCATAGACCATTCAAATTGAATTCAAACTTGGCTTACCATGATTAGGTCATTTAGGCATATGAAAATTTGTGTTTTGATGGAGAAGGAGATTGGTCTTGAAGTGTTTGAGGAAATTCGTAAGTGTTGAGAAATTTGAGAATGTATCTTGTATAATGTTGTAGTGTTGTAAACATGAGTACTTGAGTATTGTCTTCCATTTGTTCAATCTTGTTGTATTTGAAGTTTGGGCTTTGTAAATAGACAGAGTTGTATTTTCCTTTTTAAATAAGTGTAAAGCCAAGTTTGTGGTTGGAACTTATGTGCCCTTGTCAATTTGTATGAAGAAGTTATGTATTTGAAGCTTTTATTGTGTTATAATAACAATATTTTTTTAAAAAAATGTGCCACTTGGACTGGGCTTAACGAACCAACATAATAATTTAATATATTATAATATAATATTATATTATAATATAATACAAATGCGGAAAAACAAAGTTCTGAATTTCACCAATTTTACTTTTCTCAAATAGGTGAAAACTACATTACAGGAGAAAGTGTGAGACTTTGACCTATGTTCTCCATTATTATAATACAAATATAATTTTATTATATTTGTTGATGCTTTGTAACTTTCTTCGAAAGTGGCAGCGCAATGGTGCCCAACATGCCCAAACGTGTCTGATGACATAGTAAGCGTGTTTTTTGAATTATATAAAACCAAAATACCAAGATAAATCCAAAATAATCAGAAAAAAAAAAAAATCGTCAATTGAAACCTATAAATACCACCATGTAAAACCCAAAAAGAGGTAAAAAATCTCTCAGAAATATTTAGAAAATAAGACATAATTCCCAAAATTAGAAAAAATAGCCTAAAATACCCAAAATTAGAAAAACAAAACCCAATAAATTGTTAGTACGTGTATGTGGCTATGGGGCCTTTAAGCGTGTCATTTTTCTCTCTATTATAATTTGATGCTTATCACTAAAATAGGGAGGCTTCTTAGAGAGAGAAAGTGTTATTATCTAATGGGTAGAAAATAACCACCCACCTCCTAGGATTATAGGGCCACATTTCTCAAAGATTTCAGGAGGAAAGCAGAACTTTGGAGATTGACCTCCTTCCATCTTTCTGTAAGAAGGGTTCCATGGGCTTAATCGGACCTTCTAAGACCATTCTAAGCCCAAATTACCACAAACGAGTAGGTTTTATAACATTGCGGTGAGGCCTTAGTGAAATAGGTGCCATATCTGGAAACTGTGTTTTCACCCCTCAGGATGATTTTCAACTGCTCATAGCTCACTCGTTCAGAATCGAAACAAGCTCAAAATCAGTCACTAGCTAGACCTTGACGGCCCGGTCATTTTGACATATGGTATGCGTCATGACGTGATCTAAGACGAGAGAAATTCTAAAAAAAAGGTGGGCTCAAAAGCATGCAAATCAGAATTTTTGAAAGAATACATCTCGTATTTCGAGAGGACATAATCTGCGCTTCAGACATCGGATCGTTGCAAATATGGGTTTCTTGCAACCACATTGAGGAGAGGTACAATTTGGTATAATATTTGCATTCAACTAAAGGCCGGATAACATGAATTTCAAGTTCGAAGATGACATGAATTTCCTAGTCGCCAAAATGCCATTTTTCGGTGACTTCCCAAATTTGGAATGTACTCAAATGAAGATCAAATCAGACGAAACTTGGTGCATAATAATCATGACGATGTCCTCTTCAAATCAAGATCAAAAGGAGTATTTGGAGCACCACGAATCACATTATGTTGGCAATCAAAAGCTATGGACTTGGCTAGATTTTTACCCTTCGGGAAAAGTTCGTTTCAAGGCGATCAAAAGACACCAAAATGTTCAGAATCAATCAATCATCAATTCCACAATAATGGATCGTCCCAACCCCTACCACAAGAGTTTCAAAAAGCTCTCGAAGTCTAGCAATGGTGAGAGGCCCTCGAGCAGGGATGGTTTCGTCATTAGCCCGAAAGATTGAAGAGGTATTTTAATCATTTTGTCTAAAAATGAGATTTTATTTTAATTCATTTAATGTGTAATGTTCAGCAATTTCGCTTGGTTTTGAGTATTCCACCCATGTTTGGGGGTTGCTTTATATAAACAAGCTTAGGTCAATTGTAAAAGGGGCTGGATTACTCGTTAATGAAATTGAGGCATTAGTTTGTGTTGACTTGACTTTGCTTCTATTTGCTAGATCCAGTGGAGAGGAGAGAGAAAACTTTAAGAGAGAGAAGTTAACCTTAGCCCAGGTACCCTAGCCTACCTCGTGGTCTACATGTACCAACTACGACTCGCAGCAAACCTTTGGTCTCGTCTTTCTCTCTATGCTCTTTCATGCTTTCATTACATGATAAGTTTTGGAGCTACATCACTTGTCTCTCTTTCAGCACCTCTCTCTCTCTCTCTCTCTCTCTCTCTCTCTTTGCTTTGCGTAGTAATTCGAAACCGTAGCAGACCTACGGTCCTGTCTTTCTCTCTACGCCTCTCTCGTTTTCATCGCATGACAAGGTTCGGAGCCGCAATACTTGTGACTCTCTCTTTTAGCGCCTCTCTCTTTATCTCTCTCTCTCTCTCTCTCTCTCTCTTTGCCTCACGTAGTAATTCGAAACCGCAGCAGACCTGCGGTCCGATCTTTCTCTCTATGCGTCTCTCGCTCTCATCGTGACAAGTTTCGGAGCCGCAGTACCTACGACCCCGTCTCTCTCTCAGTGCCTTTCTCCCTTCATCCCGATATTCATCACTCGCTCAACTTGATACCTCCTAGTGTAGCCTCAAGAGTCTCAAACACTCAGATCACCACTCAAACTTCCTCTCCGAACAGTGGAGCCGAGACGCCAGAGATATATATGATCTTGCCCTCGCTCACCCAGGATGGAGTCATCCTGAGCAAGTAGTCAAGAGAATTTTGACTCTTTAGCTGCTCTGATCATCAAGTTTTATAGCATTTTTGTGAATAGAGGGACCTCTGTCATCCCTCTCATTTTATCCTTCATTTTTTCCAGCCAATCCTTATTCGAGGGGTATTTTTTAGTACACATTGCAAGTTTTGGAGTGAAAATAATGAGACGATGCATTAAAGTTTGAAGAGAATTCGTGTCCAAATTGTGCTGGTGGACAGCTGGAGGGCTTCGTGATTATTTTAAGAAGGCGACTGCCCGGGTGTATCCCCTAACCTGCAAATGATGAGGTAAGTGTCCAAAACACATCCTCGTAGGTAAAATCTCTCTTATTGTTGGTTCCTATTCGCATAAAGAAGAGTACATGCGTATGCTTAAAACACATCCCGCGTGCGCACCCCTCATGGTTGTTTGAGATATGGTTTTCTCTCACTAAGAAAACTAGGCCCCAACGAACTAGCGACTCCACTGGGGATACACCACCCTATTGTTGGTTCACATTGTCTCCAAACTAAAGTCTCTCTTCTCTTTTTCTCCAAAATTGCAATGGAATCTAAATTCTCATCTTTTGTCCAAGTTGGGGATTTCATCATTCCCCTGTTTGTGATCGCACCTTTAAGGAGCAAGTCGTTGCATTATGCTTCTCCCAAGCACCCCTCGAGCGGCCTGACTGACCTTACTATCCTAGTTCAGGCTAGGAAAACCTGAGGAAAAGGGATTTGACCTTCTCCCCTCTCCTCCGACAGCAATAAAAAATCTCTTGATATTAGCTGCATTGGTGGTTTCAAAACCACCTCCTCTCTTATGCACCCTGTGACTGGAAGACACTCTGCCAGTCCTAAACTGAAAGGTGGTCTCAGAGCCACTTCCTCTCTTCTTCTCTGATTGGTTGGCTCTTTTAATACCACCATCTCTACGGGCAACCGAAAGGTCACCTCGTCCCCCACTCTACAAAGGCGCTGCTCATGCTAACACATCGCCACACACACTGCACTATGGCGATTCCATCACCAGTTTGGGTGGCTCCAAGGCCACCCCACACGCACTTACGCATATCACGGTTGATAGTTTAACCATCGCCGTAACCAAGTTGGGCAAGCAACAATGTACCCCCACCTTCTCACCTGCTTCGGGTCTTTTGGGACCCGGACCCATCACACGCGGTTCTCATATCACTAAAGAATTCCATGATAATCCCTCAGCTCGGGGCAGCCTAACGACTGCTCCTAAACGAGCACATGACCTTCAAGAAAAACGAAGTTCCTTAAGGAAATGCACAAACATGCTCATGGCCTAACGGCGGCTCCAATAAGAAAGGGAGGTATTCAGAATACCAAACCTTTCACTTCAGAAGGGGATGGACCACACACCACCCCAAACACTTCTATGGACCATGCACACAGACGCAAGTCACAAGACGCTGCCGATGATAAGGGGAAAGCAATGTCGAATGCACCCTTAGCGACCCCAAAGTCTCTGACGACGTGGTAATCGAAAAAGTTCCCACCGAGTAACATTCTATCTGCCCCTTCTTCCTTCAATGCACGAGTTAACCTTTGAGGTTGGACTCAAGACAAAATGATGCCCCCGAAGATGTCAAGGCAACATACTTCCTTTCAGGGCAAACCCAATCTTCCCAAGCCAACCCGAGCTCCCTTCTTGTCGGGCATCATACGCTACCCAAACTAATCAACTTCTCCCTCATTTTTGTGAGGCGAGCTAGTCGGGAAGGATGCTGAAGGTGGTTCCAATTCTGGGAAAAAGCGTATTGGAACCTGCGGTTCAAGCAGACAAAGGGGCTGAAAGTTCCCCTCTAAAAAAAAAAAGTAGGGCCTTCAACCCCCAAAGACCCAATGAAGCAAAATCTGTTCTATCCGTTACATACCACGGAAGAACCAGATACAAGTGCCACTGCTCACTTATGAGTCATAGAAGTGTGAGAAGATGGACCCAGTTTACTTGATCCGCAGCCCCAAGGCCATCACGAGCAATCAAAAGAAATATGGCCCCAAGGCTGTCTTGAGCATATTGGAGTTGAGCAATGGCCCCAAGGCCTTCAAGCACCAAACTCAGCAATGATGTAGCTTTAAGACCGTCAAAGGCCACCTCTCATCCGAGCGACAAGGCAATCCCAAGCTCAATCAAGGCAAGCAAAGCCCTTGTTACTTGGACTGCCAAATCATGGTGTGAAAAGAATCGGGACCACCCTTACTGCTGAAACACCCAACATTGGCGAACAATTCAATGTCATGGTAATAAGCCAGGCAGGGGATGAACCTAAAAACCAGATGGCTCGCTTCGAAAGCATGCTGAGCAACATCATGGACATGATTAGAGGGCTTGAAGATACCCAACCAGTGGCAGGGTCCTCGCACCAAGAGGCAAATTCCTCTCTCGAGCCCCAACACGAGGAGGAATAAAGGAGGCCACCACCTCCTCCTATTCCCCAAAGTTCGAGGCCTCTAAACCCCCTTTGTCTTCTTCGATGATCAGCCCAACATAACTTCACATGCTATGCCATCGACATTCCCTCAAGAAGATGCCTAGGGTACGACCAATAAAAACATCCAAGGCTTACAGCCTACAAAGCACAAGAAGGTGTTCAATATAAGAAATATTACCAGCCTTTTATTGATCAAATTCCCTTCCCCCCTAGATATCAAAAAGGAAGATTACTGATTGTGTGTGATGGTGGCCTTCAGAGACGGGTGCCAAAGCCTCATCCATGCACCATCACATAACATGCATAATGATGCCATTTCGAGAAGTGAACCACCTCAGGATGAAGCATATGTATGTACGAGAGATACCCCTATGCACCATAGGAGCTGTGGTCGTATCAAATCTAGGTGACCTTGGAATGTCTCTAGGGAAGAACCTGTAATCCACAGACTATGATTACGATCCCTTGGCTCATCGGTCAGACTTTGGTGACCCACTAATGAGCCCCTACATGGACTGTGGGTCATACAAAACTCTGGGTCGGTTTGATAAAGTAAGTGTGGTACGTATTCCACAGTTGAAGGTGGAGTGCCCTATGTTTATTGATTTAATTCTTAGACCATATGGATCCTTTTCCTATCTAATGAATTTAATTATGTTTGCTTTATGATATATATTATTTTAGAATTATTATTTAAATTTTTTATAAATCTTTGAATATTTTATTTGAGTAATGGCACTATGAGACCCTCCCACACCCATGTGAGTATGACCCCAAATGATCACCATTAAATTTTGACACAGAACTATAGAAACGTTATGATATGATTGTGGGACTTGGGTGAATGAGTTTATTGATAACTTCTCTAGAGATCTGTGATAAAATTTAATGGTGATCCTTTGGAGGTCCTACTCACATGGGTGTAGGAGGGTCTCATAGTATCATTACTCATTTTATTTATCAAATTTGGATTTATAAAAATATAGATATTGATTTTACAGTGATTTAAATATTCAAATAAATTTTGAAAATTCTTTTATTGAATTTTAAAATATTTAAAAATTACATGGGGGCCCATTGTGCACATGGGCCCACCATAGTTTAGTTGGTGGGGCCCATAAGATGCCCTCATGTGTGGCACGTCCCACCCCTTTTTGAATGCTTACGAAATCCCATATTTTATGATAAAGCAACTTTTGATATGTGGAGTAAGTTGCTATGTGTTTTGGAAATATATTGGCTTGAGGAAGCTTTGTATGGATTTTTTGGAATGCATGAAAAGGCATGTGCAATATTATGGTTTGCACAATATTATGTTTGGAATTATTTTATTTAATTTCT
Organism: Amborella trichopoda; assembly: GCF_054954075.1. Lineage (NCBI taxonomy): Eukaryota > Viridiplantae > Streptophyta > Magnoliopsida > Amborellales > Amborellaceae > Amborella > Amborella trichopoda. The sequence continues at coordinate 20,415,887 of NC_142347.1, read as the reverse complement.
ATTGATAGAAAAATGGTTTAGGAAATGGGATAAGGGTTCTAGCATTTTTCATAATGTTGATGGTCCATCTATTGAATGAATGGCTCAAATCTCTCACTTCAGGAGTTATCTAAGATCAATGGTCCATGTTAAATCTCACAAGAAGAGGCAAGCCATGGAAAACCCTAAAAACCCCTAATTATATTATTGTTCTATAAATAGACTACCTCCCCCTATGAAAATTTCTATACCAAAATCTATTCTCTCTGTCTCTCTCTAGTTTTGAGAGGGGCATGCCCCACCTCTTAGGATCTCTCTCTCTTCAAATCTCTCTCTAGGAAAGCCTAAGGGGAACGCCCCAACTAGAAGGTTTTCTCTCTCTCTCTCATCGTTTTTTAAACCTAAGGGTTGGGGTAGTATGAAGAAGATGATATTCTAGACTAGGTATTGAGGCTTAAAACCTAAAGTCTAAAGTCTTGTGACCAAGAAAAGTGCACAGTTCCATTGGAGGGCTTGGCCTAAATTTTGTTTCCCGGTTGAGATTGAATGTTGATAGTTGATCCCGCGCTATTGGATGATGGTGACTCGGCATGGGGTGTAGCAAGCCCGGTTGACGTAATCTCCGACATATCTTTGTTTCTTGCATATTTAATTATATTATCTTTATATTCCCAAGCATATGAAGTAGTTGTTATATTCTTTTGTTTAAAGAAAATTGGTTTAGTGGCATCAAGGTTTTAAAGTCATGGTTTTATTTTATCTTGAAACCTGAGTTATTGTAATAAGACTACTTGTAAGTGATCTTCGTCAAGATAAAAGGGGTGAAAAAAAGAAAATAAAAATATATATACCCCGACAAGATTACATTGGTCTTTCTTTCATTAGTATCAGAGCATAGTTACTTATTGCCATTAGGTGTCTTTTCTCTTTGTTGAGTCTAGATTTTTGCTTGGAAATAAAAGATACGGATGCTAGTACCTTCATCTAAGAGATCCTAAAAACTGAAAGGTTTTATGGGACCAATTATGCCTCCTGGAAAAGATTGATTAGATATGTCTTTTATGAGGAACACTTGCATGAGATGCTCTATGAGCGTCATCTTCATCGTCCAAGTGACAACTCATCTCAAGCAATCAAAGATGAGTATGCCACTTGGAAGAGAAGGAACTTGAGATGCAAGCATATCCTTTTGTGCGCTATGATTGACTCATATGCTTCTGAGTATGAATCAATTTACACTGCAAGTGGAATCTATGAAAGGCTTGAGAGAGGGTATGCGGATCCCTCTCTCATGAACAAGCCGTGGCTATGAAAAAGTATAATGAGTTGAAGATGGTAGAGGGAACTAAATTCTCAGATCATGTGCACATATTTCGTGTACTAGTCCGAGAGATGGAAGACACTGGCATGAAACCTGCTGAGCCCATGCAAGATATTCATCTCATGAATTCACTTCCTAACCCATGAGAAACTTTTGTATCCTCCCCCTCAGCTAGAAAGAAGACATCAAAAGTTGGATGAGCTCATCACAATAATCAAAGGAGAAGAAGAAATGAGGAACTAAAAGCATGCACTGACATCAATTCTAAGGGAGGCTGTACACATGGTAAAATTTGCACCCTCTTTTAAACCTAAGAAAGGAAAAGGTATAAATAATTTTGGAAAGATATGAGACTTCAAAAAGATAGATTTTGGAAATAAAGGAGGAAAGAAAGAAATTAGGACTTGCTTTATTTGCAAGAAGTTGGGCCACATAGCTAAGTATTGTCGATCCAACAAATTTGGTGGGACCAATAAGGAACTTTCATGTGTGGTGTTTGAGACGTTGCTAGCCGACCCCAAGGGAGCTTCTCGGTGTCTTGACTCGAGTTCTACGGCTCATGTCACAAACACCAAAGAAAGCTTCATCTCTTTAGCTCCCATGGGGTCGGGACAACAACATATTTATATGAGAGGAAACCAGAAGATCTACGTGCTTAGAGTCGGAGATTTTGAGCTTAAATTGAAGAGTGGGAGCGTCTTGATCCTAAAGCAAGCACTTTATGCTCCCGACATGAGGAAGCACTTGGTTTGGTTGCCAAGATGTCTCTAGCTAGATATATGACCACTTTCGTCAGAGAGAAAATGGTAGTCAAGAAGGGTAATAATATTGTCATGACTAGATGTTTATTTTACTATTGAAATGAAAGAGAACATTGCTTATGCCTCGTCCCCTAATGGATTGGATGCTACCCTATGACATATGAGGTTAGGACACATTAATTACAAAAGAATGAAAATATTGAAAAAGGATGGCATTCTTCAAAATTACAAAGGTGATTTATCGAAAGTGTGTGAGTCTTTTGTGCAAGGAAAAGTAATAAAGAAAAATACCACCGAGGCAAAAAGAGCTACTAACATTTGAGAAATCATTCATAGCGAGATATACGGTTATTTTTTATGAAAATCAGACAGATCTTTCGATGATGATCTCTCGATTTTAACACATTAAACTAAATGAAAATATAAGAAATAAAATGGTAAAGAAAGTGGGACAAATCGATTGAGATTTGAGGCCAGATCTGCCCGGGAACGAGCAGATCTGCTCTTAGATCTATGACAGGGCCAGCATGATCCAGAGCATCCAAAACATGATTTTAAAGCGAATAAGCAGATCAAAATGAAATTAAAACAGTAAAGAGGAATAAAACAAGAAGAAGGAAAATGATACCAAATCGGGCCGGATGGCCCAGAACTCCCGAGCCTTCTGGGGCCCGCCTGTATCAAAACCGGTCCTCTTTTGTCTCTCTAATCCGAATATTAGCCAGCAAGTCCCTTCAGTATAGAATGGTTGTGTCCTATCGATGGTTCTAGGTTCTCTTAGGTTTTAGGGTTGAAGTTCCAGGAGGCTAGCCCTAGGGTTTCTCATCTCTCTGAAGCTCTAGGGTTTCCATCTCTATATCTCTAGGTTTTTTTCTCTCTCTCTCTCTCTCCTCAATCGTATTCTCCGTCTCCCCCCAAATGTCCCCGAAAAGAGGCCTTATAGGGATCAAAGCTTGTTAGAAAGGATATGCACATATAACAAACAAATTTCTCAGTCAAAGATGTACATTTTGAGAATCACGGATTTGGACGGCACAGGTCGTGTCGCCCAAGTAAATAAAAAAAAATAAAAAATTGATTTAGGGCTGGTCGAAACTAGGTGGCACGGGTCGTGTCGCCTGGGCGGCATGCCCCGTGCCACCTGGGCTGCACGCCCCATGTCGTACATACCAATTTTGGTCCAAATTGAGAATTTTCACTTCTGATATGTTCTTCAGCCTTTTGTGAAGTTCTTAGAGAAAATTTGGGTCCAAACAGAGTATTTTACTATTTTTAATGATTGTTTTAGTAAAACAGGGTGTTTACAGAAATCTGGGTCAAACTTGGTTTCTATAGGGTTCTGGGCAGGTAGACTGGGTCTGGGTCACAAGGAAGGTTGTGTGAACTATGGATTTGGGTTTACTAGGTTAAGTGTGATCCAAAGGGTTTAGGAAATCATAGAATTTTCCAGTTTTAAAGTGGGGTGTCTACAGTTGCCCCTCTGTGGCACTCCCTGTCCTTCTGGGGACAGGCGAGTGAACGTCAAAGATAAAGTAGACATTTTAAATTTCGTCTTGACGTCACGTGGTCAGAGGACACACCAACTATCCCTCCAAGTCACTGTGCTCACCGAACTCACCCACCTAGGGCATTTTTCTTTCTGGGTTTCTGGCGTTGTAGATGAGTTACACAAGCTTGAAACTCGAGTTGGATTTTCTTGCCATGCCACTTAACTTCAAGGGTTTTCACAATTTGAAATTTGTATTCCTGGCATTTTCTTTGATCTCCTTAGGGTTTCCTAAGGCTATCTATAGGAAAAGGCTTTCTATAGGAAGAGACTTGTCTGGCTGATCTGAAGAGAGAGACGAGGCTGCAACGCGGTAAACGCGGCAACGCGATATTCATCATATACGGGTGTCCAAGCTCATTCGTTATAGAAAATGTTTTAGAAATTTTGAAAGTAGAGGGAGATTTGAAAATAGGACCCGGAGCAAGGACATGTTACGATATTAACAAAGAAATTAAAGTTTTTGAATACACAAGACATATAGTGAAAATTTTGAAAAGAGGAAGAAATTTCAAAAATAAGGTCGGTTAAGAGTTTTAACTCCTGCAACCATAGAGCCCTCTAAGCAGTTTAGCATCATGCAGCGATAGACCATACATCCAACCCTTTTATGTCATACGGGGATAGACGTTTAAATAAGGTGGTTGTGCCTTGAATACATTGAACAGGGTGGTTGTGCCCTGAACAATATTGAACGGTATGGTTGTGCCCTGAACATATCTGACATTTTACATCATACGGGGCTGGATGTTACCTGTTTAATCTCTTTTACGTTGCACGAGTTTGATGTTGAACTGGATATACCTGACCTTTAGCGTCATACAGGGCTAGACGTTTGAACATGGTGGTTGTGCCCTAAATACATTGAACAAGGTGGTTGTGCCCTGAACACATTGAACAGGGTGGTTGTGCCCTGAACGCACTTGACATTTTATGTCATACGAGGCTAGACGTTACCTGTCTCGTCTCTTTAACGTTGCACGAGCTTGACGTTTTTCCATTGAAACAAGGTGGTTGTGCCCTGGATCGAACTTTGGTTGGTAGTTTAGGCTCATGCCACCGATGAGTGTTCTCTGTTTTTTTTATTTTTATTTATATATATATATATATATATATATATATTTTTTTTTTGTTTTTTGAATTTTTGAAAACTTGGTTGACAGTTTAGGCTCATCGCGGAGTGTTTTTGTTTTTTTTTCTTCTGAAAATGTTATTTTTGAAAGTTGGTTAGCAGTTTAGGCTCATGCCACCATGGAGCATCTGACAGGAAATCTGAAACCAATGTGCTTCAAATCATATGAAAACAATTTATTTCAAAAAGTCATTTTATAAGAAAAAATGTGATTTTTTATTATTAAAATGTCTTGGGATCAGACACGGGGTGTGTCGCCTAGAGTTGGGCGACACAGGGCATGTCGCCAAGGTGGCACTAGGCATGTCGCTCACTTAAATGTTTTTTTTTATTTTTTTATTTTTATTTTTATGGGGTGGGCAGCACGGGGTGTGCCGCTAACCATATATATATATATATATATATATATATATATATATATATATATATATATATATATATTATTTTTGTTTTATTTTATTTTATGGTTTTTCTACCAGGTTTGGGCGACACGGTGCCGCCCGGCCCTAGTGAGATTTTAACATAAAATGGGGCGTGCTTCTCCCCCATTTTCTTGTTTTAGGGTCTTCCTACTCTTCTTTTTTTAAAAAAAAAAAATTTTCAAACTTTTCAACCCTACTCCACTTGGGTTTTTCTTGCCAAAATTCAATTTTATACCAAGGACTGATTGTTGAGGATGAATGGCGATAAGCTCCAGTGGACACTCGGATCGGGTCATATTTCGAGGACAAAGGGGCAATAGAAGGTAGTCCGCCAGCTTTCGAAATGTTCGATGAAATGCTCTAAGGAATGTTGGTTTGTTTGCTTTTTTCTTTTTTTTGAGGATTGCACACCACCTGCTTCGTCTTGTGTGAGAGAAAAGATATTCTTTTCCAATTTCTGAAACACAAGATAACTTGTAAAATTTCATGAAATACTTTTGTTGTGATCAATTTTTTTTAAAAAAAAATGCACAGACATGCTTAGAGTCTTTATTTGAAAATGCTTCTGACATGCTCGTGAACTATTTGGTTAAAAGCTCAGATCATTGGGAGCTAGGTTGAGATGGTTTGAGATAGCCTTGATGGAGGTTGGTTAACCCAAACTATGAACAAGTCCAGAATAGACTGGGATTGGGAATGATCAAAATATCCCCGTGCACAAACTCTACTTTTCAGGGTAATTTTAGGTAATTGTTGCCGCCCTTGTGATTTAAGGATGGCATACTGCCCTTCGGGTGCAAAAATGATCGAAAACACCCCTGAGTGTAAAATGACCAAAATACCCTTGAGTGTGACCTCTGCATTTTCAGGGTAATTTTGAATAACTGTCTCTGCCCCCATAGTCTAGGAATGGTAGGATGACCATATTGCCCATTTGGGTTAAAATGACCAAAATACACCTGAATGCAAAATGATCAAAATACCCTTGAGTGTAAACTCTACCTTTTGGGGGTAATTTTGAATGATTGCGACTGCCCCTGTAATCTAGGGATGGCAGAATGACCATACTGCCCCTTTGGATGTAAAATGACCAAAATACCCTTGAGTGCAAAATGACCAAAATACCCCTGAATGTAAACTCTAACTTTTGGGGGTAATTTTGAATGATTGTTTCTGCCTCATAATCTAGAGATAATAGAATGACCATACTACCCCTTTTGGTGTAAAATGATCAAAATACCCGAGTGCAAAATGACCAAAATACCTTTGAGTGTGAACTCTACCTTTTGGGGTTAATTTTGAATAATTGTTTCTGCCCCCATAATCTAGGGATAGTAGAATGGCCATACTACCCCTTTAGGTGTAAAATGACCAAAATACCCTTGAGTGCAAAATGACCAAGATACCCTTGAGTGTAAACACTACCTTTCAGGGTAATTTTGGATAACTGCTGCTACCCTCATAGTCTAAGGATGGTAGGATGACCATACTGCCCCTTTGGGTGTAAAATGGCCAAAATACCTTTGAGTGCAAAACGACCAAAATACCCTTGAGTGTAAACTCTACCTTTTGGGGATGACTTTGAATGATGGCCTCTACCCCTGTAATCTAGGGATGGTAGGATGACCATACTACCCCTTTGGGTGTAAAATGACAGGAAGACCCTTGAGTGCAAAATGATCAAAATACCCTTGAGTGTAAACTCTACCTTTTGGGGGTAATTTTGAATGATTGTTTCTGCCCCCCGTAATCTAAGGATAGTAGAATGACCATACTACCCCTTTGGGTGTAAAATGATCAAAATACCCCTGAGTACAAAATGACCAAAATACCCTTGAGTGTAAACTCTACCTTTTAGGGGTAATTTTGAATGATTGTTTCTGCCTCCCGTAATCTAAGGATAGTACAATGGCCATACTGCCCCTTTGGGTGTAAAATGATCAAAATACCCCTAAGTACAAAATGATCAAAATACCCTTGAGGGTGAACTCTACCTTTCGGAGGTAATTTTGAATGATTTTTTTGGCCCTGTAATCTAGGGATAATATAATAACCATAGTGCTGTTTTGGGTGCAAAATACTCTTGAGTGCAGAATGACCAAAATACTCTTGTATGCAAATCCCCTGTTGTGAGGTGATTTTTTTTTTTTAATGAAGGATGAGAGTTTGATGGCTCGAGCTTGATGACTCCCCCCCCCCTCCTTTTTTTTTTTTGTTATATATATATATATATATATTTTCTTGTAGGGGTTCTTCGTTGAATGTAGATCTCACCTATTTGCTATTTGCAAATGGGTAGAGTTGTTGACTCCTGGGCAGAGGTATGCTCTTGCCTAGATTGGTTTATGGGAGGTCAGCCAGATCAGGCCTTTTAGCTTAGATTGTGCCTTGATTACCGAGTTATACCTCCGATATAGATTGGAGACCTGTTCAATTCCATTGCGATTTAGCAAGCTTACTCCTACCCTTGAGGATGTTACCCTGATTCTTGGGGTTCGGAGTGAGGGCGAGCCTTTCTTGAGTATTCCCCCAAGGATGTCTACCAGCTATGCCTCTGATTGCAAGGAATTACTCGGTATTCCTTTTGAAGAGATCAGGGGAAGGCATGATTCAAAGATCCACCTTGGGAAGCTAAGGTGGGAATTTACTGGAGTACCCCACCGTCTAGAGAGGATGATAGGTGGCCATGCTCCAGTTTCTGTGGGTAGGAGACCGTCCCATAGGGAGAAGGCCCCTGTGGAGGAGGATGATGCTAGGGTGAGTGAGTTGGTGCGGGGTGAGTGATTGGTGCAGGGTGAGTCTAGTCACCCTTCGACCGGAGGTGCTGCTCGATCATCAAGGGATGCAGAGGGAGTTGGGCGTGACACTCCCTATCTTGGTGATGAGAGCGCATTTTTTGATGAGGATACGGTGCCTCCTCTTGTGTTGCTTACTGATGAGGAGTGGAGAGAGCAGGAGAGAGAGAGGATCCGGGATGCACATGAGCTTGCTATGATCGAGGATGAGCTGGAGGTGTTCCGGCAGGAGGTGGATCTGACCATTGATCATGGTCCTCTTTCAGATAGTGAGATACATTCCATGTGGGCCGTCCTTGTGTGCTTGTTTAGGGAGTTTCTATTTGTGGGTCGATTCAAGGGTCTAGCCCATTTGTCAGTGGTTTGGGCGACCAGGCAGTTAGACTACTTGGAGCGAGTGGCGTGGGGTCCAGTGATCGTGGGCTTGTGTGGCCAGAGGAGCCCGCTTCTTGGGGGGTTGTTCAATCTTCCTCCAAGTCTGGGCATGGGAGCACATCACCATTCCTCGCCCTCTTTGCGGTCGACTGGTGCCATCATTCCCGATGATTCATTGCTGGTCATATGGCGTGTGGGATTCTGAGAGGATCCCTTTGCGGTTGTATTACTCACTGTTCTTGGACACTTAGGCTGTAGGGGAGGTGAGTTATGTGCTTTGTCTTTTCTCTCTTCATTTTCTTCTTCTTCTTCCCCTCCCTTTCTCCTTCTTTATCATCTTCCCTCTCTTTTTACAGGCTTTTATTGCACCCATCCTTAGGCTTTCATGGATCCTAAGAAGGACAACGCGGTCTCCAAGGGCAAGGGGAAGGTTATCAAGTGGGTTGTCAATGGAAGAGAGGAGGATTCCCCCCTTTTCCCTAGGGTTAGGCACTTCCTTGATGGTCTGGCCTCTCATATCTTGCAGGGCCTTCGATCGGGTGAAGTTCCTCAATGTGTCAATGGTTTTCCTATCATCAGACCCTGATTAAGAGATTGGTTTCTTTCTGCTCGGCAGTGGCCCGAGCTCATGGCCCTTCTAGCTTCAATTTCGATGATAGGCATCTTGAACATGGCCTCTTACCATGTGAACGTTCCACTCCTTGAGGCTCTTGCTGAGAGGTTAAACTATCAGACGAACACTTTCTTTCTTCCCATAGGCGAGACAACATCAACTTTGGAGGAGGTTGTCAAGCTTTCTAGCCTGAACTTGGCCGGGATTGCATATCAACCCTCCACTGCCATTGACGACCATTCTATCATGGGAACGATTGTTGGGGGCTGCTTATTCTTCTCATGGTCAGTGGGTTGATATGAAGTTGGTAGTCCGAAATCGAGAGCAATCTCGAGCTGCTGAACAGATTCGTATTTTTCTTTTTGTATTGTTGGGCTCTACTCTCTTTCCGAGTGGTCGTAAGATAGTTTGCAGTTCCCTTATTCCTTTGGTTCATGCCTTCTGGGAACGAGCGGGTTACACCATTGTTCCGACCGTGTTGGCGGGCATATACCGGGGTCTTCACGACACGGTCACTCGAGGCGATTGATTTATTGAGGGAAATGTCCTAATTTTGCAAGTATATTTTTTAACATGATTTTCTTTTATTTTTCCCCTGGAACTCCTTTTTTTTTGAGGGGGGGCTATGAAAACCATATTTTGTCACAGGAATTAATTGGAAAAAGCCCGGCTCAATCTGGGAGGGTCTCAGTTGGACTTTTATTGTGTGACCTTTTGGGATGCTTTGGACTCCTGTTTTCTGCAGATTTGGGCCTACAAACACATCACTATTGTCCGTCCTCCTCGATCAACAACGACTATATCTGCTGCTATGGGACTAACATATGTCAATGACACCACTCGACCCTGGGATGTCAATTATTATAGGAGGATTCTTGACGAGTTGTCGTCATTCGATTGGGTGATCAGAGGTCTTGAAAATGTATCCCTATTGTTGCCTGCTATGGGGCATTCATGTCTTATTATGGTGGGGAAGGACTTCACAGAGGGGTATTTCCCTCAGAGGGTGCTTCGCCAATTTTGCCATACTCAGAATTATACTTCCACAGGAGAGGCGATTGATCGTTGCCCTATCTTTCCACTTCAACAGCACTCTTTCACTCTTCTGGTCAAGGCTGGTTTGTCGTGGAAGGGAAAGAAGACCTCTTCTAGCAAGGGGTTAGTTAAGCAAGATAAGCCCACAACCACTTCGAACTATGATTTTTGGTGGGAACGTGCCTTTCCTCTTTCACTATGCCCTAGATCTTCGAGACTTCGTGGTGAGTTTTCTGCTCCTGGTCAGGATCTCGTGGCTCATCGAGAAGATGGCTCCTCTTGTTCAAATAAACGAATCAAATCCAATGAGGACATGTCTGACATCAGCTTGGAAGAGGTTGAAGTCGAATTGGCTCGATGGGCAGCCTTCGTGGGGAAACTCAAGGAGAAGGATGTTGATCCGAAACCGAAGACTGAATAGCAAAAATATTTTCTTTCCTCTATTATTATTATTATTATTATTTCTTGCCATGAATAAGTTGATCTTGTGATCATTCTAGTTTCAGAAGTTTTATTTTTATTTTTTTTCTTTTTTCAAGTCCATCGAGATAGTAGAAAATTTGGTCTCAGGATCAAATTTGATCGTGAGAATGCATATGATGAAGCTACTTTCAGGGGATGAATAAAATCTGAAATTGTGACCTATCTAGAGTTCTGTTTTGATGCAAAATATGACAGATCTAGTAATGAAGATCTCTCGGATCTGACACCTTAAACTAATGAAAATGCAGGAAATGCAGTGGCAAAGAAAGCGGGACAGATCAAATTCAGACCTGAGGCATGATCTCCTCGGAAGCGAGCAGATCTGCTCTTAGATCTGTGGCAGGGCCAGCATGATCAAAAAATATCCAAAATATGATTTTTAACTAAATTAACCAAAATAGAGAAAAATAAAATTACAGTAACGAAATAAGAAATAAAAAAAAGAAGGAAGAAAGTCATACCGAACCGGGCTAGATGCCCTGGGACTCCCGAGCCCTTTGGGGGCCCACCCATATCAGAACCGGTCTTCTTTTGTCTTTCTGATCCGGATAGTAGCCAGCAAGTTTCTTTAGTATAGGGTGGTTGTGCCCTATATCTGGTTCTAGGCTTTCTCAGGTTTTAGGTTTGAAGTTCCAGGTTTTAGGTTTGAAGTTCCAGGAGGTTCACTCTAGGGTTTCTCATCTCTTTGAAGCTCTAGGGTTTCCATCTCTATCTCTCTAGGTTTTTCTCTCTCCTCAGTCATATTCCCCTTCTTTATTTGACATATCTCTTTTTTTTTTTTGATTTCCAGATCGACTGGACTCCCATGAGAGTTGAGCCCGTCCCTGCTGTTTACGCATCTTCTTCTCAAGCTTTCAAGACGACGGTTCACCTGATTTGCATGTTTCTGGTGATGCCCACTTTCCCTGGACGAGTCTGCCGTCAGCTTGGCCTTCCTTAGACGTCCTATGAGATTACCCCTCCCTAGACTCCCATTATGGTTAGCACCGCCGATGAGGGTGCCTATCTGAGAGAGATGACTCCTTGGATAGAGGAATGGAGGAGTAGGGCTGCCCGAGTTATTGGCGAGAAGGAGGAGGAGGGTATCTCCCTGCCTCAGTATGAGGATAGATATAGGGTTGTCTTGAGAGATATAGCCACTCTGATTGATCATGGTGAGGGGGTGATGAGGGAGCTGAGGACTGCTTATCTTGATGAGGGCCGATCATCTATTGATGAAGTCGCTTCCCTTCATGTTGAGTGTGATTCAGCGATCGAGGAGCGGGATTCGATAGCAGAGGATTTCGAGCATCTATGCCAAAATTTTGACAGGATGGTGGCGGGGCGTGACTTCATAAGGGACGAGCTGAAGAGGGTTCGGGCTGAGTTGGAGAGAGTACAATCAGTACCATCCTCCTCTTTTGTTGCTCCTACCCTTCCTAGACCATCTCTCGACTGCATTAGAGATTTAAAGAGACGCATAGACCGCTATCAATCGGAGAGGGTATGCTAGATATATATATATATATATATATATATATATATATATATATATATTACACCCTCCCTCATTTCATGTTGCTGTTTCAATAGAATTTGGCCACAGATGAACATCATGAGCTTAAGAAGGACGTGAAGGGTCTTATGGACAGGTGTGGAAGACTCTCAGGACTCCTATTGGCTGCAGGTGGCAACACTTCTTTAACATATGTGAATCCTTATGTGAGGGTGTCATTACCATCTTTTGTTCGGAGTTAGTCACAATCTTAGGCGTCTACTCAGATGACGAGGGGTCCAAAGCAGGTTCGACTGAGGTTGGAAGGACAGGAGAGCAGTCGTACAACAGGGGTCGAGGAGGATTCAATATCAAAGATGTGACCTTCATCTCTTTTCCTTTTTTTTGTGTAGCGACTACTTTGGAACTTCATATGTATATATTGCTTCGCATTTCGTTCTACCCAGGCTTCTTTCTCTTGCTTAGTATCCTACCCTCTTTTCTTTTTTTTTGTGCGATTGATTCATCGAAGTGGAGGGGAACATGTTATTTGCACACACTTTTTAAACTGAATTTTTTTTTTTAACAAACTCAGCCCCCTAGTTGTATGGTTTTTGTCTCGAATTCCTGGCTATTGGGTCATCGCACACACACAAAGGGATAAGTTTGCCTCATTTTTGCCTCAGGGGATCCAGTCGAGAGAAAAACGCTCCCAGACTAGCCAATTTCGTCATTGGTGAGGTTCACCCATCTCTGATATGTGGTAGTTGGTAGTTATACTCGTACAAGCATGGAGTGCCTGACTAGTTTTGAGCCTTCATAAGAGGCGTAGGAAGTTGGCTTCGAGAATGAGGCCAAATTGACTAACAATTTAGCGTCTTGTAGTGATGGAGGAAGCCCTTTCTAAAAGGGTTTTTGAAAATGGACGGTTTTAACAAATCATATTGAAAAAACATTTTCAAAAGGGATGGGCCTTACAGTTTTGCCACCTGTGGCTCCTTTGGTGGTGATTTTCTTTGTTATATTTTACCCAAAGATGATGAAAAGATTCTCTTGCGGGATCGTGAGAACTCAGAAATCACGAAGTTGTCTTTTTACCTTTGGAGCTTTCATCCTCTGCTTCGCAGATCCATGAAGAGTCATCTGGATTCTTGTCGAGCTTTCCTCTTGGAGGGCCTCGATGTTTTCCAGGGTTCGTTGAAATCACTTCAATTTTCCATTCTTGTCACCCTCCTACATCTTTCTGAGTTGGTTATGTTTGGAACCTGCAGGGTTTAGGAGGATTCTTTATTCTTCGGGTCTGCTTGTACAATATTATTGGAGCTTGCAAGTACTTGTTTGTACTTGAGTGTTTTGCATCAAAAGCTCCTTCTTGGATATTTTATTCTCTCTTTTACCCATGATGCCTTTTAAGGTTTTCACCACGCCCATTTATTATTTTGTTTTATTTTTTTATTTTTTTGTTTTTCTTTGTAATGCCTTTTTAGGTTTTCACCACGTTTTTTAGCCCGTTACGGGTAGTATTTTCTGAGATACGTTGCATTAATGGGGTCGTTGAGTTTGTACCCCTCCTGATTTTTTATTTTATAAGAATTGCTTGCATGCACTTTGGTAACCCCGAATGACCCCTCCCAATTAGGTTTGAACTTGCCTCAAGAGTGTGAATTTGCAGGAGTGTGGAAGATTTTCTGTCTCCTTCTCTGAATTGTCGAGGAACAACTTTTCTTTGGTATGCCCTTGCGGTTCTACAGTGGTAAGCAACGATATTTTGTGTTACTCATAGTCATTTTTCATTCAAATTATTTGTTCCTCATCTGAATTTTTATGAATAAGGATTCGGAGAGACGATATCTCAACCTCAATAGGTAGCACTGCTTCCATATCATACACCAATGAGTATGGGGTCATGCCAATAGTAGTCTTCTCAGTTGTCCGGTGGGCCCATAGGGCGTCATTTAGCTTTTCGTGCCAATCTTTCCCACCTTCTATTATTTTATCTATATTTATGAGAAGTCCTTTATTTGTGGCTTCCGCTTGTCCGTTTCTTTGAGGGTAGTAAGGTGTGGAGAATTTTTGTGTTATCTCAAACCTTTTGCACACCTTAGTAACCATTTCATTTTTGAGATTGGATCCATTGTCAGTGATGATCGACTTAAGAACTCCAAATCTAAATACGATATTGTTCTTTGTGAAACGGGCACCATGTTGGCCTTCAATTTTAACAAATGATGTGGCCTTTACCCATTGGGTGAAGTATTATGTAGTTGTTAATATAAAACGGTGGCCGTTTGACGGAATTGGTGATATCATTCCAATGATATCAAGACCCACATGGCGAAGGGCCATACGGGCGGTGTTGAGTTGAGTGATACAGACGATGCATGGATGAGGTCTCCATAAAGTTGACATTTGGAACACCTCTTGATGAACTTCCAGTAGTCTTCAACCATGGTGGTCCAACAATAGCCTTGGCTCCTGATTTTTTGAGTTAAGGCGGCTGCCCCAGAATGACCTCCTTCATTGTGCAACTCTATTAGTACTTGGTCAATTTCTGGCTGATCGAGGCATCGTAGAATGATGTCATCGAAGGACTTTTTGAATAGGAGATCACCTCTTACTAAGAATCCCATATAAAACCTTCGAATGACTTCTTTATCCTTTTTGAGGGCTCCTTCGGGGTATAAACCATCTTTAAGCATGGACAAAACATCATGGAACCACGGTTTTGCTTTGACTAACACATCTGAAACCACGAAAGATACTTCCCCATCATTCTCATTCTCTTGCTCTATTTCTTTTTCGATCCTCGGTGGGGAAGGGTCATGTTTGGTCCTGATATAGAATAACAATGTGGTGATTTCAAGAGGAATATCAACCATCGAAGCAAGGATTGCAAAGGTGTCGACGAACCGATTATTTTCCCTAGTTACATGTTGAAAGGAGATTTTCTTAAAATATGGAATCATCTTTTCCACCTTTTCTTGATAGGGTTTTAGCTTTTCTTCTTTCACCCTCCAAATCCCTTGAACTTGGTTTATGACGAGTAAGGAGTCACCAATCACTCGTATTTACTAGATTTTCATTCCTATGGCATTCTCAAGCCCAACTATCAAGGCTTCGTATTCAGCAACGTTATTGGTACATGGTAAATTCAATCTGATGGCTGTTGGCATTAAAGTCTTCTTGGGTGAGCATAGTATGACTCATATACCTAACCCGTATTCATTCTTTGCACTGTCGAAGTATAGCTCCCAAATTGAGTCCTCAATTGTGAAGAGGTTCTCATCAGGGAGATCCGTGTTAATGGGAATATTGTCTGGCAGTGCGTGTTCAGCTAAGTGGTCAATAATGCTTGTCCTTTGACTGATTTTTTAGTGACATACTCGATCTCGAACTCCCTCAATAGCACTCTCCACTTCGCCAAACTTCTGGTAAGGACTGACCTCTCCAATAGGTACTTGAGTGGGTCAATTTTTGATACGAGCTTGACTGAATGAGATAAGACATAATGTCTTAGTTTCTGCGTGGCCCACACAAGTGTTAAGCAGTGTTTCTCCACATCCGTGTATCTTGTCTCATAGTTGACTATGATTTTGTTGATATAGTATATCGTTTGTTCTCTTCTATGGTCGTTATATTGTCCTAACATTGCCCCATGATAATGTATTTCACTGACATGTATAGGAACAGGGGTTTATCTGGACTAGTAGGACTAAGGATGGGAGGTTTAGTGAAGTACTTCTTGATTTGATTGAACTCTTCTTGGCATTCATTGTCCCATATTAATGGGGTGTCCTTCTTAAGGCGTCTATTGAATGGTGCACACTTATCCGCCAGTAGTGAAATGAAACTCCTTATGGCTTGTATGCGACCTTGAAGCTCACAAATTTCTCTGATGTTTTGGGGAGGAGGCATTTCACTGATGGATCGTGTTTTAGACGGGTCCACCTCAATGCCTCTTTGGCTTACTATAAAGCCTAGAAATTTGCCGGATTCAACTCCAAAGGCAAATTTTTGTGGATTGACTTTGAGTTGATGTTTCCAGAGTCTTTTGAAAATGGTTCTCAGGTTGGTGAGATGATTACAACTAGTCTTTAACTTGACCAGAATGTCATCGACATAGTCTTCCATAATGGTATGCATTAGATCGTGAAAGATACTAGTCATTGCCCGTAGATAAGTTGCTCTTGTATTTTTGAAACCGAAGGGCATGACTTTGTAATAGTAGGTTTCCCATTGTGTTATGAATGACGTATTGGTTTGGTCTTTTTCTGCCATGAGGATTTGATTCTAACCCTAGAAGTCATCCATGAATGACAACATCTCGCGACCAGCAGTGTTGTCAACCAAGGCATCTATGTTTGGTAATGGAAAATTATCTTTGGGACATGCCTTGTTGAGGTCTCTATAATCGACACACACTCGGATTCTCCCGTCTTTTTTGGGTACGACCACTATGCTGGCTAACCATTCTGAATAATCGACGGGAGTAACCTTGCCTTGAGCAGTTTGTCGACTTCTTCTTTGATTTTGAGCTCGAGGTGGGTCTTTTGACATAGGAGTTTCTGCCTTACTGGCTTCGCCCCTTTGTTGAATATTAGGTGATGTTGCACCAATGTGGGATCTAGCCTTGGCATATCATCGTATGACCAAGCGAAGACATCATGATATTCCTTCAGAAAGGAAATCACATTTTCTTGCTCCTTAGAAGATAAAGAGGTTCCAATCTTGGTTAACCTTAGGTCCTCCTCAATTCCCAGGTTTATGTCAATCGTCTCTTCGATGAAAGCCATTGGGTTACCAACGAACCTCTTGTTTAATTGCTCAACATGGGAAGTAAGTTCCTCAGGTTGAGAGATTTCTTCAGACTCTTGACTCTCTTGATCTTCATCTTGGTAGTCCAATTCATCGTCTCTGATATTATGCATCGTTATTGGGCTATCTTGAGTGAGCGCCGTTTTTGAAAATTCTTTTTCATTATTATCAAATTTATCGTGTTTTGAATTTTCCACGATTTTTTGAAATGTCGAAAGAGGTGTCCCTTATGGGACTCGCGAGAGGAATGTTGGGGACCGGACGCACAGGGCGATTAGGTGGCCACCCTGCACCTACCCGTTTTTTGGCACCGGGACTTGAAGGTGCCGCTTGTATGCTTCCAGCGATTCTCAAGATAGAGGAGTGGTCGACCAATTATGTTCTTGAGTTTGATTAGGCGGATGAGCACGCTTAGTTGTGTTAGAGCCAATTGTGCATACCTTCTAATCCAGGTCAGCGAAAAGGTCTTCAATTCCCTGTTCTTGTGTGTGTTGAGATGTGGAAAACGAGTTATTCCCTGTTGGGGAATCAAGGATCACCTTTGGCCATCGATGTAGATGTTTGCAAAATTTGAGGAATAGGGTCGCCGACCTCTAGGGATAAGGTGGCACAATCAGCTTGCTCGAAGGAAGTGAGTGGGATTTCTCCAAGCTCGACCCCTACGGCTAGCTTCCCATTATGTATGCTAAGATTGAGAAAAGTAGGGGGTTCAACACATACCTTCGCGACGCCTTTTTTCATTGGAAATTTGAGGCATTGATGGAGCATAGAGGCAACCACGAGGTTTTCGTGCAGCCACGATCTTCCTAAAAGCATGTTGAATGAAGGTTTTATGTCTAAGAAATAAAACTTTCACTTGGATGACCGGGCCGATCTTAAGTGTGAGAGACAGTATGCCTTTAGCTTGTCTCTTAGTCCCATCATATGTGACAATAGTTAGTTGGCACGACTTGAAGTCATCTGGGCTTTTGCCTATCTGCTTCACCGTTTTTTTAGGGCATATGTTTAGGGATGCCCCATTATCAACAAGCAGTTTTCGTATTTCACATCCTTGGATGAAAACAGTGATGTGCAAAGGTTGGACATGAAAAAGGTTGAAGTTCGCAAGGATGTCATCGTCCGTAAACACAATTGGCATTGGTGCCATCAGTTGGTTGATCATTCCGCACAATTCATCCGACTATGTGTTGCTCGGGATGTGTGTCTTAGCGAGAACCCTTTCGCTCTGGGCTCTGTGTGCTGGTGAGTTGGCGAGTAGCTTCAAGATGGAGATTTGAGCCTGGATCTTCTCGAGATGAGCCGATAGATCGATGGCTGCAGATCCTTGAGTTTAATTATTCGGCTCGTGATCTGTGGCTCCTGTTGGTTGTTTGGCTCTTGAGGTGTTTCCCATTATTTCATTGAGAGTGTCGGCCTACAGTTGAATGGGTTTGAACACTTGGTCTCTTTGGGTTAAGGAATCAACCTCACCAGCCTGAAGCTCGATAGGGTCGGACCTAGCAAGAGTAAAGGGAGACTATGGGGGGTTAGCCCCTTATTTGGAAGATGACGCCTTTCATTGGTCCTGACCATATCGATTTCTATCATATCATCTTTGCCATATTGATTCCATTTGCGCAAGTTGTCGGGGTTCGGAGATGAAGGGCTTCCTCTCAAAGGCTCAAAAGCTCTTTTTCGAGCTTTTGAAAGTGATGATTACAAGCAAATATGAATTGGCTGGGATCCACCTCTTCATCTCCACTCTCAATCATGTGAATGACAATGTTCTCTTTTGCGTTGTCTTGAGCTCCCGATTTTTTGGTCGTTGTCACCATATACTTAGGGAGAGGGTTGTGAAGATACCCATCTTTTGATTAGGCTCTTAGATGGGTTGATTTTTAGGTGCGACGGTGATGTCCCCCCTATTAATTAACCCTTGAATCACCCATTTCAAACACATGCAGTTTTGGGTGTCATGGGCATGGTTTTGATGCCATTTGCACCACTTGCTTTTATCTGTGACTTGAAATGGTGGTTCAGTTGGTGGCAGGAGATAAACCATGTTTCTAGCCAAGAGCAATCTAACACTTTTTCCAGTGGGTTTTTGAGAGGAGTGAAATTATCCTCTCGCCTTTGGTTCTTATTTCGAATGTTAGCTCTAGGCTAACCCCTTTGATTTTGGTTTTGATTGTTGTATTAAGTGGCTGAACCTTGAGCCAGTCCGTTAATGACAATCTCATTAACTTGATCGGAAGCCTTCCCTTGTTATTGTTTTTTATCTTATTTTGAGGAGTCGTTATTAGTTTATTGTCGGGCCTGACATTGAGGGGTGTCTCTCTTGCCCTGTCATGTCGTGCCACCCCCTCGATCATGGAGTCGAAGGAGTGGGGGATAAGACCTTGGCTGAAAGAGGTCCGTATTCAGGAGCGGCATTCTCCAAGGCCATAGAGATTGTTGCTGGGTCTGTTAGTGGGCATTCTACAACCCGAATTGCCCATCGGGGAATTGGCGGATGAAATCCTCGAAGGATTCTCCTGGATTTTGTTTTGTTGCACTGAGCTCACCCAGGGAGAAAGATCTTGGTGTCGATCCGCGGTAGTGAGAGACGAAGAGATTGAACATTTCTTCTGGAGTGATGTGCGGTTGAGTACACATCATTCTTCTATGCCATTCAGAGCCTCGCCAGACAATGTTTGCAAAAAGATGGCCTTCAGTTGATTTGGCCTTTCTCGCAAAGCTCTCATGGAGAGGAGATACACGTTGACGTGAGCATTTGGATCGCTCTTCCCATTAAACGTATTCCTAAATTCTGGGACAACAAATCCCAGGGGAAGGTCTTCCATGCCTCCAAAGGTCTCTTGAACATAGGACTTTGGGGTAGAATATCATGCATGCCCATTCTTAAGAGCATATCCTGCATCAATTTTAAAGTGCCTTCTTGTTGAGTATTTAGCGTGACAGTAGACCCACCAATCGGTGGGTTCCCAAGTGTAGATTGGTAAGTTGAGATTTGGGGTAGATGTGGGCCTGTATGGGCCTAAGGTTGATGGGTCGCGATCACCGGGATAGTTTGATACATTTGTGCCTGCGGGGTGTACCAACCCATAGGTGTTGCCACCAGTTGCGAAAATGGCACGGTTTGTTGGACCAATTGAACTAAGGGGGCCGATTGAAGAATCGGCTAGCTCGGTTGTGCTAGGAGTTGACCTTTACCACCAAGTTGGTTTGGCATCGACCCATGAGTAGGGCAATGAACAGTGTAAGCTAGGTCAATCAGACTTTTAAGGGCAGCTTGGACGCCCATCTCACCGGTCTAGATTGACGTCTCTGCTCCGTACAGTGTTAAGAACGTCATGAGTGGTACTACGGTGGCTCGAGGTTGGGTTGGATCCCCTAGACCTAGGTGGGTCGTGGTTTTGAGATTATTGCGCTTCAGGATTATCTTGGTTCGAGTTGCGGGAATTGGCGTTAGATGCTGCATGAATTTCTTCCTTCACTCGGCTTCTACTTTGGCTGCCTAAAATCCCCTGTAGGATGACACCTGGTCGGACCCCCTGACTATTCAAAGTTTTTAGTGCTGAATTAGCTTTTCGGATCACACCAATTTCGAGATTAAGAGTGGACCCTTGGGATTCTACCTCTAACTCAAGACCTGGGTGTTGGATAATCGATTGGCCTGAGGTCTGTTGATAGTTCAAAGGGATTGCAGCATAATGGTCCCTAGGTTAAGGAAGGTTTGGTTTAGAGTCAGCTGTAGAGCAATCATCATGGTCGCCTTGAGTAACCAACATGGTGACTCTCTTTGGTTGGGTTCTAAATCTAGACTTAGGTAAGGGCTAGACTCGATGACTTAAGTCAAACCTAACCTGACTCTAGGGGAAACACTTTAACTGAGACCTAGGCTAAGACTAGACTGGAACCTAGACTTGCTAAATTCAATGGGTTTGGTTCAGACCTTGAACTAAGGTAAGCCTAGTCTAGCTCTAGAGGCAATTCTAAGCTTAGACCTATGCTAGGACCTAGACTAAGATCTAGACTAGATGGGTGCGAGTCTCAGCTCGGACCAAGAGTGGGTCTAGGTTCGGACCTAGACTGAGATGGGTGCAAGCTTGAGCTTGGACCTAGAGGGTTGTGATAATTAGACCGAGTATGGACCTGAACTGGATCAAGGTTGAGCTAGGGACGAGCATTCGGCTCAAACCAAGAGGGGGCCTGGGTTCGGACTTGGGTGTTAACCTGGTTCGGACCTGAGCTGGGCTGGGTATAAGTTTGAACTTAGACTAAGAGATTTTTGGTGATCAGACCAGGTGTGGGCTCGGATTGGGTCGAAGATGAGCTAGGAACGAGCTTTTGGCTCGGACCAAAAGGGGGCCTAAGTTAGGACCTGGGTGTTAACCTAGTTCGGACCCGAGCTACGCTGGGTATGAGACTGAACTTGGACCCAGAGAATTTTGGTGATCAGACTCGGTGTGGACCCGGACTAGATCAAAGATGAGCTAGGAATGAGCCTTCGGCTCGGACCAAAAGAGGGCCTAAGTTCGAACCAAGGCGAAACCTGATTCAGACCTGGACTTGGACCTAGAGAGTTCAGCTCGGACCAAAAGCAAGTCCGAACTGAGATGATCTAAGATTAACCAACAAAATAAGCAAGCAAAGCACATGAAAACTTTTGACTTAATATTATAGGTAAGCTTGACTTGAGAATGGGTTCCTAACTATTGAAATGTGGCTAGGCTGATATAGGTCCCCACATAGGTCCTGGCTCCTGTTATAGGATGTTCACCAGGTCCTACTATACGCGGAGTGCTTTGAGGCAAAGGATTACGGAGAGGCGCTCACAGTTAAAGTTACGAGAATCCCAACTGACTCGACTCTCAAAGCTAGGTTCCCCTCACGCCATTAACATAGATTTTGGGGGTTTTTGAAATATTTGTTTGCTGGTTTCTCGGGCACTCCCCGTCTGGTGTGTTATGGATTGTGTAAAGAAGTATGCAATTAAAATAAACTCAAGCACACAATGCACACAAAATAAGAAAGGAAATAAGTGAGCGCTTGGCACTAATCTTACTTAGTGATGTGCGCTTCGAGGCAAAACTCGCTCGAAGCACAATATAGATGGAGGGGTAGGCAACCCCTAAGAAGGTAAAGTCAGAACAATGAGACCAGGCACAGTCCGTGCTAAGTCGAGCGTGGCCCGAGTCGAGAGTGACTCGAATGGGACACGGTTCAGGGAGGGTGTGGCAACCCGTAATGTATTTTTTTTAAAAAAAAGATATCTTTTTTTTTTTTTTAAATTTTTTTGATGAACCACAGTTAAACTAAGCATGGTGAGAGCAGGGAAAACATGTTTTCAGTCAAAATTAACAAACTAAAATAAAAAAGAAAAAGTCAGGAGCAGGACAGACTTATCTAAAGAAAAATATTTTTTTATATTTTTTAAAAAATTTATTTTAAGCCAAAATTTGGTGGAAAAGAATCCAAGAGGCTTTGGAACTGGTCTGTGGGGTCCCAAGAATATTTTGGGACCTCTGGGATAAGGCGGCACGGCTCGTGTCGCACCTATAGGTTGGACAGAACGGGTCGTGCCGCCCAAAAAAAATATTTTATTATTTATTATTATTATTATTCTTTCAACCTTGAAGAAATAAGGCCACAGAAACTTGTAGAAGAAGAAAATTCAAACTTCTTGATGAAATAAAATTAAAACAAAGAAGAACATCAAATAAAACAAACCTGCATCAAGAAAACTATTTTTTTGGTATTTTTAAAATTTTTATTTTAATTTGAAATTTTGTCAGCAGTCACAAGAGAGTCCCAAGACCAAGCCAACAAAATTTTAAAAAATTGAGGCTTGGGCAACAGGGGGCACTAGAGGGCGTGTCGCCCAAAAAATTTATTATTATTATTATTATTATTTATTTTTTTCTTGTTAATATTTATGAAATAAGACTACATTAAACTTGTAAGAACTAGGAAAAAATATATTTTTTATTAAATAAATTAAAACAAAGTAAACAGACAAAAGTAGATAGCACAGATCTGTATTAGGTAAAATATTGTTTTGGTATTTTTAAAAATTTTATTTTACTCTGAAATTTTGTTAAAATTCATAAAAAAGGATCTAGAACAGATTTTCAAATTTTTAGAAAATTATGAAACCTTCTAATTTTGGGCGACACGGGGAATGTCGCCCTGGATCTGAGAGGCACTGGTGGTGTCGCACAGATCAGACAGGTTTTAGGTGCACCAAAACCCTAGATCCTGATCGCCATAGATTTCTGAGACTTTTTGTGACTGATCATAGTGAAAAATAGTGAAATAAAACTATACTTTGGTGCTTGGATCAAGCTCGAAACGCCCCACGGTGGGCGTCAAACAGTTTATGATGAAAATCAGACAGATATTCCGATGATGATCTCTCGATTTTAATACCTTAAACTAAATTTAAATGCAAGAAATAAAATGGTATAGAAAGTGGGACAAATCAAATTTAGATAAGAGGTCAGATCTGCCCGGGAACGAGCAGATCTGCTCTTAGATTTGTGGCAGGGCCAGCATGATCCTAAGCATCCAAAACCCGATATTAAAGCGAATGAGCAGATCAAAATGAAATTAAAACAGTAAATAAGAATAAAAAAATAAGAAAGGAAAATGATATCATACCGGGCCGGATGGTCGGGACTCCCTAGCCTTCTAGGGCCCGCCTGTATCAGAACCGGTCCTCTTTTGTCTCTCTGATCCGGATATTAGCCAGCAAGTCCCTTCAGTATAGGATGGTTGTGTCCTATCAATGGTTTTAGGTTCTCTCAAGTTTTAAGGTTGAAGTTCCAGGAGGCTAGCTCTAGGGTTTCTCATCTCTCTGAAGCTCTAGAGTTTCCATCTCTATTTCTCTAGGTTTCTCTCTCTCTCCTCAATCATATTCTTTGTCTCCCCTCAAATAACCCCTAAAAGAGGTCCTATAGGGGTCAAAGCTTGTTGGGAAGGATATGCACGCATAACAAACAAATCTCTCGATCAAAGATGCACATTGTGAGGATCATTGATTTGGGCGGCTCAGGTCGTGTCGCCCAAGCAAATAAAAAAAATAAAAAATTGATTTGGGGCTGATCGAAACATGGTGGCACGAGTCATGTCGCTTGGGCGGCACGCCCCATGTTTCACATACCAATTTTGGTCCAAATTGATATTTTTCACTTCTGGTGTGCTCTTCAGCCTCTTGTGAAGCTCTTAGAGAAAATTTGGGTCAAAACATATTTTTTTGCTATTGTTAATGATGTTTTTGATAAAACAAGGCGTTTACAGAAATCTGGGTCAAACAGGGTTTCTACAGGGTTTCGGGCAGGCAGACTGGTTCTAGGTCACAAGGTAGGTCGTGTGAACTATGGATTTGGGTTTACTAGGTTAAGTGTGATCCTAAAGGTTCAAGAAATCATAGAATTTTCCAGTTTTAAAATGGGGTGTCTATAGCGGTCATATAAATGTGGCTACCAAAAGTCGCAAAAGATATTTCATCACTTTTATAGATGATCACTCGTGATATGACCATGTATATCTTATTCACTCAAAATCCGAAGCCTTAGAAAGTTCAAAGAATATAAAGCCGAGGTAGAAAATCAAACTAACTTGAAAATCAAAGTCCTTAGAACCAATAGAGGTGGGGAATATTCATCTGACATTTTCCAAGAATTTTTTGTTGAAAATGGAATTATCCATCAATGCACCATACCCTATACTCCTGAAAAAAACGGTATTGCTGAGGGACGGGATAAGACTTTGATTGAAATGGTAAGGAGTATGATAGGGAATGCTATGCTATCCCTAGATTTTTTAGGAAAAGCCATGTTGACGGCATGCTATATCCTAAATCTGACTCCCACAAAAGCCGTCCCACTTACTCCTCACTAAATATTCACCAGTCATGCTCCCTTCCTTGACCATCTGAAAGTTTGGTGTTGCTCAGCCCATGCCCGCATCAAAATAGGACCAAACTTCAACCTAAAACCCTGAAAACCATTTTCATTGGCTACCCAGACCATGGTAAGGGGTATTGATTCTACAACCTTGAAACCGGAGCGGTCATTGAAAGCCGCGATGTTCACTTCTTTGAGGAAGAAATCCTTGAAGCAAGATTGAGTAATAAACAAGACGACTTTATTTAGAAGGCAAGAAACAAGGATGCGCTTCGAGAACCTGAACCTAAAACTTCTGATAGACTGGTGCTTGAACCCGAACTCACAAATCAAAATGCCCTTGAACCCGAACTCTCAAAACAAAATGAATCTAAACCCGAACCAAGACGAAGCAACCAAATTAGTAGGCCACCTCTATACTTAGAACACTTTCTCTACCTGGGGGAACACTCTGATAAAGTTATGGAAGATCCAGATTCTGAACCTAAAACTTACCGTGAAGCCTTATCTTGTCTTGAAAAAGAATATTGGGTAGATGCCATGAAAGACGAATTTGCTTCTATTAACTAGAACCATGTTTGGGAATTAGTGCCACTACCTCAGAAACGTCAGGCTATAGGTTGTAAATGGATTTTCAAAAAAAAGTTAAACTTAGAAGTGAAAATAGAAAAATACAAAGATAGGCTAGTTACAAAGGGAATTACCCAAAAAGAAGGGACAGAAAATGATGAGACCTTTTCCGCTGTTGTCAAATTCCCATCTATTCGAATCCTTATAACCATAGCGGCCCATTTTGATTTTGAGGTACATCAGATAGATGTCAAAACAGCCTTCCTAAATGGAGATTTAGAAGAAAAAATCTACATGAGTCAACTTGAGGGATTTGAGGAAAAAGGAAAGGGAAACCTAGTGTGTAAGCTTAACAAATTCTTCTCTGGCATAAAACAAGCATCGCGTCAGTAGTACATAAAATTTTAAGAGACCATTGCCCTTTCAGGGTGAATAATGAGGACTAATGTAGCTATCAAAACATTAGTGGGAGTGATGTGGTTTTTATTTACTTGTATGTAGATATGCTAATTGTTAATAACTCTATTGCCCTAGTAGTAGAGACAAAATGTCATATCCCATGAATTTACAATACTGATATTCCTGAGATGTGACAGTCAAAACATTTATACATCTCTTGATAGGACAAATTTATAGTGGCACATTCTTACAAAGTAACAAAAGAGAGTTTAAGCACAATTACAATATCTTCCAGAGTTGATCCTTACGAGCACTCAAAATGAAACTGCAGTTATCCTGAAAAAAATGTTTACCATAATTTGATGAGTTTGGCTACTCCGTAAGTGATCATCATAATCTTAAAAATAATCGTGGTTGAAAGTTATCAACATTTCGAAAAGGAGATCTATTAACAGAAATGTATTCACTTGCAAAAATGCATAATTAAGTATAATCCGAAAAATAGAAATGCAAATAACATTTTAACAGCAGTGCATAATTCAAAGGATTTCACAATTTACCCTACTGGCGTCCCAAGGAGGTCACCTATATACCCCATCAGCGTCCTAATGGGTCCACTTAATTCCTCTCGGCGTCTCAGATAGGTTCACTTAATCCCTGCAGGTCCACTTATACCTCACCGGCGTATCGGATGAGTCCACTTAATCCCTAACGGCGTACCGGATAGGTCCACTTATACCTCACCGGCGAACAGGATGAGTCCACTTGCATACTTAAAGTATTTCTAAATCTCTTTAAACATTCGAAAGCAGCAATATCATGTACTCAACATATCATTGGAATTATTAATATGAATTTCACTGAAACCATTAATAACAATCACTTTCAATTACACTTCAAAAATAACCAGACAAATATTTTGAGCTCAAATTTAGAAAGGTAGCAGTTCATAAAACATTCTAGCATAATTTCCAATCTAATATGTATAGAAAAACTCTTATAGAAATTCATGAATACGTAATTATCATAATTTATGGGATGTCAATTCGCAAATAAACATTTCACAGACAATGCTATAAAGAATTGCAAAAATATCATTTTTTAAATAATGAGGCAGTCATTTGCACCTGAAATTTACAATGTCTAAATATTCAAAAACAGTAGAAAGAAATCTCACAATTTTACTAAAAGCAGAAATATCACATTTATTTCTAATAATTTTACAGTATCTAAAATTTTCTAACAATAGACAAGAAAATAAATAAATTTATTTTTCTAAGAATTTATAGCATTTAAAATTTCTAACATAGATAAAATATCACGCTTTTATTAAAAACAGATTATTTTTCAAAATAATGAGGTCACTTGCACATAAAATTTATCGCGCCTAAAATTCATGATAATAAGCAGAAATAATTATTTCATTTCATTTTTATTTTATTTTTTTTAAAAAGAACAGATTATTTTTCAAGATAAAGAAGTCACTTACCTAAAATATTTGAGAGGGAGCTTCCGATAAAAATTCGGCTGGAGAGAGAAAGAGCTCATTGCGTTTTGATTAGAGAGAGAGGCATCTCAAAATTTTCTAGGGTGGGAGTCCTCACTTCTCCTATTTAAATTCTTACAACACCTTATTATAATCTTTTATTAAGTTACACCTCACACATGAGGTGTAACAGTTAAATTACATCTTAAACGCTTAAAGCCCACGTCCACTAAAGGATGTGGCAAGAGCAAAAGCTTAAACCAAGTAAAAGCCTTTGAATGTAGTGATGGTCCCTAAGGATCATCATGCTCATAAGGACCACCACTTATTAAAAGTTTCTTTTTTTTTTTTCCTGAAATTTTAGGATTATTACAGTCTTCCCCCCTTAAAGAAATTTAGTCCTCTCAATTTGTGTACCTGATTACTGAAAAAGAGAGAGATATTTTTCTCTAATGTCGTCTTCTCGTTCCCAAGTCGACTCTTCTCTTGAATGGTACTGCCATAATATACGGACCAAAGGAATCTCCTTGTTGCGCAATATTTGTACCCTTCTATTCAGTATCAAAATTGGCTGCTCAATGAAGGATGGGTCATTCTTGATCGATAAAGGTTCATATTTCAAGATATGGGATGGGTCGGGCTGATATTTTCGCAGTGATGATATATGAAAGACATTATGGACGTTTGCCAATTCGAATGGTACGACAAGTCTATAAGCGACACCTCCGATTCTTTCCATATTTTCAAATAGTATGATGTAACGTGGGCTCAGCTTTCCTTTCTTGTCGAATCTCATAATGCCCTTTATTGGTGAGATTTTTAAGAAAACTCGATCACCTTCCTCAAATTCAAGATCTCTCCTTCGGTTATCGGCATAACTCTTTTGCCGACTCTGAGTTGTCTTGAGCCTTTCTCGAATTAATGTTATCTTATTTATGGTTACCAGGACAATTTCTGGCCCTAAAAGCTTTCTTTCACCAACGTCGTCCCAACAGATAGGTGACTTGCATTTCCTTCCATACAAGGCTTCATATGGTGCCATCTGAATACTGGCTTGGAAGCTATTATTATAAGCAAACTCAATCAGGGGTAAATGATCATCCCAACTTCCTGTAAAGTCAATGACACAGGCCCTCAGCATATCTTCCAAGATTTGGATGGTCCTCTCCGATTGTCCATCAGTTTGGGGGTGAAAGGCAGTGCTAAAGGTGAGTCTCGTCCCCATGGCTGACTGTAGCCTAGCCCATAATTTAGAAGTAAATTGAGTATCCCTGTCCGATAGAATACTGACCGGAACTCCATGCAACCGCACTATTTTCTTAATGTACAACTGGGTTAGTCGATCCAAAGTATACATCGTGCGAGTCGACAGAAAGTGGGCAGCTTTGATCAGCCGGTCCACAATGACCCAAATGCTATCACGTCCTGAATTTGTCCTAGGCAAGCTAGAGACAAAATCCATAAAGATGTGCTCCCACTTCCATTTTGGCATAGGTAAAGGCTGCAACAACCCAGCGGGCCATTGATGCTCAGCTTTTACTTGCTGGCATGTTAGTCACTTACCTCTTTTTTCATATTATTCCACAAAAAAGTTTTCTTCAGGTCCTGATACATTTTAATACTTTCGGGATGTATCGTATAACGAGAGTAATGTGCTTCTTTAAGATAGTTTTCTTCATACTCTCATCATTCGGGACACAAATCCTACCTTTGAATCTTAGCAAATCCTCACTACATATAGAGAATTCGTCTCTCTTTCCCTGCTTCTCCTCTTCTACAATTGTTATAAGCTGAGGGTCTTTCTTTTGTGTCGATCGAATCTATTGGATTTATTGAGGTTCTGCCTTAATGTTAGAATTCATACTTACCACACCATTAATAGACGGAGCCGGATGCCAATCCACTATTTCCTATAATAATCTCATTTCTTGGATCATTAGATGAGCTAGGATTTCTGTAGATTTTCTACTTAGAGCGTCGGCCATAACGTTAGCTTTTCCTGAATGATAATGGATTGTACAATCATAATCTTTTAAGAAATCCTTCCATCTTCTCTGCTGCATATTTAAATCCTTCTGAGAGAAGAGGTATTTCAAGCTCTTATGATTCGTGTATATTTCGAATTGCTCACCATATAGATAATGCCTCCACATTTTCAAAGTGAATACTATTGCAGCCAGCTCCAAGTCATGAATTGGATATTTTTTCTCATATTCTTTCAACTGCCTGGATGCATATGCCACTACCTTCCCATATTGCATTAAGACACAACGCAAGCCTTTATGTGAAGCATCACTATAAATCGCAAATCCCCCACTCCCCTCAGGAATAGTTAAAATAGGTGCTGAAGTTAATCGAACTTTTAGTTCTTGAAAACTCTCTTCACATTCACTTGTCCAATCAAATTTGACATTTTTCTATGCCAATCGAGTCAATGGGGTTACGATTTGAGAAAATCCTTCTACAAATTTTCTGTAATATCCTGCCAATCCCAAAAAGCTTCAAACTTCCGGCACATTATTTAGTTGTTTCCAATTAACAATGGCTTCAACCTTTAAAGGATCAACTGATAGACCTTCCTTTGATATGACATGTCCTAAAAATGTCACTTGTTCAAGCCAAAACTCACAATTACTAAGTTTGTCATACAATTTCTTTTCTCTTAATATTTGCAATACCATTCTTACATGCTGCTCATGTTCCTTCTGATTCTTGGAATAAATTAAAATATCATCGATGAATACCACAATAAATTTGTCTAAAAAGGGCTTAAAGACCCGATTCATCAAATCATAAATACAGCTGGTGCATTGGTTAATCCAAAAGGCATGACTAAATATTCATAATGGTCATACCTTATTTTGAAAGCTGTCTTAGGAACATCTTCACTTTTAATCTTAAGTTGATGGTATCCAGATCTAAGATCAATTCTTGAAAATACTTGTGATCTTTGTAATTGATCAAATAAATCATCAATTCTAGGTAATGGATACTTATTTTTCATTGTCACTTAGTTCAACTGCCTATAATCGATACACAATCTCATGGTCCCATCTTTCTTTTTAATAAACAATACCGGAGCACCCCAAGGTGACACACTGGGCCTGATAAAACCTTTATCTAATAATTCTCCTAATTGTTGTTTAAGTTCCATAAGTTCTGCAGGTGCCATTCTGTAAGGTCCCATAGAAATTGAGGCTACCCCAGGCAATAATTCAATAGAGAATTCAATTTTCCTGTCAGGCGGTAATCCTGGCAATTCTTCGGGGAAAACATCGGGAAATTCTCGGATAACCGGAGTGGTATCCAAATTTATCTCTTCCTTCTTATCTTCTTTGATATAGGCAAGAAAGCCTTGACACCCTTTTTGAAGGACACGATTAGCTCGAATACAGGAGATTAAATATGATGGGGAGCCTTCTTTGATACCATTGAAGTAAAATACTGATTGATTTGGAATACTAAAGGTAACCATTTTCTTGTAACAATCAATAGTTGCATGATATGCAGAAAGCCAATCCATGCTTAAGATTACATCAAAATCTTGAATTTCTAGGAGTATTAAATCAACCGACAGTTCCTTTTCTGCTATCTTTATTACATAGGATTTGTACACTATATTGGTGTTACTTGAATTTCCCATTGGTGTGGCTACCTCTAGAATGTATTCTAATTGTTCTGGTTCTACCTTTAAGTGGCATGCAAAGTGTGGTGACACAAATGAATGAGTAGATCCAGGATCAATCAAAACACGAGCTACTTTTCTGAAGATAATAAGAGTACCTTGGATCACTGATTTTGAGGTCTGAGCGTCTTGCTGGGTGATAGAAAATACTCTTCCCTTCATCTGAGGCTTTTGAGTTATCTCTCCCTGCTTTGGAAGCTGCTACATCTGTAAACTAGGACATTCTCTAATCTGGTGCCCCAATTTTCCACATTTAAAAATAGGCTCCAGTATTCTAATAACAAGGGCTCGATCCATGGTTTTTCCCACATTTTTTACATGGTTCTATTAGGCTTTGAAGTGGCAAGAGCTTTGGCCTCTTTTTTGCCCTTTCAAACCGATGTCGATTAGATGGTGTGGGCCTAACCTGACTTTTCTGATTTTTCATCTTTTGGTAATCTTCAAAATCTCTTTCGACAATTTGGGTTCGATCCACTATTTCAGCATAAGTTCTCAATTTTAAGACTGATATTCTGCTTCTAATAGCTGGTCTAAGACCCCTATCAAATTTCTTCACCTTTCTTGCCTCATTGTTAATCATATGTGGTGCAAACCTGGCCAATTTAGTAAACTTGGCCTCATACTGTGCTACTGTCTGGTTTCCTTGGATTAATTCTAGAAATTCCATTTCTTTTTGGTCTCAAATAAAATCTGGGAAATACATTTCATTAAACGGCTCTAGAAATACTTCCCAAGTCAAGGGTTTATTTTCTTTGACCAATACTCTTTTTGCCATTCGCCACCAATGTTGTGCTTCTCCTTCTAACATAAAACCTGCCAAGGCCACCTTCCTATCATCAGGACATTCCATTACCTCGAAAATTTTCTCCAATTGCATAATCCATCCCTTGGCTTTCAGTGGGTTTACAACACCCTTAAAAGAAGGTGGGTTCAATTTCTTAAATTGTTCGATATTACTCCCACCATTTTTCGTAACTAACTGCTTGGATGAACTGCTGTTTTCCATCTGATGTTGCATTAGAGCAACCATATTTTCTAAGGCTTTGTGAATTCCTTCCATATTAGCTTCAGCTATTCTGGATCTTGACTTCGTCCCGGTATTTACACACAATAAATGTGATTTTAAGTGCATTCTTTTTAAATTTCCTAAGAATCTTAAACCTATTGCTCTGATATTATAATTTGTCACACCCCATGAATTTACAATACTGATATTCCTGATATGTGACAGTCGAAACATATATACATCTCTTGATAGGACAAATTTACAGTGGTAAATTCTTACAAAGCAACAAAAGAGAGTTTAAGCAAAACTACAATATCTTCCAGAGTTGATCCTGACGAGCACTCAAAATGAAACTGCAGATATCCTGAAAAAAATGTTTACCATAATTTGATGAGTTTAACTACTCCGTAAGTGATCATCATAATCCTAAAAATAATCATAGTTGAAAGTTATCAACATTTCAAAAAGGAGATCTATTAACAGAAATGCATTAACAGTTTCACTTTCAAAAAAGCATAATTAAGTATAATCCGAATAATAGAAATGCATATAACATTTTAACAGCAGTGCATAATTCAAAGGATTTCACAATTTACCCTACTGGCGTCCCAAGTAGGTCACCTATATACCCCATCAGCGTTTTGATGGGTCCACTTAATCCCTATCGACGTCCCAGATAGGTCCACTTAATCCCTATAGGTCCACTTTTACCTCAGCAACGTACCTGATGAGTCCACTTAATCCCTCCTGGCGTACCGGATAGGTCCACTTATACCTCACCGACGAACGGATGAGTCCACTTGCATACTTAAAGTATTTCTAAATCTCTTTAAACATTCGAAAGCAGCAATATCATGTACTCAACATATCACTGGAATTATTAATATATGAATTTCACTGAAATCATTAATAACAATCACTTTCAATAACACTTCAAAAATAACCAGTCAAATATTTTGGGCTCAAATTTAAAAAGGTAGCAGTTCATAAAAACATTCTAGCATAATTGTCAATTTAATATGTACAGAAAAACTCTTATAGAAATTCATGAATACGGAATTATCACAATTTATGGGATGTCAATTCGCAAATAAACATTTCACAGACAATGCTATAATCAATTGTAAAACTATCAGTTTTCAAATAATAAGGCAGTCATTTGCACATGAAATTTACAATGTCTAAATATTCAAAAACAGTAGAAAGAAATCTCCCAATTTTACTAAAAGTAAAAATATCACATTTATTTCTAATAATTTTACAGTATCTAAAATTTTCTAACGATAGATAAGAAAAATAAATAAATTTATTTTTTCTAAGAATTTACAGCATTTAAAATTTCTAACATAGATAGAATATCACAATTTTATTAAAAAAATATTATTTTTCAAAATAATGAGGCCACTTGCGCATAAAATTTATCGCGCCTAAACTTTATGATAATAAGCAGAAATAATTATTTCATTTCATTTTCAATTTTTTTTTTTAAAAAAAGAACGGATTATTTTTCAAGATAATGAAGTCACTTACCTAAAATATTTGAGAGGGAGCTTCCGATAAAAATTTGGCTAAAGAGAGAAAGAGCTTACTGCGTTTCGACTAGATAGAGAGATCTCAAAATTTTTTAAGGTGAGAGTCTTCACGTCTCCTATTTAAATTCTTACGACACCTTATTATAATCTTTTATTAAGTTACACCTCACACATGAGGTGTAACAGTTAAATTACATCTTAAACACTTAAAGCCCACGTCCACTAAAGGACGTGGCAAGAGAAAAAGCTTAAACCCGGTAAAAGCTTTTGAAAGTAGTGATGGTCCCTAAGGACCATCATGCTCATAGGGACCATCACTTATTAAAAGTTTATTTTCTTTTTTTTTTTTAGAAATTTTAGGATTATTACACAAACACTTTCCTTTCACAATACTTTGATATGAAGGATCTTGAAGAAGCTTCATATGTGTTCGCCATCAAGATAATAAGAAATAGAAAAGTAAAACTATCCAACTTTACTAGGCAACCTACTGCAAGAGGCTACTGGAAATGTTTGATATAGATAAGTATAAGCCCATGTCTACCCAATATACAAAAAGACCAAGATTAGTAATAAGATATGTCCTACCGAAGATATTAATATAAGAGCCATGGAGAGAGTACCTTATAAGACCGCAGTTGGGTCCCTTATGTACGCTGTGAGGAGAATAACGCCGAACTTGTATTTCGTCATGAGCTTGATCAACCTATTCCAAAGCAATCCTGGAGAGGAGCATTGGAAGGCAGGTAAGAGAATCCTTAGATATTTAAAAGGGAGCATAAACTATGCGCTTACTACAAAGGAGGAACTGAAATAACGATTAAGGGATATTCAGCTACAAGCTATCTTGAGGATTTAGATGATGCAAAATCTACATCTGGATATGTGTTTATGCTTAGAGGGGGTACAATTTCTTGAAAATCAAAGAAACATGATATAGTAGCTATGTCAACCATGGAGGCAAAATGCATGGCATGTTGTTTGGAGACCAAGGGGGCCGTGTGGATTATAAAGTTTCTTAATCAACTCAACTTCTACCCTATGCGTTGTGAGGTAGTAAAAATTTTATGCGACAACATGGCGGTAATTTGTGTATCAAAGGAGCCACATTTTCATAGGAAATCCAAGCACATAAAACCATACTTCTATCACTTGAGGAATGAGCTGAGATTGAGAAAGATTGAGATTAGTTATATATCTAC
This sequence comes from Amborella trichopoda, assembly GCF_054954075.1. Lineage (NCBI taxonomy): Eukaryota > Viridiplantae > Streptophyta > Magnoliopsida > Amborellales > Amborellaceae > Amborella > Amborella trichopoda. Next base: position 20,381,367 of record NC_142347.1, on the reverse strand, counting down.
GCATTTGATGATTGCAGATCTTCTGACAAAGGGGGTTACCCCTAATATTTTTGTAAGACATGTGAGAGAGATGGGGATGAGAGAAAGTGAGGAAGAAAGAATGTAAAGGCCTTCAAAGGCTAAGTGGGAGATATTGGGTGAGTGTGGCCATTAAAGGCCTTATGAATGCTTGTGATAAAACATTTTGATATAATGGAACATGAAATCAGTGGGAGTATGGTCCCTCGTAAACTATGCCAAGAAAATATGTTTGCTGATACCGGATTGAGCTTGACAAGCTAGGCCAGTCGGTTGGAAAAATTACATGGGCATAGAAAATTATCCGATAACGGTCTAATAGGTCATCCCTTGATGAGGTCGGAGTATGCTCTGATAAGTGAGCTGAGGGACTATGTGACTCTTGTGTGTGATGATGGCCTTCACAGATGGGGGCCAAAACCTCATCCACGTACCATCACATGGCATGTATAATGATTGCCGTATCAGGAAAGCGAACTACCTCTCAGAGTAAAGCATATGCATGTGCGAGAAATACCCCTATGTACCATATGAGCTGTGGTCACATCAGGTCTAGGTGATCTTGGAGCATCTCTAAGAGAGAACTTATAATCCACCGACTGAGATTACAATCCCTTGGCTCATCGACTAGACGTTGGTGACCCACTAATGAGTCCCTATACGGACTGTGGGTCATAGGAAATACTGAATCGGTTTGATAAAGCAAATGTGGTCTGTAGTCTACAAATAAAAGTGGAGTGCCCCATGTTTATTGATTTAATTCCTAGACCATATGGATCATTTTGATATATAATAAATTTAATTATGTTTGTTTTATATATTATTTTAAAATTATCATTTGAATTTTTATAAATATATGAATATTTTATTTATCAAATTTGGATTTATAAAAATAGAGATATTGATTTTACAGTGATTTAAATATTCAAATAATTTTTGAAAATTATTTTATTAATTTTAAAATATTTAAAAATTACATTGGTGCCCATTATGCACATGGGCCCACAATAGTTAAGTTGGTAGGGCCCATGAGATCCTCTCATGGGTGGTACGCCCCACCCCTTTTTGAATGCTTACCAAATCCTATATTTTATGATAAAGCAACTTTTGATATGTAGAATAAATTGCTATATGTTTTGAAAATATATATACTTGAGGAAGCTTTGAATGGATTTTTTAGAACGCATGAAAATGCATGTGCAATATTATGGTATGCACAATATTATGTTTGGAATTATTTTATGCAATTTCTATTGATGGGAAAATGATTTAGAAAAGGGAGATAAGGGTTCTAGCACCGTCCATAATGTTGATGACCTATCTATGGAATGGATGACTCAAATCTCTCACTCTATAAGTCATATAAGATCAATGATCCATGTTAAATCTCACAAGAAGAGGCAAGCCATGGAAAACCCTAAGAAACCATAATTGTATTAATTCTCTATAAATAGAGGATCTCCCCCTATGAAAATCTCTTATCTCTCTCTCTAGTTTTGTGAGGGGTATGCCCCACCTCTTAAGATCTCTCTCTCTCTCTCTCTCTCTCCAAATCTCTCTCTAGGATAGCCTAAGGGGCACGCCCCAACTAGAAGGTTTTTTTTCTCTCTCTCTCTCATCTTGTTTTAAGCCTAAGGGTTAGGGTAGTATGAAGCAGACGATATTCTAGACTAAGTCTTGAGGGTTAGAACTTAAAGTCTAAAGTCTTGTGATCAAGAAGAGTTCATAGTTCCATTGGAAGGCTTGGCCAAAATTTGCTTTCTCGGTTGAGATTGAAGGTGGATCGTTGATCCCGCGCCATCAGATGGTGGTGACTCGACTCGGGGTGTAACTAGCCCGGTTGAGGTAATCTTCGACATATCTTTTGTTTCTTGCATATTTAATTATATTATCTTTATATTCACAAGCATATGAAGTAGTGGGTATATTATTTTGTTTAAAGAAAATTGGTTTAGTGTCATCAATGTTTTATGGTCTTGGTTTTTTTTTATCTTGAAGCTTGAGTTATTGTAATAAGACCACTTGTAAGTGACCTTTGCCAGAATAAAATGGGTAAAAATAAGAAAATAAATAAATATATATATATATACCCTGACAAGATTACATTGGTCTTTCTTTTAATAATTGTTTTTGTGTATTGTGAAATTATTGTAATCTATCCTCTGTTTTTTGCTATGCGTCGGCTGGTTTTATTATTTTATTATATCTATAATGTATTCATGGTAGATTGCTTGTCATTTTATTCATCTATATAATTACTTATTGTTGGTGAAGACAAATAGCTTCATATGTTCAAAAGAATGTTCACTGTTATGCAATTTTCTATTCTTATTGAGTTCATATAATATGGTTTAGCTTTTGGGTCTTGAAACTATAGTTGCATTAATGGTGCACCAAAGGAAAATTGAAAAATATTAGAAACTGTAAGGACCACAAATTTTCCCAGTCATGAGACGCGCATGGAAATAGTGTAGTAGAAGAGGCTTATCGCCGTGTGTATAGAAAAGAGAGGAGGAAGAGCAACACCGTGCGTGTAAAGGACCATCGCTGCGCGTGTCGATGAATTAAAAATGCGCATGGCAAACACATGAGAGAAGAGGAGAGAGAGGAAGCAGCACCGTGTGTGTGGAAAAAAGGACAACGCTGCACACAACATGTCACGTGTGAGTAATGTCGTGTGTCGAAGTGTAGCACCGCACGTGAAAAGGAGCATCACCGGGTGTGAAGGGAAGGCAACGTCGTGCATGTGTAGCTCCATGAGTGAAAAGAAAAGATGTGACTGCTGTTGTATCTGTCAGCACCGTGCCTATTAGAGCCGTACATGTCAGTGCCGCCCACGGTCAGCCATAGTGACCTTCACCTACCTTGTCAGCAAAGTGGATCCCACCTACCTTGGGTACTTAAGCCCTCTTCCCTCCCCTTCAAAGCTGTTTCCCTCATTTGCCTCACACACCCTCTCTCTAAGAAGCAAAGTGACAGTGAACTGCTTCCCTTGGAGAAGCCATGGCTTGGAGCTTGGAGTGGCCTGCGAGTGGGAGGTTTAAAGACACCGTGAGCAGGTAAGTGGGTTTAGTTCTATGCACCACTTAAATAGTAATGATCATATTTGAGTAAATATGATAAATAAAATGGTAGAATGAAAAGGATGGGTGTAGTTGAATTAAGATAAAGTTGAGTGATTGATTGAGTATTGTAAATGAACTTGTTGGTTGTGGGAATCTATAAAATAGCTCACTTGCAAGATTTGCCCAGAATAAGGTTTTGCATTAAAGTTTACTTTGGCTTATGAAATGTTGTATTTTATTTGAAGCGTGTTAAAGCTTGAACAAAAGGAATTTCCAGGAACTGTGAGGGTATTTATATCGAAATTTTTAGTGAACAAACGGTGTCAAAATGGGCTCAAATCAGTCTTGAATAAATGATATGCTTGTGTACTACAATTTTTCTTTTTACACTATATTAAAATTTCGCATAAATCTAGAGATAGGCCTCAAAATGATAGGATATGTACTACCCACAGTTGCTAAAATTTTTAACCACTGTCACCTATTTTGCATCGAGCTTTTGGCTTACCAAACAATGTCCAATCGCTTCCAAACAACCATCTTTTTAAAGATCAACGAACGAGCTTGAAGTTTCATGTTAAACTTATTTTAAAATTCCATATAGATTGAGAGTTATGCCTTAAAATATGAGGGTATATCACTGTTCACAATTGCAGGTAGTTCATCGCCGCGCGTGTAGCGTTGTGCATGTAGTGCTATGCATGTAACGCCATGCGTGTACTACCGTGTGCGTATTGTCGTGCGTGTAGCGTTATGCATGTAATGTCGTTCGTGTAGTGCCGTGCGTGTAACATCGTCCACATAACACTATGCATGTAGCGTCGTGCGTGTAACACCGTGCGTGTAACAACGTGCGTGTACCGTTGTGCGTGTAACACTGTGCACGTAACACCATGCATGTAGCATCCTGCGTGTAACACCATGCGCGTAACACCATGTGCTTAACGCTGTGTGCATAGTGCAGTGCATGTAGCGTCTTGAGTGTAGCGTTGTGCGTGTAGAGCCGCGTGTGTCACTGCCACCGGAGTGACACTCATGACTTCCGATCGAGATCCTGCAGTTTGTCGCCTTCCTATTTGGTACGGTAGGGGTCAGTGGGCGGGGTCGTGACATTACGCCTCCGAGAAGAGGGGTACATCAACGTTACACATCACAAAAATTTTAGTCCTATGCTCGTATTGTGTTACTTTTTACTGGATTACTCATCTGTACCTGGAATTATTGATTTAGTTAATTTTCCATGATTTGCTTTCACTACCGAGATAAATGCATTGAGTCCACTCCAACCTGAGTGACATACGCTACCTTGGGATCACAAACCCGCACTTGGTCACCCTCCGTCGCGTACGGTAAAGGGATCAGGGGCAGGGTCGTGACAGTTATGGTATCAGAGCAACCATGATAGGATTCTTAGCCTAGGGGGATTTTAAAAGTCCTTAGAATAGTTTGAGATAGATGTAATTCCTAGCATTGTTCCCATTTCTAAGGCTCCATATAGAATGGCTTCAGTAGAGTTAGAGGAGTTGAAAGAGCAATTGCAAGAATTATTGGATAAGGGATTCACCCGAACTAGTGTGTTACCCTGAGGTGCACCAATTCTGTCTCTGAAGAAGAAAGATGGGTCTCCGAGGCTGTGCATTGACTATAGGCAGTTGAACCAAGTAACAGTGAAGAATAGGTATCCCCTGCCTAGAATCGATGATCTTTTTTACCAGCTCCAAGGGGCCCAAGTGTTTTCAAAGATTTATCTCCAATCAGGTTATCACCAGCTACAGGTCAAGGAGGGAGACATCCCAAAGACCGCTTTTAAAACTCGATACATTCACTATGAGTTTCTTGTAATGTCGTTCGGGTTAACCAATGCCCCTGCTGTGTTCCTGAATTTGATGAATAGAGTGTTCCAACCCTTCCTGGATGATTTCGTAGTAGTCTTCATTGACGATATTTCGATATATTAGAAAACTGGGAACTACATGAGCAGCATCTGAGAACGGTCTTGTAAACTTTGAAGTCAGAAAGACTGTATGCTAAATTAAGCAAGAGTGAATTTTGGCTCCCCAGCGTAGCCTTCCTGGGTCACATCATTTCTAAGGATGGGATCACGGTCGACCCCTCTAAAATTGAAGCCGTACTTAAATGGGAAAGACCAATAGATGTGACTGAAATTTGTAGTTTTCTGACGTTAGCCGGATACTACCGTTGCTTTGTAGAGAGATTCTCAAAGATAACGCTTCCCCTTACTCCGCTGACTCAGAGAATGTGAGATTTATGTGGTTCGAAGACCATGAAAGAAGCTTTTAGGAACTTAAGAAGAGACTAACCACAGCCCCGATACTGACATTGCCTGAAGGAAATGAAAACTTTGTGGTTTATACCGATGCATCCCATAAAGGGCTCGGATGTGTACTCATGCAGAGAGGTAAGGTCATTGCTTATGCCTCCAGGCAGTTGAAGCCTTATGAGCAAAACTATCCAACTCATGACCTGAAGCTTGCAGCCCTAGTGTTTGCATTGAAGATCTGGAGACACTACCTCTATGGGGCCTAATTTAAGGTGTTCACGGATCACAAGAGCCTCAAATACCTATTTTCTCAAAAGGAGTTGAATATGAGGCAAAGAAGATGGATGGACTTACTAAATGATTACGACTGTACAATTGATTGCCATCCAGGCAAGACTAACATGGTAGCCGACGTCCTAAGTCGGAAAGTCGTAGTCTCAGTGGCACATCTGATGGTTCGAGAGATGGGATTGCTAGAAGATGCAGTGGAATGGCACCCAACTCCACCCCTCAAGGAATGCTTTCGTGTATGAGAGTAGAGCCCCATATCCGAATAGCACAAAAAGAAGATCCTCAACTTATGAAAATCCTTGAAGAAATAAAAGTGGAAAAAAGGAGGACTTCCATATGAGCAATGATGAATTGTTAAGGTTTAACTACCGAGTATGTGTTCCTAATGATGAAAGTGTAAAAAGGGTTGTTCTAGAAGAAGCACATCACTCCACTACACGGTACACCCAGGGAGTACAAAGATGTATTAAGATCCGAAAAAGATCTTCTAGTGGAACAAGATGAAGACGGAGGTGGCACAATTTGTCTCTAAATGCTTGATGTATCAGCAAGTAAAGGTGGAACATCAGAAACCGGCCAGACTGTTACAGCCATTACCCATACTGGAGTGAAAATGGGAATACATCACAATGGACTTTGTTTGTGGATTGCCAAGGTCGAGTGCAGGGCACGATAATATTTGGGTCGTGGTGGACCAATTAACTAAAGATAATCATTTCTTACCGGTCGGCATAACCTATACCCTGGATAAGCTGGCCCAGTTATACATAAGAGAAATTGTGAGATTACACAGTGTACTTATCAGCATTGTGTCAGACAGGGACACCAAATTCACCTCTAGGTTTTTGACAAGTCTACAATCAGCTTTGGGGACTAGACTTACCTTTAGCACCGCCTGTCACCCCCAAACAGATGGGCAATCAGAGAGAACCATTCAGACTTTGGAAGATATGCTAAGGGCATGTGTCACTGACTTTAAGGGAAGCTGGGAAGACCATCTTCCTTTAATAGAAGTTGCTTAAAACGATAGCTTCCAAGTCAGTATTATGATGGCGCCTTATGAGGCCCTATATGGAAGAAAGTGTATGTTGCCCATCTGCTGGGATGAGGTGGGTGAAATGAAATTATTGGGGCCCGAATTCATTCAAATAACTTCTGAGAATATTGCCTTAATTCGTGAGTGGCTCAAGATAGCCCAAAGTTGGCAAAAGAGTTACGCCGATAATCGCAGAAAGGCCTCGAATTTGAAGTAGGTGATCGAGTCTTATTGAAGGTATCATTGACAAAGGGCATAGTGAGATTCGATAAGAGGGGAAAGTTGAGACCGCAATTTATTGGGCCTTTTGAGATTCTGGAAAGAATTGGGAACATGGCATACCAGCTTGGCCTGCCACCTGAATTGGCCAACATTCACAATGCTTTTCATGTATCATTGTTGAGAAAGTATCAACCTAACCGGTCCCATGCTTTGGAGTACGAACCAATCCCGCTCAGGAAAGACTTGACCTATGTTGAACGACCAATTGGGATATTAGATAGGAGAGTACATGTTCTGTGCAATAAAGAAATCCCCCTGGTCCAGGTGCAATGGCAATATCATTCAAGAGAAGAATCAATATGGGAACGGGAGGATGAAATTCGAGAGAAGTACCCCCACCTTTTTGATTAACATCAATATGATTTTGAGGACAATATTATTTTTAAGGGAGGATGATGTAAGCACCACAAATTTTCCTAGTCTTGAGATGTGCACGACAATAGTGTAGTAGAAGAGGCCTAGCACCTAGTGTGTAGAAGAGAGAGGAGGAAGAGCAACGTCTTGCGTGTAAAGGACCATCACCGCTCATGTCAATGAATAAAAGTCACGCATGGAAAATGCCGTGCGTGTGGAGAAAAGGCTAACACCGTGCACGACATGCCACAGGTGAGTAACGCCGCGCGTGTCGAAAGGTAGAGCTGCGCGTGAAAAGGATCATCACCACGCGTGAAGGGAAGGCAATTTCGTGCGTGCGTAGCACCATGAGTGAAAAGAAAAGATGTCACTGCTATTGTACCTGTCAGCACCGCATCTGTTAGCGCCATGCCTGTCAGAGCCGTACGTGTCAGCGTCGCCCACAGTCAGCCATAGTGACTTTCACCTACCTTGTCAACAACAGTGGATACCACCTACCGTGGGTACTTAAGCCCTCTCCCCTCCCCTTCAATGTCATTTTCCTCACTTGCCTCACACACTCTGTCTCTAAGAAGCAAAGTGAGAGTGAACTGCTGCCTTTGGAGAAGCCATAGCTTGGAACTTGGAGTGGCCTGCAAGTGGGTTTAGTTCTATGCACCACTTAAATTAGTAATGATCATATTTGAGTTAACATGATAAATAAAATGGTAGAATGAAATGGATGAATGTAGTTGAATTAAGATGAAGTTGAGTGATTGATTGAGTATTGTAAAGGAACTTCTTGGTTGTGGGAATCTATATAATAGCTCACTTGCAGGATTTGCCCAACATGAATAAGGTTTTGTATTAAAGTTTATCTTGGCTTATGAATTGTTCTATTTTATTTGAAGCATGCTAAAGCTTGAACAAAAGGAATTTCCAGTAACTATGGGGGTATTTATATCAGACAGTGACCAAATGACATCCAAATGGGCTCAAATCTATCTTGAATAAATGATATGCTTATCTACTATAATTTTTCTTTTTACACTATGTTAAAATTTCGCATAAATCTAAAGATAGGCCCCAAAATGATAGGATATGTCACCACCCATAGTTGCTGGAATTTCCAGCCACTATCACCTATTTTGCATGAAGCTTTTAGCCTATCAAATGATGCCCAATCGCTTCCAAACAGCCATCTTTTGAAAGATCTACGAACGAGCTTGAAGTTGCATGTTAACCTCATTTTAAAATTCCCCATAGATTGAGAGTTATGCATCAAAATATGAGGGTATCTCACTGTTCACAGTTACAGGTAGCTTACCGCCCTGCGCGTAACGCCGTGCATGTAGCGCTGAGTGTGTAACGCCATGCATGTACCGCCGTGTGTGTAATGCTGTGCGTGCAGCACCATGCGTGTAGCGCCATGCATGTAACGTAGTGCGCTTAACCCCGTGCGTGTAGAGCCTGTGTGTAGTGCCATGTGTGTAGTGCCGTGTGTAGCACCGTGTGTGTAATGTCGTGCACGTAACGCCGTACGTGTCGCGTCGTGCATGTAATGCCGTGCGCGTAACGCCCTGCGTGCCATGCGTGTAGCACCATGTGTGTAGCGCCATGCGTGTAGTGCCGTGCGTGTCACTACCACCGGAGTGACGTTCGCGACTTCCGGTGGTGATCCCGCACTCCATCGCCTTCCTGTATGGTACGGTAGGGGTCGGGGGGGGGGGGGGGGAAGTCGTGACTTTACACCTCCGAGAAGAAGGGTATGTCACCGTTACACGTCACAAAAATTTTAGTCCTATGCTCATATTGTGTTACCTTTTACTGGAATACTCATTTGTACCTGGAATTATTGATTTAGTTATTTTTCCATGGTTTGGTTTGATTAACGAGATAAAGGCGTTGAGTCCACTCTGACCTGAGTGACATACGCTACCTTGGGACCACGAACCCGTACTTGGTCACGTTCCGTCTCGTACGGTACAGGGATCGGGGGTGGGGTTGTGACAGCAATAGTTTTTTCTTATTCATTTATGTAATTACTTATTGTCATGGTTTCCTATTGCAATTATTGTGCTATACTTGTGGTCACACATATGCACAAACATACATACATACACTGATGTAAATGCTTCCAAAACTCATGAATTATTTTACTTGTTTCTTTTGGTTGCATTATTTGATGTTAAATAAAGATTTTTAAGTCATTTTGTCAGTTGGTAGGTTGTTAACAAAGATGTTTAAATTTAATGAGAATGAAACACTCTAGAATGCCAATTGGCTCTAACAGGTCCAACATGAAGGAAGTTATCTAAAGTTTGGGAGGATTTTACCTTAGAAACTAAACAAGATGGTACTAGAAAAGTCTTGTGTAAGCATTGTACTCACGTCTTTGTGGCAAATAGTAGTGAAGGGAAGAACAACCTTCTTCGTCATATTAGGGGTTCTTTAGGCGTCCACATCAGGATTTGCAAAAGTTATTAGTTGGGGACTTTGAAACATTTAAGTCTGACCAATAAATTAGTCGTAAAGCACTTGCAAAGATGATTATTGTTCAAGAATACGTATTTCGTATGGTCGACCACCTTGCTTTTAGATAATTTGTTCCTTCAACCCAAGTTTAATATGGTAGGACAAACTACAATAAAAAATGTTTGCATGATTATATATCAAGAGGAAAAAAAGTAATTTATGATGTTTTAGAGAGATCCAATGGTTGAGTTAGTTTTACCACTGACCTTTGGACATCTAATCATTCTTTTGGATATATGTGTCACATGGTGCACTATATAGATAATGATTGGATTTTAAAAAAAAATATCCTAAATTTCAAATTGCTACTATATCTGCACATATGTTTAGTTATCTTGGACGCAATTGAAGGATGTACTTTTTATTAGAATTTGGAGAATAAATTGTGTACTAGTATGATGGATAATTGCACTACAAATGATTTTGTTGTGAAAAAATTTAAAGAAAATTTTGTTGAAAAGCTTTTACTTGGAGAGAATCACTTTCATATGAGATGTTGTGCACACATTTTGAACATTATAGTGCAAGCATGGTTGAGAGTAATATATAGTGCTATTGAAAGTGTGTGCGAAATTGTTAAATATGTGAATGCATCATCATGATATTTAATGAAATTGTACAACAGTTAATAGTGCCAAGTAAAAAAGGTTTAATCTTAGAAGATCCCACAAGGTGGAACTCCACATTTGACATGCTTCAAAGTGCATTGACCTATAAAGAGGTATTTACTCAATATGTAGATAGTCATCATGATGATAATGCTCCATCTGTAGATAACTTGAATAAAACTGAAGTAATTTGTAAGTTCTTGAAAGTTTTTAAGGTAGTTACAAATTTATTTTTTGAATGCAAGTAGCCTACAATACCTATTTACTTTATAGATGTTTGGGGCATTCAAGATATGTTGATGGAAGAAGCCAATAGTCAAGATGAAACCATAACATCGATAACTTTTGTGATGCAACAAAAAATTTTCAAGTATTGAGGGGGTGAATGCAACTTGACAACAACAATAGCAACAATTTTGGATCGTAGATCGAAGTTAAAGTTTACAGAATGTTGTTTTTGACAACATATGGTGATGATGATGAAAGTGAGGTGAAACTTGAAATTGTTCGGGAGAATCTCTATTTTTTATATGAGAAATGCGTGTGTTTCACACAGTCATCTACTTCTTATATAGAAAAAGAAGCAAGTAGCATTGGGAGTTCAAGCTCTTTGGTTGATAAAGGTAAAAAGATGCTCCATTCCTTACTGGGAGTTCCAGCTCTTTGGTTGATAGAGGTACGAAAGCTCCATTTAAACTTCAACATTCAATTTATGATACCAAAAAATCAGATTTGGATCATTATTTAGAAGATGACTTGGTTCCTTGAGGTGAAGATTGGGCCTTTGACATTGGTAGAAACTTAATGTATCGAAGTATGCTATTTTGTCTAAATTGGCTAGAGATATTTTGGTAATTTTGTTGTCCACTGTCCTTCAAAGTCGTCCTTTAGCACGGGTGGCCGAGTACTCGATCAATATCGTAGTTCCTTGCATCCAGCTTCCGTGGAGCCTTTGATGTGTGCGCAGGACTGTCTCCGGGGTTACTAACCTGAAGGTTAATAAATATTACATGTCTTTAAGTACTAGTTTTATTTATATGTTTATTATGCATTTTAGTTATGGTAATTACCAATTGATATTCGTGCAGTCCCCGAGAGTTCTTCATCTTGTATGGACCAGAAGATAAAGGGATGATTGCTTTTGGTATCACTAGTCTGGTATAATTCTTACTTTTGTTTATATATATGTAAACTATTTAATCTTCTCATTCTTTTGAAACCACTTCAATGACTATTTTTGGTATAATTCTTACTTCTCTTTTATTTGTATAATTGTACAGGTTGGCGCAGACTGCAAGAGAAGGGCGTGTTCAAGTTCACATTTTCTCTTTCTCTATCAATTTGAGTTTCTTTCTCTAGACTGCCGAAATTGTTTGGTTTTCTTGTGATTTTGGAATGAATATGTATATCTAAGAACTGATAATTTCATGCTAGAATGTTTATGGGGCAGTCATCAGGTAGCTCCATCTAGGATGTATATTTTGGAATGATTATGTATGGTCTTTTTTCTTGCCACTTTTACACATAATGGGCACTATTGCACCTCTATGTTGTCCATCAACAATCATAACATTTTCCTTGTAAACTAATTTTACAAGAAAGCATAAACTTAAAGCTGGGTGTTGTCCTTGGATTTCATCAGGTAGAAAAAGCATATTTGAACCCTTCTTCCCTTTTACCCTACTTTATTATGCTCCTGTTAACGAAATAGTAGCTTATAAAATTCTACAAGTGTTTTGTCATGACTGACCAGTAAGAAATCACTCATGAATTTTTTGTTTTGTCATATGTCTTAGAGGATGAAACATGTTACACTCACACAATTAATTAGATTGAAAAACATCTTCTGCAGTGCATAAGGAAACATCAATAGAAGCCTCAAATTGAGAATCCGTAACTAAATTTGTTGGTTTAAATTAGCATTCATTCCACATTCAAGATAGGCATTATCCTGAAGATGGTTAGAACCAGCATTAATAATACTGAGAATTGCTGAGTGAACTGTAAATGGATCTAAAACACCCATTCTTATCTGTTACAGAAACCAGATAACTTATAGACCAATGAGTGAATTGTAAGTGTTAGAGAAAGTTAATGAAGGTTGATGGCTTGACAGATGATGAAGTGAAAAGCCATATGTAGGGTACAAGTATCTACACTATGGTTCTGTTAGCTATATTTGATAGCTATGATGAATAAAGTGCTCCATCTCTTTCTACACTGGAATGGTTCCTTGTTGACCCTTGCAGTAAGAAGAGATTGAGGACCATTTTGATTCAGTATTTGCAGGACCACCATCAAAGGTATTTCCTGCCTCTGCTCTCTTCCACCATCTTCTGTTCTATCAAAACCACTATTTCCTGCCTTGTCCATCTAGGAAATTTGGGTGGGGCTATTGGGTCCACGTTAGAGGCTGAATTGCTGATTGGGTTATCTTTGGTTTCTGCATCTTGGCCTGAAACACCTTGAGATTCCATGGATTAGTTGGGGTTGCCAAGAGCTGGTTTCTTTGATGAAAAGATGATGTTTTTGGGGCACCTCAAGTAGAGATAAGGGGGTGATGGTGTGTAGAGATTGGAGTTTCTGGGGTACCTAAGAAGAGAGAGAGAGAGAGAGATGGTGGTTGTCAAAAGATGGGGTTTTGTGTGATAATTCAAGGTAAAAGTTCATTAATTGTATTTTTTTGAAGATTGCTTCAGTATTTTGTTTGTCGTTTTGCTTTTCTCAAAATGTGGTATTCTCTATGCTTCTCTATTAGTATTTGATGTATATAAACATGTTATTGTTTGATTATTTAATTTTCATCCTACATTAGTTTATGGATTTGCTAAATTTGGGAGTAATAGGTGTGTTGATTTTTCCTGATTAGAGTTATTTTACATACTTGTGCCCTATAGAAAAATTCGGCCTTATTAGCTTCATGAGTGCCTGTTATTGTTCTTGATGAAGGGCTACTTAAATAGAGTTTTTTTTTTTTTTTTTTTACTTTATCTCCAATTGTAGATTTTGTGGTTTTATTTGCAAATCTGTCTTCACAATCTCCTTGTTTTTACTTTTTTAACAAGGAGTAATCTTCCCGTTTTTATGGATTGCAGAAGTATTGAACATCTGTTAGAGCTTGGGCAGAGAGATTGTACCTACTTAGAGTTCTCTCTCTCTCTCTCTCTCTTATTTTGTTGTTTTATTAATCTTTTTGATGTATAAAGAGGTTTTATGTAAACATTTGGGATGCATCTAGCAATCTGATCTACTTTGGTGTGTTAGATGGTGTGGTTTGATCTATGTAGACAATTATTTACGAGCCTCTCTCTCTCTTTGTGGCTGGCTTGAATGTGTAGTTCCAGTCTGTTACTTGATTGCTCATGTATAAGCTTGAATGTAGTTCAAATCTGTTTCTTGGTTGCACATTTAGATCTAGTCTGTTTCAATGGCCTTGGGACATTATTGGGCTGGGCCGGACTTTTAAAAGGTCGGCCTGAAATGCCCGAAAATATTCTTGCTCCTCTCTTAGAAACGGGTTTTAGATAAAGAGATGAACTAGAACATGAATTTATAGAAAAGAGAATGGATTTTTTTAGTGAGAGGGCTGGATGGCATGTTGATGAGAGATAAAATTGAAAACCGAAATGATAAATGCACGAGAGAGAAAACCAAACGCTCATCATTTGACAGTCTAATTTGTGATTGAGAAAATTGAAGTGATGAGAGAGAAACACCAAAAGGCCACACGTCCACATAAAATTTTGGGCCTTGCCGGGTTATTTTCGGGCCGTTCCGGGAGTTCAGGGCCTCGTCAGGACCCGGCCCATTCCGTTGGCAGCCCTATATGTGGCTGGTTGGCCGCACCGTGCCGCCAACACCCGCACTTGTGTGCATGTCCACTCATGTGTGTGTGCATAGAACTTCCACTTTAATAAGTGGAAGAATGAAGTCCATAGTCCAGACTGCGGAGAGCGGAAAGCTCCACATTCAAGAAGCAAATGCTTTGTGGTTTAACAAATTTTGTCTTTAAGACTTTGTTAACTAATGTGCAATTTGCTTTTTACTCTTGCTATCCATCCATGAAAGCTATTAACATTGTAAAATATATTTATATAAATAAAAACTCCAAACCCAGCTCATTCCGGTATCCGGACCTGCACGGTTATATAAATAAAAACTCCAAACCCAGCTCATTCTGGTATCCAGACCTGCACGGTTTTCGTGAGGAATCAGTTTTGATGTCATTTTTTTTGGGTCGGTTCGCGTAAGGACACTTTCGAAAGTTTCGTTTGTAAAACAAAGACCGGAGCACACCATAGTACCCCTTCAGCACCCGGCAACTACCATGGATTCACGTGTATGGCTAAAGCCTCTTGGGTTAACTCTTCTATATGGGACAAATAAATTGTCCATTTCTTCCATAATAAACAATCACTCCCTCTCCTAATCACTCTCTATATAGTTATTTCCGTTGAACCTGTGCTATAATATTTTAATTATGTAAATAGGACACATTAAAACTACATTGTTAAGTGAATATAATTTTGTAAAAATTATTAACTTATTTATTATAATTATTTTAAAATTGATATTGTTATATTGAGATTTTTATTGTTATAAATACATTAAAAATCACATAATTAATATATGAAATTGCTATGTTATTTAATTAATTAATATTATTATATAGATTATGTTATTTTCACATTTAGTTTAGATTGTAATTTTAAATGAATATATTTATAATTTTTACAAATATTAAAAATAACTTATGGTTAATTTTTATTATTACAATAATTTATTTTATACAACAATAAAATTTAATATAATTTTGAATTGTATTAAGTTGTTATATAGAAATTCTTAAATCATATTTATTATAATATTATAATTAATAATTATACAATGATATACCAAATCTTATGTTTTATTTATAAATTTATTTGCATTATAAATTATGTATTATTTTTTCTTACAGTTGAAAATAAGATTTTTAAATTAGATGATATTATAGGATATTTTATATTTATTCTTATTTTCATAGTAAAATAATTATAAAATATAAACCAACAATTTCATTTTAATTTCAATGTATAATATTATAGTTAGTTATGTTATAGTAAATTTGGACGAAGAAAGAAAATTAATAAATGTTTGATGCGATACTAATTTCACATTATATAAGAATTTTTTTATCTTATAATATATAAGTATTTTCTAATATTTTTAAATTATTTTGACGTAATATTATAATCCTCATTATAATTAATAATTATACAAACATCTAAATAAAAAAATATCTCATTATTCACCTATTTTTACAAAGTAATAAATGTACATAATGCACGACTCTTAATTTTTTTTACAAACTAAAAAATACACTACTTTTAGAGATAGGTAATGATTTTATAAAAAAATTATGTGACACATATTACCGATTCGATTGACTTTCAAAACCAATTTACCGATCCGACATGGATGTGTGTCCAACAGGGACATGACTGATGTGTCTTGCTCCAAACCGCAAGGAAGAGAGGGGGATTTTCCTTCCAAGGCCCACGCATTCCACACTCAATTCCACCGCGTCCCGCACCTACTCGTATTAAATAAAGAGATCGAAAAACACGACCCGCCGTTCGTCTCTTCCTTTTCGGTCATTTAAAAATGTAGTCATCCTGCACCTTGCTTCCGCTTTCATTGCGCCTCGACGATCCCAAAAAGTCTCTCTCTCTCTCTCTCTCGCCACATGCTCTGGTCCGTCCCACTCATTCACCTCATGAACTTCCAATAGGAAAGCCTCCCTGAACGTGACCGGTTGGTTTGTTACAACAAATCTTAAAATTCAATTCACCAATCTCCAGTTTTAGAGAGAGAAAACGCTCTCTGGTTTTATCATCCGATTGGAAGGAGGAGGACACGAGAATCCTCTGTTTCAGGAGTGAATTGTGAGGATGATTCAGCTCCTGTTCGCTCTTTTGTTTGGAGAAGGGCTTCTGATCCTTCTTCTGCTGGTGAGAACTCCTCTGAGAAAGCTTGTTCTTCTAGGATTGGATCGGGTGAAGAGAGGGAGGGGCCCTGCTGTTGTCAAGACGCTCGCTACTACCGTTTTTGTTGTGTTGGTTTCCAGTGTTAACAGTGTGATGAAGATCCAGAGAAGGGCATCAGCTGTGGGTTCGATCACTCCTACTGATCAGGTTCTTATGAGCAAGCACATGCTCGAGGCCTCAATGATGGGTATTTCTGGATCTCTCTCTCTGTCTCTCCAGATTTTCTTTTGTGTTTACGAGAACAGAGAATTCATTGAAACTGGAGCGTGAGAAGATCTGTGATCACTATGAGTTTTCATTTTCTTATCATGCTTATTATGTGATGCTTTTGATTTGTTTTCCCCATTTACTTTTGGATTTGTTTGGATTGAGTTATTCGTTGGGATCAAAACTCTTGTTGCAGAATTGAATGTTTTGCTGCTGTGATGTTTTGGGACAATTAGAAGCGTTTGAGTGAATTTCTTCTGCAGATTGGTTTTTATGCAAGTTACCAATGTTTTGGTACTTTTTTTTTATTTCTTGATTTGCAAGTCATTCTTTGTACTCCCTTATTTGGCAATGGATCTTTGGGATGTGGAGACTTCTTTTCCTTCCTTTTAGAAATTTAAGATTGAATCAAGTACTTTATGGCAATATTAAATTCATCAAAATATGTAATTCGTGGAAGACATTGTTACGATTTTGCTATAGATGTTATAGTTGATGATAAGTCTTGCAAGTTAATAAGTCTACCCAAATCCAGTCTAAATTTGGGGCCGTTTCATCTTCCTCCAATATAAAAGGATGAAACCTTTGTACTCCTTTGTTCATTGTGAAATTCGTCAAGGTGGTTGATTGGGTAATGATAAATGTTATTGTTCTAGCATTTATTGGCTCCTCCTGCCTTTTTAAATTGGTAGGATGAGTTCGGCATCATATGACACCTATGTTTGTGATTGATGACGATAATGATTTCGTTTTGTCCAGGTTTTAGAATTGGTATCTTCAATATGATTCTTGAACAAAAGTTGGTTTTTGAGAACTAAGGTACTTGCATATCCTAGACGAAATTTATTGTTGAGAAAAAGTGAACAACTTATGGAATAAAGCAACAATGTCGATCAAATAAACCATAATATCAGTATATAATTCTGGCCAAATTTTGAATGAGTTTGGGATGGTTCAGTTTCCAAATTTGTTTTGTTTTTTAAGATAGTGCTAGTAAAGATTATCTGCTGTTGTTTATGAGATCTTGAATTTATTTACATCAATGGTTTTCCCTTCTTCATGGCATGGGTAACTATTCATTTGAGAATGTCATATTCACTGTTATTAGATTAATACATAATTCATAAGAAATATATTCAGAACATTTAAGCACTGATCATATTTATTTTATACCTTATACCAGTTAATTATGTATATCATCCTTTGTTTGACTCCCAGCATTTTCATTGCAGCATGAGATAGCAGTTGTATGTTTACAAGGTTACTCTGTAGTTTAGATTCTTAAGTAGTTATTAGCTGCCCATAAGAAAGGTCTAAAATAAATTTTAAATGGTTCTTTTGATGAACACTGTTATCTCTTTTCAGATTCCGCATATAAATTATTTCAAAATAATGCAACTGAAATGAATGTGGTAATTGAAGTTTCTTGAAACTTTTGACTTTTGGGTGATTTTGTATTACATGACTACACCCTAGAAGAATATGCATGGTATTTGTACTACTGTTCTAATGCAATGATTCAATGTTGTGACTTGTGAACCAAATATTCTTCAATAGAATGACTCATAACTTAAAGGTTGAATTACTCTTTAGACAATATAGGCCATGATCACAACATCTTTCATGAATAGAATTATCCAAATTCGGTTAATTTTCTCATGGAAATTGTATGTAATTAATTATATAGTGCAGTGACACCTTTGCCTTGATGCAATTTTTTTTGTATGAATAAGGATAGAAGGTAAAGTTTCCTTGGTTACAATTTGTGTGACCTAGGAACCAATAATCTATTGGTAATATGTGATGTCTTTGTGGCGTGTTGATGTTATTAATACCTACTAGAGTATGCAACTAATTTTCTTCTTTGTTTGTTTGTTTTCATGGTAACCATAATATGTATGTGACTGTAACTGGTTGGTTCCAATAATAGATTTCTAGGGTACTTTCAAGCCAAGAAATAAGAACTTTCTTTTAATTGTAAAATACCCTTTCTAAATTGTTGGTGATGAAATGAAGTTTATCTGAGCGTTACTGTTAGATCTCAATATGCTGTCAACATCTCATGCACAAGCCAGGCAATTTGAACTTGAAATTAATTGCGGAGTTGATCATATTAAACTTATATGGATGAATTACTGCTTCAAGTCTATTTACATGTCTCTTCAATTCCTGTTGATTATTGTGCTAAGGCCTTGAAATCGTATATGTGAGAGTTCCTAGCAAGTGATGTGCTTTGATATCCTATTGATGCAGTTGGATCTTGAGAAACACAAAGTTTTCTTTATAGATCTAAGTGCAAATAATTAAGGCACGTAGACCGATAAAATAATTAAGAATAAAATTCAATTTACCTTCAACAATGGTATGGCCACAAATATCTAAGCAAATATGTGCCTAAACATGCATAATCCGTAAGAAGAGAGACTTGAAATACATTGCTGTAAGGTATTTAATAAGAAAAAATCCAAGTGACTTCCTTTACCTGCTTTCCTTGGGCTATGAAATTAGAAGGGGTTATTTGCAATTCCTCTCACAGTATAGCACATGGAACTTGAGGCATCCGATTTTTTTTCTGTCATGTATTTCTATAGCTTTTATTACAATGTGATAAGTCCCAATAACAATGAATAAGTTTGTTTTGTTAATGGCCTAATTAACTTATGTAGCTTACTTGGGCATGGTTTTCCAATTTGCCAATGGTGTTGTGGTTCATGAGTCGGTAGAAGTCCTCCAGTTCATCATTTGCTTTGAGATATTTCTAATAGAATTAGTGAAAATTGTGAAAGAGTTATTGCGCATATCCTGGTGCCAAGAAAATTCTCCCCTCGACATTCTTTCATTCTCTCCCAATACTTTAATCTTCCTCTAGCCAATAAATTCCAGGGGCTGTTGTACTGGCATCATGGCACATTTCCAGCTACTGTGAGATAAGGTGAAAGCATGAATTTGACAATCATAATTCTAAGGAGACTCTGTTCAATCACATTTATCTGGTAGAGGGAAACTTTTTCATTGGAGGAGCTCTTGTCCCTTGGAGGAGCTCTTGTTCCTTGGATTGAAATACCCTCTGCAGAACTGTTGTTTGAAACTTAGTTTCAGGATCTACTAACATCGGTGGCGATCCATTGATGTGTCCCTTTGTTCAGAGTGCGATTGCAGTCCGATTGTGATCCCATGTTGGAGGAGCGTGATCCCTGTCAAGAAAGGGGTGGTCAACACGTCCATATTTTTTATATTTTTTATATTTTTTAAGGAAAAGAAGAATCAAATGCATGTCAATAAAAAATAAGTAATAAAAGCATATCTATAAAAAAAGGAAAGCAATAAATGCATATCAATACAAAAAAGGGAAGCAATAACTATTCAACCATGTTCCCTAAATTGTTCAAAGGAAAGTGATTTTTAAATTTACACCAATAAAAAATAGAAGGTTTTGAATTCAAGGCTTTCAAATTCGTATGTAATGAAGGGAACGCTGGGTTCAGCTTTTGTTACAAATGGTATGGGATTTTAACCCGACATGTTTCTGTATCTCTTGTCTATCTATATTTCTATATTTATGTGCTCTTTCTACTTCATGCTCTTTTTCGTTATTCTTTTCGAAAAGAATGAAATGATGGGGATAGTGAAGAAAAGGGCAGGACTCGTATATCATTTGACTGAAATAATATTCTTTAACCTTAGATATCATTTATGGTCAAATAAATATCTTTAGCAGACTATTATGGAGGACTTGCGCATCAGAAAACTCAGGTTAATAATTCTGAGTATTACTATCATATTTTGTTTGAGTAAATTTATTCAAGTATAACAAAATATATTTGTCATTGATCAATGTCGCATCTAAATATTATGTAAATATTTGTGATTAGTCTTTTAAGTTTTTTTTTTTTTTTTAATTTCTCTTTTTATATGTCAAAACTTGCGCACTCTTGGCAAGCATTGATCCCCTGCTCTCTCTCCCACCTCCAACAACTATGTTTTGAATCTATGTTCTTTTGGATTGTACATGTTTGTAACTAGTATTGCTCAATTCTTTGTGGATCTATCCTTGGTGAATGTTAAATATAATGTTATTCTTGACTCTTGTTGGTTTTAAGGATTGGATTTGAAAAGGATATTTAAGAAATGTTACGAACTAAGTAAAATATTAGTAAGAAAGTTGGATATGTAGGTGGCAAGGATTCCAACCAAAGGGTCTTATATATTGTATGTCCATCGTTTCAGTAGGGATTGAATTTTTATTTATTTCTTTAGAATATTTGAGTTGTTGTGCCTTTTGAGCTACATTAATTGTATTTCTTTTGAGAAACTTTTGGTTTTTTTTTATCTCATTACTTTTACTTGTAAAATGGGGCTCATGTCTAATTTGAGATACATATACTGTGGGATATTGGTAGTTGCTTCAAGTTGTGATGAAAGTTGTGAATGTGATGATAGTGGTGAATATTCTTAGTTGCAATGATCAATGAAGGCATTGAATTACTAGAATTGTTTTTGGAATCATGCTTGGTGAAGTTAAACTGCATGTTATGCGCACCCACTACCCTCCACCTAATGAGTACTTTTTATGAATTTCAAAAGAGAATAAGTATATGGATGTTCTTTTGGATCATGAGTTTGCAGTGCCACTTTGACTCGATGATCATATATATGAGATTCACCCGATGTTGGGAATGTGGTAGTAGGAAGTTGTATATGAGGGGGCTACAAAATACCTGTGCAATTAGAGAGAATGGCCTGGAAGTGTTTTTGTACCAACAACATGAACTTTCTTGCAAATTTTTGAAATTGGGGGATATTAAAATTATTTCCTTACTCGAGTTTGTGGGTGGTAATAAATGGATTGACTTGGAGTTTGATGCTTAAACTAGTACTCGGAGAGTGAATGCTAGTGGTTGGACTATTCTACCTATTAACATGAAAGCCTCTAAGAATGCAACAAATGGAACTTGAGAATGACTTCTCTTCAACTTAGGAGAGATTGCTATTGCCAGCTTTTAGCTAATGTGGCTTCATTCTCAGGTGTTCATTGTGAAAAAATTTTGTTTTCGATTTCAAGATTTATGATTATCATTTTTATGGATTTGTACAATTTTGGCATATATGGGCCTTGAGAATGACTTCTCTCCAACTTAGGGGAGATTGTTGTTGCCAACTTTAGCTAATGTGCATTCATTCTCAGGTGTTCATTTTGAACAAAGTTTGTTTTGGACTTCAAGATTTATGATTACCATTTCTATGGATTTTGTACAATTTCGGCATATATGGGCTTCAAATTATGTGGAACACTCTAGAGACAACATTTTTGGGATTTGTGGCCTTGTGTTGATGTTTCAATATTTTATTTGAGCAAGAGTGAATTAGTGGGGAACCGGGATGGGGTGGTTGATACCGATCCAGGCCTAACTGTCCAAATTGGAGCAATCCTCCAAGGCAATAGGATCGAGATATGGTTTTGTGTGTGGCCTATCCAAGATGTGGCTTATTGCCCATCTAATATAGAAATGCAACTAGGGAATTCCTGATTTAGGATGCTTGTAGCAATCATATGACTCAAGCTTGGTTTGTCATTTGGGTCTTTGTTGCTCCACCGTTGTATACATATTTGTATACATGGGAGTTATAAAACCTTTTAGCCAGGGGTTCATTTGGGATCATCCCTTGTTGAGGTCGGAGTTATACCCAGTGGTGGATGATTGAGAGGTTGACAATTTTACTCCTATGTGAAGATCGAGAGGCCATTGAGGACTAGATTGAAAACCTCGACATACAATCCCGCAACATGTGCATATGATAGCTGCAACAGGAAATCCCCTTTCTTATTTTAGGGACTTGCACATGTACCGGAAGATATTACCCCTTTTCACATTCAGGACAGGAGATTGGTGCTTGACTTGTCCTTAGGGGTGCACTTGAAATCCACACAAGTTCATTAGTCATGATACTATTGGCCAACTTTAATGGACCAAGCATGAGCCCCTGTGGTCTAGACTATAGGCCATGGATTCCATTGGGTTGGTTTGAAAAAAATAATGCGAGGGCTCTGGCTTTCGGAAGTTCTGGAGTACCTTTGTGTAATTGGAAAATCTTAACCTTTTTGGCTTTACTTTCTTTTAAAAATTGTTTCTTAATCTGGGAAGTTGGAATTTAAATAAATGTTTTGAAAATTATTCTTAAATATTTTAAATATTTTAAATATTTTTTAGAATTTTTTTCCCAAGCTAAAACAAAGGCATTCTAACGATATAAAAAGACAAAACATTGACATGTGGACAAATTGGCACACATGAGGGCCAAATGGCCTTGGTCCAACGTATAAGGCGCATTTGACCAGCATGGATGGGGCCTACACCCCCATGCCCCGCACAATGGGAGGGTGACTTTGTCACCTCTCTCTCATATGGTACTATCTCCTAGATTCCACATGTGTGACGCGAGAGAGAGAGAGAGAGAGAGAGAGAGAGAGAGAGAGAGAGAGAGAGAGAGAGAGAGAGAGAGAGAGAGAGAGCATGTGCACTTGCTTCATATGGGTTGTTATTTGGGATGGGGTGAGGTGGCACTAACACATTGGGTGGGATGGTATCATCCACACATGATGTTAAGCAAATTGGAGGGATAGTTTTCCAGATTCAAATTATAAGGGAATGTCGTATAGATGCTAAGGGATAAGGGTGTGTGATTCGTCTCATTTCATGATAGCTGATTTGAAGAATAGATGGCCTGGATTGCATTTTCCTTCACTCCATAGACTAGTTAAATTAGTGGCTAAGATTGCGTCTCCCAAATATGAACCAAGAAGGTTCTAGAGATGATGTGATCCCCACCAGCTATCGCTATTAATGGGTACCAAGGAAGTCCATTTCAAGGCACACCTCTCATTAAAATTGCCTCCATGCTGCTTAACTTCTCTGTTCCACACCGCAGCCATCAAACCCTTGCTATATGGTGGTGGCTTATGTCCTGATCCTCATGATTCATCAACCTAGCCATGAATATACCAAATTCTAGTCATGATGAAGCTCACACATGAGCCATGCAAAAGTCAAGTAGCTCCACCTCTAAATTAGGTGATATCTCACCATAATGTTGGTCAATTCTTGCTGCATTCTCTGCAATTGATCATCATTAGAGCTTGATCAAAGTCTGATTGAAGTTGTCCTTAGACTGTGTTAGTCAAAGCTCAATTCCAAGATATTGTGTCCTAATTTTGTGCATGGAGTTATTGGACAGTTAACCTCATAATTTGGCCTGCAATCTCTTCAAATGCAACAACTATTCTACTTGTACATAGCAAATGGCGTAAATTAAATTGCCTGCTACACTAGCATGCAGTGCATGGGACATCTTATCTTTCTCAGCCTCTGTCTATGGACAATGTTTAGACTAAGTGCATGATCCTTCTTGAGTGGAGTGTCAATCGTCTTCTAGTTGTGCATCCTAAACTGCTTTAGGATTTTCCTAATGTAGGTCTCCTGAGACAAACTAAGGATCCTCTTAGAACGATTGTACTTGATATTAACATCAAGCACATAATGTGCCTTGCCCAAGTCCTTCATATCAGAATTGGGGGACAACCACTCATTGGTGGCATTAAACATCTCCTTGTCGTTACCTGCCATCCGGATGTTATCCACATACAATGATAGGATTATGAAATTCTTCGTATGGTGTTTGACATGTATACAGTGGTCCTGCTCAATCATTGACAGTCCATGAGAGCTCATAACTATATGAAATTCATGTACCACTGTCTGGAGGATTGCTTATGTCCATGAATATACTTAGCAAGCTTACATGCTTTCTGCTCTTGCCCATGGACTTCATAACCCTTTGGTTGTTCCATGTAAATCTCTTCCTCCAGGTTCCCATTAAGGAAAGTTTGAAATCCATTTGGTAAAGTTCGAAATCCAAGTATTCCACAATGGCAAGTATAAAGTGAATTGAGGGAATTGAGGCTACTCTCACCATTGGGGTCAAGTATAAAATGAATTGAGGCCATTCTCACCATCGGGGAGAATGTCTTATCTATAGTTCCATGGGCCTTTCTCCTAATTTTTAGGGCCGCCTTGTTCCTGATGGCCTCTCTCTTTAGGGGAAGATCCATGAGTTCCAAGACCTGGTTCTTCTCCATGGAACTAATTTCCTCGTCCATTGTGGCAAGATATTTGCCTGCATCTGGTGATCTCAGAGCTTCTTGATACGAACCCGGTTCATCATTATCAATGGAGATGCACGTCAAGCCTTCCCTTCATTCCAAAATGTCTTTGGGGAACTCTGTCACCTGCATTCTAAGATGTTTAGGAATGAATGGTGGTTCACTCTTACTATCCTCAACCATGGGAACATTTCCGTTATCGTCATCCATTGGAGGAATCTCCTCACCATCCTTAATTTGAAGTTCAATAATCTCATGGAGATCTAGGGTCATCATTGACCACTTTTCGCTTGGGAACTTTCACTCAATAAAGTCCATGTCATGGAATTCGGTATCTCTCAGTCCACCTTCTTCAGAGTTATTGCAAAAGACACGCCCAGATAGTTCTTAGGACACCTAGCAAAGGTACACTCTATGGACCTCTTGTCTAGTTGGTCAGCTAAGATGGGTAATGGACGAACCAGCTAAACCCCAACTATGCAAATAGTTAATTCAAGATTTTTACTGGTCCAAACTCGTAAGGGTTTTAGGCACGAATTTTCAAGGCATCCTATTCAAGATGTCTGCAGCAGCCAGCAGAGCATCTCCCCAAAAACTCACAAGGAGATTTGCTTTTGCCATCATGGACCTCACCATGTCCGTAAGGGGTAAAATGCCTTCTCTTTGTAACTCCATTTTACTCCAGATTATAGGAAATTGTTTTTTGCCGACAAATCCCATGATTTTAACAGAACTTCCTAAATAGTTCAGGGTGTAATAGCACCCTATGCTAGTTCTGAGAACCTTAATTCTCTTCCTTGACTGGTTCTCAACAGCCAACTTAAATCACTTGAGGTAATCAATTGCCTCAAAGTTATGTGAGATTAATTACACATAATCATAGTGTGAGTAATAACCAATGAAATTGATGAATTATTGGGATTAGTCATGAGCCTTCTCAGTAAAGGGACAAGAAATGTCTTAATGGATGATTTCTAAGGGTTATTTTTTATCTTAGAGCATTAAGAATTGGTTTTCTAGTTGATTTACCCATTAAACAAGGTTTACACATGGATAAGTCTACTTTGGTTGAGAATAGTAATAAACATTCTTTTAATTATTCTGGTCACCCTATCTTTATTTATGTGCCCCAATCTTGCGTGCCACAACATAGAAGCAGAGACATCATGCACAAACATAAAGATTGAGAAAATGGGAAGGAGAATGCATCATTAAACAGAAGAATGGGGATTTAGAACAAAAATAATCTTCCATATTGAAAGTAAAAAGTTCATCAACTAGAAATCCAACAAAAACTCTATGATCTTTTTGTTTAATTTGTACTCTATTGCCCAAAAAAGAAATCAAATGTTCTCGAGAGAGTCAGGGGATTGAAAGTAGGCTCTTCATCCCAGGAGCTTAGAAACATCACAGGGAAACATGATCCCACCAGATTGAAATTGTACACAATAGGTCACCATATCCACCGCATCCTTGGCGGCATTGCTTCCCATTAAAATCTTCACACCTCCCATTGGAGCTTGTTGAGGCTCCAACAGCCTGTCTGCATCCCTCGCTATGTGTTTTGTCGTCTCCTGAATCCACAATCCTTACATTAGAAAGCGGATGAGCAGCTAACACGTCTAGGCACACACTATCAAACTCACTGGAATTAATTATTCGTACTTGCATTGACTCGGTGCACTCATGAGTGAAGTGATGTCTTCCTGCAATTGTAGCAGGCCATGGCTGAGTTGTCCCTAGGTGCATTGTAGTTGCCTCCGCTTCGTTCAACATTCTTGCCTTTTTGCACCCTCAGTCTTTCTTTCCTTTTTCTTGGAGGATCGTTGCCCTCAGGCTTGCCTTTGGATTTCTTACGACCCTTCGGTTTGAGTCTTGGCAAAGATGTGAGCACGCTTCACTAGCAGAACTATGCTCTGCCTCCAACTCCAGAAGATGAGATAGATGAGAAAATGTTTCTTCATTTGTTATCATAATCTTTGTCTGCTCTCAAGATTGAGGAAATGATCTAAACATTGCCGAAATCTATTGCTCCTCACTTAGCATGTTGCCTGTTGCACTCAGGTCGTGTATCATTTGTGACATCTTTCTCAAATGTTTTGGCGGAGACACTTGATGACATTGTATATGTCTTGAATGCTAGCATTAGTGAGTATACATGGCTGGGGTTAGTTAGCAAGTCATCCATGATGTTTCCTAATTTTTCAGGAAAACATATGGAATTAATTCTCAAACAGAATTGGAAGGAGACTGAGATACTAGGGTTTCCCAAACCTTATGGGAGACTCATAGGACCCCCATGTCCCATTTTAGGAGAGCCCCCACTTCTGCATATGGGCATCACGTGAGTCTTTGTTTTTTTAGTGCCCATATGAAAGGTTTTAAAGACCTTTTGGTATTTTCGAAAGGGCTCACAAATTTTTAATGCTGAAAAACATGTTTGATTAAAAATTTCTGATGCAAAAATAAAATATGTAGGGCACTCCAAATAATTAACTTTTATAATTAATACATTTTCTAAGACGTTTTTAAACAAACGTAGAAGAGATATACATCCATTGGGAAAGGTATATGTGACTGTATATGGCAATCCACCTATGCTAGTTCCTGTGCTCCACAGGCTATCTTCTCAAACTAGCCCAATAGGACCCATACCCCACAGTCCATCGTAGAGGCTCATAATTGGACCATCAAAGCTAACCTATAAATATTGAGAACACCAGCTTAGTATGTGGAATCCAGGTTCCCCCCTAAGGTGAAGTCATGTCCCACATGGATATATATATATATTATGGCAGTAGTGTAGGGGATCCTCTCTTCAGCATATGCACATGTTTCGCCCTTTCAGGTTGCTTCCCATAAATTTGTCTATTATATGTACATGCCTTCCGGTGGTAATGATGAGGATTTGGCCTTTGCCCTCACAAGCCACCTACCACATATAGAAGTATGTATTCCTTCTGGCCAAAAACCACTCTAAGCATCTCTCCCACTTGATCAAGAGATGACCCTACAAACCCTCGCCTTATCCCTAGAGCTACGGGTTTTCTAAACTCAAATTTTCTGGGCCTAGACCGCCAAACCCGAGTGAGTCAACAAGCATTATGAAGCATGCCTCTCAAATCCCAACAGACTTCCCTCCCATTGTGTAAAGTGTGGCTGTAGTCATAGTTTTTATATATTCTCGAGGCCTTTGAAGGCTACATTCCCCAACATACAAGAGTAACATTGTAAGAGGATCTCCCTTTTGTGGGAAGAGTAGGGTCATAAACATCGAAGTGTACTAGGTCCAAAGGAAAATGAGAAGCTATATCCCTTTTAAGAATGGAAGGGCCTGGTACTTGGCCAACTTACAGCCCATACAATGAGAAATATCATGAAATGAAAAATGTCCTGAAACACGTGATGATGACATATACAGTAGTCTAGATCTTGATGCATGACCTAGTCCACGATGACATAATGAAAATGAAGATGTAGAACTAGAAACATTAAGAACTGTCAAGCCTGCTGATGAAGATACTGTATTAGGAACTCACAGAAGCATTCACCCTATAGAAAAGAACTTGGAAAAGCTCATGGTGATATAGGGGACCACTTTTATGGCCATCTCATTCACTCGCCTTGAATGCCGATCCTTCATAACACAAAAGAGAAGCGAGTGTCATGACCAAGGTTGGCAAGCTGCCTAATAGAAGATGAATAGAAAGACGGGGGACTCAGAAAACATCGGAATAGTAAGTTGACCAGAAGGATATGAACGAGAATCTATGGTCCTGAGATGTGTAACAGGCAAAGGGGAACCATTTTCAGTATGTATGTTCTAGAAGAGAGTCATCTATGGCCATATGATGTGAAGCCCCTGAATCAATGATCCAGGGTAAGAAGATGTACTTGAGGAGGAAGCAGCGGACATGGCTGGGGGAACTAGGACGACTTCCTAGTCATGCCCTATAGGAGATGCTGTGGCTGGTCAGGGGTGAAGACAAGGGTTGTGACAATGCTGTCAAGAGAAGAAGCAGATTGACTAATGTCCTGTCTCTCTGGTATATTAGCAGTGACGGTCTGATGAAGATGACTTCTCTGAGGCTGGCTCACAAAAGACTGTCCCTTGGCCTTCAAATTAGGGCAATCT
Source organism: Amborella trichopoda (assembly GCF_054954075.1). Taxonomy (NCBI): domain Eukaryota; kingdom Viridiplantae; phylum Streptophyta; class Magnoliopsida; order Amborellales; family Amborellaceae; genus Amborella; species Amborella trichopoda. Next base: position 20,352,389 of record NC_142347.1, on the reverse strand, counting down.
TTTTCAAATGACTAAAGGCCCAACAATGGCAACAGCTAATGGGCCGGCACTCTTGCTGAAATGAAGAGGGATCCTGTGTGGAAGACTAGTGATGCTGTGCAACAATTAAAACACTATATGATTCTGGGAATTGAAGGCTGGCGAGACACCGGAGGAATCTGGTGTTATTTGCAATGAGCTCGATGCGGATGGAATTGAGAATCGACTGTAGGCAGAAAGATCCTTTGAAGAATAGAGCCACTGATCTACTGACACTCAGTTCTCAGCACCACAAAAAATTGATAAAGGTACTGGCCATTATGATAGCAACGAAAGTTGATCTCACACTTGAGTAAGAAATAAGGGTCCATCAAAGCTAATTGGTCCCAATACCTCATCATGAGTGGCTAAAACTCCTAACAAGAGTGACTGCCCTGTCTTCCTGCCCGAGTCTCAAGCTCAATCTGATATTCCTGAGTGGAGTTGTGCACATAGTGTCTGTGCAAATAGTCCCATCCTTCTTTTAGTGTGTGAAGTTTGGTGAGTTGGACTGTAGTGGAGGGTCCACCGTGTTGACAATCGAAGTCAAAATCTGGCATTTGTAACATGCCACTCATCCAATAAACTGCAGGTTTCTTGACCAATGCACCTATGTAAGTTTTTTCTAGACTGGGAATTCATCATCAAAAATGACCATTATGTGTAAATGGAGCCACCAAGTTTGATAGCAATGGGATGTGAGGATTGCAATGGCGTTGGAGCCAACGAGTGATATGATGTTCAGCAGCATTCTGGTTGAATTGAGGAACTCTTGATATGATGTTCAGCAGCATTCTGGTTGAATTGAGGAACTCTTGCAAACACTTGGAGGGTTTAAGGTGAAACACTTGGAGGGTTTAAGGTGAAACACTTAAACGAACAAGAAGATGTTGAATGAAAGAACTGGCATGGTATTAGTGGAATATGTGACATAGGGAACATGACTGTCGGCTGGAAAATACAAACAAAGTAGTGAGAAAGAAGCCTCGATTGTAGCTTGAAGAAGATGATTTCACCAAAGTAATAGAAGATCAAAAGCAATGACCAAAAACCTTACCAGATCCATAATGATGAAATGCCCAAATGTTGAGCAACATGGGCCAAAACTCGAAAGATGAAGAGAAACAGGACATGTGGCTGAGAGAAATGCGAATGAAATCTTTAGATCCGGCTTTGATCTTATCCAACCTTATAAATAGAGTGAAAAATTTGCCCCTCTCAAAATGGTCAGAATTCAAGTCGTTTAAGCTGCTTTCAATGCTGGAAAAGTTAGAAAACTCAAAAATGGCTACTGGTGGTCCGTCACCTTCAAACCTTTCAAAAACCCTCAAAAAAGGACTTTAAAAATTCAGGAAAAGTCAACTATAATAAATTCATCTAAGAATGTGGCCGCCTTGGCCTGATTTGAGCAAGGTGATGATGTCAGCATGTACATGGTCGCTCAACGATGATGTCAGCAAGTGTAGGAAGATATGATCTTGACAATGAAAAGTTAACTAATAAATTCATCTAAGAATGTGGCCTTCTTTGCCTGATTTGCGCAAGTGATGATGTCAGCATGTACGTGGTCACTAATGCCAATGATGATGTCAGCAAGTGTAGGAAGATAAGAAGATCTTGACAATGTAGACCTTTATCAATCTTCTGCCAACCATTCGAGTGATCAAATTGACCTCTCCAAGTTTATTTGCTCAAAAACTGAGAAAAACTGGAAACCGTAGGTTGCTTTGATACCATGTCAAATTGGAGAAGAAATACTAATGCTAGATAGCTGTTAGATGGTCAATTTTACCATTATTTCTGTAGGGAGCTACATAAGTATTGAATTCTTCATTAACCTTTCAATTCCTATCCTTCAGCTACTTTAGTTAGTTATTTATTGATTACCGTGTCATAGTATCCTTATATTTGTCTTGAACATGCTTGCCCACTATTAGCACAAAATACAAATGGTTGTGCTCTTCTTTCAGTTCTACTATCTGTTAGTGCAACCTGTAGACAGCTAATTATTTCGTGAAGATTTAAAATGGTTATCTTACAGGTGTAGAGCCTGGCATCATATTTCGCTATATCCCAGGATTTTAATTTCATTTGTTTAAAAGTAGTGAAGGGGCACATAGAAAGAACCAAATATATTCTTTTGTCACTTAAATTGGTTAAGTAGCAGGTCTAGATGCATCTTGTTTTCTTTCCCATTTTGCTTTTGATGATTTTGTTGCCTAATTCTGTATGACCTCTGAAAACAAGTCTTCGGTTATGGCAGTGGTGGTATTGCTCATTTAGTTAAGTTGGACTTGGCTTCATATGCATGCAGCCTTTTGCTAAAGCAGTCAATTTTTTTTACCTAACTACTGGATCTATGTTTGCTTTAGCTCTACTTTTTGCATGTAAACAAATGTGTTTATATTATACAGGATATGCCCTTTTCCTTACGCTGATGATCGACCGAATGCACCACCATATGACGGAACTGCGTATATTGAGGAAGCAGATCAGAAGTTCAGGAGAGGGAAAAAGTGCTGGAGGTTCTGGGGATAACAGTAATAGTAACAGAAGGGCATTGGAAGAAGACATAGCAGCTTTGCAAGAGAAGGTGAAGGAGTTGCAGTTGGAGTCTGAGGCAAAGGATAGAGAGGCAAAGACAGCTGAGACCAATGCTATGGCTTTGAGGAAGCAGTCAGAGGGCTTCCTTCTCGAGTATGATCGTCTGTTGGAAGACAATCAGAACCTCAGGAGCCAGTTGCAGTCTGTAGACCGAAGATTGTCTCATTCAGATAGCAAAAAGAACATGTAAGTGATATAATTTTTTTCTGTTTTTGTTCTCCTCTCGTGCTCTCTTTTATACCGCTTGTTTTGAACTGCTACACGAGTTGACAAATTTTTGTATGAAATATAGGTGAGAAGCTCATGCATACTTGCTATTCTGTATTTGGTGATGGATAGCTAATTCATCACAGTTTTCTCGTTTCAGCTAAACATGTGATGGTGGTATAGTGTGTCTTAATACTCTTTATTTTTCTATTTTGTATGGGAAGATGTTACATTAACCTTTTTGGTTTCCTGCTCTGAAGTCTATAGGAGGTTGGTTAATTCTGAAATTTCCAAATTAAGCAAGGGTAGACATGAGTGTCACTTGGATGTTTGACATATTTGGAAGCTCTGTTGTTGTATCACACAAAAGAAAAATAAATAACAGAAAAGACAAAAGTGTATACTAGACACTGCAGTCGAGAAAGGAAAATAAGCTGCTGACAGAAATCTATTCTGTAGATAGAAGAGATAAAAAGTTCTTACCCTGTGTCCATTCCCTGACAGTCTCGCTTATAATCCAGAACAGTAAAAAATATGAGATGGCTTGTTGAATGGCACAGTATTTGCTTTGCGTGATATCCTTGGTTTCTTTAGCGGTTTTTTAAATCTCATCTAGTATTAGAAGCTCCATCTTGTTATTTTTTCTTAATGAATTTTACAACCAAAGTAGACAGAAGCTGTTGCAGATACACTTCAATACCCATCTTATTTGTCGCCATTTTTCGAATTTGGGTATTTAGCAGATCTTATGTGTAGCTATCATTCAAATTGCACTTTTTGGGGACATCATCCATTGTGCATTGAAGTTAATGGTATTTTGGATGTTTAACTAATTGAATCGATGTAATATTTTGGTAACGACAGCCGAAGCACCTAGGCGTGTGGTTCCTCTACTAAAATATATCTTTGAGATAGACTTTGGATCCATAATTTCACATGTCGATGATTTCGACCACCATGATAATCAATCTGAAAACATATAATTTTTTTAAGCTTTTAAAGTAGTTTATTAAGATGTTCTTTTTGCACCCTTCATTTTTCCTCGTCATAGATAATCAGATTTGCACGATTTGGAAGTTGTAAATGACTGAATCTAACGCAGAAATGTGGTTCCAGTGGTTTTAAATGTGTTTCATATCATGAGGCGCACAATAATTTTCCATTAATTTATGTTCAAACATTCGAAGTTCATGCCAAAGAGATCTACTAAATCGATCATGCCCAAGGGCACGATGGCACCTCTGTGCTTTTGTTATTAACGGATTGATTCTCAGCATGTAAAATTAGTTGGCCAAAAGGATAAAAGTTGTTGGCATTGGGTCCTCGAAAGTGAAACTCCTTTTTTTTGGGTGGTTAAAATATTGGGGTGGTTGCAAGTTTATTTGTGGAAAAAATCGTATAATGGTGGGTAGTAACCAAGATAAAAAAGTACTTATTTATTTATTTAGTTAGTTTGGAGGATATAGGGTTCTTACCCGTAGGAATAGAACTTGAGACGTAGTGCTATTAGAACCCAGCTGCTGCCCCCTAAACCCAAGCTCAGATAAAAAATTATGAATGAGGCAAAGTTGCATGACAAGGTGAAAAGATCAAGGTCTAAAGTCCCAAGTAAAACTTGGCCCGCTGCAATTTGTGGTAATCAGTACCAGAAGCGTAATTTGAACTCATGGTGGCTTGAAAGGACATCTTTTTCTAAACTATTGCATTTGGAGGCAAAAGATACTCTCACTATCTTCAAAGTATTCAGTCTCTCATTTGAAAAATCCAAAAATGCAAATAGGTCGTGATGAGGACACCCTGTGTATGTTATTGGAATTGCATGTTTGAGACAAGCTTTGGTGCCGTCCAAGTTTCAATGAGAACTATTGGATAAATCTTAATATATGTGGGTTTTTCAGTTAACCATGATGAATGATTGCTGATTGAAACTTTGAGGTATTTTATACTATACGAGTATTTATTTATAGTATAAAGAGTTCACAATATTTCTAGCCACTGGATGAAGGAAAAAGTATATATATATAGAGCCTAGGCTCTAAACAATCAAATTAGAGCGCATTTGAAAAATTTCACTAGAAGAGATTGTTTCTAAACAATCAAATTAGAGCGCACCTGAAAAATTTCACTAGAAGAGGTTGTTTTGATGTTTAAATATCCTCAAATTGATCATCTCAATATCACGATGCATGAACATGAGAAAAAAATGGATTTCAAGTTTTGAAAATAGTGCATCTTGTAACGCATTTTTGGTCTGTCAATTTTCAAGATTTTCAAGTTTTTATAAATTGGCTCGATCTACGCTATTTTTTAAGCTTTAAATTTTATAATTAAAGATGAAAATATATTTTAAGGCCATTACAAAGATTTCGAGTATTGAAACTACATTTTTTTATACTATTTGAAGGTGAGCTTTATTTTGATTGTTTAGCGCCTCGGCTCTATACAAACTGTACCCTTGGATGAAAGCTAACTGAAAGTGTCACAACATTCAAAAACATTTATTTGAATTTGTGCTTATCTACATTCTTGACAACCTGATTTCAAATCTAATGATCATCTATCATTGTGATCTTCTTGTATAAAAAGTAACTAGTCTCGTTGTGCAGATTTCCATAGTTAGTCGGCGAGAAAACCAAACATTGGAAGAAAAGGGCCTCTGAAAAGTTTGACTGGCACTAGTTCACCGAAGCAAAACATGACACGGGAGAAAAAGGCCTGAAGAATGATTTCTAATGGTGTACGATGGACAAAAGTGGAGACAAGGTCTCTCAGAAACTTGGCCGGAACCGAAAATACAACTTTTCTTGACTGAAGTTAAAGGTTGATAAGGAGCTAGGGCAGCCTCAGTAATGGTCTTTTATATAGAGCCGAGGCTCTAAACAATCAAATTGGAGCCTACTACAAAAGTTTCACTGGAAGTCGTTGTTTTGATGCCCAAATATCCTCAAACTGATCATCTCGACATCAAGATGCATGGACATGAGAAAAAAATGGATTTCAAGTTTTGAAAATATTGTATTTTGTAACGTATTTTTGGACTGTCAATTTTCAAGATTTTCAAGTTTCATAGACCTGTCGATCTACATTATTTTTGAAGCTTTAAACTTTATAAATAAAAATAAAAATATATTTTAAGGCTATTACAAAGATTTCCAGTATTGAAATCACATTTTTCAATAGGCTCTAATTTGATTGTTTAGAGCTTAGGCTCTATACAAACCGCACCCTTCTATATTAGCCACAGTTTGTTTGATAAAGGCTTTGACTAAGTATGCTAAAAAACCACAATTATTTTGTCTTAAGCACGGTTAAAGGTTGATAAAAAGTGGGCCAACTACGGCAGAAGGTCTCTCACAGACTTAAGACACAATGAGAGATACAACTGCTTTGTCTTAAGCAGTGTGAGAAATGCAACAACTTTGTTTTAACCAATAAAGCTTGATCAAAATTTAAAAGTTCATCTAACAGAAGAGTTGGCATAAGTTTGGCCAAAAAGAAGTTAGCACGCATACAAATTGAAAACACCACTTTTCACCATCGTAACTCAAGTCTAGTATAGTGAATTTCGGCACTAGTCGGAGCATGGTCCTAAGGACGTAACGTGATTGTGGGCCATGGGTTCCTTTGGGTTGGTTTGAGAGTGTGGTGGTAGGGTGTACTATGGGCCGTATGGAATGCCGTAGTTCAATAAAAGATCGAACCCCTGATTACCGAAATTCGCTTTCTACTTTTTTTTGGAAACATGAACTAACTTAACTTGATGGATGATAACGAAATATGATTTTAAAGTATTTTTGATATTTTCAGAAACTTTTTCTACAATGTAAATTGGTGGAAAATGGAAACAATTAAACAATGACAAAGGATGACCAAGGTTTAAAAAAAAACTAGACAGCCAGCCTAGCGCCCAGTGCCCAGAACTTTGGGTGCCCTATAGTACAATTTTATAGATAGATAATATATGTACATATATTTATATCAATTTTTTAATTTATTGCATTTGAAAATATTAGAACATACTTTATACTATATAAACATATGACATATTGCATGTTGAGAATAAACTTGTTCAAAATTTTAAATTTAAACCAGACAAAATTTAAAAAGTCTTATAAGATATGTATTAGTAATAGTCTCCAACACTCCATATTCCATAGTAAATGGAAAAGTTTAGAAAGCTTCTTCAAACCACTAAAAATACTTTTGATTATCAGAAAGAGGCATATTTCACAATAAGTGGAATAGTTTAGGAAGCTTCTTCAAACCGCAAAAATACTTTTGATTTAAAAAAATAGGTGTAGCTAAGAGATTGAGGGTTTACGGAATTATTCATTTAACTGCGGGTTGAAAATAACCCCTATAACCTATTTAAACCTTTGGAGATCAAAATTACCTCTATTATCATTTTGGTTTTTTGTTTTTTAAAAAGAAAACCTACATCCCCATCCACCTCAACGCCCGCCCAAGTACATCTACCCAAAACAGCCGCCTAGGCCTAGGCATGTGGAGCGTAAGGTCTTGGGCATGAATCATTTTTTTGGAAAACACAGAGAAATAATGGCACATGTGAGGTCCAAATGGCTAATGGATCTCATGTGGGCCATAAGGGCCGTACGTGGCCCTACATGGTCCAACACTAGGGGTGATGTACTGGCCTTGTACTTGTTATACTAGTGTTTTGTTGAGTGGATCATTATGGGAGAAGGCATTTCTGTTGAACTGGACCGGGACTTGGTGCACAATTTGTAGAGAATGGTAGGTCATGAATTCGTAATTTGTATCAAAGGTCCAAGGAAAATTGTGACATTTACCGAAAGAGGAAGTTCTTTAGACAAATATCACTGGATCCCTTCATTATGTGTAAAGGTGAATGGAGACGCATGTCACCTTATTTAATGAGACATATGGTACGTTTATTAAAGTATGAAAGCAGACTTGGGAAAAATGTCTTTAGTTGAATTAAATTACTAGGGGTGCGGTTTCCATAAGGTTGCAACCTTAAACAATCCAATTAAGGCGTACTTCTAAATTTTAATATAACATGTAATTTTGGTGTAAAAGGTTTTTAGGATTATCTAATAATCTATTTTCATATCTTATTATAAAATTTTAAACTCCAAAAATAGTTAAAATCAAGTAACACTATAAACATATGAAAATCTTGAAAATGAACGGTCATTACAAGATGCACTATTTTAGACTTAACATCGTTTTTTTTTTACATTCGAACATTTCGATGTCAAGATGATCAATTAGAGGGCTGAAAAATATTAAAACAACATTTTTCAATGGATTTTTGAGGTGCATTTGCAATTCTACATTTTAAGGTTAAACCTTATATAAACTTTTTCCAATTATTAAAGAGTCTATTTGAAATAATACAAGATTTTATTCATGGTTTTAAATAAAAAGAAATTAAGATTTGGAAGTTGGAGGATAAGAGTGCAAATTGTTGGTATTTTTGGTTTGAAAAATGGTTAAGTGTATTTCAAAACAACACTTTGGTTTTATTGTTCTTTCCTAAAATGCGTTTGTAGAGAGAGGAAGATGTGGGTTTGTGTCCCACATTGAAGAGAAGAGAGTTTGTTGAGCTATATTTAAGAGCACGTATTCCTATGCAATATACTCTAACTACAAAAGAGAGAGAAAGACATATGGGGAGCATGCGAATCGTGCGACGTGTATGGGCACGTGTGTCTGTGTGTGTGCATGTGCATGTACATGTGTGAGGGCAAGGCCGCTATGCGTGTGTGTGCGAGGGTGCAATGACACTTGATGACACACTTTTCACTTTGACACATGAGATACCTCTCGCTCGAGTACGTATGTGGGTCGGGCTTGTGGCTCGTTATCTTTTTGTGAGCCCAGCTCGTAGGGGGATCCAACAGTCATCTAGCCGTTGATGCGTATGGGATATCAACGGTCATCTAGTCGTTGATAACATGGAGGAAAAAGGAGGTTGTAATAGGAGCCATCAAGAGAGTTAAAGTGCATGTAATTTATAGCCATTGATGGTGTATGTAGCCAATTGAATTTGTGGAGTGAAGTTTTATTATCAGAATGCTTTATTTGGAATAGAATTCCATATAAAAAGAGTGATAAGACCCCTAATGAGCTTTAATTTGATAAAAAACCTTTTTTGAATTTTTTTTCAAATTATGGGGTTGTCTTGCATATGTTAAACTTCTATATCCTAAAAGAAATAAATTGGGTCCTAGAACATCTAAATGTGTTTTTGTGGGATATTCTCAAAACAGTAAAGATTATAGATTTTTGGATCTAAATTCTAACACAATAATGGAATCTAGAGATGCTGAACTTTTTTGAAAAACTCACTTGTAAAGTAAATTGAATGAGTTAATTCGTATGCAAAATGAAAATAATCATGAAAATAATCATAATGTGGATAGATAACGTGTAGAAAATAATTATGATGAAATAATATAACCAAGAAGAAGTAAGAGAATTAGAGGTGATCTATCTTACAACTTTGGATCTGACTTTTATATTTATCTTGTTAAAGGCTAATCAAAATAAAATTATGAATTCTTTACCTATAATCTCAAATGTGAAAGAAGATCCTACATCTCTAAATGAAGCTTTGGCATATCAAGATGCAATTTTTTGGAGAGAAGCTATTAATAATGAAATGGATTCCATAATAGCTAATAAAACATGGAAATTAGTAGATCACCTAGTTCTAAACCCATTGGTTGTAAATGGATTTTTAAAAGAAAAATGAATTCTAATGGTTCTAATAATAAATATAAAGCACGGTTAGTTGCTAAAGGTTTTAAACAAAAAGAAGGCATTGATTATTTTGACACATATACATATGTGGAAAAAATTACTACCATTAGATTGCTCTTAGCAATAGCCTCTATCAATCATCTAGTCATACATCAATGGGTGTAAAAATTGCGTTATTAAATGGTGACTTAGATGAAGAAATATATATATAGAAAAACTTGAAGGGTTTGTAATGCTAGATCATGAGAATAAAATTTGTAAATTTGTTAAATATCTTTATGGACTAAAACAAGAACCTAAACAATGACATAAGAAATTTGACTATGTGTTTATGTCAAATGGTTTTAAGAGAAATGAGTGTTTCAAGGTATTTTTTTTTCAATACTTGTATCCCTGATGTGAATAAGGAGAAAACAGCTCGTAACCAAGGGCCGCAGGGTACCAAAATGCCAGTGGATTATGGAAGCCATAGGTCAATAAACCCTGATCCAGAAGTGAAATTTTCAAAAGCATCAGAATAGCTTAAGAATGTTCAAGATCGTGCCCAAGGGTCTCTTAAGAACACCTGCCAAGTTTCGTAGCGATCCGACAAGTTTAAGGCAGTGCAGACAAAGAAGCATATTTGAAATAGGCCTCTAGCACTGTGAAAATGAACCTTATCACTACAACCATATCACTGAAGTGTCAAATGATTGTGTGACTACTTACATTGGATCCAAAACGTTCGAAAACCCCTAGTGACCAAGTTTTAGCTTGATCAGATGTTTCTGGACTAAGTTATGGCCAAATTACCCAAAACGGGTAGGCCTCACGCTATTACCCTTCAGTGAACCAGTTTCCACTAATGGAAACGGTGCTCTTAAGTTTCGGGCTGAACATTGGAAGGACATATCTCTCTCATCTTAGGTCAGATCAAGCTCAAATTTTGGGAGCATGTTTGTCTCATCAACTCGAGCATTTCGATATGTGGCACGACCCATGTCGTGCCCGAGCTAGGAAAAAAACTAGAGAGAAAATTGTGATTCAAGGTAAGGTTGCAGATTTTCCAACAGGAGCGCGCCTCGATCAAGCGGCCAAATCATGATGCCCGCACGTTGAATTGACCTCAAACTAGACCCATTACGAGCACGAGGTTAGAGGTTTCATCTGAGCCGAACCTTGCACGTGATAGATGGTCAGATTCAACACACGATGAGTACGAATGTTTTGCAAGTTTTGGCCACCAGAAACCAAACTCCGGCCACAATAGCCAAGTTGGAAAATGGTTGTTCAGGCACCAAATCGAGCCACGTTCGTCGCCAAACGCTCATGACGGCATGCTCGTCAAAATACAATGAAGAAATCGTGGAAAAACACTGAAAACGGGCATGATCGTGAATCAAAGATCGTACATTTCTCATGATTTTCACATCCTGTGATCGTGGCCCAAAAGTCTAATTCATGGCTCGAAATGGGTATCGAAACGACTGCCATCCCGAGCCGATCAAGAAAAGAATAATCGTTTAGCTTCATAAAGACCGGAAGGATCCCGAATGGATCCCGGAAGATCGCAAAGGTTGCATAGCCATGACAGGGACTTAATTGGAATTTCAGGATTTGTGGGTGAGGGGCAAAATCGTCATTTTGCCTCTAATTTCTTAATTTTTTTTAATTCATTTAATTCTTATTTTTCCACAATTAGGTTAAAAATTGGGCATCCACCCTTGTTTGGATTAATTTTCTATATAAGCACGTACTCAACTCATGTAAAGAACCCTTATTTGCTTAATAAAAAATTAAGGCTTTCCCTTTGAATCTTGGGTCACATTTCTCTTTGCTTGGAGAGAGAGAGGAGAGAGAAGATTTTAGGCAATGCCCTTAGCTACCCAGGTAACTTTCTCTTTCCTCCTGTCTTTTCTTTCTCTCTTTCCTTTCTCTCTCTTCTTCTTTCCTTTCTCTCTCTTCTTCTTTCCTTTCTCTCTCTTCTCCTTTCTGTTCCCCCTCTTTTCCTTTCTTTTTTTTTTCTTCCTCTTTCCTTTCTCTCTCTTCTTCTGTCCTTTCTCTATTCTCTTCTTTCCTCACTCTCCCTCTTCTTCTTTCCCTTTCTTTCTAGTTTCTCTCTCTTTCTGTCTCTTCCTCTTCACAGAGGTAGTGATGTGGGCCTACTCTTTTTGGCGGGCCTTACTGCAATCTCTGTATTCTCTCTCTCTGTCTTTCTATCTTCACAGAAGCAGCGACGTAGGCCTCCCCTTTTTGACGGGTCTCACTACAGTTTCTGTATTCTCTCTCTATGTCTCTTTCCTCTCTTAGGGACAGCAACGTGGGCCTACCCTTTTTGGTGGGCTTATTGCAGTCTTTATGTTTCTTTCTCTTTTCTCTCTCTTCTCTCTCTCCTCTTTCTCTCTCTTCTCTTTCTCTATCCCTTTTCTCTCTTCTTTCTCTTTCTTCACAAATGGCTGCCAAGTCGCTATCTGTGCACTCTCCCCTCCTTTCTCTCTTTCCTTTATCTCTCTTCCTCTCTTCTCTCTCTTCACAGACGGTAGTACAAGTCGCCATCTGTGTGCTCTCTTTGTCTCTTCTCTCTCTTCACATACGGCAGTACAGGCTGCCATCTGTGCACTCTCGTCTTCTCTTTTCTCTCTTCACTGACGATAGTACAAGCCACCATTTGTGCTCTCTATTCTTTGGTTCTCTCTCTTCACAGATGACAGTACAAGCTGTCGTTTGTACACTCTCTTCTTCTCTTCTCTCTCTTAACAGACGACAGTACAAGCCGCTATCTATGCACTCGCTTCTTCTTTGATCTCTCTCTTCACAAATAGTAATACAAGTCTCCGTCTGTGCACTCTCATCCTCTCTTCTTCTCTCTCTTCACAGACGACCGTACAAGCCGTCGTCTGTGCTCTCTCTTCCTATGGTAGCTAAGCCGCCGTCTTTGTCTTTCTTCTCTCTCTCTCTCTCTTTCTTCTTCTTCCCTCTTAACTTTCTTGTTTCTTTTCATTATCTTCTTCTTTGAAGGATTTGGGTGAAAAACAAACCAGCTTTCTCTCTTTATTTCTCTTTATTCATTTGCATTATGAAGGACTAATTGAAAGGCACAATAGCGCTTTGTTTCATTTCTCTTTACTTTCTCTCTGAATGACTAGTTGAAAGACATACTGGACTTCATTTCTCTTTTCTATCTCTACTTTCTTCTCTCTTCTTTCTGAAGAATTAGGTGAAAGCCAAACTGATCTTTGTTCCTCTATTCTACTCTTTTCTTTCTCTGTCTTTCTTTCTCTCCCTCATTTTCTTCACCTCACTTCCATTTGCTTTCATTTTTCATCAAGAAATAATGTCGGGAATCTCTTGTTAAGAGGACACCAGAACGCTATCCAATTAACATGGACCCAATGGCATTGTTCCTTGATTATGCCCTCGAATGTACACGCCTGTGTGCATTCATTCAAAGACAAGGTGTGGTCTTCTGACTTACTTGGGACGCTAGTAGGGTATTTTGTGAAGTCCTTTGAATTATGCACTGCCGTTAAAGTGTTATATGTATTTCAATTATTCGAATTATACTTAATTATGCATTTATTGAAAGTGAAACTGTTGATGCATTTCTGGTAATAGATCTCCTTTTTGAAAATATTGATACCTTTCAACCATGATTATTTTTAGGATTATGATGATCACTTACTAAGTAGCCAAACTCATCAAACTATGGTAAATATTTTTCAGGATAACTACGGTTTCATTTTGAGTGCTCATCGGGATCAACTCTGGAAGATATTGTTGTTGTGCTAGCTTAACTTTCTTTTGTTACCTTGTAAGAATTCACCACTGTAAATTTGTCCTATCAAGAGATGTATATATGTTTTGACTGTCACATCTCAAGAATAACAGTATTGTAAATTCTTGGGGTGTGACAATTATGGTATCAGAGCAATAGGTTTAAGTTTCTTAAGAAATTTAAAAAGAATGTTCTTAAAATCACATTTATTGCGTTTACAGACTGGGACGAAGTCAAGATCCAGAATAGCTGAAGCTAATATGGAAGGAATTCACAAAGCCTTGGAAGAAACACATCATTCTCGTTATACGATACATCTCGGAAGTATTAAAATGTATCGGGACCTGAAGAAAACCTTTTGGTGGAATAATATGAAAAAAGAGGTAGCGCTATTTGTGTCTAAGTGCTTAACATGCCAGCAAGTAAAAGCTAAACATCAAAGGCCCGCTGGGTTGTTGCAGCCTTCACCCGTGCCAGAATGAAAGTGGGAGCACATCTCTATGAATTTTGTCTCTAGCTTGCCTAGAACAAATTCAGGACATGATAGCATTTGGGTCATTGTGGACCGGCTGACCAAAGCTGCTCATTTTCTGTCGATTCGCATGACGTACACTTTGGATCGACTTGCCCAGTTGTACATTAAGGAAATAGTGCGGTTCCATGGAGTTTCGGTTAGTATTGTATCGGACAGGGATACTCGGTTTACTTCTAAATTTTGGGCTAGGCTACAGTCAGCCATGGGGACGAGACTCACCCTTAGCGCTGCCTTTCACCCCCAAACTGATGGACAATCAGAGAGGACCATCCAAACATTGGAAGATATACTGAGGGCTTGTGTTATTTACTTTACAGGAAGCTGGGATGACCATTTACCCCTGATTGAGTTTGCTTGTAATAATAGCTTCCAAGCCAGTATTTAGATGGCACCATATGAAGCCCTGTATGGAAGGAAAAGCAGGTCACCCATCTGTTGGGACAAGGTTGGTGAAAGAAATTTTTTCGGGTCAGAAATTGTCCAGATAACCACAGACAAGATAACATTAATTTGTGAAAGGCTTAGGACAGCTCAGAGTTGGCAAAAGAGTTATGCCGATAACCGAAGGAGAGATCTTGAATTTGAGGAAGGTGATTGAGTTTTCTTAAAGATCTCACCAATAAAAGGCATTATGAGATTCGGCAAGAAAGGAAAGCTGAGCCCACGTTACATCGGACCATTTGAAATCCTGGAAAGAATCGGAGGTGTCGCTTATAGACTTGCCTTACCACCCGAATTGACAAACGTCCATAATGTCTTCCATGTATCATCACTACGAAAATATCAGCCCGACCCATCCTATATCTTGAAATATGAACCTTACCGATTAGAAAGGACCTATCCTTCATTGAGCAGCCAATTTTGATACTGGATAGAAGGGTACAAGTGTTGCGTAAGAAGGAGATTCCTTTGATCCATGTATTATGACAGTACCATTAAAGAGAGGAGTCGACTTGGGAACGAGAAGACGATATCAGAAAAAAATATCCCTATCTTTTTCAGTAATCAAGTACACAAATTTAGAGGACTAAATTTCTTTAAGGGAGGAAGAATGCAACAATATTAATTAAAATAAATATAAAAAATAAATAAATAAATTAATAATTATATATTAGTAATGATAATAATAATAATGCTAATAATAATATAACGTTAGGATATTGTTGCTTTTATATTAACAATAAATAAAAGATATCATTGTTAATATTCTTGGGGTGTGACAGGAAGCCTTCGAGGCAATCAGCCCCAAAGCCTCCAGTCCTCCACTAGAAGAAGAGCCCTCAAGTATGGCTGGTGTCGAAGTTGTAGTGACCAATGAAGTGCCAGAATACTATGGAGACGGGATTGTGCAGCTTAAGGCTGCATTGAGGCAGTTACAAGCTGAGATGAGGTCAAAGGATAAAATGATAGAAACCTTGCACCAAGAGGTATTAACGTCTCGTAAGCTTGAGCATACCCCTTCGGGGCACCAAGCCCTCTTTACTGTCTCTCAAGCACCGTGTCTGGTCATCAAAATAAGGCCATCAACAGAAGAGCAATTACCTTCACCTTTGATGTGCTTCCTCACGTTCACCAAGAGGGTCAATAAGGTAGTACCGCTCAAAAGCCCGCTCAAGCACCATGGAAATATATCTAGGCCTTTCACATCGGGCAATGATGATAAGCAGTCAGCAGCCTCCATGCCAAATACCATGCGTTTCCCAATAAGAAGCAGGCGCAGGATTTATTCCTTTAACAAATGCATGATCCCCAAGTTGCTTGAAACTCTCTTAATTAAGGGGATGATCGAACTACCCATGCCAAAAGACCCAAGGAAGTCAGGAAGGATGATGAGCCCGATTATTAGATACTGAGTCACAAGATTGAGGAGTGTATTACCATTGGAGACAGTATCCAGAATTTCATATACAATGGGGAAATTGAACTAGCAGATTGATTCCACAGGTGATCCAGTGTGGCACCTTGGTTCGAGTTGCAAGACCCTAAACTGCATAGCCATGGTCCAAGTTGTATGACCCTAAACTATAGCATACTTCCTAGTTGCATGACGTTAAACTACACAACATATGGTCTCATAGGCTAGACCTTAAACATGCCCTCAGGTCCTGGTGTACGACCTTAAAACACATTATCACTACGGTCTCGGAGGCACGACCTTAAACATGTCCTCAGGTCTTGGCAGACGACCTTAAATCATGCCAAATCGATGGTCACAGTGGCATAACCTTAAACACGCCTCCACCAAGAAAAGGGGACGAACATGATGAAAATGCGAAGGGGCATCATGAGCAAAAACGTCAAAAGAAAAAAAAAAAACAAGAGAAGAAAAAGATGAAAATGATGGGGCACGGTAATACCATCAGCTATCGTGGGCAAAAGTCGTCAAATAAAAGACAGGCACGAAGAAAACCCAAAAAGGCATTGTGAGTTAAAATAAAAAAAATGGCAACCTAAAAACCATGGACAAAAGTGCCATGAAAAAAAATCTTTCCAAGGTTCCGCAAAAACCAAAAATAACGCACACCTCAATGACTCAATCGAGAACCCCGAAAGGGCGTTTAAGTAACAAGGAGGGCCCCTTACTGTTGCGCGGTCTCCTGGAAGGCAATAATGAAAGATGAAGAAATGCAAGGCAAGTGCAATACATGCAAAGACAAAAGTGGCGTTTCATTATGTAAGTAAAATTTGAGGTACAACCATTTGTGTACAATCAAAAGGCAAGAAAAAGAAAGATGAAGTAAAGCCCTGTCAGAATTGATCAATCATCTCATCGATCTCTCTCGGACTCCGCCCTGGCCCATTCAGCGGGCCCCGTGAGCTCAGCCAATGCTCGTATCTCTTGTTCCAGGGAGGTAGCCACTACTCAAGGGTGCGATTGAGTCCTAATAGCTCTACAGTTAGGTCCTTATCCTGGACCCTGAAGAGCTTCATCTCCTTGTCATGCTCATTGAACTCAGCCTTTAGCTTCCGCAAATCTTCCTTGATGGCCGTCATCCTGTCAAAGTGGCCTGAATTTCAGAGAGACCGTAGTCGCTCTCTTTTGCGCACAGGCATCCATTTCTTGGCACCGATGCGCGACCAAGGTTTCTAAAGAGGGTTGCTGAGCACCTTCTAGCTCACTCGCCTCTACCTGCCCCTGCAATGCCTTTGCTCTCCATGCCTCCAGCGCATCTAAGAGACCGTCAAAATAAGCAAAGACCTCCTTATCACCTTCTAGAGCGCTGATTGCCTGGGCACAGCTTCGAAGCTTGGCAATTCCGAGGCTAAGTTCTGCAGGGGACCACCCCTTTAACCGCCAAAGGCCAGCCCGAAGCATGTCCACAACTATGACGGACTCCATGCTAAAGGCGGGCTTGGTCAAGGTCAAGATTGGAGCTGAGGTCACCTCAGCTAAAGGCACCACAGCTGGAGCCATTTCAACTGAAGCAACCTCGGCAGGAGGAGCCACCTCTTAAGGGACGATGGCCATAGTTATGGCCGGCTCAGGGGGCGCGATCTTGAAGCCCATGTCACCAGACTCCCGGGGATCCTCTTCTTGAATAATGCTCAAGCCTTCATCGCCTGAGCCCTCGGCCATATCACCAGGAGCAGCTGCCCCAGGTTTCTCACTAAGGCCAGGTTCATCTCCTCGGGAAGTGCTCGGGCGTTCATCGCCTGAGCCCTTGCCATATCACCAGGAGCAACTGCCCCAGGTTGCTCACGAAAGCTGGGCTCCTCTCCTTGAGCAGTGTTCAGGCCCTCATCGTCTCCACCACAGATCACGTCGTCCGGGGCAGCTATCTCATATTGCTCAGGTCTCTCCTCAACACCGAGCTCCTCCCCGTGAATAGCATGGGGGCCGTCATCAGTAGCCCCACTCGCAACTCCACTCACCTCTACCACCTGCGAAGGGCCACCCTCATTTGAGCATGAGGCGGGATCAAAGCTGACATTTCTGGGTGAGGCAAGCGGAGCCGGTGACCAACCTCACAATTGAGGGACCAACCTCCTGGGACGGAGGCACAGCAATAGGAGCAGCTCGTGCCTGTCGAACAATCACTGGGGTGGCCTCCTCACTTGAAAAACTAGCCTCCTGAACCAGAGGCATACCGGTAGAGGCAGGAGCATCTGTAGCAGCAGCAGACATACCATAGGGCAGGGCATGAAGTACCAGCCACTGGTGGTGATTGCGTCAGTCTAGTACTCTTTCTCCTTGGGGAAGGCTCTGACGCAGGCTCACTGCCGCGTGTGTTATGCTGCCATGAGCATCATTCACGCGCGTGCCCTTCTCGCGTGCCACGTGTTTCTGTGTGACGCTTCACTTATTGCACGCTCGTCCTTTCGCACGTGCGGTTGATGACCTCCTCGGTTTACTCAACCGACCGTTCGTCTCCGGCTGTTGTTCACCAAAGAACCCTGTGGCCGCCAGAACCCCTAAAGCCCCGGCACGAAATCGCGAACATCCTCACCGGAAGTCCCCCGCAGCCACTGGGAAACCTCTACAAACCTTTTGCATTCACCACGTTCAGCATCGAAAAGTCCCAATGGTTACCGGAAAACCACTGAGTCCCCTGAAACTGCCGGGAAACTTTCGCAAATTGCCCGAAACCTCACGTCAGAACTTCTAAAACCCTGGCACATTCCCCTTGCCAGACAAACGTTTGCAACCTGCTTGAACCTTTGCTCTCCCTTTCCCTTGGCGAAATGTTCCTGTGATTCCCGCCGGAACTTCTCCCTTCTTTTGCCGTAACCTTCATCACACACCCACCAGAACGTTTTCTCTCCTCTGCCAAATTCCTTTAGCCACTGATAAAAAATGCTAAGGTAAAATGTAAAAAGGGTTTTACCCCTTTTTATGAACGGCCGTTCCCAAGCCTGCCACTCACAAGATGCAAAAGACACTCAAGTCAAGAAGGCCAAACGGTGATAGGCTTGGTGGAGTCGAGTAAGGTCGGGTCGGGTTTTGGCCCGAGCCCAAACCTGAACAAAGCACATACCATCGAGCACGTCTTACTGTCGTGCACGTTCACCACCGTGCGTGTTCACCGTCTGCGTGTTCACCGTCGTATGCGTTCACTGCCGTGCGTGTTCACCACCATGCGCGTTCACCACAGTGCATGTTCACCTCCGTGCGCATTCCGTACACGATCACCGCCGTGCGCGTTCATTGCCATGTGTGTTCACCACCATGCGTGTTCAACTCCATGCGTGTTCACCGCTGTGTGCGTTCACCGCCGTGTGTGTTCACCGCCGTACGTGTTCACCACCGCGCGCGCTTAGGCACGCTCACTGAAGCTGCCGTGTGCGTTCTACATGCCATCCAGCCACCGTGCGTGAGAGAATGCCTCCCTGACGAGAAGTCCCGCTGCTAACCATTTGGCTGCCACAGACTGCCGCCGAGCGCAACCCTTCTACCTCTATGCCCACGCCTTTTGCATGCGCCTCCACGCATGGCTTCCCTAGCCGGCCCGTTCATGTGCACATCGGCAAGGTTTGACCCTCATCACCTTTCCATCCCCAATAGAGTCATACTCGTGCCCCTGATCACGTGAGTTGGCCCATTTTAATCACCAGAGAGTCACATCCACTCCTAAATCCCTTAGTAAGTCTGCTTCCACTCACCATCCTTCACTGGGACACGCCTTCATCTGAACCCACTACCCATAAATGGTCTCGGCCATTGCATCCCCAGTGAGTCAAACCACCATCCACAGACTCATTCCCCATGGAGCCTCATCCACTTCATATCCCCCAGTGAGTCCACCACTCACTGAACTACCTACATATATAGCGACTTGCGCAAAGTTGCGCGACCCTAAACTGTAGCACACGTCTTGGCTGCATGACACTAAACTGCTTCGCACAATGGTCCAGTTGCATGACCCTAAACTATAGTGCACGTCTTGACTGCATGACACTAAACTGCTTCGCATCACGGTCCAGTTACATGATGTTAAACTGTAGCACCCGTCCTACCGCATGACGTTAAACTGCTTGGCACCACGGTCCGGTTACATGACCTTAAACTATAGCACCCGTCTTGGCTGCATAACGATAAATTGCTTCGTGCAATGGTTTGAGCTATATGACCTCAAAAACCATAGCCTAGGTCCCGGTGGCATGACCTTAAATATGCCTCCTCACACGTGTGCCCCCTGCGCTGCATGCACGCCCTTTGCATGCCATTCCACGCATGCCTCCCCTAGTCGACCCATCCGCACGTGCATTTATAGACCACCTTCACTTCCTCCCCAGTGATTCCATCCTCATGGCCTTCACAAACTCACAACATTCCCCAGTGAGTCGTACCCACGCTCACGAAACCACGGTGAGCCATTCCGTCATCCATAGTCACCGTCAGCTAGTGGGTCATCCATTATCCATCTTTCACACAAAACACCACCCATCATACAAAGACGGTCTTGTGCCATCTCCCCCAAGTGAGTCAAGCCATCACCATCTTCACTCTATAGCCTCAATAGACCATCATCCATTTCCATCACGGTCCTAGTTATATGACTTTAAACTATAGCACACGTCCTGACCGCATGACATTAAACTGCTTCCTACAATGGTCAAGGCTATATGACCTTAAAACATAGCCCAGGTCCCGGAGGCATGACCTTAAACGTGCCCCCACAAAAAAAAAAAAGGGCATGGTATAAACCCAAAAGGGGAATGTCATGAGCAAAAATGATAGATAGGAAAAAATGGAAAAAGAGTAGCCATGGTCGTCAGGTCATGGGCCAAAGAGCCTAATAAAAAGGAAGTTGGTAAAAACCATCTTTAGGGCACCGCTTCCCCCAGTCCAAGTGAAAGCCCGAAAGGGAACTCGAACAAATAAGCAGGTTGATGCAATGTTTGCCCCCCACAAGCTGCTCCAGTTGGCATTCAAAGAAAAATCCTCGGTAACAGAATACCCTGTTATCGGGACCTAAAAACAAGAAGTTCACAGACAAGAAACTGTGAAACCAGATTAAGCAAACCTAGTGTAGCAGAAAATAACGCCGCCAATATGTCCAACAGGGTGAGGACTTTAAAAGCATCCCTCAGTAATTCTCCTTCTTTTTCTCTAAAGAGCTAGGTAAAAGGCAAACTAGCCTTCGTCCCTCTTTTCTCTTTCTACCTTCTTCTCTTCCTCTCTGAGGAGCTAGGTGAAAGGAAAACTAGCCTTCATCCCTCTTTTCTCTCTCTACCTTCTTCTCTTCCTCCCTGAAGAGCTAGGTGAAAGCCAAACTAGCATTCGTCTCTCTTTTCTCTCTCTACCTTCTTTTCTTCCTCTTTAAAGAGCTAGGTTAAAGCCAAACTAGCCTTCGTCCCTCATCTCTCACACTACCTTCTTCTCTTTCTCTCTGAAGAGCTAGGTGAAAATCAAACTAGCTTTCGTCCCTCTTTTTTTTTTATACTTTTTCCCCTTTCTCTGAATAGCTAGGTGAAAAATCAAACTAGCCTTCATCTTTTTTCTCTCTTTATCTCTACTTTCTGAAGAGCTAGGTAAAAGCCAAACTAGCCTTTGTCCCTCCTTTTCTCTTTCTATCAAGCATTCCTTAAATACGTCCAATTGGGTGTAGACTTTAAAATCATCCTACTATATGTCCAATAGGGTGTAGCCTTTAAAATCATCCTGCCATACGTCCAACGGGGTGCAGACTTTAAACTCATCCCTCAAGATCCCTCAAAGGCAAGAAACTGTTAAATCAAGTCAATACCTGCCCACAGCAACCAGGGTAGAGCCCTTACAAGGACGCCTCTCCAAAACCCCTCCCTGACTGGACCAGACGTTTGGGATAGGACAACAAAAAGCCCTCGGCTAGACTCGGCAGGATGGGGCCCATAGAGGTACCCTTCTTATCAAAACAAACTTGGTGTAATAGCAAACAACATCACAAATATGTCCAATAGGGTGTAGACTTTAAAATCATCCCTCAAAGAGTTCTTGATGTTGACCATGGGCATTCCATGAGATGTCCCCCACCAGTAGCTCAAGTCTCTTCTCCCCCCTTAAAGTTTCCATGTCTGGGTCTACAAGCACTTAAACAAGGCCCTTAGATGTCTGAGCATCTTGGTCACCCCTCCAGAAAGCAGCTTCGCACGAGTATCCCTTCGACGTTCATGTGATCCGGTGGTCAGGAAGAAAACTAAAGTCGAAGGACAATTTTGATTCCTAATGTTGTCCTTCTCGTTTCTCTCGAAGCACAACATGCGGCGGGGTAAGCTATTTGAAGGTATTTTTTCAACACTTGTATCCTCTATACGAATAAGGAGAAGAAACTCGTGACCTAGGGCTGCTGGTACCAAAATGCCTGTGGACTATGAAAGCTGTATGTCAATAAGCCCTGATCAAGAAGTAAAATTTCTAAAAGTATCAGAATGGCCTAAAAGGTTCAAGATCGTGCCTAAGGGTCTCCTAAGAACACTTGCCAAATTTTGTCACGATCTGACAAGTTTAAGGCAGTGCAGATGAAGAAACAGTTTTGAAAATCAGCCTCTAGTGCTCTGAAAATAAATCTTATAACTACATCCCTATCACCGGAGCATCAAATGACCATGAGACTACTTCCATTAGATTCGGAACGTTTGAAAACCCCTAGGGACCAAGTTTCAACTTGATCGGATATTTCTGGACCAAGTTATGGCCAAATTACCGAAAATGGATAGGCCTCATGCTATTACCGTGCACCCTTAAGGAACAAGTTTCCATTAATGGAAATTGTATTTTTGAGTTTCAGGCTGAACTTTGGAAGGTCATGTCTCTCTCGTCCCATGTCAAATCAAGCTCAAATTTTGAGAGCATGTTCAACTCGTCGATTCGAGCATTTCGATACGTGGCACGACCTATATCGTGGCCCGAGCCGGAAGAAAAACTAGAGAGAAGATTGCGATTCAGGGCAAGGTTGCAGATTTTCCAGCAGGAGCGTACCTCGATCAAGCGGCCACATCACAATGCTTGTTCGTCGGATCGACCTCAAACTAGACCTATTACGAGCATGAGCTCAAAGGCTTCATCTAAGCCGAACCTCGCACGTGATGGATGGTTAGATTCAACGCACGATGAGTATGAAGTTGCTGTAATTTCTGACCACCAGAAACTAAACTCTCGCTAAAATACCAAATTTGGAAAACAATTGTTTGGGCACCAAATTGAGTCACATTTGTCGCCAAACGCTCATGACGACATGCTCATCAAAATACAATGCAGAAATCGTGGAAAAACATTAAGAAACAGGTGTGATCTTGAATCAAAGATCGCACGTTTCTCATGATTTTCACATCTCGTGATCATGGCCCAAAAGTCCGATCCATGGCTCGAAATGGGTACCGAAACGACCGTCTTCTCGAGCCGATCAAGAAAAGAATAATCTCTTGGTCGCATAAAGATCGGAAGGACCCCGAACGGATCTCGAAAGATCGCAAAGGTTGCATGGCCATGACAGGGAATTAATTGGAATTTCAGGATTTATGGGTGAGGGGCAAAATCATCATTTTGCCTCTAATTTCTTAATTTTTTTTAATTCATTTAATTCCTATTTTTACAAAATTAGGTTAAGAATTGGGCATCCACCCTTGTTTCGATTAATTTGCTATATAAGCACGTACTCAACTCATGTAAAGAACCCTTCTTTATTTAATGAAAAATTTGGGCTTTCCTTTTGAATCTTGGGTCACGTTTCGTTTTGTTTGGAGAGATAGAGAGGAGAGAGAATATTTTAGGCAGTACCTTTAGCCACCGAGATTACTTTCTCTCTCCTTTCCTCTTACTCTCTCCTCCTTCTCTCTCTTCTTTCTCTTTCCTTTCTCTCTCTTCTTCTTTCCTTTCTCTCTCTTCATTTATTTCTCTCTCCTTTCCTTTCTCTCTCTTCTCCTTTCCTTTCCCTCTCTTTTTCTTTCCTTTCCTTTCTTTTTCTTTCCTTTCTCTCTCTTCTTCTTTCCTTTCTCTTTTCTCTTCTTTCCTCTATCTCTCGCTTCTTCTTTCCCTTTCTGTCTGCTTTCTCTCTCTTTCTGTCTCTTTCTCTTCATAGGGGTAGTGACATTGGCCTACCCTTTTTGGCGGGTCTCACTGCGGTCTCTGTATTCTCTCTGTTTATCTTTCTCTCTTTATAAAGGCAGCGACGTGGGCCTACCCTTTTTGGCGGGCCTCGCTGCGGTCTCTGTAATCTCTCTGTCTCTCTCCTCTCTCAAGGACAACAATGTGGGCCTACCCTTTTTGGCGGGTCTCGTTGTAGCCTCCTGTTTCTTTCTCCTTTATTTCTCTCTTCTCTCTCTCCCCTCTTTCTCTCTCTTCTCTTTCTCTATCTCATTTCTCTCTCTTCTTTCACCTTTCTTCACAGACGACAGCTAAGATGCCGTCTATGCGCTTTCCCCTCCTTTCTCTCTCGTCCTCTCTTCTCCCTCTTCATAGACGTCAGTACAAGCCGCCATGAATGCACTCTCTTCTTCTCTTCTCTCTCTTCACAGACGGCATTACAAGCCACGTCTGTGCACTCTCATCTTCTCTTTTCTCTCTTCACAAACGACCGTACATATTGCCGTTTGTGCACTCTCATCCTCGCTTCTTTCTCTTCACAGACAGCAGTACATGTCGTTGTTTTTACACTCTCTTCTTCTCTTCTCTCTCTTTACTGACGGCAGTACAGGCCACTGTCTGTGCACTCTCTTCTTCTCTTCCCTCTCTTCATAGACGGCAGTACAAACCGTTGTCTGTACACTCACATCCTTTCTTCTTCTCTCTCTTCATAGACGACAGTAGAAGCGGTCGTCTCTGCTCTCTCTTCCTGTCTTCTCTCTCTTCACAAACGGAAGTTAAGCCGCCGTCTGTGTCTTTCTTCTATTTCTTCTCTCTATCTCTCTCTCTATCTCGCTCTCTTCTCCTTCTCTCTTCTCTCTTAACTTTCTTGTTTCTTTTCATTATTTTCTTCTTTGAAGGATTTTGGTGAAAAACAAACCAACCTTCTCTCTTTATTTCTCTTTATTCATTCTCATTATGAAGGACTAGTTCAAAGGCAAACTAGCCCTTCGTTTCGTTTTTCTTTACTTTCTCTTTGAAGGACTAGTTGAAAGACATACTGGCCATTGGTTTCTATTTTCTATCTCTACTTTCTTCTCTCTCTCTTTCTGAAGAATCAGGTGAAAGCCAAACTGATCTTCGTTCCTCTATTCTACTCTTTTCTTTCTCTGTCTCTCTTTGCCTCTCCCTCATTTTCTTCATCTCACCTTTCATTTTTCATTAAGAAATAATGTCGCGAATCTCATGTTAAGAGGACATCGGAAGGTTGTTCAATTAACATGGACCTAATGACATTGTTCCTTCATTATCCCCTCGAATGTACACGTTGTTATGCGTCATTTTTTATGCACCTCAACCCTTCAATCAAATAAAGGAAGAGAGCCGACTACAGCTCGGTCACCATGGTGAACAAGGCATAGCCGTGTGGAAAGTAATAGTCGTAGAAGGAATAATCCTCGAATAAAGATGACCAAGGATAAGATGCTTACACGAACAAAGAGTCGAAGCCTTATCTCCACCACCGCGTGTATAGAAGCCGGATAGGCTTGCCAAACGACCATCGTCATCTTCCAAAGAAAAAGGAAGTGGGCCTGGCTCAAACGGATCGACCCAACGACCCTAAGCCCGGACCATCGTGAAGTAGGGTAGAGGCACGCCTTCCACCGTACGGCCTCACCAAACCAGTCGATGGCCATGGTGATCCTTCGGCCACCCCTCGATGAGCTTGTAGCTTCTTTCCTATAGCAGAAGAGCAGCCGAAAGCCTCAGACACCGAAGAAAAAGCTTCGATGAAATCCTTCCCTTTGACGAACAAGAGTGAAAGACAAACCTCCTCCAAGAAAGAGAAGAAAGGAAGCTTGAGCCCATGCGTGCCAAAATATTCAGAATGACGTCTTAGCCCTTCGCAGAAGAAAACTCGGTTACATGAAAGCTGATACAGAGAAGGGAACACTTCTAGGAAGAGAACCCAGATCGAACATGACAAGAAGCATTCAAAGTAAAAAACAGAGAAAGGCACAAAACCCAATGTCACAACAATAAAAGCAAGAAAATCCCCATCGTCGAAAATTCCTTTTTCGAAACAATGCAAAACAAATAAAGACCACATGCAAAAACACTCGAAGGAAACATTCTTTAGGCTTGCAATCGTCTCTGAAACACCAGAATGACCATCAAAGAGTTCATAAACACCAATCGAGTACCTCCACGTACAAACGAGATTGCCGCAACACGATCAAAAGACATCAAAATAATCACAAGAAAACAAACGACAAGGATACAACAAAAGATCAACCAAACTCACGTTGCACTTTCCTGGGAAGAACTCTCAAAGTTTGATGATGGCGGAAGGCTTCTCAGGAAAGGACGAGTCTGTCATTAGCGCAAAATAGCTGAAATGACATTTTGGTCATTGTACCCAATTTTGGGAATTTATTTTAATTACTTTTACTTGTATTTAGGCTTAGTTTTTTAGTATCCACCCCTGTTTGTAGAAAACTCTATATAAACAGGCTTAAGTCAATTGTAAAAGGGGGATTACAATTCAATAAAGAAGAAGCATTACGCTTGATTCTGCTCATCTTTTCTCTTAGCCCTAGCGTCCCGAGGAGAGGAGAGAGAAAAATTTCACAAGAGAGGGAAATATGCCCGATTGTGTGGGTACGCACTTCCCTCTTCTTGAATATGTTTATTGTTTCTGAAACTTTCTCTTTTCTTCTCCCACACGCGTAATCCCACACACGTATAAGACTATGCGGACCAGAGCAAATCAGAAAGGGTTCGAACCAACGCGCGTCCGTGTCTAATCCCTCTTCCTCGCTTTGACAGCCTGATACGAACGACAAAGTTCCCCACTCGTTCGTTTGATCAACGAAAAGAAAGCTAACCTCGGCACGAAGAATCAAGACATCCATCAGAATCTAGATGAGAGGAGAGAAGAGGGTCGTAGCGTCCGAAGAGAGTCCCTGACTAAACCGCACTGTTGAACAGGCGAAGGGCTTTCATAACTGATCTAAGAGGGTGAGCCGCCCGGACGTGTCCCACGAAGCCGCAACGACGAGGTAAGTGAGTTAATCCTTCCCCATCGTAAAATCTCTCTTTGTTGGTACTATCAACACTCTAGAAAACTAACGCGCCCACGCCAACTGACGCACCATGCACGTGAGCCTTCGACGGTTGTTTGAGAGAGGATATTTTCCCCACTTCCCCGTGTGAGGGAACTAGAGAAAATCAGGCACCGATCACATGCTTGTGTGCATTTATTCAAAGACAAGGTGGGGTCTTCTGACCCACTTGTCTGTATTCTATTGTGTGTGTGTTTGCAGGGAAGAAGAAACAGGTCAAGGGAGACGATTTCGAACTGGCCAAAGGCTAGGGGGCATTCCACATGATCTAAGAGGGCATCCATGCGAGTCAGCCCGAGTGTGTCACGGATCCATGTAAGGTAAGTCCCACCTCACGACCCAATTCCTCTCTCATTGGTTGGTATTCCTGCCCACGTCCTCCTTACACAGTTCCCTAGAGAGCGATCTCAGGTCTTGGATCCATCTTGAACCCGGAACCACCCCTCCAGGCCATCCCGACTCGGAGGGCAAGATCGAGGCACCTAACCAATGAGGCTGATAAATGTGTTTATAGTAAGCAATTAAATTCTCTATGTGTCATAATTTTTCTTTATGTGTCATAATTTGTCTATGTGTCATAATCTTTACTCTGAAATTGTAGATGAAACTAAAAATTTTCTTGCATCTATGAAGGACTTAGGAGAGGCTGGTTTGATACTTGATATCAAAATAGTGAGAAAAAAAAAAAAAAATTTTGAATCAATCTCACTACATTGAAAAAATACTTAATAAATTTTGAGCATACTGATAGTAAGCCAGTCTCTACCCCTAGAGATCCTCATATTAAGTTAAAGAAAAATGATGGGAGATATATATCTCAACTTTAATATGCTAGGGTAGTTGATAGTTTGATGTATGTAATGACTAGCACGAGGCTTAACATTGCATATGTAGTTGGCAAACTTAGTAATATTTACAAGCTTCCAAAGTAAAGAGCATTGTGATACAATACATCGAGTATTCAGATACTTGAAAGGAACTATCAATTATGTCATAAAATATGTGGGTTATCCCAGAGTGTTGGAAGAGTATAATGATGTTAATTGGAATAATAAAATCCAATATTCACTAACAACATCCCGGATGAATATTTACATTAGCGGGAGGAGCGATATCATGGGGGTCAAATAACAAATGTGTATTTTATGCCTACTATGAATTCTAAAATTATTGCTTTAGACATGCAAACAAAGAGACTAAATGGCTAAATAAATTGTTATATGACATTCCCATATGGCCAAAACCAGTACATGTGATCACATTATATTGTGATAATCAAGCTACTATTGCAAGAGCTTGTAATGATTCATCTAATATAAAATCTGCAAATATTGCGAGAAGGCACAACTCCATTAAAATGATAATTGGGGATTGAGTGATTAGTGTATAATCTAGTGATTAGTGTATAATATATAAGATCTAAGAAAAATTTGGTTGATCCTATGACTAAAGGCCTTGCAAGGGATGATATTAGTAAGATGTCAAAAAGAATGAAACTAGAGTCCATTGAGTAATCATCTACAGTAGGAACTCAACTTAGTATTTTGTAACCTCAATACTCTAATTTCAATGTGGTTAAACAAATTGTACACATGGTTAATTTGGTCACTAGATGATAAAATTTTTGCAAGCACCCATTCATAGAAAATCCATATGGTATCTAAGTCTAGTGATGACCAATACATCAGTAGGATGAGCTATGCATTTAATGTTGTCTATGGACTATATATAAGTCAGAGCATTTATATACAAGGGCACTCTTGATAGATACACCTATATAAGTGTGGAAGTGAAGCCGCTTCCTATGAGATGGACTCGTCTCTAGAGCACATATGAGATCAGGATATAAGCACAAGGCCCTAAATGTGTTGGTTGCTAAAAAGACACCAGAGTTGAATATTGTTCATGAATTATACTACCGATCTGTTAGATAAGAAACCTGGTTTAAGCTATGCTACCACGGTACTTGATGGACTTTGTAGTGTACATTCTAAGTGAAAGTTTAAATTGAAAGATACTTTTATGGTATACAAATAATATGTTTCTTATGTTTTATTTTGTTGTTTTGAAATAGTGGAGGAAATTGTTAGTATTTTTGGTCTAAAAATGCTTAAGTGTATTTCAAAACAACACGTTAGTTTTATTGTTCTTTCCTAAAATGCCTTGGTAGAGTGAGACGAAGATGTGGGTTTGAGTCCCACATTGAAGAGGAGGGAGTTTGTAGAGCTGTATTTATGAGCACACATTCCCATGTAATATACTTTAAGTACAAAATAGAGAGAAGGCACATGTGCGAAGCACGCGAAGCATGTGACACGCACAGGCACGTGCATATGCGTGTGCATGTGCGAGTGTGTGTATATGTGTGTGTGCGAGGGTGAGGGCATGGATGCAAGGGCACTTGATAATGTACTTTGCATTTCCCATGCTCGCATTGGCGTATTAGACACCCCTCGCCTAAGCTAACTGTTCATGAGATGGAGGCAAAATGAGGTTGTAACAACATCCATCAAGAGAGTTAAAGTGTATGTAACTTGCAGCTATTGATAGTGTATGTAATCATCAGTACAAGAGAGTTAAGGGGTTGCATATAACTTGTAGCTGTTGGTGGTGCATGTAACCACCACTATAGTTAATGAGAAGCCACCTTATAGCTCTATGTGATGGGGCCTTTGTCCCATACGAGCAACACACCTTTTCACAGCCCTTGCATCTCTTTTGATAGATTCTTTGCAATTCCAACAAGCAAACTTGTGGACTATCTCTCTCACTACTCGATTTTATCACTTTCTCTCTCTAATACAAGATTGTGGTGTCTATTGTCTGGGTTCCAAGATGGGATGCATAGAGCTTAGGAGCATTGTTAAAGGCCTCTTTGTTTTCTTGTATCTTAAGGACAAATTTCTCTTCTTATGCACATCCAATAATCAATCGAAAGGGGGCAAATATCGTCTTGAGATAGCACTCGTGCATGCCTAAAAATAAGAAGAGCTCAATATCCTAGTTTTGCAAATCATACCATTTTCTGCCGCCATTTCACCCAAATATTTTCCAACATAAATCTCAACCCTTGATTGATAAAATTTTATCCTCTTAAAGTTTGGGACTGATAAATTTTTCAACTCTTATATGTCAGAATGGATTTTACTAGGTCTGCATTCACACATTAATGGAGAGAAAACCAAATATCAGGGACGTAGGGGTTGGGATGACAATGCCCACGACGGTAGCACTTGGGGTATGCTCTCAATGAATATTCACCATCATAACATAAAATAGTGGACATGCTTAGAGGCTGCTATTGGTTTACTTCCCCATGTGTTTGGTTGGTTTCTTGATCTATGGGGAGCAAAGTGCTCATTATGGCGTAAGAGCTGATGTCATTGAAGGAGTCAATTTATTTTGAGACCATGCTTGCATATTGGTTATGACAGCAATTTTGTCTCACGACATTATCAATGACACTCAAAGCGCTTTCCTAGATCTATTTCCTTTCTTTGCAAATGAATTTCCTATCAAAGGAGAATATGTTCAAGTTTAACTCCTACCATTCCTCTATCCCCCTTCTCCCTACCCCCACCTTTGACAAAAAAGGAGAATGTGAAGAGGGAGGAGTCACATAACTAGTATCACCTGTGGAATTGGTTTCTACTTAGTTATGTGAGGAAGGATTTTTATCAAATGAAAGTATGAATGGATGGCATATGCTTGGAGGGATTTTTATCAAATGAGAGTATGAATCCAGGGTATTCTTTGAGAGCTTGAATCCAGGGTATTCTTTGTAGGTGGTATAAGACCAAGGGACAAGAGATACCACTTTAAAATTTTTGGTTGTATTAAAACATGAAGTCTTAAATAGATTAAACCTTCATAAGAGACTATAAAGAATTGATTCCAGCCCACAAGCTCGACTTATACACATTTTGAATAATTAAAAAATTCAACTCCAATAGGTCTCTTTGCCCAAAATAAAAGTAAATTCAATGTAAAGTCCAAATGCACAAATGCTTGTCTCTAAAACACATTACATGACATATACACAAAAATCCTCATTCTTTAAAAATTACATCGTGATTTCTTCTTCAATCTTCATCCTCGTCGAATGTCATGATATTACCCATGCACCATTTACACATAATAAATATGATCATAATTAGCCATTGATAACATCAACTTGCATAACATAAAGTTAACATTTCATCATGGCGTAAAGTGCAGAGATCAAATACTTGCATATATGCCATGCTC
The DNA here is from genome assembly GCF_054954075.1 of Amborella trichopoda. Taxonomy (NCBI): domain Eukaryota; kingdom Viridiplantae; phylum Streptophyta; class Magnoliopsida; order Amborellales; family Amborellaceae; genus Amborella; species Amborella trichopoda. Next base: position 20,321,166 of record NC_142347.1, on the reverse strand, counting down.
AATTTCTCCACAATATAAAAAAATTATATGAATGTAATCATTTTAAATAAACATGCAAGCAATGATTTGGGAAACCATAGATTGCACCCTTTGTGTCTGAGTGATGATTGGACCTCTTGAAGATTTAATTTTGTCCCTAAGATGAGTGCAAGAGTGGTTTAATAATCTCAAAGTGATCTACCCAAGTGGGAAGCTTAATACACTTTTAGAAACACGTCATATGGTCCACATTAAGTGAGAAAACTGATAAATATCAGTTTGCAAAAAGAATAAGAGAGATCGGATCAATCTTGAGGCGAATATGAGTAAACTACATATCGTGGTCCACCAGTCCACCAACTCTAGTTTTAATGCAAATAGATCAAGTCAAAGTTAACAAATACACTTCTTAAATAGATAATAAATCTATGGAAATGAAGCCAAAGCAAAGGATGTACTCTAGAAAATTCGGGTGGAAGGATTCAGGAAGAACTATTCATAATCCAATGACTATCAAGGCATAAAACTCATAATCAAAGTAAGGGACAAGATAGTGTAAACCTAGCATGGAGATCATGCAAAATAAATGATAAATGGATGATAAAACTTATGTAAATATAGATTTATAACAAGTTTATATCATGAACAAGAAAAGCTATGTGCAAAAAAAAAAAAATATAACACTTCAAATAACATGAAAACAACACTTCAAATAACATGAAACCATATAGTTTCAAATAAAACAAATACTGCAATTCCACCAAGGCTCCCACCACCTAGAAAACAGAATCATGCTGACATCAGCATGTGGGTGGGGCCTTGGGGTTCAACGTGGCCACCCTATGGCCACTTGGGTGCCACGTAGCATCTACAGGGATGTCTTTGTTCGGTATTTTGTTTAAACAAAATCAAAAAACCATTTTTTGATGTTTAAAAAATTTCAAAAAATTCTAGAAAAGTCTTAAATAATATCTAAATGATTTCTCATCATTATTTCACATTTTATAATCAATATAAAATTAATTGAGCTAAAGGTATGTGACATCTAAAAGTTTTGACACTAGGTATCGGAGTACTATATTGGGCTAGTCTCGAATGATGTTCCACTGGTGTCTCAAGATGACCCAATGGATCTCAGCTCTACAGTTTATGGTAGAGACACATAATTAGTCATATCAAAGTCACTGAGCCAGAACTGTCCATCATCCCACTCTCAATGGATTACATGTACACTCCTGTGTGACATACTATTTCTCTAATACTAGGGTCCTGTCAAAGTACATGTGCACTGGCTCTTCTAACTCAGATAATACATTAGAAGAGTGGCTTCCCATGTGACTAGAAATGTGCATATCATGGAACAGTCTCGTGTCAGGATACGGTCTCATGTCCTATAAGCCATGACCATTTCATACAGGGCCAACCTTTTTAAATACTCAAGTTCTATTATACTCTCTTGGATTCTCCAAGCTCTGGCTAACGAACAAAACTATGAGGTATCACCTCCCCAAGAGATTACTTTGTCAAAATACAAACTTTTAATGCCTCATATATAGGAGGTATGAGAATCTTGGCCCCAGTTCGTTAAGAAGCTGATTTTATCTCTCTCACTTACTCCCAATAAGCGAGAGATTTCTAGCATTAAGGCCTTGAAAGGTCATGAAGCCAGCATACTTGAGTGCGAAACACTTCTCCAGCTTATGTTTTGGATGATTTTGGGTTAGATTTGGGCTGTGGGGGTACTTTGCACATTGAGTCTTTTATGCGACTTGGATAACATGCCATCATTAGCTCGCTCCTTGGCCCCATGGGGCCGTAGGGGCACCGACCTTGAGGCTTCTATAACATTGGGAGGTCTTAAAAGGCTCCCATGCTTTACCACCTTTTTTATTCTACAACCGTCGTTGATACCATTGGGGTTTAAGGGGTAAATACCTTAAGGCTAGCCTTGTCTGTTATGGCTATGGACTGGCCCAGGGAATTAGAGATGTGCAGTGCCCCCATACTGGAAGAAATTTGCTTTGTTGAGAGGCCTTATGTGGTAATGATGAGGGGCTGACAAGGTCCGCGAGCTAAAAGGCTTGTGGTGAGAGCATTAGGATGGAATTAATGGTCTTTAGAACAGTGATAATATGGATTTTGACAACATCGATGCCCTCGGTTTAAGTGGGGATAACACGAGTAGAACCCCCTGGGTTAACGCTAGTGGGATCTCTCTTGACAGTGTTAGTATGGTCTTTATTGAGAGTATAAGTGGGTACAACACTGGCAAAGCTGGGTACAATTGTATTGGGGACATCATTGCTAGAGTTATATTATAATGTCAAAGGGGGCCACATTGGCGGTTGGGCTGGTGACAGTGCCAGTTGCTAGCACAGGGACTCTACTAGTGGCTGGTGCAAGAACAATGCTGGTAGGTGCATCAGAGAGAGTGCTAGTGCCTCGATTGACACCCCAATAGGCATTCAGAGAGAGTTGGTAAAGTCTCTGAGGAGCGGAACAACGAGGTCCTCAACAATAATGCAACTAGGGGAGCCATATTCATCCCCAGATAATAAAAATAACCCCAAGATTGTGAAAACTAAGCATGGAAAGAGCCTAAATAAGATTGAGATGGAAATATAGCCAGTGTAGTACTAGAAAAAGTGTGCCCCAAAATGTGTGCATGTAATATGTGTGTTACTGCTGTTCTTTTTAGGGATAACTTTGGTCAATTTAAATTTTATAATTTTTTTTTTGTATTTTTCCTTATGCGCCTATTATACAGTACACACATGCACACATATATATATGTTTTTTTTTTTTGTGTGTGTGTGTATGTTGAAAGTTGGATAGAGTGAACTAGCACTGTATATGTAGTTTTAAAATTATCTTCTTTTTATTGGCTAGAGCACTTATATAGGTCCCAATACATTAAATAGATTCAAAATAAATAACAAACAATAACAAAAGAGGTTCTTATTTTCTACCACTAGTTAAACTTCTTTTATTCATTAAATGAAAATCACATATGACTCTTGGGAACAAGATAGAACAAGATATTAGAAGATTACATCAACTGAAGTTTGCATAGCCCACTTTGGTCTCTCCTCTAATGGCGCATGGGATCAATAGTCTATCTCAGGCCTTTAAAGCCTGGAAAACATATGCTACATCCCAAATCAAATTAGAGAGCAATGGAACAACTTGGTGAAGGACTAGATCTTAATGTCTAGTATGGGTTGTGCCCACATTTAGGCTACAATGGCTAGGACGTGTCCCCTATTTTTCATAATCCAATGCCTTTGTAACTTTTAAACAGAGATGTGAAATCTTAGATAGAGATGAGAGAGGGTGTTGTGCCATTTAGAGAGAGAAGAGAGATAGAGGGAGGTGTAGAGAATGTGTAGTGAATGAGCCCATATTTATATAGTTTCTTTAGGATTAGAGTTTCTTAAGATTAGCCATCCTTATTGAGATTAGATCTAGACCATTGATCATAGGATACCTGTGGGGTGAGAGATCTTAGCCATACAATTCGTAGAACAACCATCATGATTAAAAAAAAGGTGCTAAAACCTTATCCTCCAACTTCCTTAACCCAAACCCATCAAATAAATAAAATATGAAAAATATATTGTGCTTACCTTTCTTTTCCATAATCTTTTTACAAATGCTTTTAATTGAAAAATCAAATCTCTTTAATTTCCAAAAACCTTCCATTTTATTTCATCTTAATGGAGTACCTTATGGGCCTCATAGTAAAATAGGAAAGTAGCTCCCAAAAGTGGGGCGTGCCACTCTATGGTGCCCATAAGTGTGCCCCACGCAATTTTCACATACGCAATTATAGTCAGCCCATAGCTCATGGTAGGTTCCCATCAATTATATGAATTATAAAAATAAAAAAATAATTTTTAGAAAAGAATAACTATTTTATATTTCTCTATGAATATTAAAATACTGAAAATTCAATTTCTCTCTATTTATAAATACATTTTTGAGAAAATAAATATCTAGAGACTTCTAAAAATTCAACCTATTAGTATAAAAATCATTTAACATCAAAATAATTAATTCTAAATAATTTTGATTGGCTTCAGGTCCAACTTTCTTAACGGATTATTAATATGCTAAAGCACTCCATCTTCTGTTGTGGATATTAATCAACACTCATTTTCTCAAAATGACTCAACAATTCCCACGACCTAAAGACCATCGTTAAGCCTAGTTTTAGTTTCGATAAAATTTCTTTGCCATTCTCGATCCTAAATAACCATACTCCCAATACGTTTTTGTTCCACTATATCAAAATATTGATTACATGCTATCATTATGCCTTTAATGGCCACAAATGCCCAACATATCCCAATTGGCCTTGAAAGGCCTTGCATTCTCTCTTCCTCACTCTCTCTTTTTTTTTTGACAATTTTTAGTAACTTTATTAATTAAAAAGAAGTTACAATGCTATCAAATACATAAAATCAGAAAAGAACATAAAAAATAACTAGGTTCTGCCTCCCTCCTCCTTTCTTGACTAGAGCATTTGCAATCTCATTCCCTTCTCTGTAAACATGTTGGAAAGAAAGATTCATATTACGACACAAATCCATCACTTCCATCACTTCCATCCATTCCGACTTCAAATTCCATGATGGCCTAGATACACAGTTACACTAATTTACTATGTTCAATGAATCACATTCCACCACACGTCCTTCCTATATACCACGTTCTTTGATTGCTTTTAATCCTTGAATCACGATGAGAAATTCCACTTCATTGTCAATTTTAATACTACACGGGCTTGCAAAGCATAACATGCACTCACCAAGATGATTCCTCAACACACCCCCAATTCCTGCTATCCCGGGATTGCCTAATGAGCTTTCATCACAATTCAATTTTAAACTGCCTAACAAAGGAGCTATCCATCACGATTTATGCCTCACCTTCACCATCTTCTAAGCCATTAGGTTCCTAACATTCACATCCATATCAATCTTAGATACCCAGAGCCTTCCTTTGTGATAGAGAACCAGCTCCGAATGGTATGTTGTATTATCATCTTCACCAAATCCCACTCCATTACCAAACCTTCGAGCAACCTTCTATTCCTTTCCAAAAAAGTCTCCCAAATCACTGCCGCCCTTCCAATATGAAAAATCAAGTTATCCACCTTAGACATCCCATCAAATGACAAGCTCTCTATAATATTAGTATGGCTTAGGGGTAACGGGCCAACAATACCCAATTTACGTAGAAACTAACACCAAATATCATGAGTGAATGGGCAATGTAAGAATAAATGTTCACCACTTTCATCACACTCCTTATAAAGCATACATATATTAGTGATGATCCTTCCTCTCTTCACAAGCTTATCCATCGTCAGACCCTTCTCTTGAAACAACACCCAAAGGAACAACTTAACCTTTTGGGGTATCTTCCAAGACCATACTCTTCTCAATGAAACCCGATTTCACCTAATAATGTCATGATATAGAAAGTTATATGCTGATTTCACCGAGAATAACCCCGACACTTTCAGCCTCTCAAATCAATTCATCCTGAAATCCTTGCAATAACTTCACCTTGTCCAGAATTCTCAAAAGCTTCATCATTTGTGTTATAAATTCGTCACTAACCCTATTCTACATATATTTAATGTTCCATACCCCACTCTCCCTGCAATACATATCATCGACATTAGCCATATGGTTAGTTGAAGCATCAAGGAATAAAGGAAACAAATACCTTAGTAGAGCATCCCCTATTCATTTACCATGCCATAAAGGAATATGTGAACCATCCCCCACCTCCCATTTAGACAAATGATGACAAACCTTTAATTTTGAAACATCCCTCTCCGAACCATCGATTGAGATCTAGAACTTGATCTATTCCCCATCCACAAGGTATATCTATCCCCCCTATACTTATGCTTTATGATATATTTCCAAAGAGTTTGCTTACCATCCATCGATCTCCACTACCACTTTACTAATAAAGCATAATTGGCCATATTTTAGTCACCCAAGCCCCATACCACCTTCAGAAACTGGTGTACGCACTCTATCCCAGCACACCAATTGATACTTCATGTAGAAATCTCCAGACCCCGAATAGAAAACTTCTCATTAGTCTCTCTATAGTCTTTGAAATCGAGGCAGGCATCATAAGAAGAGACATTTGAAACACATGCAGATTAGAAAGAGAAGACTTGATTAGAGTTGTCCTTCCTCCAGGTGATAGATTTTTCCACAAGTCAAATTTAGAATGCATTCTTTCAATCACCGGGTCCCATACTACTTTGGATAGCCCACAATAAGAAATAGGAAACCCCAAATGTTTTACGGAAACTCCTCCACTTTGACCCTTAAAATATCAACTAGAGGATTCAAAATGTCATTGCCGCAAGCTACACCAATAATGGAGGTCTTCGCAAATTTTACCTTGAGGCCCAACCCCACCTCGCAGCATACAAGCATTCTTTTAATATTCAAAATTTGATCCACCAATGTATCACAGAAAAGTAATGTTTCATCGGCATATTGAAGGTGAGAAATCTGTTGACTGTCAGTTGAGACCTTAAAACCCCTTAACCGACCACTATTCACCACATTTCCAATGCAACGGCTAAAAGATTCCCCCATTAGTGTAAATAGAAATGGAGATAAAGGGTCACCTTACCTCAGTCCCCTCATGTAAGGACCAAATTTTTCCTGACCATAGTAACACACAGCGGTAAGAGTTGGATGAGAAGGGGTAACACCGTGTGTGAAGTGTTTTACTAAGAAAGGCAACGCGGTCTGTGAATGAGGAGCATTGCCGGCTATGAAGAGAGAGAGAAAGGAAATGCCGGTTGTGAAGAGAGAGAAGGGTAACGTCCATTGTGAAGAGAGAGAGAAGGGCAATGCCGACTATAAAGAGAGAAAGAAGGGCAACACCGGCTGTAAAGAGAGATAGAAGGGTAAAACCGGTTTTGAAGAGAGAGAGAAAAAATCAGCGCCTCGAGTGAAAAGTCAGCACCATGTGTGAAAAGTCAGTGCCGCGTGTGAAATTGAGATAAAGCATCACCGTCTATGTAGTGAGAGGCATCGTCGCCTATGAAGAGAGAAATGGAGTAACATCGTGTGTGTAGCGCCGGTTGTGCAATGCTGTGTGTGTCACTGTCGTGCATGGATAGTGAATGCAACCTGTTGAGTGCATGCTGTCATCCGTGCCACTTGTCCAGTTGCACACCACCTGACGCCACTTGGATTGCCACCTAGCCGTAGGGTACTTAAGCCCTATCCTCTCACTCTCATGCCAATTTACTTCCTCTTCACCTCTCTCTCTCTAAGACAATTCGGAGAATATGGAAGAAGTTCCCTTTAGCTCACTGTTAGAACCACCATTGTAGGAGTTGAAGAAGACTGTGGAAGAAGGTTTTGGAGGCACTGTACACTTAAGGTAAGTGGATTACTACTTTGTATGTCTGTAAGTGTGAATTGATCATGAATTAGCATGCAATGGTATGAATAATAGCATAAGTGATGGAAGTTTATGCCCACTGTTATTTTCCAGCAATATAACTGACATTTGCATGATTACAATGAGCATCAAATCTGCGTTGTTCTTCATGAAAATTCTGTAATTTGGTGTTCTTAAGTATCTATTTGAAAGTAGAAGGTTCATGTTAAGAATTAGCACAATTAGAGGCCATTTGGATATCATATTAAGTAGTAATGTGACTGGGCTATAAGTTTCCAAGAAGGTTTCATGTTCTTCCAATCTACTTTTGGCCTATCAAACGAGGTCCAATTGACCTCAAACCATCGCTATTGGAAATATATCTAAGTTTATTACAATATTTATGTTCAAATATTGCTCAAATTCTTTATGCATATAGAGTTATACTTCAAAACATGTCAATAGGTCACTGTGGACAGTTTTAGTCAAGCTCAGAACTGATGTCTCTGATGTCACGGATTTTGACTGACCAAATGAGATCCGTTTTCTTCCAAACCACCACCATTTGAAAGATTTATGATTAAGATTGAGATTACATGTTAACCATGCTTTGAAATTCCATCTTTATTGGGAGATATAGAATTAATTTTAAATACATGTCAATGCTTTTACTGCATAACAGATTTATGATGGAATGCCTCTAGTTTCTTAAATTTTTATGGCGCTAAAAGAGGTTCAATTGCTTTCAAACCTCCCCCATTTGAACGATAAGCGTGTCTAGTGTAAAATTGGTTGTGGAACCATCTTTAAATTCTAAATGAATTGAAAGTTATAACCCTATTTATGATCGGACGTCACTGCATGAAATTGCAGGAAATGTGACATCGACACTGTCATTTCGTGGTATCGACACTGTTATTTTGGGATACTAATGCTAACATATGTGATACTGATAATGTTATCTTGTGATACTGATACTATTATTTTGGGATACTGATACTAACGTTTTGTGATGCTGATAACATTATCATGTGGTACTGATATAATCACCCTGTGAATATTATGCTGGGATTCTGTTATATGAATAATGAATACTGTGATATGAATACTACGCAATGGGTCCTCCATTGGTAGTGTACTATCTGATTCTGTTATAAGAATACTTCCTTATGTGTAATGAACACTATGCAATGGGTCCTCCATTGGTAGTGTACTGTTTGATTCTGTTATACGAATAATGAATACTGTGATATGTATAATGAAACCTACGCAATGGGTCCAACATTGGTAGTGAATATTCTGATTCTGTTTTATGAATACGAATATCTGTGATATGACCACTACGCATTGGGTCCTCCTTTGGTAGTTGGGTACACTATACCTCGACTCTTATAATAGGAGTGGAGTCGAGAGGTGACTGTAAGTAATAGGAAGGGTCGCGCCCCCCAAGTTGTCATGGGCACTACGCATTGGGTCCTGCAATGGTAGTGTAATGCCCTCTCGCCTAAGGGCGTAAGGAGAGTGATAGTGCCTGGCTACGAGTGGCGAGCAGCAGATTGGTGATAGCACCCATTTAGAGTTCAGATCTATTCGGGTTTTCCTTCCTCCATAGTACGTGTTTTGTGGCAAAGCCACTATATTTTGATGTAATGAGATGAATGTCAGGCTTATAGGACTTGAAATTTATTGTAAAGACTTTGGAGTTGAGTGAAAGATTTAATAGTTTTAAATTATTCAGTCTTTGGTGCTTATTGGCTGAGTTTCATTTATTTCTTGTGGTTTGCTCTGATTTTGCATTTATAACACGCGTTGATGCCACTCCCACCTGCATGACGTACGCGACCTCCGGTTGCAATCCTACACTCTGTCGCCCTCTAGTTTGGGACAGCAAGGGTCACTGGGTGGGTTGTGACAACGCATAGCTCTAAAGAGCCCTTTCGGAGATCCTTCAACTAAGATCGAAAAATGGGTGCTTACCAGACATCCCCTTATCTATCGACACCACCTATCCCCAAACCCCATGTATTTAATAACTTCTAAAAGAACAACCCAATCAACCCGATCATAGGCCTTGTCTAGATACAATTTTAGCAAGACACTTGGCTCTCCCAATGAATTCCTAGAATGAATGCATTCCTAAGCAATGAGTACCCCATTGGTAATAATTCAGCCCTTAATGACGACAGATTTTGGACCCATAATGACTTTATTCAGTACCCTCTTAAGCCTTTCTGTCAATAACTTAGCAATAATCTTATACATATTGATTAGAAGACTTATCAGACAAATATCTGATATCCCTAAGATAGAACCACTCTTAGGTATCAGAGCCACATAAGTATAATTGATAGCTTTGTTGAGAGCACCCCTCTCTAGAAATTCATTAACCATCATCGTTACATCCATCTTCACCACAACCCAAAAGATTTGAAAGAATTTTAGAGGAAGTTTGTTAGGGCTAAGAGCCTTATCACCGGGTAAAGAAAAAACCGCAAGCTAAACCTCCTCTTCGGATGCCCATCCTTTCAATGACCTTGCCTCCTCCATTGATAATCTCTGAAAATTAACCCCATTCAGCAAAGGAATGAGATTCATATCCTTAGTAAAAAATTGTTGTAAATGATTGATAAATTTTTGCTCCCACGAATTCCAATCTCCTTCCAATACTCCCTCAAAGCGAACACCTGATATTTCATTTCGTCTTCTCCTACAGTTCACAATCGCATGGAAACACTTCATGTTCAAGTTCCCTTCCTTCAGCCACTTTGGTTAAGTGCCTCGATCTTACCCTCCAGGTCGGGATGAGCTGGTGGCATGTGTCTCGAGTTTCAAGGGGAACCTTAGACTTGAGATCGCTCTCTCGGGAACCTTGTTAGAAAACAAGGGAATATATACCAACCGATGAGAGAGGAATCTAATGTGAGGCGGGACATACCTCGCCTGGGTCCGTGACTCACTCGGGCTGACTCACGTGAGCGCCCTCTTAGATCACGACAGAAAGCCCCCAGTCTTTCAACTGGTTTGAAATCGTGTCTCTTGACCTGTACTCTTCTATTTCTATGATCACACACACATGGTTAATTTTAGAAGACATTTGGGCCGAGGGACCCCACCTTGTCTTTGAGCGAATGCATATAGGTGTGCACAATTGAGAGAAGAAGGAAAAGGGATGAGATTAAGATTGGGGTGATAAGAGGAGAAGATAGAGTTAGACTAGAGGAAAGGGAAGACAAGAATTTGACCAAGTGGCTAGACTAGCACAGTGGCCAGACCAGTAAGTGATTGATTCGATGTGGTACCAAGATAGATATGGTATCTCAGACCGACGCGGCGGTAATACTACTCAACCACATAACGAATACTAACCGACCTTGCATGATGGCTGGCCTATCGTGATAGCAAGACGGGCACGATAACTTAGGCTGGTATGATGGCAATACAGCTCGACAATAAGACTACCTTGGAGTACTAAACTTAGCCTTCATTGGTCAAACAAGAGAAAAAGAGAGAAGGAGAAGAAAAGAGAAGAGAAAGAAAAGAGACTAAGAGAGAAGAAAGAACGAGAAAGAAGAGGAAAAAGAAGAAGAAAAGAGAAGAGACAAAAAAAGATGAGAGATTGATAGAGAAGATATAAGTGAGGGTATAAGAAGGGAAGAAGAGAGGAGAAGAAAAAAGAAGAAGAAAGGGAGAGAAGAGAAGAAAGGAGAGAGGAAAGAAGAAGAGAAGGAAGAGAAGAGCAGAAAGGAAGAAGAGCGAAGAGGAAGCAAGGATGAAAGAGAAAGGAGAGTGAAGGAGAGAGAGGGAAGAAAAGAGAGAAAGAAGAAAAATAAGAGAGAAGAAAGAAGAAAGAGAAGGGAAGAAGAGAGTTGAAGGAAGAGAGAGAAAGAAAAGAGAAAAGGGAAGAAACATAGACGACGATGAGGTCTCGCCGTTCATAACCGAGGAGAGAGAAGAAAGTCAAAAGCATGGATGGCGATGGGCTTCTGCTGTCCATGACTAAGGAGAGAGAAAAAGAAAGAAACATGGATGGTAATGGGCTTCTACCGTCCATGACTGAGGAGAGAGAAAAAGAAAGAAACATGGACGAAGATGAGCTTTCGCCGTTCATGATTGAGGAGAAAGAAAAAGAAAGAAACATGAACAACGATGAGCTACCGTCGTCCATGACTGAGGAGAGAGAAAAAGAAAGAAACATGTATGACAATGGGGAAGAAACATGTATGACAATGGGGTTTCGTCGTCCATGACCGAGGAGAGAGAAAAGAAAGAAACATGAACGGTGATGGGCTTCCGCCGTCCATGATTGAAGAGTGAGAAAAAGAAAGAACATGAACGGTGATGGGCTTCTAGCGTCCATGACTAAAGAGAGAGAAAAAGAAAGAAACATGGACGGCGATGGGCTTTCGCTGTCCATGATAGGAAAAGGTGAGAGAGATAACATGGACGGTGATGGGGTTCCGCCATCCATGACAGATGAGAGAGAAGAGAGAAGAAAATATGAATGGTGATGAGGTCCTGTCGTTCATGACTAAGGAGACAGGAGAAGAAGAAAATAGAACATAGACGACAATGAGGTTCTGTCGTCCACGACAAAGGAAAGAGAAGAGAATAGGAAAGAGAAGACACACGCGGTGATAGGCATCGCCAAACATGTCAAAAGGGACTCAGACACGACCTGACCCGACCCGCCACTTTGGGAAAAGGCCCCACTCAATGTCTTTGTCAGAGAATAGAGGGAGAAATTTCATGCGCAACAATGAGTATTGTCGTGCACGACATGTAGGCAGGGGGAATCAGATAGATGCCCGGCCCTCCACTTGGGTTAAGGTCCGGTTCATTATGCATATTCCACAAGAAGGACATCATGCCCGGCGATGGTGCTACCATGCATGAATGGAGAAGAGAGAGAAGAGAATAAAGAGAAAGAAGGAAGAGAGAGATTAGAAAAGAGAGGAAAGAGAAAGGAAGGAAAGAGGAGAGAGAAGAAAAGGGAAGAAAGAACATTAGGAAAGAGAGAAGAAGGACCAGGAAAGAAAGGGGGGACGAGTAAGGAAAGGAAGTAGAGAAAAAGAAGAACGAAGGGGATGAAAGACACGCTCGACGATGGCCCACTGCCGTGCATGTTAAGCGAAGAGAGAGATAATGAAAGAGGAAGATAAAGCAAGATATAAAAGAAGAATAAGAAAGAGAGAGATTGAGAGGAGGAAGAGAGAGAAAGAGACACACACGGTCATGGCTACTGCCTTGCGTGTTTGAGGTAAAGAGAAAAGAGATTAAGATAAGAAAGAGAGGAGAAAGATAGAGAGGAGAAAAAGGGGATAGATAAAGAAAGAGATGAGAGGAGGAGAGAGAAAGAGAGATGAGAGGATAGAAAGAGAGAGATGAGAGGAAGAGAGAGAAAGAGAGAGGAGAAGAAAAAGAGAGAGATGAGGGGAGGAGAGAGAAAGAGAGATGAGAAGAGAGAAAGAAAGAGAGAGAGGAGGAGAGAGAAAGAGAGATATGAGAAGAGAGAAAGAAAGAGAGAGGAGGAGAGAAAGAGAGAGTGAGAAGAGAGAAAGAAAGAGACCGAGGAGGAGAGAGAAAGAAAGAGAGAGGAGGGGGAGAAAGAAAGAGAGGAGGAGAGAGAGATGAGAGGAGGAGAGAGAAAGTTACTTTCAAAGGGTACTAAACTTTTTATTCTCTCTCCTCTCTCTCTCTCTTAGACGCAACCCTTAATCAAAGCTAAATTTCAATTCATCCGAATGAAAAGCCCTTTTACAATTAGGTTTAACATGTATTTATAGAATTGGGCCCAAAACATGGGTGGATGCCTAAAATCTAGCTTAATTGATGATAATTACAATTTATTTGAATTAAAAAAATATAAGAATAGGTGAAAAATGATGGTTTTGCCTCAGCCCAATAATACATGGAATTTCAAAACAGTCTCTACTACTGCCCTAGAACATGCGTGATCTTCCATGGATGATTCGGGGTTGCTACGATGCCCGTTTGACAAAAAGATGATTGTTTTCTTGTTGGGCTCAGCATGACGATCAATTTGATACCAACTTTGAATCACATATCGCGTTTTTTGGCCACGATAGCGTAACTTGAAATTTGTATGAATCTTGAAACTTTCGATTGATAGTGTGCCTGTATCTTGATGTTTTTTCATGATTTCTTCATTGAATTGCACTGAGCATGCCGTCACAATCGCGTTGCAACAAATGTAGCTCGATTTCGTGCCCAAACGAAGATTTTGTCATCTTGAGTTTTTGATTGGATATTGAATTCTGTTGGATAAAACTATAGTGACTTTGATGCCTTCTTGTGTTGAATCTAACCGTTCATCAGGTACGGGGTTCGGACTAGACATAGCCTCGGACCTTACGCCCGCAACTAAACTAGTTTTGCATCAATCAGGTACGCGAGGGCAGTGATGCGGTCGCTCGAGTGTGTCGTACTACTTTTGATTTTCCGCAACTATCTTTACAAACCATGAACTTATCTCTAGTGTTTCTCCCTGCTCGGGCATCGTCACGAGGTGCACCATATATCAAAACACTTGTCTTGACGAGACGAACGCGCTCGAAAAATGTGAGCGAGATCCGACTCATGACGAGGGAGATATGGGTCTTTGAAGTTGCTGCTCGTGACTTTGCAAACCAATCTCCTTTAATGGAGATTGGTGCAGGTAGGCCTCACGGGAATAGCGTGTGGCCTATCCCCTTTTAATGTTTCACCCATAACTTTGTCTTGGAGCGTCTATTTAAGCCGAAACTTGAACCATGTCAACCATGTCGGATCTATTGGAGGTGGCCCCATAGCTATTTGGAGCATTGAAAATAGAGTTCTAGTTATGGAGTCTATTTTAGGTCACTAGAGGATGATTTTTTCGAAACTGTTTCTTTGTCTGCACTACCATAGACATGTCAGATTGCGACAAAACTTAGCAGGTAGCCTTTTGAAGTGCTTAGGAAGATTCTAACCTGTTCTGGGGTAATTCTAAGATTTTTAGGAATTCACTGTATGCTAAGGCTTTATTGACCGACTTCTCTTTTATTCTGCATCGGGGACTCAAGGTGCTGAAAAATGTCTTCAAACAGCTTGCCCCATCGACTGTTGTGCTTCGAGAGAAGTGAGAAGGACAACATTCATAAAATTTCCTTGGCTTTATTACTTTTTTCTTCCTAGCCACAGGACCACATGAACGCTGAGGAGATATTCACGTATTGCTGTAACTAGGATGCGGAGACGTTTGGATGCATTGTGCAGGTCTATCCATGGAGACTTTGGGGGAGAAGAGACTTGAGCTACTGATGGGGGACATCTCATGTAATGCCCATCATCCACGTCAAGAGCATTTTCTAGGTTCCGACAGCTGAGGGCTTTCAAAAGCTGGTAGACCCAGTTGGTCAGAATCCAGGTTTGTTTGACAGTCGAGTGCCTTGTTTAAGGGCTTTCTTCCCAATCAGTAAGGGTTTTTGTTTCTTTTGGTGGGGGACACTGCATGGAATGCCCATCATCCACGTCAGAGACTTTTATTTTTGCTGTTGATGGGGAACACTGTATGGAATGCCCATTATCCACATCAGGAGCTTGCTTGGATAGACAGCGAAGGAGCCGTTGGTGGGCATATGTGCTACTACACTCAAGTTTGTTTTGACATGTAGGGTACCTCTGTGGCCGTGTCCTGCCTGGTACAGTTGGGGACGTTTTGTTAGCCTGTCCCCGAAGGTCTGGGCCTGTCGGCTAGGGAGGGGTTTAGCGAGGCGGCCTCATAGTGAGGCGTCACCTTGGAGTCTTTACCCAGCTTTACAGTTAGCCTCTAGGGGCATCTTTGGCTTGTCATTGTGATTTTCTTCTTTATGGTTGACTTCTTGAGAATGCGGTCCTTTAACATGTGACCCTGACCTATCATCTTGGCAATTCTTCTGACTTTTGGGTCCTTTCACGAAAGGGCTCAGACTGTCGGATTCTTCTTGAAGCTCGTATTTTTGGATCCTGATATCAAGGCAGTCTCACAACAGGGATTTTTTCTTTTGAATGGTGGCTGAAACTTCCCTTGAGGTGTGCTACATCAACCTGCTTATTGGTGTAAGTGCCCTTTGCGGGTTTTCCCTTAGACATGGGAAGTGGCCCCGTAGAGACGGTTTTCACCAACCTCCTTTTATTTGGGGCTCTTTTTCCCATGACCTTACGGCCATGTCCACCCTTATTCTTCTATTATTACTCACGGTGCCCTTTCGGGTTTTCACAGTGCCCAGGTTTTTATTTTCACAAATTTCTCTTACTCATGGTTTTGTGACCATGTCCATTTGTCATTTTAATCATGACATTCCCTTTTCAGGTTTACACCATGCCCGTTATTTTTTATTTTATTTTAATTGTGAAGGCATGTTTAGGGTCATGCCTTCGGGGACCTGTACGAAGCCTTTTAACATCATGCGGCCAGGACGTGCATTATAGTTTAGGGTCATATAGCTTGGACCGTGGTGGAGATGGATGACAGTCTGTGAAGGCCATGGAGTGTGTATGGTGATGGTTTGACTCACTTTGGGGAGATGGCACGAGGCTGTCTACAAAGGATGGATGGTGTATGGATAGAAGGTGGATGGTGATGACCCACTAACTGACGGCGAGTATAGATGGCAGGATGGCTCGCCGTTGGTGAGTGTGGGTGAGACTCACTGGGGAATGAGAGATGGTACTGAAGAAAGGTGAATTTATTGGGGATTCGATGAAGGTGGTGTGAGCAAAAGGGGTGTACACGTATGTGTGGGGGTACATTTAAGGTTTGTTAGATGCCTCGATCTCTCCCTCTGGGTCGGGACAACTTGGTGGCACGTGTCTCAAGTTTCAAGGAAAACCTAGGACTTGAGATCTCTCTCTCGAGAACCAAGTTAAAAAACAAGAGCAGGTACACCAATCGGTGAGAGAGGAATTTAACGTTGTTTACCATGCAAAATCTGACAGATCTTTCGACGAAGATCTTTCAGATCTCGACACCTTAAATTGATGAAAAATATGTGATAGAGAAAGTGGGAAAAATTGAATCCAGATCTAAGGCCAGATCTGCTCGAAAACAAGTACATCCACTCCCAGATCGGTGGTAGAGCTAGCATGATCCAAAGCATTTAATACATGAGTTCAAAGTAAACTAATCAAAATAAGATCAAAATAAAATCAAAACTGTAAACGAAGAAGAAAGAAAAGGTAAGGAAAAAATACTGAACTTGGTCGGATGGCCCGAGACTCTCGAACCTTCGAGGGCTCACCTGTATCAGAACTAGCATTCTCTTTACCTCTTTGATTTGGATGTTGACCAGCAGATCTCTGGTTTCAAAGGGTTGTTGTGCCCTAAGGATCTAAGGCTTTCAGGCTTAGGGGTATGGTTCAATCCTCCTCCCCTCAAATGGCCATGAGAAGGAGATTTTATAAGGGCCAAGGATCTGCTGGGAAGGATATCTTTCCATAACCAACAAATCCTCCAGCCAAAAATACCAAATATTGGGGGTCCGGATCTGGGCGACCTCAAATAAATATGGCAAAAATCCTCAAAAGAGGCAAGAAAATCACTCCAAGAAGGAAAATTCCATTTTGGGCCAAAAAGGGTTGGGCGACGCCAATGGTGCTACCTGAGCAACACTAATAGTGTCGCCCAAGTTTGGGTGACACCGCTCGTGTATCCCAGTCTAAGCTGGGCGACACTCCCAGTGTCGCCAAAATCAAATTTCGTCAAAATTGAGAATTTTTACTTCGGGTGTGTTCTTCAGCCTCATGATCCAAAGCTAGCATGATCCAAAGCATTTAAAACATGAGATCAAAGTAAACTAATCAAAATAAAATCAAAATAAAATCAAAACTGTAAAAGAAGAAGAAAGAAAAGGTAAGGAAAAAATACTGAACTTGGTCGGATGGCTCGAGACTCTCGAACCTTCGAGGGCTCACCTGTATCAGAACTAGCATTCTCTTTCCCTCTCTGATTTGGATGTTGACCAGCAGATCTCTGGTTTCAAAGGATTGTTGTGCCCTAAGGATCTAAGGCTTTCAGGCTTAGGGTTATGGTTCAATCCTCCTCCCCTCAAATGGCCATGAGAAAGAGATTTTATAAGGGCCAAGGATCTGCTGGGAAGGATATCTTTCCATAACCAACAAATCCTCCAGCCAAAAATACCAAATATTGGGGGTCCGGATCTGGGCGACCTCAAATAAATATGGCAAAAATCCTCAAAAAAGGCAAGAAAATCACTCCCAGAAGGAAAATTCCATTTTGGGCCAAAAAGGGTTGGGCGACGCCAATGGTGCTGCCTGAGCAACACTAGTAGTGTCGCCCAAGTCTGGGCGACACCGCTCGTGTATCCCAGTCTAAGCTGGGCGACACTCCTAGTGTCGCCAAAATCAAATTTCGTCAAAATTGAGAATTTTTACTTCGGGTGTGTTCTTCAGCCTCTTGTAAAGCTCTCAGAGAAAATTTGGATCAAAAAGGATTTTTTTTACTAGTTTTAATTATTTGTTTGGTAAAATAGGGCGTTTGCAGGATTCTGGGTCAAAACAAGGTATTTGCAGAGTTCTAGGTAGACAGAATTGTTCTGGGTCACAAGGTAGGATGTGTGAACTATGGATTTGGGTTTACTAGGTCAGTGTGATCCTAAGGGTTTAGGAAACCGTAGAATTTACCAGATTTAAAATGGGGTATCTATAATTACCCCTCTTTGGCCCTCCCTGTCCTTAGAGGGACAGGTGAGTGGCAAAGAATTAGACACTCAAGCGTTCCCTGTCCTTTGAGGGGCCGATGAATGTTAAAGATAACACATACATTTTAAATTTGTTTTTAGCATCATGTGGTCAGAGGGCACACCAAATAATCCCTCTAAGTCATTGTCCTCACCAAGCTCACCCACCTAGGACATTTTTCCTCTTAGGGTTTTCGGAGTGGGATGTCGATGAGTTACACAAGCTGGAAACTCGAGTTGGATTTTCTGGCCATGCCACTTAACTTCAAGGGTTTCATAGTTTGTTTTTGTTTTTTTTTAACTTTGACATCTTCTTTGATTTCCTTATGGTTTCCTATGACTTTCTATAGGAAAAGGCTTTCTATAAAAAGAGACTTATTTGGCCGATTTCAAAGAGAGAGCCGAGGCATCAACATGATAATCGCGGCAACGCGGTAATCATCATATACAGGTGTTCAAGCTCCTTCGTTTTTAAAATTGTTTTAGAAATTTTAAAAACAAGGGGGAATTTTAAAATAGAACCCAGACTTTGGACATGTCATGATTTTAACAAAGAAATTAAAGTTTTTGAAAGCACAATCTTTTAGTGAAAATTTTGAAAAGAGAAGGATATTTCGAAAAGCAAGGTTGGTTAGCAGTTTTAACTCCTATAACCATAAAGCCTTCTAAGTAGTTTCACGTCATGCAGCGATGGACCATACACCTGATACTTTTATGTCATACGGGTCTAGATGCCTTTTACGTCACATGGAGCTAGACGGAATACACCAGACTTTTTACGTCATACGGGGCTAGATGGAATAAATCTGACCTTTTACATCATACCGGGCTAGATGAAATAAACTTGACCTTTTACATCGTACGAGGCTAGAAGGCACCTGTCTCGGCTCTTTTACGTCGCACGAGTTTGATGTTGAACTGGATACACCTGCTGGATACACCTGACCTTCTTACTTGGTTGAATTCCTCTCTCCCCCCGTCTTTCTTTCTTCTTCTTGAATGTGCATGCTTGTTTACGCTCATTAGAGTGGAAAAGGGTGAGGTCTGACACACCTGTCCCATAAACTTTGCCATATATGTGTGTGATTGTAGAAAGCAGAAAATAAGAAGAATACGAGCAAAGGGAGGCAATTTTGAACTTGTTCATTACTGAGGGAACTTTCTTCATGATTTACGAGGATGCCCAAGCGAGTCAGCCCTAGTAAGTCTCGAACCCACCTTTTAAAATTCCTCTCTCACCTGTTGGTAACACCTGCCCCTATTTTCGAACAAGGTTCCCGAGAGAGCAATCTCATGAATGTCCCGGGACTTCCTTGAAACCTGAGACGCAAGCCTCCCGATCCCCCAAGGATCCAGAGTTTGAGATCGAGGCACCTAACCATTATAGTATGAGGCGAACAGGACTTGATCAATATAGGAGAGGTATGGTCTTTGATAAGGCGTCGCACCCTATATGCTTGGAATTTGTTTGTTCTTTAGGCTATGGGTGGCCATAGCATCAATATCAGACTAAGAGACTGGATGAGGGACAAAATTCTCCTATGAGGTAGACGGAGGGGGCTGCAGTGGAGGTACACTATCAAAGTGATGGGAATTGACCTCATGATTAGTCGACTTGCGTGCAGCGTCAATACGATCGATCTTTTCCATCATTGCGTGTATCCCTCAAACTTGTTTATGCGATCCTTCTGCATATCACCGGGCTCGCTTACGACCATTACGAAAACTGTTTCTCTAGGGAGGTCAACATTAGTGGCAACTAAAGGCTTGCAAGCTTGACGGGTTGTACGTGGTAGGTCAGTCAGTATGCCCTGACTGAACTCGACTCTTATACGCGGATCACATTTGGACCGGTTTTCGACGGTCTTGGAATCGTGGCTGTTGAGTCGGTTCATGACGGTCTTAGGGCCGTGGCTGTTGAGCCGGTTCACGACGGTCTTGGGACCGTGGCTGTTGAGTGGCTGGGTCTTCTTCTGCGACAGTAACCACAACATAGGGCTCATGGAGCTCTTCCCAAGGCTTCATCGTTCAAAGGGGGTAGAAGGGATTCAGGTGAAGAAGGTCATCAAAATTGGCTATTTTGACTACCTTGGTCTCCCCCCTAGTCAAAATTCGCCGCCCTCTATCGCGTTTAGCTTTGAGGTTTTGATGGACCTCTCACCAAAACTGCGATCTTGATCGCGGCTGGTCGACCCTTCTTGCACAGGAGAGAGCTGTCTCCGTCAAGTGTGACAATGAATGAGGGCCACAAACTGGAGTCATCTTAAGCCGGGGAGGATGACGAAGTCGATCTTACGTGAGGTCCATGCCCCGAGCTCTCTTATGAGCTCTAGAGACATGACCTAAGTGACGGGGCTGGTTCAGGATGGTACTCTTGGGGAAAACCTTCGAGTACCAAGGCTGAAGGTGCTTGCTCAATGAAGGAGTAGGCAGGGGTAGGGTTGACTCATGAGGAGGCCTGGGTCGAGGGCGAGGGGATGCCTGAGATGGTGACACATGTGCACCCCTTGAAGAAGGATTTCAGGGGACCTGGGGGTCCACCCGGGCTCATGCCGATGATCTAGCCTTAGGATGTCGAGAACTATGAGCAAGTGTCTGTAAGAGAACAGGTGTAGGCTTGCCTCTTACAGGGTGCGCTGATACGTGCATAATAGGAGGACAAGGAAGTCGTCTCCTGTGAACTTGGGTTGGTGCAATAATGGCATTACCCTGAGCAGTGAGATGCATATGAGTAGAGTGCATAGGACCTGGCCTTGGAAGGTTCGATCTTGGACAGGAACTCAAGGTAACATAAGAGTTGCCCCAAGGTGTGGTTCGAGTGAGTGACCCACGAGCCTTGTGATGTGTGTGGGGGGGAGGGGAGACCATGGGGTTTCCGCCTCGAAGTGTTGAGCCTCTAGGGATAGAGACCAGTGGTGCAGAAATGTGGGGGCTAGCCTTATAGCGACCCACAAAAGAAATGGCAACTTGCTTGCCTTTTGCATAAAGGGACTGGGTAGCCTTCCGGCATACCTCAGGAACACGACTGACAAGTGACTTGCCGGTAGCTGGGTGCATGTTGTGTGGGGCAACATAAGTGACGCTCATGCAGGGCGCCTTGGTGGAGTTTCCACTAGAGGGAAGAGATGGGGAGTGAGGGACCTTCAAGTCCCTCCTCATACTGGTCCAGGTTAAGACTTGGGAGCTAGACAAGTGGTCTTTGCTCAAGAGGATGGTTGGTAACGAAGTCGAAGAAACTTGTTCCCTAAGTACACTCACGAATACAGGGATAAGAAAATTCTCGATCCGGATAAATGGGTGACAGAACCCAACATCCATAAATGAATATGAAAAGATAATGAAAGCAGAAAATAAAAGAAGAAACAAGCCAAACAAGAATGATTCGACTAAGGAGTAATAAGTCCCCAGTGGAGTCGCCAAGCTGGTTAGGTGCCTTGATCTCGTCCTTCGAATCTTGGATGATCGGGGGCACACATCACGGGTTTTGAGGGAAGACTCAGGATGCTTCTGAGATCACTCTCTTGGGAACCTCGTTCGAGAACGGGGGCAGGTATTACCAACCAGTGAGAGACGAATTTTAAAGGTGGGTTCAGGACTTACTCTGGCATGCTCGCATGGGCGCCCTCTTAGATCACAAAGAAAGCTCCCCAGTAATGACACACATATATGGCAAAGGTTGTAAGATGGGTGGGTCAGACCTCACCCTTTTCCTCTTTGATGAACGTACACGAGCATGCACATTCAAAAAAAGACGAGAAGAAAGACGGGGGAGAGAAGAGTTTGAATGAGCGAGAGGATCAAGCTAACGAGTAATTGGCCTGACTTGGTAGCAAAACAGGCTCGGTACCAAGATCGGCTCATGGGATCACTACTAAACGTCATTACCCATATCGACTAGCGAAGCACGATGGTCTATCTATCGTGGAAATAAAGCGGGCCAGGTAATCCTGGCACACCAACATTATAGCTAAACGACAGGACTTCCATGAGAGGCTAACCTCAATCCCTCTTAGTCGAACGAAAGAATAGCAGCGTGGCGGTTATGGGGGAAAGAATGAGGTAAGGGAAGTAGGGAACAGATAGAGGGAGGGAGAAGAGACAAGAGGATAAAAGAGAGAGGGAAGGAAGATACAGTCGGCACTTAACATTATTGACTATTTCAAAGAAAAAGAGAGAAAGTAGCTAGCGCTAGGCTTCACCGATTGTGTCAGATGAGAAGAGAGGAAGAGAAGAGAACCACCCGGTGCTAGGCTTACGCCGGTTGCAATTAGAGAGAAGTAAGAGAGAGAGATCGAGCAGGCACTAGGCTTTATCAACTGTAACAGAAGAGAGACAAATCCAACTGATGCTAGGCTTCGTCGACTGTGACAAGAGAAATGAGGAAAATCCAACCGATGCTAAGGATCACCGACTGTTAAGAAAGAGAGGAGAGAGAAATCCAAAAGGTGTTGGGATGAAGGAAGAGGAGATAGAAAACCCCACCCAGTGCTCGAAATGAAGGAAGAGGAGAGAGAAATCCAATTGGCATTGAGATGAAAGAAGAGTCGAGAGAAAACCCTTCCCAGTGTTGGGATGAAGGAAAAATAAGAGAGAGAAAACCCAACCCAATAGTGGGATGACAAAAGAGGAGAGAGAACTCATTCGGTGCTAAGAATGAGAGAGAGGAGAACCAACCGGCGTTAGCACCAGTTGTGATGGGGGAAAGAGAAAGAAATGAAAAGAAGAGAGAGAAAGAGAAGAGGAGAAAGAAAGAGGGGAGGAGAGAGGAAGAGGGGAAGAGAGAAAGAGGGGAGGAGAGAGAAAGAGAGGTGGAGAGAGAAAGAGGGGAGGAGAGAGAAAGTTACCTGTCTAAAAGGTACCGACCCTTTTCTTCTCTCTCCTCTCTCTCTCTAATATGTACTCACAAGCTCACGAAAGAAATGAAAATTTCTATTGAATGATCTCGTGAATGAACCGGGGTCCTTTACAAGTTAGGTTTACATGCTTATATAAAATTGGGCACAAACATGGGTGGATCCCCAAAAACTAACTAAATTGATGATAATTATAATTTAATTGATTTTAAAGAAATTCTAAAAATAGGTGGAAAAGGACTGTTTTGCCCCTGCCTATCAATGTGTGGAATCTCAGAATAGTCCATATTGCTGCTCAAGATCCTACATGACCTTTCGTGGCTGACCCGAGGTGTTCTGATGCTCGTTTGTTCAAAAGATAATTGTTTTCTTGTAGGGATCGGCATGTCGATCGTTTTGATACCAACTTCGAGCCATGAGCATGATCATGAGACTTGAATCTTGGATGAATCTTAAAAACTATGGATCTATTGTATGCTCGTTCCTTGATGTTTCTTTATGATTTTCTTATTGAATCACACTGAGCATGCCGTCACAATCGTGTTCCAACGAACATAGCTTGATTTCATGTCCAGATGAAGATTTTGTCGTCTTGAGTTTTTGGCCAGAATCTTGAAGTCTGGTGGCCAGAATTTATAGCAGCTTTGACGCCTTCATGTGTGAAATTCAATTGTTCATCGTACGCGAGGTTCGGATCAGTTATAGCCTCAGACCTTACACACAGAATGCAAATGTTTTCATGTCGATCGGGTATGCGACCGTCGTGATCTGGCTGCTCGAACGAGGCGTGCTGCTGCTGAATTTTCTGTAACTTCCTTCATGGATCAACGACTTTCATTTAGTTTTTCTCTTTGCTCGTGCGTCGTCACGGGGCGTACCATCTATCGAATTGTTCGTCTTGATGAGACGAACACGATTACCAAATTTGGGAGCGATCCGAATTGAAATAAGTGAGATATAGGCCCCGAAAATGACTTCCCGTGACTGTAAAAACAGTCACCTTCAATGGTGTTTTAGTGCAGTGAGGCCTACCCATTTTTATCCTTTTAACATTGTCTTAGAGTGCCTGATTAAGTAGAAAATTGACACATAGAGGGTTTCAATCGTCCCGGATTTAATGGGGTTGCTTCCATGACTATTTGATGCACCAAAGGTATAACTATAGTTACGGGGTCCATATCAAGGTGCTAGAGACCGATTTTGTTGAAATTTTTTCCTTGTGTTCACTACCTTAGACATGTCTAATTGCGGCAGATGATCTTTTGAAGTGTTGATGAAGATATTGACCGATTATGGGGCCATTATGAGGCTATCGAGAATTTCCACTGTTTTGTACGCATTATTGACCTGCTTCCTACTAGGGACCAGGGTGCTAAAAAATACGTTCAAACAGAAATGCCTGCCATTGTTTACGCCTTCTTCATTATCATGCTTCAAGAAGGCATAATCACACTGAAGTAGGCAAGGCAACCTTGTCGCCTTGCTAAGGGGACTGAAGATCGTTGGTGCCCGTACCATCAGATAAGAGGCCATTACTTATCAGAATGCACAAGCTTCATTGATATAATCGTAAAGAAAATGCGGGAGTGTCAAGAGTTTTACGATCTTCCCGTAAATGATCCCCAAGTCATTCCTCTATCGGGGCAAGAAGATCTCACAAAGTAAGACCTTCCTATCAATGACTTGGACTCCGCCGAATCCTTGACTTCCCAGCCATGGATAGTCTACCATGGCTGAAGCAAACTCAAGTCCTTAAGGCGAGAAGTAGCTCGCCAAGCTAGAGCTGTTCGCAAGCCCAGTGAGATGAATCAAACATCACCTCAGAAAACCAGAAAGAGACGGCCACCAAGGGCTACTCACCGAAGAAATAAGACCGCTCAACCCACAGTCGAGCAGGAATTTCTTAGGCCCCTTCCTCCACTGCCAACTTTACTGGGCTTCATCCCTGGCACGATCCTTCTTCCTTCTTCATCCTGTCAAGAAGATGTTCTCGTGCTATCTCCCGCCCAGCATACGTCCAATGAGGGTGAGGACGTTAAAAGTACTCCCCAACAGTCTAAGCAAGGGAAAGCCCTAAAAGACCCCTTGCACCCGTCCAACCCTGGTTATGACGTAAAAAGCTACCCAGATTGGTTTGATGAGGGAAACGACCTTAAAATTCTCCACCTTCTAACCCTTCTCCTTCTTCTTCTCATGCTTCTCATTCTCCGTCTTCTATGTTCCCTACAGGTACAACCTCGATATGCCCGGACTTTGAGGCTCTCGACCGAGAATTCAAACGAGTCAATATGAGCAGTACGCAGTGAAAATGATTGAGAAATACCCTAGCACAGGCAGCATGATTCGTAACAGTTGCTGATGACCTGACAGTTAAAGCCATGGTAGAGCCACCTTCTTCAAAGAAGCACAAGAAGTTGAAGCCAAAGAAACCCCAATGGCCCCCTGAGCCTGACTTTGACCAGAGACTAAGAGAATCAAATAGGCAAAGCTCCTACTCTCAGGGAGCTTTCCACATGATGCAAATTTCAGGAGTAATACCCACCACGGGGCAGATAAATCTCAGATCAGAGAGGACACTACAGCCTCCACTGCAGAAGTTGGGCACCTTGAAGTTTACTAGTCCACCATTGCCCCCTGGTCCAAAGACTAGTCTGCCTATCTTACATCTCCCTGAGCTCCTTCCTAATCCCAATACTTCAAACAATCCACCTATGCTCCAATTCCCTGAGACCCCTTTGATCCCATACACTTAGTCTCTTCGAAACCCTCAAACTTCCGTCACACAAACCAAGCCCGCTGTGTAATCAAGTCAGCCAGTAGGCCAAAATAAACCTTCTCTACCCAAACCTTCTCCACAACCTAACATACCACCCAAATCAGTGGTAGGAATAGGAGCACAAGGCCTGGATCAAGAAAAGGTGAAATATGCTGTGATAGAGTATCTACAGAAACTTCCGACTCTTCTCAATATCTAAGATGCCCTCATGCTCTCGAAGGATTACCGGATGGCTTTGGTGAAAGATCTCTCTAACCCAAAAGTTTACGAAACCGAAGTAGAACTTATTGAGGTCTCCATGGCCCTCCTCTGAACCATCTCCATCTCAAGGCCCACGAATGAGGCCTCCATGGCCCTCCTCTGAACCATCTCCATCTCAAGGCCCACGAATTCCTGTCTTAGTATTCGCATCTCTTATTTGATTTCGATCATTCTCTTGTAGCTTCCTTGTGCCTCCCTCTTAATATTCTGTTGATGGCCAGTTATTGTGGCCTTCTTCTTGTTGCAAGCATCTATCATCTCACAACGATGCAAGATCGACTCTTTCAAGAAGGCTGGCCTGCTTGTTTCTTCCTCATGATGTAGCAACCCCAACCGCCAGCTCTCCAACTCATTTAGAGTTGCATTAAAATGAGAAAGCACTTCTGGTGCACTCCCAACTGCGGTGGGAGCAGGAAACTCCTTCAGTCTTGTCAAAGCTTCACCTAACTCATTGAAAGGCAACTCCCTTAAGCCCTGAAGGCCTGCTTACGCCTGCAATCATGTTAGAAACCCTGCTAAAAATGGGCCTAGATGGCACTGCTGGGATTACTACTGCTGAAGAAGCCTCAACTTGCCCGGGTTCTTTAATGTAAACCTCTCTGCCTTGACCTTCTGCCATAGGGATATCCACTTCAGTCCCAACAGGCTCTGAAGAAACCTCTTTCCCTTGCTCTTCATCTGCCACTTCAGCATTAGTAAGTTCAGGAACCGCCTCCTCTCCAGCCAACTCAGCTCTAGCCACGACTTCTTCCATTTGGCTTGCACCTTCAACAGCCAGAACCTCGAGCCATGAAGAGCTCAGTCCCCTCATCTTCATGGCCTGAGACCATGGAGGCAGCAACCTCTCGGTGCCCAAGCTATCATCAACTACAGGCTCTTCTTCTTGAGTCATAGTCTCTTCCTCAGTCGGGGCACTGAGCTCCTGATGCACGGAGGCCACATAACCATCAGATTCCCTTCCTAAAGGAGTTTCCTCGGGATTTGCAGCCTCATCAGTAACCGTCTGATCTACCTCTGACTCAAGAACTGCCCATGTATTTACCGCCTCAAGATCTGGAGTCACCTCCCGATCAGAAGCAATGACAACGGGCTCAGAGTAGCTGGAGTCGTTTGCCTTAGTTTCTGAAGAAAACTAAGACAATTTAGGAGAAGTACAAGGTGGTCCAAAGAGTGCAGAGGGCAATACTGGGGGAGTTCTTAAAAGATCAGAAGAGGAAGAGCTACCTCCTAGTTCTGGCATCATAGGAAGGTTGGCACTCTTGCGCCTCGAAGTATGCCGACTAACTGAAGACGGTGCACGAGTATCGACAGAGGTTGAGTGCTTTCTTTTCTTCCTCACTGCTGAAGTAGGAGCGACCGCTTCAGATCCACCTCCTTGAGAAGGCCCTCCAATCAATTTACTGTGGGGACCACTCCTGATTAGGGCATTCAAGTCCTGTGGGGGACGCTTTTCATAGCCAGGGACTTGGCATCCCTCATCCCACTCGAAGATGGAACTAAGACTATCAAAGACACTCCCAGTCCTCGTCTTCATTGCAAGAAATTCTAAGGAGGTCTCATCAGTTGCTATTTCGTGTGGAAGCTCTAAAGCTCGTCAGTTAGAGGGATAATCTAAGACAAATACCGCATCAGAAGCAGGAGCATCCGCCAATCTCTTTTTCCTGGTATCCTGACGCTAGTTACTATTCGCCCTTTTCCAAGGGTGATCTTTATCCTAATATCCCCTGATGGTGATTCTCCACCAGTTCACATAGGCCTTGGTCGTTCGGACCCTCCTGCTAAAGTGAGGTAATACATATTTGCTGGTCTTTTTCATCTCTAGCCACATAGACCAAGCGGTCCGTATATGCTTTTGCAGCCAGCACTCACGGAAAGCTCCAAACTCTTCCTTCTTCCCCTTGTTCACCTTACTCCGACGCTTTTCGAAAAACATTGAGAAGGGGCACCCTTGATCAAGCCTGTGTTGACGGGTGAAGCAGTGGGGGAAATACCCCTCTAACCTGGCACGGTGCAGAGTCCGATAAGGTAGTTCTCCCCCTCTGATACTTAGGATGTACATGAGCTCCTTAGTGGTTGTTGGAGCATTGTCTAGCTCCTTCCCTAACTCATCAATGAAAGCACGGTCGGTGAAGCTCTCGACCGGGAAGGGGACCTGCCTCATGTTCAAAAAGTCATTCCCAAATAGACCTCGAGCCTCCTCTGGAGTATGAAAGATAGCCCTCTAGTTGGAAATCCTCGTCAAGAAGGGCCACAATTTATTTCCTAAGCACTGATGCTTGACATAGGTGTTAGGGAAATAGGCCCTAACCACCTGTACACGTAATGCATAGGGAATGGAGTTTTGAAATCCTCAGGAAATGGCTCTCCTTCTACAATGTCATTCCCTCCCTCTTTGCCCCTGTAGGCCTTTCCACGGGAGATGGCCCCCAAGCTATGGTATATGTTGCACAAGACTGGCTTAGCAAGGGCATACTCACGCCCTCTGGCCATATCTCATGCCACATATAGTATGCCTGGATGGATGTCATCCCCCCAGCCAAGGAGCACTAATTTGCACAAAAATAAGGCTAAATATGTGGCCAAGAAGACACGATCATCATCGGTCTCAAGTTGATATACATGAGGTGTCTCCTTTGCAACTGCCTTCCCTTTTCCCTTCGGAGTGCCTTGACCACCCTCGGGATAATCCCCATAAAAGAATTTCACCCATTCCATGAAGGTAACCTTGCCGTTACCAGATTGGGAGGCAATCGACTGGTAGGCCTCGAAGATCTTTTGAAGACTGGCAGGCGGCTCTTCATCCCCTAAGTTAGCACCACTGAAGATGACCGAGTTCGGGGGCACAAACTCGTCAGACATAACCCCATCATCGGGAGACCTCCAATAAAATGAAGACCTAGTAAAGAGATTCCTGCTTCTCCATATCCAAGAAGCAAGGTATTACTAACATGGCTCCACGTGTCCAGTAACACCCTTACTATGTTGGAGCAATGGTCATAGTAGCTGCTCGAACACTGAACCGTTGCTAATAGTGAAGTACGTTCAAGAGTACTTCTGTACGACCCCAACACCTTAGTAGTCCAGGAAGAGTATCCCTTCAAGTATTGGTGCTCCCCTTGAATTCGGAAGCCTTTTGCTAACCACATTAGTAGTCCCTTTGCTTGTACCATTCGTTTCCCTAAGGTAGGAAAGTTCTCTCCGAAAGCTATGTTCTAATGCATACAGTGAAGAAGTGCCACCCCTTCTTCAGTACTGATGTTGCCGTCATTGCCCTCATATACTTAGAAACAAATGGGGTCAGTAATGAAAGTGACACTGAGGGGCAACTTTGGTTCACATACTGGCTGGGTCAGCCAAAGGGGCTCACCCTTTGATAAAACCTCACCTGTAAAATCACAGGCACCGATTTCTCCCTCCCTTGGAAGCCTCTTCACATCAAGAATTTTGTAAGAAGAACCAACCATTATAAAGGGCTTAGTGGTTTTACTCCCAAAAGTTGCTAAGACACTAGATTAGTGCCGGCTGAGTTTGTTAACACTTAGCACCAGTTATGTTTCATAATACTTAGCACCGATTGTGTCCACTAATACTTAGCACTGGCTGCGTTTTCTAACCCTTAGCGCCGACTAAGTTTGCAAACACTTAGCTTCGGTTATGTTTCCAAATACTTAGCACCGGCTGTGTTCGCTAATACTTAGCGCCGACCACGTTTGCTAACCCTTAGCGGTGGCTGTGTTTGCCAACACTTAGCGCCGGTTATGTTTCTTAATACTTAGCACCGATTATGTCTGCTAATACTTAGCACCGACTGTGTCTGCTAACCCTTAGCGCCAGCTGTGTCTGCCAATGCTCAGCGCTGGTTGAGGTTGTCAATGCAAAGCGTCGATTGTGTGCCAACGGCGAACGCCGGCTGAGTCTATCAACACTCAGCACCAGCTGAGATTGTCAATGCCCAACGTCGGTTGTGTCCTCCAAAGGCCAGTGCCGACTATGATTGGATCTCTCGCACTTGCCACGTAATCTAGTCGTGACACCTTGAACTCATTTGTGTCGACTGACAACCATCTCCACATCCTTCGACACCGTCTGACACACGAGCAAATGCCAACCGTCACCACATCTCACTGCTTTGCCTGACACATGAAAGAGGTTACCGTACACTTTCCTTGCAATGGTTCACCTTCCCTGTAACCGTTTTGTCCCTTCGGTTTCTTGTCAAAACTTTCTCTACATGGCTGGAAAAACCCACTGAAAAACTTTCCTACCTGTGTTTTGGCCAGGACATCACCGGAACCTCAACGAAAACTTCTGCAAACTTTCCCTAAGTCCTAGGGAAACCCTTAAAGCCATTGAAAAAAACTTTCAAAACTTGCAGAAATGCCTAACCCTGCACTTCTTGCCTTTTCCACCTTCAAAATATCACGGTCGGAGCTCATCCCTCCACCAGAAAGTCCTCTGTGCTAAAAAATTCCTCTGCAACTTTCACCAAATTCTTGGCAAAGTCTACTCGCTGGGAATCCTACTGTTTCTCGAAACTTCAACGGGGCATCCTCTCCTCACTGTTAAAGAAAACTTTTGTTTAAGTTGTTTTTACCCTTGGTGAAAAGTGAAGAAAACATGATCTTGCCCCCCATATGTAGCCTGCACTACCATTGAACACCCCTCACAAACTGGGAATCCCAGTCGCGTCCAAGGGAAGCTAAACGATGATTGGCCAGAACGGGTTAGACTTGGGTCATGACTGAATTATCAATCCATGCCTAGCATCAGTTGGCTTGATGTCAGTTCCAAACAACCCTAGCACCTGTTGACTTGGTGCCGAATGAATTTCAAATGACCTTAGTGCCGGTTTACTTAGCGACAGCTGTGTTCAAACAATGTCACGACTCGTTCACCGCGCCAGATGAGTTTTAACAATCCAGCGCTGGATGTGTTTTCGAGAACTCAGCACCAGTTGAACACTCGCAAGAAATAATTATTGCTACACCTGGAGCTGACTGTATTTCAAACCGTCTATTGTCGCCCATTTCCAGTTGAAGCCGTGACTTGTCATCCCCAGTGCAGTTGCACCCAGAACGTTGCACCCAAGCTATGACCTATCATCCCTAATAGAGTCAAGAGCAGGCCATTATTCCTCATTCCCAGAGAAGTCACGCCCATACTGCAACCCATTATCCCCAGTGGAGTTAGGGTCATTCTTATCTCTTTAATTCCCGGTGGGTCTGTTTCACACCAAGCTATCTTATCCCCAACGAGTCAGGTTACTTGTCATAAGCCAATTCTCCATAATCTCATCTTTCACCTTAGGGAGACACGCTTGCCCCTTTAAGCCCTAGTGAAGTTTGCTTCCATTTACCATTCCTCGTTGGACCACCATCTCCATCTGAGCCCTTTGCTTGTGTACGACCTCACTATCTTATCCCCAGGGAGTCAGACTGCTGCCCAAAGACATAATCCCCATGGAGCTCCACTTACATGGCGACCTAGTCACGGTCCGTGATGCATGAACTTAAACTGCACAGCCTTGGTCTATGCTGCATGACCCTAAACTGCACAGCCTTGATCCGTGCTGCACGACCCTAAAGTGCACAGTCTCGATCCTTGTTGCACGACCCTAAACTGCACAACCTCGATCCTTGCTGCACGACCCTAAACTACACTGCCTCGGTCCGTGTTGCACGACCCTAAACTGCATAGCCTCGGTTCGTGCTGCACGACCTTGAACTGCACAGCCTCTGTCCGTGCTGCACGACCCTAAATGGCATAGGCTCGGTCCCTGCTACAACTGCACAGCCTCGGTCCGTGCTGCACGACCCTAAACTGCACAGCCTCAGTCTAGTTGCATGACCTTAAAACTACATGGTCCAAATTATGACCTAAAACTATAGCCCAAGTCTAACTGCATGACCTTAAACTGCACAACTTTGGTCCTAGTTGTATGACTTTAAACTGCATAACCACTATCGAAACTATATGACCTTAAACTGCATCAAAGGTCTAGTTCCATGACCTTAAACTGCACAGTCCTAGTTGTATGACTTTAAACTGCATCACCACGGTCTAACTGTATGACCTTAAACCATAGTACACGTTTTGGTCGGATGACAATAAACTTCTTTGCACAGGTCCAGGAGGCATGATCATAAACTCGCCCCCACATATGCCCACACGTCTTTATGTGCACTTTCACGCACGCCTTCCCTAACCTACCTATTAGTTTTCATGTACCACCTTCATTACCTCCCCAATGTGTTCATTCCTTTCATCATCCTACATTATTCCCCAGTGACAGAGAGCAGGGAAGGCGGAGAGAAAGGTTGGCCGCAGAGATTGGAAGTGGTGAATTGGGCAGACGAGGTGGTCGGAATGGAGAGACGATGGTGGCTGGTTGCACAGCTGATTTTAGAGAGAGAGGGGGGGTTGCTTCGTGAGGTTAAGAGAGACACAGGTGGGTGCAGCCAAGGTGGGAAAAGAGGGCATCAGTGAGTGTTCGCCATTGAATTTACCGAGAGAAAAGGGCAGCAAGGTGGCGGAAGTGGTGGCTGGATTGCCACAGGTAGTGGAGGAGAATATGGGAGATAGTGGGGTTGATGGCAGAAGGTGAGTGGTAGTAACATGTGGAGACGAGGAAAGGAAAGAAGGGATGCACAGCCGGCAGTAAGATGAGTTACACAGACGGCAAGAAATGGTATGGCGAGGGGTACACGGCCAACGATGGGCAGGAAGATTTCACCAGCGGGCAGGAAGGTTGCACAAGCGACGCTAGGTAGAAAAGTTGCAATGACGGCGCTAGGTAGGGAAGTTGAACAGACGACACTAAGTGGAAAATTTCACAAATGGCACTAAGTTATGAAAGTTTGGGGAATGGTGGTCGTACGGTACAATGGAATATGAGAGGGAAAGAAGGGGCGTCAGTGGTGCACCAAAAGAGCAATGGGAGGGATCACATAAAAAGAAGAGAAAGAGAGGTATGTATGAAGGACCACCAAAAAAAGATAAAAGAGGTAGACCAGAGGGTGCACAGGAAACAGGTGGATGTGCAAGTAGCACAGCAAAAAAAAGAAGATAGGTAGACTTGAGGGACCACCAGGAGATAGAAGGGAAGAGTGGTCATGAGGGACCACAGAGAGGGAGGGAGAGAAGAAGAGAAGGAGAAAGTGTGAAAAACAGACGACGATAGGCTTCCGCCGTCTGTGGAAGAGGATAGAAAGAGAAGTGTAAGGGCCACAATTTTCTCCCAAATCCAGTGACGTGCATGGCGGGGGAGAGTGAGGCAGAGGCCTAGCGCCGTTTGGAGCATCGCCACATGTGTTTAAGAGCCTAGCACCAGCTGTGTAAGAAAAGAGGTAGTGCGGCTATGTAAGGAAGATGCAGTGCCGGCTGTGTTAGAGAAGATGCAGCGTCGACTATGAAAGGAAGGCACAGCGCTAGCTGTGTAAGAGAAGACGTAATGCCGACTATGTAAAGAGACCCATCGCCGTGTTTTTCAACCACCATCTCCTTTTTAAGCCTTGGACAACACGGGTCTCTCTCATTTTTTTTTCTCAACTTTTCTCTTTCTCTTGAGGTTCACTGTTGCTCCTTGAAGAACTGGTGGAGCCAAGGAAAGCCCGTGAAGGTCGTGAGTGGGGATCGAAGAAATTGTGAGAGTTAAGGTAAGGGGGTTTAGCTTCTATGCATCCATGGTTTTTGTAAAGATCAAATACGCAGATAGGTATGATGATAGAGTGAGAATGAAAAATGTGATGTATGAATGGATTTCAGATTTGTACTTTTAAATCCCATGACTGTTTTAACCACCTGTTATTTATGGAAACTCATGAAATTGCTAACTGTGAAACTTGTTAATGTGTACAAGGTTCCATGCCTGAAGTGTATCTTGGTCATAATATACTAAGTATTCTTTAAAGGTATGTTAACTTTAGAATAAGAATTTACAGAACTATGATTGTTTTTGTATCAAATTGTTTGATAGCCAAATGACATCCAAATGGGGCCAAATCGGTCCCAAATGAAATACATGTATGTCTACTCCAAATTTACTTTTATGTCATGATAAAATTATGCACGGATTGAAAGGTATGACCCAAGATGTCGAGACATAATACTGCTCATAGTTGCTGCTAATTCCAGCAACTGTGGCCCTCTTTGGGCCGTACTTTTGACCCAGTAAACGGCATCCAAAAACCTTCAAATTTCCACCATTGGAATGGCCTGTGAGTGTACTCAAAGTTTCATTTTTTGAGATTCTTGATATTTCCCACGGATTTTGAATTATGCCCCGAAATGTGCGAACCTATCACCGCGCACTGTTGCAGGGAAAATTTCCAGCACCCAATGCTCACATTGCACTGAGCTATAGACACATCAATTGACATCCAAATTATTTCAAATTATTGTCTTTGTAATGATCTACAGATAAGCTCAAAGTTTCATGTTTGAGACATTTTGAAACTTTCCATAGATTGGGAGCTACGCCCTCGCTAAGAGGGGCATGTCACTGTTACATGTCACTGCACTAGTTTTATATCCATGTGACACTAAGTTTTTTTGATATGTAATAAATGTGAACACCATATGATAAATTTCAGGTGTATGACATAAAGATATGTGAGAAAAAGGGGCTTCAAGTGCAATATTGATGAAATGAATTCATAATTAATGCCAAATACTACTGCGAAGACTTATGTGTAAATGCCCCATTCATCTATATGAGACATTGACTGATGTGAATGAATTGAATATTTGAACATGATTAATGGCCACTATTATTGATATTGACCACTACGCGGTGGGACACTCACCGGTAGTGGATACTCTTATGATATTGTGATGAATGACCACTGTTTATGTGATATTGGCCACTACGCGGTGGGACACTCACCGGTAGTGGATAGTGTCATGATACGATGATGAATGACCACTGTTTATCTTGATATTGGTTGCTACGTGGTGGGACACTCACTGGCAGTAGATATTGTTATGATACTGTGATGAATGATCACTATTTATATTGATATTGGCCACTACGTGATAGGACACTCACCGGTAGTGGATATTGTTATAATATCACCAACTACGCGATAAGACTCATCGGTAGTAAGGAAAGTAATGACGACGAATTCCCTAACATGTATAATGATAAGAACAGGTGAAGGGAAAGGATAGAGGGTTGCACCCTAGATTCATGAAACAAATGAGACGTTGATGCCTTAAGAGATAAGGGCTAGATTCTAAGCAATGGGATTGCCTTAGCCCGATGGATGGGGCCTCTACTGCGGGTGTAGGTGATTTAGGGAGTGAGTGGGTAATAGTTGAGTTTCTGAATAAGGAATGTTCAGAATTGCACTGATTAAATGATTAATGATTTCATTGATTGAATGCTTATGATCACACTGATGTAATGATAATTGTCGTTTGAATATAATGTTCACACTCGCAGTCTTAACCTGATATTCAAAACTATTACTTTATATTTGTAACAATCCTAAACTTTCAAAAAAAAAAAAAACTTTTAATAAGTGATGGTCCATATGAGCATGATGGTCTTTAGGGACCAACACTACTTTCAAAAGCTTTCAGTTTAAGTTTTTTTTGCTGCCCTGCCACGTCCTTTAGTGGACGTGGGCTTTAAATGTTCAGGTGTAATATAATTGTTACACCTCACGTATGAGGTGTAACTTAATAAAATAAAATAATAAGGTATCTTAAGAATTTAAATAGGAGAGGCGAGGACTCCCACCTTAGAAAAATAAATTTATTTATTTTTCTTGTCTATTGTTAGAAAACTTTAGATACTATAAAATTACTAAAAATAAATGTGATACTACTGTTTTTACTAAAATTGTGAAATTTCTCTCTACTATTTTTGAATATTTAGACATTGTAAATTTCATGTGCAAATGACTGCCTTATTATTTGAAAACTGATATTTTTGCAATTGATCATAGCATTGTCTGTGAAATGTTTATTTGCGAATTGACATCCCATAAATTGTGATAATTCTGTATTCTTGAATTTTTATAAGAGTTTTTCATATATATTAGATTGGAAATTATGCTAGAATGTCTTCACGAACTGCTACCTTTCTAAATTTGAGCCCAAAATATTTGACTGGTTATTTTTGAAATGTTATTGAAAGTGACTGTTATTAATGGTTTAAGTGAAATTCATATTAATAATTTCAGTGATATATTGAGTACATGATATTGCTGCTTTCGAATGTTCAAAGAGATTTAGAAATACTTTAAGTATGCAAGTGGACTCATTCGGTTCGCTGGTGAGGTATAAGTTGACCTATCCAGTACGCCGGTAGGGATTAAGTAGACTCATCCGGTACATCAGTGAGGTATAAGTAGACCTGCATGGATTAAGTGGACCTATCTGGGATGCCGATCGGGATTAGGTGGACCCATCAGGATGCTGAAGGGGTATATAGGTGACCTACTTGGGACGCCAGTAGGGTATTTTGTGAAATCCTTTGAATTATGCACTGCCGTTAAAATGTTTTATGCATTTCAATTATTCGGATTATACTTAATTATGGATTTTTGAAAGTGAAACTGTTAATGAATTTCTGTTAATAGATCTCTTTTTTGAAAATATTGATATCTTTCAACCATGATTATTTTTAGGATTATTATGATCACTTACTGAGTAGCCAAACTCCTCAAATTATGGTAAACATTTTTTTCAGGATAACTGCGGTTTCATTTTTAGTGCTCACCAGGATCAACTCTGGAAGATATTGTAGTTGTGCTTAAACTTTATTTTGTTACTTTATAAGAATTCGCCACTGTAAATTTGTCCTATCAAGAGATGTATATATGTTTTGACTGTCACATCTCAAGAATATCAGTATTGTAAATTCTTGGGGCGTAACAACTATGGTATCAGAGCAATAGGTTTAAGATTCTTAGGAAATTTAGAAAGAATGTACTTAAAATCACATTTATTGTGTGTACAGATTGCGACAAAGTCAAGATCGAGAATAGCTGAAACTAATATGGAAGGAATTTACAAAGCCTTGGAAATATGGTTGCTCTAATGCAACATCAGATGGAAAACAACAATTCACCCAAGCAGTCGGTTACGGGAAATGGTGGGAGTAATATCGAACAATTTAAGAAATTGAACCCATCTTCTTTCAAGGTGTTGTAAACCGGCTGGAAGCTGAGGGATGGATTATGTAATTAGAGAAAATATTCGAGGTAATGGAATGTCCTGATGATAGGAAGGTGGCCTTGGCAGTTTTTATGCTAGAAGGTGAAGCACAACATTGATGGCGAATGGCAAAAGGAGTATTGGATGGGAGGTATTTCTAGAATCATTTAATGAAAAGTATTTTCCAGATTTTATTCGAGACAAAAAAGAAATAGAATTTCTGGAACTAATCCAAGGAAATCGAACAGTAGCACAGTACGAGGCCAAGTTTATTGAATTGGCTAGATTTGCACCACATATGATTAACAATGAGGCAAGAAAGGTGAAAAAATTTGAAAGGGGTCTCAGACCAGCTATTAGAAGCTGAATATCAGTTTTAAAATTGAGAACTTATGCTGAAACAGTGGATCGAGCCCAAATTGTCAAAAAAGATTTCGATGATTAC
Organism: Amborella trichopoda; assembly: GCF_054954075.1. Taxonomy (NCBI): domain Eukaryota; kingdom Viridiplantae; phylum Streptophyta; class Magnoliopsida; order Amborellales; family Amborellaceae; genus Amborella; species Amborella trichopoda. Next base: position 20,283,537 of record NC_142347.1, on the reverse strand, counting down.
TAAAAGATAAAAAATCAGAAAAGTCAGGCTAGACCCACACCATCTAATCGACAACAGTTTGACAGGGCAAACAAGAAGCCAAGGCCCTTTCCACTTCAAATCCAATAGAACCAAGTAAAAAATGTGGGAAAAAGCATGGATCGAGCCCTTGTTATTGGAATACTGGAGCCTGTTTTAAATGTGGTAAATTGGGGCACCAGATTAGAGAATGTCCTAGCTTGATGATGCAACACCTTCCAAAGCAGGGAGAGATAGCTCAAAAGACTCAGATGAAGGGAAGAGTATTTGCGATCACCCAGTAAGACGCTCAGGCTTCAAAATTAGTGATCCAAGGTAGTCTTATTATCTTCCAAAACATAGCTCATGTTTTAATTGATCCTGGATCTACTCATTCATTTGTGTCACCACACTTTGCATGCCACTTAAAGGTAAAACCAGAACAATTAAAATACATTCTAGAGGTATCCACACCGATGGAAAATTCAAGTGACACCAATATAGTGTACAAATCCTGTGTAATAAAGATAAAAGAAAAGGAATTGTTGGTTGATTTAATACTCCTAGAAATTCAAGCTTTTGATGCAATCTTAGGCATAGATTGGCTTTCTGCATATCATGCAAGTAGTGATTCTTACAAGAAAATGGTTACCTTTAGTATTCCGAATCAACCAGTATTTTACTTCAATGGTATCAAAGAAGACTCGCCATCATATTTAATCTCTTGTATTCGAACTAATCGCCTCCTTTGAAAAGGGTGTCGAGGCTTTCTTGCCTATATCAAAGAAGATAGGAAGGAAGAGATAAATTTGGATACCACTCCGTTTATCCGAGAATTTCCCAACGTTTTCCCTGAAGAATTGCTAGGATTACCGCCTGACAGGGAAATTGAATTCTCTATTGAATTAGGGGTAGCCCCAATTTTTAAGGCACCTTACAGAATGGCACCTGTAGAACTTAAGGAACTTAAACAACAATTGGAAGAATTATTAGATAAAGGTTTTATCAGCCTAGTGTGTCACCTTAGGGTGCTCCGGTATTATTTGTTAAAAAGAAAGATGGGACCATGAGATTATGTATCGATTATAGACAGTTGAACCAAGTGGCAGTGAAAAATAAATATCCATTACCTAGAATTGATGATTTATTTGATCAATTACAAGGATCACAAGTATTTTCAAAAATTGATCTTAGATCTGAATACCATCAGCTTAAGATTAAAAGTGAAGATGTACACAAGACAACCTTCAAAACAAGGTATGGCCATTATGAATTTTTAGTCATGCCTTTTGGATTAACCAATGCACTGGCTGCATTTATGGATTTGATGAATCGGGTCTTTAAGCGCTTTTTGGATAAATTTATTGTGGTATTCATCCATGATATTTTAATTTATTCTAAAATCAGAAGGAACATGAGCACCATGTAAGAATAATATTGCAAATATTAAGAGAAAAGAAATTTTATGCCAAACTTAGTAAATGTGAATTTTGGCTTGAACAAGTGACATTTTTAGGACATGTCATATCAAAGGAAGGTCTATCAGTTGATCCTTCAAAGGTTGCAGCCGTTGTTAATTGGAAACAACCAAGTAATGTGACTGAAGTTCGAAGCGTTTTGGGATTGGCAGGATATTACAGAAAATTTGTAGAAGGATTTTCTCGAATCGCAACCCCATTGACACAGAAAAATGTCAAATTTGAGTGGACAAGTGAATGTTAGGAGAGTTTTCAAGAACTAAAAGTTCGATTAACTTCAACACCTGTTTTAACTATTCCTGAGGGGAGTAGGGGATTTGTGATTTATAGTGATGCTTCACATAAATGCTTGGGCTGTGTATTAATGCAATATAAGAAAGTAGTGGCATATGCATCCAGACAGTTGAAAGAATATGAGAAAAAATATCCAACTCATGACTTGGAGCTGGCTGCAATACTATTCGCTTTGAAAATGTGGAGGCATTATCTATATGGTGAGCAATTCGAAATATACACAGATCAAAAGAGCTTGAAATACCTCTTCTCTCAAAAGGATTTAAATATGCGGCAGATAAGATGGATGGATTTCTTAAAAGATTATGATTGTACAATCCATTATCATTAAGGAAAAGCTAACGTTGTGGCCGACGCTCTAAGTAGAAAATCTACGGGAGTCTTAGCTCATCTAATGATCCAAGAAATGAGATTGTTAGAGGAAATAGTGGATTGACATCCGACTCCGTCTATTAATGGTGTGGTACGTATGATTGCCAACATTAAGGCAGAACCTCAATTAATCCAACAGATTCGATTAGCACAAAAGAAAGACCCTCAGCTTATAACAATTGTAGAAGAGGTGAAGCTGGGAGAGAGAGAAGTATTCTCTATATGTAGTGAGGATTTGCTAAGATTCAAAGGTCGGGTTTGTGTCCCTAATGATGAGAATATGAAGAAAGCTATCTTGGAAGAAGCACATCACTCTCGTTATACGATACATCCCGGAAGTATTAAAATGTATCAGGACCTGAAGAAAACCTTTTGGTGGAATATCATGAAAAAAGAGGTAGCACTATTTGTGTCTAAGTGCTTAACATGCCAGCAAGTAAAAGTTGAGCATCAAAGGCCCGTTGGGTTGTTGCAGCCTTTACCCGTGCCAGAGTGGAAGTGGGAGCACATCTCTATGGATTTTGTCTCTAGCTTGCCTAGAAAAACTTCAGGACATGATAGCATTTGAGTCATTATGGACCGGCTGACCAAAGCTGCCCACTTTCTGTCGATTCGCACGACGTACACTTTGGATCGACTGGCCCAGTTGTACATTAAGGAAATAGTGCGGTTGCATGGAGTCCCGGTCAGTAAATTATCGGACAGGGATACTCGGTTTACTTCTAAATTTTGGGCTAGGCCACAGTCAACCATGGGGACGAGACTCACCTTTAGCATTGCCTTTCACCCCCAAACTGATAGACAATCGGAGAGGACCATCCAAACCTTGAAAGATATGCTGAGGGCATGTGTCATTGAATTTACAGGAAGCTGGGATGACCATTTACCCCTGATTGAGTTTGCTTATAACAATAGCTTCCAAGCCAGTATTCAGATGGCACCATATGAAGCCTTGTATGGAAGGAAATGTAGGTCACCCATCTGTTGGGACGAGGTTGGTGAAAGAAAGCTTTTGGGGCCAGAAATTGTCCAGGTAACCACAGATAAGATAACATTAATTCGAGAAAGGCTCAGGACAGCTCAGAGTCGGCAAAAGAGTTTTGCCGATAACCGAAGGAGAGATCTTGAATTTGAAGAAGGTGATCGAGTTTTCTTAAAGATCTCACCAATAAAAGGCATTATGAGATTCTAAAAGAAAGGAAAGCAGAGCCCATGTTACATCGGACCATTTGAAATCCTGGAAAGAATCGGGGGTGTCGCTTATAAACTTGTCTTACCACCCGAATTGGCAAACGTCCATAATGTCTTCCATGTATCATCACTACGAAAATATCAGCCTGACCCATCCCATATCTTGAAATACGAACTTTTACCGATCAGGAAGGACCTATCCTTCATTGAGCGGCCAATTTTGAAACTGGATAGAATGGTACAAGTGTTGCGCAATAAGGAGATTCTTTTGGTCTTTATATTATGACAGTACCATTCAAGAGAGGAGTCGACTTGGGAACGAGAAGACGATATCAGAGAAAAATATCCCTATTTTTTTCAATAATCAGGTACAAAAATTTAGAGGACTAAATTTCTATAAGGGGGGAAGAATGTAACAATCCTAAACCTTAAAAAAAAAAAAAAAAAAAAAAAAAAACTTTTAATAAGTGATTGGCCATATGAGCATGATGGTCTTTAGGGACCATCACTACTTTCAAAAGCTTTTGGTTTAAGTTTTTTTGCTGCCCTGCCACGTCCTTTAGTGGACGTGGGCTTTAAACGTTCAGGTGTAATATAATTGTTACACCTCATGTACGAGGTGTAACTTAATAAAATAAAATAATAAGGTATCTTAAGAATTTAAATAAGAGAGGCGAGGACTCCCACCCTAGAAACTTTTTAAGATCTTCTCTCTCTAGTCGAAATACAGCGAGCTCCTCCCTCTAGCCGAATTTTTATTGGAAGCTCCTTCTCAAATATTTTAGGTAAGTGACTTCATTATCTCGAAAAATAATCCGTTCTTTTTAAAAATGAAATAAAATAATTACTTCTGCTAATTATCATGAATTTTAGGCGCGATAAATTTTATGCGCAAGCGATCTCATTATTTTGAAAAATAATCTTTTTAGTAAAATTGTGATATTTTATCTATGTTAGAAATCTTAAATGCTGTAAATTATTAAAAAAATAAATTTATTTATTTTTCTTGTCTATTGTTAGAAAACTTTAGACACTATAAAATTATTAAAAATAAATGTGATATTTTTGTTTTTAGTAAAATTGTGAAATTTCTCTCTACTATTTTTGAATATATAGACATTGTAAATTTCATGTGCAAATGCCTGCCTTATTATTTGAAAACTGATATTTTTACAATTGATTATAACATTGTTTGTGAAATGTTGTGATAATTCCGCATTCTTGAATTTTTATAAGAGTTTTTCATATATATTAGATTCGCAATTATGCTAGAATGTCTTCACGAACTGCTACCTTTTTAAATTTGAGCCCAAAATATTTGACTGGTTATTTTTTAAATGTTATTGAAAGTTACTGTTATTAATGGTTTAAGTGAAATTCATATTAATAATTTCAGTGATATGTTGAGTACATGATATTGCTGCTTTCAAGTGTTTAAAGAGATTTAGAAATACTTTAAGTATGCAAGTGGACTCATCCGGTTCGCTGGTGAGGTATAAGTTGACCTATCCGGTACGCCGGTAGGGATTAAGTGGACTCATCCGGTACGCCAGTGAGGTATAAGTGGACCTGCATGGATTAAGTGGACCTATCTGGAACGCCGATAGGGATTAAGTGGACCATCGGGATGCTGATGGGGTATATAGGTGACCTACTTGGGACACCAGTAGGGTATTTTGTGAAATCCTTTGATATTATGCACTGCCGTTAAAATATTATATGCATTTCAATTATTCAGATTATACTTAATTATGCATTTTTGAAAGTGAAACTGTTAATGCATTTCTGTTAGTAGATCTCCGTTTTGAAAATATTGATATCTTTCAACCATGATTATTTTTAGGATTATGATGATCACTTACTAAGTAGCCAAACTCATCAAATTATGGTAAACACTTTTTTCAGAATAACTGCGGTTTCATTTTGAGTGCTCATAAGGATCAACTCTGGTAGATATTGTAGTTGTGCTTAAAATTCCGTTCGTTACTTTGTAAGAATTCGCCACTGTAAATTTGTCCTATCAAGAGATGTATATATGTTTTGACTGTCACATCTCAGGAATATCAGTATTGTAAATTCTTGGGGCGTGACAATATTGATGAATTGAATGATTGTCACACATTGATAAATTTCTGTACATGCATAACACTAGACTTACTTACTGGGCTGTGTAGCTCATTCCATCATTTCTCCTCTTCTTGTAGATTGATAGCAGCAGGTTCAGGGCTTAGAGTTCGTGTTTTGATGCGGAAAGTCGAAGCTAGATTTCTCAAAGAAAGTGCTTAGATATTGTTTGTGTCTGGGCTGTTTGGCTCTAGGTTTTTGTTCTTTGTTGATATGTGTAAAACTGGGCCCAGATGCCCCGAACTGAATGTAATATTTTGGAAGATTTTATACGATGGAAATTTTTGGGTTTGGGATTTTCTATGTTCATTTGCTAGTTGAGTTATTGTTTTAGCTCTTTTCCATGGTCTACTCGATTCCAAAATATAAAAGGCGTTGAGTCCACTCCTTCCTGAGTGACAGATGTTACATTGGAACATGAACCTGCTCTAGATCACCCATCACCGTGTAAGGTACGGTGGTCAGGCACGGGGTCGTGACAAGAAGAGAGAGAAAGAGACGAGAGAGAAAGTGAGATAAAGATGAGAGAGAAAAGAGGAGAGAGAAAGAGAGATAGAGATGAGAGATAAAAGAGAGATAGAGATGAGAGAGAAAAGAGGAGGAGAGAAAAAGTTACCTTAACGTAGGGTATTAGCCCTTTCTTCTCTCTCCTCTCTCTCTCCAAGATGCACCCACGAACTTAAGCAAGAATTGAAACTTTATTGATCAATCTCAAGAATGAACGAAGGGTCCGTTACAATTAGGTTTATCATGTTTATATGGAATTGGGCCCAAACATGGGTGTATACCCAAAAAAAAACCTAAATTGATGATAATTACAATTATTATGAGTTAAAAAAAATTAAGAAAATCGGGTGTAGAATGACTGTTTTGCCCCTGCCTAACAATTCATGATATTTCAAAACAGTCCACGCTGCTGCCCTAGAACTTGCGTGATCTTCCATGATTGATCCAGGGTTGCTCTGATGTTTGTTTGGTTGAAAGATGATTGTTTTCTTATAGGGATCGGAATGACGATCAATTTGATACCAATTTCGAGCCATGAATCATATTTTTAATCCATGATCATGAGACATGAACTTTTGATGAATCTTGAAAACTTCGGATCCATAGTGTGCTCATTCCTTGATATTTTTTCGTGATTTCTTTGTCGTAATGCATTGAGCATGCCGTCATGATCTCGTGGCAACAAACGCAACGTGATTTGGAGCCCAAATGAAGATTTCACAACTTTTGGGTTTTGACTGGAATATAGAATCCAACGGCCAGAATTTACAGTAACTTTATCAGCTTTGTGCGGGCAATCCAATTGTTCATCATACACGGGGTTCGGACCAGAGATAGCCTCAAACCTTACGCACAAATGCAATTGGTTTCGCGTCGATCGGGTATGCGAACGTCATGATTTGGTTGCTCGAGAGAGGCGTGCTGCTGCTGAATTTTATGCAACCTTCTTCATGGATCGACAACTTCTCCCTACTTTTTCTCCCTACTAGGGTATCATCACGAGGTGTGCAACATATCAAAACGCTCATCTTGATGAGACGAACCCTCTCACCAAATTTGAGAGCGATCTGACTTAGGGAGTGTGAGATTCAAGCCTTTGAAGTTTCTTCTCAGGACTATGCACTAGCCTCCTTTAATGGAGATTGGTGTAGGGGAGCCGCATGGGAATAGCGTGCAGCCTACCCCTTTTTCGTCTTTTACCCATAACTTTGTCCTGGAATGTTCGATTAAGCCGAAACTTGACCCATAAGGGTTTTCAACTATGTTGGATCTAATGGAGGTGCTCCCACAGTTGTTTGAAGCACCAAAAATAGAGTTCTAGTTACGGGGTCCGTTTCAGGGTGCTAGAGGCCGATTTTTCTAAAATTGTTTCTTTTGTATTTATTGCCTTAAACATGTCAGAATGCTACGAAACTTAGCAGGTGGCCTTTTGGAGTGCTTACGAAGATCTTGATCAGTTCTATTATGAGACTATCAAAATTTCCACTGTTTTATCAGGTTTTATTGACCGGCTTCCTCTTATTCCGCATCAGGGACGAAGGTGCCGAAAAATGTATTCAAACAGTAGTCCTTCTCGTTTCTCTCGAAGCACAAAATTCGGTGGGGCAAGCTGTTTGAAGGTATTTTTCAACACTTGTATCCCTGATGCGAATAAGGAGAAAGAAGTTCGCGACCCAAATCCATAGGGACCAAAATGCTTGTGGACTACGAAAGCCATAGGTCAACAAACTCTGATCTAGAAGTGAAATTTCCAAAAGTCTGATGACCCAAGAAGGTTCAAGATCATGTCTAAGGGTCTCCTAAGAACACCTGCTAAGTTTCGTTGTGATCCGACAAGTTTAAGATAATGCAGATGCAGAAATAGTTTTGGGAAATTCTGCCTCTATCATAATGAAAATGGACCCAAAACTATAGCACCATAATCGGAGCATCAAATGGTCTCCAGACCATCACCAATGGATTCAGAACGTTCGAAAACCCACGAGTACCAATTTTCGGTGCATTTGAAAGCTTCTATAGCAAGTTTGACCAAATTTCCCAAAATGGGTTGGTCGTACACTATTACGATGCATCCTCGGCGAGCCAATTTCCATTAATGGGAGCTGTGGTTCTCAATTTCGAGGGAAAACTCCACATGGCTGTATCTTCATCATCTCGAGCCAGATTGAGCCCAAATTTTGGGAGCACGTTTATCTCGTTTATCACGTTCAATTAAGCACGTTGACTTGATATGAGGCACGCATGATGACACGGGCTGAGTCGAGAGAAATCGAAGGGAGAAGTTTGTTGGAAAGTTCCAAAAGTACCAAGAAATTTCGAGCGGCACGTCCCCTCGATCGAACGCCCCCATCACGGTGCTCACGCATTGGATCGAGACTTGATGGACGGTCAGATTCGCCGCACGATGGAGTCGAAGTTGCTGCAATTTTTGGCCACTGGAAACAAAATTCTGACCAAAATGCCAAATTTTGATAACGGTCGTTCGGACACCAAATCGAGCCACATTCGTCGCCAAACGATCATGATGGCATGCTCATCAAAATACAGTGCATAAATAATGGAAAAACACAGAGAAAAGTGCGTGATCTTGAATCAAAGATCACATGTTCCTCATGATATTCACATATCGTGATCGTGGCCCAAAAGTTCGATCCATGGCTCGAAATGGGTATCAAAACGACCGTCTTCTGGAGCCGATCATCAAAAGAATAATTTTTTGGCTAGATGAAGACCGGAAGGACCGAATGGACATCGAAGGATCACGAAGGTTGCATGGCCATGAAAGGAACTTAATTGGAATTTCAGGATTTGTGGGTGAGGGGCAAAATCATCATTTTGCCTCTAAATTCTTAATTTTCTTTAATTCATTTAATTCCAATTTTTCTACAATTTGGTTAAAAATTGGGCACTACCCACGTTTGGATTTAAAATCCATATAAGCACGTGATGCTTACATGTAAATGACCCGATCTTGATCAATTAAAAATTTGGATTTTGCTTGAGTTTTGGGTCACAGTTTAGAGAGAGAGAGAGGATTGAGAAGATTTTATCAGTACCCCTCAGTCATCTAGGTAACTCTCTCTCCTTTCTTCTTTCTCTCTTCTTTATCTTTCTTCTTCCTCTCTCCTTCCTCTCTCTTCTTTCTCTCTCTTCTTTTTCTCTCTTCTTCTTCCTTTTCTCTCCTTGCTTCTTTCCTTTTTCTCTCTGCTTCTTCCCTTTCCCTCTCTTCTTTCCTTTCTCTCTCTTCTTCATTCCTTTCTCTTTTCTCTTCTTTCTTCCCTCTCTTCTTCCCTCCCTCACATCTTCTTTCGCTTTGTTTTTGTTTTCTCTCTCTTTCTGTCACCCTCTTCATAGGGACAGCGACGTGGGCCTACCCATTTTGACGGGCCTCACTACGGTCTCTGTATTATCTGTCTGTCTCTTTCTTCTCACAGGGGAGCGACGTGGGACTACCCTTTTGGTGGGCTTCGATGTAATCTCTGTATTCTCTCTCTTCTCTTTCTCTCTCTCTTTCCTCTCTCTTCTTTTTCTTTCTTCATAGAAGGCAGCTAACCCGCCATCTGTGCGCTCTTCCCATCTTTCCCTCGCTTCCTTCTCTCTTTTTACAAATGGCAGCTAAATCACCGTTTGTGTGTACTCTCTCTTCCTTCTCTCCTTTCACAGACAACTAAGTCTCTCTCTTTCTTCCCTCTTTTCATAGACGGTAGCTAAGCCACCATATGTGTATTCTCTGTCTTCATTCTCTCCTTTCATAGACGACAACTAAGTCGTCATCTGTGTATTCTCTCTCTTCCTTCTTGCCTTTCATAGATGGCAGTTAAGCCGCCATTTGTGTATTCGCTTTCTTCCTTCTCTCATTTCACATATGGCAGTTAAGCCGCCGTCTGTGCATTTTCTCTCTTCCTTCTCTCTTTTCACAGACAGTAGCTAAGTCGCCATCTGTGTACTCTCTCTCTTCCTTCGCTCCTTCCACAGAAGACAGATAAGCCACGGTCTGTGTACTCTCTCTCTTCCTTCCCTCTTTTCATAGATAGCAGCTAAGCCACCGTCAATGTTCTCTCTTTCTCACTTCTTTCTCTTCACAGATGACAGCTAAACCATCGTTTGTACTCTTTCTTTCTCACTTCTCTCTCTTCCTAGACGGTAGCTATGCCGTCACTCTTTTTCACTTCTCCCTCTTCACAGATGGCGCTAAGCCGTCGTCTGTGTTTTCTCTTTCTCTCTTCTCTCTCTTCACAGATGGCAGCTAAGCTGTCATCTATGTTCTCTCTTTCTCTCCTCTCTCTTCATAGACGGTAGTTAAGTCGCCGTCTGTGTCTTTCTTCTTTTTCTCTCTTCTCTTTTTCTCTTCTCTCTTAACTTTCTTGCTCCTTTTATTATTTTCTTCTTTAAAGGATCTGGGTAAAAACCAAACCAGCCTTCTCTCTTTATTTTCTCTTTATTCATTTGTATTATGAAGGACTAGTTGAAAGGCATACTAGCCCTTCATTTCCCTCTTCTTTAAAAAATTTTCTCTTTACTTTCTCTCTGAATGACTAGTTGAAAGACATACTGGCCCTATGTTTCTCGTTTCTATCTCTACTTTCTTCTCTCTCTCTCTCTGAAGAATCAGGTGAAAGCCAAACAGATATTCGTTCCTCCATTCTACTCTTTTCTTTCTATGTCTTTCTATCTCTCCCTCATTTTCTTCATCTCACCCCCTTTTGCTTTCATTTTTCATTAAGAAATAATGTTGTGAATCTCGTGTTAAGAAGACTCCAGAAGGTTGTCCAACTGACAGGTTTCTAATGGTATTGTTCCCTCATTATCCCCTCTAATGTACAGGTGAAGGGAAACGATTTTGAACCGGTCAAAGGCCAGGGGGACATTCCACGTGATCTAAGAGGGCGCTCATACTAGCTAGCCCGAGTGTGTCACAGATCCATGTGAGGTAAGTCTCGCCGCACGACCCAATTCCTCTCTCACCGGTTAGTATTTCTACTCGCGTCCTCCTTACACGGTTCTAGAGAGAGCGATCTTAGGTCCTGGGTCCATCTCAAACCCGAAACCACGCCACCAAGTCATCCCAACCCGGAGGATGAGATCGAGGCACCTAACAACACTCGTCTATGAATAGCCCTTTGGAAAGGTAGGTAACGATGCTCCATGCCTCTCCATTGCATAGCTGTGAGGACAAGAGCAATAGACTTATGCAACCTGAACATGAAGAAAAGAGATACCAAGATCTCCACTAAGATGAAGCTTTCTCTCTCCCCTTACCAAAACACCCTTTTTATCAACCTTCCCAAAGCTAAACTCCTCCTTCTTTCTAAACTTAAAGGCATGAAAATTACACCAGTCACCCATACCTATCAAAAAGCTTGCACGCATCCCAAGGGGAAACTTGATTGGTAGGGATAGCCAAATGCGCCACGCAAGTTTCATTGTCGTTCTTAGGAAGATATAACTCATTCCCTGTGTCATTCTTAGATACCAACGATTTGTCTTTCATAAATAATATCATTCCTTAAATCTTCCTTGTTGCTAGTGGACCCTACCTCATAACTTTGAAAGTCAACATTTTTCAAACAATTCAATTTAGCAAAACCGTTATCCAGATTGACCTCCTTATTCTTTGGGACCCATGTTTTACAAAAATATTTGTAACTAACCCCTTTGTAAGCGGGTTTGCAACCATTTCCTCTGTAGGTATGTTAGTGATCTCGATCTCCCCACACTGCATCTCATTATGCTGATGATAAAAGCAATGTTTATGTGCTTGTACTTCTTATGGAGTGGTGGTTCTTTAGACATGCATATTGCGGTTACGTTGTCCATATTACGGTTACGTTGTTGCAGAAGATTCTTACGCACTCACACCGTTTGAGCTCAAATTCAAGCTGATTAAGAAACTTCGTAATCCATACTGTCTCCTTGGCTGCCATGCAACATGCCACATACTCTTACTTTATGGTGGATGATGCTACCACATCCTGTGTCTTTGACTTCCAAGAAACAACCCCTTCTCCAAGCATAAACACATATCTTGACGTAGATTTCACGTCATCTATATCTCTTCGGTAATTCGCATCGAAATATCCTTGGATAATAATTTCTGATCCTCCCCATATGTGAACGCATAATTTTGAATCCCTTCTCTTAATTGCCCTCTAATGCTTAATCCCAGGATTGCATTAGAACCGACAAATCATGCTCATTGCAAAGGAAAAGTATGTCTTGTTCCTGATATGGGATATATTAAAGACCCTACTACACTTTAGTTAGGTGCCTCAATCTTGCCCTCCGGGTCGGGTTGACCTGGTGGCATGGTTTCGGGTTCGAGATGGACTCGGGACCTAAGATCGCTCTCTTGAGAACCGTGTGAAGAGGGCACGGGCAGGGATACCAACTGATGCGAGAGGAATTAGGGTCGCAAGGAGGGACTCAGCTCTAGTGGATCCGTAACGCGCTCGGGCTAACTCTCGTGAAGGCTCTATTAGATCACAAAGAAAGCCCACTGGCATGTGACCGGTTTGGAATCATCTCCCTTGACTTGTTTTTCTTCTTACCTGCAAAACACACACACACATTAGAGTACAAACAAGTGAGTCTGAAGACCCCACCTTGTCACTGTTGGAAATATGGCCTATCAAGGCCTAAATTTCAGTAGTCTCTCATTCAGTGGGGGCGATTGAGAGATTGAAATCTTGGCGTCTTGAGAAATAGAGCCCATGTTCTTGTACTTCGAGCACACATGAGGCATCGAGAGTTCACGTGTTGAGAAATAAATTCTTCAAGGAGGTGTGAGGGTCACCTCCTAGTCAAGATTTTATAGGTTAGCCTCATGTTTAGCTGCAATTGGTCAGGGCTTGGAGAATCCAAACGAGAAAAATAGAGCCCGAGTACTTATTGAGTATTTGCTCTGTATGGAATGGTCAAGACTTATGGGACATAAGTCCATATCCTGACACAAGACCATTGCATGGCATGTACATTTTCATTTCGTACAAAAAGCCACTCTTTCAAAGGCATTATCCCAGCTGGGTGCTGATCCCTAGGTGGGGGACTAGATTGGCATTTGGTTGCTTGTTTTATAAGGGGTTGTGTTATGGTGTCTTGTTATATATTGTTATATTTTGCTATATAATGTTATAAATTAAGGCCCCCTTTTTATCTCATGTCCTAATTAACTCACACATGGGTCTTTCATGGCATGTGTGAAGTTTAATTAATTAATTTATTTTATATTAAAGAGAAAATGCATTTTTAAATTTGAGTTGAAAAATATCTTCACACACTTGTGTGAAGGGGACATTATCTATAATTTAATTGGTTTGAAATTTTGGATCTACAAAATAATTAGCTTTGATAAAGTAGATTATATCCACATGTGTGAGCTTTACCAATTACTTCTTTGCCCTTTAGCCTTTGTGGTTATCTACTCTAATACAATATTAAAAAAAATTAAGGGTACATTTGTAAGGCCATATTGGATACAATTGGAACAAAAACATGGGCTAAGGACAAAATGGTAAAGTGACATAACTTAGGGTTAGGGTAAGTGATAATGGTGTGAAATCCCATCCCTTCATCCTAGTAGTTGGATGGGGATGGGTGGTTAGGTACATTAGCCTCTCATGTGCCTTTGGATCAGTGCATCAAGGGTGTTGATTGAGTCCAAGGTTACACCCATGTTATTAAAGCACATCATGAGATCTCAAACGCTAACTATCTCAACTCTTGAACCATTTTGGAAAATTGTTGCTCCCCACCTTCTTCTATGGTTTTGTGAGAGAAAATTGAAGAGAGAGAGTTTCGAGTTTCATTAATGGTGATCTTGATGGTGGTCCTCCTTTCTTATGCTTAAGTCCATAGTGTGCATTTATCTAGATAAACTCCATTGAATTTTTTTTTCTCATAAGATCATATTCTTGGAATCTATAGTTTCTGGAGTTTTGAATTTAGAAAAGTTTCATTGATCGTAGAAGGCCCATTTGATCATCTTTTTCATCATACTTATAGTGTGGTCTTTCATAAGTTATAGCCTATATGCATGATAATTCATGCATAGTATCCATTGATTACTTTGCTTCAAATCCATCAAATAATTTAGTCCCAGAGTGTCACTCAATTTTCAGAAATTTTTCATCACGTTTTTACCTATGGGGGTTCATAATCTTTCCATATAAGACGGTTTTGGTGGTCCGAGGGACTACCGTGTGTAGTTTGGCCATAACTCTCTTATTCTTTATCCGATTCGATTCAAACCTTTTGCACTATGTTTTGGATAATAATTCCAGTATTTTGAGATCTTAAGAAGTTATTTAATTGCTTCCCATTTGGATTAGACACTCTTGTGAGATTGAACCACTTTTGTACAATCCGAAGGGACAAAATTAAGTCCTTATAGGGCCCGATTGCATGGCCCCAGCACAAGGGGTTTGAAACATTGATTCCCTATTTTAATTTGACATTCTAATTCTCTGTTTAGAGGATTTTATTCATTACATATTTTTTTAGATTAGTTGCATGATGAAAGTGTAATTCATAAGCTAGTCTTGCTTTATATGTAATTACCCCATAAGGGGATGGTATTTGAGTTTATTTACAGTGGTTATACAAGGCTAGAAATGGTTATAATTTTTATTTAAAGGATTGTAACTTATTCACTTAGCTTGGTTTTTAGCAAGTGGCTTATTGAAGGTGTCCATTTGCCTTGTTTTTTGGCTTGAAAATTTGCTCTAGTCTTTGTATCCACTATTAATTGGAATCAGAGCTAGGCTCATTTACAACATCTTTTAGGGTCTTTAGAGGTATTATAGATTTCCAACTAGGAACCCATGGCGTCTCGTTCGATACTCACCGAATTGCTTAAGGAGGAAAGGTCCAATGGAACCAACTTCTCCGAATGGAGAAGGAAAATTGGTTATGTGTTTCATGAAGGTGGTCTATTGTCATTTTTTACTTCTATACGACCTAATCCACCCACAATCAATACTCTTCAAGTTGTTAAGATGCATATGAGACATGGCATAACAAAAACCAAAGTGTCATGAATATTATTTTTGCAACCATGATTCCTTTGTTAAGGAGTATGAGAATTCCGTATGTGTCAAAGATATTATGGAGAGCATGGAAAAGAAATACGAAACACCGAATGAAACTCAAAGGATCATTAGAATGATGAATCTCATGTGTTACAAAAATGGATGATCACACCAAAGTGGGTGATCATCTAAGAGAGTTCGAGAGTTGTATAAGAGAGAGTGAGAGAGCCGGTTACTCATGTGATGAGGTGACACAAAAGACGATGTTTGTTCTTTCGATCTCACCCTCATGGGAGACCTTTGTGGCCAATTTGATGGCCAAATTTGTGCCTACAACAGTGGAAGAAATTGCATTTTTCATGGAAGGGGAAGAGTAAAGAGGATAACAATGGATGGACTATCTTCCATAGTCCATATGGTAAAATCTCACCAACCTTACTCCTATCTCTGCTTCTCTTCCTAACTCTTCTATGTTGATTACATGTAATGTGCGAGTGAGTGGGAGTGATAATGCTAAGAACAAGAAAGAAAAAGGGAAAACGTAAATGGAAAGGGAAGGGGAAGCAAAAGGAAAAATCCTACTCCCCTTATCCATTTAGCCCTTACCCTCCTAAAGCCCATTCCTACCGACTAAACCATGCTAGCCCCATGCCTTTTAGGCCTAAACCACCACCCACATCCATGATGGTAGGTGGGAGGTTGATTTGGCCCTCAAGCCAAGATTATTCGAAGGTGCAAAATTAGATGCAAAAAATACAGGCATACCTAAAAGTGTTATAGGTATCCTCCTCCTCCACAAAACCCTCATTTTGCTCCTAAGCTCAATACCAGTAAGCCTCCTGCTAATATCCATGGAGGACCAAAGAAAGAGAGAGTATGTGTGGTTCATGAGACTTTGATTACCAATAAGGAGGCAGATGTGTGGGTTCTTAACTCGGGGGACTACTGTCCATGTGACAAATTCTATTAAGGGCTTTAGAAGGTTTTATGATGTCAAACTCGGCACCCATAATCTTTGTGTGGGTGGAAATCAAATAGAAAAGATCTTAGAAAACAGGGACTATGTGTTGGATCTCACTAATGGTGAGACTCTCATGCTTAAGGACACCCTCTATGCACCCGGGATGAGGAAGAATCTCATCTCGGTCTCCAAGATGAGTAAAGCCGGATTTGTACTCTTGTTCAAGGAGGAAAAGGTTTATGTGCATGATGGCTCTATCAATGGTGACCTTGTTTTTGTAGGCCACTTGGTTCAAGGGCTTTAAGAAATTAAAATGAAAAGGAGTTTGCTTACTTGGGTGATGATTTACAAAATTTTACTTTACGGCATTTAAGGTTAGGTAACATTAATCCATCTAGAATGCATGTTATGATGAAAAAATAATTGCTTGATAAAATGAATATCGATTCTCATAACAGATGCGAGGCATGCCTTAAAGGAAAGATGATAAAGAAGTCCCACCAAAAGGTCGAAAGGGTCCATAGTCTTTTAGAACTAATCCACTCGGATGTGTCTGGATCTATGAGTGTGCCTACCATGGGGCACATGAGGTACTTCATAATGTTCATTGATGACCATTCCCGTTTTGGTCACATCTATCTCATGAGAAACAAAAAGTGAAGCCATAACTAAATTCCAACAATATAAAATGGAAGTAGAAAACCAACTAAGTCGCACCATCAAAACCTTTAGATCAGATAGGGGTGGGGATTACACGTCTCAAGCCTTCCAAGATCTTTGTGTCCAATATAGAATTGTCCAACAAACCACCATGCCTTACTCACCCAAAAAAAATGGGGTTGCCGAGAGAAGGAATAGGACCCTAGTTGAGATGGTGCGAAGAATAATGAGACCGTTAATCTTGGACTAGAGTTTTGGGGGGAGGCGATTCTAACCGCCACATATGTCCTTAATTGCACTCCCACCAAATGAATGCAATCAACTCTTTACCAACTCTTCATGGGGCAATCTCCCTCAATAAAGCACCTCAAGGTTTGGGGATGTTCAGCCCATGTTCTCATACCATCCCAAAATAGGTCCAAACTTGATCTTAAAACCATAAATGTGTTTTCATAAGATACCCGTTATGGGCAGGGATTTAGGTTTTATAACCTCTTGAATCGTAATGTGATTGAAAGCCTTGATGTCCATTTCCTTGAATATGAATTCCTTGAGAGAGAATCAACCCAAAAGAGAGTAAGCTTCCATGAGCTTCAGCCTAACAAAGAAATTGAAACCATCCCATTTAGGCGAAGTGAGAGAATAAGGAGACCACCTACCTTTCCTACCTTTTTCTCTTACCTTGGGGAGGATTATGAGAGGATTAGTGAAGAACCCGATGATGAACCTTGTTCTTATCTACATGCTATGTCTTGTTCGCATCCTAAGTTATAGAAGGAAGCCATGCAAGATGAGATAAATTCAATCATAAAGAACCATGTATGGGTGTTAGTCTGATTACCATCTAACCTTAGATTCATTGGATATAAGTGGATATTCAAATAGAAACTTAACTCCGAAGGACGTATTGAAAAATACAAGGCAAGACTTGTAGCAAAAGGTTTTACTAAAAAAGAAAGGGTAGATTATTTTGACACCTATTCACCTATTGCCAAAATGCCTTCAAATAGGATGATCATATTCATAGCAGCCTACCTTGACCTAGAATTGCATCAAATGGATGTGAAAACCGCCTTCTTAAATGGTGACCTAGAAGAGGATATATACATGAACCAACACGAGCATTTTGTTGCAAAAGGAAAGGAAAAGTTCATATACAAACTTAACAAATCACTTTATGGTCTGAAAAAAGCTTCAAGAAGATGGTTCCTCAAGTTCCACCAAACCCTGATTAGATGTGGATTCAAACCAAATGAGGATGACCATTGTGTATACCATAAGATCAGTGGGACTGTCATTACTTTCATTACTTTATATGTGGATGACATTCTAATAGCTAGTAGCACTCTAGATCATATAAGGGACACAAAAGCAATGCTATCAAGTAATTTTGATATGAAAGATATGGGAGAGGCTTCGTATGTGTTAGGCATTCATATTATAAGAGATAGAGCAGCCCACACTATTCAATTATCTCAATCTACATATTGCAAGAAAGTTCTTGAGAGATTTGGTATGAGTGAATCCAAGCTTATAGATACACTTATAGAAAGGAGAGAAAAAATTAAATGTCAATATGAAACCAAACAATGATCTTGAGAGAAATGAGATGGAAATGATCCCGTATCGGAGTGCCATAGGATCACTAATGTATTTAACCATGGGAACTAGACCCGATCTAGCTTTTTCTCAAAGCTTGATTGGTCGATTCCAAAGTGATCCTTGATTTGAACATTGGAAAGCCGTGAAAAGAATCATGAGCTATTTGAAAAGAACATTGATTATAGAGTAACTTATGGCAATGTGAGTAAACTTAAAATTTTGGGATACACAAAATCCGACTATCAAGGAGACCCGAATGACTCGAGATCCACTTTGGGTTATCTGTTTCTTTATGAGGGTGGTGCCATTTCTCGGCTCACCAGAAAGAAAGACACTGTAGCCCTATCTATCATCGAATCCGAGTATATGAATTTAAGTTCCATAACTTTAGAAGCCATTTAGATTAAGAAATTCTTGAATCATCTTAACTTCAACATTCTAAAACATGGAACTATTAGAATCATGTGTGATAATCAAGCTGCAATAGCAATGGCGGTTTAACCAAGGTTCCACAACAAGTCAGAGCACATTAAAGCTTAATATCATAGAGTAAGAGAATAGATAACAGCTGGTGAAGTAGAAGTTGGTTACATTCCATCTGAGGTTATGCATGCAGATCCATTAACTAAAGGCTTCGGGGTAAATGATTTTGTGAGGCACGTGCATGAGATGGGTTTAAGGAGGTTGACAAAAGTTGTTCTTACTTTGTCTATTGGTTGTGAATGATAAATGCATGGATAAGTATGCATGCTTTGATTTATTGTGAACGATAATGATAGAGAGATATACGAATTTAGGCCTCAAAAGGCTAAGTTGGAGAATGTTGGAAATATGGTCTATGAAGGCCTAAATTTCAGTAGTTTCTCATTTAGTGGGAGCGATTAAGAGATTGAAATCTTGGTATCTTGCGAAATAGAGTCCAGATTCTTTTACCCCAAGTATGCATGAAACATCGAGAGTTCACTGTTGGAAGATATTTTTCTTCATCATGGGGCCCCTGCTTAATAAAATCTTAGTAAACAGTGGAAATCCCAACAGTCTCATAATAGCCCCAGAACAGGCAAAGATCTTCATGCGGTCTCTCAGAAGCCTACTGCCAAGTTTTGTCGCATTCCGACATGTCTAAGGTAGTGCAAACTGAGAAACAGTTCCGGCAGAGTCAGCTCTAGCACCTAAAAACGGTCTATAACTAGAGCTACATTTTTGGAATTTCAAATTGATATAAGACCACCACCATTGGATTCGACATGGTTGAAAAACCCCAAGGGTCAAATTTTAGCTCGAACGGGCATTCCAATAAGACGTTATAGGCAAAAGAGTGAAACAAGAGGAGTCGCACGCTATTCCTGTACAGCCACCCTGCAACTCCACACCATTGAAGGGACATTCATGACTAGTGACTTTCGACTCTCACATATCACTCGTCTAAGGTCAGATCAAGCCCAAACTTTGTGAATGCATTCGTCTCATCAAGATGAGTGTTTTGATATGTGGAGCGCGAAGAAAAGCTAGAGAGAAGTTATTGATCTGTGAAGAAAGTGCAGGAAAATCAGCAGCATTATGCCTCTCTCGAGTAGCCAAATCACACTGCTCACGAGCCCGATCGATGTGAGACCAATTCCATCGCGTACGTAAGGTCTCGGGCTATGTTTGACCCGAACTCTGTGCATGATGAACGGCTGGATTCCTCAAAAGGCCGGATCAGCAACTTTTTTCTAGTTTTTCTCTTTGCTCGGGCATCTTCGTGAGGTGCACCGCCTATCGAAACGCTTGTCTCGATGAGTGAATATGCTCATAAAATTTAAGCACGATATGACTTGGAATGAGTGAGATATAGGCCCCGAAACTCACTGCCCGTGATTGTGAAAATACCCACCTTTAATGTTGTGCAGAGTGGCCGCACGGGGATATTATGCGACCTACCCCTTTTCGGTATTTTACTCATAACTTTGTCCTGGAGTGCCCGTTTAAGCCTAAACATCATCCATAGGGGTTTTCGACTGTGCCGGATCCAATGGAAGTGGTCCCATTGCTATTTGACACACAAAAAATGTAGTTCTAGTTACAGAGTTCATTTCAAGGTGCTAGAGGCCTATTTTGTCGAAATTGTTTCTTTGTGTTCACTGCCTTAGATATGTTTCATTGCATTGTAACTTGGGAGGTGGCCTTTTGAAGTTCTTATGAAAATCTTGATCAGTTCTAGGGATTCTGAGACTTTTGAAATTTCCACTGTATGTTGACGCTTTATTGACATGCTTCCTCTTTATTCTATATCAAGGACGAAGGTTCTGAAAAATGTGTTCAAACAGCTTGCCCCACCGAATGTTGTACTTCGATAGAAGTGAGAAGGTGAACATTCGAAAATTTTCTTCGGCTTTATTACTTTTTTCTTCTTAACCATAAGACCACGTGAACACCGAGGAGATTCATGCAATGCTGCAATTAGAATGCTCAGACGTTTGGATGCAATCTACATGTCTATTCGTGGAGACTTTAGGGGGAGAAAAGACATTTTTTTCGGGGATCTTGTCGAAGTCCTCACCCTCACACGGACTATTTGTGATTCTGAAGCTGAGGATTTTGTATGGACCTCTATAGTCAGAATCAGGTCCGTCTGGCACCTTGGTGAAGGGATTTGTTCCCATTTGGTCTGAGTTTCATTTTTTTTTATTGACATCCAAAGAGCCTTTGGTCGGCCTTGTTTGCTGGTACACCATGTTTGCTTTTGACAAGCAGGGTACCTCTATGGTCCCTCTTCTACCGAGTCCAGTCGAGGGTTTTTTGTTGGCCTGTCCCAAAAGTCTAGGCCTGTCAGTGAGGGAGGGATTTTGGTGAGGTGTCACCCTGAAGTCTCTGGCAGGCTCCACCCTGGATTTGTCAGTTTCTTACCTTCGTGGCGTCTTTTGTTTGTTGGAATGACTTTCATATTTGTTTGTTCTGGATGGTTAGCTGAAGGGCCTTTTTCCGGTGTTCGTCTGCGTTGTGCATCAGATATTCCTTGGCGGGTAGGGTACCTCAGTTTATCGAGGTGACCGGCTTTGAGTGTAATCCCTACCCACTATTAGCAATCTCATGTAAAAGGTCCCAAGTCATGACTGACTTAGCCTTCTTGGGGCGTCTCTGGCATCTTGGAGTGCATTTAGTGGCCTCTTGGGAATGATGCTCTTCTTCATGAGACTTGTCTTCTTGGCGAGTCTTCTGTCTTTCGAGTCCTTTTGCAAGTGAACTCAAGCTGTCAGAATCGTTTCCTTGAAGCTCATATTTTTTAGTCCTGATATTGTGACACCAGGGATTTTCTTCTTTTTGAGTGTGGGCTGAAGTCGCCTGTTGAGGCGAGCACTGCATCAACATGTTTATTGGTCCAAGCGTCCTTCGTGGATTCTTACTTGAACTTGGGAAGCAGCGCCTTAGAGACGGTTTTCATCAACTTCCTTTTATTTGAGGTTTTTTTTTTTTACCCATGACCTTTAGGCCATGTCCACCCTTTCTATCTGTTTTTTACTCACAATGCCCTTTCAAGTTTTCATCGTGCCCCTGTTTTTATTTTAGCAGAATTCTTTTACTCATAGTTTCATGACCATGCCCGTCTGTCATTTTAACTCATGGCGTTTCCTTATCTAGGTATACACCGTGCCCTTTTTTTATTTTTTCTTTTCTTATTATGAAGGCATGTTTAGGGTCATGCCTCCAGGATTTGTGCTAAGCAGTTTATCATCATGCGGCCAGGACGTGTACTATGGTTTAAGGTCATACAATTGGACCATAATGGAGATGGATAACAGTTTGTTGAGGCCATGGAGTGAGTATGGTGATGGTTTTAGCTCACTTTGGGGAGAGGGCACGAGATTTCCTGTGAAAGTTGGATGATGTACGAAAGGTGGGTGAAAAATGGTGACCCACTAGCTTACGACGAGTATGGGTGGTGGAATGGTTCACCGTTTTTTGAGCATAGGTGAGACTCACTGGGGAATGATGAAAGATGATGAAATGAATGGATTCACTGGGGAGGTAATGACGGTGGTGCGCGCACAGAATGGGTCGGTTAGGGAAGACGTGTGTGAAAATACACGTAAAAGGTGTGTGTGTTTATGAGGGGCAAGTTTAAGGTCATGCCTCTTAGACCTGTGCAAAGCCGTTTAATGTCATGCGGCCATGACGAGCACTATAGTTTAAGGTCATATAGCTTGGACCGTGGTTCTGCAATTTAAAGTCATACAACTAGAACCATGCAGTTTAATGTCGTGCGGCTAGACCTCTGCTATATTTTACGGTCATATACATTGGACCATGCAGTTTTGGGTCGTGCACCTGAACCAAAGCTGTCCAGTTTAAGGTCATGTAGCCAGGACCAACGCGTGGGTTGCCATGTGCGTGAAACTGCATGGGGAATTAATCTATAGATGGGAATTTGACTCCTTGGGGTTAAAATTGTTAAGGCCAACACGGGGTTCAGATGGGAAGACCGACTTCATTAGTGGTAATGGGAACAGGTGTGGGTCCCTCAGGTGAAAAATCGTACCCCAGTCCTAGATGTAAGGTAGACCCACTAGGGGCTGCAGTAGTAAAAATGATCCTAACTCCACTGGGGATAATGAGCTGCAGTACAATTATGACTCCTACTAGTAATGAGAAGTCATGGCCTGGGTAGAACAACCTAGGTACCACTCCGTTGGGGATCATAAGTCATGGTCAAGGTGAAAATTCATTGGGGATGACAGTAATAAGACACGCACGGCTTTTTGCATGGGGCCTGTGACAATGCACTGTTTAGAACACAATCAACACTAAGCACAACGAACGTTATTTCTTGGACACACAGTCGGCGTTGGGTTGTTGAGAACACTGCAGACGCTGAGGACAGCTCGCGCCGTCTTTTGAATATAGCCGGCACTGAGTCACTGAGAACACAACCGACGTTAGGTAGTTTTGACAACATAGCCGGCGTTGGGTGTGGGTTAATGTTCGGTCTTTGACCCGAGCCCGATCCAGTTTTTGCCTTTGTCGCATGGGATTTCATGGGCGATGTTAATACTTGCCTTGGACCTTGGGTCAGAACCCGACCCGGTCTGGCTCATTGATGTTTGGCCTTCTTCGACGTAACTGGGATTTTAAGTTTGCGAGGGGTATTTGAGGAAAGCATCGGCTATCAAAAGGGGTAAACTCCATTTTCACTGTTTTTCACAGAAGGGTAAAAAGACTTAAGGTGAATTTTGTTTTAGCAGTGAGAAAGAGATTTCCAGCAACGAGCTTCGACAAACATAGGGTGTTCCGAAAAGGGTTGACGGGAGGTTTTCCAGCAAGCAGGGGAGGTTCTGGTCGAGCAAGGAGATGTTTGCGGAAAGGAGGTAAGATTTCATCAGAGTTACAGGAGTTTCTCGGCCAGTACAGGGGTTTTTTCGAGGAACAGGGGAACTCCGAGCATGGTTTTGTGAGTTCTGACGAAGGGAAGAGAGGTAGAAATTACAAAAGAGGGCTGCTCAGGGCTTTCCAATAGTGATTGGTAGTTTTTCGACCGGTGCTTGCGGTTTCCCAGCAACTTGGAGGAAGTCGAAGAGGGTTTCCAGCTCCATAAGGGCATTTTCGACAGGAATCGAAGGGTGCGAGGAAACGACCTGTCATTGAAGGCGGACGGTTGCGGGAAGGCGAACAATTGCCATTGGAATCATCGAGGAGACAAATCGTGCAATCATCTCGGAGACAAAGCATCTTAGGTCAGAAAACGAGGGGTCTCGGGAACCGAGGAAGCACAAAAAAGAAGAGTAACCAGGAGGCGATCAGTCACAGCACAACCGGTGTTGACTTTGAATACAGAGCCAGCGCTGGATTTTTTAAAAGCATAACCAACGCAAACACAGTCGACACAGACCCTCATAAAAGGCAGCCGGTGCTGGGGGATAGAAGCACAGCCAACACTTAGCCTTTAGAAGACACAGCCGACGCTGAGAGTTAGCGACACAGCCGATGCTAGCCTTTGGAGAATACAGCCGATGCTAGCTTCTGATGGTGCTTTACCAGTGCATGGTCGGCGTCATGACGTGCATGGTGTTGCTCGCATGTGGCAGTGAGTCACATGTGGTAATTGTTTCACACGGCGATGAGCCATGTGCGACGATGTTCAAGCACGGCGTTGTCTTGGGTAGGCAGAGGGTGGTGACGAGTAGTAAAGCTTGTCTTATGACGCCCGTTGGAAGCCAAGTCCTCCAAGACAATAGTGAAGTCCATGTTGTTCTATGGAAGGGTTTCCACTATGAACAGGGTATGCTCTCCAGCGTAGGCCAGTTCCTTGCCAAAGAAGTCTGCTTGGTATGTTTGATATACTCGTCAGATACATTGAAGCTGACTCTCCAAGTGGTTTTGCTTCTTCTTCATGATGAGGGTGTTTCTTTGGTGGGTTTGCTTCTTCTTCATGAAGAGAGCATTTATTTAGTGGGTTCTCTCCTTCTTGATGAAGAGAGCATTTCTTTTTGGTCTGTAACCGTCCTCTTATCCTCAGATGCAAGAGCAACACTGTGAGTTTCAGTTTGTAACCATCCTTTTATCCTTTGATGCAAGAGTTTTGTAACTTTCCTAATAATGGGTCTTTTTTATTGTAACTTGTAACTCCTTTTAATGCAATAAAAAGGATTAAGCTTTGCTTGGACTTTCTGACTTGCTTTTTCTTTATCATCCTCTTAACATTTTTACTTCTGTGCATTTAGTCTCTTTTTCTTGAGTATGCATCATGGGTAGTATTTCTTTAAATATCACCCATTGATAGGGGGCATTGCCTCCTCTCCACCCTGATGTGCCAATATGTAGGCTCCATTTGGCTCGACTTTCTTGAGTATAATGGGACCTTCCCACTTGGGTTCAAATTTCCCTTTACACCGACCATGCATAACGATCAGCCTCTTGATGGCCAGAACTAGATCCCCACGGGCAAATGAGCAGATCTTAACTGAGTTGCCAAAAGCCCTCTTCATCCTCCCTTGGTTGAGTTCAAGGTTCTGCTGATCCTCAAACCTTTTTTTGTCGAGTGCATCCCATTCTTGATATCGGAGTTTGACTCTCTCATCTTCAATTAGTCCTTGATGTATAGCGACACACAGTGAAGGGATTTGAATTTCGAGAGGTAAAACTTCTTCACCTCCATACACCAAAGAATAAGGAGTGGAATTAGTAGCATTTCTTGTGGTAGTGCGATAGGCCCACAAGGCTTCGGGAAGCTTCTCGTGCCAGTTCCTCTTGATCTTTGATACAGATTTTCGTTAAATATTACACAGGGTTTTATTGAAAGCCTCATCTAATTTGTTGGCTCGAGGGTGATACATAGTCTAGTACTTCCATTCGAAGCCGAACTGATTAACCAACCGATCATTGTGATGACTCCAAAATTGAGGGCCATCGTCTGAGATAATCGGATCAGGCACCCCAAATCAGTATATAATGTGATGTCAAACGAAGTTGGCCACTATTGTCCGAGGAACTTGCTTAAGGGGAATCACTTCAGCCCATATAGAGAAATAATCTATTACAGCTAGAATTAAGACGTGACCCATTGCCGATGGAGGGTCAATAGGCCCTATAATGTCCATACCCCATTGTGAGAAGGGCCATGACGCCACTGTAGGGTGTAAGGGCTTTGGAGGCTAGTGAACAAAGCTTGAATGGATCTAGCACACCTGGCACTTCTTAGCATAGTTTAAGGAATCAACAATCATCGAAGGCCAATAGTACCCCAACCTGCGTATCCGTTCATAGAGCTTGGGATCAGACTAATGCAATCCACAGATTCCTGAGTGTCCTTCTTCCATGACCTTATTTGCTTCTTGTGCGTCCACACATCTAAGAAGAATGCCATCAAATGACTGCCTGAAGAGAGCCTCTCCTTCAAGGAGGGTATACTTGGTAGACATTCGACGCACACTGTTGCACTCGCCACTGTCCTCCGAAAGTCTACCATGTCTTAGAAAATTAGTGATGGGCTCTCTCCAATCTTCTACCTGTTCAATTTCTGTGCATATTGGGTCGAAGAAATCTAGTTCCTGGCTTTGAACCTTAGCTCCCAGACTCCTTGCCGTTTCGTGTTTCATTTTAATAACTTCTTTAGCTGAAAAAAGTGCTCTGAATGGATAAGGAGGGCACTCGGGGAAGATATTTCTCTCATCATCCGCATCTACCTCGGTTCTTAATTCACACTCTACCACCCAGACAAGTGTGGGCCCTGATGAGGATAATTGAATTGTAGCCCCGAGTTTTGCAAGTGCATCTGCTTATGAGTTTAGTATCCTGGGGATGTGATTCAAGGATACGTCCTCAAACTGGGCCATATGCTATTTTGCAGTATCGTGATAGGGCTTGAGAATGTCCTTTCTTATGTCATATATTCCTTTGAGTTGTCTAATAAGCAACTCAGACTCCAAAGATCTCTAGGTGCTCCAAGTCTAGATCGAAGGCTATCTCCAACCGAATTATAAGGGCCTGATATTCTGCTTCGTTATGAGAACTGGCCTCTATGAGAGAGAAAGAAAGTGGCAATACTCCTCCTTTCGGGGTTAGGAATACCACTTCAGTGCCTCCACAGTCTGATTGGAAGGCTCCATTAAAGTACAATGCCCACACATGAGGAAGCTCTGTACATAATACTTCTTCATTAGGGAGATCACTTGATAAAGGAGATTCAACCGGTATGGGGTGTGCTGCAAGAAAATCGGCTAGGGCTTGGCCCTTGATGGCCTTTTGTGGTACATACGTAATGTCGAATTCCATCAACAATAATGCCCACTTAGCAAGGTGTCTTGACAAGCATGGGCGTGTCATGAGAAATTTAACAGGATCTGCTTTTGATATGAGTTTCACTTCATGACCAAGCAAGTGGTGATGAAGTTTTTATACTACAAATATTAGGGCCAAGCGCATCTTCTCTATAGGGGGATAATTCTTCTCAACCCTTTGCAACCTACGGCTGAGATAATACAGTGCCGTTTCTTTTCCCTCGTCATTGTTTTGTGCCAACAATGCCCCGAGTGACTCATACAGAGTGGTCACATATAGGATGAGAGGTTTCCCCAATACTGGTGTAGAGAGCACTGGATGGTTGAGTAAATATAGCGTGATGTCATCAAGGGCTGCCTGACATGCTTCATCCCAAATGAATGGAGTATCCTTCTTTAACAGGTGTGTAAAGGGTTTACAATGACCTGAGAGATTTGAGATGAACCTGCGGATATGAGCCAGCTGCCCTTGAAGAGAGCGTAGCTCCCACAATGTGGTTGGCGACGGCATTTCTTGGATTGCCTTGATCTTGACTAGCTCAACTTCAAGCCCTTGGTGTTTAAAAATGAACCATGAACTTTCCCGAACGCACGCCAAAAACGCATTTCAATGGGTTCATTTTAAGCTGATGAAGGCGTAGTCGCTCGAATACCTTTTCAATATCTCTCATGTGAGCATCCTTCTCTTTGGATTTTACCACCAAGTCATCTACGTAACACTCCACTTCTTTGTGCATCATATCTCTGAAGATGGTCGTCGTTGCTCTCTGATATGTGGCACCAGCGTTCTTTAATCCAAAAGGCATCATTGTGTAATAAAAGACCCCTTTTGGAGTTAAGAACGCAATGGCTTCCTCATCTTTGGGTGCCATTCGTATCTGATTATACCTAGAGTACTCGTCCATGAAGGAAAAGATTTGACAGTGAGCCGTAGAATCGATGAGCGTTTCGGTGATTCACAGCGGGAAGTCATCCTTGGGACAGGCTGTATTCAAGTCACGGAAGTCAATGCAAACCTAATCTGGCCATTCTTCTTCTTGACTGGAACAACATTTGCTAGCCATTTCAGGTACTTGGCTTCGTGAATGAATCCTGCTTGTTTGAGTTTGGTCACCTCGACATCTATCTGTATTAGGTCAGGCCTAAACCTTCTTGATTTCTGTTTAACAGGTTTGACAGTTGGATAGATGCCAAGATGATGAACGGTGACCTGAGGGTCCAAACTAGGCATCTCATGATAATGCCAGGCAAAGATGTCTCGGTTTGCTCGCAAGAAAGTAGTGATATCTCCTTTCTCTTCTGGAGACATATTTGCTTAAATGACAGTGGGCCTGGGGTCGACTTCGTCACCAAAATTTATTTCCGTGAGCTTGTCAGTTGGGGCTTGACAGCCTTCTTCCCATTCTTCCGGGGCCTCTTACAACTCCTCATCATCAGCTGATGTGGTCTTCTTATTAATCTCAAGTGCAGACATCGACAATCCTAACATCTTTGCTTCAAAGAGGTTTCTAGGGTGCTATGATTTCTGCACCTTTGTTGAACCAAGGGACAAAAGGGTGAACGTCCAACGTGAACCACTTATCAAGCCATTAGGGTTCGATTTGGAAGTCAAAGGGAAGTTGAGATTCGACGATTGTGGGGCAAGGAGCATCCTTTTACAAATCATATGATCTTTACATGGGTATTGGTAGCATTTGCCCCACGCTGGCTAGTACTTCATAGACTTGTACCATATGGCAAGATTCCTAAGAATAGAAGCTTTGCCCTCTCGATTATCTCAATCTCTATTCAAATTCGATCTCAGGGGGCCACTGGGGTTTCTTTGGCTTCGACTTTTTTTGCTTCTTTGAAGAAGGGAGCTCTGCTTTAGCTTGAGCTGTCAGGGCGTCAGCAAATGTTAA
Organism: Amborella trichopoda; assembly: GCF_054954075.1. Taxonomy (NCBI): domain Eukaryota; kingdom Viridiplantae; phylum Streptophyta; class Magnoliopsida; order Amborellales; family Amborellaceae; genus Amborella; species Amborella trichopoda. The sequence goes on along the minus strand of NC_142347.1, from coordinate 20,254,671 downwards.
GAATCCAGTTGCCTAAGCCAGGGCGTTTTTCAACTGCTTATGTTGCGTCTTGCTTATGTTGATTCCTTCGAGTTCTCTGTTGAGAGCCTCGAAGTCTGGACATTTAAATGTTGCACCTGCAGGATACATTTGAGAAGAAGCATGAGAATCAGAAGAGGAAGAAGAAGAAGGAAGGTGGGGCACATTTAAGGTCGTTCCCCTCATCGTACCGATTTGGGCAGCTTTTTACGTCATCACTAGGGTTGGACGTGTACAGGGATCTTTTAGATCTTTCCCCTGCTTAGACCATTGGGGGGTGCTTCTAACATCGTCATCCTCATTAGACATGATCTGAGGAGAAGATGACTCAGAGACGTCCTCTTGATGGGATGGGGAAGGAAGGAGGATCGTGCCAGGGATAAAGCTCAGTAAAGTTGACAGTGGGGGAAGGGGCCTGAGAAATTCCTGCTCGACTGACATTTGAGCCATCTTGTTTCTCTGGCAAGCAGCCCTTGGTGCCCGTCTCCTTCTGGTTTTATGTAGTGCTCATGATTCGTCTCGCTCAGCTTGCAAACACCATAGCTTGGCGAACTGGTTCTCGTCTTAAAGACTTGAGTCTACTTCACCCATGGTGAACTATCCATGGCTAGGAAGTTGAGGTTTTAGTAGGACCTGAATCATTATAATGAAGGTCTTGTGTCAGGAGGCCCTCTTACACCAGTGGAGTAATAGTTGAGGATCACTTACTGGAACATTGCAAGAATCCTGACATTCCTGTATTTTCTTTGTGATATATCATGGAAATTGGTACATTCCCATAAGTAGTGCCCCCATATCTGGTGATACGGGCACCAACGGCCCTCAGTTCCCTGGGCAAGGCGTAGGGGCTGCCTTGCCTATTTCGGTGTGATAAGACCTTCTTGAAGCATTATAACGAAAAAGGCGTGAAGGAGACCAAGGGCTTCGTCTTCCTCTTGGATCGTAACTGTTTAGGAGGCTTCTGCTGCCCAGAATGACTTTTTTAGTTCTTCAAGTTTGATCTGACCCTTCTGAATCAGAAACTTGATAATGACTTTCAGCGTGAAGCAGTCATCTGTGGGGTGGCTGACCCTTCAATGGTAAGCACAGTAATTTTCCGAGGTATCGAGTCCAACTTGATCAGGGATCTTTGCCTCCTGAAGCTCGATCATGTTCTATTTCAATAATAATTGGAATAGCATAGGGATCCATTCCTTTTCAAAGGGGTAGACCTTGTTCCTATGCCTGGTCTAATAGTCATCCCGATTAAGATTCGCATGTGGGGCTACTCGGTTGTGTCACTATTGTTGCTTGCCTACCTGAGGCATTGTCATTATTGTGCTCACGCCCTTTGAGAGGTCCAAAGTATAGGAGAGAGCCTTCTTTGAATCAATGACCGTGACAACTGCACTGATCACTCCTTTTTGTTGGTTGCCCCGGGTGTTAGTCAGAGAGCTACCATTGCCCCGATTGTTTCCCGAGCTTGCAGATAGTTGTCGCGACCCACCATGGTGGCGTGATAGGCTTTCTATGCGGATCGATTTAGAGATCAACTCTAACATGGAAGTTGGATTGGGGGCCTCGACATGTAGAGCAATTTCGGGTCGCATGTTCCATACACAAGTTTGAACTGCTTCCTTCTCAGGCATGGGATTGAGATGGCGAGCAGCTAATTTGCTCTATCTTGATATGAACTGGTCCACGGGTTCATCAGGGTCTAGGGTTAGGGTGAGAAGCTCAATGGTTTGAACCTCTCTCTCGACCTTGTAGAAGCGCTAATGGAAGAGTTTCTCTATTTCCCCCCAAGTATGCTTCAAACCTCCAACGTCCACCCACCTTTAGCATAGATGTCAATACTCTTCACTCTACAATTATGAAATTAAGATAAAATGAGCTAAAAGCCCAGTAAGCGGATCCACACCAATGCATCCCAACTAACATAATCGTGATAACAAAATGCAATGCAAATAAAATCACCAGGTATCAAGTGAATCCTCCAATATACTTCTCATCATTCTAACATTTATATGATAAAAGCAGTTTAATATATAATGCATAATTCACAATCATCTTACTTAAAGTAGAATAGTAAGGAGAACAGATCACAGTCATAAAATTCGTAAGGCCCTACTCTTGAAGTAGAAGTTTTATTGCTCAGGTTAAGCCAATCTTTCTGCTTATAACCTCTACCCTCGTTTAGGAGGGAGGACAATGACAAGTGGGTGTCCCACTTCGTAATGCCCTCACACACACACACACATATCTCCAGAGCGCTTTGGAGTTTTCGATAGGCAGTGGCCTTACAAGACACGACCCTCTCCTTATGCCCTTATGGCGAGAGGGTGTTACACTACCATTGGGTGACCTAATGCGTAGTGCCCATAAAAATATGGGGGGCACGACCCTCCCAATTATTTATATCCTGACTCCCATCTTATCATGGGGAGACAAGGAAAGATCACAACTGCCGGCACCATCATACACAGAGTAGGTACCCTTCTCATCAGGCAGCTGCCAATACCATCATTCACATAGTAGGTGCTCATTCACACAACACATAAGCAGCACGGTACCAACATTCACACAGTAGGTACCCCTTTCTCATATCACACAAGCAACATGATACCATCATTCACACAATAGGTATCTCTTCACATATCGCATGAGCATCATGATACCATCATTCACACAGTATGTACTCCTTTCTCATATCGTATAAGCAGCGTGATACCATCATTCACACAGTAGGTATCTATTCATATATCGCATGAGCAGCATGATACCATCATTCACACAGTAGGGATCTATTCACATATCTCATGAGCAGCAAGAAACCATCATTCACATAGTAGGTATCTATTCACCTATTGCATGAGCAACATAGTATCACATTATGACGATATCAATATTTCATCACGATAGTAGCAATATCAAATTAGATAGTGGCATATCACATTTAAGCAATCTCATGATGACATTACCATAATAATAATGACATTATTCCAGTTAAGCCTTACAACTCGATTTCTTGCCATCAAGAGTGATGATATACGCTCACTATTAGGGTTGTAACATTTAGTTCGTTTAAAGTTTGAAGATAATTCCAAAACCAATTTTGTACTAAACACACTTATCCTTCAAATGGGATTGGTTCAAAGACAATTGGACCCCGTTTGGCCTCTTAAAGGTTCAAAGAGGTAAGGGTTTACTAGCTGCACCCTACGGTGCACAGGGGGCAGCGGCCTACCCTGTTTCATATCACTATAACCACCAAACCGTGAAGCAACTTGCGACGGTTTCAAAACAAAAGTTTGAGCTAAGACGTACATCTTTCTAGGGATAAAACAGTCAAGACCATACACAAGCAAAGTGCTCAGATGGAAATGGTAACTTGACGAAGTATGGCTAACAGAAGCGAACTTCACTGGGGATTGGGGGGGCAACTGTGACTCCCTGGTGAAAGATGAAACTTTATGGAGAATTGACTTTTGAGAGGTAAACGGACCCCTGGGGATAAGGTAGCTTAGTGTGAAGCTAACCCACTGGGGATTGGACAACTAAGAATTACCCTAACTTCACTGGGGATGATGGGCCACAGTATGGGTGTGAATCCTAGTGGGGGATGAGGGACAGCTCCTAACTTCATTGGGGGAGTCATAGTTTAGGTGCAACAGCATGAGTGTAAGTCCACTAGAGATGACATGTCCTATATTGGGTACACAACTCCACTAGGGATAGTGGTAGGGCATACACTGCTTGAAAATATTGCCGGCACCATGTGTAGCATTGATGGTTTTTTAAGAATATTCAACCAGCATTGGGTTTTCACAACACAACCGGCGCTGTTCAGCTGTCATTGTGAATGACCCGTGGTATTATCTGAAGGCTACAGACACTGAGTTAACCGGTGCTGGGGTAATTTTGGAGACACACCCGACGCTAAGAAAATCGACACAAGGGTCGTATTTGGTAACACACATGGTGCTAAGTCAATGAGTGCGAGGGTCGTATTTGGAACCACACTCGACACTAAGTCAACTGGGCCTAGGGTTGTTTGGAGACACACCTCGAGCTAAGTGAACCGACGCTAAGGTTGTATTTGGAAACACACCAGGTGCTAGGTCAACCGGAGCTAAGGTTGTATTTGGATACACACCCAACACTAAGTCAGCCGAAGCTAGGGTTTTTTGGAGGCACATCCGACGCTAAGTCAACCTGTGCTAAGGTTGTATTTGGAAACACACCCGACACTAAGTCAACTGGTGCTAGGGTCATTTATGGAAACACACCCGGTGCTAAGTCAATCAGCGATAGGGTTGTATTTGGAAACGCACCCGGTGCTAAGTGAACCAGCGCTAGGGTCGTATTTGGAAACACACCTAGGGCTAAGTTAACCGGTGCTAGGGATGTCTAGAGATACACTGAGCGCTAAGTCAATCGGTGCTAGGGTAATTTGGAATTCACTCGGCGCTACATCAACCGGCGCTGGGGATGGATTGATGAGAGTTACCTCCGGCCTTGTGTCGAAGCCCGACCTGGCTCATTGTTGCTTGGCTTCCCTTGGATGCAACTGATATTTTGAGTTTATGAAGGGCTTTTGAGGGCATCGTAGTCTATATAAGGGGGTAAAATCTCGTTTTCTATCATTTTTCACCAAGGGTAAAAGCTTTCAGCAACATTTTTCTTCAACAGTGACGAGAGGGTGTGCCCGGTTGAAGTTTCGACGAGCAATGGGACCTCTACAATAGTCTCTTCAAGGAAAAACCTTCAGCAGACAGCAGGATTTCGGCGAAGGTTTTGTAGAGAAGACCATTCGACACACAAGCTTCCCCAAGGATTCGGTGAGTTTGCAAACAAAGCGATGGGGAAAGGAGAGCTTTTCGGGAAGCAGAGGAGTCTCCAGCTGTCGTTTTTCTTTCTGGAAGAGGCGGGAAACACATCAATGAGTATTTCCTCACTTCTTGAGAGCTTTCTTGGGATTTTTAAGGGGTTTCCCGACGGTTGTGAAAGTTTTTCGGCACTGCTCGTGGTGTTGCAAAAGTTTCCCGATGAGGTTTTGGTGAAGTCCAGGCCAAAAGATGTAGGCGGGAAAGTTTTCCTGTGAGTTTCCAACTGTGTGGGAGTAATTCCAATGGAAATTGAACCATCACATGAGGTGGGGTGTACAGTTGCCGGCGGCGTACCATCGCGAGGAAGGCATACAGTTGCTGGAGGTGAACCATCATCCTTGGAAAGTGTGTGACTATTAAGGAGGTATGAAAACTTAAGTTTTGAAAAACGAGGAGTCTCGAGAGGTGAACAGTCGCAACGGAGCCGACGTTAACAGAAGTGCAACTGGCGCTGAGGCAACCGGCGCTGATGGTTTGGAGTTTCGAGCCAACTGGCGCTGAACCTCAAGACAGGCAACCGGTGCTAAGTGCAAGGAGCACAATCGACGCTGGTCTTTGGAGAGCACAACCGACACTGACTTCAGTCGGCACTCGTTCGCACATGTGTCTTATCACTATGCGAAGAGAGGTGTTCGCATCATATGCAGGGTTCACGGCGCTCGACGATGAGCTACGTACGGTGACGTTCATGGGTTGGCAAAAAGTGGCGAAGGATGGGTTGTGGCTTGTGGTACCTGTTGGAAGCCAAATCCACCACGATAATAGTGAGGTCCATGTTGTTCTATGGAAGGGCATCCACTGTAACAGGGCATGCTTTCCTTCATAGGCCAGCTCCTTGCCTGGGCAGCCCCTCTTGTATGTTTGATATACACGTTGAATGGATCCTACGTCGTATGTTTGACATACATGTCAGATGAGGTATCTGGCTTGTATGTTTGACATACGCGTCGGATGGACTGAGGCTAACTTCTTGGAGTGGCTCTACTTTGTCTTCTGGCCTGTAACCATCCTCTTACTCGTCAGATGAATTAAGTTAATTCTCCAAGTGGTTCGGCTTCTTCTTCATGCGGAGGTCCTTCCTTTCGTGGGTTTGCTTCTTCCTCATGGGATAGACATTTGTTTTGGCCTGTAACCATCTTCTTACTCTCAGATGCAAGAGCAAAAGCACAAGTTTTGGTTTGTTACTGTCCTCTTATCCTCAGATGCAAGCGACTTGTCACCTCCCTATCAATGGGTTTTTGTAACTGGTAACTTATTTTTATTGTAATAAAAAGTTAGCCTTTTGTTTGGACTATCTTGCTTGTTTTCACATTGAGTCCCACACATCATGCATAGTACTTCTTTAGGTATCACCCATTGACAGGGGGCATTGCCTTTTCTCCATCAGGATGTGCCAATATGTAGGCTCCGTTAGACGAGACCTTTTTGACTGTAAAGGGACCTTCCCACTTAGGCTCAAACTTCCCTTTGCACCGGCCATGCATGACAATAGGCCTCCTGACAGCTAACACTTGATCACCACGGGCGAATGAGAGGATCTTGACAGACTTGTCCAGAGCCCTCTTCATTCTCCCTTGGTTGAGTTCAAGGTTCTGCTGAGCTTCTAGCCTCTTTTCGTCGAGTGCATCCAATTCTTGATACCGGAGCTCGACTCTCTCATCTTTGGTTATTCCTTAGTGAATAACGACTCACAATGAACGGATTTGTTTTTCAAGAAGTAAAACTGCTTCACCCCCATAGACCAGAGAATGAGGAGTGGAATTAGTAGCATTTCATGTAGTAGTACGATAAGCCCACAGTGCTTCAGGAAGCTTCTCATGCCAGTTCTTCCTTGTTTTCGATACTGACTTTCTTATAACATTGTATAGAGTCTTATTGAAAGCCTCAACTAATTCATTCACCCTAGGGTGGTACATAGTTGAGTACTTCCACTCGAATCTGAATTGGTTTAACTAAGTGATCGATGTGATGACTCCTAATTGAGGACCATTGTGAAATATAATCTGGTCAGGCACTCCGAATCAGTATATGATATGATGTCGAATGAAGTAGGCCATTGTTGACCCAAGAACCTACTTAAGGGGGATGCTTCAGCCCACTTAGAGAAATAACTTGTTGCAGCTAGGATAAAAACATGGCCCATTGCGGAAGGGGGGTCAATAGGCCCTACGATGTCCATACCCCATTGTGAGAAGGGCCATGATGCAACCGTCGGGTGTAAGGGCTCTGTAGGCTAGTGAACCAGGCTGGAGTGTATTTAGCATACTTGACACTTTTTAGCATAACTTAAGGAATCAACTATCAAGGAAGGCGAATATTATCCCAACCTACGTATTCGTTCGTAGAGTTCAGTACCCAACTGGTGTAGTCTACAGATGCCTAAGTGGACTTCTTCTAGCATTTTATTTGCTCCTTGAATGTTGACGCATCTAAGAAGAATGCTGTCAAACGACTGTCTGAAGAGAGCATCTCTCTCAAGGAGGGTATACTTGGTAGACATTCGTCATATGCTGTTGCATTCGGTATGATCTTTTGGGACCTTGCCATGTTTTAGGAAACTCGTGTTGGGCTCTCTCCAATCTTCTACCTGCTCAATTTCTGCACACATTGGGTCAAAGAATTCTGGTCCTTGATTTTGACCCTTAGCTTCTTGACTATGTACTATTGCTTGTACAATTTTGATTACTTCTTTGGCCGATAGAAGTGCTCCGAATGGATAAGGGGGACACTCGGGGAAGATAGTTCTCTCGTCATCTGCATCGATCTCGGTTCTTAGTTCGATGTGTCTCTATTCTGCCACCTAAACAAGCGTTAGCCTCCTTGGGATATGACTCAAGGAGGCTAAATTAACCAAAAATTTAGCCTCCTGGGGATATGACTCAAGGATAAGCCTTCAAATTGGGCAATAAACGATTTTGCAGTATCGTGATAAGGCTTGAGAGTGTCTTTTCTCACATCATAGATCCCTTTGAGTTGCTCGATAACCAACTCAGAGTCACCATAGATCTTAAGCTACTCCAAGTTGAGATTGAAGGCTATCTCGAGTCCGATTATAAGGGCCTGATATTCTGCCTCATTATGAGAGTCGGTTTGAGCAAGAGAGAACAAAAGTGGCAATATTCCTCCTCTCGGAGTCAGGAATTCTACTCCAACACCTCCTCGATCTGATTGGAAGGCTCCATCGAAGTATAATTTCCACATAAGAAAAAGATCAACACAGAATACTTCTTCATCGAGGAGGTCACTTGATAAAGGAGTTTCTGATGGTACAGGGTGTGCCCCGAGAAAGTCAGTCAAGGCTTGATCCTTGATGGCCTTCTATGGGACATACATGATATCAAACTCCATCGCAATAATGCCCACTTGGCAATGTGTCCCAACAAGCATGGGCGTGTCATGAGAAACTTTACAGGATCAACTTTTGATATAAATTTTACTTCATGACCAAGCAAGTAATGGCAGAGTTTCTGTACTACGAAAATCAAGACTAGACACATCTTTTCTATCAGGGGATAATTCTTCTCAGCCCCCTGCATCCTGCAGCAGAGGTAATATAACTTAGTCTCTTTCCCCTCTTTAATGTTTTGTGCCAACAATGCTCAAAGTGACTCTTCTAAAGCAGTCACATATAGAATGAAGGGCTATCCCAATACTGGTGTAGAGAGTACTGGAGGGTTGAGTAAATAATGCTTGATGTCGTCAAGGGCTGCCTAACATGTTTCATCCTAGATGAATGGTGTATCTTTCTTTAGTAGGTGTGTAAAGGGTTTACAATGACCTGAGAGGTTTGAGATGAACCTGCGAATGTATGTCAGTGGACCTTGGAGGGAGTGCAATTCTCGAAGTGAAGTCGGTGGTGGCATTTCTTGGATGTCCTTGATCTTAACAGGCCCAACATCAAGCCCTCGATGTCTAACGATGAACTCTAAGAGTTTTCCCGAACGCACTCCAAAAGTGCATTTTAACGGGTCCATTTTTACTAGATGGAGACGCAAGCATTTGAACACCTTTTCGAGATATCTCATATGAGCATCCTTCTCTTCTGATTTTACCACCAAGTCATCCACATAACACTCCACCTCTTTGTGCATCATGTCTCGACAAATGGTTGTCATTGCTCTCTGGTATGTGGTGCCGGCATTCTTTTATCCAAAAAGCATCATTCTGTAACAGAAGACCCCTTCAGAGTTAAGAATGTTGTGGCCTCTTCATCTTCAGGCACCATCCTTATCTGATAATACCCGGAGTATCCATCCATGAAGGAAAAGATTTGACAATGTGCTGTGGAGTCGATAAGAATCTCGATGAATAGCAACTAGAAGTCATCCTTGGGACAAGCTGTATTCAAATCGTAAAAGTCAATACAGACCCTGATTTGACCATTCTTCTTCTTGATCGGAATGACATTTGCTAGCCATTTTGGGTACTTGACTTCACAGATGAAACCTAGTTGTCTAAGTTTGGTTTCCTCGGCATCTATCTCCATTTCAAGATTAGGCTTGAATCTTCTTAATTTCTGTTTGATAGGTTTGACAGTTGGATCAATGCCGAGACGGTGAACGACGACTTAACAGTCTAAACGGGGCATCTCATGGTAATGTCAAGCAAAGACGTCCCAGTTCTTTTTTAAGAAGACAATGAACTCCTCTTTCTCATCTATAGACATTCTCGCTGAAATGAAGGTAGGTCTAGGGCCCGCTTCATCTTCAAGATTTATTTTTTCAAGCTCATCAGCTGTGGCCTGACCACCTTCTTCTAATTCTTATGGAGCCTCTTGCAACTCTTCGTCGTTGTTTTCAGGGATATTTCGATTGACCTCAAATGTAAAGACCCATGATCCTGACATCTCAGCCTCCGAAAGAGGCCCAGAGGGGATTATAATTTTTGCGTCTTTCCTATTTTGAGGAAGGGAAGGGTCTTCCATAAACAGCGGTTGTTTCTTGGACTGCCGGAGTTCGTCTTGGAGATCGCAAGGAATTTGGGATTTAATGATTGCAGTGCAAGAAGTATGCCGATGCGAATCACTAGGCTTTTGAGCAACTATATGTAGTGTTTGGTCCATAAGGGTTGGTGCTTTCATGTGGCAAGTTTCCTGAGAGTAGAAACTTTGCCTCCTTGACTCTCTAAATCTCTGCTCAAAGTCAGTATCAAGTGGCCACTGGTTCTTTGGCTTCGATTTCTTGCGCTTCTTTGATGAAGGTGGCTCTGCCTTAGCTTTAGCTGCTAGGGCATCGGCAGCTGTTAAGAATCCTGATGCCTGTGCTAGGATCTTTCTCAATTGCTTCGACTGCCTCCTTCTTATATTGATTCCTTCGAATTCTCGGTCGAGAGCCTTGAACTCTGGCCATTTCAAGGTCGTACCTGATGAAGACATAAGAAAAAAAGAATGAGTAGCAGGAGAGGAAGATGTAGAAGGGGTAAAAAGTGGGGGAATTTTAAGGTCATTCCCTCATCAAACCGATCTGGGCAGTGTTTTACGTCATCACCAGAATTGGACGGGTGCAGGGGGTCCTTTACGTCTTTCCCTTGCTTGGACCACTAGAGAGTGCTTTTAATGTCGTCACCCTCATCGAATATTTGCTGAGTGGAAGATGGCAGAGGGATGTCTCCTTGGCTGGATGAAGAAGGAAAAAGGATCACGTCGGAGATGAAGTTCAGCAAAGTTGGCAATGGAGAAAGGGGCCTGAAAAATTCTTGTGCGACTGTGGGTTGAGCGGTCATGTTTCTTCGGCGAGCAGCCCTTCGTGCCCATCTTTTTCTAGCTTTTTGAAGTGCTATTTGATTTGGCTTACTGGGTTCGTGATTAGCGTTGGCTTGGAGAACCGCTTCTCGCCTCAAAGACTTGAGTATGCTTCGGCCATGGTAGATCATCAATGGCTAGGAAATCGAGGGTTCTGCAGAGTCTGAGTCCTTGATCGGAAGCTCTTGCCTTGTGAGATCTTCTTGCCCCAATGAGGAAGTGATTTGGGGATCACTTACGGGGAGGTTATAAAATTCTTGACACTCTTGCATCTTCTTTGCGAATATGATAAGGAAAGCTGTGCATTCTGACAAGTAATGACCTCTTATCAGATGATATTGACGCCAACGATCATCAGTCCCCAAAACAAGGCGAAGGGGTTGTCTTGCCTACTTTTGTGCGAATATGCCTTCCTGAAGCTTTATAATGACGAGGGTGTAAAGGATACCCAGCATTTCGTCCTCCTCTTGAATGGTTACGACATGGGAGGCCTCAGCTACTCTGAAGGCCTTCTTTAAATCTTCAAGCTTTTCTAACCTTTTAGAATCAGGGCTTCAATGATATCCTTCAGCGTGCAGCAATCATTTGTGGGATGATTGATCCTCCGATGGTAGGCACAATAATTTGCCTGAGTGTCAAGGCTAGATTGCTTAGGGAACTTGGTTTTCAGAAGTTGGATCATATTCTGCTCCAATAATAACTGGAACAACGAAGGGACCCATTCCTTCATGAAGGGATAGACCTTATTCCTATGCCTGGTGAAATAATCACTCCTGTCTGGAGGTACCCGATTGTACAACTGTTGCTGTTTGCCAGCCTGGGGTGTTATCTTTGTCGTGCTTAACTCTTTAGAAAAGTTCAAAGTTTGGGAGGGAGCCTTCTTTTAATCAGTGACCATAATAGCTGCACTAATTACCACTTTCTGTTGGCTACTCCATGTGTTTTTCTGAGAGCCACCATTGCCCCTGTTGTTCACTGAACTTGTAGATGGTTGTCGTGCCCCACCATGATGGCGTGACAAACTTTCTATGTGAACTGATTTAGAGATCAAGTCTAACATGGAGGTCGGATTAGAGGCCTCGACATGTAGAGTGATTTCAGGTCACATGTTCCGCACCCAAGTTTGGACAGCCTCCTTCTAGGGCATAGGATTAGGATGGTGGGAAGCCAAGTTTCTCCATCTTGATATGAATTGATCTACGAGGTCATCAGGGTTTTGAGTCAAGGTGAGAAGCTTGATGGTTTGAACTTCTCTCTTGACCTCATAGAAGCGTTGATAGAACAGCTTCTCCATCTCCTCCCATGTACGCATCGAGTTTGGAGGAATTTGGGCATACCACTGGAATCTTGGGCCATCAAGGGTCTTAAAAAATTAGTGGAATATGCCCCATGAAAGGGAGCAATATGCTGGTTTGGGGAGGTGGTTCCACTGAATAGAGGAAACTTTCCTTTCTTATAATTTGAGGGGAACGGAACCTAATCAATATAGGAAGGATATGGTCTTTGATAAGGTGTCGCACCCTGTATGCCCAGAATTTGTCGGTTCTTTAGGCTATGGGTGATCATAGCATCAATATCTGACTGAGAAACTGGATGAGGGATAGAATTGTCCTGTGTGGTAAACAGAGGAGGTTGCTGTTGAGGTACACCATCAGAGTGATGGGAATTGACCTCATGGTTAGCCGACTGGCATGCCACATCAATACGATCGATCTATTCCATCATTGCGTGCACCATATCCTCGAACTTGTTCATGCGATCCTCCAACGCATTGTTGGGCTCTTACGACCATTACGTTGACCGTTTCATTATAAGGGTCGACGTTAGTGGCAACAGAGGGTTTGTGAGCTTGACGGGTTGTATGTGGTAGGTCGTTCATTAAGGGGTCAGCATGCCTTAACTGAACTCGACTTTTGTACTGTAGATCACGTTTGGACCGGTTCTCGATGGTCTTGGGACCGTGGCTGAGGAGCAGTTCACGACGGTCATGGGATCGTGGCTGAGGAGTGGCTGGGTCTTTTTCTGCGACAGTAACCACAATACAGGGCTCATTGAGCTCTTCTTCAGGCTTCATCGGCTGAAGGGGGTAGAAGGGATTCAGGTGAAGAGGGTCATCAAAATTAGCTGTTTTGGCTGCCTTGGTCACCTCCCTAGTCAAAATTCATAGACCTCTAATGCATTTAACCTTGAGGTTTTGATGGACCTCGCGTCAAAACTGTGATCTAGGTTGTGACTGGTCAACTCTTCTCGCACAGGAGAGAGCTGTCTCCATCAGGTGTGGCAATGGATGAGGGCCAGGAACTGGAATCTTCTTGAGCCCGGGAGGATGGAGGACTCGATCTTCCCTGAGGTCCATGCCTTGAGCTCTCTTATGAGCTCCAGAGACATGATGAAATTGTTGAGGCTGCTTCTGGATGGTACTCTTGAGGAAAACCTTCGAGTACTAAGGTTGAAGGTGCTTGCTTGATGAAGGAGGAGCAGGCAGGAGAAGGGTCGACTCATGAGGAGGCCTGAGTTGGGGACGAGGGGACGTCTGAGATGGCGATGCGTGTGCATCTCTTGAAGAGGTCAAGAACTACGAGCAGGTGTCTGTGAGAGAATAGGTGCAGGTTTGCCCCTTACAGGTGTGCTCGTGTGTGTATAGTAGAAGGACGAAGAGCTCGTCTCCTATGTACTCGGGTTGGCCCAATATTGGCATTGCCCCGAGCAGTGAGGAGCACATGAGTGGCGTGCGCAGGATTTGGCCTTGGAAGGTTTGAACTTGAACACGGTCTCGAGACAAGGGAAGGGTTGCCCCGAGGTGTCACTTGAGTGGATGACCCACGAGCCTTGTGGTGTGTGTGAGTGGTGAAGACCGTGGGGTTTCCGCCTCGATGTGTTGAGCATATAAGGATAGAGACCAATGGTGTAGAAATGTGGGGGGTAACCTTATGGCGACCCACATGAACAATGGCAAATTGCTTGCCTTTTGCAAAAAGGCATTGGGCAGCCTTTTGGTGTACCTCAGAAACACGATCGGCACGTGACTTGCCGGTGGCTAGGTGTGTGCTGTGTGGGGCAACATTAGTACTGCCAATGTAAGGTGCCTTGGTGTAGATTTCATCAGAGCGAAGAGATGGGGAGTGATGGACCTTCAAGTCCCTCCTTACACCGGTCCAAGTTAAGACCTGGGAGCTAGACAAGGGGTCGTTGCTCAAGAGGATGGTCAGGAACGAAGTTGAAGGACCTTGTTCCCTGGGGACACTCGCGAATAAGGGGATAAGAAAAATCTTCGCTCTGGATAAATGGGTTACAAAACCCTGCAGCTATAAGTGAATATGAAAATAGAATGAAAATAGATAATAAAATAAGAGACTAGCCAAACAAGAACGATCCAACTAAGAGGTAGTAATTCCCTAGTGGAGTTGCTAAGCTGGTTAGGTGCCTCAATCTTGGCCTCCGAACCTAGAGGATCAGGCGGCACACGCCTTGGGTTTTAGGGGAGACCCGAAAGTTGGCAGGCAACCTTATGAGGTCCTTGGAAACATTTTTACTCATTCTTAGACTATTCTGAGACTATAAAAAATTCCACATGTGAATCAGGATTTTATTGACCTGGCTTCTGTTTATTCATGCTGAGGATACAAGGTGACGAAAATTACCTTCAAACACATGCTCGACGGTTATATGGAACACACGCATCGGTAAAATGAGTGAGGAGGCTCTCATGGCAATGAAGGGAGGACATTCATGGCGGTTAAACGATGTGCGGCGGTGATGACACTCGCGACGTGGAGACGCACGTGTGACGGTGAAGACACTCGCGTTGGATGCCACCTGCGTCAGTTGAGAGAGAAAACACGCGCGGCGGTGAAGGGAACACACTCACAGCGGCTGAGCAAGACAAAACACACAGGGTGGGGAAGACACCCGCCACGGCTAAAGACACTCGCGGTTTGACATACGCGACGGTTAACACTCACGATAGAAGACACCCGCGGATGTTGACAATTATGGTGCCCACGTGTAAGACAGTTACGGCAGCTTGTCGAGGCCTCGTGGTTCAGGCATTTAGCTCGACCCGACCCATTATCTCTTGGCCTTATTTATGCATGTCGCCTTTTCTTTTCCTAAAATGTCTCTGGACGTTTTTTAAATGACGCACGAGTTCTTTGTGGACTCGTGAGTCTTTTTCATTTTTTGAGGGGCAATCTATGGGACACCTTGATTATAAAAAGGGGAAAACCTCTTTTTACCCTCTTCTTATATACCCCAGCAAAACTTAAGCACCCATGAGAAGAATCCGGCAAGGTAAAAGCAGGAGGCTTTGCAAGGTTTACCGATGAGATTCGGAGCTATTCCAGCAAAGAGAGATGTTTCAAATGGGTTTTTAGGCTACCACAGGGAGGTTATGGGTGGCTTTTCGAGGGGTTTCGATGCTTCTCATTGTTGGTTGCAGTGGTATCCGGGGTCCGCAAGGGTTGTTTCATTGGCTGGAAGTTTTTTGGCAGGGTATCTTGCAGAGGAGAAGAAGGGTCGCAGTTAGGCGAGGGGTCGCCGGGAAGCAAGTGGCTGTTAGGTTTCTGACCACACGCGTGAAGGGGAAGACGTGTAGTGTACGTTGGTTGAAGGGGCGGTGGTTACAAGTCGCATGTGTGATATCTCACACATGTGAAAGACGTATAGATGGGACTTGTACGGGGGTGACACATGAGGCAGTAGCACCCTCAGCAGCTTAAACACCCGTGGCAGCTAAACACATGCGGCAGCTAAATACTCACAGTAGCTACATTCAAGCACCACACTCTCGCAGTTAATTGCTCCTTCTTATCGTTCATGGTAGCTCCTATTTGACATGGACGATGACCTGTGTTTGTCACGCGCGGTGGCTTGTGTGATGACAGTCGCGGTGAGTTCAAATAAACATGCCCGATGGCATCAATCAACACACCCGGCAACTTTAGTTAACACGCCCGGAGGCTTGAATTGACACACCCATCGGTTTTCCTTCTCGACACGCATGGCGACTTCTACAAGATAGGCACTCACAATGTCAGGGATGTTAAGAAAGATTTTGCCTCGACCAAGGGAGCTCAAGACTGACCACTTTACAGGTGTCATCTTAACTAGAGGAAGTCCAATTTGGCTCACAGAGCCTTCTTGCAAGCCTCGATGGCCCCACAACATCACTTATGCGAGCGAGTCTGCTCGTTTCTGTGTTCGGGAGGATGCTTATGAGAATCCTCGTCCAGGAGAGAACATGATCCCCCTCTTTCATTTCCTTCACAGGGATATCGCATCGGGTGAAAGCCTGCCTACCCTTGGGAAGAGGATGGCCCAAACTGAGGGACTAACATGGTCTTTTGCAGGGCTTCAAATACAGGGGGAGCATCAGTTTTTAAAGTGGTACAACCCTTGGACTTTACATGTGTTGTGTTCAGATGTGAGCATATTGACGGTTTCATCCTTGGCAGCAGCAGTCCAATGCTCGACAGGATAGTTTGATCGCTGTCCCAATACCATGAAGGCATTAATGGAGACTTGGAGTCATGCTAGCAACACATGCCACTTCAGTTATGAAAAAGCAAGGATTTCTTTGCTAGACCTGCACTTTGTTGGTGGCCTACTGCTGATGGGGGCCATTATTTGAAGACATTTTTCAGCACCTTGGTCCTTGATGCGGAATAAAAAGAGAAGCCAGTCAATAAAACCTGAATTGCAGTTGAATTCTCGACAGTCTCAAAATTCCCCAGAGCAAGTGCAAATATTCATAAGGAATTAAAAAGACCACCTGCCAAGTTTTGTCCCAATCTGACATGTCTAAGGCAGTGTTGAAAAAGAAAAAATTTCAAAAAACTCAGTCTCTAACATCTTGAAACAGACCCTGTAACTAGAACTCTAATTTCAGTGGGTCAAATGGTTGTGGGACGACTGTCATTGAATGTGGCACGGTCGAAAACCCTTATGGGTCAAGTTTCGGCTTAATCGGGAGCTCCAGGAGCAAGTTTTGGGTAAAAGACTAAAAAGCGGTAGGCCGTACACTATTCCCGTGCTCCCTCCCTGCACCAAATCACCATTAATGGTGGCTGTTTTTACGGTCTTGGGCAGTGATTTTCAGAAGCCATATCTCACCTGTCTCGAGTTGAATCGCGCTCAATATTTGTGAGCGTGTTCGTCTCGTGAAGACAAACATTTCAATATGTGGCATGCCCCGTGATGACGCCCGAGCATGGAGAAAAGCTAGAGAGAAATTGCGGATTCGTGAAGAAAGTTCCAGGAAAATTAGCAACAATACACCTTGCTCGAGCGGCTATATCATGGCGCTCTCATAACGGATCTATGTGAGAGAAGTTCCACTACGTGCGTAGGTTTAGGGCTATCCTAGGTCTGAACGGTCAGATTTCACACACAAAGGCATCAAAGCTGCTGTAAGTTCTGGCCGCCAGAATTCAGATTCCGGTTAAAACCCAAACGATGCAAAATCTTCGTCCGGGCACGAATCAAGCTACATTTTTTGCCACGCGATCGTGATGGTATACTCAATGCAATACAATGAAGAAATCATGGAAAAACATCAAGAAACGAGCATACTATCAATCGGAAGTTTTCAAGATTCACTCGAATTTCAAGTCGCATGATCGTGGCTTAAAAATATAATATGTGGCTCGAAATTGGCATCAAATCGACCATCATGACGAGCCGTACAAGAAAGTAATTATCTTTTGATGAAATGGGTGTCGGAGCAACCCGAAATCGGTCATGGAAGATCACGCACGTTCTAGGGCAGCAGTGGGGACTGTTTTGAAATTCCATGTATTGTTAGGCAGGGGCAAAACAATCATTTTGCACCCATTTTGAGAATTTCTTTTAATTCAGTTAAATCTTAATTTTTAGCAATTATGGTAAATTTTGATAATTCCACCGATGTTTGGGCAAAAAGTTTAATGTATCACGTGATATCATTATACAAGGGACCCCCTTTGCTTAATAAATTTTCCATCTTTTTCATTCTTCGATCAGGTTTTGAGAGAGCGAGGAGGGAGAGAGAAACTTTTGGGTTGGTACCCCAGGGCTTAAGGTAAATTTCTTTCTCACTCTTTTCATCTCTTTATCTCTCTTCTCTCTCTTCTCTCTCTTTGTCTCTCCTCTTTCACAGACGACATAACTCCATCGCTGTCTGTGTTTCACTCTTTTTCTCTTCTTCCCTCTTTCCTTCGCTTGTGGTCTCATATGACCACAACTCTCCTCTTCCCTCTTCTGTGTGATCACTCATGACCATAACCTTCCCCACTTTCTCCTTGTAGTTTAGCATGACCATAATTTCTCTCTTTTATTATTCTTTTATCCCCTACACGTCCATCTGCTTCCTATACACCCTCGGGTCCACCTCCTCTTTCTTTCTCTAGTCGTCCCTCCGTTCCCTTTCTCTTCTTTTTCTGTGCACCTTCACATTACCCCCCTTTGTGCACCCTCGTGTTCTTTTTTCCTTCTCACTTTTTGTGGTCCCACGCGACGACCATTCCCCCTAACGCCGCCCATGAATATAATTCCATCGTCGCACGTGAACATAACCTGTCGTCACACGTGAACCTCTATCTATCCGCGCTTGAACCTTTACCCAGCGCCGTGTGCGACCAACCACCACCCAACACCGTGTGTGACCGACCTCCACGCATCGCCGTGTGCGACCAACCTCTTCCCATCGCCGTTTGCAACCCAACCTCTTCCCATCGCCGTGCGCGACCGAAGTCCATCGCAGTCCGCGATCACCATCTCCTTCATCGCAGCCACCACTCATGAACTCTCTGTTACTCCCACCCCTTTTTTTTCGTTGTTTTCTTTTCGCGTCAAGTTTTCGTGACTTTCATTTTGTCTCATCCTCTCACGTAAAACCCAATAGTGAGCTAGCTCCTCACGCTTCTTTCTCTCTCTAAACGTCCAAACGAAATCTACTTATCCCTTTCGCTTCTTTCTTTTCGTTTGGAGTACTCATTAGCTTCGTTTTCATCCAAACTTTCGTCCAAGTAACCCAACAAAAACTCTCTCTGTAAACTAAATCTATTCCTTTTTCTTATTCATTGTTATCCTCTTCTATTCACATCATACCCAATAGTCTAATGGTAAACCTTCCCCCTCTACCGATTTACTGTTTTTTTTTTATTATTTCATTTTTGCTTAACCTAATCCATTTATATTATACTAACTTACGTTCATTCTATTTCTTCTACTTCATTCATTTCAGCTTAATCTTTCCAATCCTATTTTATTTTATTTACCTTATTGATTTTATTATCTTATCCAATTTTATCTAATTCCATTTTAATTATTTATTTTCTTTATTTCATTTACCTCTTTTATTTTATTTATTCCATCGTATTTTATTTCATTTTCTTTTACCCCTTTTATTTTGTTATCCTTTACTTCATTTTATTTTCATTCCATCTTCTAATTCCATTTTATTTAATTCATCTCTTTCATTTTCATTTCATCTCATTCTCTATTAATTTCATTCCACCATCACTTTTATTTTCACTTTCGTCTCTTTTTATTTTGAAGACCTAGCGAGAGTCACGCTAGTCTTCACCTCTTCTCTTTCTCTCCATCGCTTGTTTGACCAGATGGCAGGCTGAGTCTTGTGCTCGCGCTTTTCTCGTCGTCGAGCAGCATTGCCGCCGTGTTGGTTTGAGTTACTGTGCCCGTGTTGCTGCCACGTCAGACTAGCCATTGCGCCAGAGTAGCCATCGTGCTAGTTCT
The DNA here is from genome assembly GCF_054954075.1 of Amborella trichopoda. Lineage (NCBI taxonomy): Eukaryota > Viridiplantae > Streptophyta > Magnoliopsida > Amborellales > Amborellaceae > Amborella > Amborella trichopoda. The sequence continues at coordinate 20,235,312 of NC_142347.1, read as the reverse complement.
GTCATCGGGCAGTATTACCGCCGTGCCGGTCTAAGTTACCGTGCTCGTCTTGCTGCCACATCAGACTAGACATTATGCGAAGCTGGTCGGTGTTGATTCTGTCGTGGAGTAGTATTGCCACCGTGCCAGTCTGAGTTACCATGCCCGTCTTACTGGCCCGTCAAGCCAATCACCGTACTGGTCTAGCCACTGTGCCAGCCTAGCTATCTCTTTGCTTCTCTCATTCTTTACGGTAAAATATATACCGAGGTCCCTTGTCTAGAAGATGCTGTGAGGCTGTCGAATTGACACGAATTCTCGTGTGTTATTTTTCCATTTCTTCCTTGAGTACACACACACGTGTGTGCTCGCCCTATAATAAGGTGGGGGCTTATGCCCCACTCGTCAATACTTTTAATGTGTGTGTGTGTGTGTGTTTGCAGGAAAGGATAAACAGGTCAAGAGAGGCAATTCCAAACCAGCCATAGGCTAGAGGTTCTTTCCAATGTGATCTCAGAGGGCGCCCACGTGAGCCAGCCCAGGTCTCTCATAGACCCACGTGAGGTAAGTCCCATCTCAAGACCCTAATTCCTCTCTTACCGGTTGGTACTTCTGCCCACGTCTTGTTTATGTGGTTCCCGAGAGAGCGATCTCAGGTCCCGAGTCCATTTCGAACCCGGAACCATAACCTGATCCAGAGGACGAGATCGAAGCACCTAACCAGCTTGACGACTCAACTAGGGACACGCTACCCCATTGTTGGATCGCTCTTGTTTGACCTTCCTTTCCTTTCACTCCTGCTCACTATATACACACCTGTCTTCGGGGTTGCTTAACCCCTTCATCCGAGTCGGGGCTTTCATAATCCCCGTACTTGTGAGTCTTCATCGGGAACAGGTTCCACGAACCTCGTTCCCGACCTTTCTCTTGAGCGTTGACCCTGTGTCACGCTCTCAAGTCATCACCTGGAAAGAGGTGATGAACTTAAAAGTCCATCGCTCCCTATCTCCTTGCAATGGTGGACCCTCTGTCAACGCACCCTGCATTGGTGGCACATATGCCACCACACATAGCAGGCACCCTGCTACCGGCAACTCACTTGCCGGTCTCACAGCTCGGGGCAGCCCGGAGGCCGCCCCTTCCACTTCTGCGACTGGCAGTTCATTTGTCGTTGCTCCTGCGGGTTGCCGCGAGGCTACCCCCCATTCTATATCGTTGCGGACCCCTGAAACAGGATGCTCGACACCAAGAGGAGGTGGCTCTGAAGCCACCACCTCACACACACCCACCCAAGCTATTGGATCATCCAATCTAGCTACACTTCAGGGCAACCTTCAGGTTATCTCGGGACACTATCAGGGTTCGGGTCTTCTTGAACCTAGCCTTACATCGTACCACTTGAGGCAACATGTTCGACTCTTCTGGGACTAGGCCTTGCACACCCCTTGCATGTGCACTGCATCGCTAGGGGCAGCCTTGTTGTTGCGTTTGCCCGAGCACATGAGGGGGAACCTCCTAGTACCCCCTCCCAGCACTCACTCTGTGAGGGCTGGTCACATTGGTATTCCATCACACACAGAGGCTCATGGCACTGAGCCTCTCAAGGCAAGACATGGTACTCGAGCTCGGGTTGACCCCCCAGGTCCCCTGAAGTTCTTTTGCATGGGGGGCACACACGCTAATACCCCCGCCGGCACGGAGCATATCTTTGCACTGTGCATACATGCATGGATCTAGCAGTCCACCCGGTTCCAAGGGTAATCACGTGAATGGATTGGAAGAACAGTTCCCCTTCACTCAAAGCCAGTACTACCAGGCAATGAAGAAAGGAAATCATGGTCAATCCCGAAATGGTGCTGGGAGTCCAAGACATTTAAAGCCCAGCTCAAGGGCAAGGAAGAAAAAGTGATTGAAGAATTCCCTCTCAAAGATGAGAGCCCTTTCCCCCATCTCATTTCCGTTGAGGCGGATGATGCTGAAAAAGCATGCCATGAGGTGAACACTAAAAGGACTGATCGGGGCATGATCGAGCCGGTTATCTATGAAGATCCAAGCTTGATTATGGGTGAAAGCAAGCCTCCAGATGGGGCAAAGAGCCACTCTAACCCTAGTGACCCCATCAATCCTGAGCCAGTTGAGGCATTACCCAATCAAACTCCCGAGTACCTCTCAAGTCGGGGCACCGAGAGCAAAGTCGTCTTCAAGCAGACTCACTCAGGGCAGCTCATAGACCTGAATCAATTTCCCTTATACTCTTGATGAGCTGGAAGACACTGCTGCGGGGCAGTCCCGGTGACTCGAATGAGACAGAAGCCAAAACCACCGAGGGAATTTCCCATGACCCCTTGGTGGTGGAAAGTTCAAAAGATGAAGGGATTAGTCTTCCTCCCATGATTTAAGAAAGTTGTCCACCAGCTCCTCCCAAAGTTTGCCTCAACATCCCAGCTCCCCGAGATGAAATTGAAAAGAGAACCGATACTCTTGAGCTTCTTCAAAGGGTTGAAAAGCTCATTGTTAAGATCGATCTCATAAAAAGAATGGGACTTTGCCGTCGTTCACCCTCTCCCGGCCTTCATTGGGATTTGCCCTAGAATCTTGGAGAAGTGCTGGACTCCTATCCCCTCTAGATGGTTTTAATGATATGGCCTCCCTCACCCTCTCTCATCTATATATTCTTGCCTTTGATGAGAATTCCTCACTCTCATTCGAGGAAAGCCACTCCCCAGTACTGGATGGGATGAGTTGTGCTTCCCTTGCTTGCAGCCCCACCTAAATGGCTCCTCCATGCCCTGAAGGCATCATAATTCTCCACAAAGCCAGCTGCATGCTTCCCCCATGTCATGCGTGCTGCATGTGCGCTCTTGACGATGACAGTAAGCCCTCGTCCTATGAGGGTTTCACATTCCCGTTAGGTGATGAAGAGCTCAATTCTAATGGAACGACATCCCTCGCCAGCATCCACCCAATGACTCCTACCTCTGATGAGAGTTTGTCACTCTCATTTGAGGAAAATCATTCCCTAATAGAGGATGAGTTAGTTAGCATTCCCTTCGCTGACCACCCGGATGAAATAGTGCCTCTAGCTCCCGAAGACACCACGATTCTTTATGAGACTGACCACATATGGGCTCCATGTCCTGAAAATATTATGGTTCCTTATGAGGACAATCTCATGTTCTTCTGATATCTTGAAAAATGTTCCTCAATGATGATGATATGACCTCATCGTCTTATGAGAGTTTCACATTCTCATTAAATGATGAGGATACCCAAGCCTTGGAAAATGAAGTAGGCCGGAGGGAAGGCCCGGTGGCCCTCACCAATGATGTTGTTAAAGCAGTCGTAGTTGAATCCAAGATTGTAAGCTTCCGGGCATGTAATGGGCAATAGAAGAAGAGTCCTCAAGTATGGATGCTATTGAAGCTATAGTGATCGACAAAGTACTAAAATCCTATGGAGACAAGATTACGCTGCTCAATGCCGCATTAAGGTGATTATAAGCGGAGATGATGTCAAATAATGAAATGATGGAAATTTTGTGCCAAGAGGTATTGATGTCTCATACCCCCTTGAGGCACCAAGCCCTCTTTACCGTATTTCAAGCACCTCGCCTGGTCATCGAAACGTCAACACCGAAAGAAGGGCCACACCCACCCTCTCCTCCCTCATTGCCGGTCCCCTCCTCATTAGCTCAGGTTGGGAATGAGGAATTAGTGAAAGGCATGGTAGCTGAAGCATTGAAAAAGTACAATATCCTAGTGATGGAAGAGCCAAATCTTTACAAAAAACTTTACCCAGCATATGTTGACCAAACTCCATTTCCACCAAGCTATCAAAGACTAAGTTCCCCAAATTTGTCGGTACTGGCTCATCACAGCAACATATAGCCCATTTCATTGCAGCATGTGGCAATACAACGAACAATGAGCACCTACTACTTCGGGAATTTGTGGGAACCCTTATAGGGGCAGCATTCAAATGGTACTCTCGGTTACTACCAAGGTCAATCTCATCATGGGCACAAATGGAGGAAGAGTTCCTTAAGCTCTTTTGGGACATGAAAAGAAAGTGCAACTCTTTGAGGTGAAGCAAAAGCCACACTAGCCAATGATCACATACATCAAAAGGTGGGGCAACCTGACCATCAATCTAGCCATACCAATAGGTGAGCCTCAAGAAATAGAATACTGCATAGGTGGCACGCACCCAGAATTGGCTCGTTATGTCACTTCATTATGGCCCACTACATTCGCCAAGATGGTCGACAAGGCAGTTCAAATTGAAGGTTCGCTCAAGCACCACGGAAGTATATCTGGACCCTTTGCATCAGTCAAAGACGATGATCAATTATCAGCTGCCATAAGAAATACCATGCACCCCTCAAGTCAAGGTTGGCACGAGGATTACTCCTTTGACAAGTGTATGATCCCCAAGTTACTTGAGACTGTCTTATCAGAGGGGATGATCGTGCTACCCGTGCTTAAAAGATAGAGGGAACTTGTAAGAGAAAGCAAGCCCAATTATTGCCAATATCATAGAAAACTTGGTCATAGCACTAAGGACTGTCATGCCGCCAAGGACATCATCTAGAACTTCATAGACATGGGAAAATTGAACTTCGGACCTGATTCTATGCTTGATTCAGTGCCACACATAGTCCAAACTATACAACCCTAAACTATAGCACACGTCCTAGTTGCACAATGTTAAACTACACAACATTTGGTCTCGAAGGAAAAACCTTAAACATACCCTCAGGTCTTACGGATGACCTTAAAACACGCCAAATTAATGGCCATGGTGGCATGACCTTAAACACACTTTTGAAAAAAAAAGAGAGAAGAAGACGGACATGATGAAACAAATATCAGAAAAAAAAAAAAAAAAAAAAAAAAAAAAAAACAAAAAAAAAAACAATGAATGATGGACATGGTGTGCATCCCCAAAGGCCACCATGGGCAAACTATGTCAAAAAGAAAAAAAGACGGGCATAATGAAAACCCGCAAGGGCACTATGGGCAAGATTGTCAAAATAAAGGGGGTGTGGTAAAAACCCTTCGGGTCACTCACTCTCAAATGACGGGCGTGTTGATCCTTCCCTATGGGTCATCATGAGTTAAAATGTCAAACGTCCATGTAGCAAGGCATTAAACTGCACGACATATTGTCCATTTTCACGACTATAAAATGCTTTTTGTTCCTACATGTCTCCATGGGGTTACCGCTTGACACCCTCCTTTTTGACGTGTTCCCCCTAATCAAGGTGTACCTCGGTCGCGACTGTGAGGCTTCGAAGCAAAGCATGCGCCCGTCTCTGCAAAGCCATGTATCAAAGAGGTGTACCACAGCTCCTACTGTGAGGCTTCGAAGTAATGCATGCAACCGTCAATGCATGCGATCACCTCTACAAAGCCATGTATCAAAGAGGTGTACCATAGTTCCGATTGTGAGGCTTCGAAGCAGAGCATGCAACCGTTAAGGCATGCAATCACCTCTACAAAGCTATATCCCAAAGAGGTGTACCATAGTTTTGACTTTGAGGCTTCGAAGAGAAAACATGTAACTGCCTCATCGATAAAGAGGCATACAATAGTTACAACTATAAGATTTCAAAGCATGCACCCGCCTCTACAAAGCCATGTATCAAAGAGGTGTATCACAGTTCCGATTGTGAGGTTTCGAAGTAGAGCATGCAACCGTCAAGGCTTGTGATCGCCTCTACAAAGCTATATCCCAAAGAGGTGTACCAAAGTTTCAATTTTGAGGCTTTGAAGCAAGAGCATGTAACGGCGTCACAAACAAAGAGGGGTATCGTAGTTCTAACTGTAAGATTCCAAAGCATGTGACCATCTCTACAAAGCCATATATCAAACAGGTGCACCACAGTTCCAGCTGTGAGGCTTCGAAGCAGAGCATGTAACCATCAAGGCATGTGACCACCTCTACAATGATATATCTCAAAGAGGTGTACCACAGTTCCAGCTGTGAGGCTTCAAAGTAGAGCATGCAATCATCAAGGCATGCAACCACCTCTATAAAGCCATATATTAAAGAGATGTACCACAGTTCCGATTGTGATGTTTCGAAGCAGAGCATGCAACAGTCAAGGCATGTGATCACCTCTACAAAGCCATAATACAAAGAGGTGTACCACAGTTCTGACTGTGAGGCTTCGAAGCAGAGCATGCAACCATCAAGTCATACGATGGCCTCTATAAGGCCATATATTCAAGAGGTGTACCACAGTTCCGACTGTGAGGCTTCAAAGTAGTGCATGCAACCGTCAAGGCATGCAACGGCCTCTACAAAACCATATATTAAAGAGGTGTGCCATAGTTCCAGTTATAAGGCTTTGAAGCAAAGCATGAAACCATCAAGGCATGCGACCACCTCTACAAAACCATTTATTAAAGAGGTGTACCACAATTTCGACTATGAGGCTTCAAAGCAAAGCATGGAAGGCATGCACCCCCGTCTACAAATCAATATCTCAAAGAGGTGTACCACAGTTTCAACCGTATACCCCTACAACTGATAGGGTGCTTTCAACACCCATTGTACCCATTCCATGCATCATCATTACCTCAAGACTCTCCTTGCCTCCATTTTTCCAGTTGAGTCACACCATTTGTAGCTCTCTTAAGCCTCCATCATGCAACCTAACTGCCCATGACCCCACTTCTTGTCATGTGTGCCCTTATGCTAGACCATGTTACCACCGTGTGTATTCTACCACTATCCCTAGTGGAGTTGCACTGGTGTCACACCAACATCCCCAGTAGGAGTTACACCTGTGCTGCAGGCCATCATCGCTAGTGGAGTTAGCGGCAATTCAAAAAGGTCATGCTTACCCCTTCAATCCTAGTGGGTTAGCCTCGCACTAAGCTATCTTATCCCCAAGGAGTCAGATTACCTTTTATAAGCCTATTCCCCATAGAGTCTCATCTTTCATCCCAAGGAGTCACACTTGCCCCGTAATCCCTAGTAAAGTCTGCTTCTGTTTTCCATTTCTTTGTCTAAGCCCTCTGCCTGAGTATAGCCTCCATAACTATTTTATCCCCAGGGAGTCCGATTGCTATCCACAGACCTATCCCCTATGGAACTTCACCTACGCCATGGTCCATGTTGCATGACCTTAAGCTGCACAGCCACGGTCCATGCTGCATGACCTTAAACTGTATAGCCATCGTCCGAGCTGCATGACCTTAAACTACACAACCTTGGTCCAGGTGCATGATCCTAAACTCCATAGTCCAACCTATATGACCTTAAACTATAGCAGAGGCCTAGTTGCACGACCTTAAACTGCACGGTCTGTGATGCATGACCTTAAATTGCACAGCCATGGTTTGAAATATATGACCCAAAACCATGGTGCACGTCCTGGTCACATGGCGTTAAAAGGCTTAGCACCATGGTCCAAACTATTTGACCTTAAACTGTAGCGGAGGTCTAGTTGCACGACCTTAAACTGCATGGTCCTAGTTGCATGACTTTAAACTGCATAACCACGGTCCAAGCTATATGACCCTAAACTATAGTGCACGTCTTAGCCGCCTGACGTTCAACTACTTTTCATAGGTCCCAGAGGCATGACCTTAAACACCCCCCGACACATGCGCACACGCCCATTACATGCATCTTCAGGCATGTCTTCCCTAACCGACCTGTCCATGTGTAAGCATCACCTTTATCACCTGTCACGACCCCGCCCCTTGACCCTCACCGGAGGGCGACAGAGTGCGCGACCGGAGGTCGCGAACGTCACTCAGGTGGGAGTGCAATCAATACATAAAAAAATAGAATTGAGAGCAAACCACGAAGAGAATTAGAATAAATCCATTCATCAAACAAACCTCATTCCAAAAGGTAGTTCGATATCAAAAGTCTTTACAATTTCTTTGAGGCACTACTGGCCTAAATACACAAAATGAAGTGTACATTATATTACTAAAATCATTATAACATATTGTGGAGGTCTTCGGAAGACAGCTTCTCAAACTTCTTAATTTCGGGCTTCAAACCCCCAAACTGCCACCCACCTTTTGCACAGCTGCTACCACCCTTCACTCTACAGTTATGAGATTAACATGGAATGAGCTAAAAGCCTAGTAAGTAGATCACTACCCTTGCTTTTCTGACTAATAGTATATACATAGTAACATGCTCATATCTTATCAGATATCTCATTTGTCTTACAAAGTAAGTCACATATCAGAGTACACATGAATACTATATTAAAAAGAAAAGGGTAAGGATCAGTTAACAGAGCATTACTTGTTCTCAAGATGATATCTACCTTTGAGCGTATCACAGTTATAGTCAGATCTCCTTATAGAATTCCGACAAGCTAAATAGATAGTCTTACAGAATATAGAATTCAGACAAGCAGAACAGATAAGTTACTCTCGAAGTAGAAGCCACATCGATCAGGCTAAGCCAATCATGAGCTTGGGACTTCTACCCCCATTCGGGAGGGAGGACAATGACAAGTGGGGGCCCCACTTCATCAAGCTCTAACCCACGCACAAAAACACTAGTGTGGTTTTGGGTTTCGATAAGCTGAGGCCTTGCAAGACCCGACCTTCACTTGTGCCTTAGGGGAGAGGGTGTTACACTACAATTGGAGGATCCAATACATAGTGCCCATGAAAAATCGGGGGGTGCGACCCTCCCAGTTATATACAAAAATACATCTTGACTCCAGTCCTATCATAGGAGTCGAGGTACATAAATACCCGACTAGCAATGGAGGACCCATTGCGTAGCGGTCAAAGAATCAGAGCATCTTCTACCAATGGAGGACCCATTACGTAGCAGTCAGAAATTACAGAATAACATCATTCATATAACAGAATCAGAATACCCTCTACCAATGGAGGACCCATTGTGTAGTGGCTAGAATCACAGAATAACAGAATTCACATAATAGAATCAGAATATCCACTAACAATGGAGGACCCATTATGTAGTGGCCAAAATCACAGAATAACATAATCAGAATATCCAGTACCAATGGAGGATCCATTGCGTAGTGGCCAGAAATCAGAATAACAGAATTCATATAACAGAATCAGAATATCGACTACCAATGGAGGATCCATTGCGTAGTGGCCAGAATCACAGAATAACAAAATTCAAATAGCAGAATCAAAATATCCACTACCAATGGAGGACCCATTATGTAATTGCCACAAATCAGTATACATATAACATAATAAGACAGTATCAATATCACATAATGGTCGTGTTAACGTTGTGGATTAACAGTATCAATATCATAGAATGATAGTATCAATATCACGGGATGACAATTTAAATCTCATGGAATGCCAGGATTAGCATCACCTTTTTAACAATATCAGATTCATATTATATCAGTATCAACATTATTTGATCACATTATCAAAGTCATACAATTTTAGTGTCGTTGTCACATTTCCTGAAATCTCAAGTAGTGACATCTAATCAAAACATAGACATAACTCCCAATTCTTTTTGAAGCTAAAGACGGTTCCAGAACAAATCTTTCACTCGACACCCCTACCCTTCAAATGGGAGTAGTTTGAAGACAATTGGGCCCCATTTGACCCCTCAAAGTTTCCAAGAGGTGAGGGTTAACCAGCTGGACCCTGCTGTGTACAGTGGACAGTCTCATACCCTGCTTCATATCACTATAACTTTCAAACCATGAGGCAATTGATGACGGCTTCAAAATAAAAGTGTAAGTCAAAACGTGTATCTTCTAATAAGCTAAATTTGAAAGCATTTGGATTCCATTTATTGTTTCAAAGATATGTGCCAAACAATGTGATCTTTCTGAATTTTATCAATACTGCCCACAGTGATATACCTTCATAGTTTGAAGTATAAATTTCAATCTAAAAATAATTTCAAAATAATATCTACATACAAATTTTAGCCCATTCAAATATTTTTCAAATGGCTGTGGTTTGGCCGAAAATTTATTCTATTTATTCAGTTAAAATTAGTGACCACAGTGGTATTAGTGAAAAATCCAGGAAAACAGTCAACAGAGATATACCTCCTCATTTTGAAGCATAACTCCATTTTTATAAGGAATTTAAACAGTGGGAAAAAGCAAGCGTTTTACTCAACTCATACATATTTCCAATGGCAGTAATTTGAGGTTAATCAAACCCCGTTTGACTATTCAAAAGCCACTTTAAGAAAACACACATATTCCTGGAATTTCAGAATAGCATATGACATGTTCAAGAACACATTCCATAAAGAACATGATAATAACAATTCTCTCACAATGTATATACATAATATGAATTTCTTACATAATCTAAGAATCATACATTCATTTTCACATCCATCCTTATCATAGAATAAAAACCCCAAATTCTACGACACATATACTTCTATTGCTCATTTCACATGCATAAGTTCCCATGCATCCTTATGACTACAAAGCAATGGCAATGGATCTACTTACATGAATACAAAGGTGCCCTCTCCAATCCTCTGCTCTCAGCTCTCACTCGCCCAATAATGGATGCCCTCCTACCCTCACTTCTTCAACCCTTGTGCCTTAGAGAGAGGAGAAATGAGGGGAGAGTGAGTGGCGTGGGTGAGAAAAGAAGCTTAAGTAGTCTTATTTTTTGGGTGGTGGTCCAAGTGTCATCAAAAGACTTAAACTCTGGACAAGTGGCACTCACATCAGCATGCATCTAACAAGTGGCATTCATAATTCATGCATATCAGTAACTTAGCTGGCATTGGTCTCAACTCAATCAGTGCTAGCACTCCTTCCTCTTCACAGCCAGTGTTGGTCACAACTCAGCCGGCGCTGACACTTCTTCCTCTTCACAGCTGGCGCTGGTCACAACTCAGTTGGTGCTGACACTTCTTCCTCATCACAGCCGGCGTTGGTTACAACTCAGCCGACGCTGACACTTCTACCTCTTCACAACTGGTGTTGGTCATAACCCAGTCGGCGCTATCACTTCTTCCTCTTCATTACTGGCGCTTGTCAAAATTCAGTCGACGCTGACACTTCTTCCTCTTCACACCTGGCGTTGGTCACAACTCAGCCGGCGCTAGCACTTCTTCCTCTTCACAACCGGCACTGGTCATAACTCAGCCGACATTAACACTTCTTCCTCTTCACAATCGGCGCTGGTCACAACTCAGTTGGGAAAAGTTTGGGTCATCTCATCACCTCCCCAGTAAATACATCTTCCTCCATTACCATTTATCATTCCCTAATGAGTCTCACTAGTGCTCACAAAATGATGAGCCATCCTACTACCCATACTCACCGTCAGCTTGTGGGTCACCACTTTTTACCCACCATTCATACATCATCCACTTTTCATAAGTAGCCTCGTGTCATCTCACCAAAGTGAGCCAAACCACCACTATACTCACTCCCATGGCCTCCACAGAATGTCATTCATCACCACCACGGTCTAACTATATGACCTTAAACCATAGTGCATGTTTTAGTCACATGACATTAAACTGCTTTGCACAGGTCCCGGAGGCATGACCTTAAACATGCCCTCATAAAAAAAGGAAAAAAAATATAACGGGCATGGTGTATACTTGAACAAGGGAATGTCATGAGTAAAAATGACGGATGAGCATGGTCACAAAACTATGAATAAGAGAGTTCTGTGAATAAAAACCTTGGCACGATGAAAGCCCGAAAGGGCACTGTGAGTAAAAATGAAAAATAAGGGTGGACATGGCCGAAAGGTCATGGGTAAAAGAGCCCCGAATAAAAGGAATTTGGTGAAAACCGTCTTTACGGTGCCGCTTCTCTAATCCAAGCAAAAACCCACAAAGGGTGTTTGGACCAATAAGCAGGTTGATGCAGCGTTCGCCTCTATAGGCGGCTTCAGCCCACATTCTAAGGAGAAAATCCCTGGTGTCACAATACTAGGACCCAAAAATACGAGCATCAAGCAAGATTCTGACAGCTTGAGTCCATTTATAAAAAGGACTTTAAGGACAGAAGACTCGCTAAGAAGGAAAGACAAGTCTCATGAGGAAGAGCACTATTCTCACGAGGTCACTAACGCACTCCAAAATGCTAAAGATGCCCCAAGAAAAGCCAAGTCAGCTAGAAATTGGACCTGTTATGTAAACACAACTACAAGCAGTAGGCAGGGGTTATCCCCATAGCTGGTCACCTTGATAAACTGAGGTACCCTGCCCACCGAGTACAATCTGGTGCATTACGTAGATGGACCCCAACGAAAGGCCCTTTTTAGATTTACATTCCAACCAAAACACACTCTTAGTTCCTCGAAATTGAGGCCTTAGCTCCTTCCCCTTCAAATGCAAAGAACCGAATTTGGGTTCATCCTTCAATGTCGAGCAGTCTCTAATCAAGTGGCCTGACTTGCCACACCGGAAGCATGCCTTCGCCTTTAACCAGCACTCGGGAGTTGCATGACCGAGCTTCCCACAACAACCACACTGCACTGGCTAGTTGAACTTGATATTGTCCTGAAAGACCTTATGGTTCTTACCATTTCTCCAGTCTCCTCTTTCTTGGAAGTCTCTCGGGGCCTTGCCTTTCCCTTCTCCTTCCTTAGCCGGTATTCATCGCACTCTCCTTCTATCTTTCTAGCCAAATCCACCAATGGGGAGAAAGTCTTAATATTGGCTGCCACTACCCTTCCTCGAATATCTAGTCTAAGGCCCCTCTCAAACTTATTTGCTTTACGAGCCTCCGTATTGATAATGTACGGCGCATATCGAGACAACTCTGAGAACTTAGCCGCATAACATTCCACAGTCAATTTACCTTGTTGCAATCCTATGACCTCTACTTCCTTTCTTTTTTTTACCGAGTCAAGGAAGTAATTTTATTTAAAGGCCCCTAAAAATTCTACCCAAGTAGGTATTGTCCCCATTTGTTTCTAGGCCTGCCGAACAGAATGCCACCAATGCTCGGCGTCGCCTTCTAGCATGAAGGTATCCAGCCTTAACTTCTGCCCATCTGAGCACTGTAAGACTCTGAAGATTTTCTAAACTTGCATCAGCCACCTTTCAGCTTTCTCCACTCCTCCATGTCCCATAAAGGTTGGTGGCTTTAACTTCTTAAACTTCTCTATTAGACCACTATCATTATGGCATAGGCTAGGGACAACTATGGACAACATATGGTCCTTCATTATCTGAGTCATGGCTCTTAAGGTCTTGAAGAATTCACCAAGGGCCTCGGTATTCTCATCACTGGAGCTCGCATTATTAGCCTGTGTCCTCGACATCTTCAATCAAAGACACAAGCACTCTATTACCAGCTGACTCAAACTACTATAGGGACACTTCTACACTCTCTAGGCCAAGAATCCTATCTTGATTGCTCTGATACCATAACTATCACGACCCCACCCCTTTGACCCCTACCGTTCTCAACTAGAGGGCGATAGAGTGCAAGATTGCGAACACAGAGGTAGCAAACACCACTCAGGTCATAGTGGCTCAATGCTTTATAAAACGGTGATCAGTGCAAACTACAAAAGAAAGCAAAAAGTCCCACCAGAAACATAACAAAAGCTGGATAAGATAAAACCATTTCATATCCATATATAGTCTCCAAGGTCATAAGAAGTATCCAAACTATTACAACTCATCCAACGCACTACAAGCCTAACCACAAAATACATAACTTCAGAAAACAACAACTGCATGGTCGATGACAAACAAACTCCTACACATAAACAGAGATCCACTCTTCGAGCGCGTGCTTTTAGTCCACCAAACATGATCACCTCCTGCCGTCCTCGACCTACAGCAGTTAATCTACAATGAAGTAAGCAAAGGGATGAGTTAAAAAGCTCAGTAGGTAGATCACAGTATCTTGCTTCCCTTCTTAAAGAATAATAACTAACAACAAAGGTCAAAGTTCTATACCATTCTCATAAAACAAGAGTCGTGTATTTTAATCATATCACAATTACATAATGGTTATTTTCATGGTGAAGCAAGCATGATTAGATATCAAATATCAAAGAAAATCATATGCACTAACCTTCTACCCAAAACTCAATAGGTCAACAAAATCCTACAGATTTAAAAGTACTTTTGGTTAAATAAAGAATCTCAACTCAGTCACAACATGACAATTGAAATAGACACCATTATCTCTTTTGTAATAAAAAGACCACCGGTTGATTAGTCAACACTTGGCACAACCTAAACGACAATTCTAGAATTCCGCACTTACTAACAGTGACATGTCCCTCTTAACAAAGGCATAACTCCCAATTCATTAGGAATCCCGGGATGATTCCAAAAGAAATGTTCAATTATAAACACCCATCTATCCAACAACTGCAATTGGAAATAATTTTGATCTCAATTGGTTAGGCAAAAGCTCATATCAACATAGATCAATTCTTAATTATGCCGAATCCTGCCATCAGTGACATACATTCACAAATCGAAGCATAACTTTAAATCTACATGAAATTCTAGAATACTTTCTCATGCAAATTAAAGCACACTCAGAAATAATCCCAACAACTGAGGTTTGGGAGAAATAGGACTCCATTTGATCAGTCGAAACCCATGGGAATAGAGGCAACAATTCAGCATTTTAGTGAATCTGCTAACAGTGACATACCTTTGCACTTCGGAACATAACTTCACAATTATGCAGAATTAGAACCAGGTTAAAGCATAAAAATCATAGTATACTCATGTATCTCTCAAATGGTTGTGATTTTGTGTAATTTGGACTTCAATATATCAGGAAACGTCTCAGTGAAATAGAAGCAATGTTCCTGGAAATTTTCACAATAAGCTAACAGTGACAAACAAGCACAAAATGAAATACATCTCCAAACTATCAAGAATCTCAACTGGACATAAACATAAAAATAAAATTAGACTCAGAGATATATCCAATGGTGGTAATTTGAGGTAATGCTAAGATCATTTGATGGGTTAACAGAGGTCATAAGAACCTCAATGCTTCCTGGAATTTCATAGTTCAGCCATAACACACATCTAAGATCACATCATAACTTCTAAACTATACAAGATAACAACATGAAAGAAATTCAAGCATAAAATAGACTCACAAGAGTATCAATCCACCAAATTATATTCTCAACAAGAATGATAACAGGTCCTAACAATTCATACAAAGAAAAAAAAGTTTTTGGAAAAATAGAGCACACAGACATTCATGCTATACTATTCTTGTACCCAATCTCTATATAATATAATGTCTAATATCATGCTTAAATTCAAGCTATCATTCATGTCTAAAATCATGCTTCATACATGCTTAGATTCATACTTGATTCATACATAATTCATACATCATTCATGCTTCATACTACACTATCATGATCTACTTACCTCACAAGAACTCCAAGTTACCCCCAACAAGCTCCCCCTCAAAGGTCAAGCTCTCTAAGCTTGAGGCTCTATGTGTGGTAGAGATGAGATGGGCTTTATTTATAAAAGAGGAAAGGGCAGCAAGTGACAAGTGGTGTGCAAGAGTTCATATGTGGCAAACATGGGCTTGCATGGTCAACAAGTGGCAAACTCAAGGCACACTAAACAACAAGCAAGGGACAAGTGGTGTGTAAAGAAGAGGAAGTCCCCCAGACTACTCTTTACAGCTGCGCCTGATGGCCCACATCATACACGAAAGCTCACACACACGACAAAACACAGCTGGAGTTACACAGCCGGTGTTGGTCCATCTCTCTAAACATCGTCGGCACCACACACTCAACACAGCCGGTGATAGCATAGGTGGCAACAACACAACTGGCGATAGCACACTTCACAGCAGGTGATAGCATAAGAGGAAACAACACAGTCGTTGATAGCACACTTCATAGCCGGCAGTAGCATAGGCGGCAACATCACAGCCGGCGATAACATAGACGGTAACAACACAACTAGCGATATCACACTTCATAGCTGGCGATAGCATAGGCGACAACAACACAGCCGTCAATAGCACACTTCACAACCGGTGATAGGTCTTACACACACGACGTTTGTCTCTCCTTCTCGTCGCCTCACGTGCTCACCATGCTCAAGAAATTTTGGTTGTTACAATGGTATATAGTTGAGTACTTCCACTTGAAATTGAACTGATTATCCAAGAGATCAATATGATGACTTTTGAAATGAGGGCCGTTGTCAGATATAATCCGATCAGGCACTCTAAATCAGTATATGATGTGATGTCGCATAGTCCCAGGAACTTGCTTGAGGGGGACTGCTTCAGCCCACTTGGAGAAATAATCTGTTATAGTTAGAATAAAGACATGACTTATTGTCGAAGGAGGGTCAATAGGCCCTACAATGTCCATACCGCATTATGAGAAGGGCCATGATGCCACTGTAGAGTGTAAGGGCTCTGGAGTGTATTGAACATGGCTTGAGTGTATTTGGCACACCTGGCACTTCTTGGCATAGTTTAAGGAGTCGGTAATCATCAAAGGCCAATAATACGCCAATATGCGTATCCGTTCACAGAGGTTAGCGACGGACTGATGCAATCCACAGACGCTTGAGTGTATCTCTTTCAACACCTTATTTTCCTCTTGCACATCGACTAATCTAAGAAGAATACCGTCAAAAGACCATTTGAAGAGAGCATCTCCTTCAAGGAGGGTTTATTTGGTAGGCATTCGACGCATACTATTGCATTCAGCACAATCTTCAAGGAATCTACCGTACTTTATAAAATTAATGATGGGCTCTCTCCAATCTTCTACCCGCTAGACTTTCGTACACATTGGGTCGAAGAATTCCGAATCCCATTTTTGAACCTTAGCTGCTTGACTCCGTGCCATTTCTTGTTCAATATTGATAACTTATTTGATTGATAGAAGCATTTCGAATGGATAAGATGGGAACTCGGGGAAGAGATTTCTCTCATCATCTGCATCTACCGTGGTTCTCAATTCAATGTGTGTCCATTCTATCACCCAAACAGGCATGGGCCCAGATGAGGATCACTAAATTGTAGCCCCGGGTTTTGCGAGTGCATTGGCCTATGAATTTAACCTCCTAGGGATGTGACTCATGGATACTTTTTCAAACTGAGTCATATACGATTTTGCAGTAGCATGATAAGGCTTGAGAGTGTCTTTTCTCATGTCATAGATTCCTTTAAGCTGTCGTATCACCAACTCAGAGACACTATGGATCTTGAGCTTCTCCAATTCTAAGTCAAAGGCTATCTCCAACCCAATTATAGGGGCCTGCTATTCCACGTTGTTATGGAAACCGGTGCTAAAAGGTATTTTTCATCAATATGGGGCCCCCACTTAATAAAGGCTTAGCAAACAGTGGAAATTTCTACAGTCTCAGAATAGCCTTGAAACTGGCCAATATCTTCATGAAGCCTCTCAAAAGACTCCTGCCAAGTTTCTACATATTTCAACATGTCTAAGATAGTGCAAACTGAGAAATAGTTCTGGTAAAATCGACCTCTAGCACCCTGAAACGGACCCTATGACTTGAGTTACATTTTTGGTGTCTAAATTTATTATGGAACTACCAACATTGGAACTGACACAGTTGAAAACTCTTAGGGGCCAAATTTTAGGTCCAACAGACACTCCAAGAAGAAGTTATAGACAAAAGAGTGAAACAAGAGGAGCCACACGCTATTCCCGTGTGGCCACACTACAACTCAACACCATAGAAGAACAATCATGATCAGTGACTTTTGACACTCATATCACCTGTCCTTAGTCGGATCATGCTCAAATTTGGTGAGCATGTTCACCTAGTCAAGATGAGCGATTTGATATTAGGCACGCCTCGTGATGACAACCGAGCGTGAAGAAAAGCTAGAAAGAAGTTGTTGATCCATGAAGAAAGTGCAGGAAATTCAGCAGCTTCGTGTCTCTCTCAAGCGGCAGGATCACGTGGCTCGCAAACCTAATCGACCTAGACCAATTCCATTATGAGCATATGGTCTCGGGCTATCATTGACCACAACCCCGTACATGGTGAACGGTCGGATCCTACACACGACGCCGATGAAGCAACTGCAAATTCTTTCACTGGAATTTCAGATTCTGATCAAAATTCCAAAGTTGTGAAATCTACGTTCAGGAACGAAATCGAGCTGCGTTTGTTGCCCTGTGATGGCATGTCAGTATAGTTTAGCAAAGAAATCATCGAAAAACATCAAGGAATGAGTACACTATTGATTCGAAGTTTCAAGATCCACTGAAATTCAAGTCACATGATCGTGCACTAAAAACACGATCCATGGCTCAAAGTTGGTATCAAATCGATCGCCAAGCTGAGCTCTACAAGAAAACAATCATCTTACGATTAACTTGGAATCAGAACGACCCCGGATCATCCATGCAAGATCACGCAAGTTCTAGAGCAACACAGGGACAGTTCTAGAGTTCCACGAATTGTTAAGAAGGGGCAAATCTATCATTTTTCACCCTATTTTCTAATTTCTTTTCATTCAATTTAATCTTAATTTTCAGTAATTAGGGTTACTTTTGATCATCCACCCATGTTTGGGGCAAATTCTATATATACATACCAACATTGTACACAGAAAAAAAAAAAGGACACACACATAAGATCCATCTCCTAGCAAAAGAGAGTTTTTACTGATTATAGTTTCTCTTTCTTCCCACTGTTGTGTCACGCTTGAGAGAGAGAGTGAGGTGAGAGAAACTTTTGATCGGTTCACTTAGGTTCGAGGTAAACCTTCTCTCTCTTCTTTTTCTTTTCTTCTCTCTCTCCTATTTTCTCTCTTCTTCTCTTTCTTCCTCCTCTTCCCCGTCTGAGCTCTCCTCAAAGTCCATGCACGGCAATGGTAGTGCCATGCATGCCTCTCTGGTAGCCTCACAGGTCGCTCGTGGCGATAGCAATTCCATGTGCATGTCTCTTTCTCCCTCTGTTCTATCTGTTTTGCGAGGCCTTCAGATGGCACTGCTCATCGCCATTTGCAAATGTATCCTAAGCGCCTCAGTGACAGACACAAGTAACGAAGTCTATCACTACCTGTAGGGGATTCACCCTATCGTGTGACCGTTGTAGACGGCACTACCCGTCATCATCCGCAAAGGGTCAAGGCAATACTCGTCGTCATGTGCTGGCTTCTTCCGTGCTTCCCTTTGCTCATCATCATGTGCCCTACGATAAGTAATTACCGCAAGATCTATGAGAATTTATCGTCATGCGTCTTGTTAGGAGCCATCACTGTTCGCTAGGGACATGTCGCCTCCTCGTGCTGCCAATGACGATGCCCATTGCCATATGGATTCTTCCTCCCTTTGCCGTCTTTCTCTCTTCTCTTAATCATTTTCTCTTCTAACTTGTCTGAGGGTAGATCTAGCTTATCACCGCCATCTCGGTCTTGGTTTTGAGTAGTATTGCCACCGTGCTGGTCCTGAGGACCATGCTCATCTTGCTACCACACCGAGTCGATAATTGTCTAGATGTCATGCTAGCTTCGCCTCTCCGTCGAGTTTTTCCTCGCTTTTCTATCTTTATCTAAAACTTTATGTTTCATCATGCCCTCACATGAACATACATTGCCTTAAGACAACGGTGGGTCTCCATGACCCACTTGCCTTACAAATTAAACATAGAAGTGTTGTGCAGAAAACAAGAGGATTGTTGGTCTAGGGAGGTGATTCCGAACCAGCTAAAGTAGCTGGGGGGCTTTCTTCGTGATCTAAGAGGGTGCCCTTGTGAGCCAGCCTGAGTAAGTCCTGATCCCACCTAAAATTTTTCTCTTATCGGTTGATATACCTGCCCTTACTATCGAGCAAGGTTATGAGAGAGCGATCTCAAACCCTTGGTTCACCAGAAACATGAGGTACATGCCGCCAGATCATCTAGATCCGAAAGGTGAGATCGAGGCACCAAACCAGCTGGGCGACTCCACTGGGGACTTATTACCCGTTTGTCAGTTCTCTCTTGTTTGACCAATATCTTCTTTTACTTTTTGCACTTATTTCTATGGCATCAGGGTTGTTAAACCCGTTTATCCGGGTCAGGTATTTCCTTATCCCTGTACTCGTGGCTGTTTTGGGGAAGTGAGCTGCTCAAGTGTCCTTCCCCACCCTCCTCCTGAGTTGGGACTCACAGTTCAGCTCCAAGGTTCTCACCTGGATAGGTGTGAGAGGGGACTTAAAGGTCCTTGCCTCCCTGCTTTCTCGCCTTGGTGGACTCTCCACTAAGGCCCCTTGCATGGGTAGCACACCTGCTACCGTGCACCCTGCTACTGGCAAGTCTACTGCCAGTCATATTGCTGTGGCACACCGGAAGGCTGCCCCCATCACTCTCTCAAAAGGCAAGCAAGTTGTCATTGCTCCTGAAGTTCGTTGAAAGGCAACCCCTTAAGCTCCTTCATCACCTCGAACCTCCACACCTAAAGATTCGGCACACGAAGGCAGAGGTCCTGAGATCTCCACCCCTCGCAGACACTTAAGGACTCATGGTTGATCCACTCGAGCCGCACCTCGGGGAAACCCTCACGTTGCCTTGAGCTCCCATCCAGGGCTAGGCATTCTCGGGCCAAACCCTGCATGCGCCATTCATTTGCTTTCATCAATTCGGGGCAACACTAGCTCCACGTCACCTCAAGCACATGATGGTCAACCTCTCCGTCCTCCCACCCAGCACACACAGCTTGACTCTGTGAGAGGTAGGCTTCTGCCTTACCCTTCACAGACACAAGCTCCTGAGTCTCGACCTCCTCAGGTTAGACTCATTGACCGAGCTCAAGTCGACCCCCAAGTCACCCGGACGACTAACTCTAAAGGTCCACATGCACCGTCTTGGTAGGTTCCTTTCCGACCTCAACTCAGACAGAGTCGTGAGCCAGCTCCTTCAGCTATCGCTCTCTCGACACCTGGTAAACACCTCGAGCTCTGATACTCCAAGGTCTACCCTAAGAGTAACATCTTGAGCCAGCCTCAGGTCAGCCCTGCGCATGGGCCCCACAAATGAACTCGGGAAAACGACCCGATGTCAGACTGACGTCTCTAGCATCCAAGGCAAACCCAGGCTGCCTTCTATCCTTGGACCCCAGTCTCTGCTCCAGTTCATAGACATGACCCTTGCATGTTCGAAGAACGCGGGGCAGTCTAGGTCTCTGCACTAATTCTAGAGTGAAGTCCACAGTCGGCTCAGGATTAAGCAGGAAAGGGGTGTTCAGATCCTGACCAAAGAAGCCTCTAAGGCAGTCGAGGCCACCACCTTTGATGACCTCCTTTCTTATAGCCCCTTCTTCCCTCTCCAAACTCCAGAGCCTGGCCGAGTCTAAGGGTATTGTTGGGTCTTCAGTACTCAGAAGCCACAGTCCCAAGACCGTCAAGACCCAATCCTCATGAGTTCGATATACAAGGCTCAAGTCAAGTTAAGGTAGGCTGAATCCCTCTTGACTGACTTGCCATGCACCACTTGCCAACCTCGGCAATATGTTGTCCCGCCAAGTCCTGACCCTCCAAAAGAGATGGTCAGTGTCATGGTGATCAATGACTCGGACGATGCTCAGGAAGAGCGGATGAACAAATTTGAGGAAATGATGCATTCCATCCTTGGAAAGATGGAACTCCTAGATGCTTCCAGGTCCCCTTCTTCGATTGAGTCCCTAACTGGTGAGGACACAATTCCTAAGAAAAATCATCCATCAACCTCCCAAGACAGTTCTACCTCTCACGGGGTCTCCCAAACCGACATAGATGCTATGGTGGCCCATAGCCTCAAGAACAAAGTCCCATGCATGCAGAAGACACCTCTCTATCAAAAGTTGTACCCTTCGTACATAGACCAAGTACCCTTCCCTCCGAATTATCAAAAGGGGAAGCTCCTCCTATTCAATGGTACGACGTCTCTGCACCAGCATACTGCTCACTTCCAAGCAGCCTGTAGAGAGACGGACAACTCCTTCTCTGTCAGTTCATCAAAACTCTTGAAGGGCCAGCCTTCTAGTGATATGCTTTGCTTCCTCCTAACTTGGTACATACATGGCAAGAGATGGAGCAGTTGTTCTACCAACACTTCTACCAAGTCCAATGCAATGTGGAGACCATCAAACTCCTCACCCTAATGCAAGACCCTAGTGAGCCGGTTGACAAGTTCATCACTCGCTGGAGAGAGTTGGCAACCTTCCATGCCACTCCCATGACCAAGAAGGAACTGGTCTAAACCTGCATACGGAACATGCCTCCCGAGTTTGCTCTACACGTAGAGGCATCCAATTCAACGTCCATGTCAGAGCTCATCTCCATGGCATTTCGTAATGAGGGATTATTCAAGCATCACGGCAACCCTCGTTAGCAACCTCCCAGCTCTAACTCTCGTTCTAATAGTTGGGGCAGCCTTAAGGCAATAATCAGCGTGGCTGACACCAAAGGCGTGGTTCCTCAAACCCTGGACCTTTCCAAGGCACAAGCGTTTCCGACCTGGGGCAAGCAGCAATCCTACAACAGCGTCCCTCCTACTAAAAATTCTAGGCGAAATGACTGCTGGGTCCAGCACCAGAATAAGGTTTACCCCTTTGACACAAGGTGGACACCTGCACTACTTCGACTGCTACTAGAAGAAAACATGATACAGTTGTCGACGTCCAATATTGCAGAGTCGGCTGGGCAGGAGGCAAATGAGAAGTATTACGCCTATCATAGGAGGATATGCCACCCCACTTACAACTTCTATAAGCTCAATGGCATGATCGAAGCCTTTTTCAACAAGGGTCAGATATAGCTTGAAGATTTGAATAGAGTTTAGGGGAACTGAGGTTTCTCACATAGCCACGATCCAAGAGGACGATGAGGCACCCGCTGTCCTTCGTGCATGTCACCCCACTTACAACTACTATAAGCTCAATGGCATGATCGAAGCCCTTATCAACAAGGGTCAGATAGAGCTTGAAGATTTGAATAGAGTTTGGGGGAACTGAGGTTTCTCACATAGTCACGATTCAAGAGGAAGACGAGGCACCTGCTGTCCTTTGTGCATGTTTCTCCATAATGTTCGAAGAATGGCTCGTCACTTCCCAGGCATCCCAAGTTCCCGTCTCCAGGAATCGAGAATCTCTGGTACACGTATTACTAGATACCAAGCCATGATGTCAGCAAATGCACTGGCTTCCATAAGTTCATGGCAGAAAAGATGTTGCAGTGTCAGGAAGTTCAAGGTAACCCATAAGGACACCCTCGAGTCCCTCTTCCGTATGAGCAAGAAGACCTCCTGACGCCAGCTCGAGGAAGCACTGAGTTAGACCCTCTGCACGCCCTCTTCAAGGCAATGCTCCAACAAGGCCTTGTCACTCCCAAACCTGTCAGGCAGCTGAGGTGTCTTACTTAGGGAACGGAAACGCTCTAGTGCCCATACCATCAAGTATGGGGCCATGAACTCAATGAATGCTCTAGGTTCGAAGCTATAATCGCAGAGAAAGTCCAGTAGGGTCACATCGTTTGTGCAGTTCTCTCGGAATGCATCCAGGCTATCGCTCCCATTCCAAAGACAGCCACACCACCAACCCCTTCTGAGTATCCACTAGACCCTTCAGAGCCTTGAACCTCTCAGCCATGGAAAGTCTACCATGGGTGGAGTAGGCTCAAATCCTTGAAACGTGAGGCGGTCTACTAAGCAAAGGCTACTCACCAACCTTATAGGGCGGTCCAGACACCCTCTCAAGGATCTCAAAGGAGACAAAAGGCACCTAAGTTGGCTCGTCGAAGGAATCATCCTCCTCAGCCTCCACTTGAGGAGGAATATCTCAAGCCTCTTCCTCCAATACCGACCTTGTAAGCCTTTATCCCAAGAACAGCTCACCTCGTCCTTTCGTCAAATTAGGTGAACATCCCTGAGTCACCATTTGCTTGAGATTCCCCCAATATGGGTGACGACGCTAAAAGCACCCCACGACGGTCAAAGCCGGGGCAATACCTTAGATATCACCTACAAACTCCAATCCTGACGACAATGTAAAAAGCTACCTTGAATGTTCTAACTCTTCTTCTCCTCCTTCCTCTTCTATTTTCTCCACAGGTGTAGCTCGATGGTGCTCTGACTTCGACACTCTAAACAAAGATTTCAGAGACTCTAGCCTCATTCAGCAACAACAAGAGCACCTCAGAGAGATGTTGGCTCAAGCGGCTGCATTCTTGACAGCTGACGATACCCTGTCGACACAAGCACAGACCAAGTCATCTTCAGGTCTCACTCCTACGAGGCCTGCCACATGATCCAAGTGCATGAAGCGTCACCCAGCTCAGAAGCACTAAGTGATCCAAATCACGAGGTCGTAGACTCCCTGTTCAAAGCTGACTCTTCCATCGCCTAGACTAGCCAGAGACCAGTACTCTCCCACACTGTGCCACTCTCAGAAGCTGGCATGACCAGATCATGGACTTCTACATTCAAGGTCAATGAGAATCCTGGTGAGTCTCTTGACGAGGAAGTCTAGGAAGCTGTAGAAGAGTGGGAAGAAGGCGGTCAGGCCACGGCTGAGGAGCTTGAAGAGATCAACTTAGGGGACGAGGCCGACCTAGTGCCGACTTTCACCTCAGCAAAAATATCCCCAGAGGAGAAAGAGAGTTATATCTCTATCCTCTGAGCAAATCGGGAGGTCTTCACCTGACAGTATCATGAGATGCCGAGTCTAGACCCTCAGGTTGCTATCCATCGCCTTGGTATTCATCAAACCCATGAAGCAGAAATCAAGAAGGTTTAGACCCCACCTCGAGATGCAGATCGATGCTGAGGTGAACAAGCTCAGGCAAGCAAGATTCATACGTGAAGTCAAATACCCAAAATGGATGGCAAATGTTCTCTCAGTTAAGAAGAAGAATGCCCAAATCAGGGTCTGTATTGACTTTCGCGATTTGAACACTGCCTGCCCCAGGGATGACTTCCCCCTCTCGTTCACTGAGATGCTGGTCGACTCTACGGATCATTGCCAAATCCTCTCCTTTATGGATGGGTATTCGGCTTATAATCTATTCAGGATGGTGCAAGAAGACGAGGAGGCCACTGCGTTCTTGACCCCAAGAAGCATCTTTTGCTACATTGTGATGCCTTTCGGGTAAAGAATGTCGGTGCCACGTACTAACAGGACATGACTACCATCTTCAAGGACATGATCCATCGGGAGGTCGAGTGTTATGTGGATGACCAGGGGGTGAAATCTAAAACAAAGGACGCCCACATGCAAGACCTCATAAAGGTATTCGAACGAATGTGGCCTCCCTAACTCAAGATGAACCCCTTGAAATGCACCTTTGGCATATGCTTAGGAAAGTTCTTAGGGTTCATCGTGAGGTACCGAGGACTGGAGATCGATTCGATCAAAATCAAGGCAATTCAGGACATG
Source organism: Amborella trichopoda (assembly GCF_054954075.1). Taxonomy (NCBI): domain Eukaryota; kingdom Viridiplantae; phylum Streptophyta; class Magnoliopsida; order Amborellales; family Amborellaceae; genus Amborella; species Amborella trichopoda. Next base: position 20,210,003 of record NC_142347.1, on the reverse strand, counting down.
CAATCACCTGCAACCCTCCATGAACTACGGTCTCTTCAAGGCCAGCTAGCCTACATTCGAAGGTCCATCTTGAACCTTCCAGGGCGATGCAGGCCCTTTTCACAACTCCTAAAGAAGGATACTCTCTTCATATGGGATGAAGCATGCCAAGCTGCACCCAATGATATCAAGCAATACTTATTGAATCCTCCAGTCCTCTCTACACTAATGTTGGGAAGACCTCTCATCCTGTATGTGACCGCTTTTGATGAGTCACTCAAGGCACTCCTAGAGCAAAACAATGATGGAGGGAAAGAGACAACGGTCTATTATCTCAGCCGCAGAATGCAAGGGGCCGAGAAGAATTACTCTCCCATAGAGAAGATGTGCCTAGCCTTGATCTTTGTCGTACAGAAACTTCACCATTACTTGCTCGGTCACGAGGTCAGGTTAATCTCCAAGGTGGACCCATTCAAGTTCCTTATGACCCGGCCATGCCTGTCAGGACGTTTGGCCAAGTGGGCATTATTGCTAATGGAGTTCAACATCACGTACGTACCACAGAAGGCAGTCAAAGGTCAAGCCTTAGCAGGCTTCCTCGCATCTCACCCAGTTCCTTCAGAATCTCCCCTGTCGAGCAACCACCCAGATGAAGAAGTTTTCTGTACGACGCTAACTCGACCACGGGAAATGTACTTTGATGGAGAATTCTAGTCGAATAGAGGGGGCGCTGGAGTTGTGTTCTTAACTCCCAATGGTAGAATGATCTCTCTATCCATATCACTTGCAGAGGTGTTTTCTCATAATGAAGCTGAGTATCAAGCCCTCATAATCGGATAGGAAACTGCTAAAGAGCTAAACCTAGAGCACCTGAACATCTTTGGGGACTCTGACGTGGTCAACTAGTGGCTTAAGGGGATTTATGACATAAGGAAAGACGCCCTCAAGCCTTATCATGACACGGCCAAATCCTATGTGGCCCGGTTTTATGATTTCTCCATAAGTCATATCCCTAGAAGGCTAAACTCGTAGACTGATGCACTCTCGAAGCTCACAGCCACCATTCAACTATCTTCATCAGGGCCCACTTCAGTCTGGGTAACCGAATGGAGACACGTTGACTTAAGAGCTTAAGCTGATGTATATGGCGAGAGGGATATCTTCCCTGAATTCCTTCCTTACCCATTCGGGGTGCTCCTCGTAGCTAAGGATGTTGTTGTGGCAGAGCAAGAAATGTCCCAAGGAAATGGATCCAAGGATAAGGAGCGGAAGCCCAAATTCTTCGACCCAATTTGTGTGGAGGTTGAACAAGTAGAGGACTGGAGGGAGCCTATCATTGACTTCATAAAGCATGGAAGGCTACCTCAGGATCGGGCGCAGCATAACAGCATGTGGCGAATGTCCACCAAGTACACCCTTCTCGATTGAGCTGTCCTCTTTCGTTGGTCATTTGACCAAATTCTCCTCAGATGCGTCGATAAACAAGAGGCAAGAAAAGTACTCAAAGAAGAGCACTCGGCTATTTGTCAGCTGCATCAGTTCGGCCCTAAGCTCTACAAGCGCATACACAGACTCGGCTATTATTGGCCTTCCATGGTGGCTGATGCCCAAAACTATGCCAAAAGAAGCCAGGTGATCCAGATCCACTCAAGCCTCATTCATCAACCCCCGGAGCCTCTCCACCCTTCAGTGATATCGTGGCCCTTTTCCCAATGGGGTATGGACATTGTAGGACCCATCGATCCCCCTTCTGCCTTGGGCCATGCCTTAATTCCGGTGGTGACATACTACTTTTCCAAGTGGGCCGAAGCGATCCCTCTCAAGCAAGTTCCAGGGACAGCGGTAGCAAACTTCATGCATCATCACGTCATCTACCGATTCGGAGTTTTGGACTAGATAATCTCTGATAATGGCCCCCAGTTCAGAAGCCATCGTGTTGATTGCCTGGTCAACTAGTTTGATTTTGAGTGGAAGTACTCTACTATGTACTACCCTCGAGCCAACGGATTGGCTGAGGCGCTCAACAAAACTATGTGTGGGGTACTCCAGAAGTCAATTTCAAAATTAAAGAAGAATTGGCACGAGAAACTACCAGAAGCTTTGTGGGCTTATCGCACCACTGCTAGGAATGCTACAAACTCCACCCCTTATTCCATGGTCTACAGAGGTGAGGCAGTCTTACCCCTCGAGGTTCAAATACCCTCACTCCATGTCGCTATATATCAGGGACTAACCGAAGACACGAGGGTAGAACTCTGTTAGCAAGATTTGGATCACCTTGACGAAAAGAGACTAAAGGCCCAATAGAACCTCGAGCTCAATCAAGGAACAATGAAGAGAGCCTTTGATAAATCTATCAAGGTTCGCTCATTTTCTCGTGGGGATCTGATCTTAGCAGTCAAGAGATCGATTGTCTTGCACAGGCACTGCAATGGAAAATTCATGGCCAAATGGGAAGGTCCATTCATAGTAAAAAGGTCACACCAAACTGGGCCTATGTACTGACAAACTCAGATGGAGGAGAGGTGATGCCCGCTATCAATGGATGATACCTGAAGAAGTACTATCCTTGATGTATCCCTAAAAAGGTGGTATGTGCAGCAAGAAAAAGAGGGAAATGAAAAAAAGGAACACCATGTCATTTCAAAAGAAGTTCGTTTCTTTCATTGCATTAAAAAAGAGTTACAAGTTACAATCAAAGGCCCATTACTAAGGAAGTTACAACGCTCTTGCGTTTGAGGATAAGAAGACGGCTATAGACTAAAAAGAAACACTCTCCTCATGAAGAAGAAGCAAAACCACTTGGAGAAGTTAGCTTCATCGCCACCAAAGAGGACAGTTACCAGCGAGAAGAAGATGCAAGACCGCTCAGAGATGTCAGCTTTAATTCATCTGATGATTATGTCAAACATACATGGCAGACTTCTCTGGCAAAGAACTGGCCTATGAGGAGATCATACCCTATTCACAGTGGACGCCCTCCCACAGAACAACATGAACTTCACGGTTGCACTGGAGGACTTGGCCTCCAACAGACTTCAATGACAGGGTCTCCTCGTTTGCCATCGCTCTTGATCCCCGTGAGACATTGCCATTCATGGTCATCGCTGCGTGCACTCAACAACGTGCGTAGTCATCACCACGCACAACACAATGCCACATCCTATCATCGCCACAGGCAGGCAAACACCGTGCCGGACTATCACCGCGAGCCTCATGCCTCAAGCATGGCCTAGGGACCCGTGAAGGCAGCGCCGCATGCAACTTAATGGCATGCATAACTTTGAAGTACCTCGGTTCCCATCATGCCCAATTCCCAGGGGCATTAACCCTTGTGCTTCTATGGTTTCCCCAGCTACCTACCTGCGCTGACCGTCCACCTTCTCATGACCTTCCATCTCATCCGCAACCCTTCAGATCCAGCCGAAAACACTCTTCCATCAGTCACAAAAATCCTGCCTGATCCTATTCTTTCCCCCACCAGTGTTTCCCTTCTCTGTTGGAAACCCACTGCTGTTCACTGAGAAAACCTTGCCCCACCTTCTACTGGTTACTGAAGTTAGCGAAACCCACCAAAAGTCCCTACAAGACTTCTCTGCAACCCTTTCACTTGGTTTCCCACTTCAGTAGTTCATCAAAGCTCACCAGAATTCCACTAAGTTTTCGGTGAGCCCAATGTGGCCCCTTCCTCTTTCTCCTCCAACAACCAGAGGACTGACAGAGCCCTTTGAACTCTCTGTGACCTCCTCAGTAGTGGAACGACCAGAGGAGCACTCGAACCTGGCAAGGCACTTTATGTAAATCTTGGTAGGCCCCTGAGAAACCCTCTTCCTTGCTCATAAAGCTTTGATGCTTGCCCAAAAGTGTTCGCAATCACCTTGCGAAGCTTCGCACTTCCAGAAGTTCATCAGAATAACTCCTAAGGTCCTGTCTCTATAAGTTTTCATCGAAAAGTTTATGCTGGAAAATCCCTTGCCAAAGGCGCTAGCTCTCTCTCTCTAAAAACTGTTTTAGCTTTTAGTAAAACAGTGAGTGGGGTTTTCCCCCTTTTATACCCAGCGATGCCGTAAACTGCCCTCTACAAACATGAAATGACATTCCAGTCCCTAGTTCTTGAGGGCAGTAAGCCTAGGCTGGGGTCGGGTCAAACTCGAGACCCGAAAAGGTCATCGTCGCATGCTTCATTCAAAAGTCAGCGCTGCGTGCTCTGTCAGAGGACTATCACTGCACGCCTTGTCTGGAGGCTATCGCTGCATTCCTCATGTCAAGAGGTCATCGTCGTGCGTTTGGTCGGGAGCTACCATCACGCCCTTCACCAAGGGGCCTAATGCCGTGTGCACCATCCATCACTTAGTGCCACACGCATGCCGTGGCACCCGACCTGACCATCATCCGGTATTCTCAGGAAGTTCATCCCCTACACCATAGCCTCACTCCTCAGGGAGTCTAGCCTCTGGTGATGGCACTACTCCCCATGGAGTCACATTCCCTCACCACGCCACAATCTATGCTGCATGACCTTAAACTGTACAGCCTAGGTCTAGTTGCACGACCTTAAACTACATGGTCCAAACAATATGACCTTAAACTGTAGCGGTGGTCTAGTTGTACGACCTTAAACTGCATAGTCCTCTTTTCATGACTCTAAACTGTAGCACAGGTCTAGTTGCCTGACCTTAAACTGCATGGTCCAAACTATGTGGCGTTAAACTATAGCGGTGGTCTAGTTGCAAGACCTTAAACTGCATAGTCCTCATCTCATGACTCAAAACTATATGACTATGGTTCAGCTATGTGACTCAAAACTATATGACGTTAAAAGGTTTAGCAAGACGGTCCAAACTGCATGACATTAAACTGTAGCGAAGGTCAAGTTGCACGACCTTAAACTGCAGAGTCATAACTGCATGACTTTAAACTGCATAGCCACGGTCCGAGCTACAATAACCTAAAAACTGTAATGCACGACATGACAAATGGCCCATGCACACAACGCCAGCCGAGAGATAGACCACTCATTCGCTAAAAGGGTATCTCAACAACATCCCCAGTGGATTTAAATGTACGCAGGGTTCGTACCTACCCGTTTAACCCTGAATGAGTGTGTTTCGCACCAACATCCCAGTAAGGGTCACATCCTACTGCGACCCATTATCCCTAGGGAGTTAGGGCCATCCTTATCCCTTCAACCCTCAATGAGGTTCATCTGTGCTCTGGCCTGTCATCCTCAGCGGAGTTACATACACCCCATTGTTCATTATTCCTGTGGAGTCACACAGGCCCTCCTAAACCCCAGTGAAATCTCTTTCGTCTGCCACTCCTCAAGTGCTACCATCTCCATCTAAAACCTCTCTTCTTGTGTATAGCCTTCACCACCTTTACCCCTAGGAGTCAAATGTGTATCCACAACTCATCCCTCATGTACCTTTACATACATGGCGACCCACACACTAGTCCATGATCCATGACCTTCAATTGCATAGCTATAGTCCGTGCTGCATGACCTTAAACTACACCGCCATGGTTCAAACTATATGACCTTGAACTATAGCGGAGGTCTCGTTGCACAACCTTAAACTGCATGGTTCTAGTTGCACGACTTTAGACTGCATAGCCACGGTCCAAGCTATATGACCTGAAACTATAGTGCTCGTCCTTGCTGCATGACATTAAACTGCTTTGCTCAGGCCCAGGAGGCATGACCTTAAAGACGCCCCCACATGAGTGCACACACCTTTTACGTGCATCTTCACACACGTCTTTCTTAACTAACCCGTTTTTGTGCACACACCACCTCCATTTTCTCCCCGGTGAGTCTACATACGCGCACACATGCCCTTTTGTGGAATCTTCACATACGCCTTTGCTAGCCGGCCCATTCGTGTGCACGCACCACCTTCACCATCATTAACATCTTTTCCCCCTGTGAGTCTTATCCATACTCACTAAATGGTGAACCTTTTCGTGAGCCGTACTCACATTCAGCTAGTGGGTCAGCATTGCTCACCCACTATCCACCCATCATCAACCCTTCACAAGGCAACTTCATGCAGTCTTCCCAAGTAGGTCAGAGTCATCACCAAGCTCACTTCATGACCTCCACAAATTGCCATTCATCACCACTACGGTCTAGCTGTAGGACCCTAAACTATAGTGCACGTCATGGTCGCATAAAGTTAAAAGTCTTCGCACATGCCTCGATGGCACAACCCTAAACATGCCTTCTTAAAAAAAGGGGCATGGTGTACACCTAAACAAGAGAACGCCATGAGTAAAAGTGAAGTAAGAGAGTACCATGGAAAACAAAATCCAAGCACGGTGAAAACCCTGAAAGGACATCGTGAGTAAAAATGGATGAAAAGGGTGGGCATGACCGCAAGTCATGGGTAAAAGAGCCCAGAAATAACAAAAGTTTGCAAAAACCATGTTCACGTCTAGTCTCCAAATAGACGTCTAGTCTCCAAATAGTCAAGATCCTAGCTAATATGGTATGCCTAAAATCGTAACAAGCCAGCATCTAATCGCAACACTAGATGGCTCATCAAGGGGTGAGAGTCGCATAAGATAAGATTTTCCACGCTTCAACATGGCTCATCAAGGAGTAAGAGCCACATAAGATCTCCCAGCAATCATGGCTCACCAGGGGGTTTGAGTCACATAAGATCGCCCACAACTCAACATGGCTCATCTGGGAGTGGGAGCCGCATAAGATCTCCCCAGTTCAACAACAAGAAGAGTTATTGAGGGTGAGGACGATGACAAAAGATCCCTCCAAAAATTCTAAGGACCATCATGAAGGCAAGAAACTGACAAAGCCAGGGTCTAACCTGCCACAGTCTTCAGGGTACATCTCGTCAAATCCCCTAGCCTACATGAGACCAGACTTTCGAGACGGGTCAGACGCCCCCAACTGGACCTTGCTATATGGGACCTATAGAGATATCCTGAGCATCAAAAGCAAACCTGGTGTAGCAGCGAATAATGTCGACTAAAGGTTCATAGCATTGGCCTTCAAAAAAGGCCTGATAATCCCTTGAGGGTGAGGACTTTGACAAGATCCCTCAAACTTCCTGAATGATTATACTTCTCGATTCTCTTAAAGCACAACAATCGGCACGACATGCTATTGGAAGCTATTTTTCACCAACATGAGGCCCCCGCTCAATAAAGGCCTAGCAAACAGCAGGAATTTTGACATTCTCAAAATAGCCATAAAATTGGCCAAGATCTTCATAAGGTTTCCCAAAAGTCTCCTGCCAAGTTTAAACTTATTTTGACGTGTCTAAAGCAGTGCAGACTGAGAAATAGTTTCGACAAAATCAACCTCTAGCACACTAAAATGGACCCTATAACTAGAGCTACATTTTGTGTTTCTCAATTTGCTAAGGGACCACCACCATTGGAACCGGCACAGTTGAAAACCCCTAGGGGCCAAATTTCAGCTCGAACAAACACTCTAGGAAGAAGTTATAGGCAAAGAGTGAAACAAGAGAGCCACACGCTATTCCTGTGCGGCCACCCTGCAACTCCATGCCATGGAAGGGACAGTCCCGACTAGTGACTTTCGAAGCTCATATCTCACCCATCCCAAGTCGGATCGCACTCAAATTTGGTGAGTATGTTGTCAAGATGAGCGATTCGATATGTGGCACGCCTCGTGACGACAAACGAGCCCAAAGAAATGGTAGAGAGAAGTTGCTGATATGTGAAGAAAGTGCAAGAAACTCAACAGCATCGTGTCTCGCTCAAGTGGTCGGATCATGCCGTATGCATGCTCGATTAACGTGAGACCAATTCCATTGCAATCGTAAGGTCTCGGACAATCACTGACCCGAACTCCATACGTGATGGACGGCCGGATCCTGCACACGAAGCCGACAAAGCGACTGCAAATTCCATCATCGGAATTCTAGATTCCAGCAAAAATTTCAAAGCTGCAAAATCTTCCTTTGGGCACAGAATCGAGTTACGTTTGTTGCCCCATGATCTTAATGACATGCTCAGTGTAGTTCAACAAAGAAATCACAAAAAAATATCAAGGAACAAGTGCACTATCTATCAAAAGTTTCAAGATCCACTCAAATTTGAAGTCACATGATAATGCAATAATATACAATCCATAGCTCGAAGATGGTATCAAATCGATGGCCATGCTGAGCCCTACAAGAAAACAATCATCTTACTATCAACCAAACATCAGAATGACCTCAGATCATCCATGCACGATCTCACAAGTTCTAGGGCAACACAGGGACTGTTATGAAATTCCACAAATTGTTAAGAAGGGGTAAATCTGTCATTTTGTACCTTATTTTCAAATTTCTTTTAATTCAATTTAATCTTAATTTTCAGCAATTAGGATTACTTTTGATCATCCACCCATGTTTGGGGCAAATTCTATATATATGTATCAGCTTTGTACGTAGAAAAAAAAAGGACACACACACATGATCCATCTCCTTGCAAAAGCAAGAGTTTTTAGTGAATATAGTTTCTTTTCTTCCCACTATTGTGTCATGCTTGAGAGAGAGAGTGAGGTGAGAGAAACTTTTGATTGGTACCCCTAGGTTCGTGGTAAACCTTCTTTTTCTTCTTTTTCTTTTCTTCTCTCCCTCCTCTTTTCACTGTTCTCCTCTTTCTTCTTCTTCTTCCCCATCAGAACTCTCCTCAGAGGCCATGCATGGCAGTGGCAGTGTCGTGCATGCCTCTCTAGTAGCCTCACAGGTCACACATGGCAATGGCAGTTCCATGCACACGTCTCTTTCTCCCTCTGCTCTATCTCTTTCGTGAGGCTTATAGACGGCGCTGCTCATCACCGTCTGCAGACGTATCCTTAGCGCCTCAGCGAAGGATATGGGTAATGAAGCCTATTGCCGTGCACATGGGCTTCACCCTGTCGCATGACTAATGCAGATGGCAATACTCGTCGCAGCTGCTTAGGTGCCTCGATCTCGCTGTCCGGATCTAGGTGATTTAGCGACCCGTGTCTCGGCTTTTTGGTGAAGCTGGGATTTTAGATCGCTCTTTTGAAACCTTGCTCGAGAGCAAGGGCAGGTATACCAACCAATGAGAGAGGAATTTAGGTGGGTTCGGTACTAACTTGGGCTGGCTCGTGTGGGCACCCTCTTAGATCACAAAGAAAGCTCCCTAGCTGCTTGAGCTGGTTCGAAATCGCCTCCCTTGACCTGTAATCCTCATGTTTTTCTGCACAATACTTCTATAGTTAATTTGTAAGATAGGTGGGTAGAAGGGACCCACCCTTGTCTTAGGGCAATGCACCTTCACATGAGAAAGCGTTGAGGTGTAGGGTTCGGTGAGAGATAGAAAAGAGAAGAGAGCTTGACTAGAGGTGAGACTAGCATGACAACCAGAGATTACCGACTCGTAATGATATCAAGACGAGCATGGTTCTCAGGACCAGCATGACGGTAATACTACTCGAAGCCGAGGTCGGCACGTCGATGATAGGCTAGGTCTACCCTCAGTCAAGTGAGAAGAGAAAGAGGTCAAGAGGAAAGAACGAGACAACAAAGAGAAGGGGAAATCCGGACGTCAATGGCATCGCGGTGGGGTAATGCAAGGAGACGGTGCATCCCTTCTTGACGACGCTAGTTTCTGACGAGACACACGTCCAGAGTTTCTCCTAGGTCACACGACAATAGGCATGGGACGTAGGGAGAATGGCGACGAACACCCAGCACGCGAAGGAGGCTCGAGACGACAATAGGTGTTGCCAAAGCCCCTAGCGGGTGGCAATGGGTATCATCGTCTACACTAGACAAGCGATAGGGAGAGGTGACAACAAACCTTGTTGTCTAAGCACTTCACCGAGACGAATATAAGGGGATGGACACTCGCGCATATAAGGGGATGGACACTCACGCATGACGCTGCGATTGCCCTGCGCACCCTGTGAAATCAAGGGAGACACATTCACGGCTCTGCCACTACCATGCATGACCCCTACAAGGAACTCAAATGAGGAAGAAGGAGAAGAAATGGGAGAAGAGAGAGAGAGAAGCAGAACAGAAAAAAAGAAGAGAGAGAAAGTTTACCTTGAAACCTAGGGATATTGGTCAAAATTGTCTCTCACCTCACTCTCTCAAACATAACACAACAATGGTAAGAAAGAGAAACTTGTATTAAGTGAAAACTCTCTTGTGTGTGTGTATCCTGTAGATCTTTTTTTTTTTTTGTATGTGCAATGATGGTACATATATATAGAAGTGTAACCCAAACATGGGTGGATCATCAAAAGTAACCCTAATTGTTGGAAAATAAGATTAAATTGAATTAAAAGAAACTAGAAAATTGGGTGCAAAATGACAGATTTCCCCTTTCCTAACAAGTTGTGGAATTTCATAACAGTCCCTATGTTGCCCTAGGACTTACGTGATCTTGCATGGTTGATCCAGGGTCGTTTTGATGTTTGGTTGATCGTAAGATGATTTTTTCCTTGTAGGGCTCGGCATGACGATCGATTTGATATCAACTTCGAGCCATGGATCGTGTTTTTGGTGCACGATCATGTGACTTGAAATTTGAGTAGATCTTGAAACTTTGGATCGATAGTGTGTTCGTTCCTTGATGTTTCTTTGTGTTTTCTTCATTGGATCACACTGAGCATGCCACTACGATCACAGGCACCAAACGTAGCTCGTTTCCATGACCGAATGAAGATTTTTGCAAGTTTGGAATTTTTGCCAGAATTTGCAGTCTGTTTGTCGACTTCATGTGCTGAATCCGACTGTTAATTATATACGGGGTTCGGGTCAGAGATGGCCTGAGACCTTACACCTGTAATGGAATTGATCTCGCGCTGATCGGGATCTTGAGAAGCATGATTTGGCCACTCGAGCGAGGCACAACTCTGCTACATTTCTTGCAATTTCTTCACGGATCATCAACTTCTCTCTATCTCTTCATTGCGCTTGAGTATCGTCACGGGGTGTGCCACATATCAAATCGTTCGTCTTGACTAGAGGAACATGATCACCAAATTTTAGTGTGATCTGACTTAGGATGAGTGAGATATGAGCGTCAAAAGTCACTGGTTGTGACTGTCCCTTCAATGGTGTAGTGTTACAGGGTGGCTACACAGGAATAGCGTGCGGCTTCTCCTGTTTCACTCTTTCGCCTATAATTTCTTCTTGGAATGTCCGTTTAAGCTGAAACTTGACCCTTGGTGGTTTCCAACTGTTCTAGATCTAATGCTGGTAGTCCTACAACAATTTGAGATGCTAAAAATGTAACTCTAGTTATAGGGGTCTGTTTTAGGGTGCTAGAGGCCGATTTTGCTGGAACTGTTCCTCATTCTGCACTACCTTAGACTTGTAGGAATGTGTAAAAACTTAGTAGATGACTCTTGAGAAACCTCATTAATATCTTGGCCAGTTCTAGGGCTACTTCGAGAGTGTCCGAATTTTCATTACTTGCTAGGCCTTTATTGAGCCGGGGCTCCATGTTGATGAAAAATACCTTCCAACAACAAGGCCCACCGAATGTTGTGCTTTGAGAGAATAGAGAAGTGCAATCAATCAGGAAGTTTGAGGGATCTTTGTCAAAGTCTGCACCCTCAAGAGACTATCTATGGTTCTGGAGCACGAGGCCTTTGTCAGGACCTTGTCGTACAAAACTAGGCCTTTTTTGAAGGCCAAATGCTACAAACCCTCGCTCGACATTGTTTGCTGCTACACCAGGTTTTCTTTTGATGCTCAAGGTATCTTCTGTAAGTTCTGTCTAGCGAGGTCCAATCGGAGGATTTTGACCTAACCCGAAAGTCTGGTCCCATGTAGGCTAGAGGGTTTAGCGAAGCCTACCCTGAAGCTTATGGCAAGTTAGACCCTGGCTTCATCAGTTTCTTCCCTTCGCGATGGCTCTTAGCATTTTCGGAGGGATCTTTTGGTCATCGTTCTCACCCACAAGGACTCTTGTTCTTGTTGAACTAAGGAGATCTTATGCGGCTCTCACTCCCTGATGAGCCATGAAACCGAGAAGATCTTATGCAGCTCTCACTCTTTGATAAGCCATAAAAATGGGGAGATCTTATGAGACTCTCACTCCATGATGAGCCATGAAACCAGGGAGGTATTATGCTGCTCTCACTCTAGTATGCGCCATGAAACTGGGGAGAACTCGGCTCTCACTCCCTAACAAGCCATCTAGCTTGTGAATGGATGTTGGCTTTCAAGGATTTTAGGTAGACCGCAGTAGCGTCATGACCATTAGGAAATTGAATGTCCGCTGAGGTGGTAGTTGTGTGTCAGCTTGTCTTGTCGGTCCAAGTGCCAGTTTCACTTGAACAAGAGAAGTGATGTCATGAAGACGGTTTTAACCAACTTATGTTATTTATGGGCTCTTTTACCCATGACCTGTGGTCATTTTCACCCTTTTCATCCATTGTTACTCACGATTCCCTTTTGGGGTTTTCACCATGCCTAGATTTTGGTTTCCACGGAACTCTCTTACTCATGGTTTCAAGACTAAGCCCATCCGTCATTTTTACTCATGACATTCCCTTGTCCAGGTGTACATCATGCCTGCTCTTTTTTTATAAGGCATGTTTTAGGGTCGTGCCTCCGAGACCTGTGCTAAGCCTTTTAACGTCATGCGGTCAAGACGTGTACTATAGTTTAAGGTCATACAGCTGGACTGTAGCAGTAAGGAATGGCCGTCTGTAGAGGCCACAGAGTGAGTCTGGTGATGGCTTTGACTTACTTAGGAGAATGGCATGAAGTTGCCTTATGTTGAATATGGGTGTCAACATGGCTTGCCGTTTGGTGAACGTGGGTAAGACTCACTGGGGGATGATGATGGTGAAGGTGGGCCACGCACATGAATGGGTCGGCTAGGGATGACGTGTGTGGAGATGCATGTAAAGGGCATGTACGCTTAAGTAGGCTCGCTAGGGAGAAGAAGAGGGTACGTGCACACAAATGGGTCGGTTAGGGAAAGCATGCACTAAGATGCACGTGGAAGGGGTGTGCGGTTAACGTGGGCATGTTTTAAGGTCACGCCTCCTAGACTTAGGAAAATCAGTTTAACGTCATGCAGCCAGGACACACGCTATGGTTCAAGGTCATATAGCTTGGACTATGGTTATGTAGTTTTAGGTCAGGCAACCGTGCAGTTTAAGGTCGTACGATTAGACCTCGGCTATAGTTTAAGGTCATATAGTTTAGACCATGGCTATGCAGTTTAGGGTCTTACAGCATGGACCGAGTACGAATCGCCATGCCAGTAGGGCTGCATGGGGGGTAGGTATGTGGATGGCAATTCGATTCCCTAGGGAAAAAGATAGCTAAGGCTATACACATGGAAGAGATGTGGATGAAGGTGGTGACCCTACGAGAAGTAGTAAATGGGAGAGGCTTCACTGGGGATTAGGAGGGCCAGTGTGACTCCTCGGGGATAATGAATATCGGTGTGCATGGAATTCTTACAAGCCAGAGCATAGATGAATCCCATCATGGGTAGAAGGGGTAAGAATGGCCTTAACTCTCTAAAGATGACGGGGTGAGTAAGACCCTTGCCTGCATCTAACTCTGCTGGGGGTCTAATTGGAGTTATAGATATGGATTATTTGTCGCACTGCATGTTACAGTTTTAGGGTCTTGTAGCTCGGGCAGTGGCTATGCAGTTTAAAGTCCTACAACTAGGACCATGCAGTTTGTGATCATGCAGCTAGGCCTCCGATACAGTTTAGGGTCATATAGTTTGGACCATGGTGTTAAGCCTTTTATTGTCATGTGTCCAGGATGCACACTATGGTTTAAGGTCACACAACTGGACCATGGCTATATGTTTAAAGTCATGTGACAAGGACTTTGTAGTGTAAGGTCATGCAATTAGACCTCCGTTATAATTTAAGGACATATAGTTCAGACCATGGTCATATAGTTTTGAGTCATGTGACAAGGACTTTGCAGTTTAAGGTCGTGCAACTAGACCTCTGCTATAGTTTAAGGTTATATAGTTGGGACCATCGTTGTACAATTTTGAGTCATGTGACAAGGACTATGTCTTTACAGTTTAAGGTCAGGCAATGCGGACCGTGTAGGGGGCTAGGAAATGCAACTTTATGGTGAATAGAGTCGTCACCAGAGACTGGGCTCCCTGAGGACTGAGGTTGTGATGCAGGGAATGAACTTCCTAAGAGGAGGGACAATGGTCTGCAGGGAAGTGCTAAGGCATGCATGAGGCACCAAGTGTGGAGTGACACATGTATCAGTAATGCGTTAATTCCCTTGGTGAAGCATGCGGCAATAGGCCCCGACGTTCTGTGCGACGATGATCTTTGGATGAGACGCGCGCGACGATGACCCCTAGACGAGACACACGACGATAATCTCTCAACGAGATGCACGACAATAGTCCATGGCGAGGTGCTCGATAAAAGTCTTGATGCGACGTGCGGCGGTAGCCTCCTGTCGAGGCGCACGGTAGTGATGCTTCGGGTCTCGAGCTTGGCCCGTCCCAATCTGGTCTTATCGTCACCGAGAGCTAGGGATCGAAGTGTCATTCTGAGTTTGTCCGGGGCAATCTTCTATACTACAGAGTATAAAAAGGGGAGAAACCCCAGCTTACTGTTTTACCAAAGGGTAAAATAGTAGAAAGCGTTTTAGAGAGAGAGAGCTAAAGCGTTTTGGCTAGGGCTTTCTGACGAGCACTTCCTGGCCAAACGTTTGTAGAGACAGGCCCTTAGGGATTTTTCTAGTGAGCTTCAGGAGGTACAAAGCTTCAAAGCATGATTGCGAAGACTTTTCAGCAAGTTTCGAGGCTTTCTAAGAAAGGAAGAGGGTCTCTCGGGGCGTTAACAGAATTTGAAGAGGTGCCCTACCGAGGTTCGAGTGCTGCTCATTCAGCTACTGAAGTGGAGCTCGCAAAGAGTTCAGAGGGCTTTGCTAACTCTCTGATTATTGGAGGAGAAGGAGAAGGGCTGCATTGAGTTCACCAAAAACATAGTAGAATTTCCTTGAGCTTTGGTGAATTGCTGAAGTGGGGAACCAGGGAGAAGGTAAATCTGCAGGGTCACAGGAACTTAGGGGATCTTTTTCTGGGGACTTCCATGGTTTTTGGCTAACTCCAACAAAGAGCAAAAGGCAGGAAGGATTTTCCCAGTGGGTGGAAGTGAATTCCTGGCGAACCCGAAGGATTTGCAGCGAAGGCGAAAGGTCGCAAGAATGTGGACCGTCACCGAGGGATTTGGGGAACCGAAGAGGCGTCAATGCCCCTCAGAAATGGGGAACATTGGGAACTGGGGTGCTTCAAAGTCACCACCACCGTCGCATATCCCTGAGTCACACACGCGATAGCTACGCTTGGGGGCATGAGGCTCACGGCATTAGCCTACCCATGGTGATGATAGGACTCGACATTGTGTTACTCACGGCGATGACCTCGGACGTCGATGTCTTACGGGGGTCAAGAATGATGGCAAACGAGGAGGCCTTGCCGACGCGGTGTGTTCGAAGCCCAATTCTCCAGCACAACCTTGAAGTCCATATTGTTCGATGGAAGGGCGTCCACTGTGAATAAGTTATGCCCTCCATCATAGGTCAGTTCCTTGCCAGAGAAGTCAGACTCATCAGATGAATTGAAGCTGACTCGGAAGTGGTTGGCTTTGTCGTTTAGCCTATAACCTATCTCCTTGACGGGACCGAGGCTAACTTCTCCAAGTGGTTTTGGCACTTCTTCATGAGGCAAGCATTTCTTTGGTGGGTTTGCTTCTTCTGTATACGGAGGGCATTTCTCTTGGCCTATAACTGCCCCCTTATCCTCGGATGCAAAGGCTTTGTAACTTCCCTGACAATGGGCCTTCGATTGTTACTTGCAACTTTTTCTAATGCAATAAAAGAAATGAATTTCCTTTGAGTTGGCTTGATGTTGCCCATCTTTATTGCGATACACTTTATTGCCATGTTAGGGATAGTACTTCTTTAAATATCACCCGTTGATAGGGACGTCGCCTCTTCTCCATCGGAGTTCGTCAGTATATAGGCCCACTTGATGTAACCTTCTTGATTACGAATGGACCCTCCCACTTAGGCTTGACTTTCCTTTGTAATGCTCATGCATGAAGATCAGTCTCTTAACTGCTAGGACTAGGTCCCCATGAGTGAATGAACAAACCTGGACAAACTTGTCAAAGGCTCTCTTCATTCTTCCTTGATTGAGCTCGAGGTTCTGTTGGGCCTCTAGTGCCTTTTCATCAAGGGAATCCAGCTCTTGGTAGCAGAGCCTGACCCTTTTATCCTCTGTTGGTCCCTGATGTATAGCAACATGGAGTGAGGGTATTTGAATTTCGAGGGGTAGGACCACCTCACCCCCATAGACTAAGGAATAAGTGGTGGATTTCATAGCTTTGCGAGTAGTAGTGCGATAGGCCCACAGAGCCTCAAACAACTTCTTGTGCCAGTTCTTCTTTGACTTTGAAACCGACTTTTGAAGCACCCCGCACAAAGTCTTGTTGAATGCCTCAGCTAAGGCTCGAGGGTAGTACATAGTCGAGTACTTCCACTCAATACCGAACTGGTTGACTAGGCAATCCACATGCTGGCTCTTGAAGTAAGGGCCATTATCAGAAATATATGGTCTGGGACCCCGAACCGGTAGATGATGTGGTGTCGCACGAAGTTAGCCACAGCAGTCCCTGTAACTTGTCTGAGAGGGACTACCTCAGCCCATTTGGAAAATTAGTCTAGCACCACAAGGATGAAGGCATGACCCAAAGCAGAAGGAGAGTCAATGGGTCCTACAATGTTTATGCCTGACTGGGAAAAGGGCCATGTTGTCACTGTAGGATGGAGAGGCTTTGGGGGCTGATGAATGAGACTCGAGTGAATTTGGCACACCTGGCATCTTTTGGCATAGTTTTGAGCGTCAACAACCATGGAAGGTCAGTAATAGCCGAGTCTGTGTAGGTGCTCATAGAGCATGGGGACGAACTGATGCAGCCCGCAGATGCTCTAGAGTACTTCTTCGAGTACTTTGCTTGCCTTTTGTTCAGTGTTGAATCTGAGGAGGATTCCGTCAAATGACCTACGAAAAAGGACATCGCCATCCAGAAGGGTGTACTTGGTGGACATCCGGCGTATGCCGTTGCATTCTGCCTAATCTTGAGGCAACCTCCCATGTTTTACAAAGTCCGTGATGGGCTCCCTCCAATCTTCTACTTATACAACCTTTGCACACATCGGGTCGAAGAATCCGGGCTCTTACACCCTGGCCTTGGATTCTTTTCATTGGGAAATTTCTTGCCCTATCTAGATGACATCCCTAGAGGCGAGAAGTGCCCCGAATGGGTAAGGCGGACACTCAGAGAAAACATCCCTCTCATCGTTTGCATCAACTTCGGTTCTCAAGTCGATGTGTCTACATTCGGTTACCCAGATTGGAGTGGGCCCTGTTGACGACAATCGAATGGTGGCGTCGAGATTGGGGAGTGCATCAGCCTGCTAGTTTAGCCTTCTAAGGATATGACTCATGGAGAAGTCATCAAACTAGGCCATGTAAGTTTTAGCTGTGTCGTGATAAGGCTTGAGAGTATCCTTATGTCATAAATCCCCTTTAGCTGCCGGATGACCAGCTCAGAGTCGTCGAAGATATTTAGCTGCTCTAAGTCTAACTCCTAGGCGATCTCCAGTCTGACTAGGATGGCTTGATACTGAGTTGGGGTTGATAAGACCCTGCTGGAGCATTTCCTCAAAGTGGGCCTGCAGAGGGTCTTGCTCAGTATTTTGTTGGGCTTGCATCAATGGGTCTTCATGCACAAGAGGAAGAGGGACCTGAGGGTGTCTATTCGGGTTGCCCTGAACCTCTTGAAACTGCTGCATCTTTTCTACTAAGAGTGTATGGAAGCCGGTGCACTCGTGGATGTCATGACCTCATATCTGGTGGTACAAGCCCCAGTGGTTTTCGATCCCTAGAGGCAGGAATTTGGGCTGCCTTGTCGGCTTTGGGGTGGTGATCCCTTCTTCAAGCATTATAGAGAAAAATGCACGAAGGATAGAGGGTGCCCCATTGTCCTCTTGGATTGTGACTATGTGAGATGCCTCAGCTGCCCCGCATACCCTTTTCAACTCTTCGAGCTTCATCTGGCCCTTATTGATAAGGGCCTTGATAGTGTCATTGAGCTTGTAGCAGTCCTGGCTGGGGTGAGCTACTCTCATATTATAGGTGCAGTACTTCTCATTCGACTCTGACCCTGGTGGCTCCACCGTGGTGACCTCCGGCAGCTGGATTCTAACAGCAGTTGGAGTAGTGCAAGAGTCCACTCCGTGTCAAAGAGGTAAACCTTATTCTGGTGCTGGATCCAGTAGTCGTTCCGCTTATTGTTTTTAGAAGGTGAAACGGCATTGTAGGACTTCTACTTGCCCCTGGTCTGAGGCATTTATGCTTTAGAGAGCTCGAGAGTTTGGGGAGTTGCACCTTTAGTGTCAATCATGGTGACGACCATGCTGATCACTGTCTTTTGATTGCCTCGACTACTTAAGCAAGAATTTGAGCTGGAGGATTGCTGATGAGGGCTGCTGTGGTGCTTGAACAATCCCTCCATACGAATTGCCTTAGAGATGAGCTATGACATGGAGGGTGGATTGGATGCCTCGACATGTAGGGCGATCACGAGAAGCATGTTTCATATGCAAGGCTGGACTGCTTCCTTCTCGGTCATGGGAGCGACGTAAAAGGTCGCCAACTCTCTCCATATGCTGATGAACTTGTCAACCGGCTCACCAGGGTTTTACATCAAGGTGAGGAGCTCGATGGTTTCCACATTCCTTTGGACTTCATAGAAGCGTTGGTAGAACAATTGCTCCATTTCTTGCCAAGTGTGCACTGAGTTTAGCGGCAGCCGAGCATACCACTGGAAGACTGGTCCTTTCAAAATAGTGAAGGAGCATTGGGGGTTGCCTTGCGGCGAACCTCAAGAACGACGGCAGTTTGCTTGCCTTTTACAAAGATGAATGGGGCAGCCTTCCGGCATACTGCAGCAATATGACTGGTAGGAGATTTGCCAGTAGCAGCGTGTGCGGTAGCAGGAGTGCTCCATGCAAGGGGCCTTTGTGGAGAGTCCAGCAAGGCGAGAAGGCAAGGAGGCGGGCACCTTTAAGTCCCCTCTCGCACCGATCCAGGTGAGAACCTGGGAGCCAGATCGTGAGTCCTAACACAAAAGGAGGGTAGGGATGGAGTCTTACGTGACTCGTTTCCCTGGGATAGCCACGAGTGCAGGGATAAGGAAGTCCCCGACAAGTATGAATGGATTGAACAGCCCAGGTGCCAAAGAAATAGGTGCAGAAAGTGAAAAGGAAATTTGTCAAACAATAGCACACTGACTAAGGGGTAGTAAGTCCCCAATGGAGTCGCCAAGCTGGTTAGGTACCTCGATTTCGCTCTCTTGATCTAGGTGATCTAGTGGCATGCGTCTCGGGTTTCTGGTGAACCCGGGATTTGAGATCGCTCTCTCAGAACCTTGTTCGAGGGCAAGGGTAGGTATACCAACCAATGATAGAGGAATTTTAGGTGGGTTTGGGACTTGCTCAGACTGGCTCGCATAGGTGCCCTCTTAGATCATGAAGAAAGTTCCCCAGCTGCTTGAGCTGGTTTGGAATCTCCTCCTTTGACCTATAATCCTCATGTTTTTCTTGCACAATACTTCTGTGGTTAATTTGTAAGACAAGTGGGTCGAAGGGACCCACCCTTGTCATAGGGCAATGCACGTTCACACAAGATGGCGATGAGGTGCAGGGTTTGGTGAGATATAAAAAATATAAGAGAGGTTGACGTAGAGGTGAGGCTAGCATGACAACCAGAGATTATTGATTTGGAGTGGTAGTAAGACGGGCATGGTTCTTAGGACCAGCACGATGGCAATACTACTCAAAACTGAGGTCAACACGTTGGTGATAGGCTAGGTCTATCCTCAGTCAAGTGAGACGAGAAAGAGGTGAAGAAGAAAGAACAAGACGGCAAAGAGAGAGGGAAATTCGGACGTCAATAGGCATCGCGATGGGGCTACGCAACGAGAAGGTGCATCCCTTACGGATGGTGCTAGCTCCTGACGAGGCACACGACAATAGTTTCTCCTTAATCACACGGCGATAGGCGCGAGACGTCGAGAGAATGGCGACAAATGCTGGGCACATGGAGGAGGCTCGGGACTATGATAGGTGTTGTAAAAACCCCTAGCTGGCGGCGATAGGTATCGTGGTCTACACTAGACATGCGATAGGGAGAGACCCCTGCAGGCAGCAACAAACCCTTGCCATCTGGGCTCCTCACAGAGACATCAAAGCTACGTCTATAGGTGGTGATGGGCAGTGCCGTCTACAGACTTCACTAGAAGAAAGAGACAAATGAATAGAAGAGGAGGGAGACTCACACATGGCGCTGCCATCGCCCTGCACACCCTGTGAGACCAAGGGTGAGGCATGCACAGCCTTTCCACTTCCGTTCATGACTCTTGCGAGGAACTCAGATGAAGAAGAAGGAGAAGCGAGGGGAGGAGAGAGAGAGATGAAGAAAAGAAAAAAAGAAGAGAGAGAAAGTTTACCTCGAAACTTAGGGGTACTAGTCAAAAGTTTCTCTCACCTCACTCCCACTTTCAAGCATAACACAATAATGGTAAGAAAGAGAAACTTGAATTAAGTGAAAACTCTTTCTTGTGTGTGTATGCCTCGGGCTCTTCGTTTTTTTTTATGCGTATAATGATGTTACGTATATATAGAAATGTACCCCAAATATGTGTGGATGATCAAAAGTAACCCTAATTGTTGAAAATTAAGATTAAATTGAATTAAAAGAAATTAGAAAATAGGGTGCAAATTGACAGATTTCCCTCGTCCTAACAAGTTGTGGAATTTCAGAACAGTCCCTATGTTGCCTTAGGACTTGCGTGATCTTGCATGGCTGATCCGAGATCGTTCTGATGCCTGGTTGATCATAAGATGATTGTTTTCTTCTAAGGCTCGGCATGGCGATTGATTTGATACCAACTTCGAGCTATGGATCATGTTTTTGGTGTACGATCATGTGCCTTGAAATTTGAGTAGATCTTGAAACTTTGGATCAATAGTGTGTTCGTTCCTTGATGTTTCTCAGTATTTTCTTTACTGGATCACAGTGACCATGCCACTACAATCACGGGGCACCAAACATAGCTCGATTCCATGGTCGAACAAAGATTTTGCAAGTTTGGAATTTTGGCCATAATCGAGGATTCTGACGGCAGAATTTGCAGTTTGTTCGTCAGCTTCGTGTGAAGAATTCGACCATTAATCATGTACGGTGTTCGGGTCAAACATGGCCTGAGACCTTATGCCTGCAATGAAATTGTCTCGTGTCGATCGGGCTCGCGAGCAGCGTGATTTTGCTACTCAAACGAGGCAAGACGCTGCTGAATTTCCTGCACTTTCTTCACGGATCAACAACTTCTCTCTTGCTTTTCTTCGCGCTCCGATATCATCACTAGGCGTTCCACATATCAAATTGCTCGTCTTGACTAGACGAACATGCTCACAAAATTGGAGGGCAATCCGACTTAGGAAGAGTGAGATATAAGCATCAAAAGTTACTGGTTGTAACAGTCCCTTCAATGGTGTAGTGTTACAGGGTGGCCGCACGGGAATAGAGTGCGGCTTCTCTTGTTTCACTCTTTTGCCTATCACTTCTTCCTAGAATATCCATTGAAGTTGAAACTTTACCCCTGGGGGTTTTCAACCATGTCGGATCCAATTGCGGTCATCTCACATTAATTTGAGACACTAAAAATTTAGTTCTAGGTATAGGTGTTCATTTCAGGGTGCTAGCGGTCGATTCTACTCGAACTATTTCTTAGTCGGCACTGCTTTAGACATGTCAGAAGGCAACGAAACTTTGCAGGAGACTCTTGAGAGACCTCATGAATATCTTGTCCAGTTATGGTGCTATTTTGAGACTATCCAAATTTCCACTACTTGCTAGGCCTTTATTGAGCGGGGCCCCATGTTGATGAAAAATACCTTCCAACAGCCACATGATGCTTCTTCCATGCTTCCCAATGCCCATCGTCATGTGCCCTATGAGAATTAATCATTGCGAGACCTATGAGAAGTTATCGCCATGCGTCTCGTTAGGAGCCATCACTGTTCGCTAGGGACATGTTGCCTCCTCGTGCTGCTAACAATGATGCCCATTGTCGTCTGGATTCTTCCTCCCTCAAACATCTCTCTCTCCTATCTTCATGATTTTCTCTTCTAACTTGACAGAGGGTAGATTTAGCTTAGTGTGGTCATCTCGGTCTCGATTTTGAGTAGTATTGCTGCCGTCCGAATCCTAAGGACCATGCCCGTCATGCTACCACTCCGAGTCAATAATTGTCCTGATGTCATGCAAGCTTCGCCTCTTCATCAATTTTTTATTCTATTTTCTATCTTTATTTAAAACTTTACATTTCATCATGCTCTCACATGGACGTACATTGCCTTAAGACACGGGTGGGTCTCCTTGACCCACTTATCTTACAAATTAACCATAGAAGTGTTGTGCAAAAAACAAGAGGATTGAAGGTCAAGGGAGACGATTTTGAACCAACTAAAGCAGCTGGGGGGACTTTCTTCATGATCTAAGAGGGCACCCACGTGATTCAGTCTAAGTAAGTCCTAAACCCACTTAAAATTCCTCTCTCATTGGTTGGTATATCTTCCCTTGCTCTCGAGCAAGGTTTTGAGAGAGCAATCTCAAACCCCGAGTTCACCAGAAACCTGAGGTACGTGATGCTAGATCATCTAGATCTGAAAGGTGAGATCGAGGCACCTCACCAACCGACTTCGACAAGAATGAAAGAAAGAGGCAGTACTCCTCCTTTCGGAGTCATGAATAACACTTCGGCACCTCCCCGATTAGATTAGAAGGCTCCATCGAAGAGACTCTTTATTAGATTAGAAGGCTCTTAATAAAGGAGATTCCGTCTGTATTAGGTGTGCTGCGAGGAAATCAGCCAAAGCTTGGCCCTTAATGGCCTTTTGTATGACATGTTTATGTCAAATTCCATCAGCAATAATGTCCACTTAGCAAGATGTCCTGACAAGTATGGGTGTGTCCTGAGAAACTTTATAGGATCTGCTTTTGATATAAGTCTTACTTCATGACCGAGCAGGTAGTGGTAGAGCTTTTGTAATGCAAAGATTCAAGCACATCTTCTCGATAGACGGATAATTCTTCTCGGCCCCTTGCATTATGAGGCTGAGATAGTTTAACACAATCTCTTTCCCTTCATCTTTGTTTTGTTCCAATAATGCCCCAAGTGACTCATCTAGAGCGGTCACATACAAGATGGGAGATTTTCCCAGTACCATTATAGAAAGCACTAGAGCGTTGAGTAAATAATGCTTGTTGTCATCAAGGGTTGTCTGACATGCTTCATCCCAGATGAATGGAGTATCCTTCTTTAACAGGTGCATAAAAGACTTACAGCGACCTGAGAGGTTTGAGATGAACTTGCGGATATAAGCCAGCTTCCCTTGGAGGGATCGCACCTCTCGCAATGTTGTTGGTGATGGAATTTCTTGGATTTCCTTGATCTTGACTGGCTCAACTTCTTGCCCCTGGTGTCCAATAATGAACCGCAAGAACTTTCCCAAACGCATTCAAAAGCACATTTCAGCTGTTCATTTTGAGCTGATGAAAGCGTAGCAGTTCAAACACCTTTTCAAGGTCTCACATATGAGCGTCTTTTTCTTCGGATTCTACCACCAAATCATCTACATAGCATTCCACCTCTTTGTGCATCATATCCTAGAAGATGGTCGTTATTTCTCTCTGATATGTGGCATTGGCATTCTTCACTCCGAAAGGCATCATCGTGTAACAGAAGACCCCTTTTGTAGTTAAGAATGCGGTGTCCTCTTCGTCTTCTGGTGCCATCTATATCTGATTGTACCCAGAGTATCTGTTCATGAAGGAGAAGATCTAGCAAGTGAGCCGTGGAGTCAATGAGAATTTTCATAAATGGCAATGGGAAGTCATCCCTTGGGCAAGTGGTATTCAGGTGGCGGAAGTCAATGATGTCCATTTTTTCTTCTTGACTAGCACAACATTTGCCAACCACTTTGGGTACTTGACTTCATGAATGAAGCATGCTTTCCTGAGTTTGGTCAACTCAACATCTATCTGCATTTCGAGATTAAGCCTGAACCTCCTTGATTTCTACTTGACGCTCTTGGCAAAGGGATCAATGCTGAGATGGTGGACTGTGACTTCAGGATCTAAAGAAGGCATCTCATGGTAATGTCAGGCAAAGACGTCTCAGTTTGTTCACAAGAAGGTAGTGAAATTTTCTTTCTCCTTTGGAGACATATTCGCCGAGATGAAAGTGGGTTTAGGGTCAACCTCATTCCCTAGATTTATCTCCTCGATTTCATCTGTTGTTGCTTGATTGCCTTTTTCCCATTCTTTTGGGGCCTCTTACAACTCTTCCTCATTGTCTTCAGAGGTCTTTTCATTAACCTCTAGTACAGAGACCAATGATCCTGACATCTCTACTTCCAATGGAGCTCTAGGGTAGGTCATGATTTCTGCACCTTTCTTGAACTGAGGCACAGAAGGGGTGAGCTGAAATATGAACAGCATATCAGGCTGCAGGAGTTTCATTTGAAATTTATAGGGAATTTTAGACTCATCGATTGTGGGGCCATAGGCACCCTCATTTGAATTGCTCGGTCTTTGCATGGGTGTCTTCAGTGTTTGCCCGTGCTAGCTGATACTTCATAGACCTGTACCATGTGGCAAGCCTCCGGAGAATAGAAGCTCTACCCTCTTTATTCTCTCAGTCTCTGCTTAAAGTCGAGCTCAAGAGGCCACTGAGGTTTCTTTGACTCTAACTTCTTATGCTTCTTTTTAAAAGAAGATGGCTCTGCCTTGGCACGAGCTGCCAGGGCGTCAACAACTGTCAAAAATCCAGCCGCTTGGGCCAACGTCTTTTTTAGCTGCCTCCGGTGCATCTCGCATATATTGGTTCCTTCGAGCTCTCTGTTAAGAGCCTCGAAGTCTGGACATTTCAATATTGTACCTGTAGGAGACATAGAAGAGGAAGGATAATAAGATGAAGAAGAAGAGGAAGACAGAGAAGGGTCAATAAGTGAGGGACTTTTGGGGTCTTTTCCCTCATTGGACTGATCTAGGCAGCTTTTCACGTCATCACCAGAATTGGACGTGTGCAGGGGGTCTTTTGGTTCTTTCCCCTGCTTAGACCGTTGTGGAGTTCTTTTAACGTCATCACCCTCATTGATAAGAGATGGTTCAAGGGTATCATCTAGATGAGAGGAAGGAATAAGGTCGGTGGTGACCGGGATAAAGTATTTTAAAGTCAGTAAGGGAGGAAGAGGCCTGAGAAATTCTGGCTCGACTGGTGGCTAAGGAACCTTGTTCTTTTGGCGAGTGGCGAGCAGCCTTCATTGCTCGTCTTCTTCTAATCCTCTTTGAAGGTGCTTGGTCTGTCTTGCTAGGTCTGTGAATAGGCCTAGCTTGACGAATTGCTTCTCACTTTATTGACTTGAGCCTGCTCTACCCTTGAGAGACTTTCCATGGCTGGGAAGTCAAGGGTTGACCAAGATCAGAGACATCATCCCTGAAGTCTTGTGTTATAATGTCCCCCTGGATAGGCATAGTGCCTTGAGGGTGTTTGGTGTAAGCAATGTAACCTCTTTGGAAGTTTTCCTACACCATGGCTTTGAACCCATAACGTTCTGCTAATGGCCCCATATCTAATGGTATGGGCACCAGTGGTTCTCAGTGCCATGAGCAAGGCGGTTGGGTTGCCTTGCCGGCTTTGGTGTGATGAGTCCTTGTTGGAGCATCATATTGAATAGAGCATGGAGAAGATTTGTTGATAGCTCATTAGAAGGGCATACGCTTCTGTATTTTTCCTTGTTTCAACGTATTTTTAAGCAACTTGGTCCTTGATAGGAAGCAGGTTAATAAAGCTTACAAAATAGTGGAAATTCTCGACAGTCTCAGAATAGCCCCAAAACTGGTCAAGATCTTTACCAGCACTTCAAAAGACCACCTGCCAAGTTTTATCACGATCAGACATGTCTAAGGCAGTGAACACATAGAAACTGTTTTTGGAAAAAAATGGCCTCTAGCACCCTGAAACAGGCCCTACAACTGGTACTACATTTTCGATGTCTTAAATCACTGTGGGACCACCTCTATTAGATCCGACACAGTCAAAAACCTTTATGGGCCAAGTTTCGGGTTAATCAAGTATTCCAAGACAAAGTTATGGGTAAAAGACAAAAAAAGGGATAGGCCGCACACTATTCCCATGTGGTTTCACTGCACCAAAACACCATTAAAGGTGGTTATTTTCATAGTCATGAAGAATGACTTTTGGGGCTCATATCTCACTCGTTTCGAGTCGGATCGCTCTCAAATTTGTGAGCATGTTTTTCTTGTCAAGACGAGCGTTTCAATATGTGGTACGCTCTAAGATGATGATCGAGTAGTGAAAAAAGTTAGAAAGAAGTTGGCGATCCGTGAAGAAGGCCAAAAATTCAGCAGCGACACGCCTCGCTTGGTGAACCAAATCACGATGCTCGGGCAATGGATCAACGCGAAAGCAATTCCATTGTGTGCGTAAGGTTCAGCGTTATCATTGGTCCAAACCCTGTCTATGATTAACAGACAGATTTCATGCACGAAGCGGACGAAGTAACTGAAATTTCGGCAGCCGGATTTCAGATTCCGACCCAAACTCAAAAGTTGCAAAATCTTCGTTTAGGCTCCAAGTCGCGTTCCGTTTGTTGCCACATGATAGTGACCGCATGCTTAGTGCGCTATGATGAAAAATCTATAGAAAAACATCAAGAAACGACTGCATCATTGATCCAAAGTTTTCAAGATTCAAGCAAAGTTCAAGTCTTGTGA
The DNA here is from genome assembly GCF_054954075.1 of Amborella trichopoda. Classification (NCBI taxonomy): domain Eukaryota; kingdom Viridiplantae; phylum Streptophyta; class Magnoliopsida; order Amborellales; family Amborellaceae; genus Amborella; species Amborella trichopoda. The sequence continues at coordinate 20,183,120 of NC_142347.1, read as the reverse complement.
TCGTGGTTCAAACACGATCCATAGCTCAAAATTGGTATCAAAATGATCGCCATGCCAAGCCCTACAAGAAAACGATCATCTTTAGATCAAACAGGCATCAGAGCAACCTCGAATAAGTCATGAAAGATCATGCAAGTTCTAAGGCAGCAATAAGGACTGTTCTAGAATTTCATGAATTATTAGGGAGGGGCAAAATAGTCCTTTTGTACCCTATTTTCTTAATTTTCTTTAATTCAGAATAATTATAATTATTGTGAATTTTAGGTAGTTTTTGGGCATCCACCCATGTTTGGGCCAAATTCTATATAAGCATGCAAAGTTAAATTGTAAAGACAACACAAAACCCTCGATTCATTTTTTGATCATTCAATAGAAATTTCCATTCTTTCTTGAGCCTGTGAGTACGTCATGGAGAGAGAGAGAGGAGAGAGAAGAAAAGGGTCGGCACCCTTCGAGCAAATAACTTTCTCTCTCCTCTTTGTCTCCTCTCCTCTTTCTCTTTCCTCCGCTCTCTCTCTCCTCTTTTTCTCTTCCTCTCTCTTCTTCTCATATCTATCTCTCTCTCTCTTCTTCTCATCTCTATCTCTTTCTCCCTCTTCTTCTCATCTCGATCTCTTTCTCCCTCTTCTTCTCATCTCTATCGCTCTTCTTTTCTCTCTCTTCATTTCTATTTTTCTTCCTCTCTCCTCTCTTCTTCCTAGCATCGGCAAAGTTTCCTCTTCTCTATCTCTTGTCTTTCTTCTTCTTATCTCTATCTCCTTCCCTCTCATCTTCTCATCTCTCATTCTTCCTCTTCTTTCCATCTTTATACCTTTCTTTCCCCTCTCCCTCATGCACCTCTTCTGTCAGTCGGTGAAGTCTAGTGCCGACTGGATTTCTCTCTGCTCTTCCAATGCAATCGGTGAAGTCTCAGTGCCAGTTGAATTTCTCTCTTCTTCTTTCATCCCCAGCTCCAGGTGAATTTCTCTCTCTTATCTTCTAATGCAATCAGTGAAATCTTAGCACCGGTTGATATTCTATCTCTTCTTCTTTCATCCACAATGCAGAGTGAATTTCTCTCTCTTCTCTTTGAATGCAATCGATGAAGTCTCAGTGCCAATTGAATTTCTCTCTCTTCTCTTTCATCCTCAACGTTAGTTGAATTTCTCTCTCTTCTTCTTTCATCCCTTGCATCAGGTGAATTTCTCTCTCTTCCTCTTGTCACAGTTAGCGAAGCCCAGTGTCAGTTGTATATCTCTCTCCTCTCTTGTCACAGTCGATGAAACCCAGCACCGGTTGGATTTCTCTCTTCTCTTGTCACAGTCGGTGAAGCCGAGCACTGGTTGGATTTCTCTCTCCTCTCTTGTCACAGTCAGTGAAGCCTAGCGTCGGTTGGATCTGTCTTTCTTTTGCTGCAGTCGGTGAAGCCTAGCGTCTGCTCGATCTCTCTCACTTGCTTCTCTCCCATTGCAACTGAGGCAAGTCGAGCACCGATTGGTCCTCTTCCTCCCTCTCCCATCCTTTGACAAGCAACAATGTCTAGCACCGACTGCATCTTTCTTCCCTCTCTCTTTTATCCTCTCGTTTCTACTCCCTTCTGTTGTATATTTCCTTCTTCTCTTATCCCCCAAAACCACCACTCTGCTATTCTTTCGTTCAACTAAGAGGGATTGAGGTTAGCCTCTCATGGAGGTCCTGTCGTCAAGTCGTAATGTTGTTGTGCCAGGATTACTTGGCTCGCTTTATCGCCACGATAGACTGACCATCGGGCTTAGCTAGTTGGTATTGACAATGACATCTAGTGCCCGTTTTACTACCACGTCAAGCCAATTACTCGCCAGCTTGATCCTCTCGCTCCGTCAATGTAACAATCCTAAACTTTCAATAAAAAAAAAAAAAAATAACTATTAATACATGACAAATCATTTGAACATGATGGTCCTTAAGGACCATCGTTACTTTTAAAAGCTTTTGTTTTAAAAGCTTTGTGTTTCCTTGCTCTTGCCACGTCCACTAAAGGACGAGGGCTTTAGGTGTTTAAAGCGTAAACTAACGCTCACACCTGTAACGTAATAAAAGCTTTAGGTGTTTAAAGCGTAAACTAACGCTCACACCTGTAACGTAATGAAAGAATAAAATAGTATGTTAACAGAATTTAAATTCAGAGAGGTGAAGACTCCTAACTTAGAAAACTTATGAGATTTTTCTCTCTAATCGAAACACAGTGAACTCCTCTCTCGAGCCGAATTTTTATCGGAAGCTCCCTCTCAAATATTTGTGTGTAAGTGACATCATCTTCCTGAAAAATAGTCTGTTTTTAATACATAGTGATATTTCCATCTAGGATCTTTATTTTATAAGTTTTGTGTGTAAGTGACCTCATTGTCTCAAAAAAAAATCCATTCTTTTAAAAATGAAATGAAATAATTATTTTTGCTTATTATCATGAACTTTAGGCGCGATAAATTTTATGCGCACGTAACCTCATTATCTTGAAAAATAATCTTTTGAATAAAAATTGTGATATTTTATCTATGTTAGAAATTTTGAATGCTGTAAATTATGAAAAATAAATTTATTTATTTTTCTTGTCTATTGTTAGAAATAAATGTGATATTTCTGCTTTTAATAAAATTGTGATATTTCTTTCTACTGTTTTGAATATTTAGACATTGTAAAATTCATGTGCAAATGACTGCCTTATTATTTAAAAAATTGACATTTTTACAATTGATTATAGTATTGTTGTGAAATGTTTATTTGTAGATTGATATCCCATAAATTGTGATAATTCTGTATTCTTGAATTTCTATAAGAGTTTTTTTAAACATATTAAATTGGCAATTATGCTAGAATTCCTTTACAAACTGCTACCTTTCTAAATTTGAGCCCAAAATATTTGATTGGTTATTTTTGAAATGTTATAGAGAGTGACTGTTATTAACGGTTTAAGTGAAATTCATATTAATGATTTCAGTGATATGTTGAGTACATGATATTGCTGCTTTCGAATGTTTAAAGAGATTTAAAAATAATTTAAGTATGCAAGTGAACTCATCCGGTTCGCCGGTGAGGTATAAGTGGACCTATCTGGGACGCCGGTAGGGATTAAGTGGACTCATCTGGTACGCCGATGAGGCGTAAGTGGACCTGCAGGGATTAAGTGGACCTATCTGGGAAGCCGATAGGGATTAAGTGGACCCATTAGAACGCTGATGGGGTATAAAGGTGATCTACTTGGGACGCCAATAACGTATTTTGTGAAATCCTTTGAATTATGCACTGCCGTTAAAAGTGTTATAAGCATTTCAATTACTCGGATTATACTTAATTATGCATTTATTGAAAGTGAAACTGTTGATGCATTTCTGTTAATAGATCTCATTTTGGAAAATATTGATATCTTTCAATCATGATTATTTTTAGGATTATGATGATCATTTACTGAGTAGCCAAACTCATCAAACTATGGTAAACATTTTTTCAGGATAACTACGAATTCATTTTGAGTGCTAGTCAAGATCAACCTTGGAAGATATTATTGTTGTGCTAGCTTTCTTTTGTTACTTTGTAAGACCTCGCCCCTGTAAATTTGTCCTATCAATAGATGTATATATGTTTTGTCTGTCAGATCTCAGGAATAACAGTATAGTAAATTCTTGGGGTGTGACAATTATGGTATCAAAGCCATAGGTTTAAGATTCTTAAGAAATTTAAAAAGAATGTACTTAAAATCACATTTATTGTGTGTACAGACCGGGATAAAGTCAAGATCCAGAATAGCTAAGGCTAATATGGAAGGAATTCACAAAGCCTTGGAAAATATGGTTACTCTAATGCAACATCAGATGGAAAACAACAATCCACCCAGGCAGTGAGTTACAGGAAATGGTGGGAGTAATATCGAACAATTTAAGAAATTGAACCCACCTTCTTTCAAGGGTGCTGTAAACCAACTGGAAGCCGAGGGATGGATTACGCAATTGGAGAAAATATTCGAGGTAATGGAATGTCCTGATGATAGGAAAGTGGCCTTGGCAGTCTTTATGTTAGAAGGTGAAGCACAACACTGGTGGCGATTGGCAAAAGGAGTATTGGTCAAAGAAAATAAACCCATGACTTGGGAAATATTTTTAGAGGCATTTAATGAAAAGTATTTCCCAGATTTTATTCGAGACCAAAAAGAAATGAAATTTCTAGAATTAATCCTAGGAAATAGGACAGTAGCACAATACGAGGGTAAGTTTACTGAATTGGCCAGGTTTGCACCACATATGATTAACAATGAGGCAAGAAAGGCGAAGAAATTTGAAGGGGTCTCTGGCCAGCTATTAAAAGAAGAATATCAGTCTTGAAATTGAGAACTTATGCTGAAATAGTGGATCGAGCCCAAATTGTCGATAAAGATTTTGAAGATTACCAAAAGACGAAAAATCAGAAAAGTCATGTTAGACCTACATCATCTAATCGACAACAGTTTGAAAGGCCAAACAAGAAGCCAAGGCCCTCGCCATTTCAAAACCCAATAGAACCATGTAGAAAATGTGGGAAAAATCATGGATCAAGCCCTTGTTATTGGAATACTGAAGCCTATTTTAAATGTGGAAAATTGGGACACCAGATTAGACAATGTCCTAGCTTACAGACACAACAGCTTCCAAAGCAGGGAGAGATAGCTCCAAAGTCTCAGATGAAGGGAAGAGTATTTGCGCTTACAAAGCAAGATGCTCAGGCCTCAAAATCAGTGATCCAAGGTACTCTTACTATCTTCCAAAAAGTAGCTCATGTTTTGATTGATCCTGGATCTACTCATTCATTTGTGACACAACACTTTGCATGCCACTTAAAGGTAGAACCAGAACAATTAGAATACATTCTAGAGGTAGCCACACCGATGGGAAATTCAATTAACATCAATATAGTGTACAAATCATGTGTAATAAAGATAGAAGAAAAGGAACTGTTGGTTGATTTAATACTCCTGAAAATTCAAGATTTTGATGTAATCTTAGGCATGGATTGGCTTTCTGCATACCATGCAAGTATTGATTGTTATAAGAAAATTGTTACCTTTAGTATTCCGAATCAACCAGTATTTTAGTTTAATGGAGTAAAAGAAGACTCCCCATCATATTTAATCTCTTATATTCGAGCTAATCGCCTCCTTCGAAAAGGGTGTCAAGGCTTTCTTGCCTATATCAAAGAAGATAGGAAGGAAGAAATAAATTTGGATACCACTCCAGTTATCCGAGAATTTCCCGACATTTTTCCAAAAGAATTGCCAGGATTACCGCCTGACAGGGAAATTGAATTCTCCATTGAATTATTGCCAGGGGTAGCACCAATTTCTAAGGCACCTTACAGAATAGCTCCTGCAGAACTTATGGAACTGAAACAACAATTGGAAGAATTATTAGATAAAGGTTTTATCAGGCTCAGTGTGTCACCTTGGGGTGCTCCAGTACCGTTTGTCAAAAAGAAAGATGGGACTATGAGATTGTGTATTGATTATAGACAGTTAAACCAAGTGACAGTGAAAAATATGTATCCATTACCTAGAATTGATGATTTATTTGATCAATTACAAGGATCACAAGTGTTTTCAAAAATTGATCTTAGATCTGGATACCATCAGCTTAAGATTAAAAGTGAAGATGTTCCCAAGACAGCTTTCAGAACAAGGTATGGCCATTATGAATTTTTAGTCATGCCTTTTGGATTAACCAATGCACCTGTTGCATTTATGGATTTGATGAAATCGGATCTTTAGGCCCTTTTTGGATAAATTTATTGTGGTATTCATCGATGATATTTTAATATATTCCAAGAATCAGAAAGAACATGAGCAGCATGTAAGAATGGTATTGCAAGTATTAAGAGAAAAGAAATTGTATGCCAAACTTAGTACATATGAATTTTGGCTTGAACAAGTGACATTTTTAGGACATGTTATATCAAAGGAAGGTCTATCAGTTGATCCTTCAAAGGTTGAAGCTGTTGTTAATTGGAAACAACCAAGTAATGTGACTGAAATTAGAAGCTTTTTGGGATTGGCAGGATATTACAGAAAATTTGTAGAAGGATTTTCTTGAATCGCAACCCCATTGACTCGATTGACATAGAAAAATATCAAATTTGAGTGGATAGGTGAATGTGAGGAGAGTTTTCAAGAACTAAAAGTTCGATTAACTTCGACACCTATTTTAACTATTCCTGAGGGGAGTGGGGGATTTGTGATTTATAGTGATGCTTCACATAAAGGCTTGGGCTATGTATTAATGCAATATGGGAAAGTAGTGGCATATGCATCCAAACAGTTGAAAGAATATGAGAAAAAATATCCAATTCATGATTTGGAGCTAACTGCAATAGTATTCGCTTTGAAAATATGGAGGCATTATCTATATGGTGAGCAATTCGAAATATACACGGATCATAAGAGTTTGAAATACCTCTTCTCTCAAAAAGATTTAAATATGCGGCAGATAAGATGGATGGATTTCTTAAAAGATTATGATTGTACAATCCATTATCATTCAGGAAAGACTAACGTTGTGGCCGACGCTCTAAGTAGAAAATCTACAAGAGTCTTAGCTCATCTAATGATCCAAGAAATGAGATTGTTAGAGGAAATAGTGGATTGGCATCCAACTCTGTCCATTAATGGTGTGGTAAGTATGATTGCCAATATTAAGGCAGAACCCCAATTAATCCAATAGATTCGATTGGCACAAAAGAAAGACCCTCAGCTTATAACAATTATAAAAGAGGTGAAGCAAGGAAAGAGAGATGAATTCTCAAAGAGAGATGAATTCTCTATATGTAGTGAGGATTTGCTAAGATTCAAAGGTCGGGTTTGTGTTCCGAATGATGAGAGTGTGAAGAAAGCTATCTTGGAAGAAGCACATCATTCTCGTTATATTATACATGCCGGAAGTGTTAAAATGTATCAGAACCTGAAGAAAATCTTTTGGTGGAATAATATGAAAAAAGAGGTAGCACTATTTGTGTCTAAATGCCTAACATGCCAGCAAGTAAAGCTGAACATCAAAGGCCCGCTGGGTTGTTGCAGCCTTTATCCATGCCAGAATGGAAGTGGGAGCACATCTCTATGGATTTTGTCTCTGGCTTGCTTAGAACAAATTCATGACATGATAGCATTTGGGTCATTGTGGACCGGTTGACCAAAGCTGCCCACTTTCTATCGATTCGCACTACGTACACTTTGGATCGACTGGCCCAGTTGTACATTAAGGAAATAGTGTGGTTGCATGGAGTTCCGGTCAGTATTGTATCGGACAGGGATACTCGGTTTACTTCTAAATTTTGGGCTAGACTACAGTCAGCCCTGGGGACAAGACTCACCTTTAGTACTGCCTTTCACCCCCCAAACTGATGGACAATCGAAGAGGACCATCCAAACCTTGGAAGATATGCTTTGGACCTGTGTTATTGACTTTACAGGAAGCTGGGATGACCATTTACCCCTGATTGAGTTTGCTTATAATAATAACTTCCAAGCCAGTATTCAGATGGCACCATATGAAGCCCTGTATGGAAGAAAATGCAGGTCACCCATCTGTTGGGACGAGATTGGTGAAAGAAAGCTTTTGAGGCCAGAAGTTATCCAGATAACCACAGATAAGATAACATTAATTCGTGAAAGGCTCAGAACAGCTCAGAGTCGGCAAAAGAGTTATGCCGATAACCGACGAAGAGATCTTGAATTTGAGGAAGGTCATCGAGTTTTCCTAAAAATCTCATCAATAAAGGGCATTACGAGATTCGACAAGAAAGGAAAGTTGAGCCCACGTTACATTGGACAATTTGAAATCCTAGAAAGAATCGGAGGTGTCGCTTATAGACTTGCCTTACGACCCGAATTGACAAACATCCATAATGTCTTTCATGTATCTTCACTACGAAAATATCAGCCCGACCCATCCCATATCTTGAAATATGAACCTTTACCGATCAGGAAGGACCTATCCTTCATTGAGCAGCCAATTTTGATACTGGATAGAAGGGTGCAAGTGTTGCGCAAGAAGGAGATTCCTTTGGTCCGTGTATTATGGCAGTACCATTCAAGAGAAGAGTCGACTTGGGAACGAGAAGACGATATCAGAGAAAAATATCCCTATCTTTTTCAGTAATCAAGTACAAAAATTTAGAGGACGAATTTCTTTAAGGGGGGAAGAATGTAACAATCCTAAACTAAAAAAAAAAAAAAAAAGCTATTAATACATGACAGTTCGTTTGAACATGATGGTCCTTAGGGACCATCGTTACTTTTAAAAGCTATTGTTTTAAAAGCTATGTGTTTCCTTGCTCTTACCTCGTCCACTAAAGGACGTGGGCTTTAGGTGTTTAAAGCGTAAACTAATGCTCACACCTGCAACGTAATGAAAGAATAAAACAATATGTTAGTAGAATTTAAATTCAGAGAGGTGAAGACTCCTACCATAGAAAACTTATGAGATTTTTCTCTCTGGTCGAAACACAGTGAACTCCCCTCTCAAGCCGAATTTTTATCGGAAGCTCCCTCTCAAATATTTGTGTGTAAGTGACATCATCTTCGTGAAAAATAGTCTGTTTTTAATAAATAGTGATATTTTCATCCAGGATCTTTATTTTTTAAGTTTTGTGTGTAAGTGACCTCATTGTCTCGAAAAATAATCCATTCTTTTAAAAATGAAATGAAATAATTATTTCTGCTTATTATCATGAATTTTAGGCGCGATAAAGTTTATGCGCACGTAGCCTCATTATCTTAAAAAATAATCTTTTTAATAAAAATTGTGATATTTTATCTATGTTAGAAATTTTGAATGCTGTAAATTATGAAAAATAAATTTATTTATTTTTCTTGTCTATTGTTAGAAATAAATATGATATTTCTGCTTTTAATAAAATTGTGATATTTCTTTCTACTGTTTTGAATATTTAGACATAGTAAAATTCATGTGCAAATGACTGCCTTATTATTTAAAAAATGACATTTTTGAAATTGATTATAGTGTTGTTGTTAAAAGTTTATTTGTTCATTGATATCCCATAAATTGTGATAATTCCGTATTCTTGAATTTCTATAAGAGTTTTCCTATACATATTAGATTGGCAATTATGCTAGAATGTCTTTACGAATTGCTACCTTTCTAAATTTTAGCCCAAAATATTTGATTGGTTGAAATGTTATTGAAAGTGACTGTTATTAATGGTTTTAGTGAAATTCATATTAGTGATTTCAGTGATATGTTGAGTACATGATATTTGCTGCTTTTGAATGTTTAAAGAGATTTAGAAATAATTTAAGTATGCAAGTGGACTCATCCAGTTCGCCGGTGAGGTATAAGTGGACCTAGCCGGGACACCGGTAGGGATTAAGTGGACTCATCTGGTACGTCGATGAGGCGTAAGTGGACCTGCAGGGATTAAGTGGACCTATCTGGGACGCCGATAGGGATTAAGTGGACCCATTAGGACGCTGATGGGGTATATAGGTGATCTACTTGGGACGCCAATAACGTATTTTGTGAAATCCTTTGAATTATGCACTGCCGTTAAAAGTGTTATAAGCATTGCAATTACTCGGATTATACTTAATTATGCATTTATTGAAAGTGAAACTGTTGATGCATTTCTGTTAATAGATCTCATTTTGGAAAATATTGATATCTTTCAATCATGATTATTTTTAGGATTATGATGATCACTTACTGAGTAGCCAAACTCATCAAACTATGGTAAACATTTTTTCAGGATAACTGCGGATTCATTTTCAATGCTAGTCAAGATCAACCTTGGAAGATATTGTTGTTTTGCTAGCTTTCTTTTGTTACTTTGTAAGACCTCGCCACTGTAAACTTGTCCTATCAATAGATGTATATATGTTTTGTCTATCACATCTCAGGAATAACAGTATTATAAATTCTTGGGGTGTGACAGTAAAACTCTTCTCTCCCCCATCTTTCTTCTCTTGCTCTTTTTGAATGCACATGCTTGTGTACGTTCATCAAAGAGGAAAAGGATGAGGCCTGACCCGCCTGTCTTACAACCTTTGCCATATATGTGTGTGATTGTAGAAAACAAGAAGAATAAAAGCCAAGGGACGCGATTCCGAACCAGTTTCATTACTGGGGGCTTTCTTCGTGATCTAAGAGGCTCCCATGGGAGCCAGTCCGAGTACGTCCCTAACCCACCCTAAAAATTCCACTCTCACCGATTGGTAACACCTACCCCCGTTTCTAAACGAGGTTCGAAGAGAGTAATCTCAAAAATGTCCTGGGTCTTCCCTCAAAACTCGAGGTGCGTACCGCCCGATCATCCAAGATCCGGAGGGTGAGATCAAGGCGCCTAACCAACTTGGCAACTCCACTGGGGACTGACTACCCCTTAATTGGATCCTTCTTGTTTGGCTAGTTTCTTCTTTTATTTCTTGCTTTCATTATCTTTTCACATTCACTTATGGCTGCTGGGTTTTGTAACCCATTTATCCAGATTGGTGATTTTCTAATCCCTGTATTCGAGAATGTCCCTAGGGAACAAGTTCCTTCGACTTCATTTCCAACCAACCTCTTGAGCAAAGACCCCTTGTCTATCTCCCAGGTCATAATCTGGACTGACTCGAGGTGAGACCTAAAACTTCCTCACTTCGCATCTCCTCACCCTGGCAGAAACTCCACTAAGGCGCCCTGCATCGAGAACACTTCTGTTGCCCCTCACAGCATGAACCCAGCCACCGGCAAGTCACTTGCCGGTCGTGTTCCTGAGGTATGCCGAAAGGCCGCTCAATCCCTTTTTGTAAAAGGAAAACAATTTGTCATTGCTTTTGTGGGTCGCCATAAGGTTACCCCCAACATCTTTGCACCATTGGTCTCCATCCCTGGAGGCCCAACACATCGAGGCAAAAACCCCATGGTCTCCAGCCCTCACACACATCACTAGGTTCATGGGTCACCCACTCGAGTCACACCTTTGGGCAACCCTTCTGTTGCCTCGAGACGGTGTTCAAGATCGAGTCTTCCATGAATAGGTCCTACGCATGCCACTCATATGCATCTCACTGCTTGAGGCGACGCCTTTATTATGCCAACTTGAGTACACAAGAGACGACCTCCTCATCCTCCTATTATGCACACATAAGCGCAGCCTATAAGGGGCAAGCCTACACCTGTTCTCTTACAGACAATTGCTCATAGTTCTCGGCATCCTAAGGCCAGATAACTTGCACGAGCCTGGGTTGACCCTCAGGTCTCCTGTAATCCTTCTTCAAGAGGGGCACATGCATTGCCATCTAAGACTTCCTCTCACCCTCGACTCGAGCCTCCTCATGAGTCAACCCTGCTCCTTCATCGAGCAAGCACCTTCAGCCGTGGTATTCGAAGATTTTTTCCAAGAGTACTATCCTGAACTAGCCTCGTCACGTTGGTCATGTCTCTAGAGCTCATAAGATAGCTCGGGGCATGGAACTGATGGAAGATAGAGTCCTTCATCCTCCTGGGCCCAAGATGAGTCCAATTCGTGGAGCTCATCCATTACTGCATCTGATGGAGACAACTCTCTCCTATGCAAGAAGAGCTGACCAGCCACGACCAAGATCGTAGTTTTGACGTGAGGTCCATCAAAACCTCAAGGCTAAATGCGATAGAGGTCTATAAATTTTGACAAAGAAGGTGACCAAGGTAGTCAAAACAGCCAATTTTGGCGACTCTCTTCACCTAAATCCCTTCTAGCCCCTTCATATGATGAAGCTTGAAGAAGAGCTCCGTGAGCCCTGTGCTGTGGTGACCATCGCAGACGAAGACCCAGCCACTCAGCCACTGCGGTCCCAAGATCGTCGAGAACCGTTCAAAACACAATCCGCATAAAGGAGACGAGTTCAGTCAGGGCATGCTGACCCCTACTGATTGACCTACCGCGTATGACCCGTCAAACTCGCAAGCCCTCAGTCACCACTAACGTTGACCTCCCTAGTGAAAAGATCAGTGTAATGGTCGTAAGCGAGCCCGGCGATGCGTAGGAATAGAGCATGAATAAGTTTGAGGATATGGTGCACACGATGATGGAAAAGATCAATCGTATCGACACCGTGCACCAGTCAGCTAACCATGAGGTCAATTCCCATCACTCTAGTGATGCACCTTCATGGTAGCCCCCTCCATCTACCTCACAGGACAATTCTATCCCTCATCCAGCCTCTCAATCAGATATTGACGCTGTGGTCACCCACAACTTGAAGAAAAGATAAATTCCAAGGATATAGGGTGCGAAGCATTATCAAAGACCTTACCCCTCCTATATTGATCAGTTCCCATTTCCCCCAGACTATAAGAAAGGGAAGTTTCCTCTATTCAGGGGAACCACGTCCCCAAACCAGCATATTGCCCACTTCTAGGCAACATGTCGAGAAACAGTGGCTGATGGGAGACTTCTTCTCCGACAGTTCATTGAGACCCTTGATGGCCCAGCATTTGAATGGTATGCCTGACTTCCTCCAAACTCGGTGCATACATGGGAGAAGATAAAGAAACTCGTCTATCAACGCTTCTATGAGGTTGAGAGAGAGGTTCAAACCATCGAACTTCTCACCCTGACTCAAGATCCCGATGAGCTTGTGGATCAGTTCATATCAAGATGGAGAAACTTGACTTCTCACCATCCTAATCATATGCCTGAGAAGGAAGCAGTCTAGACTTGCATGTGGAACATGCGACCTAAAATCGCTCTACATGTCGAGGCCTCTAATTTGACCTCCATGTCAAAGTTGATCTCTAAATCAGTTTGCATAGAGAGTTTATCATGCCATCATGGTCAGACACAACAACCATCTTCAAGTTTAGCAAACAATTGGGGCAATGGTAGCTCTCGGAATAACACACCGAGTAGCTAACAGAAAGGGGTAGTCAGTGCAACCGTCATGGTCACTGATTCAAAGAAGGCTTCCTCCCAAACTTTGAACCTCTCTAAAGAGGTAAGCACGACGAAGGTAACACCCCAGGCTGGCACGCAGCAACAGTCGTACAATCGGGCACCTCCACTAGCCAACTTTGATCGGGGTGATTATTTCACCAGGCATAAGAACAAGGTCTATCCCTTCGAGAACGAATCGGTCCCTGCACTGTTTCGGTTATTTTTATAACAAAATATGATCCAGCTTTCAGAAACCAGGTTCCCTGAGCAATCTGGCCTTGACACTCAGGTGAATTATTGTGCCAACCATCGGAGGATCAATCATCCCACAGATGACTGCTACATGCTGAAGGATATCATTGACGCCCTGAGTCTGAAAGGTCAAATAAAGCTTGAAGATTTAAAGAAGGCCTTCGAGGAAGCTGAGGCCTCCCATGTCGTAACCATTTTAGAGGAAGACGAAATGCCTGGTATCCTCCAGGCCTTCTTCATTATAATGCTTTAGGAAGGCATAATCGCACTGAAGCAGGCAAGGCAACCCCATGCCTTGCTAAGGGGATTGAAAATCGTTGGTGCCCATGCCATCATATAAGAGGTCATTATCTGTCGTAATGCACAACTTTCCTGATATATTTGAAGAGAAGATGTGGGAGTGTCAAGAATTTTACAATCTCCCCGTAACTGATCCCCAAATCACTTCTCCATCGAAGCAAGAAGATCTCACAAACCAGGACTTTCCTACCAATGATTCAGACTCTGCAGAACCATCGGATTACCAGCCATGGATAAGCTACCATGGCAGAAGCAGACTCAAGTCCTTAAGACGAGAAGCGGTTCGCCAAGCTAGAGTAATTTACCACCCCAGCGAGACGAATCAGACATCACTCTAGAAAACCAGAAAGAGACAGGCACCAAGGGTTGCTCGCCTAAGAAACATGACCGCTCAACCCATAGTCTAGCAAGAATTTCTCAGGCCCCTTCCCCCATTGCCAACCTTGCTGGACATCATCCCTGCAACACTCCTTTTTTCATTTTTCATCCTGTCAAGAAGATGCTACCGTCTCATCTCCCACTCAGCAAATGTCCAATAAGGGTAACGACGTTAAAAGCACTCCCCAATGGTCTAAGCAAGGGAAAGGCCTAAAAGACCCTCTGCACCCATCCAACCCTTGTGATGACATAAAAAGCTGTCTAGATCGGTCTGATGAGGGGAACGACTGTAAAAGTCCCCCACCTTTAAAACCTACTCCTCCTTCTTCTTCTGCTTGTCATTCTTCCTCATCTATGTCTCTTGCAGGTACAACCTTGATATGTCTAGAATTCGACACTCTCGATAGAGAACTTGAGGGATCGAACATAACCAAGACACAATGGAAACGATTGAGAAAGGCCCTGTGGGCAGCAGGATTCTTAACAGTAGCTGATGCCCTGGTAGCTAAAGCTAAGGCGCAACCACCTTCTTTGAAGAAGCGCAAGAAGTCTAAGCCAGGGAAACCCCAGTGGCCACCTGAGCTTGACTTTGAGTAGAGACTGAAAGAGTTGAGGGGAAAAGCTTCTATTCTCCTGGAGCATGCCACATGATGCAAATCTCAAGGCAGTACCCACCTTAGGGCAGATATATCTTAGGTCAGGAAAGACGTTGTAGCCTCCACTGCAGAAGTTGGGTGCCTTGAAGTTCCCCAGTCCTCCACTGCCCCTTAATGCAAACACTAGTCTGCCTATCCTACAGGTCCCTGTGCTCCTGCCTAATCCCAATACTTCAAACAATATGCCGATTCTTGAATTCCCTGGGATCCCTTTTATCTCATGCACTCAATCCCTTACAAAACCTCAAAGCCCCGTCACTCGAATTGAGCCCGTTATGCAGTCAAGTAAGCCAGCCAGTCAAAATAAACCATTTTTCCAATAAACCTACTCCTCAACTCAATATACCACCGAAATTAGTGGCAGGACCAGGAGCACAAGGCCTTGATGAAGAAAAGGAGAAATACGATGTGACAGGGGAACTACAAAAGCTTCCAGCTCTTCTCGGTGTCTATGATGCCCTCATGCTCTTGATGGATTACCGGATGGATTTGGTTCAAGCTCTCTCTAACCCGAAAGTGTACGAAACCGAAGTAGAACCCATTGAGGTAGACTCGACAATTCTACATGGGTGCCGATCACCTTTTCAGAGAAAGATCTGCAGCCAGGGGAAACGTTTCATAATCGTCCGCTCTTTGTTACTGAAGAATTACATGCATTCCCCATCAACCGAATTATGTTAGATGGAGGGTTGGCAGTCAACCTCATGCCAAGAAGGATCCTCACTGGATTAGGGCTGGGGCCCGAAGATCCTACCCGAACCCACGTCACGGTTCAAGGGTTCGACCAATTAGGAGAGAAGCCAGCTAGCACATTATGCCTTCGATTTAAGATTGGTGAACATGTTCAAAAACCATCAATCATCTTGATGATCTCTACACTGCACGCTTTAAGAAAAGTCTCGGTGCCTTGACCACTTGCCTTAAGCTCTGACACTTTTTGAGTCGCCTCGGTCTTCACCACAGTTTCCGACTCAATTATGCCATCGAGTTCAGACAAATCTTCAACTAAAGAGGTCTCCATGGCCTTCCTCTGAGCCATCTCCATCTCAAGGCCTACGAATTATTGTTTCATTATTTGCATCTCTTCTCTCATTTCGACCATTCTCTTGAAGCTCCCTTATGCCTCTCTCCTGAGATCATGCTGAAGGGTAGATATCATGGCCTTCTTCTCAATGACAGAGTCTATTTTCTCACAACTGCATAAGATCAACTCCTTCAACGAGGATATCTGGCTAATTTCTCCCTCGCAGCGTAGCACTTCCAACCACCAGCTCTCCAACTCGTTTAGAGTTACGTCAAAATGGGAATGCACCTCTAGCATTGTCCCGACCGCAGTAGTCATCGTGAACTCCCTCAGCTTTGCCAAAGCTTCGCCTAGTTCATTGAAAGGCAGCTCCCTCAAGCTCTGACAGCCTGCTCTAAGCATGCCTACAATCATGCTAGGAACACCACTAAAAACAGGCCTAGAAGGTGTTGTTGAGTCCACTACTGCTGAAGAAACCTCGACCTCAAGGGCGGGGCTCGATGAAGTAATGGCCATTTGAGCCACCGACTGCTCTAAAACAAGGGCAAAGCCTAGGGCTTCTTGCCCTTCAGGCTCATTGGCAGCCCAAGCCTCAACCTCCCTGGGTTCTTCAATGCCAGTCTCTCTGTCTTGACCCTCTCTTAGGGAGACCTCTACTTGCTCTTCATCCTCCTGAATTGTCACATCAGCATCACCAAGTTCGGGAACTACTTCTCTTTGACCTTCGCCGACCAACTCATCCTTAGCAATGGCTTCTTCCATTCGTCCTTCACCTTCAAAAGCTAGAACCTCGTCCGTAAAGAGTTCAACTCCCTCATCTTCGTGGCCTATGCCCACAGGGGAAACAACCTCTTGGTGCTCAGCCATGTCATCAACTTCACCCTCTTCTTCTTAAGCCATAGCCCCTGCCTCGGTCAGGGCATTGATCTCCTCATGCATGGAGACCACAGCGACATCAGAACCCATACCTGGAGCAGTTTCTTCGGGGCATTCATCCTCCTCAGTCTCCATCCGAGCCACCTCTATCTCAGGAACTACCCCTACACTTACCCCCCTAAGATCTGAAGTCACCTCCTGATCAGAAGCAATGTCAATAGGCTCAAAGCTATCGGAGTCGTCTGCCTCAGTTTCTAAAGAAAAAGAAAACATTTTAGCAGAAGTAGAAGATGGTCAAAAAAGCACAAAGGGCAATATTGAAAGAATTCCTAAAAGATCAGATGAGCAAGGATTACCTCCTGGGTCTGACATCATTGAAAGCTTGTCGCTCTTATGTCTCCGAGTGCGCCCACTAACTGAAGATGATGCACGAGTATCAATAGTAGTCAAGCGCTTTCTTTTCTTTCCCCCTCCTGAAGTAGGAGATATCGCTTCTGATCCACCTCCTTGAGAAGACCCTTCAGTTAATTTATTGTGGGGATCACTCTCAATGAGGACATTCAAATCCTTTGAGGGATGCTTCTCATAAGCAGGAAATCATCGCCCCTCATCCCATTTGAAGATGGAATTGAGATTGTCGAAAACACTCCCAGTCTTCGTCTTCATTGCAAGGAATTATGGTGAGGCCTTATCAGCTTCTATTTCAGTTGGATGCCCCAAAGCCTGCCGATCGGAGGGATAATCCAAAACAAACACCACATCAAGAGTTGAAGCATCTGCCAGTCTCCTTTGCCTAGTATCCTGCTGCCAGTTACCGTTCACCCTTTCCTAGGGGTGATCTTGATCCCAATATCCCTTACTGGTGATTCTCCACCAGTTCACATAGGCCTTCATTCGTCCGAACCCTTCTGCCGAAGTGAGGTATGACGTAATTACTGGTTTCTGTCATCTCTAGACACATGGACCAAGCGGTCCGTATATGCTCTGGCAGCCATCACTCACAAAAAGTTCCCAAATCTTATGTCTTCGCCTTGATCACCTTACTCCAACGATTTTTGAAGAATACTGAGAAGCGGTAGCCTTGATCAAGCTCGTGCTGACGGGCGAAGCGGTGAGGGAAATACCCCTATAACTTGGCATTGTGCGGAGTCGGATAGGGTAAGACTCCCCCTCTAATGCTCAGGATGAACATGAGTTCCTTAATAATTATTGGAGCACCATCTAGCTCCTTTCCCAACTCATCAATGAAAGCACGGTCGGTGAAGCTCTAGCCTCATGTTCAGTGAATCATTCCCAAAGAGACCCCAAGCCTCCCCAAGGGTATGGAAGATGGCCCTCTGATTGGCAATCCTCATCAAGAAGGGCCACAACTTATCTCCCAAGCACTGACGCTTGATGTAGGTATCAGGGAAATAAGCCCCTAACCACCCATACACATAATGCACAGGGAATGGAGTCTTGAAATCCCCGGGAAAAGCCTCTCCTCCAAAATAACACTTCTTCCCTCTTTTCCCCTGTAGGCCTTTCCACGGGAGATGGCCCCTAAGCCATGGTATATGTTGCACAAGTCTAGCTGAGCAAGAATATACTCACGCCCTCCAGCCATGTCACAGGCCACATACAGTACACCTAGACGAATGTCATCCCCCGAGCTAGGAAGCACGAATTTGCACAGGAATAAGGCCAAGTATGCAGCCAAGAAGACACGGTCATCGTTAGTCTCAAGTTGATACATGAGAGGCGTCTCCTTTGCGACAACCTTCCCTTTCCCCTTTGGAGTACCCAGACCGCCCTCGGGATAATCCCCACAAAAGAAGTTCACCCATTCTGTAAAGGTGACCCTTCCGTTGTTAGATCGGCCAACAATTGACTGGTAGGCATCAAAGATCTTTTGAAGGCTGGCAGGTAGCTCTTCATCCCCCAAGTTAACACCACTAAAGATGACTGAGTTTGGGGGCACAAACTCATCATACAGAGCCCCAATCATCGGGAGGCCTCCAATGAAATGAAGATCTAGAAAAGAGATCCCCGGTTGACCATGACCAAGATACCAAGTATTACTGACTTGGCTCCATGTCTCTAGTAACACCTTTATTGTATTGGAGCAACAATCATAGTAATTGCCCGAACACTGGACTGCTGCTAATAGCATAGCACGTTCAAGAGTACCTTTGTATGATGCCAATACCTTAGCAGTCTAGGAAGTGTATCCTTTCAGGTATTGATGCTCCCCTTGAATCCAAAGGCCTTTTCCTGACCACCTTAGCAATCCCTTACGGTAAGAAAATTCTCCTCGGAAGTTATGTTTCGACGCATACAATGAAGAAGTGCCATCCCTTCTTCAGTACTGACATTGCCATCATTACCCTCACACACTTCGAAACAAATAGGGTCAGTAATGAAAGTGACACTAAGGGGCCACTCTAGCTCGCACACTGGCTAGGTCAGCCAACTGGCTCACCCCTTGATAAAACTTTACTTGTAAAATCACAGACGCCGATCTCTTCCTCTCATGGAAGCCTCTTCACATTGGTAATTTGGTAAGAAAAACCAGCCATTATAAAGGGCTTTGTGGTTTTCTCCCAAAATGTTGCTAAGACCCTTGGCCAGCGCCAGCTGAGTTTGACAACACTTAGCACCGGTTGAGTCTTTCAAATGCTTAGCGCCGGTTGAATTACCAACACCCAGCGCCAATTGCATGCCAGACGACTAGCACCGGTAGAGTCTTTTAGCACTCAGCACAGGTTAAATTGCCAGCACTCAACACCGGTTAAATTGCCAACATCTAGCGTCGGTTACGTGCCAGGCCACTAGCACCGATTGAGTCTTTCAACACTCAGCGCTGGTTGAATTGCCAATACTTAGCGCTGGTTGAGCTTGTCCAAGGCTAGCACCGACTGTGATCGAATCTCTCACACATGCCACGAATCTTAGTCGTGACACCTCTAACATAGCTGTGCCGACTGACAGTCGTCTCCACATCCTTCGGGGTCGTCTCACACATGAGTGACTGACAACTGTCACCATGTCCCATACGCCTCCCCTGCGACGGTTCACCTCCATGACAGTTCACCTCCTGCCAATCGTACACCTTCCACGACGGTCCACCTCTTATGATCGTTCATCTCCCACCAAAACTTTTGCTACACGGCCAGAAAGCCTATCGAAAAACTTTCCCTCTTATGTTCTTGGCTTGGACAACATTAATACCTCACAGAAAATTTCTGCAAACATCTTTAAGCTCTAGAAAAAACTTTGCAACACCTTGAATAGTGTCGAAAAGTTACGATCACCTCCGAGAAAACCCCTTAAAGATCCCCGAAAAACTCTCAAGATGTGCGAAAATGCTCACTGCTGCATTTCCCACCGTTTCTACCATAAAAAAAAATTGTAGTCAGAACCTCTTCCCCTCACCCGAAAATTCCTTGGGCTAAAAATATCGCCCCGCAACTTCGCTAAATTCTTGGTAAAAACTTCGCCGAGATCCTTCCCTGCAAAAACCGTTGGAATCCTGTTGACATCCCACTGCTCACCGGAACTTCAACCGAACATTCTCTCCTCATGGTTAAAGAAAACTTGTGCTTAAGGTTTTTTTACCCTTGGTGAAAAATGAGGGAAAACGGGATTTTACCCCCCTTATATAGCCTGCGCTACCCTCGAATGCCCCTCAAAAACTGGGAATTTCAATCGCATCCAAGGGAGGCTAAGCAACAATGAGCTAGGTCGAGCTTTGGCTTGAGGCCCCGAGTTAACTCTCATTGACCCAACCCTAGTGTTGATTGACTTAACACCAGGTGTGTTTTCAAAAAAATCCTATCGCCAGTTCACTTAGCGCTGGGTGTGCTTCCAAACGACCCCAGCACCTGTTAACTTAGCGCCGGTTATCTTCAAACGATATCAAAGGTTGTTCACAACGTCAGCTGAGTCTTTAACAACCCAGTGTCGGTTGTGGTTTTGAGAATTCAGTGTCAGTTGAGCACTCTCTAGAAACCACTAGCGCTCCACTTGACATCGGTCGTATTTCCAACACCCTATTGTTACATACTCTAGGTTGAAGTCCTGTGTGTCCTACCACTTATCCTTAGTGAGGTTGTACCCAAGCCGTGACCTGACATCCCCAGTGATGTTGCACCCAGTATGTTGCGCCTAAACTGTGACCCATCATCTCTAATGAAGTTAGGAGGTATCCATCATCCCCATAGGAGTTACACGCATACTGCAGCCCATTATCCTCATTGAAGTTAAGGTCATTCTTACCTCTTCAATTCTCGTCGGGTGTGTTTACACACTAAGCTATCTTAACCCCAGGGAAAAGGCTTGGCCCCCTAATCCCTAGTGAAGACCGCCTCTGTTGGTCGTCCTTATGAGCCGTCAGTTTGTGAATGGTCATAGCCATTTATCCTTAGGGAGTCGGATTGCCATCCACAGAGCTATTCCCCATAGAGCTCTACCTACATGGCGACCCACACAGTGGTCTAGTTGCACGACTCTAAACTTCATGATCCAAACTATATGACCTTAAACTATAGCGATGGTCTAGTTGCACGACCCTAAACTGCGTGGTCCAAACTATATGGCCTTAAACTATAGCGATGGTGTAGTTGCACGACCCTAAACTGCATGGTCCAAATTGTATGACCTTAAACTGTAGCGGAGGTCTAGTTGCACAACCCTAAACTGCACGGTCCATACTGCAAGACCCTAAACCGCTCAGCCTCGGTCTGCACTGCATGACCCTAAACTGCTCAACCACAGTTCAGCTATATGACGTTAAACCATAGTACTCATCCTAGCCGCATGACGATAAAAGGCCCAGCACCATGGTCTAAACTGTAGCGATGGTCTAGTTGCACGACCCTAAATTGTATGGTCCAAACTATATGACCTTAAACTGTAGCAGTACTCTAGTGGCATGACCCTAAACTGCACGGTCCAGCTATATGACCTTAAACAGTAGTGGAGGTCTAGTTGCACGACCATAAACTGCACGGTCCTTGTTGCATGACTTTAAACTGCATAACCACGGTCTAGCTGTATGACCTTAAACCATAGTGCACGTCCTTCTAGCATGACTATAAACTGCTTCGTACAGGTCTAGGAGGTATGACAATAAACTTACCCCCACATACACGCACATGCCTTTACGGGCGCTTTCACTCACGCCTTCCCTAACCTACCTATAAGTGTGTTTGTGCCACCTTCATTACCTCTCCACTGAGTTCATTCACTTCATCACCATTGCTCGCTCCCTAGTGAGTCTCACCCATGCTCACAAAATGGCAAACAATTCTGCCATTTATATTCATTGTAAGTTAGTGGGTCACCATCGTCCACTCACATTTCAAACATCATCCATTTCTCATAGGTAGCCTAATGTAATTCCCCCAAGTGAGTCAAACCACCACTATACTCACTCCATGGCTTCCATAAACTCCCATTCATCATCACCACGGTCCAGTTGTATGACCCTAAAACTATAGTACACGTCCTAGCCACATGACGTTAAACTATTTCGCACAGGTCCCGAAGGCATGACCCTAAACATGCCTTCAAGAAAAAAAAAAGATGAAATAACAGGCATGGTGTATACCTGAATAAGGGAACACCATGAGTAAAAATGATGGACGGGCATGGTCACGAAAGCATGAGTAAAAGAGTTTCGTGAATAAAAAAATGGGAATGGTGAAAACCCAAAAGGGCATTGTGAGTAAAAATAGATAAAGGGCAGACATGGCCATCAAGCCATAGGAAAAAGACCTAATAAAAAGGAGGATTGGTGAAAACCGCCTTTACAGCACCACTTCCCCGGTCCAAGTGAAAACCCGCAAAGGGCGCTCGGAGCAATAAAATCAGCATGACGTAACATTCACTTCCACCGGCAGCTTCAACCAGCACTCCCTTGATCATCAAGACGTCCAATAATGTGTAAATATTAAATCATCCCTCATCTTCCTTCTTTAGTCCTGGGTGAACAAGTAGCTCAGTCGACATCCTTCTTCAGTCTTGTGTGAACAGGTAGCCCAGTAGACATCCTTCGTCAGTCCTAGGTCAATAGGTAGCCCTGTTGACATCCTTCTTCAGTCCTGGGTGAACAGATAGCCCAATCAACATCCTTCTTCAGTCCTTGATGAACAGGTAGCCTAGTAGTCCTGGGTGAACAAGTAGCCCAATCGACATCTTTCTTCAAGGATCATCCCTTCTTCAAAGGTTGGGTGACAATGTAGCCCAGTCATTAATCCTTCTTCAAAGCTAGGTACCAACCTGCCCAGTCAACATCCTTCTTCGAAGCTGGGTAACAACCTGCCAAGTCATCATCCCTTCTTCAGAGCTGGGTAACAACCTGCCCAATCAACATCCTTCTTCAAAGATAGGTAACAATTTGCTCAGTCATCATCCCTTCTTCAAAGTTGGGTAACAACCTGCCCAATCAACATCCTTCTTCAAAGCTGAGTAACGACCTGGCCAGCCATCATCCCTTCTTCAAAGATGGGTAACAACTTGCCCAGTCAACATCCTTCTTCAAACTTGGGTAAGGACCAGCTCAGTCGTCATCACTTCTTTAAAGCTGGGTAACAACCTGCCCAGTCAACATCCTTCTTCAAAGCTGGGTAACAACCTGCCTAATTACCCCTTCCATTTCGTATGGACCCCCTTCCCCATGCATGAAATGTGCATGCCTTCTCCTTCTAGGTGACATAGTAGCCTAGTCATCATCCTTCCAAGGCAGAAACTGACAAAGCCCGAGCGAAACCTACTAGAGACATTAGCTCGTCTAGACGACACGATCAGACCTTCAGGATCGACTAATAGAACCTGCCCTCGACTAGATTCGGTAGATGAGAACCATAGTAGTACTCTGAACATCAAAAGCAAACCTGGTGTACCAGCAAACAAACTCCGCCAAAAAATTCTCCTCCCCCCCTAAAGTCTCCACAAATGGACTCGCGAATAATGCATCCCTACGTCTGAGCAGCCTTGTTAGACCATTAAGTTAATCTCCTCGACGTTCATGTGGTCCTGTGGCTAAGAAGTAAAAAATTAAAAGATGAAGGAAAATTTCCAAATGATTATCCTTTTCACTTCTCTTACAGCATAAAATTCGGTGGGGCAAGCTATTTGAATGTATTTTTCAGCACCTTGGTCTCTAATAGGAAGCAGGTCAATAAAGCCTACAAAACAGTGGAAATTCCAGATAGTCTCATAATGGCCCCAAAACTGGTCAAGATCTTTATCAGTACTTCAAAAGACCACCTGCCAAGTTTCATCACAAGCACACATGTCTAAGGCAGTGAACACAAAGAAACAATTTTTGGAAAAAAATGGCCTCTTGCACCCTGAAACGGACCCTATAACTAAAACTACATTTTCGGTGTCTCAAATCATTGTTGGACCACCACCATTGGATCCGGCACAGTCGCAAACCCCTATGGGCCATGTTTTGACTTAATCGAGTACTCCAGGACAAAGTTATGGGCAAAAGACAAAAAAGGGGTAGGCCGCACACTATTCTCGTGTGACCTAACTGCACTAAAACACCATTAAAGGTGGCTGTTTTCACAGTCATGGATAGTGACTTCTGGGGGCCATATCTCACCCGTTCTGAGTCCAATTGTGCTCAAATTTTGTGAGCATGTTCGTCTTATCGAGACGAGCGTTACAATATGTGCTACGTCCCAAAATGATGTCTGAGCAGGGAGAAAATCTAGAGAGAAGTTTTCGATCCGGGAAGAAGTTGTAGAAAATTCAGCAGCAACACGCCGCGCTCGATGGACCATATCACAACGCTCGCGCAACAGATCAACACAAAACCAATTCCATTGCGTGTGTAAGGTTTAGGGTTATCATTGGTCCAAACAGTGTACATGATTAATGGATAGATTTCATGCATGAAGCTGATGAACTAACTGAAATTTTCGCTGCCGGATTCCAAGTTTCGGCCAAAACGCAAAAGTTGCGAAATCTTCTTTCAGGCTCCAAATCACGTTATGTTTGTTGCCACGCAATTGTGACGACATGCTTAGTGCCCTACGATGAAAAATTTATTGAAAAACATTAAGGAATGAGCGCATCATAGATCCGAAGTTTTCAAGATTCAAGCAAATTTCAAGTCTCGTGATTGTGGTTCGAAACACGATCCATGGCTTAAAATTAGTATTAAAATGATCGCCATGCCAAGCCCTACAATGAAATGATCATCTTTTGATCAAACGAGCATCAGAGCAACCTCAGATCAGTCATGGAAGATCACACAAAATAGTCCTTTTGGACCCTATTTTCGTAATTTCCGTGCATGCTTCCTAGGAGTCTCCAGGTTCGTTTACAACCATGACGATGACCATTTCTTCAAGGAGGTCAGCCTTTGATGCAGCTGAAGACTTCCGAACTTGTCAAGCTGTGCATGGGAGATCGGTCAGCAGGGGTTCAGCATGCCCCAACTGGACTTGACTTGTATGGCGAGAGAGTAAGGACCGATTCTTGACGGTTTTGGGACAGTGGCTGCTGGGCGGTTGAGTCATCTTCTATGAGGTTGACCACGGTGCAAGACTCTCTCCCCTCTTCTTCAGTCTCTACGATTTGAAGAGCGTAGAAGGGATTTTCAGGAAGGAGACCCTTGGAGCCGGGTGCCCCAAAATTCTTGTCGGCTCATTAATTAGGATCTGCAGTCCTCTGTCTTGTTTAAGCTTGAGATTATGATAGACTCGTCTTCAGAACTAAGACTGGGGTCGAGGTTGACCTGCCTTCTTAGAGCATGAAAGGGCCATGTCCATAAGATGGGGCAGTAAATGTGGACCATGGACAGGGGCCATCTTGGCCTGCTGCCTTGGAAGTTGTAAAACTTCATCGATCATCAGGCCTTTTCCCCGAGCTCCTTTGTGGGCTCCAGAGGCGTAGCTGACCTAACAGGGCTTGCTGAGGATGATACTCTTAGGAAAAACCTTTGAGTACCATGTCTTGAGATATTCGTCGGGGGGAGAGAGGGTGGAAGAAGAGGGGACCGGCTCTCGATGCTGTCTAGGTCGAGAGCTAGTGGCCTGGGAAGGTGGCGTGTGTATGCCCCTTAAAGTAGCATTCCCAATGACTTGGGGTGTAAGGACCCGAACTATCCCAGCCGCTTGAGTGCACTGCGGGATAAGTAGAGTGTGGGCCGCATGACAATAGAGGGAGAGAAGAGTTGCACGGCGATGGGGCGCACGACCGTGTGAGTCACACGGTTATAGTTTGCGTGGCGATGGTGTTCGTGATAGGTAGGCTAAAGGAAAAAGTGTGTGGTGAAGTGGGATCGAGCACGCAACAAAGTGAAGGACGCGCGGTGCAGCCAAAGGAATAAGTGCGCGGTGAAGTGAAGGGCGCATGGCACGTGCAAGTGGTAAAACCACGCGAAGAGTGGGCTATCGCTGACTGGTCACTGTTGCCCGTGTTTCTGGCATGCATGAGCTGTTAGTGCCAATTGGAGAGTGCATGCTGACTTGTAGCCACTTATCTAGATTTTTAAACCTTTTGGCGCTACATGGACAGCCACCCCACCTGCAAAAGTACGTAAGCCTCTCGTCTAACACACCCCACTCATTTTTCCCTCATCTCTCTCTCGATCTAAGGCAAGGTTTGAAGAAGTGACTGTTGGTAGGTAGCCATTGTTGGGGGGCTGAAAGTTGTGAGAAGATAACTGGAGAGGACACCATTGTTGTTTTGGTGAGTGGTTCCATCACCATTGCATTGTTTTCATAAGGATGCATGTGGATTTATGCATGTGTAATGAGCAACAGATATATATGGGATGCAGAAAATTTGGGGCTTTTGTTCAATGATAATGGTGGATGTTGTGAATGAATGTATGATTCTTAGATTATGTAAAAAATACATGTTGTTTGTGTACATCACGAAAGAATGGTTGTTATCATGTTCCACATCATGAAATGAAGGTCATGGAATGTGTTCTTGAGATGTGTTATATGCCACTGTGAAATTCCAGAATTATGTGTGTTCATAGAAGAGGCTTTTCAACAGCCAAATGGGGTACGATTGAACTCAAATCACCACCATTGGAAATATTATGAGTCCAGAAAATTTTTTGTTTTTTGCCACTATTGAAATTCTTTACAGAAATGTAGTTATGCGTCAAAATGAGAAGGTATATCACAGTTGATTGTTTTCCTGGATTTTTCACTAATACCACTATAGTCATTGATTTTAATTAAACAAAAGAAGTTAATTTTTTTCCAAACCACAGCCATTTGAAAGATCTTTAAATGGGCTAAACTTTTCATTCAGAAACTACTTTTAAATTCTTCTTAGATTGAAAATTACACTTTGTTTTATGAAGGAATGTCACTGTGGACAGCGTTAATAAAACTTCAGAACTCTTACCTCACTTGACATGAATATTTAATCCACCAAATGAAATCCAAATACTTTCAAATTAGCTTTGTTAGAAAGATGTATGTCTTGGCTCAAACTTTGATACTAAAACTGTCACAAGTTGCTTCACTATTTGGGAGTTATAATAATATGAAGAATGGTAGGTTGCTACCCCCTGAGCACCGTTGGGTGCAGCTAGTAAACCCTCACCTCTTTGAACCTTTAAGAGGACAAACAGGGTCCAATTGTCTTCGAACCAATCGAATTTGAAGGATAGGTGTGTTTAGTACAAAATTGGTTTTGGATTTATCTTCAAACTCTAAACGGTCTAAATGTTACGACCCTAATTGTGAGCGTATGTCATTGCCCTTGATGGCAGGAAATCGAGCTGTAAGGTTTAACTTGAATAATGGTTGTTATTCTTATGGTAATGTCATTATGAGATTGCTTAAATGTGTTATACGACTATCTAATGTGATATTGTTGCTATCGTGATGAAATATTGATATCATCATAATGTGATGTTATGCTGCTTATGCAATATGTGAATAGGTACCTATTGTGTGAATGATGGTATCATGTTGCTCATGCGATATGTGAATAAATACGTACTATGTAAATGATGGTATCATGCTGCTCATGCGATATGTGAATAGATACCTATTGTGTGAATGATCATATCATGCTGCTCATGTGATATGTGAATAGATACCTACTATGTGAATGACGGTATCATGCTGCTCATGCGATATTGGAATAGATACCTATTGTATGAATGATGGTATCATGCTGCTCATGCGATATGTGAATAGATACCTACTGTGTTAATGATGGTATCATGCTGCTTATGGGATATGAAACAGGAGTACCTACTGTGTGAATGATGGTATCGTGCTGCTTATGTGGTGTGTGAATGGGCACCTACTGTGTGAATGATGGTGCTGACAGCTGCCAGTTGGGAAGGGCACCTACTGTGTGAATGATGGTGCTGGCAGCTACGATCTTCCCCTATCTCTCCATGATAGGATGAGAGTCAGGATATGAATGATTGGGATGGTCACACCCCCCAGATTTATATGAAAACTATGCATTGGGTCACCCAATGGTAGTGTAATGCTCTCTCGCCAGAAGGGCATAAAGAGAGGGTCTTGTCTTGCAAGGCCACTCCCTATCGAAAACCCCAAAGTGCACTAGGGATATGTGTGTGTATGTGTGAGGGCATTAGGACGTGGGGCACCTAGTTATCATTGTCCTCCCTTCTGAATGAGGGTCGAGGTTTTAAGAAACAGGATTGGCTTAACCTAAGTAATAGAACTTCTACTTCGGAAGTAAAACCTTATTAGTTTTGTGACTATTATATGTTGTCCTTACTGTTCTACTTTAAGTAAGATGATTGTGAATTATGCATTGTATTTTAAACTGCTTCTATGATATTACTATTAAAATGATGAGAAGCACATTGGAGGATTCACTTGATACCTGGTGATTTTATGTGCATTGCACTGTTATGTTAGTTGGGATGCATTGATGTAGATCCGCTTACTAGGCTTTTAGATCATTCCATCTTAATTTCATAAGTGTAGAGTGGAGAGTATTGGCATCTGTGCTAAAGGTGGGTGGCCATTGGGGGTTTGAAGCTTGTAGTCGAGGAGTTAAAAAGCTATCCTATGAAGACTTTCAAAGCATGTTTTTGGTGGACTCAGGATATGATGAACATTTCAATTTGTGTATTTTGGGCTAGTAGTGCTTTGAAGGAATTGTAAAAACTTTCGATGTTGAATGAATGAGATGGATGTACTTTTGATTTGATTTTTTCTGTTGAATGGATTTATTCTAGTTTTCTTTCATGGTTTTCTCTTGATTCCGTGTTTTATGCGTTGAACCACTCCCACCTGAGTGACATTCATGACCTCCGGTCACGATCTCACGCCTTGTCACCCTCCGGCAGGGGCCAGGGGAATATGGTCATGACATGGGGGTCAGCCCGGGCTGAAACAGATTGTTTAGCCTTAGGAGGCCGAAAATTACGAGCAGGTGTCTACAAGGGAACCAGTGAGGGCCTGCCCCTTAGAGGGTGTGCTAGTGTGTACTGAGTAGAAGGACAAAGAGGTCATCTTCCGTGTGCTTGAGTTGGAGCCGCGATGGCGTTGCCTCGAGCAATGAGATGTGTATGCATACGCACAGGTTTCGGCCCAAGGAGGCCTAATCCTGAACGCGTACTCTGGGTATTACAAGGGCGGCCCCGAGGTGTGACTCAAGTGAATGACCCACGAGTCTTAGCATGTGTGGGTGAGGTGAAGCCCCAGGGTTTGCTCCTTGATGTGTTGAGTGTCTAATCATATAGACCTGAGGTGGTGCAAGAATGTGGGTGGTGGCCTTGCTACGACCCACAAAAGCTAAGACAAATTCCATGCCTTTTGCATGTTTCCAGAGAATAAGGGAAGAATGAGAATGTCAGTCTCGGTGATGAGGATCGCTGTGCACGACTGGAGAGGAGAGAGAAAAGAAATAATAGAGTGTGATAAAGAAAGATAGAGGGTTTAGGGAAGAGAATGAGGAAAGGAAAGTAGAGAGAAAAGGAAGGGGAGGATTAAGAAAGATGAGGAATATGAAAAGAAAGAAAGCAGAGACAAACGAGGAAGGAAGAAGGAGAGAGAGAGAAAGAGAGACATGCACGATGATGGTTATTATCATGCATGTTTGAGAGGGATATGACAGAGAAAGAAAGAAGAAGAGGAAGATAAGGTGTTTGGATGTATTTTTCAGCACCTTGGTCCCTAGTAGGAAGCAGGTCAATAAAGTTCACAAAAAAAAGGAAATTCCTGAAAGTCTGAGAATGGTCCCAGAATTAGTCAGAATCATAAACAACACTTTAAAAGAACACTTGCCAAGTTTCATCGCGATCAGACATGTCTAAGGCAATGAACATAAAGAAACAATTTCAACGAAAGCGGTCTCTAGCACCTTGAAATAGACTCTGTAACTAGAGCTATATGTTTGGTACATCAAACAGTTGTGGAACCACTGCCATTAGACCTGACACGGTCAAAAACCTTTATGAGTCAAGTTTCGGCTTAATCAGGCACTCGAAGAAAATGTTATGGGTAAAATATCGAAAAGGGGTAGGCCACACACTATTCCCGTGTGGCTACCCTGCACTAAAACACCATTAAAGGTGACGGTTTTCATAGTCACTGGCAGTCACTTTTGGGGCCTATATTTCACTCGTTCTAAGAAAAATCGCTCTCAAATTTGGTGAGCGTCTTTGTCTCATCAAGACGAACAATTCGATATGTGGTACGCCTCTTGACAAAGCCAGATCAGCGAGAAAAACTAAATGAAAGTCGCTGATCCGTGAAGGAAGTTCCAGAAATTCCACAACAGCATGCCTCGTTCGAGCCACCAGATCACGATGCTCATATACCCAATTGGCACAAAACCAATTGCATTAGGTGGGTGAGGTCCGAGGCTATCTCTGGTCCGAACCTCGTGTATGATGAACGGTTGGATTTCACAGACGAAGGCATCAAAGTTGCTGTAAATTTCAGCCACCGGACTTCAAGATTCCGACCAAAAGCTCAAGACGACAGAATCTTCATTCGGACACGAAATCAAGCTATGTTCCCTGCAAAATGATCGTGATGGCATGATCAGTGTAATTCAATGAAGAAATCACAACGAAACATCAAGGAACGAGCACACAATCGATCCGAAGTTTTCAAGATTCATCTAAGACTCAAGTCTCATGGCTCAAAAACATGATTCATGGCTCGAAGTTGGTATCAAAATGATCATCATGCCAAGTCCTACAAGAAAACAAGAATCTTTCGATCAAACGAGCATCAGAATGACCTTGGGCCAGCCACATAAGATCACACAAGTTCTCGGGCAGCAACAGGGATTGTTATGAAATTCCACTCATTGTTAGGCAGGGGCAAAACAATCCTTTTGCACCCATTTTTAGAATTTCTTTAAATTCAATTAAATTGTAATTATTTAATTCTAGGTATTTTTGGGCGTACACCTATGTTTTAGCCCAATTCTATATAAACAGGCATTGTCTCGTTGAACGAATGACATATTCATTCTTCTTGGATCAATTAATAAAATTCGGATTTTTGCTTGAGTTTGTGGGTACATTTTGGAGAGAGAGAAGAAAAAGGCCGGTACCCTTCAAGTAGGTAGCTTTCGCTCTCCTCCCCTCTTTCTCTCCTCCTCTCTGCTCATCTTTATCTCTTTCTCTCTCCTCCACTCTTCTCATCTCTATCTCTTTCTCTCTTCTTCTCATCTTTATCTCTTCCTCTCTCCTCCTCTCTTCTCATCTCTATCTCTTTCTCTCTTCTTCTCGTCTTTATCTCTTTCTCCCTCCTCCTCTCTTCTCATCTCTATCTCTTTCTCTCTCTTCTTCTCATCTTTATCTCTTTTTTCTCCTCTTA
The DNA here is from genome assembly GCF_054954075.1 of Amborella trichopoda. NCBI lineage: Eukaryota > Viridiplantae > Streptophyta > Magnoliopsida > Amborellales > Amborellaceae > Amborella > Amborella trichopoda. Next base: position 20,151,954 of record NC_142347.1, on the reverse strand, counting down.
TCTTCTCATTTTTATCTCTTTCTCTCTCTATCTCTCCTCTCATCTCTATCTCTTTCTCTCTCTTCTTCTCATCTCTATCCATTTCTCTCTCTACTTCTCATCTCTATCTCCATTCATACTCTTCTAACATAACCGATGAAGCCTAATGCCGATTGGTTCTCTCTTTCTTCTGTCACAACCGGTGAAGCCTAGTGCTGGTTGGTTTTCTTTTTCTTTTGTCACAACCAACGAAGCCTAGCACCGGTTCATTTTATCTTTCTTCTGTCACAACCTGTGAAGCCTAACACCTGTTAGTTCTCTCTTTCTTTTGTCAGAACCGGTGAAGCATAGTGCTGGTTGGTTTTCTCTCTCCTCTTTTATCAATTAGTGAAGCCCTGCACCAACTGGATTTCTCTGTCCTCTTCTGTCAGTCGGTGAAGCGTAGCACCTGCTCATTTTCTCTCTCCTCTTCTGTCAGTTGACGAAGCCCGACACCATCTGATTTTCTCTCTCCTCTTCTGTCAGTCGACAAAACCTAACGTCGATTGGTTTTCTCCCTCCTCTTCTGTTAGTCAGCAAAGCCTAGTGCCGATTGGTTTTTTCTCTCCCCTTTTGTGAGGTAGCAAAGCCCAGTGTCGACTGGTTCTCTCTCTCCTCTTATATCAGTCGATGAAACCTAGCATCGATTGGTTCTCTCTCTCCTCTTCTGTCACAGACTGTAAAGCTTAGCGTTAATTGTGTCTCCTCTCTCTTCTCCTTTATACAATACAGTCGATGAAGCCTAGCACCGACAGTATTTTCTCTCTCTTTCTTCTAACATAATCAGCAATGCTTAGCCCCGACTACACCTTCCTTCCCTCTCTCTCCTTTATCCTCTCATCTTTCATACTCTTCTCTTCCTTTCTTCTCCCTCCGTCTTCTTTCCCTTCTTCTCTTCTTGTTCTTTCCTCATAGCCTTAATTCTGCCACTCCTTCGTTCGACTAGGAGGGATTGAGGTTAGCCTCTCATGATAGTCCTATCGTCTAGCAGTAATGTTGTTGTGCCAAAATTACTTGGTCCATTTTATTGCCACGACTGACTGACCATCGTGCCTAGCTAGTCAGTATTGGTAATGACGTCTAGTAGTAATCTTGTGAGCCGGTCTTAGTTATCGAGCCCGTTTTGCTACCACGTCAGGCCAATTATCCACCAGGCTCACTCTAATCCTCTCTCTTAGTCAAATTCTTCTCTCCCCCCTCTTTTTTTGTTCTTCTTTTTGAATGTGTATGCTTGTGTACGTTCATCAAAGAGGAAAAGGGTGAGGTTTGACCCACTTGTCTTATAACCTTTGTCATATATGTATGTGATTGCAGAAAAAAAGAATAATATAAGCCAAGGGAGGCAATTCGGAACCTGTTTTATTACTTGGGACTTTCTTCGTGATCTAAGAGGGCGCCCATGCGAGTCAACCCGAGTAAGTCCCAAACCCACCTTTAAATTCATCTCTCACAGGTTAGTAACACCTGCCCCCGTTCTCGAACGCTGTTCTCGAGAAAGCTATCTCAAAAACGTCTCGAGTCTTCCCTCGAAACCCGAGACGGGCTCTACCTAATCCCCAAAGGATCCGGAGGGTGAGATTGAGACACCTAACCAGCTTGGCGACTCCACTGGGGACTTATTACCCCTTAGTCGGATCGTTCTTGTTTGGCTAATTTCTTCCTTTATTATATGCTTTCATTAGCTTTTCAAATTTTATATGGCTTGCAAGTTCTGTAACCCATTTATCCAGATCAGGGATTTTCTTTTCCCTGCATTAGTGAGCGTCCCTAGGAAACAAGTTCCTTCGACTTCCTACTCAACCATCCTCTTGAGCAATGACCCCGTGTCTAGCTCCTAGGTCTTAACTTGGACAGGTGTGAGGTGGGACCTAAAAATCCCTCACTCCCCATCCTTGCTTTGGTGGAAACTCCACCAAGGTGCCCTGCACCGGCCTCACTTATGTTGCCCCACACAGCATCCACCCAGCCACTAGCAAGTCACTTATCGGTCGTGTTTCTGAGGTACGCCAGAAGACTGCCCAGTCCCTTTTTGTAAAAGGAAAATAAGTTGTCGTTGCTTTGGTGAGTCACCATAGGGCTACCCCCCACATTTATGCACCATTGGTCTCTATCCCTATATGCTCAACACGTCGAGGTGGAAACCCCATGGCTCCATCCATTACACGCACCACAAGGCTCATGGGTTACCCACTTGAGGCACACTTCAGGACAACCCCTTTGTTATCTTGAGTCATGTTCAAGATCCAACCTTTCAAGGTCAGGTCCTACGCATGCTACTCATATGCATCTCACTGCTCGGGGCAACGCCATTGCCACGCCAACCCGAGTACACATGAGGCGACCTTCTTGTTCTCCTACTCTGCACACACAAGTGTGCCTCGTAAGGGACAACCCTACACCTGTTCTCTTGCAGACACTTGCCAGACCACTTGCTCGAGCTCAGATTGACCCCCAGTTTACCCATGACCCTTCTTTAAGGGGCGCGCACGTGTCGCCATCACAGACACCCTCTCGCCCTCGACTCAAGCCTCCTTGTGAGTCTTCTCCAGCCCACTTCTTCTTCATCTAACAAGCACCTTCGACCTTGGTACTGGAAGGTTTTCCCTAAGAGTACCATCCTGAACCAGCCCCTTCACTTTGGTCGTGTCTCTCAAGCCCACAAGAGACCTCGGGGCATCGACCTGATGGAAGATCGTGTCCTTCATCTTCCCCGGCCCAAGATGACTCCAATTCTTGTCCCTCATCCATTGCAGCACTTGATGGAGACAGCTCTCTCCTGTGCAAGAAGAGCTAACCAGCGGCGACCTAGATCGCAGTTCTGGCATGAGGTCCATCAAAACCTCAAGGCCAAGTGCGATAGAGGTCTGCAAATTTTGACTAGGGAGGTGACCAAGGTAGTCAAAACAACCAATTTTGATGGCCCTCTTCACCTGAATCCCTTCTACCCCTTTCAAACAATGAAGCCAGAAGAAGAACTCCATGCGCCATGTGTTGTGGTCATTATTGTACAAAAAGACCTAGCTGCTCAGTAGCCCCGGTCCCAAGACCGTCGAGACCGATCCAAACGCGATCAGCATACAAGAGTCTAGTTCATTCAAGACATGCTGCCCCCTACTGACTGACCTATTGCGTACGACTTGTCAAGTTCGCAAGCTCTCTATTTTCACTAACATCGACCTCCTTAGTGAAACAGTCAGCGTAATGGTCGTAAGTGAGCCTGGTGATGCACAGGAAGAGCGTATGAACAAATTTGAGGATATGGTGCACACACCAGACGTCTAACCATGAGGTCAATTTCCATCACTCTGATGGTGCACCTCTACGGTAGCCCCCTCCTTCTACCTCTCAGGACAATTCTATCCCTCATCCTGTCTCTCAGACAGACATTGATGCTATGGTCACCCATAGCAAAAAGAACAGATAAATCCCGGGGATACAGGGCAGAACGCCTTATCGAAGGCCGTACCGCTCGTATATTGATCAGGTCTCATTTCCCTCAGATTATAAGAAAGGGAAGTTTCCTTTATTCAACGGAACCACATCCCCAAACCAGCATATTACCCACTTCCAGGCAGCATGTCGAGAAACAGCAACTGATGGGAGGCTTCTTCTCCGACAGTTTGTTGAGACCCTCGATGGTACAACATTTCAATGGTATGCCCGACCTCCTCCAAACTCACTGCATACTTGGGAGGAGATGGAGAAACTATTCTATCAATGCTTCTATGGGGTCGAGAGAGAGGTTCAAAACATCGAACCTCTCACCCTGACTCAAGACTCCGATGAGCCTGTGGATCAATTCATATCAAGATGGAGAAACTTGGCTTCCCGCCATCCTAATCCTATGCCTAAGACAGAAGCAGTCCAAACTTGCACGCGAAACATGCGACCCGAGATCGCTCTACATGTTGAGGCCTCTAATCCGACCTCCATGTCAGAGCTGATCTTTAAATCAGTCCACATAGAAAGTCTATCATACCACCACGGTGCAACACGACAACCGTCTACAAGTTCAGCAAACAATCGGGGCAATGGTAGCTCTAGAATAAAACACGGGGCTGCCAACAAAAAGGGGTAATCAGTGCAGCCGTCATGGTCGTGGATTCAAAGAAGTTTCCCTCCCAAACTTTGGACCTCTCTAAAGGGGTAAGCACAGCAAAGGTAACACCCCATGCTGGCAAGCAACAATAGTCCTACAATCGGGTACCCCCGCCGGTCAATATTGATCGGGGTGATTATTTAACCAGCCATAGGAACAAGGTCTACTCCTTCGACAAGGAATGGGTCTGTGCGATGTTTCGGTTATTATTGGAACATAATGTGATCTAGCTTCTAGAAACCAAGTTCCCTGAGCAACCTGACCTTGACACTCAGACAACTTATTGTGCCTACCATCCGAGGATCAATCATCCTATAGATGACTGCTACACATTGAAGGATATTATCGAGGCCCTGATTTTGAAAGGTCAGATAAAGGCCTTTGGGGCAGCCAAAGCCTCTCATGCTCTAACTATCCAAGAGGAAGACGAAATGCTCAATGTCCTTTACGCCTTCTTCATTATAATGCTTCAGGAAGGTATAATCACACTGAAGCAAGCAAGGCAACCTCATCGCCTTACTAAGGGGACTAAAGATTGTTGGTTCGCATACTATTAGATAAGAGGCAATTACCTATCAAAATGCACAAGTTTCTTGATCTATTCACAAAAAAAATGGGGGAGTGTCAGGAGTTTTACAATGTCCCTGTACGTGACCCCCAAGTCACTTCTCCATCTGGGTAAGGAGATCTCCCAAAGTAGGATCTTCTTATCAATGATTTAGACTCTACGGAACACTCGATTCCCCAGCCATGGATCTTCTACCATAGACGAAGCAGACTCAAGTCCTTAAGGTGATAGTCAAGCTAGGGTTGTTCCCCAGGCCAGCGAGATGAATCAAACATCACCTCAGAAAAACAGAAAAGGATGGGCACCAAGGGCTACTCGCCGAAGAAACAAGACTGCTCAAACCACAGTTGAGCAATAATTTCTCATGCCCCTTCCTCCACTGCCAACTTTACTGGACTTCATCCCTGCCACGATCCTTTTTCCTTCTTCATCCTATCAAGAAGACGTCCCCGTGCCATCTCCCACTCAGCATACATCCAATGAGGGTGACGACGTTAAAAGCACTCCCCAGTTTAAGCAATAGAAAGGCCTAAAAGACCCCCTACACCCCTCCAACCCTCGTGATGATGTAAAAAGCTGTCAAATTGGATGAGAAAGACCCTTGCACAAGTAACAGGAGTCCTAACAGTTGCTGATGCCCTGGAGGCAAAAGCCAAGGTAGAGCCACCTTCTTTAAAGAAGCACAAGAAGCCAGTGGCCCCCTGAGCCTAACTTTGAGAAGAGACTGAGAGAACAGATGGGCAAAACTTCTATTATCAGGGAACTTGCCATATGGTGCAAATTTCAAGAGCAATACTCACCACAGGGTAGATAATCTCAGATCAGGGAGGACGCTGCAACCTCTAGCGTGGTAATCGGGCACCTTGAGGTTCCCCAATCCATCACTGCCCCCTAATCTAAAGACTAGTCTGCCTATCTTACAGCTCCCTGGGCTCCTTCCTAATCCCAATACTTCAAACAGTCCACCTATCCTACAATTTCTTAGTACCCCTTTGATCCCATGCACTCATTCTCTTCTAAAACCTCAAACTTCCATCACACAAACCAAGCCCATTGTGCAATTAAATGGGCCAGCAGGCTAAAATAAACCTTATCTACCCAAACATACTCCTCAACCCAACATACCACCCAAATTAGTGGCAGGACCAGGAGCACAACGCCTTGATCAAGAAAACGTGAAATATGATGTGATTGGGCATCTACGGAAACTTCCGGCTCTTCTTAGTGTCTAAGAAGCCCTCATGCTCTCAAAGGATTACCAGATGGTCTTGATTCAAACTCTCTCTAACCAAAAAGTGTATGAAACCGAAGTAGAACCCATTGTGGTAGACCCGGCAATTCAACAATGATGCATGCCAATCACCTTTTCAGAGGATGACCTGCAGCTAGGGGAAAAGTTTCATAATCGCCCTCTCTTTGTTACTAGAGAATTACATGCATGCCCCATCAACCGAATTATGTTAGATGGAGGGTCAGTAGTCAACCTTATTCCAAGGAAGATCCTTACTAGATTAGGGTTGGGATCTAAAGATCTGACCTTGACCCACATTACAGTTCAAGGGTTCAACCAATCAAGAGAGAAGCCAGCGGGCACGATAGGCCTTTATTTTAAGATCGGTGAGCTGCACGATTACGCCCAATTTCATGTAATCGACACCGACACTTCCTACAACATCCTTTTCGGTCGGCCATGACTCCATGACTAGGGGATGGTCCCATCAACATTACACTAATGTTTCAAGTATAACCGAGATGGGAGACAACATATAGTCTATGCTGACAAAAGACCATTCCCTGTGGCTGAAACTCACTATGCCGATGATAAATATTACTCCACATATTTCTCATCGCCTCAAAGGCTGAATGATGAAGGTCACAAGTCTACGAGCAAGACTACGTCCTTGTCTCATGAAGATGTTGAGGATGTTGGGAGGACATTAGTGAACATGTTCAAGGAGGAAGAAATACAAGGCAGAATTTTACCCCTTACTACACTTCATTCTAACATCCGAACCATCATCCCTCAAGAAACTCCTTCTTCATTCGAAAATGAGTCTTTGCCCTCTACCCCCAGTTCTGAGCTACCTTGGCTGGAAGATGAACCAGAGGTCAATCCTGAGATTGAGCAAGCCATTGGGATAGAATTCCTGACTCCAAGGATCACCTATATGCCAGACTAGCAGAAAGTCTTGCACATCCCCATTGCACTCTTGAAAGCATAAGCGGCACAACAACTGCCGCGAAATATTTTTCAAAATTCGGTTGCTATAAGTATAAATGATGCTCCTCAGATCGTTGACTTGCTAAAAGTTTTACTTTTCCTCAATCTCTCAGGACAGCAGTTTGATAAAGAGAAACTTTCTTCCCCTCAAGAACAGAATCCCCTAGCAAATTTAAGAACTGAAGTCCACAGTCTCCAGAGTCAATTGGAGGTCATGCGTAGCACTTTACAACATCTTAAGGAATTCATGCTGGAGACTAAAAACTAAGATGAGCTTGAGGTAAATGCGCCACTATTGGAGGCCCCCTCCTGACTAGACTATTTATAGTGACCAAGCTCACCCAATCATGAGGAAAATGAACTATGAACCCTTGGCCAATCAGACATTAAAAGAAGAAAAAACGACAAGTCCCCATTTAGAAGCTATCCAAGCCGCGGCAGCCCACCATGGGGCTAAACAAGGCCTAAGGTATTAGCCTCTTGAGACAATAAAAGTGTCGAGAGGCATTCAAAAGAGAAATCACATGAGGTGCAGCAAAAGCACGAAGAGAATGAAATCATGCAGCAAAGTCAAAAGAGAGAAGCACTTTATTCATCTGTTAAAAACTTTTTCAGGTACTGACAAAAGGAAATGACATGTTCAGAAACGATCAATCATCTTCATGATCTCTGCGCTGCGTGCTGCAGAAGAATTCTCACTGCCCTGGATACTCTCCTTCAGTTCCACCCCCGTTTGAGTCTCCTCTATCATTGCCAAAGTTTTCGACTCAATTGTGCCATTGAGTTCGGACAAATCTTCAACCAATGAGGCCTCATGGCCTTCCTCTGAACCATCTCCTTCTCGAGGCCTGTGAATTCTTGTCTCAGTATTTGCATCTCTTCTCGGATTTCAATCACTCTCTTGAAGCTTCCTTGTGCCTCCTACTTGAGATCCTACTGACGGCCAGTTATAATGGCCTTCTTCTCGATGTAGGCATCTATTTCTCGCGATGACGTAAGATCGACTCTTCCAAAGAGGCTAGCCTGCCAGTTTCTTCTTCATGATGTAGCGCTCCCAACTGCCAGCTCTCCAAGTCATTTAAATTTGCATGAAAATGGGAAACAACTTCTGTGGCACTCCCAACCACAGCAGCCGAGGCGAACCCCTTAGGTTTTTTAAGGCTTCACCCAACTCATCAAGGGGTTTCTTCCTCAAGCCCTGAAGGCTTACTCTAAGCATGCCTGCAATCATGCTAGAAACACCACTAAAAATAGGTCCGGATGGTGCTGCTAAGCCCACTACTGCTGAAGAAGCCTCGACCTCAAGGATCGAGCTTGTTGAAATAATAGCCATCTGGGTCACTGACTCCTCTGAAACAAGGGCAAAGCTTAGAGATTCTTGCCCCTCGGACTCATAGGCAGCCCCATCCTCAACCTGCCTGGGTTCTGCAATACCTGCCTCGCTTTCTTGACCCTCTATTATGGGGACCTCTAGTTCCTCTTCATCCACCTGAACTGTTGCCTCAACATTATCAAGTTCAAGAACTACCTCTTCTCTTTGGCCTTCACCAGCCAATTCATCTCTAGCAATGGTTTCTTCCATTTGGCTTCCTCCTTCAACAACCAGAACCTCGGCTACGAAGAGTTCAACTCCCTCATCTTCACGACCTTTTTCCACCACGGCAGCAACATCCTAGTGCTCAGGCACTTCATCAACCTCAGGCTCTTTTCCTTGAGTCATAGCCCATGCCTCAGTCGAGGCACTATGCTCCTGAGGCATGGAGGCCGCATCAACATCAGAGACCCTATCTCGAGCAGTTTCTTTAGGGCTTTCATCCTTGTCGGTCTCCGTTTGAGCCGCCCCTGGTTAAGGAACTATCCCTGGACTCAAGGGCACCTCTCCAAGATCCGGAGTAATGTCCCGATCAGAAGTAATGACAATGGGCGCGGAACGGCAGGAGTCATCTGCCTCAGTTTTTGGAGAAAAAGAATACAATTCAAAAGAAGTAGAAGGTGGTCCAGAGAGCACAGAAGGTGATACTAGAGTAGTTCTTAAAAGATCAGAAGAGGAAGAGCTACCTTCTGATTCTGACAACATAGGAAGATGGACACTCTTGCACCTCCGAATACATCCACTAACTAAGATGGTGCATGGGTATCAGCAGCGGTCGAGCGCTTTCTTTTCTTCTCCCTTGCCGGGGTAGGAGCTGCGGCTTCAGATCCACCTCCTTGATAAGGCCCTTCAGCTATTTACTGTGGGGACCACTCCCAACGAGGACATTCAAATCCTGTGGGGGATGCTTCTCATAACCATGTACTCGTCGCCCCTCATCCCACTCAAAGATGGAACTAAGATTTTCGAACACACTCCTAGTCCTTGTCTTCATTGCAAGGAATTCTGGCGAGGCCTCGTCAGCTACTATCTCATGCGGAAGCTCTAAAGCCCGCCAGTTGGAGGGAGAATCTAAGACGAATACCGCATCAGGAGCTGGAGCATCCGCCAGTCTCCTTTGCCTGGTATCCTGGCACTAGTTACCGTTCACCCCTTTCCAAGGGTGATCTTGATCCCAATATCCCTTACTGGTGATTCCCCATCAGTTCACATAGGCCTTGGTGGTCCGAACCCTCCAACCGAAGTGAGGTATTACATATTTGCTGCTTTCTGTCATCTCTAGACACATGGACCAAGCAATCCGTATATGCTCTGGCAGCCAGCACTCACGGAAAGTTCCAAAATCTTCCATATTCCCCTTTCTCACCTTATTCCGGCTCTTTTCAAAAAACATTGAGAAGGGGCAGCCCTGATCAAGCCCGTGCTGACAGGCGAAGCGATAGGGAAAATACCTTTAACATGGCACTGTGCGTAGTCGGATAAGGTAAGACTCCCCCTCTGATGCTCAGAATGAACATGAGCTCCTTAATGGTTGGTGGAGCACCGTCTAGCTCCTTCCCCAATTCATCAATCAAAGAACGGTCGGTGAAGCTCCAGATTGGAAAGGGGCGCCGCCTCATGTTCAAGGAATCATTCCCAAATAGACCTCGAGCCTCCCCTGGGGTACAGAAGATGGCCCTCTGGTTGGCAATCCTCATCAAGAAGGGCCATAGTTTATCTCTCGAGCAATGATCCTAGATGTAGGTGTCAGGGGATCGGGCCCCTAGCCACCCCTACATGTAATGCATAGGGAATGGAGTTTTAAAATCCCTGGAGAAAGCCTCTCATCCAACAATGCCACTCCCTCCCTCTTTTTCCCTGTAGGTCTTTCCATGGGAGATGGCCCTTAAGCCATGGTATATGTTGCACAAGACCGGCTGAGCAAGGGTATAGACATGCCCTCGGGCCATGTGACCAGCCACCTATAATTCGTCTGGATTAATGTCATCCCCCCAACCAAGAAGCACAAATTTGCACAAAAATAAGGCCAAATACACAGCCAAGAAGCCACGGTCATGCCCAGTCTCAAGCTAATATACGAGAGGCGTATCCTTCATAATTGCCTTCCCTTTCCCTTTTGGAGTATCCCGACCACCTTCAGGATAATCCCCACAAAAAAATTTACCCACTTCGTAAAAGTGACCCTACCATTGCTAGAGCAGCTGGCCATCAACTAGTAAACCTCCAATAGCTTTTGAAGGCTGGCAAGTGGCTCTTCATCCCCCAACTTAACACCATCAAAGATGACTGAGTTCGGGAGCACAAACGCGTCATACATAGCCCCCATCATCGACAAACCTCCAATAAAATGGAGATCTAGTAAGGAGATTCCTGCTTCCCCATGCCCAGGATGCCAGGTATTACTAACATGTCTCCATGTCTCTAGCAATACTTTTACTGTATTGGAGCATCGGTCATAGTAGCTGCCCCAACACTAGACCGCTGCCAATAGCGAAGCATGTTCAAGGGTGGTTCCGTATGACGCCAATACCTTGGCAGTCCAGAAAGTGTATCCCTTCAGGTATTAGTACTTCCCTTGAATCCGGAGGACTTTTGTTGACCACATTAGTAGTCCCTTAGCCTGTACCATTCGCTTCCCTAAGGTAAGCAAGTTCTCCTCTGAAGTTATGTTCCTATGCATGTAAGGAAGAAGCGTTATCCCTTCTTCAGTACTAATGTTGCCATCATGGCCCTCGCAAACTTCGAAACAATTGGGGTTAGTAATGAAAGTGATGCTAAGGGGCCACTCTGGTTCGCATACTGGTTTGGTCAGCTAAATGGGCTCACCCCTTGATAAAACCTTGCCTGTAAAATCACAGACGCCAATCTCTTCCTCCCTTGGAAGCCTCTTCACATCGGGAATTTTGTAAGAAGAACCAGCCATTATAAAGGGCTTAGTGGTTTACTCCCTAATGTTGCTAAGACACTGGATCAGTGCCGGCTGAGTTTGCCAACACTTAGCGCCGGTTATGTTTTCCAATGCTTAGCACCGATTGCGTGCCAACAACTAGCATAGGTTGAGTCTTTCAACACTTGGCATTGGTTGAGTCTTTCAACACTTAGCGTCGATTGAGTTTGTCAGATGCCCAGCACCGGTTGCATGCCAACAACTAGCGTCGGTTGAGTCTTTCAACACTCAACACCGGTTGAGCTTGCAACACCTAATGCCGGTTGTGTGTCAAACGACTGGCACCAGTTGAGATTGCCAATACCCAGCACAGGTTGATCTTGTGTTCAAATCTCTCGCACGTTCCACAAATCTTAGTTGTGAAACCTCGAGCTTAGCTACGCCGACTGACAATCGTCACCTTATTTTCACACCTTCTCAACTGACATATGAAAGAGGTAACCGTACACCTTCCTTGCGACGGTTCACCTCCACGACGGTTCACCTCCTACAACCATATGCCTTCCACGATGGTCCACCTCTCGTGACCGTTCCTCTCCCGTTGAAACTTCTCCTACACGATCGAAAAAGCCACTGAAAAATCTTCCCAACTATGTTTTTCACCGGGACAACACCAGAACTTCACCAAAAACTTCTGCAAACTACCCCTAAGTCCTTGGGAACCTTTGTAAAAACCATTAACAATGTCAGAAAGTTACCATAATCCCCGGGAAACATCGTAAAAGTCCCTCAAAAAACTCCTAAGATGCACGAAAATGCTCACAGTTTCATTTCCCGCCTCTTCTACCAAAACCTAGTGCAGTCAAAACCTCGTCTGTTTCTCGAAAAGCTCCCTGAAGAACTCTCCTTTCCCTATCCTTTCCCTGCAACTTCACCAAATTCTTGGCAAAGACTGCACAACGAAGGTCTTACCTGCAAAACCGCATGGAATCCCTCTGTTGGCCGAGAACCTTCCCTGCAAAGCCTTTGCCAAAGTCCTACTGCTTGTCAGAACTTAAAACGACCACCCTCTCCTCACCGTTAAGAAAATTTTTGCTTAAGTTTTTTCCACCCTTCGTGAAAAAGTGCAGGAAAAAGGGATTTTACCCCATTATATAGACCACACTACCCTCAAATGCCCCTCACAAACTGGGAATTCCAGTCGTGTCCAAGGGAAGCCAAGTGAAGATGAGCCGGGTCAGGCTTTGAATCGAGGCCCGTGGTAACTCTCATCAATCCATCCTTAACGTCGAGTGAATTTCAAACAACCCTAGCACCAGTTGATGTAGCGTTGGGTGAATTTCAAACAACCCTAGCGTCAGTTGACATAACGTCGGGTGGGTTTTCAAAACAACCCTAGTGTCAGTTTACTTCGTCCTGGGTGTGATTTCAAAACAGCCCTAGCGCCAGTTGACATGGTGTCGGGTGTGTTTCTAAACGACCCTAGCATCGTTTGATTTTGTGCTAGGTGTGTTTCCAAATGACCCTAATGCTAGTTAACTTAGCGTCAGTTGTCTTCAAAAAATATCATGGGTCGTTCACAGCGCAAATTGAGTCTTTAACCAACCCAGCGCTGGTTATGTTTTTTAGAACTCAGAGACGGTTGAATACTCGTAAGAAAACACTAGCGCTACACATAGCACTGGCCGTATTTCAAGTAGTCTATTGTCATCTACTCCAGATTGAAGTCTTGTGCGTCCTACCACTTATCCTTAGTGGGTTGTACCCAAGCCGTGACCTATCATCCCCAGTGATGTTGCACCCAGTCTGTTGCATCCAAACTGTGACCTATCATCCCTAATGGAGTCAGGAACTATCCCTCATGCCCAGTGAAGTAGGGGTCATTCTTATCTCTTCAATTTTCATGGGTTTGTTTTCACACCAAGCCATCTTTCACCCAAGAGAGTATGCTTACCCCCCACCAAGCCTTAGTGAAGTCCGCTTTTGTTGGCCATCTTTCATCAGGACACCATTTCCGTTTGAGCCTTCAGTTTTTTAATGGTCTTAACCATTTTATCCCCACGGAGTCGGATTGTCATCCACAGATCTATTCCCCATGGAGCTTCACTTACATGGTGACACAGCCTCGATCCATGCCGTATGACCCTAAAATGTACAGCCTCGGTCTGTGCTGTATGACCCTAGACCTCACAGCCTTGGTCTGTGCTGTATGACCCTAGACCTCACAGCCTTGGTCTATGCTGTATGACCATAAACCTAATAACCTCGGTCCGTGCTGCATGACCCTAAACATCATAGCCTTGATCCGTGTTGTATGACCCTAAACTGTATAGCCTCAGTCCATGCTGCATGACCCTAAACCGCAGAGCCTCGGTCCGTGTTGTATGATGCCAAACTGCATAGCCATGATCCGAACTATATGACCCTAAATTGTAGCGGATGTCTAGTTGCATGACCTTAAACTGCACGGTCCTAGTTGTATGACTTAAAACTACATGACCACGGTCCAAGCAACATGAATTTAAACTATAGTACACGTCCTAGCCACATGGCATTAAAAGGCTCAGCGCCATGGTCCAAAACTATATGACCCTAAACTATAGCGGAGGTCTAGTTGCATGACCTTAAACTGCACGGTCCTAGTGGTATGACTTTAAACTGCATAACCACGGTCCAACTGTATGACCTTAAACCATAGTGCATGTTCCGGACGCATGACGATAAACTACTTTGCATAGGTTCAAAAGGCATGATCATAAACTCCCCCCCACATACTCGCACATGCCTTTTACATGTACTTTTCACGCACGCCTTCCCTAACCTACATATTAGTGTGCGCGTGCAACCTTCATTACCTCCCCAGTGAGTTCATTCACTTCATCACCATACATCATTCCCCAGTGAGTCTCATCCATGCTCACAAAATGGCGAACCATCATGTCATCAATACTCATTGTAACTTAGTGGGTCACCATTGTCCACTCATATTTCATACATCATCCATCTCTCATAGGTAGCCTAATGCCATTTCCCCAAGTGAGTCAAACCACCACCATACTCACTCCATGGCCACCACAGACTTTCATTCATCACCACCACGGTCCAACTGTATGACCTTAAACCATAGTGCACATCTAGCCCGCATGACGTTGAACTGTTTTGCACAGGTCCCAAAGGAATGACCTTAAACAGGCCTTCACAAAAAAAAATGAAAAATAACAGGCATGGTGTATACCTTAACAAGGGAACTCTATGAATAAAAATGACGGACGCGCATGGTTACGAAACCATGAGTAAAAGAGTTTCGTGAATAAAAATAGGGTATGGTGAAAACCCAAAAGGGCATCGTGAGTAAAAATGGATGAAAAGGGTGGACATAGCAGAAAGGTTATGGGTAAAAGAAGCCAAAAAAAAAAAGAAGTTGGTGAAAACCGTCTCTGCAGTGTCGCTTCCCAAGTTCAAGTAAAAATTCATAAAGGATGCTTGGATCAATAAACATGTTGATGCCGCACTCATCTTAACAAGCGACTTCAGCCCTGGTCTCATAAATGTCAGGAGTCTAAAAATATGAGCTTTAAGGAAAATATTTTGACAGCTTGAGTCCAGTTGCAAAAGGACTCGAAAGACAGAAGACTCATCAAGATGGCAAGACAAGTCTCATGATGAAGAACATAATTCCCACGAGATGACAAACATACTCTAGAAATAAATACTCCAAAGGCAAGAAGCTGACAAAGCCAGGGGAGAACCTGCTAAAGACGTCAACTCATCTAGCCGGCAAGACCAAACCTTCGGGATTGGCTAAGAGAACCTACCCCTGACTAGACTCGGTAGACAAGACCCATATTAGTACGCTGAATGTCAAAAGAAAACATGGTGTAGCAGCAAACAGTGCCTACCAAAGCAAACCAATGGACCCAGACCAAATGGGAATGATGCCCTTCTACATGGCACTCAATTGCCAGCGGGCCTGATTCTGACTGACGAGGTACGTACAAAATCCTCAGCTTCAGAATCACCAACAGTTCACACGAGGGTGAGAACTTCAAAAAGATCCCTCAAAAATGTCTCTTCTCCCCCTAAAGTCTTCACGGACGGACCCGCGAACAATGCATCCCTACGTCTAAGCAACCTAGTGACACCATTACGTGAATCTCCTCGGCATTCACATGGTCCAGTGGCTAGGAAGAAAAAAAGTAAAAGCCGAAGGAAATTTTTTGAATGATTTTCCTTCTCGCTTCTCTTAAAGCAGAAAATTCGGTGGGGCAATTTGTTTTAACATATTTTTTAGCACCTTGGTCCCTAGTAAGAAGTAACTCAATAAAGTCTACAAACAATGGAAATTTTTTACAGTCTCAGAATGGCCCCATAATTGGTAAGGATCATCATTAGAATTCAAAAGAACACCTGCCAAGTTTCATCGTGATAAGACATGTTTAAGGCAGTGAACACAAAGAATCAATTTCAGCGAAATCGTTCTCTGACACCCTAAAATGGACCTTTTAACTAGAGCCATACTTTTGATGCATCAAACAGCTGTGGGACCATCGCCAATAGTTTTGACACATATGAGTCAAGCTTCGGCTTAATCGGGTACTCTAAGACAAAGTTATGGGTAAAATACTGAAAAGGGGTACGCCGCACGCTATTCTTGTGTGGCAACCCTGCACTAAAACACCATTACAGGTGGTTGTTTTCACAATCACGGGCAGTCACTTTCAGGGCCTATATCTCTCTTGTTCCAAGACGAATTGCTCCTAAATTTGGTGAGCGTGTTCATCTGCTCAAGACGAACAATTTGATATGTGGCACGCCCCATGACGACGTCCGAGAAGAGAGAAAAACTAAATAAAAGTTTCTAATCAATGAAGAAAGTTGTAGAAAACTCAACAGCAGCACGCCACGTGTGAGCAGCCAGATCACGACGATCGTATTCCCGATTGGCACGAAACCAAGTGCATTAGGTTCGTGAGGTCCAAGGCTATCTCTGGTCCGATCCTCGCATACGATGAACGGATGGATTTCACAAATGAAGGAGTCAAATCTACTATAAATTATAGCCGTTGAATTTCAAGATTCCGACATGAATTCAAGCTACGTTCACTAGAACATGATCGTGACGGCATGCTCAGGGTAATTCAATGAAGAAATCACAAAGAAACATCAAGGAATGAGCAAACAATTGATCCCAAATTTTCAAGATTCATCCAAGATTCAAGTCTCATGATCGTGGCTCAAAAACATAATTCATGGCTTGAAGTTGGCATCAAAATGATCTCCATGTCAAGCCCTACAAGAAAACAATAATCTCTCTCCTCTTATGTCAGTCCATGAAGCTTAACGTTGGCTGGTTTTCTCTCTCCTATTTTATCAATCGGTGAAACTTAGAGCCGACTGGTTTCCTCTCTCCTCTTCTGTCTGTCGAAAAATCCTAACGCCAATTGGTTTCCTCTCTCCTCTTTTTTCAATTGGCAAAGCCTAGCGTCGGCTGGTTTTTTCTCCCCTCTTCTATCATTCGATGAAACCTAACACCGGTTGGTTTTCTCTCTCCCCTTCTGTCAGTCGATAAAGCCCAGCACCGACTAGTTGTCTCTCACCTTTTCTGTTGGTCGGTGAAGCCTAACATTGACTGGTTCTCTCTCTTCTTCGATCAAAGTCGGTGAAGCTTAGCGCCAACTGCGTCTCCTCTCTCTTCTCCTCTGTACAATACAATCGATGAAGCCTAGCATCGACTGCATTTTCTCTCTCTTCCTACTAACACAATCAGTAATGCTTAGCCTCGACTGTGCCTTCCTTCCCTCTCTCTCCTTTATCCTCTTGTCTTTCATACTCTTCTCTTCCTTTCTTCTCCCTATTTATTTCTTTCCCTTCTTTTATTCTTATTCTTTCCTCATAGCCTTAATTCAGCCACTCCTTAATTCGACTTAGAGGGATTGAGGTTAGCTTCTCATGGTAGGCTTGTCATCTAGCTGTAATGTTGTTGTGCCAGGATTACTTGGTCCACTTTATTACCACGACAGACTGACCATCGTGCCTAGCTAGTCGGTATTGGTAATAACATCTATTAGTAATCTTGTCAGCTGGTCTTAGTTACCGAGTCGTTTTTGCTACCACATCAGGCCAAGTATCCACCAACCTAGTCACCACTTTGCTCCTCTTGCTTAGTTGAATTCTTCGCTCCCCCCGTCTTTCTTCTCTTCTTCTTATTGAATGCGCATGCTTTTGTACGTTTATGAAAGAGGAAAGGGTGAGGTCTGACCCACCTGTCTTATAACATTCACCATATATGTGTGTAATTACAGAAAATAAGAATAATGCAAGCCAAGGGAAGTGATTTCGAACCAGTTTTATTACTAAGGGGCCTTCTTCGTGATCTAAGAGGGCACTCACGTGAGTCAGCTTGAGTAAGTCTCAAACCCACCTTTAAATTTGTCTCTCACCGAATGGTAACACCTGCCCCTGTTCTCGAATGAGGTTTCTGAGAGAGCAATCTCAAGGACGTCTCGGGTCCTCCCTCGAAAATCGAGATGCGCGCCACCCTATCCCCAAAGGATCTGGAGGGCAAGATCGAGGCACCTAACCAGAGAAAAAAATAGAGACGAGAGAGAAAGGAGGAGGAGAGAGAAAGAAATAAATAGGGGGAGAGAGAAATATAAAGATGAGAGGAGGAAAGGGAAAGAGATAGACGAGAGGGAAAAGAGGAGGAGAGATAAAGAAAGAAAGAGGAGAGAGAAAAGAGGGGAAGAGAGAAAGTTACCTTCACCGAGGGGTACCAGACATTTTCTTCTCTCTCCTCTCTCTCTCCAAGACATACCCACGATCTCAAAGAAAAATCTCAAATTTTATTGATCAATGTAGATAAGGAGGGGGGGCCCTTTTACAATTAGTTTAGGCATATATTTATAAAATTGGGTCCAAACATCGGTGGATGCCTAAGAACTATCCTAATTGATGATAATTAAAATTTATTTGAATTGAAAGAAATTCTAAAAATTAGTGCAAAATGACTGTTTTGCCCTTGCCAAACAATTCATGGAATTCCAAAACAGTCCCTGCTGCTGCCCTAGAACGTGTGGTATCTTCCATGGATGATCCGAGGTTGCTCTGGTACCCGTTTGTCAAAAATATGATTCCTTTCTTGTAGGGCTCGTCATGGTGAACAATTTGATATCAACTTCGAGCCACGAATCGCGTTTTTAAGACACGAGTAGCATTTTTATTCCACGATCATGTGACTTGAAATTTGCATGAATCATAGATACTTCTGATCGATAATGTGTTAATTTCTTGATGTTTTTCCATGATTCCTTTGGTGTATTGCACTGAGCATGCCGTCACGATCGCGTGGCATCAAATGTAGCTCGATTTCAAGCCCGGATGAAGATTTCACATCGTTTGGGTTTTGGCCAGAATCTGAATTCTGGCTGCCAAAATTTCTATCACCTTTTATGCCTTCGTGTATGAAATCCAACCGTTCATCACACACGGGGATCGGACCAAGGATAGCCCTGAACCTTACACATGCGATGAAACTAGTCTCGCATCGAACTGTTATGTGAAAGCCATGATTTGGCCGCTCGAGCGAGGCGTGTCACTGCTAATTTTCCTACAACGTTTTTCACTAATCAGCAACTTCTATCTAGCTTTTCTCCCTACTCGGGCATCGTCACGGGGCGTGCCACATCTCGAAACGCTCATCTTGACGAGACAAACATGCTCACAAAATTTACGCATAATCTGACTTATGACATGTGAGATATGGCTATTGAAAGTCACTGCCCGAGACTGTAAAAATAACCACCATTAATGGTGATTTAGTGCAGGGAGGGCGCACAAGATTAATGTGCGGCCTATCACTTTTCGGTCTTTTACCCATAACTTTATTCTGAAGCACTCGATTAAGGAACCATAGGGGTTTTCGATCATGCTAAATCCAATGGCGGTGGTCCCACAGCAATTTGACACACCAAAAATAGAGTTTTAGTTTTAGGGTCCGTTTTAGAGCGTAAGAGACTGATTTTTCTGGAATTGTTTTTTTTTCTACACAACCTTAGACATGTCAGATTACGATGAAACTTGGCAGGTGACCTTTTGAAGCCCTTATGAATATTTCCACTTATTTTGAAACAATTCTAAGACTGTTTGGAATTCCATTGTAACTTAGGATTTATTGACCGGCTTCCTCTTTATTTCGCATCAAGGACCAAGGTGCTGAAAAATGTCTTCAAACACTGAGAAGTCGAGGGTTTAAAAAAATATGAATCATTATTATCCGAGACTTGTGTCAGGAGTCCCTCTTGCACCGATGGAGTAGTGACTTGGGGATCTCTTTCAGGAACATTACATGGCCCTTAGCATCCCTGTATGTTCTTCACGATTATATCATGGAAAATGGAGCATTCGCTCAGGTTGTGGCCCCATATCCGATGGTATGGGCACCAATGGGTCTCAGTTCCCTGAGCATGGTGTCGGGGTTGCGTTGTTGGTTTTGGTGTGATGAGGCCTTCTTGAAGCATCATAATGAATAAGGCAGAAAGGCGATCGGTCGCTTCGTCTTCCTCTTGGACTGTCACTGCGTGGGAAGTTTCTGCTGCCCCGAATGCTTTCTTTAGCTCTTCAAGATTTATTTGACCCTTCTAGATCAAGGCTTCGATGATGTCTTTTAACATGTAGCATTCCTCTGTGGGGTGGTTTATACTCCGATGATAAGCACAGTGATTCACATGGGCATCGAGTCCAGCTTGATAAGGAACTTGGTCTCTGACAGCTCGATCATATTCTGTTCAAGTAATAATCGGAGTAGTGAAGGGACTCATTCCTTTTCAAAGGGGTAGACTTTATTCTTATGCCTGGTCCAATAATCATCCCGATTAAGGTTCACGGGTGGGGGTACCCGGTTGTATGACTGTTCTTATTTGCCTGCCTGAGGCTCTTTTGTTGTGTTTACCCCTTTGGAGAGGTCCAAAGTTTGGGAGGGAGCCTTCTTTGGGTCATTGACAGTCATGGCTGCATTGATCACTCCTTTATATTGGTTGCCTCGGGTATTGGTCCCAGAGCTACCATTGCCCCGATTGTTTTCTGAGCTTACAGACTGTTGCTGCGACCCACCGTGGAGGCGTGACAGTCTTTCTATGCGGACCGACTTAGAGATCAGCTCTAACATGGAGGTTGGATTGGAGGCCTCAACATGTAGAGCAATCTCAGGTCGCATGTTTCGCACATAGGTTTGAACTGCTTTCTTCTCAGGCATAAGATTAGGGCGGCAACCGGCCAAATCTCTCCATCTTATTATGAATTGATTGTTAGGTTCATCAGGTTCCTAGGTCAAAGTGAGAAGCTCGATGGTTTGCACCTCTCTCTTGACTTCGTAGAAGCGTTGGTGGAACAACTTCTCCATTTCCTCCCAAGTATGCACTGACGATGAAGGAGTCTCCTGTCAGCCACTGTATCTCGACATGCCGCTTGGAAATGCTAGATATGCTGGTGTGGGGAGGTTGCACCATCGAACAGGGGAAACAGAACTTGATCAATGTAGGAGGGGTACGACTTTTGGTAAAGCAATTCTCCCTGCATAGCTAGGATCTGTCTGCTCTTTTAAGTTATGGGTTAACATAGCATCAATGTCTGCCTGCAAAACGAGGTACGGGATGGAATTGTCCTCTGAGGCAAGAGGGGGAGGCTGCCTTGGAGGTGCATCATCTGAGTGATGTGAATCGGCCTCATGAGGGGATGCATTGATTGGGGACCGCACGCTTTCCAGGCGATCGATCTTATTCATCATTGCTCCCACCATGTCTTAGAACCTTTTCATGGGCTCTTCCTGGCTGTCGCTAAGTTCGTTTACAACCATAACACTGACTATTTCTCTAGGGAGGTCAGCCTTGGGTGTAATTGAGGGCTTCTGAGGTTAGCGAGTCACGCGCGGGAGATCGGTCAGTAAGGGATCAGCATGGTCTGGCTGCACTCGAGTCTTATATGCCGATCGTGTGAGGACCGGTTCTTAATGGTCTCGGGACCGTGGCTGCTGAGTGATTGGGTCATCTTCTATGACACTGACCACAATACAGGATTCATGGATTTCTTTGGTTAGGTGCCTCGATCTCGTCCTACGGATCTGGATGATCAGGCAGCACCAGTCTCGAGTTTCGAGGGAACCCTGGACTTGAGATTTCTCTCTCGGGAACGTTGCTCAAGAGCAAGGGCAGATGTACCAACCAATGAGAGAGGAATTAAATATGGGTTTGGGACTTACTCGGGTTGACTCATGTAGGCTCCCTCTTAGATCACGAAGAAAGCCCCCCAGTCGTAGAATTGGTTCGAAATTGCGTCCCTTGGCATATATTTTCATGTTTCTGAAATCACACACACACATGGTTAATTTTACAAGGCAAGTGGGCCGGGGGACCCCACCTTGTCTTTAGGTGAATGTGCACAGGCATATACATTTAAAGGAGAAAAGAGAAGAAATGAGATGAGGGTTGGGAGAAGGAAGAAGAGAGAAGAAAATAAAAGACAGAGACATTTGATCAGGTGACTAGCCTAGCACAGTGGCTAGATTGGCCTGATGAATGACCTGACGTGATAGCAAGACGGGCACGGTAACGCGGACTGACACAGTACGAATACTACTCAACGACAAAACACCAATACCAACCGGCCCAATACAACGGCAAGTTCGACATGGCAGCAAGACAAGCATGGTAACTTTGACTGACACAACAGTAGTACTATTCGACGACGAGACTACCGTAATAGTGCTAAACTTGGCTTGTCCCTTGGTCAAATGAGAGAGGAAGAAGAAAGAAGAGAGAGAAAGAAGAGAGAAGAGAGGGATGTGAGAAGAGAGAAAAGAGGAAAGAGAGAAGAGAGGGAAAGAGAGAAAAGAAGAGAGAGAAGAGAAGAAAGAGAGAGGAAATAAGAGAGAGAAAGAAGAAAGGTGAGAAAAAAAGAAGGGAGACAGAAGCATGGACGACAATGGGGTTTCGCCGTCCATGACAAAGGAGAGAGAGAGAAGAGGGGGAACGGTGATGGACTTCTGCCATCCATGATAGAGAGAGACACAAGAATGAGAGAGAGAGAGAATCGCACGTGGCGTTAGGCATCACCGCCTGTGTCATAAGAAACTCAGACACGACCTGGCCAGCCACTCGGGAAAGGGCCCGGTTCAGTATCCTCTCATCAAAGAATGAAGAAAAAAACATCATGTGCGACGATGAGCATCACTAAGCACAACATGGGAAAGGGGAAATTTGGACAGAGGCAAAGGAGAAATTTGGACAGAGGCCCGGCCGGCCCTCCACTCGTGTTAAGGCCCAGCTCATTATGCATATTTCTAGAAGATAAGAGAAGAATGAGAATGTCATGCCCGGTGATGAGCATCACCGTGCATGACCGGAGAGAAGAGATATTGGGAGAGAGCCTGAGGAGAAAGAAGGAAAGAGAAAGAAATAGATTAGGAAAGAGAGAAGAAGAACAAGGAAAGAGGAGAGAAGGAAACATGCATGGCGCTGTCACCACGAAACACGCATCGCGCTGTCACCACCGTGTGTGTTAGAGAGTGAAGAAAACAGGAAGAGAGATTCGTGCATGGCATTACCATCACCGTGCATGTTCAGACAGAGGGAGACAAAGAGAAAGATAGATCAAAGAGAGAAGCAAGAAGAAAGGAGAAGAAAAAGAAAGAGAGGGAACAGAAAAAGATGGAAGGCAGAGAGAAAAGAAGAAGGAAGAACAAGAAAGAGAAAGAGAGAGACAGGCACGGTGATGGTTACTACTGTGCATATTTGAGAGGGAGATGAGAGAGGGAAACGAGATGAGGAGGAGAGAGGAAGATAGAAATGAGAGGAGGAGAGAGAAAGAGATATAGATGAGAGAAGGAGAGAGAAATAGATAGAGACGAGAGGAGGAGAGAGAAAATTACCATACCGAAGGGTACCGACCCTTTTCTTCTTTCTCCTCTCTTTCTCCAAAATGCACCCATGAACTCAAAGTAAAAACACAAACTTTATTGATCAATTGAAAGTCTCTGGGGGGGCTAGGGAAGAACCCTTTACAATTAGGTCTAGCATGTATTTATAGAATTGGAAGCAAACATGCGTAGATGCTCAAATATTATCCCAATTGATGATAATTACAATTATTTTGAATTAAAGTAAATTCTAAAAATGAGTGCAAAATGACTATTTGCCCCTGCTTAACAAGTCATGGAATTCCAAAATAGTCCCTACTGTTGCCCTAGAATGTGTGTGATCTTCGTGGATGATCTAGGATTGCTTTGGCACCCGTATGACAAAAATATGATTGTTTTCTTTTAGGGCTCGGCATGGCGATCGATTTGATACTAACTTCGAGCCACGGATCGTCTTTTTAAGTCATGGTCATGCGACTTGAAATTTGGATGAATCTTGAAAACTTTTGAATGAATCTTGAAAACTTTGAATCGATAGTGTGCTCATTCCTTAATGTTTCTTTGTGATTTATGCACTGGTTCACATTAAGCATATTATCATGATCACGTGGCAACAAATGCAGCACGATATCATGCCCGGACAAAGGTTTTACAGTCTTGGGGTTTTGTTCAGAATCTGAATTTTGAAGATCGAAATTTACAGTCACATCGATGCCTTCACATGAGAAATCTGATCATTCATCATGTACGGGGTTCGGACCAAAGATAGCCCTAGATCTTATGCACAGATGGAACTGGTCTCGCGTCAATTCGATGCACGAGCACCGTGGTTTGGCGGCTCGAGCGAGGCGTGTCACTGCTGATTTTCTTGCAACTTTCTACACGAATCGACAACTTTTATGTAGGTTTTCTCCCTGTTCGGGCATCATCACAGGGCATACCCCATATCAAAACGCTCGCCTTGACGAGACAAACACGCTCACCAAATTTGAGCGTGATCTAATTTGACGACCTAAACATTTCCTAGCAGAGTAGAAAGCTCAATGCTGGTAGAGGAGAAGACCAGCACCGGGTGTGTAGAGAGCCCAGTGCCGACTGAGGAGAAGATGAGTGCCGGCTGTGCAGAGAGCCCAACGTCGGCTGAGAAGAAGACCAGCGCAAGCTGTGTAGAGACCAATGTCGTCTGAGTGTGTGCAGCGCCGGCTGTGAAGAGGATAAAGTATTAGCACCGGCTGAGTGTGGGCAGCTGGCTGAGTGTGTGCAGTTCCAGCTGTGAAGAGGAGAAAGTATCAGTTCTAGATAAGTGTGGGCAGTACCGGCTAAGTGTGGGCAGCGCTGCCCACCGGCTGAGTTGTTGGCAGCGTCGACTGGGTTGTGTGCTGCGCCGACTGGGTTGTGTGCAGTGCCTGCAAGGCTGGCTGAGTAGAGCCCAACGCCTACTGTGTCTTTGACATGCATGATTTTAGTATGCTACTTGTTGAATGCATGTCATTCGAGTGCCACATATCCATATTTTAAGTCTTTTGATGACACTTGGACCACCACCCCAAACATAAGAGTACTTAAGCCTCTTCTCTCACCCATGTCACTCATCCTTACTTCATTTCTCTCTCTAAGACACAAGGTTGGAAGAGGTGACTGTTGGAGGGCAGCCATTGTTGGGCGGGTTAGAGCTATGAGAAGAGGAGTGGAGAAGGCACCACTGTTATTCAGGTAAGTGTATACATCACCATTGCATGGTAGTCGTACGAATTCATGGGAAATTATGCAAGTGAAATAAGCAAGGAAAGTGTACTATGATGTAGAAAATCCTCACACCTTTTTCCATAAATTTTGGGGGTTTTGTTCTATAATTAAAGTGGATGCTAAGCCTAAATGTATGATTCATAGATTATGTGAGAAATGCATGTTATGTGTGTGCATTGTGAGTGAATGGTTGTTATCATGGTCCTCACCATGAATGAAGGCCATGGAATGTGTTCTTGAGATATGCCATATACCACTGTGAAATTTCAGGAACATGTGTATTTTTGAAACAGACTTTTGAACGGCCAAATGGGGTCCAATTGACCTCAAATCACCACCATTTGGAAGATATACAATTCTAATAAAATGTTTATTTTTTTTGGCCTTTGCTGAAATTCTTCACCAAAATGAAGTTATATTTCAAAATGACAAGATATGTCATTATTGATTGTTTTCCTGGATTTTCACTAGTACTACTGTGGTCATGGATTTTAACTAGCCAAACGAAGTTCACTTTTGAGCAAAACATAGCCATTGGAAAAATCTTTGAATGGGCTAAAACTTGCATGTGGAAACTATTTGAGATTCTATTTAGATTGAAAGTTGTACTTCATTTTATGAAGGTATGTCATTGTGGGCAGTGTTGATAAAATTCAAAACTATCACCTTGTTTGGCATGAGTCTTTGAACCACTAAATGGAATCCAAAGGATTTGAAATTTTCCTTGTTAGAAAGATATATGTCTTGGATTAAACTTTGATTTTGAAATCGTCATAAGTTCTCTCATGGTTTGAAAGTTATAGTGATATGAAGCAGGGTATGTCGTTGTCCACTGTACACAGCAGGTGCAGCTAGTTAACCATCGCCTCTTTGAACCTTTAAGAGGACAAACAAGGTCAAATTGTCTTCAAACCACTCCCATTTGAGGGATAGGTGTGCTTTATCCAAAATTGGTTTTGGAACCATCTTCAAACTCCAAATGGTCCCAAGGGTATGACCCTAATGGTAAGCGCATATCATTGCCCTTAATGGCAAGAAATTGAGCAGTAATGCTTAACTGAACTAATGTTACTGTTACTATGATACTGTCATTGTGATACTGTTACTACCAAAATGTGATATTGCTATTTATGTAATATGTGAATGGATACCTACTATGTCAATGATGGTATCATGCTATTTATGTCATATGTGAATGGATACCTACTGTGTGAATAATGGTATCATGTTATTTATGTGATATGTGAATGGATATCTACTGTGTGAATGATGGTATCATGCTATTTATGTAACATGTGAATGGATACCTACTATGTGAATGATGGTATCGTGCTATTTATGTGATATGTGAATGGATACCTACTCTATGAATAATGGTATCATGTTATTCATGTAATATGTGAATGGATACGTACTGTGTGAATGATGGTATCATGCTATTTATGTGATATGTAAATGGATACCTACTGTGTGAATGATGGTGTCACGTTATTTATGTGATATGTGAGTGGATACCTACTACGTGAATGATGGTATCATGCTATTTATATGATATGTGAATGGGCAACTATTGGGTGAACGATGGTGCCGGTAGCTGCCTGTTGGGAAGGGAACCTACTGTGTGAATGATGGTACCGACAGTTGCGATGCTTATGTGTTATGTGAATAGGCACCTAGTGTGTGAATGATGGTGCTGGCAGCTGCCTGTGGGGAAGGGTATCTACTGTGTGAATGATGGTGCAGGCAGCTGCGATCTTCCCCTGACTCCCCATCACAAGAAGGGACTCAGGATGTGAGTAGCTGACGCGCCCCCTAGATCTATGTAGGCACTATGCATTGGGTCACCTAATGGTAGTGTAACGCTCTCTCGCAAGAAGGGCATAAGGAGAGGGTCGTGTCTTGCAAGGCCATTTCCTTTCGAAACCCCAAAGCACGTTGGGGATTGTGTGCGTGAGTGAGGACATTACGAAGTCGATTTACCCACTTGTCATTGTCCACCCTCCTAAGTGAGGGTAAAAGTCCAAAGTCCAGGATTGGCTTAGCCTTACCGATGTGGGTTCTACTTCAGGAGTAATTAGATCTGTTTTCCTATCTTATTTAAGCTTTCTACATGAACTTTTAACTGTAGTTGTGATCTGTTGTCCTTATTTCTCTGCTTTAAGTAAGGTGATTGTGACTAATGCATTATATATTGAGCTGACTTTATCACATTATCGTTAGAGTGCTGAAAAGCATGTTGAGGGACTTCATTTTATACATGTGTATATATACCTATATATGTGCATTGCATATTGTTATCACTATCATGCTAGTTGGAATGCAATGGTGTTGATCTGTTTACTGGGCTTTTAGCTCCTTCCATCTTATTTTCATAACTGTACAGTGAAGGTGGGTGGAATTTTGGGGGTTGTGGCCCGAGATTAAGAATTTTTGAGAAGCCATTTTCTAAAGACCTTCACAGTATGTTTTGCTGGTTTCAGCAATATGATGTATACTTCCTTTTGTGTAAGCGCCTTTAAGAAATTGCAAAGATTTTTTACAATGAATGAAATGGTTATACCTTTTGAATTGATATTTGTTGATGAATGGATTTATTCTAGTTTTCTTTCATGGTCTGCTCTCGATTCTGTGTTTTTATACGTTGAGCCACTCCCACCTGAGTGACGTTCGCGACCTCCAATTGCAATCCCGCGCTCTGTCTCCCTCAGGCAGGGGTCAGGGAGAGGGGTCGTGACATCTGACTAAGGACGAATGAGATATGGAGCCCAAAACTCACTTCCCAAGACTGTAAAAACGATCACCATTAATGCTGATTTGGTTCAGGGAGGGCGTACAGGAATAGTGTGCGGCCTACCCCTTTTTGGTATTTTACCCAGAACTTTGTCCTAGAGCGCCCGATTAAGCCACAACTTGACCCATAAGGATTTTCGACCATGCCGAATCCAATGGTGGTGGCCTCACAAAAATTTGTTGTACCGAAAATATAGTTCTAGTTACAGGGTCCATTTCAGGGTATTAAAGGCTACTTTTTCTAAAATTGTTTATTTGTCTGCACTACCTTAGACATGTCGGATTACGATGAAACCTAGAAGGTGTCCTTTTGAAGTCATTAGGAACATTTCCACTTATTTTGGGGAAATTATGAGACAGTCAATATTTCCACTGTAATTCAGTCTTTATTGACTGGCTTCTCTTTTTTATTCCACATCGGGAACCCAAGATGCTGAAAAATGTCTTCAAACATTATTCTTCAGGCTTTGTCAAATGAAGAGTGTAGAAAGGGTTTAGGTGAAGAGGGTTGTCAGAGCTGGGTGCTCCGACCGTCTTGGTTGCTTCCCTAGTCAGAATTCGCAAACCCCTATTGCGTTTAGCTTTAAGGTTTTGATGGACCTCATGTCAAAACTGCGATCGGGACTGCTGCTGATTGACCCTCTAGCGTAAGGAAGAGCCATTTCAATCAGGTGAAGCAACAGGTGTGGGTCAAGAACTAAAGTCATCCTGGGCCGGGGAGGATGAAGGACTTGATCTCCCATTAGGTCTTTGTCCCGAGCCCTCTTATGGGCTCTAGAGGCATGACCTAGATGACGGGGCTGGTTCAAGATGGCATTATTAGGAAAGGTCTTTGAGTACCAGGGCTGGGGATGCTTGCCCAATAGAGAAGAGGCAGGCAGGAGAAGGGTTGACTCATGATAGCACCTGTGTAGAGAGAGGGCCAGCTCTGGCTATGAAGAGAGAAGGGCAATAACGTCTGTGAAGAGAGAGGGGCAGCGTCGGCTGTGAAGAGAGAAGGGTAACACTACGCGCGAAGAGAGAACAAAGAGTAACACCGCGAACGAAGAGAGAAAGAAGAACAACGCTGTGTGTGATACTGTCGTGCATGAAAAAAATTGCCACCTGCCAGATGTAGGCTACCACACAAGCCATTTGTCCTTGTGCATGTGTGGTTCTTGCCACTTTTCCTACTTTGGGCTGCCACCAAACCAAAGAATACTTAAGCCTCTCACACTTACTCTCACGCCATTTCATCTCCCTTTCTCTCTCTCTAAAAGACAACACTTAGAGAATTTGGAAGCTCACTGCTACCTCACTGTTAGAACCTTGGTAAGGGGCTTGAGGAGGACTGTGTAAGAGGATTTGAGGACACCCTTGTTGAGTAGGTAAGTGGATCAGCTCACCATTGTATTCACACTTGAGGAATATGAAATCAGAGGTAGAAATGGATAAATGTTATCAAAAAACAAATTGATTCTACAGTACTTATGTATTACTTCACGGTGGATTTTAATATTCAATATTATTCATCTACTTGCAAAAAATCTATGTAAGAATATTTTTACATCTTTAAACTGAAGTGAAAAGAGTTTCACGTGATAATCTTTTATAGTTGAAAATTATTAAGTGTCTCATGAAGCATTGCCTGTGACACTGTAAATTTCCAGGAACTTGCATGTTTTTGTACTAAGCATTTGAATAGCCAAATGAGGTCCAAAGGACCTCAAATAATTTCTATTAGAAATACGCATGGGTCAACTACCATCTTCATGTTTAAACTATGCCAAGATTCTTAATGAATGAGAAGTTATGCACTAAAATGTACAGACAAGTCATTGTTAACATATTGTATTGAATTTCTAACAGTCACTGCTGTTGCCAATGGTTTTGATTAACCAATGAAGTCCATTTTCTCTAAAATAACCTCCATATGAAAGATCATTGAGTAGGCTTAAAGTTTCACGTAGACATTATTTCGAAATTCCTCTTAGATTGAAAGTTATGCAATTATTAGTGAAGGTATGTCACTATCTCAGATGCACAGTAAGGCATAGATAGTGAACCACCAATGCTTTAAACTTTCGAAGGGCCAAGCAGGTTACAAATGCTTTAAAACCACTCCCATTTGAATGATATGTGTATCTAGTGTAAAGTTGATTTTGAAACCGTCTCTAATTCAAAACAGATCAAAAGATACGACCTTCTTTATGGTCGGATGTAACTGTCTAAAATGGCAGGAAATGTGAATTGTGATACTGCTACCATCATACTGTGATACTGCTACTGCCATAATGTGATACCGCTACTATCATACTGTGATACTACTACTGCCATAATGTGATACTCTATTATCATATTGTGATACTGCTACTGCCATAATATGATACTACCACTGTCATACTGTGATACTGCTATTGCCATAATGTGATATTTCTACTGTCATACTATGATACTGCTACTGCCATGATGTGATACTGCTACTGTCATACTATGATACTCCTACTGCCATAATGTAATATTGCTATTGTCATACTATGATACTACTACTACGATAATGTGATATTGCTACTGTCATACTATGATACTGCTACTGTCATACTGTGACACTGCTACTGTCAGACTGTGATAATGGTATTGCCATAATGTGATACTGTTATTGTCATACTGAGATACTGATATCGTCATAATGTGACACTGATACTATGATATTGGAAATGGGATAATGCGATATTAGGATACTAATGTGATATTGAGCACTACTCAATGGGACACCCATTGGTAGTGACACTGTTATACTGAGAAAACACTATGATACAGATAAACTGTGATATATTGTGACACTGGTCACTACGCAATGGGTCACCCATTGGTAGTTGGATATTGTTTTGCGAGAAAATGTTGACTGTACCTTGACCTCAATGGCAAGACTGGGATCGGAAAGTGAAAGTAAGTAATTGGGTGGGTCGTACTCCACAATTCTAACAGGCACTACGCATTGGGTCACCCAATGGTAGTGTAACGCTCTCTCACCGGAAGGGCATATGAAAGGGTCGCGTCTTGCAAGGCCTCTGCTTATCAAAAAGCCTAAAGCACACTAGGGACATGTGTGTGTGAGAGGACATTACGAAGTGGGTGGACATTATCCTCCCTCTTGAACGAGGGTAGAGGTTCCAAGTTACAGGATTGGATTGATATTATCGATGGAACTTCTATTTCAGGAGTAGGCATCTCTAGCTATTACTGTGGGAAAATGTGATATGTCAACCTTACTGTTCTACTTAAGATGGAATGATTCATGAATTATGCATTGTATATTCCTGATAGTTGAATTACGTTTATTCTTACACTGTTAAAGCACTGAAATCATAAGGGGAGAAATTTTTCTTGATATCTATGTAAATTAGTGAGCACTGTTAACTGTTATCACTGTTTATAAATTTGGCATACAATGGTGTAGATCTGATTACTGGGCTGTTAGCTCATTCCATTTCTTTCCCATGAATGTAGAGTGATAGTCTCTGATCTAGAGAACGGAAAGCTGGCTTGCGTGCCGAACGTGTGAAGCTTGAAGTTTGGAGAAAGGATTCTACAGAAACTTTTCATAGTAGGTGTTTGATGGCTGTGCCACTGAACTGTTTTATGCAACTTTGTATTTTGTGGGCTAGTAGTGCCTTGAACTGATTGTAAAATCATTTTTGGATAACGAATGTTAATGGACATGGCTGTGATTTTGGATTTATAGTTCTCTTACTGTTTGGATTTTAGTTTTATTGTGTGGTTTGCTCTTGATTCGGTCTTTTTATGCATTGCTCCATTCCTATCTGAGTGGTGTTCACCACCTCATGTCGCAGTCCCACACTCTTCTACGTTCAGGGGGTAGGGTTGTGACAGTTTATAGTATCAGAGCAGCCAGGATAGGATTCTTGGTCTAAGAAGTTTTAGAAGATTCTTTAGGATAGTTCTTTGATAGGCTAGTAACAGTGTAAGGACTAAAAATTTTCCAGTCAAGGGGCAGCACCATGTGTGTAGTAGAGGAGCCACACACTCGGTGCTAAGGATGGACTATCGTCGCACGCATAAGGGACATTCGCCATGTTCATTCAGGAGTATCGCTTACACGCGTAAGGGACTATCGCCATGTGCATAAAGGACTATCACAACGCACGTAAGGGAGCATCGACGCACATGTAAGGGAGTATCGCCATGTGCATAAGGGACTATCGTCACGTGCGTAAGGGAGTATCACCATGTGTATAAGGGACTATCGTCACGCGTGTAACAGACTATTGTTGTGTGCATAAAGAACTATTGCCACGTGCATAAGAGCCTATCATCTCTCGTGAAGGCAGAAAAGAGTTGACACCGCGCATGAAAAAGGAAGATGTGACCGCTGCCAGCACCGCACTTGTCAGTGCCATATGTGTGACCTTCACCTAACCCCTGAGTACTTTAGCCCTTTCTCTTCCTTCTTGCCACTATCTCCCTCATTCTCCCACAACTTTCTTGACTCTCACTTTCTCTCCCTAGAGCTCAAGTGTGAGCCCTCTGTTGTTGTTGTGTCTTTCAAGAGTCTTTGCTTGGAGTTAAGGAAAACCATCAGAGGTTCTGAGGGGAGGTCAAGGACATCGTGAGAGGCAAGGTTAATGGGTTTAACTCTTATGAATCCATGGTGGGTAGGTTGATAAAATGAAAATGCAATGTATAAATGGGTTGATGGGAGATTGAAATATTAGATTTGTGCTTTTTAATATCATGATTGTTTCAACCGTGTAAATGATCTTGTTATTCATGAAAACTTATAAGATAATTCACTGTGAGACTTATTGACATGAACAAGGTTCCACGCCCCAAGGGTACCTTGGCCATGAAACGTTTGAGTGTTCTTTAAAGGCATGTTAACTTGAGAATAAGAATTTCCAAGACTATGACTGTTTTTACATCAAGGTGTTCAGTGGCCAAATGGTGTCTAAATGGGACAAAATCAGTCTCAAATAGAAGATATATATGTTTTCTTCAAGTTTACATTTTATGTCGTGATAAGATTTCGCACGTTTTGAAAGATATAGCCTAAAATGTAGAGACATATCACTAGTCACAATCGCTATAAATTCAAGCAACTGTGACACTTGTTGGGCTATGCTTTTCGCCCAGCAAACGATGCCCAAAAACCTTCAAATTGCCACCATTGGAAATATTTTCGAATATACTCAAAGTGGCATGTTTTAATGTTTTTGGAATTCCTCAAGGATTCTGAGCCATACCTCGAAATGCGTGAATATGTCATGGAGAACTATTGCAAGGGAATATTTCTAGCAACTAATGCTCACCTTACACCTCGATACAGTCATTATGAGTCCCTTGTGATGTTGTTCATGTTAACTAATGCCCCCGTTGTGTTAATGGATTTGATGAAGAGGGTGTTCAGATCATTCCTAGACGATTCTATAGTGGTATTTATTAATGATATTTTGGTTTATTCGAAAAACCAGGAACTACATGAGCAGCATTTGAGAACTGTCTTGCAAACTTTGAAGTCAGAAAGATTGTATGTTAAATTAAGAAAGAGTGAGTTTTGTATCCCTAGTGTATCTTTTCTGGGACACATCATTTCTTAAGATGAGATCACGGGCTCCATGATTGAAGCCAAACTTAAGTGCGAGAGACCGACAAATGTGACCAAAATTTGTAGCTTTCTGGGGATAGCAGCATACTACATAAGCTTTGTGGAGGGATTCTCGAAGATAGTGCTCCCCCTTACTCGACTGACCTAGAAGAATGTGAGATTTGTGTGGTCAGAGAGTTGTCAAGATTGTTTCCAGGAACTCAAGAAAAGATTAACCACAGCCCCAGTACTGACCCTACCCGATAGAAATGAAGATTTTGTGGTTTATACTGATGCATCCCATAAAGGGCTCCGGTGCATACTAATGCAGAGAGGTAAGGTTATTGTGTATGCCTCCAGGCAACTAAAGCCGTACGAGCAAAACTATCCAACTCATGACTTGGAGCTCACGACCATAGTGTTCGCATTGAAAATCTAGAGGCACCACCTTTATGGGGCCCAGTTTAAAGTGTTCACAGACCACGAGAGCCTCAAGTACTTATCTTTCCATAAGGAGTTGAATATGAGGAAAAGAAGATGGATGGACTTATTGAATGAGTACGACTGTACAATTGAGTACCACCTAGGCAAAACTAATGTAGTAGATGATGCCTTGAGTCATAAAGCCGTGGTCTCAACGGCACACCTGATGGTCAGGGAGATGAGATGCTTAGAAGATGCAGTGGAATGGCACCCAATTCCACCCCTCAATGATGTGGCTGGGATGCTTTCGTGTATGAGGATAGAACCCCAGCACTTTAAATAGAACCGGGTGGCACAAAAAGAAGATCCTCAACTTATGAAGATTCTTAAAGAGATAAAAATGGGAGGAAGAGAGGATTTCACTATGAACAGTGATGAGTTGTTAAGGTTTAAGGGCTGTGTATGTGTCTCTCATGTTGACAGTATAAAAAGGGCTATTCTGAATGAAGCACATCACTCCAGCAAGACGGTACACCAAAGGAGTACAAAAATATATCAGGATTTGAAAAAGACCTTTTGCTGGAACAACATGAGGGGAGAGGTGGCTCAATTTGTCACTAAGTGTTTGACGCGTCAGTAAGTGAAGGCTGAACATCAGAAACCCGCTGGACGGTTGTAGCCCTTACCCATACCAGAGTGGAAATGGTAACACATTACGATGGATTTTATTCAAGGTCGAGTGCAGGGAATAATAGTATTTGGGTCATTGTGGACTGATTAACAAAGGTTGCTCATTTCTTACCAGTCCACACGACCTGCACCCTGGATAAGCCGACCAAGCTATACATCGGAGAAATTGTGAGGTTGTACGGTATACCTATCAATATCATGTCCAATAGGAACACCAAATTCACCTCTAGATTTTGGGCAACTCTGCAATCAGCTTTGGCGACCGGACTTACATTTAGCACTGCCTTTCACCCCCAAACAGATGGACAAATCAGAGAGGACTATTCAAACTCCAGAAAAATGCTGAGAGCATGTATTACTGACCTTAAGAGAAACTGAGAGGATCACTTGCCCCTGATAAAATTCGCCAACAATAATAGCTTTCAAGCCAGCATTCAGATGGCGCCTCATGAGGCCCTATATGGGAGAAATAGTACGTCGCCCATCTGTTGGTATGAGGTCGACGAAAGAAAACTATTAGGGCTCGAAATTTTTCAAATAACTTCTGGGAAGCTTTCCTGAATGCGAGAGCGATTAAAGACAGCCCAAAGTCAGCAAAAGAGTTATGCCGATAATGGTCGGAGATACCTCGAATTTGAAGTGAGTGATCGGGTCTTCCTGAAGGTCAACTAAGGGCATTATGAGATTTGAAAGAAAAGGAAAATTGAGCCCGCCGTTTATTGGGCCTTTTGAGATCCTGAAAAGCATGGCATACTGGCTTGCCCTGCCACCTGAATTAGCCAATATTCACAATGTATTTCATGTATCGCTATTAATAAAATATCAGCCTGACCCATCCCATGTCTTGAAGTACGAAGCAATCCCGATCAGAGAAGATCTGACCTATGTTGAACAATCGATTGAGATATTAGACAGGAGAGTACAGGTCTTGCGTAATAATGACATCCCCTTGGTCCTGGTGCAATGGCAATATCATTCAAGAGAAGAATCAACATGGGAACCGGAGGACGAGATCCGAGAGAAGTACCCCCACCTTTGTTATTGATAATGAGATGATTTTGAGGAAAAAATCCTTTTTAAGGGGGGGATGATGTAAGGACCACAAAGTTTCCAATCAAGGGGCTGCGCCGTGTGTGCAGTAGAGGAGGCATGCCCTCGGCGCTTGCGATGGACTATTTCCGTGCGTGTTAGGGACTATCACTTTGCGCATAAGGGAGTATCGCCACTTACATAAGGGACTATCGCTGCTCGAGTAAAGGACTATCGTTGCATGTGCAAGGGAGTATCATCGCGCCCGTAAGGGAGTATCGCCGCACGCATAAGCTACTATCGTCACGCGTTTCAGGGAGTATCACCGCATGCATTAGGGACGATCGCCGCTGGCGTAACGAACTATCATCGCGCTCGTAAGGGACTATTGCCGCGTGCATAAAGGACTATTGTCATGCGCATAAGAGACTATCGACACGCATGAACTTGAGCATGGCCACATGCAAAGGCAGAAAAGAGTTGACGTTGTGCATGAAAAAGGAAGATGTGACCGCTGCAAGCGCTGCAGTTGTCAGTGCCGTACATGTCAGCCCCATACCTGCCAGAACCGTACACATCAACTACAGTGACCTTCACCTAACCCCTGAGTACTTCAGCCCTTTCCCTCCCTTCTTGCCACTGTCTCCCTCATTCTCTCAGAACTTTCTCGACTCTCAATTTCTCTCTCTAGAGCTCAAGCATGAGCCCTCTGTTGCTATTGTGTCTTTGAAGAGCCTTTTATTGGAGTTAAGAAAAACCATCAAAGGCTGTGGAGGGAGGTCAAGAACACCGTGATAGGCAAGGTAAGTGGGTTTAACTCTTGTACATCCATGGTCGGTACGATCATAAAATGAAAATGCAATGTATGAATGGGTTGATGGGAGATTGAAATATTAGATTCATGCTTCTCAATATCATGACTGTTTCAACCTTGTAACTGATCTTGTTATTCATGAAAACTTATGAGATAGTTCACTGTGAGACTTGTTGACATAAACAAGGTTCCACGCCTAAGGGTACCTTGGCCATGAAATGTTGAGTGTTCTTTAAAGGCATGTTAACTTGAGAATAAGAATTTCCAGGACTATGACTGTTTTTACTTCAAGGAGTCTAGTGGCAAAATGGTGTCCCAATGGGACCAAATTGGTCTCAAATGGAAGATATGTATGTCTTCTTCAAGTTTGCATTTTAAGTCGTGGGAGTGGAATCAATGCATAAAAACACGAAATTGAGAGCAAACTATGAAAGGAAATTAGAATAAATCCATTCATCAAATAAATCTCAATCTAAAAGGTAGAACCATTTCATTCATTCAATATCAAAAGTCTTTACAATTTCTTTGAGGCACTAATGGCCTAAAATACACAAAATGAAGTATACATCATATTGCTGAAATCATCAAAACATATTGTGGAAGTCTTCGGAAGACGACTTCTCAAACTTCTTAATTTCGGGCTTCAAGTCCCCCAAACTGCCACCCACCTTTTGCACAACTGTTACCACCCTTCACTCTACAGTTATGAGATTAAGATGGAATGAGCTAAAAGCCCAATAAGCAGATCACTACCCTTGCATTCCTTACTAATAGTATATACTTAGTAACATGCCCATAGCTCATCAGATATTGCATTTGTCTTGCAGAGTAAATCACATATCAGAGTACACATGAATACTATATATAAAAAAAGGGTAAGGATCAGTTAACGAAGCATTATTTGTTCTCAAGATGATATCTACCTTTAAGCATATCACAGTTACAGTCAGATCTCCTTACAAAATTAAGACAAGTTGAACATATATTCAAGACTTAGTGCCATGCGCATGCCATGACACTCCCACCCGGACCATCGTTCGGTCTCCTCAGGCAGTTCATTCCTTACACCCAACCTCACTCCATAGGGAGTCGAGACCCCAATTATGACTCTCGGCACAATGGTTCATGCTGCATGACCTTAAACTGTTCAGCCATGGTCCATGTTGCATGACCCGAAACTGCACAACCTTGGTCCATGCTGCATGACCTTAATTCCACGTCGCATGACCCTAAACTGCACAGCCCTGCGTCCATGCTGCATGACCTTAAACTGCACAGCCTAGGTCAATGCTGCATGACACTAAACTATAAAGCCTTGGTTTGTGCTGCATGACCTTAAACTGCACAGCCATGGTCCAGGTGAACGACCTTAAACTGCATGGTCCTCATTGCATGCCTCAAAACTGCACAACCATGGTCCAACTATATGACCTTAAACCATAGTACACATCCTGACTGCATGACGTTAAAAGGCTTAACGCCTTGATTCAAGCTACATGACCTTAAACTGTAGCGAAGGTCTAGTTTCACAACCTTAAACTGCATGGTCCTAGTTGCTTGACTTTAAATTGCATAGCCATGGTCCAAGTTACAAGACCTTAAAACTATAACGCATGGCGCGACAAATAGTCCATACACATAACTTTAACTAGATGGACCACCTCTTGGCTAAACGTATTTCATCAACATCCCCAGTGGAGTTAGGTGTATGCAAAGAAAAAGGGGTCGCACTTACCCCTTCAATCCCAGGTCGTAAAATGATGCAGTGACAGTAATAGTGACATGCCCCTCTTGCAAGGGTGTAGCTCCCGATTTAAGGG
This sequence comes from Amborella trichopoda, assembly GCF_054954075.1. Classification (NCBI taxonomy): domain Eukaryota; kingdom Viridiplantae; phylum Streptophyta; class Magnoliopsida; order Amborellales; family Amborellaceae; genus Amborella; species Amborella trichopoda. The sequence continues at coordinate 20,113,985 of NC_142347.1, read as the reverse complement.
GGAATTTAAGGATGGCTTAAACATGAAACTTTTAGCTTATACACAAACCTTTACAAAGATAGTAATTTGAAAGAATTTCGGGTCATTTGATAGGCCAATATTTCAATACAAGGTGAGCATTAGTTGCGGGAAATCTTCCATGCAACAGTGCGCAGCGACATACTCGCAAATTTTGGGTCACAATTCAAAACCTGTAGGAAATTTCAAAAACTTCAAAACATGAAACTTTGAGTACATTCATAAAAATTTCCATTGGTGGAAGTTTTAAGGTTTTTTGACATCGTTTTCTGCATCAAAAGTATTGCTCAAGGAGGGCCACAGCTGCTGGAATTAGCAGCGACTGTGAGCAGTGTCATACCTCCACATTTTAGGCCATATCTTTTCTTTCAGGTGAAATTTCATCATGACATAAAAAGTAGACTAAAGTAGACATACATGCCTTTCAGTCGAGAGAGGTTTGATCCCATTTGGACACCATTTGGCCATCAAACACGTTGATACAAAAACGATCACAGTTCTAGAAATTCATATGCTTAAGTTAACATGCTTTTAAGGAACACTTACTATTTCCTAGCCAAGTTACACATTGGGCTTGGAACCTTGTTCATGATAAGGAGTCTCACAGTGAGCAATTCCATGAGTGTCCATAAATAAAAAGATCATACATATGGTAAAAATAGTCATGTCATTGAGAAGCACAAAACTGAATTTCAACCTCATGTTAACCCATTCATTCTTCACATTTTCATTCTATCATCTTACCCATTCTAAATATTTGTTCTTTACATAAATTATGGATGCATAGAAACTAAACCGACCTACCTTGACTTCTTACGGTATCTCAAATCCTCACTCACGGCCTCTACGAGCTGTCTTTAAGCTTCACCAGTGGGTTATCTTTAAGGGATAACAGTGAACTCCTTAGGGGTATAGAGGGAGTAGAATGAAGAAAACTGGTTGTCAAAGGGCTTAAGTGCTCACGGTTGGTGAGATTCACTGTGGCTGACACAATCACTCATCGTTCTGACACATATGGAGTGTTGCTAACATATACAGAGGTTGTACATTTGACCAAGACACTCCCGACGCTGCTCTTTCTTGCTTCCCTCTTTCCAGTCGGCACTGGGTCACAGGTGTCGCTAGGCCTTGCATTAACAGACGGCGATGGGTTCTCTTACACAAACAGTGTTGCGTCTTCTTCGTACTCAGTCGATGCTACGTTTTCCTCTTACTCAGCCAGCGATGCATTTTCCTCTTACTCAGCCAGAGCTGCGTTTTCCTCTTACTCAGTCGACGCTACGTTTTCCTCTTACTTAGCCGGCGCTGCATTTTCCTCTTACTCAACTGGCGATGTGTCTTCCTCTTACTCAGTCGGTGCTATGTTTTCCTCTTACTTAGCAGGCACTGCGTTTTCCTCTTACTCAGCTGGCGCTGCATTTTCCTCTTACTCAGTCGGTGCTGCGTTTTCCTCCTACTTAGTCGACGCTGCATTTTCCTCTTACTCAGTTGGCGCTGCGTCTTCCTCTTACTCAGTCAGCGCTACGTTTTCCTCTTACTCAACCGGTGCTGCGTTTTCCTCTTACTCAATTGGCACTGCATTTTCCTCTTACTCAGTAGGCGCTGCATTTTCCTCTTACTTAGCCGACGCTGCGTTTTCCTCCTACTCAGTCGACGCTGCATTTTCCTCTTACTCAACCGACGCTGTGTTTTCCTCTTACTCAACCAGCACTGCATTTTCCTCTTACTCAGTCAGCGCTGTGTTTTCCTCTTACTCAACAGGCGTTGCGTTTCCATTTTTCTCGACTTCCTTCTCTCTCTCTCCACTGCCGCAATTGGTCCTATTTAATCAAATTGTGGCCCTTCCACCTATCTCTAGTCCGAACCCCGTACATGATGAATGGCCAGATTTCGCACAATAAGGCGATGAAGTGAATGCAAATTCCGGCTCCAGAATTCCAGATTCAAGACAAAACGTCAAAGATGCAAACTCATCGTCCAAACACGGAATCGAGCTGCGTTTGTTGCCACACGATCGTGACAGCATGCTTAGTCTGCTCCAATGAAGAAATCACAGAAATCCAGGAACGTGCACACTATGGATCTTAAGTTTCAAGATAGATCCAAATTTCAAGACACATGATCGTGCCATAAAAACACAATCCATGGCTCAAAGTTGGTATCAAATCAATTTCCATGTCAAACCCTATAAGAAAATAATCATATTTCGATCAAACGGGCATCAGAACAACCCCAGATCATCCATGAAAGATCATGCAAGTTCTAGGGCAGCATAAGGACTATTTTGGAATTTCACAAATTGTTAAGAAGGGGTAAATCGGTCTTTTTTCATCCTATTTTCTGTATGAACATATTTTTCAGCACCTTGGTCCATGACGTGGAATAAAGAGGAAGCAGGTCAATAAAGCCTACAAAATAAGTGGAAATTTCTATAGTCTCATAATTGCCCCAAAATTGGTCAAGAGCTTCATCAAACACTTCAAAAGACCAACTACCAAGTTTCATCCCAATCATACATGTTTAAGGTAGTGACCATAAAAGAAATAATTTCGACAAAATCGGCCTCTAGCAGCCTGAAATGGACTATGTAACTAGAGCTATATTTTTGGTGCATCAAATAGCTGTAAGATCATGGCCATTGGATCCGGTAGAGTCGAAAACCCCTATTGGTCAAATTTCGGCTTAATTGGGCACTCCAGGACAAAGTTATGGGTAGAATACCAAAAAGGGGTAAGCCGCACACTATTCCCGTGTGGCCACCTTGCACTAAAACACCATTAAAAGCGGCTATTTTTATAGTCACTTTCAGGACCTATATCTCACTCGTTCCAAGTCGGATCGCTTCTAAATTTGGTGAGCATATTCGTCTTATCAAGACGAGCGGATAGGTGGTACGCCTCGTGATGATGCCCAAGCAGAGAAAAAAACTGGAGAGAAGTTGCTAATCTGTGAAAGAAGTTGCAGAAAATTCAGTAGCAGCACGCCTCGTTCGAGCAGCCAAACCACGACGCTCGCCTTCCCAATCGACATGAAATCAATTCCATTATGTGTGTGAGGTCCATGGCTATATCTGGTCCGAACCTCGCATACGATGAGCAGTTGGATTTCACACACAAAGGCGTCGAAGCTGCTGTAAATTCCGACCGCTGGATTTCAAGATTCTGGCCAAAAACTGAAGATGACAAATCTTTATCCAGACATGAAATTGAGTTGCTTTTGTTGCAACATGATCGTGACAGCATGCTTAGTGTGATTCAGCCAAGAAACTAAAGAAAAACATCAAGAAATGAGCACACAATCGATCCAAAGTTTTCACGATTCGACCAAAATTCAAGTCTCATGATCATAGCTTAAAAAATTGATTCATGGCTCGAAGTTGGCATCAAATCGATCGCCATGCCAAGCCCCACAAGAAAACAATCATCTTTCAATCAAACGGGCATCAGAACAACCTCAGATCAGTCATGGAAGATCACACAAGTTTTCGGGCAATAATATGGACTGTTCTGAAATTTCACACATTGTTAGGAAGGGCCAAAACAATCCTTTTGGACCCATTTTTATACTTTCTTTCTTCTCATCTTCTCCTTCCAACCCAGCAGACGATGCATCTTTTCTCTCTTCTCCTTCCAACCCAGCCGGCGATGCCTAGTGTCGACTGTGTCTTCTCTCCCCTCACTTCTTAAACACAACCAATGAAGTATAGCACTAACTGTGTCCGTCTCTCTTATCTTTCCAACCCAACCGGTGATGCCCAGTACCGACTGTGTCTTCTCTCTCCTCACTTCTTAAACATAATCAATGAAGCCTAGCGCCGACTGTATCTGTCTCTCTCTTCTCTTTCCAACCCAGAGGGTGATGCTCAGCACCGACTGTGTCTCCTCTCTCCTCACTTCTTAAACATAGTCAATGAAGCCTAGTGCTGACTGTGTCCATCTCTCTCTTCTCTTTCCAACCCAGCCTGTAATGCCTAGCGCCGACTGTGTCTTTCACTCTCTTTTCTCCGTCCTTCCCTCTTCCCTAACACTCCCCTCCTTTATTTCTCTTCCTCTCTTTCTTTCTCTTCTCTCTTTTATTCTCTTACTTCTTACTCTCTCTTTATGAACTTTAATTCTTTCTATTATCCTTTCGTTTAATTAAGAAGAGTTGAGATTAACCTCTTATGATAGTCTTGTCATCTAGCCGTAATGTTGTTGTGCCAGAATTACTCTGCTCGCTTTATTGCCACGACATGCTAACCATCGTGCCTAGCTAGTCAGTATCAGTATTGATGTTTAGTAGTAATCATGTGAGCCGATCTAAGTCACTGAGCCCATTTTACTACTATGTCAGGCCAATTATTCACCAACTTAGTCACTACGCTGATCTCCCTAACTGGTCAAACTCTTCTTTCCCGCATTCTTCTTCTCTCTCTCTTCCCTTCTTCTTTTGAATGTACACACCTGTGTATGTTCACCCAAAAGGCCAAGTGAGGTCTACTGAGCCACCTGTCTTATAACCTTTGCCATATATATGTGATTACATAAAACTAGAGAATACGAGCCAAGGGAGGCGATTTCGAACCAGTTTTATTACTGAGGGGCTTACTTTGTGATCTAAGAGGGCGCCCACGCGAGCCAACCTGAGTAAGTCCCGAACCCACCTGAAATTCCTCTCTCATCAGTTGGTAATAACTGCCCTTGTTCTCGAACGAGGTTCCCGAGAGAGCGATCTCAAAATGTTTCGGATATCCCCGAAACCTGAGACCCGTGCCTCCCGATCATCCAGATCCAGAGGTAAGATCGAGGCACCTAACCAGCTTAGTGACTCCACAAGGGACTTACTGCCCCTTAGTCGGATCATTCTTGTTTAGCTAGTTTCTTCTTTTATTATCTGCATTCATTATCTTTTCATATTTTATGGCTTGTGGGTTCTGTAACCCATTCATCCGAATCAGGGATTTTCTTATCCCCGCATTCACTACTGTCCTTAGGGAACAAGTTCCTTCAACTTCGTTCCCAACCTTCCTTTTGAGTAAAGACCCCGGGTCTAGCTCCTAGGTCTTAACCTAGATTAGCGTGAGGAGGAACCTAAAAATCCCTAACTCCCCATCTCCTTACTCTGGTGGAACCTCCGCCAAGGCACCCTGCATCGCTACACATTTATTTCCCCACACAGCATGTACTCAGTTACCGGTAAGTCACTTCTCGGTCATATTCCCGAGGTACACCGGTAGGCTGCCCAGTCCCTTTCTGCAAAAGGCAAGCAAGTTGCCATTGCTTCTGGGGATTGCCACAAGGCTGCCCCCCACATTTTTGCATCACCAATCTCTACCCCTAGAGGCTCAACACATCAAGGCAGAAGCCCTATGTCTCCACCCCTTACACATACCACAAGGCTCGTGGATCACCCACTCGAGCCACACCTCAGGGAAACCCTTATGTTACCTCGAGTCTGCATCCAAGATCTGACCTTCTAAGGTAAGGTCTTGTGTACGCTGATCATATGCATCTCACTGCTTGGGGCAACACCGTCATTATGCCAACCCGAGTACACAAGAGACGACCTCCTCGTCCTCCTACTCCGCACACACAAGTACACCCTATAAGGGGCAGGGCTCCACCTGTTCTCTTACAGACACCCGCAAGTAGTTCTCAGCCTTCTAAGGACAGACCACTTGAAGGAGCCCGGGCCGATCCCCAGGTCCCCCGTGATCTTTCTTCAAGGGGGCACATGTGTAGCCATCATAGATGTCCCCTCGCCCTCAACTCCGGCCTCCTCATGAGTCAACCCTGCTCCTGCCTACCCCCACCTTCTTCAAGCAAGCACCTTCAGCCTTGGTATTCGAAGGTTTTCCCCAAGAGTACCATCTTGAACCAGCCCCGTTGCTTTGGTTTTTGTCTCTGGACCCACAAGAGAGCTCGGGGCACTGACCTGATGGAAGATCGAGTCCTTCATCCTCCCCGGCCCAAGATGACTCTAGTCTCTGACCCTCATCCTTTGTCACACCTGATGGAGAAAGCTTTCTCTTGTGCAAGAAGAGCTGAGCAGCCACAACCCAGATCGTAGGTTTGGTGTGAGGTCCATGAAAATTTCAAGGCTAAACGTGATAGAGGTATGTGAATTCTGACCAAAGAAATAGCCAAGGTAGTTAAGGCAACCCGCTTTGAGGACCCTCTTCGCCTGAACCCCTTCTACCCTCTTCAGATGACAGGGATTGAAGAAAAGCTCCATGAGCCATGCACTGTGGTTAATGTTGTTGAAAGTGACCTAGCCACTCATTAGCCATGGTCCCAAGACAGTCGAAAACTAGTCCTCATGTGATCGGCATGCAAAAGTTCAGTATAGTCAAGGCATGCTGACTCCTTGACGACTGATCTACTGCACACTACTCGTCAAGTTCGCAAGTCCTCAACTGTAACTAACGCTGATCTCCCTAGAGAAACAGTCAGTGTAATGGTTGTAAGCGAGCCTAGTGACGCGCAAGAAGAGCGCATGGACAAATTTGAGGAAATGGTGCACGCAATGATGGAAAATATTGATCGTATAGACGCTACACGCATCTCAACTAACCATGAGGTCAATTCCCATCACTCTGATGGTGCACCTCCAATGCAGCCCCTTCCTTCTGCCTCACAAGACAATTTTGTCCCTCACCCCATCTCTCAAGTAGACATTGACGCTATGGTGACCCATAGCCTAAAGAACAGATAAATCCCGAGGATACAGGGTGCGATGTCTTATCAAAGCCCGTACCCTTCATATATCGATCAGGCCTCGTTTCCCTCAGATTACAAGAAAGGGAAGTTTCCCTCTATTCAACAGAACCACGTACAGCATGTTCAGAAAAAGCAACTGATGGAAGACTTCTTCTCCGTTAGTTTGTTGAAACCCTTTATGGCCCAGCTTTTCAATGGTAAGCTCGACTTCCCCCGAACTTGGTGCATACTTGGGAGGAAATGGAGAAGTTGCTCCACCAACGTTTCTATGAGGTCGAGAGAGAGGTTCAAACCATCGAACTTCTTGCCCTGACTCAAGATCCCGATGAGCCCGTGGACCAGTTCATATCAAGAAGGAGAAATTTGGCTTCTCGCCATCCTAATCCTATGCCCGAGAAGGAAGCAGTCCAAACTTGTGTGCGGAACATGCGACCTGAAATTCTCTACACGTCGAGGCATCTAATCCGACTTCCATGTCAGAGCTGATCTCTAAATCAATCCGCATAGAAAGTCTATCACGCCACCACGGTGGGTCACGACAACTGTCTGCAAGCTCAGCAAACAACCGGGGCAATGGTAGCTCTCGGAACAACACACGGGGCAGCCAACAGAAATGAGTAATCAGTACAGCCGTCACGGTCACTGATTCAAAGAAGGCTCCCTCCCAAACTTTCGACCTCTCCAAATGGGTGAGCACAGCAAAAACAACGCCACGGGGATGAAAACAACAACAGTCATACAATCGAGTATCCCCGCCGGCCAACCTTGATCGGGTGATTATTTTACCAAGCATAAGAACAAGGTCTACCCTTTTGAGAAGGAATGGGTCCCTACGCTGTTCTGGTTGTTATTGAAACAAAATATGATCTAGCTTCCAAAAGTCAAGTTCCCCAAGAAAGCTGGCCTTTATTGTGCCTACCATCAGAGAATCAATCATCCCACAGATGACTGCTACATGTTGAAAGATATTATCGAGGCCCTGATTCAGAAGGGTGAGATAATGCTTGAAGACTTAAAGAAGCCCCTCGGGGCGGCCGAAGCCTCCCATGCAGTAACCATCCAAGAGGAAGACGAAATGCCTGGTATCCTTTACGCCTTGTTCATTATAATGCTTCAGGAAGGCATAATCACACTGAAGCAGGCAAGGCAACCCCGTCGCCTTGTTAAGGGGATCGAAGATCGTTGGTGCTCGGATCACCAGGTATGGGGTCACTTCCTGTGGGAATGCATCAGTTTCCATGATATATTCTCAAAGAAAATACAGGAATGTCAGGAATTTTACAACGTTCCAGTTAGTGATCCCCAAGTCACTCCTCCATCGGGGCAAGAGGATATCCCAAAGCAGGACCTTCCTATCAATGGCTCAGACTCGGTGGCACCCTCAACTTCCCAGCCATGGAGAGTCGACAATGGGCGAAGCAGACTCAAGTCCTTAAGACAAGAAGCAGTTCGCCAGGCTAAGGTTGTTCACAAGCCTAGCGATATGAATCAAACACCACCTCAGAAAACCAGAAGGAGACGAGCACCAAGTGCTGCTTACCAGAGAAACAAGATGGCTCAACCTTCAGTTGAGCCCCTTCCCCCACTGCCAACTTTACTGGACTTTATCCCTAGCACGATCCTTCTTCCTTCTTCATCCTTTCAAGAAGATGCTCTCGTACCATCTTCCATTTAGAGTACGTCCGATGAGGGTGACGATGTTAAAAGCACTCCCCGACGGTCTAAGAATGGGAAAGACCTAAAATACCCCTTGCACCTGTCCAACCCTGGTGATGACGTACAAAGCTGCCTAGATCGGTTTGATAAGGGGAATGACCTCCCTTATCCTTGTTCTTCTTCTGCTTCTCATCCTTCCTCTTTTATGTCCAATGCAGATACATCCTTGAAATGCTCAGACTTCGAGGTCTCGATCGAGAATTCGAAGGAATCAATATAAGCAGGATGCAATGGAAACGATTAAGAAAGACCCTGGCACAGGCAGCAGGATTCCTAACATTCGCTAATGCCCTGGTAGCTAAAGCCAAAGCACAACCACCTTCTTCAAAGAAGAACAAAAAGTCGAAGCCCAGTGGCTCCCTGAGCCCGATTTTTAACAGAGACTGAGAAAGTCAAGGGGGCAAGGTTTCTACTCTCAAGAAGCATGCCACATGGTGCAAATCTCAAGAGCAACACCCATCACGGGGTAGATAAATCTCAAGTCAGGGAGGATGCTGCAACCTCCATTGCAAAAGTCAGGCACCTTGAAGTTCTCTAGTCTGCCACTACCCCCTAATCCAAAGACTAATATGCCTATCTTACCGCTCCTTGGGCTCCTTCCCAATCCCAATACCTCAAACAGTCAACCTATTCTCCAATTCCCTGGGACACCTCTGATCCCATATACTCAATCTCTTCCAAAACCTCGAACTTCCATCACCCGAACTAAGCTCGCTATGCAATCAAGTCTGCTAATCAGCCAAAATAAACCTTTTCTGCACAAACCTGCTCCTCAACCCAACATACCACGCAAACTAGTGGCAGGACTAGGAGCACAAGGCCTTGATCATGAAAAGGTGGAATATGATGTGATAGGGCATCTACGAAAGATTCTAGCTATCCTCAGTATCTACGATGTCCTCATGCTCTCGAAGGATTATTGGATGGCTTTGGTTCAAGCTCTCTCTAACCCAGAAGTGTACGAGGCTATCACGACCCCACCCCCGACCACCGTACCTTACGCGACGACGGGCGATCGAGCATGGGTTCATGATTTAATGTAACATTTGTCAGTCAGGTAGGAGTGGACCCAATGACTTTATATTCAGAAATCGATCAAATGATGGAAGAGAGCTAAAGCGACAAGCTTAACTAGCAGAAGAGTAAGGAAAAACTCCACACACCAAAATTCATAATATGAAAATCTTACAAAATATTACATTTAGTTCGGGGCATCTAGGCCCAATATTACACATATCCACCAAGAACAAAACAAAACCACGATCAAATAGCCCAGACATAAGCATGGTCTAAGCACCTTCTTCAAGAACACTAGCTTTTTCTTCGAACTGCCAAACACGAACTTCCAGCCCTGTACCTACCACTATCAATCTACAAGGGGAGGAAAGAAAATAATGGGATGAGCTATACAGCCCAGTAAGCAGGTCAGTGTTATGCATCTGTGGTGGTTCTGTCCATATATGACAATAGTACAGTTTATCAATATAAAGTCATAGTTTAGCTTAAATGCATATCACACAAGACAGCGAATATGAACATTTCATTTAAACGGCAGTCATCACTAAATTAGTGAGATCAGAGCCTTCAATTAGTGAAATCATAAACCATTCCATCATTATAATATTAAACATTTCTTATCAAGAAATTCAATCATTACCCTCGCACTCCCCAAATCACCTACTCCCGCAGTAGAGGCCCTATCTATCAGGCTAAGCCAATCCCATTGCTTAAGACCTCTACCATCACATAAGAGGGAGGGTAATGACAAGTGGGGTACCCACTTCATAATACCCTCAACACACTCACATAGTCCCCAGCGCGCATTGGGTTTTCGATAGGCCCTTACCTTGTAAGGCATCAATCACATATCATTTCATAAATCTAGGGTGCGACCCTTTCTCTTCTCCCTTAACCCGTTCCTATCATTATGTACGTTAGAGGATATGTTGGCATCTCTTTCCCTACTACTGATGAGTGTCCCATCTCGTAGCAGGCAATATCATAATAGCATCCACTACCGGTGAGTGTTCCACTGCGTAGTGGCCAATATCAATATAAATAGTGGCCAATCATCACATCATCATAACTGTATCCACTATCGGTGAGTGTTCCACCGTGTAGTGCTCAATAACAATATGTGCAGTGGCCATTCATCACATCATCATAATAATATCCACCACCGGTGAGTGTCCCACTGCGTAGTGGTCAATAACAATATAAGAAGTGGCCATTCATTGCCTCATAATAGATGAATCATATTTCATCATAACGTCATAGCATTTAACAAAAGACACGCATTTCATAAGCTACCACAGGGAATTTATACATAAGTTTTCTCAGTAGCATTTGGCATTCATTGTTAATTAATTTCATCATTATCGTGCTCGTGGCCCCTTTTTCTCACCAAGTGCAGTTTACACGGCATCATTCCCATATCTTTATGGAATTCCCATGGAATTTATCATATGGCAATTGCATTTATCATATATCAAGATAACCTAACGTCGCATGGTAATACAATGATGCAGTGACAAGTAACAGTGACATGCCCCTCTTAGAGAGGGTGTAGCGCCCGATGTAAGGGGAGTTTCAGAATGCCTCAAACATAAAACCTTGAGTTAATACATATTTATTTAAAAAAACATTGGTTTGAAGAAATTTAGGTGTCATTTGATGAATCAATAGCTCAGTACAATGTGAGCCTTAGTTGCTAGAAATTTCCCTACAACAGTGCGCAGTGACGTGTTCGCGCAATTCGGGTCATAGCTCAAACTCCATGGAGAGTTTCTCGCAAAACATGAAACTTTAAGTACATTCATAAACCTTTCCAATGGTGGTATTTTTAACTTTTTTGGATACTATTAGCTAGGTCAAAAGCATTGCCCAAAGAGAGCCACAGTTGCTTGAAATAGCAGCCACTGTGAATAGTGTCATGCCTCGACATTTAGGGCCATATCTTTTTATCTATGCAAAATATTACCATGACGTAAAACGTAAACTTGGAGTATACACATATGTCTTTCATTTGGGACCTATTTGTTCCCATTTGGACGCCATTTGGTCATCGAACATATAGATGTACAAACATTCACAGTTTTGAAAATTCATATTCTCATGTTAATATACTTTTAAAGAACACTTAATATTTCCTAGCCAAGCGACACTTTGGGCTTGGAACCTTATTCATGATAAGAAGTTTCACAGTGAGCGATTTCATGAGTTTCTGTAAATAAAAAGATCAAACATATGATAGAAACAGTTATGCCATTGAGAAGCACAAACTGAAACTTCAACCTCATTTTAACCCATTCATTCTTCACATTTTCCTTTATATCATCTAATCCATTTCAACATTTTTACGACACTCATGGATGCATAAAGCTAAACCCACTTACCTTGACTTCTCACGGTATCACAAATCCTCTCTCATGGCCTTCACGGGCTTTCTTTGGCTTCACCAGTGGGTTGTCTTGAAAAGGGCAACAGTGAGCTCCAAGAGAGACAGAAAAGTTGAGAAAAATGAGAGAGACACGTGTTTCCCAAGGCTTAAAAGGAGAGGGTGGTTGGAAAACACTATGGCTAATGCAATCAGTCATTGCTCTGACACGTACGGGGTGGTTGTGACATGTACAGAGGCTGTATGTTTGACTAAGACACTCTCGACGCTACACTATCAAACATCCAACTAGCGCTGCTCCACCCGGCGCTACTCCATTCGATGCTGCTCCAACCGGCACGCTACTCTCTTCTTATCCCACCGGCATTGCTCCAACTGGCGTTACTCCAACCGGCTCGCTACTCTCTTATTATCCCAAAGGCGCTGCCCCAACCGGCACTGCTCCACCCAGCGCTGCTTCAACCTGCACTGCTCCAACCGGTGCTGCTCCTTAAACACACCTGTGAATGCCGCAGATGGCAATACTCCATATGCCTTTCGCGCACAGTGAAAATCCACATGCCTTCTCGCTCGACATTACATCTCTCTTCTCAAGTGGTGATATTGGGAGAAAATTGTGGCCCTTACAAAGACCAAGGTAGAACCTATTGAAGTGGACCTGACAATTTTAAAAGGATATATGGCAATCACTATTTTAGAGGACGATCTGCAGCTGGGAGAAAAGTTTCATAACTGCCCTCTCTTTGTTACTAGAGAATTACATATGTGCCTATGTTAGATGGAGGGTTGGCAGTCAACCTTATTCCAAGGAGGATCCTTAATCGATTAGGGTTGGGGTCCGAAGATCTTACCCCGACCCACGTCACAGTTCAAGGGTTCAACCAGTCAAGAGAGAAGCAAGCTGGCATGGTTCGCCTTCGTTTTAAGATTGGTGAGCCGAACGATTATGCCCAGCTCCATGTAATCAACACCGACACTTCCTACAACATTCTCCTTGGTTGGTCATGGCTTCATGACCAAGGAGTGGTTTCATCGACATTTCATCAGTGCTTCAATTATAGTCAAGATGGGAGACAGCATACGGTCTATGCTGACAAGAGACCGTTCCCTGTAGCCGAAACTCACTATGCTGATGCTAAATATTACTTCACAGATTTGGTGTCGCCTCAGAAACTGAATGATGGAGTTCACAAGTCTACAATCAAGACAGCATCTTCGTCTCATGAAGATGTTGAGGATGTTGGGAGAACATTGGTGAACATGTTCAAAGAGGAAGAAAGGTAGGGCAGAATTTTACCTCTAACCACTATTCATTCTAACATCTCAATCATCATCCCTGAAAAAACTCCTTCTTCGTTTGAAAATGAGTCTTCGCCCTCTGCCCCCAATTTTGAGCCACCTTGGCCAGAAGACGAACCAGAGGTCATTCATGAGATTGAGCAAGTCATGGGGATAGAATTCCCGACCCCAAAGGTCACCTATACGCTGGACCATCAGAAAGCCTTGCATATCCCCATTGCGCTCTTGAAAGAAGAAGTGGTGCATCAACCGCCGCAAAATATTTCTCAAAATCCGGTTGCTATAAGTATAGAGGATGCTCCTCGGACCAGTGACCAGCTGAAAGTTCTACTTTTCCCTGATATGGCTGGAGGAGAGCAGTCTGAGAAAGGGCAACTTTCTTCCCCTCAAGGGCAGGATCCCTTAGCAAACTTAAGAAGCGAAGTTCACAGTCTTTAGAGTCAATTGGAGGTCATACGTATCGCTTCAAAACATCTCAAGGAGTTCGTGCCTGAGACTAAAAGATATGATGGGTTCGAAGTGAATGCAACATTAATGGAGGCCGAAGCTCCTCCTCACTAGACTATCTATAGTAACCAGGCTCACCAAATGATGAGGGAAATGTACTATGAGACCTTGGTCAATCAAACATTAAGAGGAGGAAAAGCAACGACTCCTCATTTCGAAGCTATCCAAGCCGTGACAGCCCCTCATGGGACTAAACAAGGCTTAGGTATTAGCCTCTTCAAACAATAAAAGTGTCAAGAGGCATTCGGAAAAAAAAAAAAAATCACATGAGTGCAGCAAAAGTAAGAAGAGAATGAAATCATGCAGCGAAGTCAGCCAGAAGAGAAAAAAAAGCACTTTATTTATGAGTAAAACTTGTATAAGTACTGGTAAAAGAAAATACATTCTCAAAACTGACCAATCATCTTGTTGATCTTTGCGCTGCATGCTGCAGAAGAAATCTTGGTTCTCTAGACACGCTTCTTCAATTCGGCCACCGTTTGAGTCTCATCCTCCATCGCCACAGTTTCCGACTCAATGGTGCCCTTGAGTTCGGATAAATCTGCAACCAAAGAAGCCTCCATGGCCCTCCTCTGAACCATCTTCATCTCAAGACTCGTGAATTCCTGCCGTAATATTCGCATCTCCTCTCTGATTTCATTCATCCTCTTATAGCTTCCTTGCGCCTCCCTCTTGAGATCCTGCTAATGGCCAGTTATTGTGGCCTTCTTCTCAATGCAAGAATCTATCTTCTCACGAGGATGCAAGATCAACTCCTCCAAAGTGACTAGCCTGCTAATTTCTTCCTCATGATGCAACACTCCCGACCGTCAGCTCTCCAACTCATTTAGGGTTGCATCAAAATGGGAAAGAACTTATGGTGCACTCCCAACCGTGGTAGTCGTGACGAATTCCCTTTGTTTTGCCAAAGCTTCGCCCAGCTCATTAAAAGATAGCTCCCTCAAGCCCTGAAGGTCTGCTCGAAGCATGCCTACAATCATATCAGAAAAACCGTTAAAGATGGGCCTAGATGGTTCTGCTGGGATTACTACTACTGAAGAGGCTTCGGCTTCAAGGACCAAGCTTGTCGAAGTAATAGCCATTTGAGCCATGGGCTCCACTGGAACAATGGAAAAGCCCAGAGCTTCTTACCCCTCAGACTCAGAGGTAGCCCCAACCTCAACCAGTCTAAGTTCTTCAATGCCAACCTCAACCTGCTTGGGTTCTTCAATGCCAACCTCGCTGCATTGACCCTCGCTTATGGGAACCTCTACTTCTGTCCCAGCAAGCTCTGAAGAAACAAGTGGCCCTTTCTCTTCACCCTCCTAAGCTGCCACTTCAGCATTAGCAAGTTCAGGAACTTCCTATTCCCCTTGGCCTTTGCCAGCAAATTCACCCCTAGCCATGGCTTCGTCCATTTGGCCTGCACCTTCAATAGCTAGAACCTTAGCCACGAAGAGCTCAACCCCTTCATCTTCATGACTTGGGCCCACGAGAGCAGCGACCTCTTGGTGCTCAGGCACATCATCAACTACAGGCTCTTCTTCTTGAGTCATAGCCCCTACCTCGGTCGGGGCACTAAGCTCCTGATGCACGGAGGCCACATCTACATCAGAACCCTTTCCTAGAGCAGTTTCTTCATGACCTTCAGACTCATCAGTATCAATCGGAGCCGCCTTTGACTCAAGAAATACCCTTGGACTCAAGGGTGCCTCCCCAATATCTGGAGTCCTTTCCCAGTCGGAAGTAATAATAATGGGCTTAGAAGGTCATCTACTTCAGTCTCTGAAGAAGAAGAAAACAATTCAGGAGAAACAGTAGATGGTGGAGAAAGTGCAAAAGGCAATAGTGGGAGATTTGCTAAAAGATCAGAAGAGGAAGAGCTACCTCATAGTTCTGACATCACAGGTAGGATGGCATTCTTACGCCTCCGAGTACGCCCACTAACTGAAGATGGTGCACGAGTGTCGACAGTGGTCAAGCATTTTCTTTTCTTCCTCTTTGCCAAAGTAGGAGTGACAGCTTTAGAACTCCCTCCCTGAGAAGGGCCTTCAGCCAATTTATTATGGGGACCGCTCTCGATCAGTGCATTCAAATCCTGAATACAATGCCTATCATAACCTGGTACCCTGCGTCCCTCATCCCACTCGAAGGTGGAACTAAGATTATCAAAGATGCTCTCAGTCCTCTCCTTTATCGCAAGAAATTCTAGTAAGGCTTCATCAGCTGCTATCTCGCGCGAAAACCCTAAAGCTTACTAGTTAGAGGGATAGTCTAAGACAAATACCGCGCCAGGAGCAGGAGTATCTGCCAGTCTCCTCTGCCTGAGATCCTGGTGCTAGTTACCATTCCCCCCTTTTCGAGGGTGATCAGCATTCCAATATCCCTTGCTGGTGATTCTCCACCAGTTGTCATAAGTCTCAATCATTCGGACCCTCCTGCAAAAGTGAGGTAACACATACTTGCTGATGTCTATCATTTCGAGACATGTGGACCAAGCAGTCGGCATATGTTCCGATGATTAGCACTCACTGAGATTCCCAAGCTCTTACGCTTTCCCTGTGTTCACCTTGCCCAGGCACTTTTCAAAAAACATGAAGAAGGGGCAGCTTTGATCAAGCCCATGCTGACGGGCGAAGCGGTGGAGGAAATACCCCACTAGTCTGGCATTGTGCGGAGTTCGATAAGGTAGAACTCCTCCTCCAATTCTCAGGATGAACATGAGCTCCCTAACGGTTGTTGGAGCACCATCTAGCTCCTTCCCCAATTCATCAATGAAAGCACGGTCGGTGAAGCTCCCGACCAAAAATGGGACTCGCCGCATGTTTAAAGAGTCATTCCCAAATAAACCCCGAGCTTCCCCTGGGGTATGGAAGATAGCCCTTTGATTGGAAATCCTCATCAAGAAAAGCCATAGTTTATCTCCTGAACCCTAGTGCCTGACATAGGTGTCAGGGAAATAGGCCCCTAGCCACTCGTACACGTAATGCACGGGGAATGGAATTTTAAAATCCTCAGGAAATGCCTCTCCTCCTACAATACCATTTCCTCCCTCTTTGCCTTTGTAGGCCTTTCCACGGGAGATAGCCCCAAAGCCATGGTAAATATTACACAAAACCGGCTGAGCAAGGGCATACTCACGCCCTCTCACCATGTCGTAGGCCACATATAATGCGCCTGGACGAATGTCGTATGCCCATCCAGGGAGCATGAACTTGCATAAAAATAGGGCCAAATACACGACTAAGAAGACACAGTCGTTGTTGGTCTCAGATTGATACACGGGAGGCGTCCCCTTCGCAACTGCCTTTCCTTTCCCTTTCGGAGTGCTCTGACTACCTTTCGGATAGTCCCCACGGAAGAATTTCACCCATTCGGTGAAGGATACTCGACCATTACTAGACTTGGCATGAACTGATTGGTAAGCCTCAAAGATCTTCCGAAGATTGACAATCATCTCTTCTTCCCCTAAGTTAGCACCACCGAAGATGACAGAGTTCGGGACCACGAACTCGTCATACATGGCCTCAGTCATCGAAAGTACCCCAATAAAATGAAGATCTAGCAAAGAGATTCATGCTTCCCTATGCCTAAGAAGCCAAGTATTTCTAACATGGCTCCATGTCTCCAGTAATACCTTCACAGTATTGGAGCACCATCATGGTAGCTTCTCAAACACTGGACCGCTGCTAATAAAGAAGCACGTTCAAGAGTGCTTTTATGCAACACCAACACCTTGGCAGTCCAGGAAGAGTAGGCAAGTTCTCTCCAAAAGCTATGTTCTTGGGCATGCAATGAAGGAGTTCGATACTGATGTTGCCATCATTGCCCTCGAGTACTTCAAAACGAACGAGGTTAGCAATGAAACTGACACTGAGTGGCCATTCTGGTTTGCATACTAGCTTGGTCAGCCAAATGGGCTCACCCCTCGATAAAACCTCGCCGGTAAAATCACGAGTGCCGACTTCTCCCCCTCTTGGAAGCCTCTTCACATCAGGAATCCGGTACGAAGAATCAGCCATGATAGAAGATTCACTTAAAAAATCAAAATTGTTAAGGCACTAGATCAGCGTCAACTGTGATTTTAGAAGCTTAGCGTCAGCTGTGTCCGCTAACGCTTAGCACCCGTTGTGCACTCAAAGTCTAGCACTGGTTGAGCTTGTCAATGCTTAGCATCGTCTGTGCCTACCATTGCCCAGTACCAGCCATGTCTGCCAATGCCCAATGCCAGCCGTGTCTGCCAATGCCCAGCGCTAGCTGTGCCAACGGTTTGCACCGACTGTGTCTATCAATGCTCAACATCGGTTGAGCTTGTCAATGCCCAGCGTCGGCTGTGTTTGCTAACATCTAGCACTGGCTGTATTCGAACCTCTCACACATGCCAAGGATTCTAGTAGTTATGCCTCGAGCTCTGTTATGCTGACTGACAATCTTCGCCATGTCCTTCAACACCGCTTGACACACAAGCTAATGTCAACCGTCGCCACGTCCTTCTACGCTACCTAACACATGAATGAAGTAAATGTTCTCCTTCTATGCGATGGTCCACCTCCTGCAACCATTTGCTTTCTCGGCGACCGTTCAGAACTCCCACGCTTTGGCTGGAAAGTTATCTAGGCGCAACCAGGAACCCTTTGCAACACCTCTAACAAGCCTGGAAAACCACTTAAAAAAATCACTTACGCCCTCGGAAACCTCTGCAACTTTCCCTAAGTTGCCGAGAAAACCTCGGTAACTCCCCCTAAGTTCCTAAAAAACTCCTTGAAGAACTTTCTTTTCTTGCTCCCTTTTCCTATAATTTTACCAATCCCTGACAGAGTTTAGATCGTTGAAACGTTCCCCGCAAAACCTTTGTTGGAATCCCACTGCTTGCCGAAACTTTTACCGGGCACCCTCTGCTCACTGTTAAAGAAAACGTTTTGTTGAAGTTTTTACCCTCCATGAAAAGTGAAGAAAATGGAGTTTTACCCCCTTATATAGCTAACGCTGCCCTCAAATGCCCCTCACAAAATGGGAATCCCAGTCGTGTCCGAGGAAAGCCAAGCGACGATGGACTGGGTCAGGCTTCAACTCGAGGCCCGTGGTAACTCTCATCGTCACCTGAAAAAATTCCAAAAAAAGGGCTGGATTGGGTCGAGCTTGGGTCATGTCCCAAATATCGATCCATACGTAGCGTCGGCTGTGCGGTCGAAGTTACCTAGCGCTGATTGTATTTCACCAACCACTGCGTCGGCCGGGTGCTCAACAACCCAGCGTCAGCAGTCGCCAAGCGATAGAATAGCGCTGGCTGTGCTTCCAGCAACTCGATGCCAGCCGTGTTTTGAATCCAGTTTCGACTAACTCGTTAAAAATCTGTGTTGGCTGCCTTCAGTGCCAGTTGCATTTTTGAAGACTCATCGCCATTTGAGCACTCTCTATAAACAAGGGTTGCTGCACTTGGTGCCGGTGGTATTTCAAGCAGCCTATTGTCGCCTACTCCAGGTCAAAGCCTTGTGTGTCCAATCAGTATCTCCAGTAAAGTTGCACTTGACTCTACCTATTACCCCTAGTAAAGTGGAACCTATGTTGATCAAGATCAGGTCATGACTCCTCATCCCCAGTAGAAGAGTTATGCCCGTACCACATACTATGATCCCCAGTAGAGTTAGGGTGATTCTTGTTGCTAGAAGCCCCAGTGATCTCTAATGCCTATAAAAGACCCACATTTGTCACCTCTTCCTATCTAAACCCCTCATCGGTCGTACCTATCTTATCCCCAAGGAGTCAGACTACTGCCCATAGACCTATTCCCCATGACATCTCACCTACATGGTGACCCAAGCCATGGTCCTTACTGCATGACCTTAAACTGTAAAGCCTTGGTCAAGATGCACAACCCTAAACTACATGGTCCAAACTATATGACCTTAAACTGTAACAGAGGTCTAGTTGCATGACCTTAAATTGCATAGTTCTAGTTGCATGACTCTAAACTACATAACCATGGTCCGTGCTGCATGACCTTAAACTGCACAACCTTGTTCTAGATGCACGACCCTAAACTACATGATCCAAACTACATGACCTTAAACTGTAGCGGAGGTCTAGTTGCACGATCTTAAATTGCAAGGTCCTAGTTTCATGACTCTAAACTGTATAACTAAGGTCTGTGCTGCATAACCTTAAACTGCACAGCCATAGTCTAGTTGCACGACCCTTAAACTGCATGGTCCAAACTATATGACCTTAAATTATAATAGAGGTCTAGTCTCACGACCTTAAACTACATGGTCCTAGTTGCATGACTCATAACCGTGGTCTGCACTGCATGACTTTAAATTGCACAGCCTTGGTCTAGTTGCACAACCCCAAAACTGCATAGTCCTAGTTGCGTGACTCTAAACTACATAACCGTGGTCCAAACTATATGACCTTAAACTGTAGCGAAGGTCTAGTTGCACGACCTTAAACTGCGTGGTCTTAGTTGTATGACTTTAAATTGCATAACCACAATCCAGCTGTATGAACTTAAACCATAGTGCACATCCTGACCGCATGAGGCTAAACTACTCTGCACAGGTTTCAGAGGCCTGACCATAAAACTCGCTCCCACATACGTTCACACATCTTTTACGTGCATCTTCAAGCACGTTTTCCCTAACCGACCCGTTCGTGTGTGCACACCACCTTCACTACCTTCCCAGTGAGTTCATTCCTTTCATCATCCTACATCATTCCCCAGTGAGTCTCACCCGTGCTCACAAAACAGCGAACCATACTGCCACCTATACTCGTCGTAAGTTAGTGGGTCACCAATTTCCACATTCCATCCATATATAATCCAACTTTCATAGCTAGCCTTTTGCCATCTCCCCAAAAGCGAGCTAAAACCACCATCATACTCACTCCATGGCCTTCATAAACTGTCGTTTATCACCATAACGGTCTAGCTGTGTGAACTTAAACCATAGTGCACGTCCTTGCCGCATGACGATAAACTGTTTTGCACAAGTCCCAGAGACATGACCATAAACACGCCTTCATAAAAAAAAATGAATGAAATAACGAGCATGGTGTATACCTTAATAAGGGAACGCCATGAGTAAAAATGAAGAACGAGCATGGTCACGAAACCATGAGTAAAAGAGTTTCATGAATAAAAACCATGCACGGTGAAAACCCAAAAGGGCATCATGAGTAAAAATGGATGAAAAGGGTGGACATGATCGAAAGGTCATGGGTAAAAGAGCCCCAAATAAAAGGAAGTTAGTGAAAATCGTCTCTACGGTACCGTTTCCCAAGTTCAAGTGAAAATCCATAAAGGACGCTTGGACCAATAAACAGGTTGATGCAGCGCTCGCCTCAACCTGTGGCTTCAGCTCTCACTCAAAAAAAGAAAAATCCCTGGTGTCACAATGCCAAGACCCAAAAAATACGAGCTTCAAGGAAAGGATTCTGATAGCCTCAGTCCATTCCCAAAAAGGACTCGAAGGACAGAAGATTTGCCAAGAAAGCAAGACAAGTCTCATGAGGAAGAGTATTATTCCCACGAGGTTGCAAACAAACTCTAAAAATGCTAAAGACCACTACGAAGGCAAGAAACTGACAAAGTCAGGGCAAACCTGCTAGAGACTTCAGCCCGCCTAGCCGACAGGCCCAGACCTTCAGGACCGGCTAACAACACTGCCTCCAACTGGACCCAGTAGACTGGTCCTACAGTAGTATTTTGACTGTCAAAAGCAAACCTGGTGTAGCAGCAAACAGTGCCAACCAAAGGCCCTTCAGCACAACTTCCACAAAATCCTCGAAACGTGGCTCAACACCAGAGGATACACATAACCCAGACCAAATGGGAACAATGCCCTTCGACATGGCACTCAATTACCAGACGGGCTTGATTTTGACTAATGAGGTCCGTACAAAATCCTCAGCTTCAGAATTACAAACAGTCCACATGAGGGTGAGGACTTCGACAAGATCCCTAAAAAAGTCTTTTCACCCACTGAAGTCTCCACGAACGGACCCGTGAACAATGCATCCTTACGTCTGAGCATCCAAGTTACACCATTACGTGAAGCTCATTATTCACGTGGTCCTGTGGCTAGGAAGAAAAAATTAATATAGCAGAAGGAAATTTTTCGAACGTTTTCCTTCTCGCTTCACTCGAAGCACAACATTCGGCGGGACAAGCTTTTGGAAGACATTTTTCAGTACCTTAGTCCCTGATGCAGAATAGAGAGGAAGAGGGTCAATAAAACTTACAAAATAAGTGGAAATTTTGACAATCTCATAATTGTCCCAGACTTTGGTCAAGAGCTTCATAAAACACTTCAAAAGACCACCTATTAGACATGTTTAAGGCAGTGAACACAAGAGAAACAATTTCGGCAAAATTGGTCGCTAGCACCCTGAAGTGGACCCCATAACTAGACCTATATTTTTTGTGTGCAAATATTTGTGGGACCACCGCCATTGGGTCTGGCACGGTCGAAAACCCCTATGAGCCAAATTTCAACTTACTCAAGCACTCCAAGGATAAAGTTAGATGTAAAATACCAAAAAGGGGTTGGTCACACACTATTCACATGTGGCCACCTTGCACCAAAACACCATTAAAAGCAACTATTTTTACAGTCACGAGCAGACACTTTCAAGGCCTATATCTCACTAGTTCCAAGTCAGATTGCTCTCAAATTTGGCAACCGTGTTTGTCTCATCAAAACGAGCGATTTGATAGGTGGTGCGTCCCATGACGATGCCCGAGCAGGGAGAAAAACTAGAGAGAAGTTTTTTATCTGTGAAGGAAGTTACAAAAAATTTAGCAGCAACATGCCTTGTTCGAGCGGCCAAATCACGATGTTGGCATACCCTATCGGCATGAAACCAATTACATTATGTGCATGCGATCCGTGGCTATCTCGGGTCCAAACCTCGCATATGATGAACGGTTGGATTTCACACATAGAAGACTCGAATCTGCTGTAAATTTCGGCCATCGGATTTCAAGATTTCGACCAAAAACCCAAGACAAAAAATCTTTATCCGAATACGAAATTGTGCTATGTTTGTTGCAACGTGATCATGACGGCATGCTTAGTGTGATTCAGCCAAGAAACTAAAGAAAAACATCAAGGAACAAATACACAATTGATTCAAAATTTTCAAGATTCATCCAAAATTCAAGTCTCATAATCATAGCTTAAAAACATGATTTATGGCTCGAAGTTGGTATCAAATAAATCGCCACGCCGAGCTCCACAAGAAAACAATCATCTTTCGATCAAATGGGCATCAGAACAACCCCGGATCGATCATCGAAGATCATGCAAGTTCTTGGGCAGCAGCAAGGATTGTTCTTGAATTCCACACATTGTTAGGAAGGGGCAAAACAGTCATTTTACACCCATTTTTAGAATTTTATTTAATTCAATTAAATTGTAATTCTCTGCAATTATAGGCAGTTTTCGAGTGTACACCCATGTTTTAGCCCAATTCTATATACTCGTTGTAAAAAAGGCTGGATTCATTTTCTTGGATCAATCAACAAAGTTCTAAATTTTGCTTGAGCTCATGGGTACATTTGGGAGAGAGAGAGGAGAGAGAATAAAAGAGTTGATACCCTTTGATAAGATAACTTTCTCTCTCCTCCCATCTTTCTCTTTTCTCCTCTCTTTCTCTCTCATCACCTATTTCTCTACTCTTCCTTCTTTCTTATTATCTCTCTCTTTCTCTCTCTTTTTATCATCTCTATCTCTCTTTCTCTCTCTTATTCTCATCTCTATCTCTCTCCTCCTCATCTCTATCTCTCTATCTCTCTTCTTCTCATATCTGTCTCTCTCCTCCACATCTCTATCTCTCTTTTTTTCTTTCTTTTCATCTCTATCTCTCTTTCTCTCTCTTCTTCTCATCTCTATCTCTCTTTCTCTCTCTTCTTCTCATCTCTATCTCTCTTTCTCTCTCTTCTTCTCATCTCTATCTCTCTCTCCTCATCATCTCTATCTCTCTTTCTTTCTCTTCCTCTCATTTATATCTCTCTCTTTCTATCTCTTCTTCTTATTTATATCTCCCTTTCTGCTCTCTACTTAATACAATCGGTAAAGCCTAGCGTCGACTACATCTTCTCTCTCTTCTATATGTAATACAGTCGATGAAGCTTAGCATCGACTGCATCCTCTCTCTCTTCTCTGTCAACTATAATTGGTAAAGCCTTGGGTTGATTGCATCTTCTCTATTTAATACAGTCGGTGAAACCTAGCACCAACTGCATCCTCTCTCTTCCCTATCTAATACAGTAGGCAAAGCCTAGCACCGATTGCCTCTTCTATATCTTCTCTGTCTAATACAATCAGTGAAGCCTAATGTTGACTGCATCTTCTCACTCTTCTTTGTCTAATACAGTCGGCAAGCCTAGAGCCGACTGCATCTTTTCTCTCTTCTCCTTGCAACCCAGCCGGCGATTCTTAGCGCCGACTATCTTCTCTCTCCTCACTTCTTAAAAACAGCTGACGAAGCCTAGATCAGACTGTGTCCATCTCTCTCTTCTCTTTCCAACCCAACCGGTGATGCCCAGTGTCGACTGTGTTTGCTCTCCTCACTTCTTGAACACAACCGATGAAGCCTAGCGCCGACTGTGTCTGTCTCTCTCTTCTCTTTCCAGCCCAATCGACAATGCCCAGCGCCGACTGTGTCTCCTCTCTCCTCACTTCTTAAACACAACCGACAAAGCCTAACGTCGACTATATCTGTCTCTCTCTTATCTTTCCAACCCAACCGGCGATGCCTAGCGTCGATTGTGTCCGTCACCCTCTTTTCTCCTTTCTTCCCTCTTGTCTCACACTCTTTTCCTTCCTTTTTTCTCTTCCTCTCTTTCTTTCTCTTCTCTCTCTTACTCTCTTACTTCTTACTCTCTCTTTATGACTTTCATTCTTTCTGTTATCCTTTCGTATGATTAAGAAGGGTTGAGATTAGCCTCTTATGATAGTCCTATAGTCTAGCCGTACTGTTGTTGTGCCAAAATTAATGTGCCCTCTTTATTGCCACGACAGACTAACCATCGTGCCTAGCCAATCAGTATCGGTATTGACATCTAGTAGTAATCTTTTGAGCTGGTCTGAGTCACTGAGCTCGTTTTACTAACACGCAAGCCAATTATTCACCAGCTTAGTCACTGCGTTGATCTCCCCTCCTGGTCAAACTCATTATTCCCCCATCTTTCTTCTCTCGTTCTTCCCTTCTTCTTTTGAATATACACTCCTGTATCACCCAAAAGGCCAGGTGAGGTCTACTGTCCTAACAGTCTTACAACCTTTGCCATATATGTGTGATTCCAGAAAACCGGAGAATACGAGCCAAGGGAGGTAATTCCGAACCAGTTTTATTACTAGGGGACTTTCTTCGTGATCTAAGAAGGTGTCCACACAAGCCAGCCCAAGTAAGTCCCGAACCCACCTTAATTCCTCTCTCACCGGTTGGTAATACTTGCCCTTGTTCTCGAACAAGGTTCTCGAGTGAGCAATCTCAAAACATCTCGGGTCTCCCTGAAACTCGGGATGCGTGCCGCCATATCATCCAGGTCTGAAAGGCGAGATTGAGGCACTTAACCATTTTTTTATATTTTTTAATTCAATTAAGTCTTAATTTTGAACAATTAGGTTTAATTTTGATCAATCCACACATGTTTAGGCACATTTCTATAATACCACGTACTATTATTGTACGTAGAAGGAGCCTCCCCCTCATTCATTCAGAAGGAGAATTTTCTTAATAAAATTTCTCTTTCTTCTCATTGTTGGGTCACGTTTGGAGACAGAGAGAGAAAGGATAGAGAAACTTTTAGATCGATACTCCTAAGCTCAAGGTAAATTTTCTCTCTCTTCTTTTCTTTCTTCTTCTTCTTCTTCATCTGAACTCCTCTCGGAGGTTGTGCACAGTAGTGGCAGTGTCGTGCATGCCACTTTCTTCTCTTTTCTCCCTACCATGGTTTCACAGATTGTGCATGGTGATGGCAACACCAATTGCGAATTGCTTACCCTTCCTGTTTGCTCGTCGTTATCTTTCAGCGAGGCTTGCGAATGGTGCTGCTCACCGTCGTATGCAGAGGTGTCCTCGACGTCTTAGTGAAGAGCACAGATGGCGAAACTTATTGCCGCCCGCAAGGGTTTCCCCCTATTGCTCACCTATCATAGGCGGCGATGCCAATCGCCGCCCGCGAGGGGTCGCGGCAACACCTATCGCCATCCGCGAGCTTCCTTGGCGCACTCGATGATTATCATCGTCCGCGAGCTTCCTTCGCAAGCTCGGTGCCTATCGCCGTTATCGAGCTTCCTTCACGCGCTCGGTGCTTATCGTCGTCCACGAGCTTTCTTCGTGCACTCGGTGCCTATCGCTGTCCGCGAGCTTTATTCGGGCTCTCGGTGCCTATCGCCATCCGTGAGTTTTCTTAATGTGCTCGGTGCCTATCGTCATCCGCGAGCTTCCTTCTTACTGTCGGTGCCTATCGTCGTCCGCAAGCCTCATTCTTATGTCGCGTGAATTATCGTCGCGTACTTCATAAATGGCTATCATCGCGCGCTTCACAAGAGGTTATCACCGCCCGCGAGAGAGCATGCTACCTCCATGTGTTGCCAAGATGCCTAGCGCCGCATGTAGTTCACTACTCACTCCCCATCCATGAGCAGTAGTGCCTAGCGCCGTCCAAGGGCCGTGACACCCTACTTCACGGTTGAAGGTGGCGATGCCTAGCGCTGTCGGGATTCTATTTCTTCATCCTCCTGTGCCTTCTCTGCATTCTCTTCCCTTCTTACTCGACTGAGGGTAGACTCAATCTAGCAATGTTATAGCGGTTTGGCTATCGAGCAGTATTACCGTCGTGCTGGTTCAAAGTGTCATGCTCGTCTTGCTGCCACACCAGATTAGGACAATCATATCAAACCTTGGTTTCAAGTGGAATTACCATCACGCTGGTCTGAGTTACCATGCCCGTCTTGCTACCACTCTGAGTCGGTCATTGCACTGGTCCAGCTATCATGCTAGTCCCGTCTCCTTGTCGATCCACCTCCTCTTTTCTCCTCTCATTCGATCCTCCTTCTTTTCATCACCTTGACTTCTCACCTTCTCGTCATATGAAGGTGCATTACCTTAAGACAAGGGTGGGTCATTCGGCCCACTTGTCTTGCAAATTAACTATAGTAGTGTTGTGTAAAGAATCAGGAGATTGTAGGTCAAGAGAGGCAATTTCAGACCAATTGAAGTAGCTGGGGGGGTTTCCGTCGTGATCTACGAGGGCGCCCTCATGAGTCAGCCCAAGTAAGTCACGTATCCAAGTGAAGTTGGACCCTACCTCACATCTAAAATTCCTCCCTCACTAGTTTGACACCTACCCTTGTTCTGTGAACGAGGTTCCTAATAGAGCGATCTCAGGTCCCGGGTCTTTCGAACCCAAGACACATGTCACCCGATCACCTAGATCTGCGGAGGTGAGATCGAGGCACGTAAACAGCCTTCAATCAGAAGAAGGCCACTGTGATTGCCCGTCAGCTTGATCTCAAGATGGAGGGGAGAACTTGCTTCAATAGGATGGTGGACATAAGGGAGGAGATAGGAAAGCTGAAGGATGAGTTTATTGCTCTCGAGAGGGCCAGAGAAGGGCCTTAGATGCTTCTTTGGCTGAGGATCTATCAGAACTCTCTCGCACCATCGAATCAGAAACCACCTCTATGGAGCAAGAGGTTCAAATGGTGGTCGAGCTAGAGTAGCGTATCTAGCATGCCGAGGCTTCTTCTGCAGTATCCATAGCAGAGATCAATAAAAGTATTGATCATTTTTTAAAGTGTCCTTTTTTTTCCAGCACTTGTAAAAATTTTGAATTTATGAATGAAATGCCTCTTTTTTTTTTCTGGTTAATTTTACTGCATGACTTCATTCTTCTTTTACTTCGCTGCACCTCATTTGCTCTTTTTTTTATCCCGAACCCCTCTTGAAATGTTTATTGTCTCAAGGGGCCAAGGAAGAATACCCTGGGCCTTGTTTTGTCTTATGACAAGCTGTTTGAGCTTCAATGACCTGGAATGGGGGAGAAATAACTTCTTCTCCCCTTAACGTTTGATTGAAGAAAGGCATATAATTCATTTTTCTCATTATTTGATGAGCCTGCTTACTATAAATAGTCCAATCAAGAGGCGGCTTTGGCCTTCATTCCAAGTGCATTAACTTCTAGCTCGTCATGCTCTTGGTCTCAGGCACAAACTCCTTCAGATGTTTTGAAGCAATATGCATAACCTCCAATTGGCTTTAGAGACGACGAACTTCGCTTCTTAACTCTGCTAGAAGATCTTGTTCCTGAGGGTGAGAAGATTGTCCTTTCTCAAACTGCTCTCCTCCCACAAAATCAGGGAAGCACAGAACTTGTAGCTGACTACTGGTTTGAACTAACGCTTTGGTAGGATATGGGGCATCCCCTATGCTTATGGCAACTGGTGTTTGAAAAATATTGTGCGGTGACTGACACGTCGTTTCTACTTTCAAGCAATAGGGACATGCAGAACTTTTTGATGGTCTGATGTGTAGGTGACCTTTGGAGCTGGTAGTTTTATCCCCATGGCTTCCTTAATCTCACGAGAGAATGTTTGAACATATTTTTCATCACCTTGGTCCTTGGTAGGAAGCAGGTCAATAGAGCCTACAACACAATGGAAAATTCCCGATAGTCTCAGAATGGCCCCAAAATTGCTCAAGATCGTCATCAACACTTCAAAAGAACTCCTACCAAGTTTCATCACGATCAAACTTGTCTAAGGCAGTGAATACAAAGAAATAGTTTTCAAAAAATTGGCCTCTAGCACCCTGAAACGGACCCTACAACTGGAGCTACATTTTTGGTGTCTCAAATCACTGTGGGACCACCTTCATTGGATCCGATATGATTGAAAACCCCTATGGGCCAAGTTTTGGCTTGATCAGAGACTCCAAAACAAAGATATGAGCAAAACATTGAAATAGGAGAGGCCACACAATATTCCTATACGGCCTCACTGCATCGAATACCATTAAAGGTGGTTGTTTTTACAGTCATGAGCAGTCACTTTCGGGGCCTGTAACTCACTCATTCCAAGTCAAATCGCTCCCAAATTTGGTGAGCATTTTCGTCTCATCAAGACAAACAATTCGATATGTGACACACCCTTAGACGATATCCGAGCAGGGAGAAAAGCTAGAGAGAAGTTACCAATCCGTGAAGAAGTTGCAGAAAATTCAACAGCGACACGCTTTGCTCGGTGAACCAAATCACAACGCTCACGTAACAGATCAATGCAAAACCAATTACGTTGTGTGCGAAAGGTTTAGGGCTATCATTAGACCGAACCATGTACATGTTGGACGGTCAGATTTCATGCACGAAGCCCACAAAGTAACTGAAATTCCGACCGTCGGACTCCAGATTCTAGCCAAAACTCAAAACTTACGAAATCTTCGTTCAGGCTTCAAATCGCATTCCGATTGTTGCCACGCGATCGTGATGACATGCTTAGTGCGTTACAACAAAGAAATCACAAAAAAATATTAAGGAAAGACAACACTATCTATCTGAAGCTTCCAAGATTTAAACAAATTTCAAGTCTCGTGATCATGACCCAAAATTGTGATTCATGGCTCGAAGTTGGTATTAAAACAATCATCATGTCGAGCCCTACAAGAAAACAACAATCTTTTGATTAAACGGGCATCAGAACAACCCCGGGTCAGCCATGGAAGATCACTCAAGTTCTCGGGCAGCCACAGGGACTGTTCTAGAATTCCACCCATGTTTGGTAATATAAACAGGCACTGCCTCATTATAAACGGACACGCCCCAACCTCACAAAGAACCTCGGTCTTTAGTTGATTTTGGAGAAGATTGAATAGAAATTTTTATTCCTTACTTGAGCCTAAAAGAAGAAAATAAGAAGAATACGAGCCAAGGTAGGCGATTTCTAACCAGTTTTATTACTAGGGAGCTTTCTTCGTGATCTAAGAGGGCGTCCACGAAAGTCAGCCCAAGTAAGTCTCAAACCTACATTTTAAATTCCTCTCTCACCGGTAGGTAATACCTACCCCTGTTTTCGAACGAGGTTCCCGAGAGAGCGATCTCACAAATGTCCCGGGTCTTCCCCGAAACCCGAGACACTTGCCACCTGATCCCCCAGGGATTCGGAGGGCAAGATGGAGGCACCTAACCAGCTTGGTGACTCCATTGGAGACTTACTACTCCTTAGTTTGATCGTCCTTGTTTGGCTAGTTTCTTCTTTATCTGCTTTCATCATCTTTTCACATTCACTTATGGCTGCTGGGTTCTATAACCCATTCACCCAGATCAGGGATTTCTTATCCCCTTATTCGAGAGTGTCCCTAGGGATCAAGGTCCTTTGACTTCGTTCCCAGCCATCCTCTTGTCTAGCTCCCAGGTCTTAACCTGGACCGGTGTGAGGAGGGACTTGAAGGTCCCTCACTCCCCATCTCTTTGCTCTGATGGAAATTCCACCAAGGCGCCTTGTATGGGAGGCACTTATGTTGCCCCACACAGCATGCACCCAGCCACCGGCAAGTCACTCACTGGTCATGTTTTTGAGGTACGTCGGATGGCTGCCCAGTCCCTTTCTACAAAAGGCAAGTGAGTTGTCATTGCTTCTGTGGGTCACCATAAAGCTACCCCCCACATTCCTACCCCAGGGGTCTATATCCCTAGAGGATCAACATAGAGAGGCAGAAACCCCACGGTCTCCACCCCTTACACACACCACAAGAATCGTAGATCACCCACTTAAGTCACACTTTGGGGCAACCCTTCTGTTACCTCGAGTCCGTGTCCAGGATCGAACCTTTTGAGGCCTGATCCTCCACACGCCACTCATGTGCATCTCACTACTCGGGGCAATGCCATTATTGCGCCAACCTGAGTACATAGGAGACGACCCCCTCGTCCTCCTCCTATGCACACACAAGCACACCCTGTAAGGAGCAGGCCTACACCTATTCTCCTACAAACACATGCTTGTAGTTCTCGGCCTCTTAAGGCCAGCTCACCTGCACGAGCCCAGGTGGACCCTCAGGTCCATCAAGATCCTTCTTTAAGGTGCGCACATGCGTCACCATCTCAAGCCTTTCCTCATCCTCGACCCATGCCTCCTCATGAGTCAACCCTGCTCCCGCTTGCTCCTTTTTCATCGAGCAAGCACCTTCAGCCTTGGTACTCGAAAGTTTTCCCCAAGAGTACCATCCTGAACCAGCCCCAACACTTTGGTCATGTCTCTGAAGCTCATAAGAGAGCTCAAGGCATGGACCTCACAGAAGATCGAGTCTTTCATCCTCCCTGACCCAAGATGACTCCAGTTCCTGACCCTCATCCTTTACCACACCTGATGGAGATAGCTCTCTCCTGTGCCAGAAGAGTTGACCAATTACAACCTAAATTGTAGTTTTGGTAAGAGGTCCATCAAAAACTCAAGGTTAAATGTGATAGAGGTCTGTAAATTTTGACTAGGGAGGTGACCAACACAGTCAAAATAGCCAATTTTGACGACCCTCTTTACCTGAATCCCTTCTACCCCCTTCAGACGATGAACCGGTGCCAAGACCGTCGTGTACCAGCCTCGCAACCACGGTCCAAGACTGTCGTGAACCGGCCTCGCAACCACGGTCCCAAGACCGTCGAGAACCCATCCAAACGCGATCCGCGTATAAAGTTGAGTTCAGTCAGGGCATGCTGCTCCTTACTGACTAACCAACCATGTCCGACTCGTCAAGCTCGCAAACCTTCTATCACCACTAACGTTGACCTCCCTAGAGAAACGGTCAGCGTAATGGTCGTAAGCGAGCCCAATGATGCGCAGGAGGATAGCATGAACAAGTTTGAGGATATGGTACGTGCGATGATGGAAAAGATCGATCGTATTGACGTTGCACACCAGTTGTGTAGCTGTGAGGTCAATTCCCCATTACTCTAATGGTATACCTCCACGGCAGGACAATTTTTGTCCTTCATCCGGTCTCTCAGTCTGATATTGACGCTATGGTCACCCATAGCCTAAAGAACAGTCAAATTCTAGGCATACAGGGAACAACGCCTTATTAAAGACCATACCCCTCCAATATTGATCAAGTCTCGTTCCCCTCAGACAATAAGAAAGGGAAGTTTCCTTTATTCAGTGGAACCACCTCTCCAAACCAGCATATAGCCCACTTTCAGGTGGCATATCAGGAAACAGTAGCTGACGGGAGACTTCTTCTACGCCGGATTGTCGAGTTGATGGCTCGACATTTCAAGGGTATGCCCGACTACGTTCAAACTCGGTGCAGACATGGGAGGAGATGGAGAAACTGTTCTATCAACTCTTCTATGAGGTTGAGAGAGAGGTTCAAACCATCGAGCTTCTCACCCTGACTCAAGACCTCGATGAGCCTGTAGATCAGTTCATATCAAGATGGAGAAACTTAGCTTCCCGCCATCCTAATCCTATGCCTGAGAAGGAAGCAGTCCAAACTTGCGTGTGGAATATGCAACTTAAAATCGCTCTACATGTCGAGGCCTCCAATCCGACCTCCATGTCAGAGTTGATCTCTAAATCAGTTCGCATAGAAAGTTTGTCACACCACCATGGTGCGACATAGCCATTTACAAGTTCAGAAAGTAATCGAGGCAATGGTAGCTCTCGAAATAACACATGGGGTAGCCAACAGAAAGGGGTAATCAGTGCAGCCATCATGGTCACTGATTCAAAGAAGGCTTCCCCCCAAACTTTTGACCTCTCTAAAGGGGTAACCGCTACAACAATAACACCCTAGGCTTGCAAGCAACAACCGTCGTACAATAGGGTACCTCCACCAGCCAACTTTGATCTGAATGATTATCTCTCCAGACCTAGGAATAAGGCTTATCCCTTCGAGAAGGAATGGGTCCCTACGTTGTTACAGTTATTATTGAAGCAGAATATGATTCAGCTTCTAGAAATCAAGTTCCCCTAGCAATCTGGCCTTGACAATCAGGCGAATTATTGTGTTTATCATCGAAGGATTAATCATCCTATGGATGACTGCTACATGCTGAAGGACATCATTGAGGCCCTGATCAGAAGGGTCAAATAAAGCTTGAAGACCTAAAGAAGGTCTTCGGGGCAGCTGGGGCCTCCCATGTCGTAACCATCCAAGTGGAGGATGAAGTGCCTAAACTTCTCTACACGTTATTCATTATAATGCTTCAGGAAGGCATAATCACACCGAAGCAGGCAAGGCAACCTGTAACAATCCTAAACTTTCAAAATATATATATATATATATATATATATATATATATATATATATATATATATATATATATATATATATAAATAATTCTTTATAGTGTGATGGTCCATATAAATATTATGGTCCTTAGAGACCATCACCACTTTTTTTAACTTTTTCTTTTCCTTTACCATGTCCTTTAATTGACGTGGTCCTTAAAGGTGTCACGTTGAATAGTATTGTCACACCTCATATATATGAGGTGGAGCTTAATAAGATAATATAATAACATGCCTTACGAATTTAAATAGGAGAGGTGAGGACTCCCACCCTCGAAAACTTTTGAGATCTTTCACTCTCTAATCGAAACTCAGTGAGCTCCTCTCTCAAGCCGAATTTTTATCGGAAGCTCCCTCTCAAATATTTTAGATAAGTGACTTCATTATCTTGAAAAATAATCCGTTCTTTCTAAAAATGAAATGAAATAATTACTTCTGCTTATTATCATGAATTTTAGGCGCGATAAATTTTATGCTCAAGCGACCTCATTATTTTGAAAAATAATATTTTTAATAAAATTGTGATATTTTATCTATGTTAGAAATTTTAAATGCTATAAATTCTTAGAAATAAATTTATATATTTTTCTTGTCTATTGTTAGATAATTTTAGATACTGTCAAATTATTAGAAATAAATGTGATATTTCTGCTTTTAGTAAAATTGTGAGATTTCTTTCTACTGTTTTTTAATATTTAGACATTGTAAATCTCATGTGCAAATGACTGCCTTATTATTTGAATACTGATATTTTTGCATTTGATTATAGCATTGTCTGTGAAATGTTTATTTGCAAATTGACATCCCATAAATTGTGATAATTCCGTATTCTTGAATTTCTATAAGAGTTTTTCTATACATATTAGATTGGAAATTATGCTAAAATGTCTTTACGAACTGCTACCTTTCTAAATTTGAGTCCAAAATATTTGACTGATTATTTTTGAAATGTTATTTAAAGTGACTATGATTAATGGTTTAAGTGAAATTCATATTAATAATTTCAGTGATATGTTGAGTACATGATATTGCTGCTTTCGAATGTTTAAAGAGATTTAGAAATACTTTAAGTATGCAAGTGGACTCATCCGGTTCGCCGGTGAGGTATAAGTGGACCTATCCGGTACACCGGTAGGGATTAAGTGGACTCATCCGGTACGCCGGTGAGGTATAAGTGGACCTGCAGGAATTAAGTGGACCTATCTAGGACGCTGATAGGGATTAAGTGGACCCATCAGAACGCTGATGGGGTATATAGGTGACCTACTTGGGACGCCAGTAGGGTATTTTGTGAAATCTTTTGAATTATGCACTGACGTTAAAATATTATATGCATTTCAATTATTCGAATTATACTTAATTATGCATTTTTTAAAGTAAAACTGTTGATGCATTTCTGTTAATAGATCTCCTTTTTGAAAATATTGATATCTTTCAACCATGATTATTTTTAGGATTATGATGATCACTTACTGGGTAGCCAAACTCATCAAATTAGGGTAAACATTTTGTTTCAGGATAACTGCGGTTTTATTTTGAGTGCTCGTCAGGATCAACTCTTGAAGATATTGTAGTTGTGCTTAAACTTTCTTTTGTTACTTTGTAAGAATTCGCCACTATAAATTTGCCCTATCAAGAGATGTATATATGTTTTGACTGTCACATCTCAGGAATATCAATATTGTAAATTCTTGGGGCGTGACACAACCCCTTCGCCTTCTTAAGGGGACTGAATATCGTTGGTGTTTATACCATCAGATAAGCAGTCATTACTTGTCAGAACGCACAGCTTTCCTTGACATATTCGCAAAGGAGATGCGAGAGTGTCAAGAATTTTACAACCTCCCCCTAAGAGATCCCCAAATCACTTCCTCATCAGGGCAAGAAGTTCTCACAAGGCAGGACCTTCCTGTCAATGACTCAGACTCTGCAAAACCCTCGAGTTCCCAGCCATGGATGATCGACAATGGCTGAAGCAGACTCAAGTCTTTGAGGAAAGAAGCAGTTCGCCAAGCCAGCGCTGATCATGAACCCAGTAAGACAAATCAAATACCACCTCAGAAAGCCATAAAAAGATAGGTACTAAGGGCTGCTCGTCATAGAAACAAGACCACTCAACCCACAGTCAAGTAGGAATTTCTTAGGCCCCTTCCTCCGTTGCCAACTTTGCTTAACTTCATCCATGGCACAACCCTTTTCCCTTCTTCATTCTGTCAAGAAGACGTCCCTGTGACATCTTCCACTCGACAAACGTCCGATGAGGGTGACGATGTTAAAAGCCCTCCCCAACGATCTGAGCAAGGGAAAGACCTAAAAGATCCCCTGCACCCATCCAATCCTGGTGATGACGTAAAAAGCTATCCAAATCGGTCTGATGAGGGGAACGATCTTAGAAGTCCCCCACTTTTTAACCCTTCTACACCTTCCTCTCCTACTTCTCATCCTCTTTCTCATGTGTCTTCTTTAGGTACGACCCTAATGTGCTCAGACTTCGAGGATCTGGATCGGGAATTCAAAGGAATCAATATAAGAAGGACGTAGTAGAAGTAATTGAGAAAGACCGTAGCACAGGCAGCAAGATTCTTAACAGTTGTTGATGCCCTGGCAGTTAAAGCCAAGGCAGAGCCACCTTCATCAAAGAAGCGCAAGGAAGTCAAAGTCAAAGAAACCCCAGTGGCCACCTGAGCCTGACTTTGAGCAGAGGTTGAGTGAGTCGAGAAGGCAAAGCTTATATTCTCAGGGAGCTTGCCACATGGTGCAAATCTCTTGAGCAATGCCCACCACGAGGCAGATAAACCTCAGATCAGGAAAGACGCTGCAGCCTCTACCACAGAAGTCCGGCACCTTGAACTTCCCCAGTCTGCCACTGCCCCTTAATCCAAAGACTAGTCTTCCATCCTACAGCTCCCTGAACTTCTTCCTAAGCTCAATACCTTAAACAATCGCCCTACCCCTCCAATTTCCTGGGACCCCTTTTATCCCATACACTCAGTCTCTCTTAGAACCTCACTTAGAACCTCAAACTTCCATCACTCAAATCAAACCCGTTGTACAATCAAGTCAGCAGCCAACCAAAATAAACCCTCTTTACCCAAACCTATTCCTCAACCCAATCTACCCATCAAATCCATGGGAGGACCAGAATCACAAGGCCTTGATCAAGAGAAGGTGAAATACGATGTGACAGGACATCTACGGAAGCTTCATGCCCTTCTAAATGTCTATGACACCCTCATGCTTTCAAAGGATTACCGGATGGCTTTGGTTCAAGCTCTCTCAGACCTAGAAGTGCACGAGATCGAAGTAGAACCTATCGAGGTAGACCCAGCAATTCTACAAGGATGTATGTCAATCACCTTTTTAGAAGACGATCTACAGCTAGGGGAAAAGTTTCATAATCGCCCTCTCTTTGTTGCTGGAAAATTACATGCATGCCCCATCAACTGAATCATCTTAGATGGAGGGTCGGCAGTCAATCGCATTCCAAGAAGTATCCTTACTAGATTAGGGTTGGGGTCCAAAGATCTTACCCCGATTCACATGACAGTTCAGGGGTTGAACCAATCAAGAGGGAAGCTAGCTGGCACGATACACCTTCATTTTAAGATCGGTGAGCTGAACGATTACGCCATGTTTCATGTAATCGACACCAATACTTCTTACAATATTCTCCTCGTTCGGTCATGGCTCCACGATCAGGGGGTGGTTACATCAACATTACACCAATGCTTCAAGTATAGCCGAAACGAGAGACAGCATACAGTCTATGCTGACAAAAGACCATTCCCTATGGCCAAAACTCACTATGCAGATGCAAAATATTACTTCACAGATCTTGCGTCACCTCAAAAGATGAGAGAAGAAGGTTACGAGTCTACAAGCAAGACATCCTTGTCTCATGAAGTTGTTGAGGATGTTGGGAGGATGTTGCTGAACATGTTCAAGGAAGAAGAAAGGAAGGGCAGAATTTTACCCCTAAATATTCTTCATTCCAACATCCCAACTATCATCCCTCAAGAAACTCCTTCTTTGATCGAAAAAGAGTCCTTACCCTCTGCCCCCGGTTCTGAGCCACCTTGGCCGAAAAATGAACCAAAAGTCATTCCTAAGATCGAGCAAGCCATGGGGGTAGAATTCTCGGCTCCAAGGGTCACCTATACGCCGGACCATCAGAATGTCCTGCATATCCCCATTGCACTCTTGAAAGCCGAAGCAGCGCGACAATCGCCACGAAAAGTCTTTCAAAATCCAGTTGCTATAGGTTTAGAGGATGTTCTTCAAACCGTTGTCTAGCCAAAAGTTTTACATTTCCCCGACCTCTCAAAAGAGAAGTTCAGAGAAGGGTAACTTCCTTCCCCTCAAGGGCAGGATCCTCTAGCAAACTTAAGAACCGAAGTCCGCAGCCTTCAGAGCCAATTGGAGGTCATGCGTATCGCTTCAAAGGATCTCAAAGTGTTCATGCTGAAGAATGAAAGTTATGCTGAGCTTGAAGTAAACGCGCCACCAATAGAGGTTGAAGCCCCTCCTAAATGGGCTATTTATAGCAACCAGGCTCACCAAATCATGACGAACGACCCCCTATTTCGAAGCTATCCAAGTTGCGACAGCCCACTATGAGGCTAAACAAGGCCTAGGGTATTAGTCTCTTGGGACAATGAAAGTGTCGAGAGGCATTCAAAAGAATCACATGAAGTGCAGCAAAAGTAAAGAGAGAATGAAATCATGCAGTAAAGTCAATAAAAAAGAGAGAAGCGCTTTATTCATCAGTCAAAACTTTTACAAGCACTGGAAAAAGGGGGAATGACATGCTCAGAAACGATCAATCATCTTATTGATCTCTGTGCTACGTGCTTCAAGAGATGTCTCAGTACCTTGAACCCGTGCCTTCAGCTCCACCACTGTTTGAGTCACCTCTGTCATCACGACAGTTTCCGACTCAATTGTGCCATCTAGTTCAAACAAATCTGCAGACAAAGATATCTCCATGGCCTTCCTTTGAGCCATCTCATTCTCGAGGTCCATGAATTCTTCTTTCAACATTCGC
This sequence comes from Amborella trichopoda, assembly GCF_054954075.1. Taxonomy (NCBI): domain Eukaryota; kingdom Viridiplantae; phylum Streptophyta; class Magnoliopsida; order Amborellales; family Amborellaceae; genus Amborella; species Amborella trichopoda. The sequence continues at coordinate 20,076,035 of NC_142347.1, read as the reverse complement.
AACACCTCTCTGACTTCGATCATTCTCTTGAAGCTCCCTTGTGCCTCTTTTTTGAGATCCTGCTGATGGCCAGCTATCGAGGCTTTCTTCTCAATACAAGCATCTATCTTCTCACGACTGTGTAAGATGAGCTCTTTCAAGGATTCTACCCTTGTGGCTTCTTCCTTATGATGAAGCGCTCCCAACCGCTAGTTCTCCAACTCGTTGATAGTGGCATCAAAATGAGAAAGCACCTCTGGTGTCGTCCCGATCATAGTAGTCCCAGCAAAGTCCCTCAGCCTGGCCAAACCTTCTCCCAGCTCATTGAAGGTTGCCCCCTCAAGCCCCATAGGCCTACTCTAAGCATGCCTTCAATCATGCTAGAAAAACCACAAAAAACAGGCATGGACATTGCTCCTGAAACCACCACTGTGGAACACACCTCGACCTCAAGGACCGGGCTTGTTGAAGTGATAGCCATCTGAGCCACTGGTTCCTCTGAAATGAGGGCAAAGCCAAGAACTTCTTGTCAGTCAAGCTCATAAGCAGCCTCGGTCTCCATATGCACAGGCTCTCCAAGGCCAGCCTCGTTGTCTTGACCCTCTCTTACGGGGACCTCCACCTCTGTCTCAACAGGCTGGAGAGGAACTTGTTCCCTTTCTCTTCACTCTCCTAAACTGTCACCTCAGCATCACCAAGTTTAGGAATTGCCTCTTCTCTTTGGCTTTCGCCAACGGACTCACCTCTGGCAATGGCTTCCTCCACTTGGCCCTTGCCTTCAACAGCCAGAACTTCGGCCACAAAGAGCTCGGCCCCCTCATCTTCATGACTTGGGACCATAGGAACAACAACCTCTTGGTGCTCGAGCACGTCATCAACTCCAGGCTCTTCTTCTTAGGCCGCAGCCCCTGCCTCGGTCGGGGCACTTAACTCCTCATGCATGGAGGCCACATCGACATCATAGCCCCTCTCTAGAGCAGCTACTTCAGGGCTTTCATCCTCCTCAATCTCCATCCTAGCCGCCTCTGACTCCGGAGCTGCCCCTGGACTGGAGGGCTCCTCCCTAAGATTCGGAGTCCCCTCCCAATCAGAAGCAATGTCAATAGGCTCAGGGCTCTCGAAGTCGTCAGCCTCAGTTTCTGAAAAAAAAGAAAACATTTTAGTAGAAGCAGAAGATGGTTCAGAAAGCACAAAGGGGGATGCTACAAGAATTATTAAAAGATCAGAAGAGGAAGGGCTACCTCCTGATTCTGACACCACAGGGAGCTTGTCGCTCTTCCGCCTCCGAGTACGCCCACTACCTGAAGGCACTACACAGGTGTCCGTAGCAGTCGAGCTCTTTCTTTTCTTTTCCCCTGCTGGAGTAGGAGATCTTGCCTCAGACCCACCCCCTTGAAGAGGCCCTCCAGCCAATTTGCTATGGGGACCGCTCTCGATTAGGGCATTCAGGTCCTGTGGTGGGCACTTCTCATAACCAGGGACCTGTCGCCCCTCATCTCATTCTAAGATCGAGCTAAGATTGTTGAAGACACTCCTAGTCATCATCTTCATTGCAAGGAAATCTGGTGAGGCCTCATCAACTGCTATCTCGCGTGGAAGCCCTAAACCCCACCAGTTGGAGGGATAGTCTAAGACGAATACCTCACCAGGAGCAGGAGCATCCGCCAGCCTCCTTTGTCAGGCGTCTTAGTGCCAATTTCCATTCACTCCTTTCCAAGGGTGATCCTTCTCCCAATAGCACTTACTAGTGATTCTCCACCAGTTCGCATATTCCTTGGTTGTTCGGACACTCCTACCGAAGTGAGGTAGCACGCATTTACTAGTCTCTGTCATTTCAAGACACATGGACCAAGCAATTTGTGTATGTTCCGGCAGCCAACACTCTAGAAAAGTTTCAAGCTCCTCCGCCCTCCCCTTAAACACCTTACTCTGACGCTTCTCAAAGAATACCGAGAAGGGGCAGCTTTGGTCAAGCTCGTTATGACGGGCGAAGCGGTGGGGGAAATATCCCTCTAGCCAGGCACTGTGTGGAGTCCGACAAGGTAAGACTCCCCCTCTGATGCTCAGCATGGACATGAGTTCCTTAATCGTTGTTGGGGCACTGTCTAGCTCCTTCCCCAATTCATCGACGAAAGCACGATCAGTGAAGCTCCCGACCGAAAAGGGACTCTCCTCATGTTCAAATAATCATTCCGAATAAACCACGAGCTTTCCCTGGGGTATGGAAGATGGCACTCTAGTATGCTATCTCCATCAAGATGGGCCACAACTTATTTCTTGAGCACTGATGCTTGACTTGGGTGTCAGGGAAATAAGCCCATAGTCACCCGTACACGTAATGCACAGGGAATAGGGTTTTAAAGTCCTCAAGGAAAGCTTCTCCTCCTATGATGTCGTTCCCTCCCTCCTTGCCCTTATAGGCCTTTCCACGGGAGATGGCTCCCAAACCATGGTATATGTTGCACAGGACTGACTGAGCAAGCGCATACTCGTGCCCTCTGGCCATGTCGCATGCCACATATAGTACCGTTGGGCAAATGTCATCCCCCCAGCCAAGAAGCACGAATTTGCATAAGAATAAGGCCAGGTAGGCGGCCAAAAAGACACCGTCATAATCAGCCTCGAGCAGATATTTAGGAGGCGTCTCCTTTGCAACTGCCTTCCCTCTCCCCTATGGAGTACCCTGACCGCCCTCAGGATAATCCTCGCAAAAGAATTTCACCCAGTCTGTAAAGGTGACCCTACCATTGCTAGATCGGCCAACAATTGATTGGTAGGCCTCAAAGATCTTAGGAAGACTGACCGGCGGCTCTTCACCCCCCAAGTGAAAACCACCAAAGATGATTGAGTTAGAGGGCACAAACTCATCATACATAGACCTTCAATAAAGTGAACATCCAGTAAAGAGATTCTCGCTTCACCATGACCAAGAAGTTAAGTATTGCTCACATGGTTCCACATCTCCAGCATTACCTTTACTGTATAATAGCAACGATCGTAGTAGCTGCCCGAACACTGAACCGCCGCTAATAGTGAAGCATGCTCAACAACGCTTCTTTACGAAGCCAATACCTTGACAGTATAGGAAGTGTATCCCTTCAGGTATTGGTGCTCTCCTTGAATCCAGAGGCCTTTTGCCGACCACCATAATAATCCCTTCACTTGTACCATTTACTTCCCCAAGGTAGGCAAGTTCTCCCCTGAAGCTATGTTCCGATGCATACAGTGAAGAACTTTCGTCCCTTCTTCAATACAGACGTTGCCACCATTTCCCTCCTGCACTTTAAAGCATACGGGGTCAGTAATGAAAGTGATGCTAAGGGGCCACTCTGGTTCACACACGGGTTGGGTCAGCCAAATGGGTTCACCTCTTGATAAAACTTCACCCGTAGAGTCATGGGTGCTGATTTCCCCTTCCCTGGGGAGCCTCTTCATATCGCGGATTTGGTAAGAGGAACCATCCATTACAAAGGGCTGAGTGGTTCACTTCCAAAAGTTTCCATGGCACTGAAACAACACCTGTTGAGTCTATCCAAACACTTAGTGCTGGGTGAAGTTCTCAATGCTCAACGCCGGTTGCGTATTAACGATTAGCGTCAGGTGAGCTTGTCAAACACTTAGCGTCAGTCGAGCTTATCAATTGCCAGCTCCGGTTGAATACCAACAACTAGCACCGGTTGAGTTTTTCAGCACTCAACGTCGGTTGAATGCCAACAACTAGCGTCGGTTGAGACTTTCAGCACTTAGCGTCGGTTGAATGCCAACATCCCAGCATCGATTAAGCTTGTCTAAGGTCAGCACCGGCTGAAAGTGAATCTCTCACACGCGCCACGATCCGAGACATGACACCTCAAAATCAGTCGTGCCGACTGACAGCCGTCGCCACATCCTTCAACGCCTCCTCACACACACGTGACTGATAACCATACAATTTCCAAGGACAATAGTTCACGTCCAGCAACCGTATGCAGTTGCCATGATGGTTCACCTCCTGTAGCCATACGGCCCAACTCCTGTAGTCGTTCGCCTTCCGTCAAAATTGCCCCTACACAGTTGAAAACTCATTGGAAAACCTTCCCACCTATCTTTTTAGCCTAGACTTCACCTGAATCACACCAGAACGCTTTTGGAGATTTCCCCTTAGTCCCCAAAAATCTCTGTGACACCACAAAAGTGCCAAAAATTTTCCATAACTGCCAAGAAATCCCTTAAAAAACCCCCAAAAAGCCCTTAAGACATGCAGAAATACTCACTAATGTGTTTCCCGCCTCTTCTCGATAGAAAAACGATAGTCGGAGCCTCGTCTGCTTCTCAGAAAGATTCTTAAAAACCTCTCATTTCTCTGCTACTTTCTCTATCGACTCACCGAAATCTTGGCGAAGTTTGTTCAACGAAGGTCTTCTCTGCAGGACCGTTGACTGGAAGCCTGCTGCCTGCTGAAGAACTTTCCTTGCAGAGACTGTTGCTGAAGTCCCACTGCTCACCAAAAACTACAAATGAGCGCTCTCTCCTCATGGTTAAAGAAAACTTACGCTTAAGTTTTTTTACCTTTGGTGAAAATAAGGGAAAACGGGATTTTACCCCCTTCTATAGACTACACTACCCGTGAATGCCCCTCACAAATTGGGAAGTCCAATTGCATCCAAGGAAAGCCAAGCGACAACAAGCCGGGTCGGGCTTTACACGAGGCCCAAGGTAACTCTCATCAATCCATTCCCAACATCGGTTGATGCAACACCGGGTGAATTTCCAAAACAACCCTAGCGAAAGTTGACTTAGCACCGGGCGTGTTTTCAAATCCATCCCTAGCTCTAGTTGACTTAGCACCAAGTGTGTTTCCAAATACAACCTTAGCGCTGGTTGACTTAGCATCGGGTGTGTCTCCAAAACGACCTAGGTCTAGTTAACTCAACGCCAGTTGACTTAAGATAATATCACGGGTCATTCACAACGCCAGCTGAACAGCGCTGGTCGTGTTAGAACTCAGCGCCGGTTGTATTGTGAGAGCTCAGTGCCGATTGAAAATTCGTAACAAACCATCAGTGCTACACATGGCGTCAGCCGTATTTCAAGCAATGTATGCCCTATCACTATCCCTAGTGAACTTGCACCCAGGCTGTTGCACTTGAACTGTGACCTCCCCAATGGGGTCTTTAGTTGTCCCTCATCCCCCACTAGGAGTCACACTCGTACTGTGGCCCATCATCCTCAATAAAGTTAAGGTCATTCTTCCCTCCCCAATACCTAGTGGGTCAGCTTTACACTAAGCTACCTTATCCCCAAGGAGTCGGGTTACTGGTCATAAAGCCTCATTATTCACCTCAAAGAGTACCTCACCCCCTTACAAACCACAGCAAGGTCCACTTCTGTTAGTCATCCTACATCAGGTCACCATTTCCACCTGAGCCCTCAGTTTGTGAATGGTCTTAGCCATGTTATCCCCAAGGAGTCAGATTACCGTCCACAAGCCTATTCCCATGGAGCTCCACCTACATGACGATCCACACAATGGTCTGTGCTGCATGACCCTAAATTGTACAGCCCTAGTCTATATGCACGACCCTAAACTCTGCGATCCAAAATATACGACTTTAAACTATAGGGGAGTTCTAGTTGCATGGCCTAAACTGCAGGGTCCTAAGTTGTATGACTTTAAAACTGCATAACCATGGTCCAATTTTTATGACCGTAAACTGTAGCGGAGGTCTATTTGCATGACCCTAAACTGCATGGTCCAAACTATATGACCTTAAACCATAGTCTACATCCTGGTCGCACGACGTTAAACTACACAACACCACAGTCTGAACTATATGACCTTAAACTGTAGCGGAGGTCTAGTTGCACGACTAAAACTGCATGGTCCAAACTATATGACCTTAAACCATAGTCTACGTCTCGATCGGACGACGTTAAACTGCAAAACACCATGGTCCGAACTATATGACTTTAAACTGTAGCGGAGATCAAGTTGCATGAACTTAAACTGCATGGTCCAAACTATATGACCTTAAACCATAGTCTACGTCTCGATCGGACGACGTTAAACTGCAAAACACCATGGTCCGAACTACATGACTTTAAACTGTAGCGGAGATCAAGTTGCATGAACTTAAACTGCATGGTCCTAGTTGTATGACTTTAAAACTGCATAACCATGGTCCAACTATATGACCTTAAATCATAGTGCACGTCCTGGCCGCATGACGATAAACTACTTTGCCCAGGTCTAGGAGGAATGACCATAAACTTGCTCCCACATATGTGCATACGCCTTTACGTTCACTTTCAAGCATGCCTTTCCTAACTTACCTGTTAGTGTGCTCGCATCACCTTCATTACCTCCCCATGAATTCATCACCCTACATCATCCCCCAGTGAGTCTCACCCATGCTCACAAATCGATGAACCATCTCGTCACCCATACTTGTTGTAAGTTAGTGGGTCACCATCATCCACTCACCTTTCATACATCACCCATCTCTCATGGGCAGCCTCGAGTCATCTCCCCAAGTGAGCCAAACCCATCCATCACCATTACGGTCCAGTTGTATGACCTTAAACCATATCACACGTCCAGGCTGCATGACGTTAAACTGTTTCGCACCGGTCTCAAAGGCATGACCTTAACACGCCCTCACAAAAAACAAAAAAAAAAAATAGAAAAGAAATAATGGGCATGGTGTATACCTGAACAAGGGAACGCCATGAGTAAAAATAACGGACGGGCATGGTCACGTAACCATGAGTAAAAGAGTTTCGTGAATAAAAATCGCGCACGGTGAAAACCCAAAAGGGCATCGTGAGTAAAAATGGACAAAAAGTGTGGACATGGCCGAAAGGTCATGGGTAAAAGAGCCCCAAAATAAAATAAAAAGAGTTGGTGAAAATCGTCTCTACGGCGTCGCTTCCCAAGTTCAAGCAAAAACCCGTAAAGGATGCTTGGACCAATAAACAGGTTGACACAACATTTGCTTCCATAGATGACTTCAGCCAGCACTCCCTTCATCGTCAAAACGTCCAACAGGGTGTAGATGTTAAAATCATCCTTGGACAGTCCTTCTTTAGTCCTGGGTGAATAGATAGCTCAGTCAATGTCCCTCTTCAATCCTGGGTGAACAAGTAACCCACTCGATATCCTTCTTCAGTTTTGGGTGAGCTGGTAACCCAGTCGACATCCTTCTTCAAGGCTACGTGACAACGTAGCCCAGTTATTATCCTTCTTAAAGGACTTTCTCCCCATGCATGGAGTATGCATGCCTTCTTCTTCTCTTATGGACCTCCTCCCCAGGTATGGAGTATGCATACCTTCTCCTTCTCTTATAGACCTCCTCACCCATGCATGGACTATGCATGCCTTCTTCTTCGCTTATAGACCTTCTCCCCATGCATGGACTATGCATGCCTTCTTCTCCTCTTATGAACCTCCTCCCCATGCAAGGAGTATGCATGTCTTCTCCTTCTCTTATGGACCTCCTCCTCATTCATGGAGTATGCATGCCTTCTCCTTTTCTTATGGACCACCTCCCCATGCATGGACTATGCATGCCTTCTGCTTCTCTTATGGACCTTCTCCCCATGCATGGAGTATGCATGCCTTCTCCTTCTCTTATAGACCTCCTCCCTATGCATGGAGTATGCATGCCTTCTCCTTCTCTTATAGATCTCCTCCCCATGCATGGAATATGCATCCTTCTCCTTCTCTTATAGACCTCCTCCCCATGCATGGAGTATGCATGCCTTCTCCTTCTCTTATAGACCCCCTCCCCATGCATGGAGTATGCATGCCTTCTTCTTCTCTTATAGACCTTCTCCCCATGCATGGAGTAGGCATGCCTTCTTATTCTCTTTTGGACCTTCTCCTCATGCATGCAGTATGCATGCCTTCTTCTTCTCTTATGGACCTTCTCCCCATGTATGAAATGTGCATACCCTCCCCTTCTTCTATAGACCCTTCTCTCCATGAGGCTAGGTGATAAAGCAGCCCAGTCATCATCCTTCCAAGGAAGAAACTGACAAATCCAGGGCGGAACCTGCTAGAGACTTCAGCTCACCTAGCCAGCATGACCAGACATTCAGGATCGGTTAATAGAACCTGCCCCCGACTAGACTCAGTAGATGAGACCAATAGTGGTACTTTGATCATCAAAAGCAAATCTGGTGTAGCAGTAAACAAACACTACTACAACAAGTCTCTTATCCCCCTAAAGTCTCCATGGACGGACCCGCAAAAAATGCATCCCTACGTCTGAGCAGCCTAGTTACACCATTACATGAATCTCCTCGGCATCACGTGGGCCTGTAGCTAGGAAGGATAAAAGTAAAAGTCGAAGGAAAATTTCTAAATGATTGTGCTTTGCACTTCTCTTGAAGCACAACATTCGGTGGGGCAAGTTGTTTTAATATATTTTTCATCACCTTAGTCCATGGTAGGAAGCAGGTCAATAAAGCCTACAACACAGTGGAAATTTTCAATAGTCTTATAATGGCCCCATAATTTCTCATGATCATCATCAGCACTTCAAAAGACCACCTGCCAAGTTTTATCATGATCAGACATGTCTAAGGCAGTGAACACAAAGAAATAATTTTCAGAAAATTGACCTCTTGCCCCATGAAATGGACCCTACAACTGGAGCTACATTTTTGGTGTCTCAAATCACAATGGGACCACTGTCATTGGATTTTTCACGGTTTAAAACTCCTATGGACCAATTTTTGGCTTGATCAGACACTTCAAAATAAAGATACGAGTAAAACATTGAAATAGGAGAGGCTGCAAACTATTCCTTTACAGCCTCAATGCACCAAAACACCATTAAAGGTGGCTGTTTTTACAGTTATAGGCAGTCAATTTTGGGGCCCGTAACTCACTCGTTCTAAGTCAGATTGCTCCCAAATTTGGTGAGCATATTTGTCTCATCAAGACAAACAATTCGATATGTGGCACGCCCCGAGACGATATCCGAGCAGGGAGAAAAGTTAGAGAGAAGTTGTTGATTCGTAAAGAAGTTGCAAAAAATTTAGCAGTGACACTCCTCGCTTGCTAAACTAAATCACGACGCTCGTATAATGGATCAACGTAAAACCAATTCCATTCTGTGCATAACGTTCAGGGCTATCATTTGACCAAACTACGTACATGATGCATGGTTAGATTTCATGCACGAAGCAGATGAAGTTACTAAAATTTTGGCCGTCGGATTCCAAATTTCAGCCAAACTCAAAAATTGTGAAATCTTCGTTTGGGCTCCAAATCACGTTCTGATTGTTGCCATGCGATCGTGATGACATACTTAGTACACTACAATGAAGAAATCATAAAAAAACATTAAAGAAAGACCACACTATCGATTCAAAGTTTCCAAAATTCAAACAAATTTCAAGTCTCATGATCATGACTAAAAAACGTGATTCATGGCTCGAAGTTGGCATCAAAACAATCGTCATGTCTTGCCCTATAAGAAAATAATAATCTTTTGATTAAACGGGCATCAGAACACCCCGAGTCAACCACAGAAGATCACACATGTTCTTAAGCAGCCAAAGGGAATGTTCTGGAATTTCACACATTGTTAAGCTGGGGCAATACAGTCCTTTTGCACCCTTGTTTAGATTTCTTTTAATTCAATTAAATCTTAATTTTCAGCAATTAGCTCTAATTTTGATCAATCAACCATGTTTGGCATCACTCTATATAAACAGGCACTGCCTCATTGTAAACAAACGCGTCCCACCCCCACAAAGAACCTCGGTCGTCAGTTGATTTTGGAGAAGATTGAATAGAAATTTTGATTTATTGTTTGAGCCTAAAAGTAGAAAATAATTAGAATAAAAGCCAAGGGAGGAGATTCTGAACCAGTTTTACTACTGGGGCGCTTTCTTTGTGATCTACGAGGGCGCCCAAGTGAGTCAGCCCAAGTAAGTCCCGAACCCACCTTTTAAATTCCTGTCTCATCGGTTGGTAATACCTCCTCCCATTTTTGAATGAGATTCATGAGAGATCAATCTCACACACGTCTTGAGTCTTCCCCGAAACCCGAGACAAGTGCCACCTGATCCCCCAGGGATCGGAGGGCGAGATCGAGGCACCAAATCAACGACCTCTGATTCTTCTTCTTGCAAAGGTGGCTCTAGACTGGAAACAGAAGGGGAAGCTTCATCTTCAAGCGGAGATGGTGCTTCTTCAAGGATAGTGAATAGCATGCTAGGATGAAGGGGAGTTAGAGGGAGAATTTTGCCTTGTCTTTCCTCTCCTTTGAACATGTTTATCAGTGTTTGCCTGATGTCCTCAACATCTACATGGGACGAAGGTTCTGTCTTTCTTACAAACCTATAGTCACGATCATTTAGCTTTTGGGATGACAGCGAATTTGTGAAGTAATACTTAGCATCAGAATAGTGAGCTTCGGCTATAGGAAACGGTCTTTTAACGGCATAGACCGTATGCTGTCTCCCATCCCGATTATACTTGAAGCACTGGTGTAACGTGGTTGGAACCACCCCTTAGTCATGGAGCCACGAGCAGCCGAGAAAGATGTTGTAGGAGGTGTCAATGTCGATTACATGAAATTAAGCGTAGTCGTTTAATTCACCAATCTTGAGACGAAGGCAGACAGTGCCAGCCTGCTTCTCTCCTGACTGGTTGAATCCCTGGACTGTGATATGTGTTGGAGTGAGATCTTCAGAACCTAATCCCAACTGAGTGAGGATTCTCCTTGGGATAAGATTGAATGTTGACCCTCCATTCAACATGATTCGGTTGATGGGGCATGCATGTAATTCACCCATCACAAAGAGAGGGCGATTGTGAAATTTTTCTCCCAATTGTAGATCATCCTCTGAGAAGGTGATCATCATACATCCACGCAAGATCGATGGGTCCACCTCAATGGGTTCCACTTCAGCTTCATACACCTCGAGATCGAAAAGAGCCTGGAGCAGAGCCATACGATAGTCCCTTGAGATCATGAGAGCATCATAGATGCTGAGAAGGGTCGGTAGCTTCCTTAAGTGCCCCATCACATGATATTTCACCTTTTCCTCGTCAGCCTTTTGTGTCCTTGGCCATGTCACTGGTTTGGGTGTTATAGTAGGTTAGGGAGCATGTTTAGGTAGAGGAGGTTTACTTTGGCCTGCTTCCTGACTTGATTACATAGTGGGCTTGGTTTGGGTGATGGAGGTTTGTGGTTGAGGCTTAGGAGGTGGCTGGGTATATGGGACCAACAGCGTCACAAGGAATTGGAGAATGGGTGGATTGTCCAAGGTACTTGGGCGATGAAGAACCCAAGGAGCCGGAGGATGGGTGGATTGCTTAAAGTATTCGGGCAAGGGAGAAGTGACAGACCAGGAAACTTCAAGATGCCTGACTTCTGGGGTGGAGGTTGCAGCATTTTTCCCGATCTCAGGCTTATTTTCCCCATGCTGAGTGATGGTTCTGAGATTTACACCATGTTGCAAGCCTCCTGAGAATAGAAGCTCTGCCCCCTTGATTCTCTCAATCTCTGCTCAAAGTCAGGCTCAGGAGGCCAATGGGGTTTCTTTGATTTTGACTTCTTTTGCTTCTTTGAAGAAGATGGCTCCGCTTTTACTCGAGCTGCCAGGGCGTCAACAACTGTTAAGAATCTAGCTGCCTGAGCTAACATCTTCTTCAACTGCCTCTTCTGCGTCCTACTTATATTGGTTCCTTCAAGTTCTCTAGCAAGAGCCTCGAAGTCTGGACATTTCAAGGTTATACCTCCAGAATACATAAAGAGGAAGGACGAGAAGAAGAAGAAAGAGAAGGGTCAGTAGGTGAGGGACTTTTAAGATCATTCCCCTCATCAGACCGATCTGGGTAGCTTTTTAGGTCATCACCAGATTTGGATGTGTGCAGGGTATCTTTTAGGTCTTTCCCCTTCTTAAACCATTGGGGAGTGTTTCTAACATCGTCATCCTCATTTGACGTACTCCGAGTAGAAGATGGTTCAGGGACATCCTCTTGACGAGGTGAGGTAGGAAGGATGATCGCGCCAGGGATAAAGTTTTGTAAAGTTTGCAATGGGGGAAGAGGCCTAAGAAATTCCTGCTCAACTGGCAGTTGAGCCATATTGTTTCTCCGACGAGCAGCCCTTGGTGCCCAATGCTTTCTAGTTTTCATTGGTAGAGGTTGATCCGTGTAGCTAGGTTTATGGACAACCCTAGCTTGACAAACTACGTCTCGCCTTAAGGACTTGAGTCTGTGCCACCCATGATGGACTATCTATGCTTGGGAAGTCGAGGGTTTAACAGGATCTGAGTTATCGTTACTTAGGACTTGTTGTTGGTTGCCCCAGGTATTGGTCTGAAAGCTACCATTGCCTCGATTGTTTCCTGAGCTTGGAGACTGTTATCGTGACCCGCCGTGGTGGCATGATAGGATTTCTATGTAGGCTGACTTGGAGATCAGCTTTAACATGGAGGTCGGATTGGAGGCGTCAACATGTAGTGCAATTTCAGGTCACATGTTTCGCACATGGGTTTGAACTGCTTCCTTCTCAGGCATGGGATTGGCGAGCGGTCAAATCGCTTCACCTTGATATGAATTGGTCCACAAGCTCATCGGGATCTTGAGTCAAGGTGAGAAGCTCGAGGGTTTGGACCTCTCTCTCGCTCGTAGAAGCGCTGGTGGAACAGTTTTTCCATTTCCTCCCAAGTATGAACTGGGTTTGGAGGAAGCCGAGCATATCATTGAAAAGCAGAGCCATCAAGGGTTTCAACAAACTGACGGAGAAGGAGTCTCCTGTCAGCTGCTGTCTCTCGACATGTTGCTTGGAAGTGGGCAATATGCTGATGCGAGGATGTGCTTCCATTGAATAGGGGAAACTTCCCTTTCTTATAGTTTGAGGTACATGGCACCTAATCAATGTAAGAGGGATAAGGCTTTTGGTAAAGCATTGCTTCCTGTATACCCGGGATCTGACGGTTCTTTAAGCTATGGGTTATCATAGCATCAAGTCTGCCTGTGAGACAGGGTGAGGGACAGAACTATCCTATGAGGCAGGACGTGGAGGCTGCCTTAGACATCATCTGAATGATGGGAGTTGACGTCATGGTTTTTTCCGACTGTCGTGCGGCATCTCTATGATCATTCTTCTTCATCATTGTGAGTACCATGTCTTTCAACCGATTCATATGTTCTTCTTGAGAGTCACCAGGTTCATTTACAACCATTACGCTAACCATATCTCCAGGGAGGTCAGCCCTAGTTGCAGTTGAGGGCTTCTGGGCTTGAGGGTCGCACGTGGCAGATTGGTCAGCAAGGGGTCAACATGCCCCGACTGGACTTGAGTCTTGTATGCCAATCGCGTGAGGACCAGTTCTCGACGGTCTTGGGACCGTGGCTTCTGAGTGGCTGGGTCATCTTATACGACACTGACCACAGTGCAAGGTTCATGGACTTCTTCTTTAGGATTTGTCATCTCAAGAGGGCAGAAGGGGTTCAGACGAAGAGGATCGTCAGAGCTGGTTGCCCCGACCATCTTAGTTGCTTCCTGAAATAAAACTTTGCAAACCCCTATTGCGTTTAGCTTTGAGGTTTTGATGGACCTCCTACTAGAACTGCGATCGGGATTGCGGTTGATCGGCTGTTCTTACGCAAGAAAGAGTTGTTTCCATTAGGTGAAGCAATGGGTGTGGGCCAGGACTGGAGTCATCCTGGACCGGGGATGACGAAGGACTTAATCTCTCATCAAGTCTTTGCCCTAAGCCTTCTTATGAGCTCCAGAGACATGATCGAAATGACAGGGTTGGTTCAAGACGGTACTCTTGGGGAAGATCTTCGAGTACCAAGGATGGAGGTGCTTGCCCGATAGAGGAGGAGCAGGCAGGAGAAGGGTTGACTCATGTCGGCAACTGAGTCGGGAGCGAGGGGCTATCTGTGACGGTGATGCATGTACGCCCCTTGAAGAAGGATCATGGGTGACCTTGGGGTCAACCTGGGATTGAGCAAGTAGTCTGGACTTAGGAGACTGAGAACTATGAGCAAGTGTTTTTAAGAGAACGGGTGGAAACCTGCCCCTTACAGAGTGCGCTGGTGTGTACTGAGTAGGAGGACGAGGGGGTTGTGTCCCGTGTACTCGAGTTGATGCAGCGACATTGTTGCCCCGAGTGGTGGGATGCACATGCACAATGTGTGCAAGACCTGACCTTAAGAGGCCTGATCCTGGACGTTGACTCGAGGTAACATAAGGGTTGCCTCGAGGTGTGGCTGTAGTGGATGACCCACGAGGCTTATGGTGTGTGCGAGAGGTAGAGGCCCCAAGGTCTCTGCCTCGATGGGCCGAGCCTCTAAGGGTAGAGACTCATGGTCGTGCAGGAATGTGGGGGGTAGACTTGCGACGACCCACAGAAGCAATGACAACTTCTTTTCCTTTTTCAGAAAGGGACTGGACGGCCTTCCGGTATACGTCGACGATGTGATCGACAAGTGACTTACTGGTGACAGGGTGCATGCTGTGAGTGGCAGCAGGTATGCTACCGATGCAGAGTTCCTTGGCGGAAGTTCCACAGGAGCTAGGAGATGGGGAATTAGGGACTTTTATGTCCCTCCTCACGTCTATCTAGGTTAAGACCTGAGAGCTAGACACTGGGTCTTCGCTTAGAAGTAAAGTTGGGAATGAAGTTCAAGGAAGTTGTTCCTTGGGGACACTCGCAAATGCAGGGATGAGAAAATCATCGATCTGGATAAAGGGGTTAAGAAACCCAATAGCCATGTGGTATGTGAAAATAGAAAAACAAAAGAAAAACTAGCCAAACAAGAATGATCTAACGAAGGGGTAGTAAGTCCCCAGTGGAGTCGACAAGCTGGTTAGGTGTCTCGATCTCATGCTCTTGATTCGGATGATCTGGTTGCACACATCTCGGGTTTCAGGGGAACTCAAGACTTTGAGATCGCTCTCTCGAGAACCTCGCTCAGGAGCAATGGCAGGTATACCAACCGATGAGAGAGGAATTTAAGGTAGGTTTGGGACTTACTTGGGCTGGCTAGCTTGGGCGCCCTCTTAGATCACCAAGAAAGCCACCCAATCATAGAACTGGTTCGAAATCGCCTCCCTTGGTCTGTACTCTCCTGTTTCTGCAATCACACACACATAGTTAAGTTACAAGACAAGTGAGTCAAGTGACCCCTGCTTGTCTTTGGGCGAATGCACATAGGCATGCACACTTAAAAGAAGAAAAAGGGTAAGAGAATAGATGAAAGAAGAAGAAAGAGACATAATAGAGGAATAGGGAAGATAGGAATTTGACTAGGTGGCTAGACTAATATAATAGCTAGACCAGCAAGTGATTGACCTGACGTGATAGCAAGACGGGCACGGTAACTAGACCGGCACAACGGCAACACTGTTAGACGACAAAATGATCATCGACTGACCTAGCACAATGGCTAGCCTATTGTGGCAGTAAGGTGGCATAGTGACTAAAACGGGCACAGCGACAATATTAATAGACGATGAGACTACCATAGCAGTGCTTGACTTAACCTTCCTTGATCAAACGAGAGGGAAGGAAGAGAAGCGAGAAAAGAAAGAGAGACAAGCATGCACAGTACTACCAATGTCATGCATGTGAGAAAAAGAAAGGAAAGAGAGAAGAGAAGAAAGGAGCAGTAAGAAAGAAGAGGAAGGGAGAGGAAGAAAGAAAGAAGGGAAAAGAAGGGAGAAAAGGAAGAGGGAAGAAGTTAGAGAAAAGAGAGATAGAGAACATGAAGGATGATGAACTTCCACCACCCATGATAGAGGATTGAAGATAGAGAGGACATGGACAACGATAAGCATCCGCCGTCCATGACACAGGATAGAAGAGAAAGAAAACATGGACGACGATGAGCATTCGTCGTCCATGGCAGAGGAATCATAAAAGTGAGAAGACATGGATGGCAATGAGCTTCTGCCGTCCATGACAGATAAGTTAGAAGAAAGAAAAGACATGAACAGCGATAAGCTTACGCCGTCCATGACAGAGAAGTTAGAAGAGAGAAAAGACATGGACGGCGATGAGCTTCAACCGTCCATGACAGAGAAGAGAAGATAGAGAAAACATGGACAGCGATGAGCTTCCACTGTCCATGATGGAGAAGAGAAGAATAAAGAGAAGACATGGATGGCGATGAGCTTCTGCCATCCATGACACAGGGGAATAAGAGAGAAAAAGCATGGATGGCGATGAGCTTCCGTCGTCCATGACACAAGAATTTAGAAGAGAGAATAGACATGGACAGCGATGAGCTTCCACCACCCATGACACAAGAATTTAGAAGAGAGAAAACCTGGACAGCTATGAGCTTCCACTGTCCATGGCACAGGGGAATAAGAGAGAGAAAACATGGATGGCGATGAGCTTCCACCATCCTTGACACAAAAATTAGAAGAGAGAGAAGACATGGACGGTGATGAGCTTCCATCGTCCATGATATAGGGGAATAAGATGAACTTTGACAGAGGCCTGGCCAGCCACTCGGGTTAAGGCCTAGCCCAATATCTATGCCCCAGAAGTAGGAGGACATCATACCCAGCGATAGGCTCCGCGATGCCTGATCAGAGAAGAAACAGAGAGAAACAGAGAGAAAAAGAAAGAGAGAAAAGAAATGAAGGATAAAGAGAGAGACGGAAAGTGGATAAAGAAGATTAGAGAAGAAAAAGGAAAGAGAATATAGACAAGAGGAGAGAGAAAGAGAGAGATAGAGAGGAAGAGAGAAAGAGATAGATGAGAAGAGAGAGATGAGAGGAGAGAGAGAGAGAGAAAGAGAGATATGAGACGAGGAGAGAGAAAATTTCAATCACCAAATGGTACCTGATCTTTTCTTCTCTCGCCTCTCTCTCTCCAAGACATACCCATAACTTCAACGTGAAAACTCTCGTACTTTATTGATGAGTATTGAAAAATCAAGGGTCCCATAACAATTATGTTTAACATGTACTTATAGAATTAGGCCCAAACAAGGGTGCACGCCCAAAAATTACCTAAATTGATGATAATTATAATTTAATTTAATTAAAAGAAATATTAAAATTGGGTGCAAAAGGACTGTTTGCCCCTGCCCAATAATATGTGAAATTCCAAAATAGTCCTTGTTACTATCCTAGAACTTGCGTGATATACTATGATGATTTGGGGTTGCTCCGATATCCGTTTGGCCAAAAGATGATTGCTTTCTTATCAGGCTTGACATAACGATGGATTTGATACCTACTTCGAGCCATGGATCACATTTTCTAGACTACGATCATGCGACTCGAAATTTGCATAGATCTTGAAAACTTCAAATGGATAGTGTGCATGTTTCTTAATGTTTTTCTTTGATTTCTTCATTGAGTTGCACTGAGCATGTCGGCACGATCACGTTGCAACGAATGCAACTCAATTTCATGTCCGAACAAATATTTGGTCGTCTTGATTTTTGGTCAGAATCTAGAAATTCAGCAGTCAGAATCTGCAGCAACTTTGACGCCTTTGTGTATCGAATCCAACCATTCATCGTACGTGGGGTTCGGACGAAAGATAGCCCTAAACCTTATGTACATAATGCAATTGGTTTTGCGTCGATATGAGCATTGTGATATGGTCGCTCGAGCGAGGTGTGCTGCTACTGAATTTTCTACAACTATCTTCACAAATCGTCAACTTCTCTCTAGTTTTCCTCCCTACTCGGGTATTGTCACGGGTCGTACCACATATCAAAAAGCTCGTCTTGATGAGAAGAACATGTTCACAAAAATTGAGAGCGATATAACTAAAAAAGAGTGAGATACGGGTCTTCGAAGTTGTTGCTCATGACTATGCACTTCAGCCTCCATTAATAGAGAATGGTGCAGGGAGGCCGCACGAGAATAACGTGCGGCCTACCAGTTTTAGGTCTTTTACCCATACCTTTGTCCTGGAGTATCCGATTAAGTCGAAACTTGACTCATAGGGATTTTTTACCGTGTCAGATCTAATGACTGTGATCCCATAGCTGTTTTGATGCATAAAAAATAGAGTTCTAGTTACGATGTGCGTTTCAAGGTGCTAGAAGCTGATTTTCTTGAAATTGTTTCTTTGTATGGGCTGCCTTAAACATGTCGAATTGCGACGAAACTTGGCAAGTGGCCTTTTGAAGTGCTTAAGCATATTCTGACCCATTTTGGGCCAATTTTGAGACTGTCGAGAATTTCATTATATGTTAAGGCTTTATTGACTAACTTCTTTTTTATTCCGCATCGGGGACCCAAGGTGCTGAAAAATGTATTCAAACATTCATTAGAGGAGTTACGACGTTAAATTTTTCTAAATGTTGCACTTATCATTTCTCTCGGAGCGCAACATCAGGCGGGGAAAGATGTTGTACATCATTTTTTACGTACTTCCATGAGCCCATGAGCAGAAGGAGGGAGCCAGCGACAGTCTGGTCTCACGGGTTCATGAAACACCTGCAGGCCAGGATTGTGCCAAGGTTTTTCGGTTAGTAACTTATACAACCCTCGGTGCCTTTCAATGAAATCAGATCGAGCTCAAATGTTGACATGTTTTAGATCACATCAACCTCATCATTTTGACCTAAGGCACTCACTATGGCGTGAATGGGAACCCCTATTGCTCTGAAGAGAAAAGCGACAGGAGAAACTAGGACCAAAAAAGAGGTTTAGCAGGCTCTGGATTCGGTGAAGCATAACTCAAATCCAGGTCATGGATTGACACAAGGAGGAGTTCAAAAGAACCACCTCGCACAGAGCTACATTCTGGTATGAATCTTGCATTCAATCCCTTGTTCGATGAATTCGAGTCCTCAGGTCACCAAAGAAGCAAATCCAATCGGTTGTTGGAATCCCTTTCTCCGGTAACCTTCCAAAACAATTGAAGATGCAAATCTACACC
The DNA here is from genome assembly GCF_054954075.1 of Amborella trichopoda. NCBI lineage: Eukaryota > Viridiplantae > Streptophyta > Magnoliopsida > Amborellales > Amborellaceae > Amborella > Amborella trichopoda. The sequence goes on along the minus strand of NC_142347.1, from coordinate 20,057,183 downwards.
AAATCAACCCCAACTTGGTGCAAAATGACTATAATGACCTCCTCTCTAACTTGCAAGCAGAGCCAAGAGATGAAACGACACAGCTCAAAGATGCATCGGCAAACAAAGTTCACAGGACTGGCCGGACTTTCACCTCATGAAAGAAGGCCACCACAACACGATTGAAGGGCATCAAAATACTCGCAATCGAGAGAAGAACGAAATATGCTGCTAAAAAATCTGAACAGTTGCCACATGTTGCAGAACCAGCGTCCAAGGTCTTCCCATGGTAGAGCAGCCCGTATATAAGGACGGTCTTGTCATTTAGGAAAACGATCGCAGCGGCATTTTGATCATTTGCGTCTAATTTTTGGATTGCAGGGCCATCCGCTCGGGCACTTCCCCTAACCCTCAAGCGGCGTAAGAGCGATCCGTGCTCTAGTCACAAAAATCTCTCTCATCGTCAGCTTTCTATCCGCAAGTAAGAGGCCCCGCGTGTCCACCACGCACTGGATCTCCACGGTTGTTCAAGAGAGGGTTTCCTCACCCCGATGCGAAAGGAAACTAGGACCCCACCGACATCAGCTGGTAAATCTCGAATAGCTCACTAAGCCCAACACAAGCCGGTATGTCAGTCAGACGCTCTTTACCGAAGATGACTGAGTTGCTGGGTACAAACTCTTCGTATACCTCCTCCAACAAGGGCAGTCCGCTCACGAAGTACATGTCTAGAAAGGTATTCCCGACCTCGCCCTTCGCCAAGTTCCAATTATTAGTTCATGGGCACCATGCCTCCAACAGAGTCATGACGGTGTTTGGACAGCGATCATAATAGCAGGCCGAGCATTGACATGCAATGGCCAACTTGATATCTGCCAGGGCTCTCGAGAAGGAGTCAAGGACGTCAAGAGTCCAGGTCGTATACCTGTTCAAAAACTGGTGTTCCCAATCAAAACAAAGAGCACCAGGGGCCCACTGAAGACCAGGTTTCGCTAACATTCTCTTCCCTAATGTGGGAATGCCCTCGTCGGAGATAAAGTTCCTATGTAGGGCATGGTACAGGGGAACACTCTCCTCCTCAATAAGGGGAGCCTCATCATCACTGCCATAAGTGTAAAGCCCAGCATTCACCCCCACGTAAGTGATGCTCGAGGGCCATCTTATCTCTTGGGTGAGTTTAGTCTCCCTAAGTGGGGTTCCTCTTGACAAGAGGGTTCTCGTATAGCGATCAACCCCCAGCCCACCCGCGCGTAGCAGTTGGTTCACATCAAGCACCTTCGCTGCGGAGCCACAAAGGAAAACAAGGTAAGCAGTTCAAGTAGTATAATAATAAATAAATAAATAAATAAATAAAAGGGGTGGAGGGGGGGGTGGGGGAGAAGAGGAGCAACACCTCACCAAGATAAGGGGTAGCGCTTGTTCTGACCATTGTCACCCACGAGCAGTTCAGGCAAGGAAGGCTGAGCATTGATAAGAAAGAACAACAAGGATTACGCGGGTGGAAAATACTGAGAAAACGAGAGTTTGTGATTCAGAAGCGAACACCGACGCCCTCGTCTTATAGGAGTCAAATGCACACATGTCTTGTAGGGTCAAGAAGAACACCGTCCAATCACAAGGGAGCATGAGCAGCACACAGTGCGATGCGTCACATAGTAATAGGGACACCGAGCCACCGTCGGCGTACGAATAGAAGCGTGGCATGAGCAGGCGCCACGTGCCTCGAAGGTACGGTCGTACAAACATCACATGAAGCAATGTGCCACACGTGCATAAGATTACACTCAGTACTAAGGAAGCACTAAGGACATGTAATCGAACCGTCGTACGGCATCGACACCGCCTCTCTCTCCCAACATTAACCATTTTGCATGCACAATACGGTCCATCAGAAATGGCACGTCTAACACCGTTCAAATGCCACACAAGCATGCAACCCATCCCCACTTGGCTTGCCTATAACACGGGCCCACTCAAAGTGCCCCGGGCACACCCCTGCACCACTGTGCTTTGTGGGCAAGCGAACTTCGTTCCTTGTCTCGCTCCACATATGGAAGCTCCTGTGGACCCCAAAAAAAAAAAAAAAATATACATATATATATATATATATATATATATATATATGAAGATACTAAAAAACTCCTAAAAGCGAAAATGAACAGTGATTTTGCCTACCCTCATCACCGTTCAAAGTTTATCGCACGGTCACGATTGTCCGATAGTGTTTCATTTTTCATGATTTTTCTACAAATCATAATGAGATTAAATGTGGAGCGTGTGTTCGTCAAAAATAGATGACTCCATGAAAATATCAAAAAACTATTTTACATGAAATAAATTATCCCAAATAGCCTCGAAACGTTTCAGGGGTATTTTGATCAATTGGTTTTTTTAGAATTATTTTTTTTATATTTTTATTAGGTGCACCTCACTAATATGTACATATGCTCATTAAAAAAAAAAATGAAATACTACTGGATAATTGAGACCATGCGATGAATTTGGACGGTGATAAGGGTAGGTGAAATCACTATATATATATATATATATATATATATATATATATATATATATATATATATATATATATATATATATATATATATATATATATATATATATATATATATATATATATATATATATATATATATATATATATATATATATATATATATATACGGGGAATTGTGAAAATCAACAACGACCCATTCCCAAGGGGTTAGCATGAAAACCCGCGAGGTCATCCCAACCATCACACAGCAAGCAGCACTCGCCCCACAGGCACAATGAGCATTTCATCAGCCATTCCTTATCCCCATAATCAGCAGGGATAAGGACTTCACCGGCCAACCAAAAAAATAAGAGCAGTAAACATCGGCACAAGGCAAAGAAGGAGAATTCAATGCAAAGGGGGATTTCATTTCATGAACAAAAAAAGGTTACATGTTTGTTGTTACAATCCAATCCCTAAAAAATAAAGGATGTGTACATCCGTTCTGAAGTGGATCCCTTCCCTTCAAAGAGTCCCACCGCCTTCTTACGGTGGTGGTGCCTTCAAAGCGGTTGCATCCATCTCTTCAAGTAGTACTTGAAGAGGGAGCGCCTCCTCCTTCAACGTGCCCTCTGACGAGGGCATCGGGTCAGACAAACTCGCTGGCCTACCGGCCCCCCTCCTGCAATTTACCATCATATCTAAAAAAGGTATGTTGGGATTCAGGGTGGCGGGCCCTCAACGCCTGATACACGGCCGCAAGCCTCATGTCATGAGTCCCGCACAAACAAAAGAGCTTCGGAGCAACAAGCTCGCCCTCTGTCACGGGTCCATCGTCGCTTCCACACGAGTGAATACCTTCACTGGACGCCCGCTCATGCCCCAAACATTAGTGTTAAGCAGTCATCCCCAGCAGCAGGCATCGCTCACCGGTCAAGTTCTTCAAAGAAAATGAAGTCTTTAAGCTGCCTACACACAAAGGAACATCAAGAAGAGCAACCCCGTTACAAAAAGGGGAAAAATCTGCTCTCATGGTGTCCTGCCTAGTCCCTTTTTGAACGACTTAGGCTCATCAAAGCTTGCTGCTTCCCGAGCACCATGCCACCCGGCTGCTCGACCACATGTCACCATGATGGCGCCTCATTGATCGTGACATTTAAACCTTCTCATGCCTCACTGGCCAGGCGTTGCTCATGAAGCATCACGGTTAAATCTCATGCCGCTATATAGCCACCTTGGCGTGCTCTACAGATCACGCAAAAAGATCTTGCGCAAGGAATCTCCATCACGTGGCACTCCCCATCCGACCTCTCCCCAGCATGCAGTCACCTCGTCAATCGAGTGCCACCTCTCTAAGCACGCTTTCTTCGAGGCAAACCATCACACCTCACCCCTCTCGGGTACCATCTTCACTCCATCCCCCGCGGGCGCCTCCATCATTTCACCCCGTGCGAGTGCCACTCCATTCCACCCCCGCGATCACCATCTTCATACACACCCCCCCGCTGGTGCGTCCATCATTTCACCCCCCACGGGTACCATCTTCATTACACACCCCTGTGGGTGCCTCCATCATTTTGCCCCCCCGTGGGTGTCACTCCATTTCACCCCTCGCAGGTACCATCGTTTCACCTCTTGTGGGTACTACCATCACTCCACCCCCCCCCCCCCCCCCCCCCCCCCCCCTCCCCCGACGGGTGCCTCCACCATGCCACCTCCACGGGAGTCTTCAAACACCTCACGTGGGCACCACCATCATTGAACCCACGTGGGCACAAACCATCAGGGTCACAATAAAGCTACTCTTCTGCGAAACACCCCAAAAGGGCGAAAAGATCCCCAGCCTTGGCCGCCAGCCATTGCAATTAGCCCAAGGCAGGGCCAGTCCCTCACGATTCTCAAGACTCCGCTATCAAGGTTCACTACATTAGTGACCTCCTTCCTCCCCACCAAGAAAATAATAGAAAGAGAAGTCAGGCCCGTTGGAAACCATCGTGAGTAAAAGTAAAAGAGCTTCAAGAGGACGTAGCCCCTCCCCAAAAAAAAAGGAGCAATGGGGGCTATGGGTAAAATCGCCCAACAAAAAAAAGAGAAAGGGGCATGGTCAAAACGCGCAAAGGGCACCATGACTAAAAATGACAGGTGGGCATGGCCACAAAGCCATGACTAAAAGAGTCCTGAAAAAAAAAAAAATTCGGGGCATGGCGAAAACCCACAAAAGGTGCCATGAGTAAAAGCGAAAATCAACAGGTGGACGTGACTTTGAAGTCACTGGTAAAAGCTCCCCAGAGAAGGATATGGTGAAAACCACTCTCTGGCACCATACCCACTCGGTTCAAGTAAAAACCCGCAAAGGGCACCTGAACCCAGCCTCCTCCTTCTAGCCTTCAGGCCAAACCTTCCCAAATTCGAGGGCCAGTTCCCTTCCAAAAAAATTTTGGCCCTAGTGCCTTCCAAAAAAATTTGAGCCCCAGTGCCTGCCAAACAAATTTCGCACCCTAGTGCCTTCCAAAAATTTGGGCCCCATTGCCTCCCAAAATATATTTCGGGCCTCAATGTCTTCTAAAAAATTTCCAGGCCCCCAGTGCCTTCAAAAAATTATTCAGCCTTCAGGCCGAATTTTATCCCGGGCCATTATGCAACCTTCCTATTTTAAGCACCAGAGACTTATTGTCCCGGTGCCACCCTTTTATCCAAGGCCTTTGTGCCGCCTTCCTATTTTCAGCACCGAAGCCTTAGTGCCTCGGTGCCACCCTTTTATCCCGGGCCTTAGTGTCGCCACGTCAAAAAAAAAAGAAAAAAAAATCTTCTCCTCCTCTTCTCTTCCATCAAACTCTAATAGCCAGGGTGAAGTCCCCTAAAATGGGACCGCTTCAGAGGCCATCCTCTTATCAAGTCTAGGTAATCCGGGCAATCCCCAACTAGACCAATAGGACATAAGCCAAAGAGATACCTTGCCTGCCATTCTTCTCATCAAACTCCATCATCCAAGGTGAAGTCCCTTAAAATGGGACCGCCTTAGAGGCCATCCTCCTATCAAGTCTACGTAATTCTGGTGATCCCCAACTGGACCAATAGGACGTAAGCCTAGAGGTACCTTGTTTGCTCCTAGCATTGTTGTTTGGATAGAGATAAAGCTCACAAGAAGGGGCCCCACCAACTCTAACGCAAGGACCTCCCAGCCAGAATGGGAGAAAGCTCACAAGAAGGGCCCCCATTGACTGGAACATCAGGAGTTCGTGTTGAGAAAAAAGTCGTAAGCCCGCCGAAGGCAGACCATCAGCATGACCTCCCAAAAGAAAACGGATTCTGATGGAACCCGAAGAAATCCCCTCAACAAGGAACCGAACCACCAGAATCCACTTTGGTCACCCCCCGATCAAGGAAAAAGCTCAGCAAGGTCTACTCCTCGAGGATTGCACTGTGCCGGTGATCAAGAAAAAAAATATTGATTGAGAGACAATAAACACGTCTTAGTAAGGATTCGTCAGAGGAGCTACGACGTTAAATTTTTCCTAATGTTGTACTTCTCGCTTCTCTCGAAGAGCAACATCCGGTGGGGCAAGTTGTTATACATCCATTTTGACGTACCTCCGTAAGCCCGTGCGAATAAGGGGAGAGCCGGTGATAGTCCAGTCTCACAGGTTCACAAAGCACCCACAGACTCGGACGGTCTCGTCATTCGGGCAAAAGATCATAGGGGCATTTTGGTCATTTGCACCTAATTTTTGGATTTTTTTAATTTCTTTAATTGTATTTAAGATTGACTTTTGAGCATCCATCCTCGTTTGGTTAATCCTATATATAAGCAATCTTAACTCACTTGTAAAGGGGGGCCCCTTTTTTTCTAACCCTTCTTTTTGGAAGCTTCAATACCTCTAAAGGCTCGGAAGGATCGAGGCCAGATTTTGCTTATTAGCTTGTCTTTCTTTGTGAGCCCCTAGTCTCCAAGAGAGAGGATACGGAGAGAGAGAAAACATTGAGAGAAAAGGGATACCCCTGAGTGCACGGTCTCGCGAGCGCCCTAGTCACGCAGGTCACCCCCCCCCCCCCCCCACCTCTCCTAAATTGAGTCATCCTTTCTCTCTCTCTCTCTCTCTTACTCTCATCTCCACGCACACGACCGCATCCATAGGGCAGCTCGCATCCATCCGCAAACTTGCATCCATCTGCAAAACCACGAACATGAGCAAACCAAGGGCTCGAGCGTGCACCACGAGCCAAACCTCCGCAGTTGTTCGAGAGAGGGTTTCCACCTCCCCCCCAGAGGGAAACCAAGACACCACCGATATCACCTCCCTCTTCTTTCCTCTCTCACTTCTCTTTTTCTGTCTCGCACAATGAAGTACACCAACATGCACACTCTTCTCTCTTTCTGTCTCGCACGGCTGGGTACACCACCGTGTGCACTCTTGTCTCTCTTCTCTCTTTCTGTCTCACACGAAAGGGTACACTGCTGTGCGCACTCTTCTCCCTCCTATCTTTTTGTCTCGCACGATGGTGTACACTGCCATGCGTGCTCTTCTCCCTCTTTTCTCTTTCTGCCTCACACGGTGGGGTACATCGTCGTGCATTTTCTTCTCTCTCTTCTCTCTTTCTGTCTAGCACAGTAGGATACGCTACCGTGCACAGTTTTTCTCTCTCTTCTCCCTCTCTTTAGCATGCTGGAGTACACTGCCATGTGCATTTTTCTCTCTCCTCTCTCTGTGTTTAGCATGACAGAGTACACATCCATGTGCATTCTCCCCCTCCTCTCTCCCTCTGTCTGACATGGTGGCGCATACCGTTGTGCACATTTTCCTCCTCTTCTTCCACCCTCTTCTTTCTCTCTTCACTCTCTTTTGTTTGCTCTACCAAAGGCCAGGCTGAGCCTTGTGCCACCGTGCCAGTCTTGTCGCTGAGCAGTCTAGTCATCGTGTCAGTCTAGTCACCATGTCCGTTTAGCTGTCATGTCAAACTAGCCATGGTGCAGGTCTCTGCTGTGCTAGTCTTGGCGTTGTGTCAGTCTTGCCACCGTGCCAACCTTCATTTCTCTTAAAATACTTTTCTCTGAAGGATTTGGGTGAAAAACAAACCAGCCTTCATTTCTCTTTTATCTTTCTCTGAAATGCTGGGTGAAAGTCAAACCGGCCTTCATTTCTCTTTTTCTCTCTCTATTCCCTTCTTTTTCATCTGAAGGATCTGGATGAAAGCCAAACCAACCTTCGTCTCTTTTTCTCTCTCTATTCCCTTCTTTTTCATTTCTCTAAAATTATCTTCTCTCTAATGTTTGGCTCCATCTAATCCCTTTCCCTTTCTCTTTATTGTAAAATATGTACTAAGAGTCCCATGTCAAGGAGATGCCGTAAGGATGTCGAATTGACACAGACTCCATTATGTTAGTTCTTCCATTTTCCTTTGAGTACAAACGCACGTGTGTGCTCACCCTATGACAAGGTGGGGTCCTCAGACCCACTTGTATGTATTCTAATGTGTGTGTGTGGTCGCAAGTAAGAAGAAACAGGTTACAGGAGGCAATTCCGAACCAGCCACAGGCCGGGAGACATTCCACATGATCAGCTCGAGTGTGTCACAGACCCACGTGAGGTGAGTCCCGCCTCACGACCCAAATTGCTCTCTCACCGATTGGTATTCCTGCCTGCATTCTCCTTACACGGTTCATGAGGGAGCGATCTCAGGTCCTTGATCCATCTCAATCCCAGAACTACCCCACCAGGTCATCCGACCTGGAGGGCGAGATCGAGGCATCTAACCATCTAGCCGTACCCCTCATGACTATCTTGGGTCCCCACCTCTCATTCAAAACACCCATCAAACCCCACAAATCCATCTTTTCACTTTCACCACCCACTCAATTTCATCATCACTCATCCATTAACACCCCATCATCCACACCGACAACATGGATGTCAGTGCCTCCATCACCATCCATCTCATGCATCATCTAGATTCCATGAGCATTTGCTCTACACTTAATCCTCCATGACTCTCATGAGTCTCCATCTTCCCAGTTGAGTCACAGCCCTTCACGACTCTCTTAAGCCTTCACCTCTCAGTCAAAACACTCACTCAACCCTACAAACCCACCTCAAATCCACTTGTTCATGAAGCCATGGGTAAAATCAGGCATAGTAAAGACTTGATAGAAAGAGAAAATAGAGAAGGACATGGCCATGATTCCACGAGTAAAAATGCCAAAAAAGAGAAGTTGGGAATGATGCAAGTCTAATAAAGATCATCATGAGTAAAAGTGGTCAGAGGTAGATGTGATCATGAAGTCACGGGTAAAAGAGACAAATAAAGAGGAAGTTGGTAAAAATCGTCCTACGACATCACTTTCATCAAGTCCAGGTGAAAACCTGAAGGGCGCCTAGGCTAATAAACAGGTTGATGTAGCACTCACCATAATAGGCGGCTTCAACCAGCTCAAGATGAAAAGCTCAGTAGCTTGGAAAACAATGCCCCTCGAAAAGGGCACCTACTTGTAACAAAAAATAGTTGAAAAGCTTCAACAATTTGGGATTGGCCTCCAAAGGATTCCTAAATGTCAGAAAGATCAACAAGATGGAAAATCGAATCGATAACCTTCTGAAAGGTTGTCCCCCAAGAAGTCAACAAAAAATATAATTTCAACCGATGGGGTCACATGCCCCCAAAACGCTATCGACTGTCAAATGAGTTCAATATCTCAATCGTCTAGCTAAGCGCCTTAATAAGGCCCCCCACTGCCATATAAGCCTCAAATTCGGGTTCTAGCTCCAAATGCCCCCGACTAGGCACTGGTAGATTAGGTACACGCCCCAAAGACGCCACCAACTGCAATCGATTTGAATCTCGGTGAAGCAACTCATACGCCCAAGAAGGGCACCAACTGTAAAACCAAAATGACATCTATTGGATTGGGTTCATGCGCCAAAGCCCCCCAACAGTAGATCAAATTGAAGCCTGATGAATCGAGGAGGAAGCTCCCATTGACCCCGACCACCATACTTTCTTGAAATTCTAACGGATTGGGGAAGAAAGTCCTTAAGAAAGGCCCCCGACTACCAGACAAATCTGAATTCTAACAAGATGGGTTGACAAGCCCTTAAGCAAAGCGCCCGGTTGTTGGAACCAAAAACACCCACAGTTACCCCTCCATGGATTAAGCTAGGCATGATTTACTTCTAAAGGTCATGTTGATGCTGGTAACTGGGAAGAACAAAATTGGGAGAAATAATAATGCCTCGGTAAGAATTCAAAAGATGAACTTGGGTGATTTTGTTTCAAATGTCACACATCTCGCTCCTCTCGAAGAGCGGCATTCGGTGTGGCAAGCTATTGTAGGGTATTTTTTACATACTGAAGTGATTGCAACCCAGACCCATAGGTACCAAAATGCCTATGGACTATGGAAGCCCAAGCAAAAATAAGCCTAATTTTGAAGAGCTATCGAAATTGCATCATGTCAGCCCCAAAAGGCATGTGAGAGCGACCTTTGATGTCCCAAAGTTTCGCCCCAACCAGACAGGTGTGAGGGAGCAGGATGAAGGTTTGGTTTGGACTGCAACTCTCTAACATGCACGAGCTATCTCATAGCTAGATCCCTATCATAGTGACCTCTAATAATCATCAGATCATCGCAGATGGATTCGGAAGGTTGAGAAGAGCTTAACCACCAAATTTCAGCTCAAATAAACATTTCTAGGTCCAACTTTCCTAAAATCAGCGAGCCTTTTACTTTTCATGTGTAACCATCAATAACTAGTTACCATTTATAATGAAAATCTGTTGCATTTTTAAAAATTGGGCATTCTTGTGAGGCTTGTAACTCAGCGACCACGAGGCGCATCGAGGTCAAATTTTAGTATATCGTTCCCCTCGTCGAGAGGAAATTTTTATATAAGGAATATCTCGAGCTGATCACTGAGGCCGTAGAAATATCAAAGAGAAGGTTGCCCCAGAGAACACATTTTGCATAATTTTTTATGCTCGCTTTGACGGACGAATCTCGAAGCCCCAAAGTTAGATGAACTTAAAAATGAAACCATTATGCCAATGATTTTTTACGATTTAAGGTAAGATATGCAAGAGATGAAGACTAGAAAGACATCGAAGCGAAGATCGCACCAAAGGCATAATTTTAGGATCACTGGAAAACCATTTTCCGGTGACTTCCAAAAATCCTAAAACAAATAATCAGAGTCCAAAACGGTTTTTGTTGCAAAATGACCACAACAACTTCCTCTTCGATTGACCATAAAATAAAATAAAATAAAAAAAAATAAAAAATAAAAAAACCAAATAAGTGGTGATTCGAGCTAGATCTAGCATTCAAGAAAGTCAAGTTTTCATGTTTGGTCAGAATTCAAAACTTTGAAGACCACGATTAATACTTCACCACATCATCCAAAATACATATCAAATCATTCCTCTCAGGGCGTTCTACATTTTCATGATGATAGATCACCCGAAACATAGTCAAATTGCCTGAAACAAGACCTCGAACCATGTGAAAGGGAAGGGGGCCCTTTTCGTGGGATTATTTGTCATTTTCAAATTTTCTTAAGGGTAAAATTGGTCATTTTTTACCAATTTCGGGATTCAGTTTTTATTCACTTTATTTCTATTTTTTGGCAATTTACTTAGCTTTTGAGTGTACACCCTTGTTTAAGGCATACCTTGATATAAGCCTATAACATCAATTTGTAAAAGGTTGGTGAGAAATAAATTGAAAGTAAGCTTAACCTAGGAGAGAGAAAGTTTTTCTTTGATCCTTGTTGAAGATCTTTTACCCTTGAATGAGGAGAGATAAAACTTTACACCGACCACTCCATACCATACTCATTAGGTAAACTACGCCCCATCTTACACACATACACCATACACCTCTACCCCTAGTCCAATACTCCCTACTACCATACCCCACTAAACTACTCTCTACTTCCATACTCTCCACTTCCATACTCCCTATTTTCATGCTCCCCACTTCCATACTGCCCCACTTCCAAACTCCCCACTTCCATACTCTCTGATCCCCTGCCTCGTCACTGATCTCCCCCTTGCCTAGTCGTCTATCTCTCCCCCACCTGACCGTCAGTCACTCCCCTGGCTAGATGTCGATCTCTCCCCTACTTGGCCACTGGCCTCTCCCCTCTCTAGCTGTTGGACTCCCAAACCATCAGTCTCTAGTCCATGCCTGGCTGCTGGTCTCTCCCCTGTCTAGCAACCCATCTCCCAAGCTACTAATCTCCCCTTCTAAGTGCTTTTCTTTTCTTTCTCTCTCTTCTTCTCTTCTCTTCTCTCTATCTCTTCTTATCTTCTCTCTTCTTCCTCTCTCTTCTTCCTCTGTCTCTCTCCTCTCTCTGTCCTCTTTCTCTCCCTCTCTCTCTCCCCTCCACCACACCGGCAGCTAGGCCGCTAGTTTCCTCTCCCCGTCTCTTTTCCTCCTCTCTCTCCCTTTCTCTCCACCACATTGATGACTAGGCTGCCGGTCTCATATCCCTTCTCTCTCTCTCTTTCTTCTCCCTTCTCTCTCACTCTCTCTTTCTCTCTTTTTCTCTCCTTCTCCTTAAGGAGACTTGCGCTTGAGTTTAATCTCAGGCTTCATCCCAGAGCAGATCACCTCTTGACAAGTTTCTCGTGGCTCTCTTTTTTTCTCTATCTCTCTCCTCTTCTCTCTCCTTGCTCTCCTCCATAAGGAAACTTGCACTTGAGGTTAAGCCTAAGCTTGATCCCAGAGCAGATCACAGCCCTTGACAAGTTTCATAGGGCTCTTGTTCTTTCTTTCTTTCTTTTTCATCTACTCTCTCTTTTTCTCTCCTTCTTTCTAAGGAGACTTACGCTTGAAATTAAGCCTTAGCGTGATCCCAGAGCGGATCACATGCCTTGACAAGTTTCCTAAGGCTGATTTTCTTTCTTTCTCTCTTATCCTCTCTCTCCCTTTCACTTCTCTTGCTCAGCCCATCCTTCACTTAACCCTCACTCTTTAAAGAGACGCGTGCTTGAGGTTAAGCCCGGGCTTGATGTTTGAGGGTATTTTTCAACTCTTGTATCCCTGATAAAAACAAGGAGAGATAAATTTAAGACTTAGGTCCGAAGGTTCCAAAATGCTTGGGAATTACGGAAGCCATAGGTCAATAAGTCCTGATCCAGAAGTGAAAATTTTGACAATCTCAGAATGGCCTAAAAAGGTTCAAAACGTAGCCGAGGGTCTCCCAAGAACACCTGCCAAGTTTTACCGCAATCTAATAAGTTTAAGGTAATGCAGATACATAAACAATTTTGGAAAATCGGCCTCTAACACGCTGAAAATGGACCTTATAACGACATCCCTATCACTGGAGCATCAAATGATTTTGAGACCACTGCCATTAGATCCAAAGCTTTCAAAAACCCCCCAAAGAGAAAGTTTTGGCTTGATCGAACGTTTTTAGACCAAGTTATGGCCAAATTACCCAAAACAAGTGGGCCACATGCTATTACGAAGCACCCTCAGTGAACTAGTTTTGTGATTTCGGGCTGAACTTTGGAAGGTAATATCTCTCTTGTTCGAAGTTAGATCGAACCCAAATTTTGGGAGCATATTCGTCTCGTCGGCTCGAGCATTTCGATATATGACACGACCCATGTCGTGGCCCGAGTCGAGAGAAAAACTAGAGAGAGTATCGCAATCGGAAGTATGATTGCAAAATTTTATAGCAAGGGGTCTCAATGATCAACGGCCACATCATGATGCTCGCGCATCAAATCGGCCTCAAATCAAATCCATTACAACCACAGTGTTGGAGACTTCATCCGAGCCAAACATCACCCATGATGGACGGTCGGATTCACCGTAAAAAGGTGACGAAGTCACTATAATTTTTGGCAACCAGAAACCAAATTCTAGCCAAAATACCTAATTTGAAACATTCGGGCACCAAATCGAGCCACGTTCGTTGCCAAACATTCATGAAGGCATGCTCGTCAAAATACAGTGAAGAAATCAATGAAAAAAAACGATAAACGGGCATGATGTTGAATTAAAGATTGCACGTTTCTCATGATTTTCACACCTCGTGATCGTGGCCCAAAAGCCCGATCCATGATTCGAAATGGGTATCAAAATGATCGTCTCCTCGAGGTGATCGAGAGAGCAATAATCTTTTGGCCAGATGAAGCCCAGAAAGACCCCAAAAGGACCACAGAAGATCGTAAGGACTACATGGCCATGACAGGGATTGAATTGAAATTTCAAAAATTGTGGCAAGGGGCAAAATTATCATTTTGCCCCTATTTTCTTAATTTTAATTAATTCATTTTAATCTTATTTTTAATCAATTAGGTCAGGAATTAGGCATCCATCCATGTTTAGATTGAAACTCTATATAAGCACATGATGCTCTCACGTAATGGACCCTTTTTCGATCAATAAAAATTGGCTTCTTTCTCATCTTTTGGGTCACGTCTTTTCTCCTTGAAGAGAAAGAGAGAGGAGAGAGAAGACTTTGTGCAAGTACCCTAGACCCAACCAAGGTAATTTTCACTCTCCTCTCCTCTTTCTCTTTCCTCTCCTCTTTCTCTTCCCTCTTCTTTTTCTCTCTTCTTTCTCCCTTCTCTCCTCTTTCACTCTCCTCCCCTCTTTCTCTCTCCTCTCCTTTTTCTCTCTCCTCTCCTCTTTCTCTTCCCTCTTCTTTTTCTCTCTTCTTTCTCCCTTATCTCCTCTTTCACTCTCCTCCCCTCTTTCTCTCTCCTCTCTTCTTTCTCTCTTTTCTTTCTCTCTTCTCTTCTTTCTCTCTCCTCTCTTCTTCCTCTTTCTCTGTCTTCTTTCTCTCTCCTCTCTTCTTTCTCTCTCCTCTCTTCTTTCTTTCTCTTCTTCTTTCTTTTCTCTCCTTTTTTCTTTCCTTTCTCAATCTTCTTCTTTCCTTTCTCTCTCTTCTTCTTTCTTTCTCTCTTCTTTCTCAATGTCACGAAGGGACATCAATGTGGGCCCTACCATCTTGGCGGTATTCACTACTGTCTTTGTTGTTTTTCTTCTTCTCTACCTTTCTCTCTCCTCTCAAGGGCAGCAACATAAGCTCTACCCTCTTGGCAGGCCTCGCTGTCGTCTCTACTTGTTTTCTGCTTCTCTGTCTTTCTCTCTCCTCTTAGGGATAGCAACGTGGACTCTAACCTCTTGGAGGGCCTCAATGCCACAGTGTTTCTTCTTCTCTCTCTTTCACAGACAACAGCTAACCCGCTAAGTGTGTCCTTCCTTCTCTCATTTTCTCTCTTTCAAGAATGGCAGTTAGCTTGTTGTGTCTCTGTTTTTCTCTCTTCTTCTCTTTCTTTCACAAACGGTCGCTAGTTGACCGTATATGTCTTTCCTTCTCTCCTTTACTCTCTTTTTCATAGACGATAGCTAGCCCGCCATCTACATTTTTCTTCTCTCTTGTTCTCTCTCTTTCATAGATGACAATTAGCTCGTTGTTTGCGTCTCTCTCCTTTCCTCTCTTTCACATATGGCAGCTAGCCCACCATCTGTGTCTTTCCTTCTCTCTTTCACAGACAGTAGCTAGCTTGCCGTCTGCGTCTTTCCTTCTCTCTTTTTATCTCTCTTTCACCGACGGCAACTAGCTCACCATCTGTGTCTCTCTTTTTCTCTCCCAATCCACACCGATTGTACAGTAAAGTCAGTCGGTGTCCCAAAACAAGCCTCCACCTAAGCTTACCTCACAACCCTCCATGCTACCCAAACCTGTGGCGGGTCCAGGAGCTCAAAAGATTGTCGATGATAAGGTCAAGTATGACATGGTTGAGCACCTCAGAAAACTCCCTCATCTATGAAGCCCTTATTCTCTCAAGAGATTATCTCATGGCCCTTGTCCATGCTCTCTCTAGTCCAGAGGTATACAAGACTGAAGTAGAGCCCATTGAAGTGGACCCTGTTATCCTAAAAAAATTTCTAACAGTCACCTTCTCTGATGACGACCTTTAGCTAGGTGGAAAGTTCCACAACCAACCGCTCTTTGTAACCGACGAGTTGCATGCATGTCCCATCGTCCGAATCATGCTAGACGAGGGATCAGTAATCAATCTCATCCCAAGAAGGCTTCTCACTTGTTTAGGGCTGGGATCTAATGACCTCACACCAACAAATATCACAGCTCAGGGGTTTAATCTGTCAGGGGAGAAACCAGCACATGATCGATGAATTAAATGATTACTTCCAGTTCTATGTAATCGACACCAACACCTCGTACAACATCCTCCTTGGACGCCCTTGGATGCATGATCAAGGAGTGGTTTTGTCTACCCTTCATCAATGCTTTAAGCATAGCCGGGATGGGAGATAATACACAGTCCTGACAAAATATCATTCCATGTCGTCCAGACACATTATGCCGATGCAAAGTACTACTTTGTTCAAGAACCCAAGGACGATAAAAGCAAATCTATAAGAAGAGTGGAACATCTCCACACGAGGATTCTGAGGGTGTAGGGCGTGTCCTTTTGGACATATTCAAAGAAGATGAGAGAAATGGCAAAATCTTCCCTCTAACCTCTATCAACACCAATACTCCATATCCTCTCCCTGAAGCATTACATGCTTCCCTTGAAGATGAGTCTCTCCCCTCCTTGTCTAGTGTCACGACCCAGCCCCCGACCCTATACCGTACAAGCCGATGGTGGCAGAGTGCGGTACCACGATGTGAGGTGGCGAACGCCATTCAGGTGGGAGTGGCTCAATCGCATAAAAACACAGAATCAAGAGCAAACCATGAAAGTAAAACTAAAAACTTCACATAAAGACATATATTGTTCCAAAAGAATAGCCATTTCCATTACACTAGATATCCAAAAGTTCTTAAATTTTCTTCAAGGAGCTAATGGCCCAAAAATACAAAGTGTAAAGTGAACATCGCAGTGGTTAGCCCAACAAAAATATACTATAGAAAACTTTGGAAGACGGCTCTTCAAACTTCAAGCTTCAACTACCAGAGCACAACACAGCTACCCGCCTTCAGCTTAGAAGCTAACACTTTCATTCTACAGTCATGTAAATAAGATGAAATGAGCTAACAGCCCAGTAAGCAAATTTACACCATTGCATCCCAACGTTGTGACAGTGACAACAGTAAACATTGCATATTAATTCACAAAATATCAAGAAGAGTCCCTCTATGGTGCCTTTCAGTATTCTAATAGTATGATAATAAAAGTAGTTCAAATACACAGTGTATAAGTCATAAATCACTTCACTTTAGGAAGTACAATAAGTTTAACAGATCACAGCTACAGAAGCTAAAGAGGCCTACTCCTCAAATAGAAGTTTCATTGCTCAGGCGAAGCCAATCTTGTAGCTTGAAACCTCTACCCTCATTCATGAGGCAGGACAATGACAAGTGGATATCCCACTTCGTAATGCCCTCACACACACACATCCCCAACGCGCTTTGGGGTTTTTGATAGGCAGTGGCCTTGCAAGACACGACCCTCTCCTTGTGCTCTTCTAGCGAGAGGGCGTTATTCTACTCTTAGGTGTCCCAATGCGTAGTGCCCATAACAATTGGCGGAAGCGACCCACCTTATTTTCTGGTTTCACTTCCCAACCCCATTCATATCATTGGGTCGAGGTACAGTCAAATCAGTAGTCGGCAGAGCAATATCCAACCACTAATGGGCGACCCATTGCGTGGTGGTCAAAGGCATAGTATCTCACAGTATAAAAAATAATACACTACCTACTACCAATGGGTAGCCCATTGCGTAGTGGTCAGTATCGCAACCTGTCAGTATCACACTATTTTGCTCAATACAACAGTGCCACTACCAATGGGTGCTCCATTGCGTAGTGGTCAGCATCACATCAGTAACTCAGTATTGCATTATCACATTACCAATATCACAGGAACTATAGCAGTATCACTGTAACAGTAGCAGTATCACTGTAACAGTAGCAGTATCACAATAACAGTAGCAATATCACAGTAACAGTAGCAGTATCATAATAACAGTAGCAATATCACAGTTGAGCGTTAAAGCTTAATTTCTTGTAATTATAGGCAATGATGTGCGCTCACTAATCGGGTCATAACTTTTAGTTCATTTGGAATTTGAAAACGGTTCCAAAACCAATTTTTCACTAGACACATCTACCTTTCACAAGGGGGTGGTTTGAAGACATTTGGACCCCTTTTTACCTCTTAGAGGCACAAGAAAGTCGGGGTTTGCTAGCTGCACCTTGCTATGTATATGAGACATCAACATACCCTTCTTTATATCACGATAACTCTCAATCCGTGAAGTATTTTGAGACAATTTCAAAGTCAAGGTTTTAGCCAAGACACATATCTTTCTAACAAGGGTAATTTGAAATCATTAGGACTCCATTTGGTTGTTCAAAGACCCATGCCAAACAAGGTGATAGCTCTGAGTTTTATCAAAATTGACCCCAGTAACATATCTTCACAAAATGATGCATAACTTTCCATCTACGAGGAATCTCAAAATAATTTATACATGCAAGTTTAAGCCAACTCAAAGACCTTTCAAATGGCGGTGGATTGACAAGAAATAGACTTCATTTTGTTAGTTAAAACCAGTGATCATAGCAATGAAAGTGTATTTACGATGAAAACCTGACATATCTTCCGACGAAGATCTCTCGGATCTTGACATCTTAAACTTATGAAAATGTAGTGGTAGAGAAAATGGGACAAATTGAATTCAGATCTGACACCAGATCTACCTCGAAACAAGCATATCTACTCTCAAATCTATGGCAGAGCCAACATGATCCAAGACACTAAAATACGATTTTAAAGAAAACTAACTAAAATAAGATCAAAATAAAATTAAAACAAGAAGACAACAATACCGAATAGGGCTGGATGGCTCGGGACTCTCGAGCCTTCAAAGGCTCGCCGGTCTCAGCACCAGCGTCCTCTTTGCCTCTCTGATTCGGATGTCGACGCTAGAGTGGTTTTAGAACAAGGGTTTTTATTCCCTAGGTTAGGGTTTCAGGAGGCTAGGGTTTCTTAAGCAAGTCTATCCTCTAGGGTTTTAATCCTCTGAAGCTCTAGGGTTTTCCTCTCTCTGAAGTCGTGCCTCCAAATGGCCACGAAAAGGGATTATATAGGGCTAAGGATCTGTTGGAAAGGATATATTCCCGTAACCAACAAATCCCTATCCAAAATTTCAATTTTCGAGGGTACGGATCTGGGCGGTACGCCTAGTGTCGCCCAAATAAATTTTGTAAAAAACCTCAAAAAAGGTCAGAAAATCACTCACAAGTGAAAATTTTCAATTTGGGACAAGAAGGGTTCTATTGTCCCTCACACCAAATTTTGTACAAATTAAAAATTTCCAACTTGGGTGTGTTCCTTAGCCTCTTATGAAGCTCTCAGAAAAAAATTTGGGTCAAAATGGATTGTTTTACTATTTTTAATGATTTTTTTGGTAAAACAAGGTGTTTGCAGGATGACTTGAGCGACACTGCCAAAACTTGTCCAAATTGATGTTTTTCACTTTGGGTGTGTTCCTCAAATTTCTGTGAAGCTTTTAGAAAAAACTTGGGTCAAAAATGATTTTTTTACTATTTTTAATGAATTTTTTGGTAAAATAGGGCATTTGTAGGATTCTGGGTCAAAATAGGGTTTATGCAGGGTTTCAAGTAAGTAGATTGATTTTGGGTCATGGATTTGGATTTACTAAGATAATGTGGTCCTAAAGGTTCAGAAAACATAGAAGTTTCCATATTTAAAATGCGGTGTCTACAGGTGCCCCTCTTTGGCACTCCCTGTCCTTCGAGGGACAGGTGAGTGGCAAAGAAATGGACACTTTTGCGTTCCCTATCCTTCGAGGGGCAGGTAAACATCAAAGGTAATACTGAAATTTTAAATTTCTTCCTGATGTCACGTAGTCAAAGGGCGTACCAACTAATCCCTCCAAGTCATTGCGCTCACCGAGCTCACCCGCCTAGGGGATTTTTCCTCCTAGGGTTTTCGGCGTGAGATGTCGGTGAGTTACACAAGCTTGAAACTCGAGTTGGATTTTCTGACCATGCCACTTAACTTCGGGGATTTCACAGTTTAAAAGTTTTAACCCTAACATCTTCTTTGATTTCGTTAGGGTTTTTTAAGGCTTTTTATAGGAAAAATCTTTCTATAGGAAGAGACTTGTTTGGCAGATTTCGAAGAGAGAGACGAGGCATCGACACGGCAATCACGGCAACCGGTAATCATCATATACGGGTGCCCAAGCTCCTTTGTTTTTAAAAGTATTTTAGAAATTTTGAAAGTAGGGGGAGAATAGAAATAGAACCCAGAGCAAGGACAGGTTACGATTTTAACAAAGAAATTAATGTTTTTGAAAACACATGATATATAGTAAAAATTTTGAAAAGAGAAAGATATTTCGAACAAGAAGGTTGGTTAGCAGTTTCAACTCCTACAACCATAGACCCCTCTAAGCAGTTTAGCGTCATGCAGTGACGGACCATACACCCGACATTTTTACTTCATACGGGGATAGACGGTATACACCCGACCCTTTTACGTCATACAGGGATAGATGAAATACACCTGACCTTTTATGTCATGCGGGGTAAGACAGAAAACACCCGACATTTCACATCATACGGGGCTAGACGTTACCTGCCTCGGATCTTTTACGTCGCACGAGTTTGACATTGAACTAGGTACACCCGACCTTTCATGTCATACAAGGCTAAACGGTACCTACCTCGGTTGTTTTACATCGCACGAGTTTGACATTTTTCCAATGAACAGGGTAGTTGTGCCCTAGATACACCCGACCTTTTGCGTCATATGGGGCTAGAAGGTACCCGTCTCAGCTCTTTTACGTCGCACGAGTTTGACATTGAACTGAATACACCCGACCTTTCACGTCATACGAGGCTAGACGATACATGTCTCGGCTCTTTTGCGTCGCACGAGTTTGACGTTGAACTGCCCTCAAAGGGGCACACCCCACTTAGAATTTCTCTCTCTCTCTCTCTTAAGAAAAGTTTCTCTCTCTCTCTCTCTTAAGAAAAGTTTCTCTCTCTCATGAAAGCCAAAGGGGGCATGCCTCACTCTTTCATCTTTGATCTCTCTCTCCCACTTTGTGAAAGAACCTAAGGATTTAAGTTATGGAGTTCTTCTCTCCTGTCTCTCAACTATGGATTTATGGCTAAGGGTTTTAGGATTTAGCAAAAAGAGAATCTATCTCTCTCAAACTACGTTGCTAAGGGAATTCACCTAGAGTTTGAGTTTGTGATTAAAGGGGTACATGTTTTCTTGGTGTGACTTGGCCTAAACGTGTTTTTCCAGTTGAGATTGAAGGTGATCATTGATCCCGCGCCATCAGATGGTAGTGACTCGATGTAGGGTGTAATATGTCCGGTTGAGGTAATCTCCGACACTCTCTTTTGTTTCTTGTTATATTTAATTATATTATCTTTATATTCCCAAGCATAAGAATTGTAGATATTTTATTTGTTTAAAGAAAATTGGTTTAATAGCATCAAGGGTGTTTTTTTAAGATCTTGGATTTGTTAGTTTTATTTTCTTTGAAGTAAGAATTATTGTAATAAGACTACTTGTAAGTGATATTTGCCAAAAGAAAGGAAAAAGAAAAGAAAAGGGGTGAAAAGAAGAATATATATATATATATATATATATATATATTACCCAGTAAGATCGCATTAGTCTTTCTTTCATCTAAAGCAATCAGTTCAATTGAATCCCAAGTTTTGGTTGTAAACTAAACAAGCCAATTCCATTTGATACTCAACTTCGCCATACCATTTATATCAACAACATTTTGCGACATGGTGTCTGTATTGAAATAATCTCTAAATCACAATAAAATCTTAGAGCATGCATTGGAATATTCAAGATATTAAGCCCATCACCAAGATATTAAGTAATGGGGAGTGAGAGAAGGGTGGGGACACATGGGGAGACAGAGAGGGATTTGGGGAAACACGAGGGGAGAGAGAGTGAGAGACACGGGGGGAGAGAGAGGTTTGGGGAAAGTCAGAGAGGCAGCTTTAGGGAAAAATCATGTGAAGAGAGAGAAAAGATGGGGTTTAGAAAGGATATATCTTTCTTATATTTGTTTGGAACAAAAAAAAAAGGTTTAAAGGGGATAAAATTAGCTCGGGGGCTTAAAAAATATAAAACTTAGAATTTCTATGACCTAATATATGTTTTGAAATCTTGGGTCTATAGAGATATATAACTTAAAAATAATAGGTATGGAGATATTTCTCTTTATAAAATGACATACTGATCAATTCATGAAGTCTTGAAAGTTACAACTCCCTTTTTAAATGGATCATGTTAGAATGGCAATGGCCTGGTCTGGCCCTCTCTTTTCTTTTCTTCTTTTTGTTTGAAAATATCATTGAAGGGAATGAAACCCTATATGATATCACTTTGGGGTAATTTTTTTCTTGTAACAATTGAGGATACACTTTTCTTTTTTCATTTTAATAGATACCATCTCAATAAAAAATGTTAAAATAGCTAAATTGCCATTTTTCAGTGTTTAGAATGCATAACAAACATCTGCATTTGTAATTTGACCCTTAAGAGGCCTCAACCGAATGATAAAAAATAATCTTCGCAGATAAAAAATTCAAGGGAAATTATCGCTAATATACTTTAATTTTAAGAAAATCACAAAAAAAAACTCAAACTTTCCAAAACCTCACCCGCACCCTTTTTCCCAATTTTAAAATTTTTGGATGAAAATACCCTTTACGGTAGTCTTTCTATTGTAATGCATTGCGAACATTACGGTAATTAAAATACCGTTGTAAATAGAGATATAATTATGGTACTTCTAGTACGGTAATAACATAAACATCTATTACGGTACTTTAATTTCTGTAATAACATAGAGTGTTATGGTAATTAAAATACAGTAATACTTTAAAGTAGTATTACGATAATTTAAGTACTGTAATATAGCCCAACTCAATGTGAAAGATTTTTTTACTCTCGAGCCTACTATTTATTTACTCCCTTGACAAAAATCCATGCTAGCTGTAATTTTTCAAATCTCAAATTTTTAATATATAATCTTTACTTAATTTTTATATGGTTCTCAAAATTTTAGAATGAAAACACGCTTAAATAGGTGTTTTTGAGCGAGGCAATAGATCAACATCGTGCTCCCATGGGATCATAGATTTTTTGAAAAGGGTAGCCCTAATATTAGCTTTGGTTTGAAGCTTTTTAAAGTATTACGGTTGAAAAAGGTCGCCTTGATATAAGCTTTGGTTTGAAGCTTTTAAAGTATTAGTGTACCATCGTTATACTTTAAAAGCTTCAAACCAAAGCTAATATCATGACTACCTTTTTAAAAAAATCTATGTTCCCATGGAAGCACGATGTGGATCTACTCCCTCGCTCAAAAACACCTATTTAAGCACGTTTTTGTTCTAAAATTTTGAGAATCATATAAAAATTAAGTAGAGATTATATCCTCAAATTTTGAGATTTGAAAAATTACAGCTAGCGTGGACTTTTGTCGAGGGAGTAACTAAATAGTAGGCTCGAGAGAGTAAAATAATTTAAGGTACTTAAATTATCGTAATACTACTTTAAAGTATTACTGTATTTTAATTACCGTAATACTCTATGTTATTACGGTAATTAAAGTGCCATAATAGATGTTTATGTTATTACGGTACTAGAAGTACCGTAATTCTATCTCTATTTACAACGGTATTTTAATTACCATAATAGTCGCAATGCATTACAGTAGAAAGACTACCGTAAAGTGTATTTTCATCTAGAAAATGCCGAAAATTGGGAAAAAGGGTGTGGGCGCTGTTTTGGGAAGTTGGGAGTTTTTTTGCGATTTTTTTAAAATTAAGATATATTAACAATAATTTCTCAAAATTCAAATAAGACACACATTGTTTAGTATTAGTAATGCAGAACACCTAGAAGTATTTTTATCATTTTGTACCTAAATACTTTGTCTGTATCAAATTACAAAAATACCTCAAGTTGTTATGCATTTCAAATACACAAATAATGGACAATGTATTTCTTATTTGAAATGCATAACAATTAGGGGTATTTTTATCATTCGATTGTGAAACGCCTATGATTATTCATAAAGGTAATTTAGATATTTTATATATTAATTTATTAAGGAGGTATCTAATTGAAATGACAAGAGAAAATCAATACCCTCAAATGTTAGGGAAAATATATAATGAGACCATTTATCTTTGGTACAAGATGGTAACAATTATTCTTGACCATTGAATATGAAATTGAGCGATTGCATTTATTTTGTTGACCAAGCTCAAAGTTCTAAAGAAATTTTCTCAAATTTTGTGACACATCCAAGCTATCAGATTTCACATCATATGGTTGTAAGTAATTGTAACCTCTTTATACCAAAAGTAAATGGTCTCCTTGTATACAATCCCCAATGTAATTAAAAAAAAGGAAATTACATAAATATCCGTTTTAAATTATGTTATTGCCAAAATACCGAATACTTTATATTTTTTTTAAACATCGTAACATTTTTTTTTAAAAGGCTAAACTATCTTTTTTTGATTTTTCAAAAACCGAAATCAAGATAATTTTGGTTTTTGAAAACCCTAAAATTTTAAATTTTTTGTTTTTCAAAAACTGAGTCTTTGCTCTCTCTTGAGAGTACTCCACATATTATCTCTCTACCAAGCTCTGAGCATGATCTTTTCTCTTGTTTCGGTCAAGCTCACAGTTCACATTTTGAGCTTCGAGCTGAGTTGTTAAGACTGCTATTCCTCTCAAGTAGTTGGAGTAATTGTCACTGCTCTCTTCTTTGCCTGTAGCTGGCCTGCGCTTATGCTCAGCTTGATACGAAGGCCCCTTCTCAGGATTAGCAGCCGCCGGTTGCTTCTCGCTTGAGATACCTGCAAAGTGGCTCTCATCATAACAGTTCTGGAATCTCTCTCCCTCTCATATCTCTTTGCTCTTTTTCTCAAAACCACAAACCAAATAACCAATTCTCTAGTCACAAAAAGGCCATCAAAACACCATGGAAGGCTTATGATCGTTTTGTGATGCTACATCAACTAGCTATACAGAGAGATTTTCAGAGATGGCGTCTAGAGAGAGAGAGAGAGAGGGGGGAAGAGAGGAAGAGAGACAATACGCAGAGAATCCATAAGAAAGAGAAATTTTTTTTCTGTCATTAAAGAATCGAAATTTTTTAATTCAAAAACCGAAAATTTCAAATGTTTAGTTTTTCGAAAGCCGAAATTAACCTTTATTTCAGTTTCTTGGAAAACCAAAATGGGAACTCCAATAAATGGGCATACTAGTAAAAACGAAAGTATTTGGTTTTTGATAATAAGGGAACATATTTACGTGATATCCCCCTTAAGGCAAAGGTTCCATGCCCTTTCGCGATAATTTCCCTTAATTTTTCGAGTCTAGGGTCTGATCCGAGCTGTCCTAGTCTTGGTTGGGATCGGGCCAGCCCTATAGAACTTGGCCCGACTTGGATGAGGACTGGCCCGACTCAGGCGCATATCCTGCCGTGCCACCCACCGTGTACAGCACGGCCTCGCTGCTAGTAAAGCCACGAATAAGGTTGGCTTTTGGGTGGATTCGAATTCGAAAGGGTGCAGGCATAAGTCGTAACTAGTACGGCGGTGAAATTAGTGTGGTTCACACGGCTACTGAGTTTAGGCAGGGCTTTCATGGAGGAAGACAGGTAGGCGTGCTCCCCCTCTTTTCTCTATAAATTTGTATCTATGGGCGAGTAGAGCTTTGATTTTTCTTATCCCTATCTCATCTGTTTACTGTTATAATGATCTAATCTTGCCAACTAAAGAAAGAGAATCCTTTAGCATTAGTTCTTTTTTCAACAAATATTCACATATTTTCCCTTTCTATTGATAGTTTTTTCAACACAGAAACTTGCAGGATCATATGATTGTTTATATGCAGGTTATAGAGTACTTGAGTTGTTGGGTCTTGAAACTTGTAATATTATAGGGAAATGGTTTATTTGCTTACATAAATTGTCTCTTTAGATGATTTTCTGCAACTTATTAAGAGACTATATCTACTGAGTGTTTAGATATCATGGCCGTATTGGTGGGTCTAAAATACGGAAAGAGACCATCTGTCTCAAACTTTATATGAATCACCATAGCAGGATTCTTATGCATAGGAGGTTATATTTGTGAATGTTATGATTATATCATCACTGAAAGCAAACAGGACATATTTAGGAACTAAGTGCATTTTTGCCAACCAATGATTACTTGTTGTCCCAATTTTTATTTGGAAAGAATTAAATGTGGGAAGTATTGATGCTAGATTCCATGGATGAGGAAAATAAATGATCAAATATCAAGTAGTTTTACACCTTGTATTGCCATGGCATAGTGCTGGTTGATGCTGTGGCAGGTTGAAGTTAGAGTTGAAATTTGTGAGTGTTATTTCTAGTTATACATACCAAAGAAGGACTATCCAGTAATATGTATTGCTAGATAGAGGGGAATACTTTATGGTGCTATAGATTCCTGCAAGCCTTAGCTGCTAACACGTTCTTATTGTTGGAGATGGTATGGACTATTGGAATTGCTTCCGAGTTCACTCATGGTTATGAAGAGAGCGTCACTTTTTTTACTAGAAAGGATTTCCTTGGTGTGACATGGAGACTTGGAGACAATTATGATAATGAAGATAGACATAGCTGATAAAAAAAGGAAGGAAGACAAGAAAATAGCAAATGGAGGTGAATATAGTAAAAAAAAAAAAAAGAAGCAGCAAATGGATGTGACTAGGAAAATAGGCCCTAGTGGGTGTGAGTACTTTGGGTGATAGAGGGTTAAGGACGAGCACCTCCTTTGAAGACAAGAAAAGGTTAGTATTTTTCCTTTCAAGTTTTGAATACCACTCATGCCTTATTTCTGTTCTAGTCACTGTTATGATCCATTTGGTACTGATAAAAGATTCATGAAGAGAAGATGAAAAAAAGAACGATTGAATGGGAACGATTTAAGGTGGATGGCCTCTTTGAGCTGTTTCTCAACAAAAATATGATTTTTTTTTCATTACTCAAATGAAATTATGCCTTTTCTTTTAGAACCCGAAACCTACTAATCTCTGTGATCAAGTAACTTTACTTAATATAGGCATCGAACTAATTCAAATGGCAAAGAGAAATAGACTGAACTAAGTCAAAGGTATCCCACAAGGAAACCAATAAAAAGGCCTCTCGTTTTTCTTTTTTTATTATCCTAGTTCTATTCCAATCCATGGGGATATTCTCTGTCTCCTATTTTAGACTTCTTGGTAGGGTCAAAATTGTAGGTTTTAGGTTATAAAGAAAAGGGGTAATTTCAATTAAGGTCATGAAAAGAACCAACTCTGAGGGAGAGAGAGAGGTGGATGGACCCCAGAGTTGGTGCTTTCATGACCTCAATTAAAATTACCCCTTTCCTTTACAACCCAAAACCTACAATTTTGAGCCTACTAAGAAGTCTAAAATAGTTCCAAGTGGTAGGCTACCATACCAATTTTTTGAGTAGTCCAATACGATCTATAAACCATGGGAGAAGTGTTTAAAAATAATATGTGATCTGACTCGTTCGTTGGATACTTTCCTAATTTCCTATTGGCTGATTTCATATCGGAAATTGGCGATTCTTTAAAAATATAAGCTATTATGTTTCTTTTCATGCGAAGTAAGGTATAATAGCTTAGTTGGCTAGCTTGAGAACTCCGAGGCATTAGGTTAGGGGTTCGAATCCCTTCCCAATCAATTATACCTGTTATTCTGAAGCTGATGGAGGGCAAAGTTCTTCGTATTTTTAATACTTTTAGTTAATTTTCAAAGGAAGTATATTATAGCTTTAGTTTTAGGATTTTTATGATTTTTAATTTTTTTTTGGGATTCTAGGATTTTTATTTTTTTTAGGAGTTTAGGATATGTTTAGAAAAGTCATTCGAATACTTATGGAGTTATTTATTTTATTAGGGGCAAAAGTGTCGCTATGAATTTTCTTTTAAGTGAAGGGACTTATGGGGCAATGTCACATTTATTAAAAAAAAAAGGGACTTATGGGGTATTTTTATAGTGTTTAACTGTATTAGGAATAGTAGTCTTCTTTTTATTCTAATGTAATAAAAAGGTATGGGGTGTTAGGGTCTCTAACACTTTTTGGGGCGTGAACAATAGAAACAAGGTGTGAACAATACCAGCAAGCCCTATCTAGTGTTTTGGGGGTCACTTTTTTGTGTAAGGAAAGCCAGATCCACTCAAATTTGGCCTGTTTTGATGATTTATTTAATTGGTTTATGCCTATTTTCTCTATTTGGGAATCCACAGCCAAGTCTAGGGCTTGTTGATTTTAGGCTAAATTTTCCCAAATCAGCCTAGAACTTTCTGGTTTTAGCTAGGTTTTGTTGGTTCTCTTATTAGGATTTGTGATTTCGATGAACCATTGAGAGCAAGAAGAAGTCGAGGTAGGGGTATTCATATGGATCCACCTCGTGATTTGCAGGATCAGGATATAGAGGATCTGGGATGGCAAGTTCAAGAACTTACAAGGTGGCTTAAAGGCAAGGATCGTGGGGGAGATGAAGTTTTCTCCGTCCAAAAAGATTTCGTGTACAACCCTTTTCACTTCCGTGTTACGTGTGAAGAGTCAAGTGAAGAGGCAAGTCATAGAAGACCTTGGACGTGGGGATCATCACTGTAGGGTTTTCAATTTAAAGGAGGAAATTCTTGATTTTGATGCAGGTTGTATAATAAATCAGCAAGTTATAGATTGGGATTTGCCACTAATCTTTGGTACATGCTTAGATGAAGAACAAGATCTTGTAGGAGATCCGATCTGCGATGATGATCAAGATTTCATGGTTAAACCGATCTTTGACGAAGAAAAATGTGAAGGAGTCCAAGGAAAATCAATAGGTGAAGTTATTTGTTCAATCATCAAATCCAATGATCATCTTGAAGATGCACCCATGTTGTATTCTAGGGCTGAGCCTAGATAATTTTAATAAGGATATTGGTTAAACTGATGCAATTTCAACAAGTTCATGTGGCTGAACAAACTTTATCAACATGTGGCAACCCTTTCCTCAAGGGTTTCTCAAAAGGGGTTATGGATATATCAACTGATTACAAAGATTTAGTTTCAATACACAATCGTGTTTTGATTAGTGCAATAACCCACAAGTCCTAGAATCATGTTTACAATATTCAAGTTGAAGAAGATTGCAAGACTAATGCAAAATTCATCTTAGAAACATCAAAACTTGATGATGAGTGTCTTCTAACTAGAGGAGAATGATGGAGGGAAAAATTCTTCTTATTTTTAATATTTGTTTAATTTCAAAGTATGTATATTTTTATTTTAGTTTTAGGATTAGGGTTTATAAAATTTTTTAGGCATTCTAGGATCTTTTATATTTTTTAGGATTCTGATGTTGAAAAAAGTCATTAGAATACTTATAGAATTACTTATTTTACTAGGGGCAAAAGTGTTATTACAAATTTTCTTTTAAGTGAAGGGATTTATATGGTATTTTTGTTATGTTTTAACTTAGGTGATGGTAGTTTTTGGTTTTTTCTTTTTTTTTATAATGTAATAAAATGGCCTGGGGTATTAGGGTGTATAACACTTTTTGGGCTGTGAACAGTAAAAACAGGGTGTGTAGTACCAACAAACCCTATCTAGGGTTTTGGGGTCACTTTTCTGTGTATGGAAAGCCATATCTACTCAAAGCTGTCCTATTTTGATAGTTTATTGAACTGTTTTTTGTCTATTTTGTCTATTTTCCTCCATTAGAAGCACTCTTATCCTTGATTTTTTTTTTTTTTTTAATTTTTTGTTTTTGATACTATATAAAAAAGAAGTGGGCTCCGTGACCACAACCCTGGCATCAACAGCCAGTGTACTAGCTGACTAGGTTGCTTAGAATAGTTGTTATAAATGTTTACATTATTCTTATATTTCTCAAAAAAAAAATGTTTACATTATTCTTATATATGTATGTAGTAGTAGCTGACTAGGTTGCTTAAAATAGCAGTTGTAAACGTTTACATTGTTCTTATATTATTCGTATATATTGTTGTATGTATATGTATATATGTATGTATGTATGTGTATTGTTTGACCTTTAACTGATCACCAATCTGGATGATATGGATTGGCAATCATTTTACCTTTGATTGATAGCCGATCTGGACGATCTGGATTGGCAATCTGACAATTCAACATGAGATAGGTGGGTGTGCGATCCACCTGTATATGTGTTGTTTTATCTTTGACTGATTGTCGATTTCGATGATCCAGATTGGCAATCCAACAATTTGACACGGCATAGGTGGTTGTACGATCCACCCCACTGATCCATATTTCAAAACACTGTTATGCACTAAGCCTGTCACAAGAGCTTATGCACAACGCATTTCATATGGTAAAGTCTGTTAAACCACAGAGCTTATGTATTATTCTTTGAATTTAGTAACTTAGACATTGCCTTGTATTCCTGAGGGTAGTGAGAAAACTGTACATATAAGTAGTGTGCAAGGGTGTGTGGAAGAAAGGATCAAGACTGTAGGAGGCCAAAGCACTTCTAAGGTTGGAAATCAAAACGATACGAGAAGATTCTGTGGAGAAATATGACATTATTCGTGTCTTAGAGGATTAATGCACCATCGTCTTCTAAGAAAAACACCAATAATTGGAGTCAATGGTAGATGATCAATGCCATCAGGATTTCTCTACAGAGATTGGTATGGTCTGTGCCATGTAGCTTCTTGAGGTAGGCAAGACATGAAGGGACAATTGGCAGGCTGCCTAGTAGGCTTCAAGTAGGCACTGGCCTCCTATATAACCATTGTTAAAGCTTCACTTGGCTGTATGTACACGTTTGCTTTTAAGAGGGAGACACTGTTAGGAACTTCACCTGCTATTGGAGACTAATTCGAATAGTGCTGGACGTCTGTCCGAATAGGTTCATGGTGGTCAATTTTTTAGATTCATAAATCTTTATTGGGGGGTTGTCCTTTGTCCTGTGAACCTAGCTCTTGGTCGTGTGAGGTCCTAGGTGGCCAATGCGGACTAGTGTGAGGTTGCCGGAAGGTCCCATGCCATGGCATGGGCTAAAGGCCATGGACGCCAATGATTTTTAATGGCTATGTCATTGGCACAGCCCACGATGTGGCATGAACATGGTGCATGATCCTTGGTGCACGGTCTGGCCAAGAGCTCCAGTCATAGCTATGCCTCCTGGCAGTTAGAGGCTTCTACAGTGACTCTACAAGGCTAGCATGACCCCAACTAGCACACATCTACAATCCTCTAGTGTCTTTTTGACATTGTTTCCAGCAGCAAGTGAGATTTTTGAAGGGCTTCTTAAACACATGCAACCGTGTAACATTTGTTAAGTAGGAGGCCATTGCTTGCTCAAAGCCTTCCCAACAGTGCACCATGAGTCCTTTATGTGCCTCACCTCCCTCCATTGGTTTGTGCCATTGATGACAGGTGTCCTAGTTGAGAAATTTAGGTGGCTTTATTGTCCAGCATTGCTAGAAGTTGTTGGCATCGTGCCTCTATTGCTGCTTATGTAACAAGTAGTCCTTGGAGCCGCTCTTTCAAGTCCAAATTATTCATCCTTCATTGCGCCCTGTTCTGTTTTGATTTCCCACCTCAAAAGCTGTCCTCGAGGCAGATGTCTAGGAGAGGGCCCTGCTTCAGCCCTTCCTAGGTTTTCGAATTCATGTCCCTCGTGTCCCATTTGTTCCACTCATCTCTGTTTCCTCATTGTTCTCTAGAAATGAAGTTAATGCAATCATGCACACTTCAGAGGCTACTGGAGGCACAAAATCTTCATTCTTTGATAGAGACAAAGAAATAAGAGCCCGTCCACAATGTTCGAAGATGAAGATGATGTCTCAACCAAGTGTAAATTTTGCTAAGATTAAACGAAAATAATAACTTTTGCTGAAGAAAAATGATGCAGGATAGGATGCTGCTTATTTTTGAATTTTCCTTATTAGATTTGGGAATGTTTAAGGGTTCATTTTAAGTGTTTTTAAACTTTTTTTAAGGGATTTTAGGATTTTTTTTAAATTGATAGGATTGTAGTTGTTCAGAAAGGTAGAGTGCTTATGGAATTACTTGTTTTTATCAAGGGTAGAAATGTCACAATGAAATTTGCTGATTTTCTAGCCCGAGGTTTACTGATTTCAGCCAACTTGCTGATTTCAGCCTAGGGTTTGCTGATTTCAGCTAACCCGTGGCAACAAGAGGGGGGCGTGGAAGGGCAGCTCATTTAGCCTGATGCCAGAGATGAAGAAATTGAAGATCTCTAAGGCAAGTTTAATGAACATCACTCATGGGAAGACAGTGATCTTTTGCCCAAGAAGATGTTGAATACAACCCTTTTCACCGTTGTGCTTTGTGCGTGGAGACACGTGAAGAGGAAAATGTTAGAAGACCTAGATGTGGGTGATATCACTCCAGGGTTTTTGTTTTGAAGGTGGACATTCTTGATTTTGATGCAGTTTGCATAGAAAAGTAGCAGATTGTAAATTTGAATTTCCACAAACCTTTGACACATTCTTAGATGAAGAACAAAATCTTGTAGGAGATCCGATCTATGATGAAGAAAAAGTTTTTGTGGTTGAACTGGTCTTTGATGAAGAAAAAATGTAGGTCTTCCAGGAGAATAAATAGGTGAAGCTGTTGGTTTGATCATCGAACCGGGGCTTATCTTGAAGATGCTCCCTTGGTTTGTTTTAGGCTGAGCCACGACAATTTTAGCAGGGTTATTTGGTTGAACTGATTCTATTTCAGCTAGTTTATGTGACCGAATCGAGCATATATATCATGGTTGTTTCATTGATAGAATGACCCTTTCGTCCAGGGTTTCTCAAAAGTGTTTATGATTATGTCAAATGATTCCAAACCCTCATTGTTAATGCATAATGGTTGTGTTTTGATTGGGCTAATACCCATAGGTCTTAGGATTTGAAGCATAACGCTTGGGGTGAAGAAGGTTGTGTCATTAACACAAAATTCATCTCAGCTTACTTAAAATACTCGAAAATGAGTTTTCTTCAACTAGAGGTGATTGATGCAGGACAATATACTTCTTACTTTTAATTTTCGTATTGAATTTTGAAAGTAGTGGCTATGTAGGATTCTTGGGATGTAAATTAAAAAATTTACTTTTTTTTTTTTTTTTCTGTTATTAGCAACTGGGTAATTCTATTTATAATGCCAAATTATACGGCAGAAGCATAAAATAGAACCTAAATACAACCTATGGATCTCAACTCTTACCGCCTTAAAGAAAAATGGAAACTTTATTCATAATCTGAATTTAATTATAAGTAAAATTCTAAGTCAAATAGGAAATCCTAATTCAAGTAGGAATCCTAATTCATTAGAAATTAAGAACAATAAAATAAAATTAAAACTCAAAAGAAACACGAAAACTTGGGAATACTTATCTAATCTTTGCCTAGGGCCACCCCCATAGGACTTAGCACAACCCACTCTCGATGACCAGACCAACGATGCATTGATCCTTGGCCCTACTTGAGCCCTCCAAATCTGGGTAGCACCCATGGTAATAGCCTCTCACAAAATTGGGGCTGAGAGCTTTAATAAACTAGGGTTTGTTTTCAACCCTTTAAACCTAGGGCATGCCACAATATGGCACCACCCCCTGAAACCAAACTAGGCTGGGCGTGCCCTCTCACAAATGAGAGGGAAGGAGAGAGAGAGAGAGGTCTCTGCAGTAACACATGATGGGAATGAAAGGGTTCCCCCTTATACATAAGCCCTCATGGCGTAGGGTATGCCATCTTCCAATAGGACTCAAATTTGACCATGGAGTTCTATGTGATTTGTGAGCAACAAAGAATCAAATTTGAGGCATCCTTTCTTTAGATTAGGGATCATGATTATTGAGGAATTCTATAACCATTACCCCTCAGATCCTTAACCCATATCCACTTCTGCTTGGACCAGAACTATATCTTCCATAATCCCATAAAATTTGGGATGTTTCTTACATAGAAACATCTTCTAATTACTTTAGAAATCAAGAGTCAACGAAAACATCTAACTCAAATCTAATTTGGTCAAGGCTTAACTAACCAAATAAAAAATAATTCTCTTTAAGAAAATTATGCTTAACAAATCATTAAAGGACATGGGGTGGCCCTCCCATAAGGGTTGGATTTGTGGGCCTAGTGGGGCCGACGTCGTTGCCCACTTGGGTCCCCCAATGTGTGGGGTTGGGGGTTGGGCTTTTAGCTCTCCACATGGGTCTTGCAAAACCGCTCATAAGTTTGGAAATATCAGAACGCCCTTTCTAGGTTTTTATGCATAAAATAAATTTATTGAAATTTTGAAAAACATTTAAAAATTGCAAAATCATAAATAAGGTTGGAAAATAATATTTCTGATAATACCAAAAATTCTGAGACACATTTAAAACAGATCTAGAAGTGGATTGGTACTAATGGGTTATAAATAAATGATATCTTTGAGGCACTCCACCAAGATCCACAACCATCTTCTCAAACTAACTCAACAAAACCCATGACCCACAGTCAATCGCAAGGGCTCATGATTGGACTATCAAAGTTGGTCAGTAAATAACGAAACCATGAATCTAGTGTGTGGATTTCTGGTCCCCCTGCCAAACAAAAGCAAGTGATATCCATAAGGATGCACACACACATATCGCTATAGTACAAGGGAGCACTATCTTATATACATAGTGCCCTCTCTATAGCGATGCTTCTCCAAAATGCGGCTATCATGTGTACATGCCATGCGATGGTTATTGAAGAATTGGCCATTGCCCTCACAGGCCTACAACTACACATGGGAATTCCGGTGGCTTCCTTGCTCTCGTCATAATTTTTAGGCATCTCTTTGACCTCAAGAAGGGATGATCATTGAAACCCTCATTGGTAGTGGCTATGCCCAGGAGTACAGGGTTTCTTGATGTGACCTAGACCATAAACTGCGTAACCTAAGTCTAGTCAACCAATATTCCCACTGGAGTGTGAACATCCACTATAAAATATTTACTTTAAAATGCTTTCAAGGCCTACAAGTTTTAAGGATGTATTTTTGGAATATTTTTGGGTGTTTGAGTTTTTTGAAGCAATTTTATTTTTTGAATAAAATTTTTAGGATTTTAAGATTTTTTTTAAAAGTTACAATGCTTGTACTTACAAACTTTGTTTAATTAGGACTTCCATTTCAATTAGAATCAGGATTTCTTGGGCTCTGAGTAAGGTCTTTTATTATAAGTAGGGGTCTATGTAGAGAATTTAGAATGAAGAGAGTTGACTTTTTGATATCCTTTTTCCTGGGTTAGCAATTAAAGCCTGGCTTATAGGCTCCCGCTTTAATTTTTCATTCAATAGATCATCTCATTTTCTTTCTTGTGACATTTACTCTGCATCAAAAAATTCACTTTTTTCTACCTAGTACCCATATTTATAGGCAAGGGGAGGAGGAATCAAATTCTCATGTGCTGTAAGAGCAGTTGACACAATTCAGGTGTATGAGTTGAGGTGGCACAACTGTTAACAATTTTAAGCATTGAGAATGAGTGCGATGATTCATCCATGCTCTTTTCACAATGAGTTGTGCGCACACACCCACACAAAGGAAGAAGAAGCGAAGTGTCGCACAATGAAAGCGGAGTTTTATGACTGGGTAGGCTTAAAGAAGATAGTAAATGAGTAAATGGTTCTTTTATTGGTGATTGACTAGTGAACAGGTTCCGTTTGTGATGCACATATACAGCTCCAGACATAGCTAAAAAATCAATTGTCTGTGATTTTACATAGTTTTTTAAAATATCCATGAAGGATACCCATTCTAAAGTATCCATGCATCATATGTTTCCTCTTCTGAGGAGTTTATTGCTGGATAAATAGAAGTTATCCTTTCCCTCTCTAGATTGTCCCTAATTCAAACCCCACTCTTCAAGGGAGAGTGAGCTTTGTGTCACGACCCTGCCCACGCCCCCTGGTCCCTACTGCCTAGCAGGAGGGCGACAGGGTACGGGATCGCGATCGGAGGTCGCGACTGGCACTTAGGTGGGAGTGGCTCAACGCATATAAAATTTTCGGAATCAAAGCAAACCACGAAACAAAATAAATTCATAAAACAAAAGGCCATGAACTAAGCAAAATAAAACCATCTCATATAAATATATATATTCAATCTCCAAAAATTCTTTTACAAAATGTTCAAGCCGCTACCGGCCTGCCAACAAAAATACAATATTCATCAGAATGATAGCGTGGCACTGCCACCAGACACCTACAATCAAAAGATCCTTGGATAGAACTCGAGCTTCAAAAGTCTGCTACCACCGGCCAGCTGCCCACGCATGAGCTAAAGGTTCTCACTCTACATAGAAGGGAAAAAAAAGAGGTATGAGCTAAAAGCCCAGTAAGTAAATCAGTACCCTTGCAGTCCTGCCTACATGCACACATGAGGGATAATAGGCCCACAGATTATTACAGTTCACGCGGTGTCATAGAATAATGTCATGCATCAGAGTATACTGGCGGAATATACAGAGTAAAGTTTAGGTATTAAAACCTCGCACATTTACATGAGCTAATAGTTACATGAACATTCCTCAAAATCACACAGTCAGAAACTTAGTTAAAGCATACAATTTATACAGACAGAAGCTAGTAGTGCCTACTCTTGAAGTAGAAGCCCCATCGATCAGGCTAAGCCAATCCTGTAACTTGGAACTTCTACCCTCATTCAGGAGGGAGGACAATGACAAATGGAGTTCCCATTTCGTAATGTCCTTACTCGCACACACAATCCCCAGTGCGCTTTGGGGTTTTGATAGGCTGAGGCCTTGCAAGACACGACCATCTCCTTGCATTTCCAGGCGAGAGGGCGCGACCCACCCTGTTATTTACAGTTACCTCCCGACTCCACTCCTATCTTGCGAGGTCACTTAGACCTTCATGCCCGGGCTCAAGCCCAGGAAACTCGGGAAAGGGACCCCAAACCCCTTACTCCCTCTCTACTGGCATCAATGACAAGTCTATTGTTGTCAACTGCATGAGCACTTCTAAAACCGCCACCCCTTACTTGTGGACCCTCCACCAGTCTTAAGCTCAAGGGTGGTCCTAACACCACTACCTCTTCTCTCGTGGTCGGCTCTTCTAAAGCCACCACTTCAATGGGTAACCATAAGGTCACCGCATCTCCACTCCACAAGGGCACTGCTCATCCTGGTATGATGCCTCACACACTTCATGCTGACGAATTGATCGCTAGACCATCTACCGCGAAGGGCTTTAAAGCCGTTCGACACACCCTCACTCACATCACTACGAATGGCTCAGCCATTGCAGTGATAAATCGGGACAAGCAAAAGCTAACACCACCTCACACTACATTGCATAATACTCATTTAGCTCAGGGCAATCCA
Organism: Amborella trichopoda; assembly: GCF_054954075.1. Classification (NCBI taxonomy): domain Eukaryota; kingdom Viridiplantae; phylum Streptophyta; class Magnoliopsida; order Amborellales; family Amborellaceae; genus Amborella; species Amborella trichopoda. The sequence goes on along the minus strand of NC_142347.1, from coordinate 20,020,274 downwards.
AATATTGCACCCGAAAGAGCACACAACCCGTGACTCAGTTGTAGGTCCCAAACAACTATGTACATGCTTGCAAACCAAAGTGGTCCTAAGACCACTCCAACTGCAAAGGTCAACATTTGAAACGCTAGACCTCTCTCTTCACTAAGGGTTGGCTTCCAAACCACACCCAACACTTTTGCGGATCAAGCACACACATGCAGTTCCAATGTTGTCTGCGGCTTTAAGGGGAAGGGCTGGCAGTATATGCCCTTTTCTACCCCCAAAACCATGACAACATGGTATTCAAAGAAATTCCCTTCGAGTACACTCTTGTCAACCCCTTCTACATCCCATGTATGTGTTGGCCCTCAAGGATGGACTCAGGAAAAAATCACGGCCCCAAGGCTGATGGAACAGTCCCTCCCTTCTTCTTCAAAAACCAAACTTCCAAAGGCGACCCCGAACTCCCTACTCTTGGGGCACCGCTCCTTACCTGATTGACTTTGCTTTAATCTCTTTAAGGCAGGCCAATTAGAAGGATGCCATTCCCAATTCCAGTTCTGGGAGCGCATCTAGTGGAGTTTGAGAATCAAGCAGTAAAAAGGCATGAAAGTGCCGCTCCTAAGAAAGAAGCCAGAGTCTTCCACCTCTGAAGATTTATTAAAGAAAAACCCATTCTACCCATTGCAAACTACTAATGAACCGAAAATGAACTGTACCGTTCAATGCACAGTTATCGAGGTGCTGGAAGATGAATCCTGCTCATTTGAACCACAGCCCCAAGGCCGTCTTGAGCCACAACCAATGGAAGTATGGCCCCAAGACTGTCTTGAGCACCAACTTATGGAAGTATGGCCCCAAGGCTGTCATGTGCCTAGTCAGTTCAAGCCATGGCCCCAAGGCTGTCTCATTGCATATCTACCTGAGTTACGACCCCAAGGCTGTCAAGAGCCGCTGATCACCTGATCATCAAGGCAATCCCAGATCCAATCGGGGTAGTCTGAACCCCTATTGCCCTGGATTGCCAGATCGGCGCACAAAGCGAACTAGAGTTACTTCTACCATGGAACCACATGGCCCTGAAGAACAAGCTGATGTGATGGTAGTCAGTCAAGATGGTGATGGTCCCGAAGATCAAGTGGCCCGCTTTAATGAAACCCTGAACCATATCTTGGACAGGCTCAAAGAGCTAGAAAATTCTAGATCAATCAAATATATAGAATTACTATTTGTTAATTCTGGCCATGCATTCATTAACAAGCACTGGACACTTTCTTTTTTCTGTGAATTGAGAAAAGGAGAACTTGATACGCATACAAGTGTCCTACATTGACACATGTATCTGTATCCATGCAAATAGGTTTTAAAATAGGATGTTGGTGAAAACTGTTAAGTTTAGTGGTGAATTAACAGAACATCATCTTTTTTCATGCTTTTACAAGCTGGTGGCATTTAATGTGTCTCTATCTCTTTTTGCATTTGAAAAATTTTCAGCTGTTGGAGTTAAACTTCTGCTATTCAGTCAAGGGGCAATTGCATCTTTTTCATTTTAAAGAAACTTGAGGTTTGCCCCTTCCGAGTTTAAAAAATGTTTAGGTACATTTAAGTGCATATCCAGCACTCAGTTCTTCACTCATTTCCTATGAATAATGTATGGATATAGAAACTTGACTCAAGAGTGTGAGTTATAGAGGAATTGATATCTACTATTGTCTATCTATGTGGGTGCCATGTGGCCTCCATGAAGGCTTTTATTAAACAATTTAGGCCGTGATACAAACACTTACTTTTATAGCGGTCAAGATACATACAAAAAAACTTGTGGTGTGAACTTTGACGATACCCTCAGAACCAGGAACAATTTGCTAGTTTGTAATTGTAAACATTAGAAAATCCTCTAGGCATGATTCTTTCATGGTCTATCTGCATCGTAGCTCAACTATTAGAAGCTTTTATTTCTTAAGACATGGCTTGTGTATTAAGACATCCAAGACTATGGCTGTGTATTAAGATATCCACTTGTTTAAAATTTAAGGAAAGTGTTGTGTAGAAATTTTGTTTGATTTTAGATAAGAGAGTGTGGAGATTAATTGAAATTTATTTGCAAAAAGATAGTATTTTTCTCTACACTATTTTCTTATGGGAATAGAGTTATGGAAACCGAGGGATAATGCTTCCACCTCATTCCTTTTAATCATGATGATTGATCTAAGGAATGAATGGATGAGATCTCTTCACCCTCATTCTTTTTATTCGGGTCACATAGTCCTTTCAATGATAAAATAAAGGACGTGTACTTGGAGGAGAGGAATGTAGTGCATATAAAAAATATATAGAATATCTAGGGTGTTTGACTTTAAAAAGAGAGAGAATGTCTGAGGAAATTTTTTTTGTGATTTGAATAGAAGGTATGGTAGAATGTCTGGATATTTGAAAGTGAGATGAGTATGTTGTGCAAGGAGATAGTTCTAAGTGAGACTACTCTCTCTCCTTTTGGATAAGTTGGCAGTAGATTTGAACTTAGGATGCCATGCTACAATTGTCAACACCATGCTCATCAAATAATGTGCTCCATTCCTTGCTCTAACATTGTTTCTGTTTTAGCAATGTCATTGAGATTTTGAAAAGTTTTAGACAGGCGTTTCAAGTTAAGTCGCTCTCTTTAATGTCATTTTAGATTTAGATGCTTCATGCAATAGGATTTCTTAATCAAAGGGAGGGGTTAAGTTCTGGTTTTCTCTCTCATGGAACCAAAAGGGTGCATGCAAACTTTGGATATATCAAGTGCAAAAATGCCAATGATGAAGTAACTAGAGCTTCCTTGGCGCAGCATCATTGCACAGCTGTATGTATCTCTCAGTCTTTACAAAGGTACTTGTGTTCTAATAACTGCTGTCCCATTGCACATGTTATTCCTGTTCTTGCTACATGCAACAAAGATCTTGTCAACGCATCATGGTTAATCTTTGTTATGGCTTTGCTTTCTGAATTCTCAAATATCTTTGTGTTCTATTCAGATCACTTGATGTTTGATGTTGGATGAATGGTAAAATGGCTATTTTGCGCATTCAACCCATGTACAACATCTTTTGAGTCGCTAATTGTCATCTTGTCCTCACCGTGTATCCAATTACTGGCTACAGTTCTGAAATCTCACTTTCTATTGCCATGCCACATTTTTTCTGCTTCATAGTCGGTAAGGGTGCTTTGCATACATTTATATTAAACATATCTTTGCATGAAATTCAACAAATAAGAAGATCACATTTTTGTGGCCTGGCATCAACAATTAAATTGACAATGATCCTTACAAACTTTGTTCCTTTGTGAGAAAATGGCCAAGTGGATCGCATGAAGTTTGACTTAACCAAATGTTTATGTTCCATGTTTCCTTGTTGTGTTGGGATTTGATGGCAATCTCTCTCCAGTCATTGCACATCATTTGTCAGGGAAGTCATGATAACTTGGAAAACTGGCATGGGAAGAGAATGCAAAGTTATTACATTGATGCTTTCTTTATGTGATCTATAGATAGCTGCAATGCCTATAGAATAGCTGAAGTGATGACCTCTCTTATTTGGCATCGGTGATATGGAACTTTCTTTGGTGTGTGGGATACTAGGTTCTTTCCAATTTTTTTATTAGCTGTTTTAATATGTCGAAATCCTGTTATTATATTTGGTTGTTTTTTTAGTTATGATTTACTTAGCATATGCGAAAGGTTTTTGGTCTTTATCTTATATTGCAATTTGATTTTGAAAAATCTTATATTGTAATTTGATTTTGAGATCTTATTGTACAAGTTCAGGAAAGGAACTGCAGAAGGGGTCAGTTTTGCCCGAATAAATTGATGGGTGAACGAGCTATTGAGCTTGGGGCTGGCCGTGGACTAGCAGGATTTGGTATGCTTACTCGCTCCTTAACATCATGGTGAACTTAATGTAGCAAACATTAGTCGCAAGTGAACTTAGTGTCTATAACAGTAGCCTGTATCTTTCTGTTGATGCTTGTTACATCATTTTTAGGCATGGCACTCCTAGGTTGCAATGTTATTTCAACAGACCAGAAGGAAGTACTGCCTTTGCTGATGAGAAATGTTGAGAGAAATATTTCGAGGATTAAACAAGCAAATTTGAATGTTCTGGGTATATGATGGTACTTGTCTATGCACTTTGTATCTCCAGTATAAGCTTATGAGTGGTCTTCTTTATTATTTTTCCTTTTCCCGTGTCATTTTGCTTGGAATGAAAGATTAGTACATTAAGTTAAATTTGTGGTATGGTGTATGCAGAGTACAGATTATACATTTTTGTGCTTTTATTATTTATTTTCTCTTGTTAAAAGTTGGAAAATAATATCTGAAAGCATCCTTGAACCCTTGCAAATAATTGAAGGCTTACAGTACCAAAAAACCATGTGAGGAAGCATGTTGGTCATAGTTGTTAGGAGTGGGAGTAGGATCGGGAGTGGAGTATCATTGTTTGCCAGAATCTCCCTAATGGGAGCATTCATAATTAGAAATAAGATATATTTTTAAAAAATAATTGAATGACTTCAACCCCTAGTTCTCTTTCAAATTTTGTCTAGAATGAAAATGTTCATCTTTCTTTAAAACCAAAAATTATATTGAGATGCATTTTGTAGGTTGGACAATGAAACCTGCCAAACAGCCAAAGTAGGGGAAGTTTTCCCTCTCCCCAACTGCAGGAGCACCACCTTGGGTGGGATCCTAGTGTCTGATTTTCTATCTGAAAGACTAAGTTTTTAAATTAAGAGATCATGCCATACTTCACTTGGTAGGGTCATCTTCAAATTCATCCACATCCTGTTCTTGACATCCAGTTCTTCTACATATATACCAAGCTTGTCCTAGGATGTTCTCATTTTCTTTTCAACAACTAGTCCTTTACTGCATAATATCACATTCTTACTAAAAGGTCAATTATTGTAAGTTTGGAAAACCCTTGAGGTCTACCGAATGATCAATCATTGCCAATGCTTGTGTATACAAAGGGCCGTCTAGAAACATTCGACTTGCCCAAACATATCTTGAAGGACTATGCCAACTCGTCTGTTATTCTTGAGAAAATTCAACTTCACTATTTGCTACCAAGAAGTGTATTAGTGGGAATGTAATGACTGGGTTATTGATGCAGTAAGAAAAGGTAGGAAATGAAATCCACCCTCTTTTCGATCCTCAAATAAGCAAAAAAGAACAGCATTAAAAAGGAGAACTATGGCTATGAATCAACCCAAGAGAAGAAGAATATCTCTTCTTTCATAGAATAAATCTGTTGACAATAACACAAGTCTCTTAATGGGGCATCCAAGTCCTTTTAGTACGAGACTTCTAAAAAATGTAAAATAAAAATTACAAACTCAAGTAAATTTCTTTACCTCTCTAGCTCACCTACTTTTTCCCTTTAGTCTCATGTATATCTCCACTAAATCCCCATATATATCTCCGTTAAATCCCTCAAAGCAAGGAAATCCCCTTTATCCCTTAAAAATAGGTTAAATCAAGGAAGTTCATGCCACCAAAAGTGGACTACTACACCAATTTTTGAGATCCATATAGATCCTACCTAAGAAATGAAATAAAATACCCTTTTAGTCTCCCAAAAGCTATTAATCCCCATAACAATAATTTGAAGCCTATGCATGTTCCTAAAATTGATAGATAAAATATATTTTGAATTCGGCTTTGCTTGATTTGCATCATACTCCCCTACTTGGAGAGAACTCATTCTCAAGTTTTGAAATAGGCTAAGCTACTGAATCCTCTACTAAACCCATGATATTCTCCAAGCAGAAACTTGGACATGGACATTGCTGCTTGATCCTTGGACCTCTAAGTTATGGTCCCAGTCAAAATATCTTCGATCAAATTGCTTAGGGTTTGGATGCAGAAAACATTAACAGCATGCATCTATGGTTGAAATCCTCTGATTGGAAATAGGAAGGGTTAGCACCACCATTGGTGAGACAAAAGAGCTCTTTGTAGTCTCTTCCACCTACCTTCTCATTTGTTACCTATTCACCACCACCATCAACATTGTTCTCATTACTATATCGGGAGCTCAGAAACCAAACATTCCCATTGTTCTAGGAACAATTTTGTCACTCTCACCCGGTTCTTTATGATCATTATCAAAGATACGACAATTCCCTTATTCATAGAATATTGAATCCAATTGAGGATTGAATTCTTTTTGTTCTTCAAGATTATGCTCCTGTGGATTCCATCGTGTATCGAACCCATCTATGTAATTTGACACGTCACTGGTTTGTTCCCACACTAACTCGAGCTCTAGCTATAAAAATCTAAACCCTCATGATTTGGATCCAACCCAGTAAGTCCCTCTTTGTTTGGGGCAGGCTGTTGTTGAGCTCTCTCGCGCAGCAGCTGTGTAACCCTCTCCTTTAAGATGTTGATGTTCTTATGCAATTGGATCAGAACGTTATTCGTATAGCCAAAACCTCCATGACCAGCCATTACAATCTCTAACCGTCTTTCAACCATGCTTTAATATCAATTGATGGAGGGATTTGAGAAGGAAAACAAAAAATTAACAAATTCGAACTAAAGCACAAGCACAAGTTGAAGGAAACCTCGGTTTCCTTCCCACAAAATACTAACTAGCTCACATGAATGATTTTCATCCCTCTTTATTAACTAGGGTACGAAGCCCAAAAATAACCTTAACCAAAATGAAATTAACTAAATAGTTCCAACTTAATCACAAAAGTCCATAATACCCCTTGTTTAAATTTAAAAATAATCAGTCCTAACTTAAAGTAATTTTGAATAAGTCCCTAACTTAAAGTAAAATACATAGAATGTCCCTCACTCCACCACGAAATAGAAGGAGTTAAAACTAAACAGAAAATAAACTGGAAAAAATCCCAAAATAGACTGAAAAACATCCCACTCAGTCTTGTTCTTATAGTACCTCATCTCTGGTTTGCATCTGCTAAATAATTGCAAGTGTTAGGAGGAACCTACTGCTCTTATAAATGTTAATCTTCACTGGCCCCACTTGACACACTTTGTACGTTATCAATTGTCTTTCTCAGACAAAATATTAAGTGCATGAGAATATTTTATCGATTCATAAAGAAGTTTAATAGGAATTTTAGATGTTTGACTTATTATTGTGAATGACCATCTCAGAAAGATGTGAAAGTAAGGTTTACAAGAAAAAAGGTCCTCATTGGTTCATTATTGTTGTCTATTAAGTCTTATGCATGAAGTGAGAGAAGGATACAAAGAATCCATTATTAAAACTTAAAAGAATTAGGGACTGTTCCATCAGTAGATCAAGGATTTCTTATCCCTATCACTTCTCTCTGTTGCTTTTGTTTATATTTCTCAAATTTGATGTGGGTTTGCTGGGCCAGGTTATTTCGCAGCCTAATGCCTAGAAATCAACAGGGGGTGCAAGGGAGGGGTATTTACATTCCTAAGACAATGGAGAGATATAGACTTGTAGAAAAAGGTCCTCATTGCTTCATTACTGTGGTCAATAAGACTTTTCATTAAAGAGAGAGAAAACTAAATCGAATCCATTATTAAAACTTAAAAGCAAGGAAATCTCATTATTTTTTTCGGGAAATGCAAAATGTACTCTTCCATCAGTAGATGAAGGATTTCTTGACCATCTCACTTCTCTCTGCTGCCTTTGTTTATATTTCTCAAATCTCTTTGACGTGGGTTTGCTGGGCCATGCTACTTTGGAGCCTAAGGCGTAGAAATTGACATGGGGTGCAAGGGGGAGAGGTAAATTGACATGGGGTGCAAGGGGGAGAGGTATTTACAAAGACATTGTTGAGGTGTAGCCTTATAAAATTTGTGCATCATGGAAAGAAATGCAGGATGGTGCTCTCAATGTTTGGGATCTCAGCTATGAATGGGTGCTAAGAGTGATGATTTTTCAGAGAAGCAAATCTGGTCTTTGAAGGTTGCACAAGGGATGTGTGAAAGGGTTTATTGTTAAGGAGAGGAAATAATTGCTACAATAAATAATCCCGTGCTTTGGTAGTGCAAATGCCATGAGCACATTGGTGTGGTTGGATGGAGCAGGGATATGGAATGAGTCATTAGTGAGGAGTGTATCCAAGAAGATGAGCAGGCTAGTAGAAGGAAGGATGAGGTGGGGAAGGTAAGATGTTTTCAAAGTGACAGAGTGGTGGTTCGACGTATTACAATAAGCCTGACTCTTTAGGAGCTGAGTTCATTTGATATCATTTCTTCCAATTGTACTGGACAAAAGTTGGCTCCCATCCAATCTCAGACTACTGTTTCCTTTCGAGGCTGCCGTCTCCATTTTAAAAGTCCTTTTTTTCTGCCTTACCCCATGTCAACTTTCACTAGTGTTGCTGATGGGGCTGCCTTCTCCATCGCAAAAGTCTTTGTTTCTCCCTTGTCTCATGACAACTTTCATGGTGTTGTTGATGCCTCTGTGGCATATTTTGTTGGGATGGTTTTTCCTTATTTTGGGAAGGGTTCCTGTTTTCAGATTTTGTTCTAGTTTTTGTGAGTGAATGCTTCTCTTTGTTTCTACAGCTAGCCTGAACCGTTTTCCCACAACCATCCTATCAATCCCCTATGAAGAGAAGATGAAGTCTTCCATAGTTGTTGGGTTGGGAGCTGGAGCATGGAATTTTGATGGGCTAGAAGCTCCCTACGGTCGGGATTGTTGTCTGTACACCCTGAATTTTAGCGATCTCGTACAAACTTTTTTGCATTGCATTATAAACTCTAAAGGTCGGAGACCCACCTGGTAGAAGCATCTCCTATCTCTTTGAAAAACGTATAGAACATGATGTGGCACCATAATTTTTTTTTTTTTAGTGGATATATATTTTAGACATGTTTCCTCATAAAGGATCAATCTAACAGGGGTGTTTTTAATATGGACCAATCCTAAAGGGATTCGAATCGTGTTCCCCCCATGTTGGAGCAATATCTACCAAGATCTAGCTCAAGCAGTGATATCACCACCAAGTTGGGAGATCCCAGTAGCTATGAATCTCCACTATGGTGGTAAACGACTATTTATATCCCTTATTACATAATGACGTGCTTTTGTTCCTCATCAGTTTGACCATTTTGATAAAAGACATATCACTAGTCTGATGTCCTACTACTATTGGGTAATCATTGGATCTGTCCGTAATTTACCTCTCTCTGATTTATCTTGTCAATTGCACTAGTACTTTCAAATGTTTTCATTTTAGCGTTCTTTTAAGCATCATGTTCTGGCTTGTACAATCTAAACTATTGTTATCAGGATCAGATTGACCATTAAACTGATGGAGGCTATGTTTTAGTCGGTCTGGGTGAATCCAGCTGGTTCATCAGTCAGAACAGTCAAATTTTAAAATTAATTGAAAAATTTAGGAAAATATTAATTACATGGAAATCAATGGAAGAAAATAGAATCAAATCTTGAAAATCTTGGAAATTTCCAAAATATTTAAAGCAGAGAAATTATATAGTCATTTATAGACAACAGTAGAAGCCAAGAAGAAAAAAAAAAGAGGGTGAGGAGAATCAATTACACTCCCATTCCTCGAGAAACTTCTTGATAGGTTGAGGTGTAGGCTAGCAGCATTCAGAAACCACCTTCTAACCATCCCTTCCTAATACATAGTTAGAATTCCCCGATCTTGGAAACACAACCATATTCGAAGAGGGAGAAGGCATACACCACCAGGTGAGTGATAAATGAAGTAAAGACGGAACCAACGACTGTTCATCTTTGACCTCCATGTGCCAAAGTATACAATAGTTTATTACATACAGCATAATTGTATTAAGTAATATGTATTGATTTGAAGGGCATTAGACATGTAAAGTGAATCCCATGTTTATAGTCCACGTTGCATGCAAAGATCGTATGTTAATTCTTCAACAAGCCATTAAGCATCAGACACGATCTTCGAAAGTTTTAAGTTCAAGGCTTGAGGCCTCAAACTCACACATTCAAATTCAAAGTTCGATCCTATACTTGCAATTCATATGTAATTGAAGTTATAAAATATGAAAGAAACTACCTAGGTAGAAAGGGATCCTGGCCACTTAGGTGGTGCCTTGATAGGCTAGATAGACGCTTCATGATTGAGGATGCCCAAAACAGAGAACAGAAAGAAAAAGAAAGGGGGGAGGGGGGGGTGGATACTGAAGCCCTTTAAAACTTATTCGACCGTATGCTAAAAAACCATTTACCTTTGGTATAAGGTGGTCATAATCACCCATAGCCATCAAATGTGAAATCTGACGTCTTTTAGTGGAGCATGTCTCAAAGTTCTTTTTTTTTTGCTCCTTTTCCTGGTTAGGGAGGTGGGAGGGCAGGGTTCAACCCTGTTAATGGGACCCCCAGCTGCTCAATTTCACACCCAGTAGCCAAGGTTTATTATGAACTCATTGTACAAAATTAAATGACCTTATTGTGTACTTTCCAAAATATATTTAGTAAATGGTAAAGCGACTTCTTTTTAGCATGTTTTGTGTGGATGTTGTGTTGTTCTTCGTTTAGCATAGATACATGAATTTGAAACTTGAATTATTAGAACTTTAGAAGATTGAAACTTGCCCAAACATGAAAGCTGAGCTTGAAATACAATAAGAATCACTCGAGTCATACAACATTGTGAATATGAATAAAGGAATATCTTCTATAGAACACATAGGCCTTATGGATTAAACAATTATATTACATGCCATAGTCGGTCCATACCAACTTCATTAATCCTCAATTCGTCATTGCTACCAGAAGGTCATGAAAGTCAAAAGACTTAAAACAAAACAAGCTAAGAAATCTTAAATAAACTGAGGTACATTGTCATTATCATCACCACCACCACCATAGTCTGCCGCTTTTTCCATCACATCACTTGTTGCATCCGAAGCTGATGATGTGAAACCATGATCATTAGAGTCACCTTCCTCAAAATGTTTATCTTCTTCCTTTTTCTCCATAAGTGCTCTTCCTCCTCCCCTTGTCCCTTGCTCTTCCTTGAAGATCTAGATCTAGGGCCCTGACAACTCTCAATGGGCTTCAGCAACCTCATGAACTTGGCCCCATCTCAAACATTCTTTAGGGAGCACGACATCTCCAACATCGACAAACAACTCTCTAAAGTTATCCATACCTTTCATGGCAATGGGGTCGATGTGATAGGGCTCTTGATAGCTTTCTTTCAACCTTCTCATTCACCCAAAACAGAATGGATAGCTTTACAAGATCAATTACTAGTCTTCTACTCAAGTTTGTTGTTCTTTGTAAGGTTATGTTGGATAATACATGAATGCATTATTTAGGAAAATGTAATATATATTAGGTATGCCATAATATCACATATGGAGACTCCTAACTTACGAGTAATAAGACAATGAGTTAGAAAATTTCCATCAAAAGAGCTAAATTTGAACTCTCAACCAGATGAACTACAAGTCATTTTTAAAATCAAGTCATTTTCAATATGTGAGAGCCATCTTCTGCAAGTTCTTCATTTTCCTCTATTTGGGCCACCATAGAGCTACATTAGATAAAAATAAATTAAGGTATGTTACGATACTCGGTAAATTGGTGTTTTTAATGTTTATATATTATTAATACTAATATTTTTTTGAGAAAGGTTAACATTGTATTACTATGGAGTTTACATGCAATAAGATTGAGAGCACACCCTCCCATGGTGGCTAACAGTAAAAAATACATTAAAGCATTAGTCTTCCAAGATCAGTAAAGGCTTATAAGAAGCGCCCATCGTTTAGGATATACAATGAGATATACAAAAAACTGAGCACTGACTTGCTAGAAAAGAGAGGTGGTAGACTGTACTGTAGAGGTCCTGAACAAAAAAAAGGAGTTGGACCCAGTCTTTTGGTCAGTACGGCGTAGGTCCTAAACAAAAAAGGAGTTGGACCTAACTAGGGAGTCCAAATACAAACTAGCTACCTCCTTCGCCAGTAGATCTGCTAGACTGTTGGACATCCTCCAAGTATGCAACCATAAGACGCTGGTATCCTTGCATAAATATGAAATTTCATCAAAGATTGATGACAATTGCCAAGGAGGGGGGGACACGCCTCTAGCCCAAGAAATAGTGTTCGAAGAGTCACCTTCCACTATCAGTGAGGAGCCCCATGAATGTTTAAAGTTTCTCAAGCCCAATAGGAGATGCATGGCTTCTGCATATTGGGAATCGAAAGTCCCAAGATGGGCCGAAAGAGATAAGATGACTAAGCCTTGTTTATCTCTGAACACACCCCCTGCGCCTGAGGGACCCGGGTTGCCTAGAGAACAACCATCAAAATTTAGCTTGATGCTGCCCACTGGTGGGGGTCTCCACCTGCTGATTCTTGAGGGTTTGGGAGGTCTATGGTAGAGAATGTTTTGCCAATGAGGGAAGAAAGTGTTCCCGGGGATGCCCGAAAAGGCTTTATGATGAGAAGCCCAGAAAATGGTTAACGAGACTATCTTGTGGAAAAGGGCTGACAGTTGGAGCTGATCACCATTGAAGATTCTTATTGTTCCTTTCCAGCCATAGAGACCAGATTGTAGCAGCCACCGTGGCCTTCTTTCCAGCCAAAGGCCAGTGAGAATCGAAGTTGTAGGTGATGAGGGCTTTGACCGTGGGTGGGGTAACCCATTGGAGGCCGAAGAGTTGGAGTACAAGCGACCACAGTTGGCGGGAATAGTTGTAGAGAATGAACAGATGAGGGTTGGATTCCTCCTCACTGAGGCAAAGGCTACATCTATTAGGTAAGGAGAGACCTCTCCTTTGAAGTTGGTTGTAAGCGGTCTATGGGAGCTTGCGATCCAACAAAAGAACTGGATCTTTGGTGCAGCTATGGTGGACCATACTTTCGACAAGATAGAGGAGGGGTTGAGGGGAAAGGTTGGAGGTTGAATGAGGGCTTTGTAAAAAGAGGTTACTGAAAAAAAGCCAGAAGGGGATAGGCTCCAAACCAAAGAGTCGCTGCCGGAATAGGGGAGGAAGTTGGAGGATAAGGTACCCAGTAGACGAAGGAACTGAGTGCACTCATCCTCAGAAAAGTTTTTGTGGAAAGAAGGGCACCAAGTTCTTCTGCCATCAACAATAGGCAGTTCATCAGCAATAGTGGAGTTGTCATCAGAGGAGAGGGAAAAAAGGGAAGGTAAGGCCTTGCACAAAGGTGAAGAATTAATACTATTGCATAAATCAAGTACTTCAATCACAAATTCACCATGAAGAATTAAGCTTTTGGTCATCTGCCTTGGTACTATATCTGTTCCATTTGACTCCATTGAGATCCTATAAATTTTCAGCTGATCAGCTCCATTGTGATTAGTTTAATAATATACTGCTCACCCACCTCTGATATACACTGGTTACTATTTTAAGTATAATCTCTACATGATGAGTTTGCTCAGAGGCATCAATTGACTTCCAAAACATTCTCAGAATTCACCATAACATTCATGATACTTCTCTTCCAAGCAGTTCATGATCAATATTCTGATCTGACCGTGTACTTTTCCCATGCATCCTTGTTGGTTTTGGATGGATTGGTTCCAATTCTCTTTTGCACTCTGATTCCTTTCTTGCACCCGTATTATCAAAGGGAGAGAGAACTCCCATTATAGTTTTTCAAGAAAATAGTTTTCTTTTGGAATCAGTGTGCTATCAGGCTCTGCGTGTTGCAGTTGTGACTGTGTTGAATTTCCGCTGCACTGTTTGCTAGAGGTGGTGGACAAGGTTGCAAGAGGTGAGAAAGTGGTCATGGGTCTTCCTTTCTGTTTCACACAATAGCATATGTTTTCCATCTGGAGTCCCCGTCTCCAGATTCTGTCATTTGTTATGAGGCTCCCTTGGTATGCTAACCAAGTGAACCAAGAGGCATGGTCTCTGATCATGGATTCTCAATCTCATCAGCAATACTATCTCATTTTTTCCTTTCACTTTGTTGCATCTCGTGTATGGTATTGGGGGACACCTTAGAAAAATTGGTTATCTTTAATCCAAATGTTCCTTGACCTGATCAATGCTCCTGCCCCTTGTGAACATCTGACAGAAACCACATTGATTTGGGTACCTCTCTCTCTCTACAACTCTAGTTACATGGCCACATGCTAGGTCAGGCCAACCCCAACACACAAACCACCCCCATCATTGGAAGTGACCCAGATCATTGGAAGTTTACAAGTCTAAATACCAAATAGAGATGCAATCCAAAAAAATGAAAAGAAGTTAACAACACAAATTTTCTCGAAAAGAAGAAACCACTTTCTTGTTTCTAACTTCTCATAAATTTAAATCAAATAATCACAAAACCAAAAGCAAAATACTTACTTGGGAGGTTGACGTAATAACATGTTAGAAGGCCACAAATCCTGTCGTAAAAGGGCATCAGATTATAAGGTCTTGGGTAGAAAGAATTAGAGTGGAAAGAAAAATTGCAAAACTCTCTCTTTCTATTTCCCTCTCTTCAAATATCGGGCTTTTAAGTCTCAAAACTATTCTAGATATTTATTTTGATCACGAATGCCCCTATAAATGCCCAAATGACTAAACAAAAGGCGAAAATCCAGCAAAAATTGCCCAAAAATAAAATTCTTTTTTCTGTTTTTGTAGATTTTATTGTGGTGTAAGGAGTGGATGTTTCAGTCTACACCAGTCAAACCAATGTGATCACTAGATTGAGCCTTATATTCTCTGGTTCGGTTTCATGCTGGTCCAGAACCAGGAGTTTGACCGGTGGGACCACTAGCTTCGTGTCCGGCCCACCTGTACTATCCAGTCATGATAGCTATCTCAACTCTATTTATCGTCCCAACATGGCGCAACAATGGTCTTCATCCTATCAACCCTTCGCCATTATCCCCTCACCATAGCCACTTTCCGACCAATCAATTTTCTAATTTTCTCCTTTTCAATATAGAAAAAATAAAATAAAGAGAAATACTTTGAGTGCTTAAGCTAAAGTTCTCTGTAAACACTTACACAGTTGTAGCAATATAGGAGATTCGAGATGCTCTCTAATGCTGGACTTCTTTGGAATCATAGTATCATGATTCCAACTTTGGGTATTTAGACAAACGAAAAACTGAGTATTTTAGGTATCGGTTTCTGTTTGGGATTATTTCATCATGTGTATTGATTTTGGCCTTTGTTGAGTAATCTAAGTAATAATTACTAAAGTTAGTAGCGTGGGTTATTGATCACTTATGACAGTTTTTGAAATTTTATCCGTTTTTTGTTTTCCCACACCTTTTTTTTGGCTTACCTTAACTAAATGGTTATCTCAAATTGGCAAGTCATGAATAATTTACTTGTCTGCTTTTTTATTATTTGTTCTCATTTAATGCTTCTAGTTTTGATTTTCATAGATTATATTGATGCATTTAAATTCCTTTTTTTTTTATTGAAAGACCAAAATTCTAAAATATAGTTCCGTTTTGCAGTTATTTCAATCAACCATACTGAAAAACTGATTAACAAACTAAAAAATCACAATTACTCATCAAAATATCCACTCCGGCTCCAAAAATAAATAAATCGTCCACCCAAAGAACCATATTACAAATTACAATCATCCCAAAAGGCACAAACATAAAGGTACAAACTCATTACTATTTACAAGTTTACAATTTATAATATATATGCGAAATAGAGGAAATAAGTTATAAAAAAAAAAGAAATTTTTTCGTTCCAAATGAAAAAATCATCAAATGCCTTGTCGCTATAAATTTAAATAAAATATTGTGGAAATCTCAGGGTTTTAGGCTAGAGAGAAATAGGGGTAAAGCAAAACTCGAAGAGTCTCTCTCTCTCTCTCTCTCTTGCTCTCTCTTTCTCCCTCTCCCTCTCCCTCTCCCTCTCCCTCTCCCCCTCCTTTCCTCCCTCTCTCTCCCTCTCTCTCTCTCTAAATCGCTTTCAATCTAGAGATGAATGCCAATATTGAGAGGTTGAAACAGTAATGTGTCTATAAAGTCCTCTGTCATAAAAGGGCCTTGAATTAAAAGGTCTTTGGTAGATAGAAAGAGAGTGGAAAGAAAAATTGCCAAACTCTCTCTCTCTCTCTTTTCCCCAATAATCGGGCTTTTAAGTCTTAAACTGTCCCAATATTTGCTGTGGTCACAATTGCCCCTATAAATGCCCCAAATGACTAAAAAACATGGTAAAATCTGGGAAAAATCCTAGAAAAAATGAATTCCTTTTATTTTGTTTTTGTAGATTTTATTGTGGCATATGGACTGGATGGTTCGGTCTACACCAGTCAGACCAGCCAGTTCACTGGATTGATCCACATATTCTCTGGTTCAGTGTCATGCTGGTCCAAAACGACTGGTTTAATCGGTGTGGCCACTAGCTCCTTGTCTGACCAGCTAGTCCTATCCGAACTGGATAACAATTATCTCAACTCTATTTTTTGTTCCATCATCATGCAACAATGGCCTTCATCCTGTCAACCCTTATCACTGTCCCCGTACGAAAATTACTTGCCAACCAATCAATGGTCTACTCTTCTCCTTTTCAATATAGCAAAAAGAAAAGAAAAGAGAAACAAGCGTCATAGAGGCATTTACATAAAGATGTAGTAATATAGGATATTCTAGATGCTCTAGTGCATTGGACTTCTTTGGATTTGTGGCTTCATGATTTCCACTTTGGGTATTTGAACAAACAAAAAACTGAGTATTTAGGTATTGGTTTTTGCTTGGGATTGTTTGATCATGTGTATTGATTCTGGGCTCTGTTGAATAAACTACATAATAATTGCAAAAGTTAGTAGCGTGGGTTATTGGTCATTTATAACAGTTTCTAAAATTATTTATGTTTTCCCACTCCCTTTTCTGGTTTTTTTTAACTAAATAGTTAGCTCAAATTGGCAATTCTGGAATAATTTACTTGTTTGCTTTTTAATTATTTGTTGTGGTTTAACGCTTCTCGCTTTGATGTTCATGGATTATATCGATGGGTTTAAACATTGGAAAAGAGAGTTGTGGTTTAACACTTCTCTATTTGATATGCATGGATTATATCGATGGGTTTAAACATTGGAAAAGAGAATTGACTAGAACTATGATCACTGAACCTTAATGCTTAAATATGTGGTTACCTGGTGTATATTATCCCCTTTTTTGTACATATATAACTGCATTTCTTTTTTCCAAACATTTTACTCTGTAGTTTTCTAGCTTGTTATCATTTATCCGGTTCTTCAACATTGTGATCTTTGTTTTTTATTTTTTATCAACTAGCGTCGATGAGTTCCATCCAAGTTGCTGAACTAGATTGGGGAAATTCACACCAGATCGCAGCTGTTGATCCTCCATTTGACTATGCCATTAGCACAAACATTGTATGTTCTCTTGATAAATTCTGATTTTGCTTCTAACTAATTATATGATTGTCAAGTTTGCCTCTTATTTTAACATTCAAAAAAAAAAAAAAAAAAGTGTCCCACTTATTTTATTTATTGAGTAAAAGTTTGATCAGAGCTGAACGCAATCCAAACATGAAAATAAATAATTAATATATATATATATATATATATATATATATATGGGAAAAGTTTATATAAGATCGAGGCTTTAAACAATCAAATTAGAGCCTACCTAAAAACTTTCACTAGAAGAGGTTGTTATGATGCCCAAATATCCTCAAATTGATCATCTTGACATCAAGATCCATAGACATGAGAAAAAAAATAGATTTCAAGTTTTGGGAATAGCGTATTTTGTAACGGATGTTTGGACCGTCAATTTTCAAAATTTTCAACTTTTCATTGATCTATCAATCTACACAATTTTCGAAGCCTTAAACTTTATAAATAAAGTTGAAAATATATTTTAAAGCTATCAAAAATATTTCTAGTATTGAAATCAGGTTTCTCAACACTATTTGAAGGTAGGCTCTAATTTGATTGTTTAGAGCCTAGGTCTATATATATATATATATATATATATATATATAGGGAAAAGATCCTATTAGTCAACTAGCTATTAGCTACAGTGTAAGCCCAATGGCTCATATTCAATGGCCCAGATTGAATCCAGGCCGATCCAATGGTCACATTTGCATTTCGTTTTTTAATTTTAATTTTTTTCTACAAATCGAAATCACTTAAAATTTGGAGCGTCTATTATTTAAACATAGGAGAATATAATAAAAATATCAAAAAAATAATTCGTAAAAAATAAATTGACCAAAATACCCCTAAAAGTTTTAAGGGTGTTTTGATCAATTTATTTTTTACGAATTATTTTTTTGATATTTTTATTAGGTGCACCTTAATGTGAAGAATGGATGCCTAAAATTTTCATGTGATTTTGATTTATATAAAAAATATTAAAATTATATTACCAAATGAAGTCATGACTGTTAGATCGGCCCAAATTCAATCTGGACCGTTGGGCTAATACTGTAGCTATCAGCTAGTGGGCAAACCTCAGATTCTTCTAGATACACACACACATTGATGATGTGAATCCAAAATATTGGCATATATTTGTTATGTGAATTTTAAAATCTTGGCATGATGCATAACATAATTCAAACAATTTGATATAATTTTAGTCTGGGGGGGCGAGAATTGTGTAGTTCAAGTAAATGCTTTTGTTGCAAGGGCTTCTGATACAATCATAGCACCATTAGAATGTTGCACTTTACATTAATATCTCATGTAAATCAAAAGTAGAACTTTATTGTGCCATACTAATTTTTTGAAATGTATTGTTTCTTGATGTTTTCATGCAATGTTCATTGCATGACCTAACCTAGGAATGATTAAGTGTTCAACTATAACTAGTAGGACTACTGTCTACATGCTATATATCGTATGATAATCATCTCTCCAATGCCAGAGATATGTATCCTACATATTGTGTATTCATTTGCTCATCCTTCATTTGAAATGGTTGATGGCAAGGTTTGCTTGTATCTGTTCCAAGCAAACTGCTGAAGCATGGAATACTAGTTAAGGCTGCTCCAGTGAGGAAGCGACAAATTGCTGGAGCATAAGCCTCCCGTCATTGATGGTGTTACCACTATAGGCCAAAAAAGTGAGAGATGTTCTCTTAAGGACAACTAGTTCCATCAAATTTTTTAAGTGATGGAGGTTAGTCTTTTTTCTGGGAAGGGTACTTAATCAATGTATGTCGGACATGGTTTTTGATAGGCCCCATAGGGTCATACCCCCAGTAGTTGTAATTTCTTCAATCATTTCACAATTATGTTTTGGATGTCAGCTTGTGCGACTTCAGAAGCATTAGCAGAAGGCTGATTAGAGCGTTGGGCAACAGTAGGTTGTTGTATGTATTGGGCCCAAAAAGGGGTTGCCTGATTTAGGCAGTACAGAATCTTGTGGTACATGATTGCTCACTGGAGGGGTCGTGCAGAAAGCAGGTTATTTACATTATCTTTCAAATCCCCGATGTCAATGTCCCTACTTGAGAGCAATGCTTGGGTATGGACTTCCTTCTCTGCCAATAGCCTTTGAATCTCGTATGTTAGTACTTGTGACACATAATCCCCCACGGCAACTACTAACGCTGTAGCCATGGTCGACTAACTCTGGCTGAGGAGGTGTATTGGGATGACTCATGGAGTGCTTCTTTCCCTTTTCTTCCTGATATTGGGATAAGCTATGGGATTTCAAGCCTAATTGGCTCGTCATTCTCTTCAAACAATGGGTTGATCAATTGTGGGACTCCTCGGTCATCATCTGATCGAGAGACAACTCCTCCTTCCTCCTCATATGCTGAGGAGAGAGAAGCTTTGTCTTCAACCAGAGCGGGAGAAGTATGATCATCCCTTCATTGAGCTTTACCTCTTCCTTGGGCTAGTCTACCACGTGCAGCAGATTCTTTTATATCAATGACACATATTTGCACTCATCGGGAGGATACAGTCATTTTTTACAGTCGCTACAAATTCCATATATGCAGCTTCAAGGAGCTGTTGCAACTTATAAGCTTTGAGGAGATTCGCCAACCCACAAACCTCTTGACAGATCCTCCTTAATTTGGGCAATGTCATTAAAAAGGGCTTTGATGGTGTCGACTTCCCTAGAACATGGAAAAGCACACAAAACGCATAGAAGATACTTTATCAGGGTTAGCCCAGTGACGATCTCTCATATCCCATCCAGTCGAATGGTTGGGGGAGGCTATTAAAGTCCTACACCCTGGATCCTTCCATAGGGCCTAAGTTTGAGAGAGCCGTTCGTTTTTTTTGTTATTAAGGGGCTTAGTAACTATATAGTTATATGTCCATCTAATCGCTCATTGAGGGCTTTATATACGTCCAATACCCCCTTTATGCTTACGTAAAGCTTGGAACCTGTAGTCCTCCTGCTTTGGGGTAGTCCTTACATAAATATATTTAGGAGATATTGGCTTTGGTGCCCTCCTTTTTATGTACTTAGTATTATCAGCCCAGCTAGTCGCTCGTTGAGGGTTTGATATGTGTTCGATACCCCCTTTATGCTTACCTAGATCTTGGAACCTGTAGTCATCCCTCTCTGAGGTAGACCAAAGTTTCTTCAGTGGTTGATACGAACATCGCAACTGACGAGGTTGAAAAGGTGTAGCACTAGATACTTGTATAACTCGCGTGGAGGATATTTATGAGGCAATTCCCTTATCACACCCTAGGCGAGGGAAGTGCTTATTCAAACCCTTCTGGGATTCCAAAGGACTAAGAGATAAACTCAAAGATGGTTTCAGAACTGATGCAGATGAGCGGGTTTGATAAATACCCCCTGCTCTGGCTGGTTTGAGAAACTTTCCTTTCTTCCGTACTAGATAATCGAGGGAAGAACTAGCAGCTGACAGTTATCACTAAATACGATAATCTTGACCGTTTGACCTCTATCACCCATGATAAGGGTCATCACAAGGAGCACTTACCACAATAAAATCCTCAGAAGGTGAGACATCCCTTTGTTGTTGAATAGGTCTTGGATGGGAACTCCATGGCTGGCTAACAATAGTTTTCAGGCATGTGGCCATATTATTCTTAGTCGGGCAAATAGCATTGTTTGTTATGGAACACAAATTGTTCCTACCGTTAATGGCATTGTTTGGTATGGAACACAAATTGTTCCTACTGTGAAAGAAGTGGACATATTCATTGGCCCTCGACTCGTTCGAGTCGTGATTGAAGAGAAGAGCGGTGAATTGATCCCCTGGGGAGTCGCCAGAATGTTGGGGTGATTTTAAGTTGAAAATATGTAAAGAACACACAACATACTCAGAAGAACTTCAAAAATCACTTTGTCAGGGTATATCTGTGATAGAGCTTTATTTTATTTCTGGGGATCAAACAATTCCAAGGTATCCATAGATGCCTTGATAATTACATTCATTGCCTCATACAATGGATATGTTCATAAACGAATTCATCAAGAAGAGAAACATAGAAGGAAGGAACTGACTAGTAAGTCTTGTTGCTATGCCTACTTGTATGAATTTGTTCATATAAATACAATGGTAAACACAAATAAATATCTTGGTGTGCCTGTTATCTTTCAGTGATTGTATTTCTTAATATATCTCTCATCTTTTCTCTTTTATGTCTTGATGTGTTTGATAGAGCTATTTATAGTCGTCGAACACTTCGATTAGTGGCTCTTGATCGTGTCAAGTAGTGAGGATGTAGTGTGTATAGTGGTCCTTATGTCTTGCTTTGACAATGACACGTGGTCTTGCATGATTTTTTGTAGATTCTAGACTGGTCATCTCATCTTGAATGTGTGCCGCGACATCTTTATCAGGCTTGTCATTCTAGAAGGATGTAATGTCTTCCATCGGGAGTAACTTGGGTGTGGGTGAAATGTTTTATCCTTTTGACAAGTTTAGTGTATGTAGTCTTTTGGAATGCATTCACAAATCATCGGATCTCTAGGTTTTAGAAGATGAGTAACAATCAACGGTATTTTGTCAAATATAATCTTTGAGGGTAGATGGTCTTTGTATTGAAAAGTGTGAAATAGTATAATAGGAGTTATTTTTCATATCCACCGGTGCATTAGTGGTAGGAGGAGCAAATTCACCAGAGAGTCTCATAATAGGCTCAAATTCACTAGAGAATCTCGTAATTGGCCAATCAAGGTTAGTGCGCATTTTAGAATTGCACTCGTACTAGGTGGGTCATATACTGGACGTCATTCCTGGTACTTCATGAGTGTACCAAAGCATCATTCTAGAAGGATGTGGTGTCTTCCATGAGGAGTAACTTGGGTGAAATGTTTCATTCTTTTGATAAGTTTAGTGTATGTAGTCTTTTGGAATGCATTCACAAATTTTCGGATCTCTAGGTTTTAGAAGATGTGAGTAACAATCAAGGGTATTTAGTCAATAATAATCTTTGAGGGTAGATGGTCTATGTATTGAAAAGTGTGATATAGAATAATAAGGGTTATTTTTCATATCCACCATAGCATTAGTCGTATGAGGAGCAGATTCATCGGAGTCTCATAATAGGTTTAAATTCACCAGAGTGTCTCACAATAAGCAAATCAAGTGTAGTACACATTTTAGAACTATACTTGTACTAGGCGAGTCATATACTAGATGCCATCCCTGGTACTTTATGAGTGTACCTAAGCATCAACTTAAATTTATATAGTATCTTTCATGCATAACCTAAGTAAAGAAATGATAATTTGTTGAGGAATAATGTTTTCTCAAAATGTATTAAGGCAAAATTAGTGTAAGTCAAAATTATACCCAAACATACGTGCTTTCATGAAAATATGGGACGTGCATTTCCAGTAACAACTCAATTGTAAAATTTGCAGGCAAAATGGTGAACTTTTGACCGCCAACTCATTCTTCACGATCTTCAGCCTTTAAGGCATCAAAACCCCTTCCTAAACATGCCATTAATTTTCACTGATGCTTGAAATCGACTAGTTGCTCCAACTAAATGATATTGTACCATTGCTACCAACTATTGGGATTGTTTTTCATAGAGAGTTTAATATTTGAATTGATTTTTTCGAATTTTTATCAAAATCTCAATATAATCAATTTCAATGGAAATGTGATCCATTGTTATATGCAAGTGCATTCTAGTACAAAAACTCGTGGTTCCAGTTTTGAGGGCCCCATTTTCTTGGGGGGGGGGTGGGGGATTCTATCGAAAATTTTGTGAATCTCATCAAATTTGAGATGGGCTCCCTAACAAATGGGCCCTCATTAAATTCCTTCCCCTTGATTTGTTGGTTACACTTAACTGACGACATGGTTCTATAATGGGAATGATATTAGGGTCAAAACTAATAGCTGTGCCGTAGACTGGGTCACTGGGCTCAATCCTTCAGTTAAGACTTTTAAAGAGAGAAATTATAAGATTCAAGGTTGAAACTAACGTCTTTGCCATAGACTGGGCCACTGAGCTCAATCCTTCAGTTAAGACTTTTAGAGAGAGAGAATATGAGATTCAAGGTCGAAACTAACGACTTTGCCATAGCCTGGCTCAATACGTCAGTTAAGACTTTGGGAGAAAGAAAATATAAGATTCAAGGTCAAAACTAACAGCTTTGCCATAAATTGGGCTCAGTTCGCCAATTAAGACTTTGGAGAGAGAAAATAAGGGATTCATGGTTGAAATCAATGGCTTAGCCATGAATTCAGTTCAATCTATCAGTTAAGAACTTGGAGAGAGAAGATATGGATTTTCTTTAGTCAAAATTGACAACTTCGCTATATAATGGGCTGGGTCTGCCCAGTATGACCTTTGGGTGAAGATATTGTGGTTTTGAGCTTCTTAACTGTTAGAGCCTCAGCCTCCTTTGTGGCTTTCAGCTTCTTAACTCTTAGAACCTCCTTTGTGTTGTTTTACTGATTGGGCGTGCATCTTTATCGTCTTCGTGCGGGTTCATCATGACAGTAGAACAACTTCCAATCGATACAGAGGACTGGACCATCTCTTTTTCGGGGGTTAGCTTAGCTCGCCATATTCCCCTTCGAGCTCTCAAGCGTCCTAAGTTAAACCTAAAAAGGCCGTTTGATTTGACATTCATGAGTCCAACCTTTTGGCCTTCCATGGCTAAGGGCTCTGTCGTGATGGACTAGGTAAGGGCTTCGTGCTCCACTATGCTCACCGAGAGGTTTCAGGCAATCGAGAGCTACGAACCTTGGGCCATCACATATTGGATAAAGAGATTGAATGGGACAGGGATGGCTTCCGAAGTGACGGTGAAGGCCACTACCTAAAAATTTATTTTTTTTGGACTGAGGAAGTATGCACAAGATTCGAACCCACTTTACGCCGGGCGGGTCTCTTGAGCTTACTAATGTTCGTCCTGGCTATACGATCGTTGCTCAAACGTGATTCTTGATCATGTGAAGCCGGGATGTCCCTCCTCAACCTCAATTTCATCGGTGGTTTACCTCTACTTGGGGCTTGTTATGATGAGTTTACTCCCACTAACTCGGTAATCTTCATGAGGGAACGAATTGAAGGTCATGTTCCTCCTCGAGAACTTCAAAGGCTCTTTCAAGAATATCAAGAGTTGGCTGCTGCCTCCAAAAGCCACAAAGTTTCCTGCCAAGAGTGGCTTTCTCACTTCTTTCATGGAAAGACTTCTGCTAAGAAGCCCCAAAATCCATTCATCAATGTTAATGATGAGAAAGCGCCCTCGAGCATAAAGATGTCATCTCCTCCTTTAAATTTAATTGATACAAAATATTTGGCTACTATTGGCCTTTTTCCTTTGTAAGTTCACTTTGCCTTGCTCTCATGGTCTGACCATTCAAGTTAAGAGCTTGTATTCCAATGGTGAAAGGTTTTTCCTTCCGCAAGCTCTCTTGTACTGTATTTATTATGGTCTTAGAAGATTGACTGGCAAAAATTGGTTGCTGTAAGGTTAGCTTTCCAATCCATCAATTCATCACTTGGAACCCAAAGTATCTATTCCCCAATAAAGAGGTACCATTAATGCTCCGTGTGGGTTATATCACACCCCTCTTAATGTCAAAAAATATCCTTAAAAAATATTGTATTACAAAACAATGGTATGTAAGGGTCCAAAATTTGTTGAGTACAATTATAAAATGCTTTATAGTGTGAGCACCCTAACATAACCCATGTATATATATGTGGGAAAGTGTATAATGAGACCATTTACCTTTAATACAAGGTGGTCACAATTAATCTTGTCTATCGGATATGAAATTAGGTGGCTGCATTTATTTCATTGACCAAGCTTAAAGTTCAAAAGAAATTTTTTCGAACTTTGTGACACACCCAAGTTATCAGATTTCACATCGAGTGATTGTAAGTATTGTGACCTCCTTATACCAAAGGTAAATGGTCTCATTGTATACAATTCTTATATATATATTGGGTGGGTAACTTTTTGACCTCCGAATCAATTCATTTCATATCAATTAATCTTATAGTGTTGTAAACGTGATTTGAGCTTCTTTTGTGTGTGTGTGTGTGTGTGTGTGTGAGAGAGAGAGAGAGAGAGAGAGAGAGAGAGAGAGAGAGAGAGAGATTCTTATGTTTTTTGGTCTGTAGTTTTACCATGCAAAGGAATTTGGAGTTTATGCTAGACTTAGGCATTTTACCGTTCTCATTGCCTCTTTTTAGCACGAGGTTCCACAATCCCGGTGTTTGAAAGATCAGCCAGTTTAGTTGTCTAACCTCATCTACTTGGTGAGTCTTGTGGTTCTTTTTCTTTTTCTTTTTATCTGAAAGACTTAGTCAGCTCATGTAGTGTTTTGTAGAGTGCTCTTGAGTTGACTCAGCCCAAGACTAGGTCAAATCTTAAGCTTAGTCTTTGCTTATAAATCTTGTACAATTCATTGGACACTCCATGTAGTTTTTCATTTCTAATCATTGCATTTGCTGAGAAAACAATTGAGAATATGAAAATGTCTCGTTTGTGCACTTTAATCCTTTTCAATTCTCGTGCCTATTTTATGTCCTGTATGCAAAGCTTTATTGTTCCTGAAAATTAGTACCCTAACTGATGCTCTTTAGTGATCTTCTGCAATTCTAATCATATCAGGTTTATTGGTTTAATAAGCTCGAGTGTATATATGAATTCAGTAAATAAAGTCTCATCTATAAGTAGCACAAATTGACTGAGCAACTTGACTTGTTTAGTAAACAAGTTTTATAAATGAAAAAATGGGAATGTACCTATGGTTTTTCTTTTCTATTATTCTGTGTTCTTGAGCTAGGTTGATTCCCATAATTGACACTTTTTTCTTTCCAAAATAGTTTGTAAATTTCACCTAGTTTTGGAGTTTATTGTTCAACTTCGAAAGTCGGCTTGCTTTGGTAGTGAACACTGTCTTCCTACATGTCACACAGCCCGACTTTCATTTTCTATGTACTGGTAGTGTTTCTGTGTGATCGATTCATTAGCATTCAGAGTTGCATTTAGTTTTTATAAGAATATGGAGAGATTTATTGCTTTTTCGTATCTCAAGGTTTATCCAGAGCATCTTTTGGATCCACCAGTGGCAACCTTAAATGCGTTATTTGGACCAAAAACTACTATCGTGGTTAGCTAGTTCCAGCTCATGTGTATATGACTTCTTTTCATAATGATGTGTTGGCACCATATTTACTGTTTGGATTTATCCGTTGCTGCATTTTTTACTCAGTTGGGATATGAGCTTCGGTCCACTAATGTCCATGAGAAAATGATGAACATGTGGAAGACCAACTACGAAGTTAAAAGCATACCTAAATCAAAGGTGAGTTTTCTTTTTTGTTCCTTTTTATCCTTTCTATATTTTCTCTTTTGAGTTTATGGCCCAATTACTGCATATGAATAGGTGAGAATTATTGGGTAACTTTGTTGTATGGCAACTGATGATGTAATATCTCACCTTCTGCATAGACGAATCCCAAGTATATTTGGTAACTTTGTCGTATGGCAACGGATCATGTAATATCTCACGTTCTACATAGATGGATCCCTAGTATCAGCATTTGAGCATCCAACTCTTCGTAATGAGATTGAAGATGACACTCCCTCAAGAAGTTTGTAATTTTGGAGTTGTAGAGATTAAGCATGGAGATGATGAGAATATCGAGATTGCTGAGGATATGGAGGATTATTCTCAAGGTGAAGAAGAAGGAATCAAGGAAAGAAAAGAAGACTTAGGTTTAGAAAACAAGAAGCATTTGAATGAATGGGAAACACGAGGATACGGTTCTTGAATGTGAAGGTCACCTAAAGCTGAGCCATGTATACCTTTCCCATTTGGTTTTGGGTTCAATGATATTTAATTTGAACATTGTAGTTGTCTTTTGTATCTTTCGGAGTCCATTTTAAATTTACCCGGAAGGCAAATTTTCACTTTTGAATAAATTATGGAATGCTGACATTTGGTGGACTTACAATTGAACAACACTTGATTAAGGCAACCCAGTCTTTACCTGTGGTTTCTATGGCTTGTAAATCGTGTTTCATTTTTTGAACACGAATTGTTCAAGGATGTCTCAATTTCCTCTCATGCAAGTCATAGTTGTGAGTGCTCTCTTTCACCATTTGGGTTTAGATAGATCCATATATTTTTTCTCCTTTCTTGGATATGTATTGTAATATATATTTCTGGCTAGCAAACTCAGGCCGCTATTTATATCTACTATGCTTACCATTTGGGCTAAATATATATTTGATATAATGTTGTTCCATCCTTGAATATATATTGTTGCAGATACTTCTGGCTTGCCAGATCAAGCTTTTCTTTATTGTGCTGCTATGCTTATCCTTTGTAATCCAAGGCACAAATATAAGAATGACATGAAGTTAGCCATTTTTTTGAGCAATTCTCATCATGTTCAAAGTCTTGGCATGGCTCATTCCTCTTTTTAGAATGTAATCCATGTATCCAAAAACTGCAAGCGATTAGTGTTTGAAAGACTAATATCCGACTCTTTATGGGATTGGGCTTCAGTTTATTATCATCTAATTCCAACATGATTCTGCCTTCCTATACAAATCCCTTGAATTTAGAAAATGAGACTAATTTATTATGCATATCCAATATTGTTAGGGGATATTACTTGTAAGTAAATGATCTTAATTTGTTGGATCAAAATAGAGCATAACAACAACTTAACCCAGGTTCTTGAGCATTGAACAAGTAGGGCAGAGTACTAAATTTGGGCATTGTGTGGGAAGGGGACAGATATTTTCGCAAATCCATAACATTGTGTTGGTGGTCAGCTCAACTTCAGTAGTGTGGGGCATCTTTTTTACCCCTTTTTGCATCCTATAGTTACAAATTGACAACTCGCAGATCTGTGTCGGGCCAGGATCCATCATAGTCTAAATTATAAGTTACAAAATTGTCCCTCCAATCGGGTTTTGTAAGGATGAAATAATATATGTATTTTTTTAACAACGTTATGGTTGATTTATACAAAACGGTTTGCTCATACAAACTTATGTAAAATTGTTTCATGCGGGTTGGACTGTATTTCTACATATGCGGTCCAGAAAGTGTAAAGCATCCATCTTAAAGATGGATGCAAGTAGGTGTTCCATCTAAAAACAATGGAAACTTACGGTCCAAATATTTTCTTATTATAATTATTATTTTTAATTTTTAAAATTGATTTATTTTTTTATATTCATGATCTCCTTGTTAGAGATTACATGTTCTAAAAACTTAAGTCTTAAAATAGACTCAAAAATAGATTTATCTACATAAGAGGGCTTGGCCGCATAGTAATGGGGCCTTAAAATTATTTAGGAAAATTGTTTCATGCAAGTTGGATTGCATATCTACACGGTCCAAATGTTTTCTTAATATAATTATTTTTATTTTCTATTTATTTATTTTTTTTCCATATTCATAATCTTCATGTTAAAGGTTATATATTCTCTAAAAATTAGGATCAAATTATATTTAAAAAATATATTTATTGCCAAGCCTGCATTTCTACAATATGCAAGTTGGTCGTATAGAAATCGTGTCCAATTATTTATGTATACAAACAATTTATAGAAAAGAGCTTTTCAAACTTGTTTTTTTACCATGGTTAGTAAACGCATCTGGAAAATCATGTAATCAATTTCTTATGCATAGTAACTTGTTTGATAAACTATATTTCAGAAGGGAAAATTTCTATAATTTCCCACCATACACATCATATATACTTCTCCTCCTATCCAGTCGTCCAATTTAAATGAACAGCCGAGGTTACTTGTCTCAAAATGTGACAAATAAACCACTGGCCATATGATCTGGATATGATGTCTTAGAGATTTCTTTTAAAAATTTTTTTTCTATAAATCATATAATGAAATTTAGTATGTTCATCATCTCAATGGATGCACCTAAAGATAATATTAATAAAATATTTTTTAAAAAATAAAATGATCAAAATGCTCCCAAAACTTTCAGAGGTATTGGTCATTTTATTTTGTATGGAATATATATATTTTTTGAAGTGCAAGTTTAAGAGAGGAGCGAACGCCCCAAATTTGGTGTCAAAATGTTTTTGTAGTAAAAAATAAAATATAGAACAATGTATAGGTGTGACATTGTGATTGGGGTCATCATAACTGTTCATTCAAATTGTATGACTAGGAAGATGCATATGGTGGAAAAGTATTAATAGTTTTCCCATTTTGAAAACCTTAAATACAATTTGTTTTTAACCATTCATCAATGAATAAAATTATGCCATTATTTCGTCAATTCTCTCTCCCTGTCTCTCTCGCTTAAAATGATGAAGAGAATGAAATTGCGCCATTACTTCAACATATATCTCCCTCACACGTTCCTTTCATTCAAAGGGGGGAGTTTATTACTTTGAAGGTTGTAGCATTATTACTTTTTGTGATCGGCAAGCCTCAAAAACTCAAGAATAGGGTTAGGGTTGGGGTTGGGGTTGGGTTTGTGACGGTAGCACCACTTGTGATGGGTCATTCTTCTTTTTTGTTTTTCATTTATTAATATTGGGGTCATCTTAGCGAGATCCCTTGATGGCGGCACAATACAATTTGCAAAACCAGTGGAGCTGTTCAAGAAAGGAATTAATGTAGACTGCATGTGGTTGTGTTGCATCTTTTTATTTTTACTTTGGTCCTGGATTTGGCCTTGAGAGTTGCAAATTTCTTTTGTGTAGTTTCATCGAGGTGCTGTTGAGATTCCTTTGTGTCAACACATCATAAATCTTGAAGTAGCCGTTGGAGCTATTTGGGAGAGGACTGACGAACTACATATAATTCTACTATGTGTGTGTATATAATAGTTTTACTGTTGCCTCACGTGTTGGCCTGAAATGTTGCAGAATCCACTCATCAACATGAGTTTTTTGTATTAGCTACAAAATTTCTTCCATCAACAAGCCTATTTGATGCTTGTCAATTAGATGTTCCTAGTCCCTATCAAGTGGATTTTGGTAAGCAACATTACAATGGTTTATAGTTGCTTGAGTTGTTTAGTAGTGAATTTTTCATGTCTTAAATTTGAGGTGATGAGTGTTTTCAGGTTAGAAGAATGCACCCAAATTATTTTCTCAATTTCACAATATTTTGTAAAGTTATCAAATTGTTGAATCTGTTAGACAGCTTACTTTTGATATGATTTAAATGAAGGAGCCTCAAGATATACATCTTTTAATAGAATTCTCTTATGAAATTCATAGGTAGATGTTGGGAAGCTTTTCTCATTCATCTAATCATATGCTTTATCTTGATTAATTTTGGCATCCTGTAGAAAGTTATATGGATGGGCATTAATAGATGTGTCATAATAGAAAAATATATAGATGTGCATTTTTTCATGTTTCAGTCTCGTGAAACTCATAATTTTTAATAACCTAGAGGAGTATAACTTTTGCATAGAGGAAATACACTGTCTTTTTTGAGGCTGTAGTGGAATGTAAATTGCTTAAAGGAATGATATTACCCCTTCTTGTTTGGAGATAGAAATAACAAACAATTTGTTACTGTAAAAAAATAACAAACAATTTGTTCAGTATTTGAAATCAATAAAAATGAAGAGTATTTACATTATTTTACACAGCCTCTATATCAAATAACGTAACAGAATGATAGAAGCATCTCTATGTCAAATGATGTAAATATCCCTTATTGTTCATCATTTTAAATACCAAATAAACTGTTTGTTAATTCTTACCCCGAACGAGTGAAGGTACTTATTTCATTCCATTAAGGCCTTTTGGGGGGTAAAATTATCAAGTGCTCCTAATTTTTGGGCTTTCCAACCGCAAAGAAAGTAATCTAGGAATTTTTTATTTTTTTTTAAGGATGTATCTGATTGAAATAAAAATTTAAGAGCAAACCCTCAAATATAATTTATAATCTTTTGATCCCTTTAGTAATTTTGTAAGGAGTTTCAACCCCTTAATTGATATTTTCCCTATAACGTATTATAAAAAAAATTATTATTTCATCCCTAAAAACCTTGATTAGAGGGACAATTTTGTGACTTTGATGAAAAGAATTACATGAAAGAGTTCTCATGTGAATTATATATTACACACGTTTGATTTGTGCGCAATACATATGAAAATTTATCCCATGGCAGAATAGTTTACCAAAACATAAACCAATCGGTATGAGAAAATTTCCATACCTTATGAAGTGGGTAGGAGCTTAGGAACTGTTTCTCACCCGAACTAATTTATCAAATGAAGCCTATGGCTGCGAGTTCCTCACAAAACCACCTGCAACCCTCCTCTCTCTTTCTGAGACCCTCACAATCTCTCAACTGCTAGCCCTAGCCAAGCTCTCTCTCTCAGCCCTCTTTGCGACTCCCTGCAACTCTTCTCTAAACTACCGTCTCTACAACCTTCCTCCATTATCTGCCATTATCTCATGCTAGGGTCTGGAAGATCAAGTTCTCAGTTGAAAGAGCCACAAAGCTACCTAGAAAACCATTTACTATGTTTAGATCCATACTTCAAGGAGCGACAAATCTAGGAAAAGATATGTAAAATTTTATTTGGGTTTTGTATCTTTTTCTGTTTGACAGGTTTTTCCTTATACTCTTCTATTTAGCATCATTTCTCACAAGAAGAACCTTCGTCAAAAAACTTCTTTCTTTTTTATCTTAATAACGCCTCAAAACCTAAAATGCCCACTTTTTTTTTTTCCAATCACATGTTCTTGTAACTTGAACATGAATTTTTGGGGTATTTTTGTTCTCTCATCATCAAACACTTGTATGTTTAAGTCTGAATTTCTCATTTCTTTCCTAGCTTCACATTGATTTTTTTATTCAATTTATAAAATGATATCGTTTTGGGCAAATTTATTTAATGTTACCCTATCTTGAACCTGTACTCCTAAGCTCTTTTTCTTCTCCACGATCAAATATTTTCCGATTTCGATACAAGTTTATGAATTTACTTCTTACCTTTTTATTGTTTTTCTCATCTTGGGTAGTAGGACTTGAGTAATTTTTTCTCATAATATTGCAGATGTTTTGTGTCATATTACCTTGAGCAGTTATTTTTTCTAAATAGAAAATAAACTCAGCAATGTTTTCCATCTATTTTGCATTGAAACTTTGATTTTTTACTCAATGAATATAGATTGCACATTAGAGATCTATAATATATGGGAAAAATTCATAAATATATTATGAAATTTCAAATAATATCTTAAATATGCTTTGAAAATTTAGAGTAAAATTCATAAATCTGAAATAGAGATCATATCTTAAATATGCTTTGAAAATTTAGAGTAAAATTCATAAATCTGAAATTTAGAGTAAAATTCATAAATCTGAAATAGTTTGATGCTTGTCAATTTGATGTTCTTGGTCCCTATCATCAATTGGATCTTGGTAAGCAACTTTACCATGATTTATAATCGCTTGAGTTCTTTAGTAGTGAATTTTTCATTTGTCTTTGAAAATCTGAAGTGATGAGTGTTTTCAGGTTAGAAGATTGCACCCAAATTATATTATCATTTTCAGAACATTTTGTAAAGTTATCAAATTGTTGAGTCGGTTAGACAACTTACTTCTGATGCTATTGGCCATAAATGTATGATTTAAATGAGGGAGCCTCTAGATATACACCTTTTTGGGAGTAAAATTATCAAGTGCTCCTAATTTTTTGGCTTCCCAACTGCAAAAAAGGGCAATCTAGGAACTTTTTAATGTTTTTTTTAAGGATGTATCTGATTGAAATAGAAATTTAAGAGCAAACCCTCAAATGTAATTTATAATCTTTAGATCCCTTTAATAATTTTGTAAGGAGTTTCAACCCCTTAATTGATATTTTTTCCAAAAAGTATTATCAAAAAATTTATTGTTTCATCCCTGAAAACCTTGATTAGAGGGACAATTTTGTGATTTTGATGGAAAGAATTACATGAAACAGTTCTCATGTGAAATATATATTACACACGTTTCATTTGTGTGCAATGCACATGAAAATTTATCCCATGGCATAATAGTTTACCATCAAATAAGCCAATCGGTATGAGAAAATCTCCATACCTCATGAAATGGGTAGGAGCTTCCAGTTTGAAGTTTTCTCACCCGAACTAATTTATCAAATACAGCCTATGGCTATGAGTTCCTCACAAAACCACCTATAACCCTCCTCTCTCTTTCCGAAACCCTCACCATTCTTTCAACTGCTAGCCCTAGCCGTGCTCTCTCTCTCAGCCCTCTATGTGACTCCTTGTAACTCTTCTCCAAACTGCCGTCTCTACAACCTTCCTCCATTGTCTGCCATTATCTTATGCTAGGGTTTGGAAGATAGAGTTCTCAATTGAAAGAGCCACAAAGCTACCTAGAAAACCATTCACTGTGCCTAGATCCATACTTCAGGGAGTGACAAATCTAGAAAAAGGTATGCAAAATTTTATTTGAGTTTTTGTTTTTTTTGTTTGGCAAGTTTCTTTATACTCTGCTATTTGGCTACCTTTCTCACTAGAAGAACCTCCATCAAATAAATTTTTTCTTTGTTATCTTGATAACTCCTCAAAACCTAAAATGCCCACTTTTTTTTTTCTTTTCTATTGCATTTTGCTATAACTTTAACATAAATTTTTGAGGTATTTATGTTCTCTCATCATCAAACACTTGTGTGTTTAAGTCTGAATTTCTGATTTCTTTCCTAGCATCACATCGATTTCTTTTGTTTTGAGCAAAGTTATTTAATGTTATCCTATCTTATACATCATGTATTCCTAAGCTCTTCTTCTTCTCCCGCAATAAAATATTTTCAGATTTCGATACGAGTTTATGATTTTATTTCTTAGCTTTTTATTATTTTTTTCATCTTGGGTAGTAGGGCTTGAGCAATTTTTCCTCATAATATTGCGGATGTTTTGTATCATACTACCTTGAGCAGTTATTTTTTACTAAATAGAAAATAAACTCAGCAATGTTTTCGATCTATTTTGTGTTGAAACTTTAACTTTTCACTCACTGAATATAGGGTCATATTAGAAATCTAAAATATATGAGCAAAATTCATAAATATGTTATGAAATTTCAGATAATATCTTAAATATGCTTTGAAAATTCAGAGCAAAATTCATAAATCTGAAATAGGGATCATATGGAAAGACAAAATAGTTAATAGTTTCATAATTTTTGAAATATGCTCTGAAATTTGCTCATAAGCTTCATAGATTTTGAATAAAAAATTATAGGATAATCTTATTTGCATTACAAATTTATTATTTTTTATGCTGAAAGCATTTCATATCGTTTGCCCTTTGCCTATGCTCCTTTCAAGATGTATTCATGTTTTGTTAGTTTGTTCCAAATGATGGGGACTTTTCTTTGTTTTGATGTGAGTTTTCTTGTTTGCTACAATAAAAGACTTGAATTAAGTTGAATGATTGAGTGATGCATCACCAAAGCTTTTGCAACCTTTTCGATTTTGTTGGTCGAAGAAAGTTGTATTTTTTAAAAGAGTGGGTTAGCCATTGCATTAATTTGAATGATGGATTGATTATTATGCATCAACGTAGATGGATTGATTGTTTTGCATCAATGTATGTCCATAAAATATAGTGGTTTGCTTGCCATGCACTATTTTCTTAATCCAAATTGCACATAGTATTTTTTGGATCGAGTAATTGAATGGCGAATCATTTTTTTGTTTTTTGTGATGTTTCCGAACTCGATGGAAGAAACAAGCTTTTTTATGAAAAGGGTGGATGGGTTTCATCATAATAAGATTGGGTTGGCCATTGCATTAATGTAAATGATGGATTAAATATCATGCATCAATGCGTTTTTATAGATGTATGATGGTTTGATTGCCATGCATATTTTCTCTATCCAGATTTGCACATAATTTTTATTTGATTGAATGACATCATAAAAAATGTTATGTAATGTTTTCAAACTTGGAGGTGGAAGATGGGGGTTTTATCCAAAAGGGTATATGAGTTCCTCTCATAATAAAGCTGGGGTGGCCATTGCATTTATTTGAAAGATGAATTGATTGTTATGCATTTGTTTAATTTGCCTATAATATGGAGTGTTATAAGATGCGTGGATACTCCGTGCATTCCTCTAATTAGATTTAGATCTCAAATAAAAGCAATATGGATTTGATCACAAGTCATGAGAATGTTTGTATAGATTATGGGTACTTCTACCTTTAGGTATGGATTCCCAAGATTCATATTCTAGTAGACATACTAAAAAGAAAAGAAAGAACTTTGGATGTACTCCAACTCAAGACTAGTTCATGACAAAGCAAAAGCTGTAAGGGACTTTTACCCCAATATTTTGGAGAAATATAGTAAGGGCAATGAAAGTTAAGTATAAAGAAGAATGTGATAAGGATAAGCCACATAATTTGAGGACCCTAAAGGGTGACTAAACCCATTCAATGGAACTGCACAACCTATCTGGCTTTAGGTGTAATGATGCCTAAAAGTTGGTGATAGATGATGAAGTTTTTTGGAACGAATTGTGTGGTAAGGCCTACACTTTTTTTTGTCTATAGGGATCCTGTGTGTCTATAACTCTATTTGTTTTACTCATGTGATAAATGTAATAACTTTAAATGTATAGAAACACTTATGGGGATCAAAATTTCATAAAGGTACATCCATAGATATGATGATCTAGAGTAATGTATTGGTGAGTTGGCTGCATGCAATTGCACTACTCAAGTTACTACCACTAAAAAGGACACAATATTGAGATGAAATCCCAAATGAAATGATGGGTGGCTTATCTGGTAATTTTAACTCTCCACCCCTTCACCTGGTGGAAGATGTAGATGAGGTGTTTACATCATCTACTTCAAGTAAAAGTACCAAGAGTCAACCTTCTAAAAAGAAGTGTAGAAGTTCTATAGGATCATGAACTCCTTGTGGGAAGCAAGCTACCAAGGATAATGTTGCTTATTACGCCCTTGATCAAGTAGTTATTGTAGTTTGCAAGGTGGCCACCTATACCCCTACCTTGGCCCTATCTCTTACTCTTGCCTACTATGTCAGCACCATTCTCATATTTGACTCATGTAATCATGTTAGCAATATTGAGATCAAACCTATTGTGATTGGTTATTATTTCTCGTCGCCTCTGGCGAGCATTCTATAATCAAATCTTAACTCCTCATTAGTAACAACGTTTCTTATCATCCTAATAAAGTTATGTAATATGCAGGTTACGATGACAATCTTGATTTGTGTACTCGATCAATATCGAAATTGCTTTTGTTGGATGACAAATCATGCTTTACATAGGCCAAATGTGCACTTAACCACATGCTGCGACCATGTCGTAAACTAAAAAGCTCCTCTTTCATCCTTGGATATTACTACCTCTTTCATCCTTGTACATCAAGGTTTACAACACTCATACTTACCCCAAAAAAAGGTTTACGACGCTCACTTTATAGTGGTGTAAAATATAGACCAAAAGTCATTTCGAAGGATACTGTAGCTAAAACATTTTGAGATATTTGAACCTTATGCCGCGAAATCGAGGATGATTGTGTGATTTAATACAAGTTGGGATGTAAGTCCCATCAATTGCTCCAACACAATTTTGAATATGCAGGGAAAAAAAAAGTTACACGATGACTATATATAGCTGAAAATATTTTTTTTCGATATAATTATTATATTACCTAGAGGCAGTGAGCAATCTATTGTCGCCTGAGATGCAAGGATGAATACCCACTCTTATACCTATTATGTACTCTGGTCCCAGGTTTAATACTGCATTTGAAACTCTTTTCAAATATCTACTAATGGTTACTCATGAATGTTGGTAGCAAATTTGTAATACCCTGACTGAGTGTCCCCAAGAAAATTGTTGCTAGTTCTATTGCAATATTCTTGTTATCCCTCAGTAGGGATATCCTTAGGAGTATCCGACATAACCTTGAAAAAGTGTTAACATCCATACGTATAAGATCAAAAGAATTTTATCTATGAGTATGAATTAAATACTCAATGAATGTAGCCCCAATAACCACTGAAGTGTGTACTCGTACCACCTAAATGGGTGGTATATGAATCTTATCCTAAAAATTTCATATTACCCATGTACATAAGATTGCAACAACTCTTTTGCGAGTTTGGTCTGGGTCCATATCAATACTATGTTTGGTGATAGTAAACACAAAAGCTAGACGTCAAAATACTAAGACAAATGAATTACAAGTAAGATAAAAGAATATAAAAAATATAAAATTTAAATAATATATCAAAATACTCATAATATATGTCATTGCAAGAAACATCCAAAGAAAATACATTTATAAAAAGCAAACAAATCAAATATAACTACAAAATCCCATACTCAAAGAGGTCGACAAGTACATGTCCATCCAAATATCAACAAAATACATAATTGTTCCTTCAAAGTACAAATAGTATAAAGATAAAAGTTTAGGTTACATTTCGCTTAACATCTTGTCTATCCAGCCCTTGTGGTATTGCTAAGGAATAACTAAGAATATCGTTGCCCTATTATGATTCATAAATATCTTTAAGGTTTTTAAAAAATATCTTTCAGATAACTTTTCTTTATATAATCCAACTATAATTTCAATGCATTTCGAAGCAAGGATTTGAAAGGAGGAATGAGCAAGGGCATGGGCCATGATACTTGTCTTTAAACATTGCTTATCATACTTGTTTGGCATGATGATACTTGTTCTACTTCTTGTACATAGAATTGAGAATGTCTAGTTATGCAATGGAAATCATTTTTGTTCCATAATAGGATGGGATTGAAACTTTGTGGTTATGCATTGGTTTGAGCACATTATGGGTCTGAAATGTTTATAGTTATATATTGAATGTGATTGAATGTTTTGGTACTAAATTTCATTACTATATTGCAAACATTGAATATGTATTATAGGAAGGAAAATTGTCTCATGCGAGTTGCACCGCATTTCTACATATGCTATTCAGAAAGTGTAAAGCATCCATTTTTAAAGATGGATGCAAGTAGGTGTTCCATCTAAAAATAATAGAAACTAATGGTCCAAATGTTTTCTTACTAAAATTATTATTTTAAATTTTTTTTATTTTTTTCATGTTCATGATCTCCATGTTAGAGATTACGTGTCCTTAAAAATTAAATCCAAAAATTCGTCCCAAAAATAAATTTATTAATAAGCCCACATTTCTACATATGCAGGCTTTGCCACATAGAAATTGGGTCCTTAGAGGAACTGCCTACTAAAAACTACTACATATTCTTCGGGGCTAGCGATTTGTGGTATACACATCTTAGGAAGGAGATGTACTTTGTGCTATCATTTATAATTGTTTCTATTAGTGTTTGCCTATTTTATCTTTTGAAAAAACGGATTGAATTGGAACTTTGTAACTTCATCAGCATTGCCAGGCAAAATTGAACATTGTTGTGGTATTGAATATAGATAAATGCTATGAGATTTTTTATTTTTTATTTATTTCTTTTTTTTTGACAATGCATGTTGTGAGAAATATTTTGGTAATCATGTAGTGATACATATCAAATGGTCATGTATGATATCTATCTAATATCAATGGTCTCTCTCTCAATTAGAAAGAGAGAGATGTCAAAATAATGAAATTTTAGTCTTTTTTCTATTTGTTTTGTTGGGGGTGTTTTTTTTTTTTTAGGGGGGGTTTAGCCTGTTTTATTTTGTTGGGTAATTCAATGAGGATGAATGTGATAGGTGAGAATCGAAGCTTAGACCTTAGCTGGGGCACAAGTGGTGCTACCACCATAACCCTAACCCCAATGTTGAGTTTTTTAGGCTTACCCATCACAATAAGTAATAATGCGACAACCTTCAAAATAATAAACTTCCCTACTTTGAATGAAAGGAAAGTGTGAGGGAGAGATATGTTGAAATAGTGGAGCAATTTCATTCTCTTCATCATTTTAAGTGAGAGATAGAGAGGGAGAGAGAATTGCCGAAATAATGGCATAATTTTATTCATTGATGAATGGTTAAAAACAAATTGTATTTAAGGTTTTCAAAATGGGAAAATTGTTAACACTTTTCCACCATTTGCATATTATATACTTCCTTTATGTCCCAGTCATACAATTTGAATGAATGGTTATGATGACCCCAATCATAATGTCACACTTATACATTGTTTTATATTTTATTTTTTTCTACAAAAACATTTTGACACCAAATTTGGGGCGTTCGATCCTCACTTAAACTTGCCCTGCAATAAATAGAAATATTCCTTATAAAATAAAATGACCAATGCCTCTGAAAGTTTTGGGAGTGTTTTGATCATTTTATTTTTTAAAAAATATTTTATTAATATTATCTTTAGGTGCACTCACACCCATTGAGATGATGAACATACTAAATTTCATTCATATGATTTGTAGAAAGAAATTAAAAGAAAATTCTATAAGAATTCATATTCGGATCATATGGCCAATTGTTCATTTGTCACATTTTGAGACAAGTAAGCTCTACCGCTCATTTAAATTGGACGACTGGATAGAACGAGAAGTATATACGATGTATATGGTGGGAAATTATAGAAATTTTCCCTCTTGAAATATAGTTTACCAAACAAATTACTATGATTACATGATTTTCCAGACGCCTTTACTAACATGGTAAAAAACAAATTTGAAAAACTCTTTTTCTATAAACTATTTGCATACATAAATAATTGGACACGATTT
Source organism: Amborella trichopoda (assembly GCF_054954075.1). Taxonomy (NCBI): domain Eukaryota; kingdom Viridiplantae; phylum Streptophyta; class Magnoliopsida; order Amborellales; family Amborellaceae; genus Amborella; species Amborella trichopoda. The sequence goes on along the minus strand of NC_142347.1, from coordinate 19,980,189 downwards.
CTATGCGACCATCCCGCATATTGTAGAAATGCAGGCTTGGCAATAAATATATTTTTAAAATATAATTTGATTCTAATTTTTAGAGAATATATAACCTTTAACATAGAGATTATGAATATGGAAAAAAAAATAAATTGGAAACTAAAAATAATTATTATAATAAGAAAACATTTGGACCGTGTAGAAATGCGGTCTAGCCCACATGAAACAATTTTCCTAAATAATTTTAGGACCCGGTTTCTATGAGGCCAAGCCCGCATATATAGAAATGCGGGCCTCATAATAAATCTATTTTGAGATGTATTTTAAGACTTAAGTTTTTAGGACATGTAATCTCGAACTGGAGATCTTGAATATGAAAAAATAAATCAATTTTAAAAACTAGAAATAATATATTCTAATAAGAAAATATTTTGACCGTTGGTTTCCATTGTTTTTAGATGGAACACCTACTTGCATCCATCTTTAAGATGGATGCTTTACACGTTCTAGACGGCACATGTAGAAATGCAGGCCACCATGAAACAATTTTCCATAAGTTTATACGAGCAAACCATTTTGTATAAATCAACCACAACATAGTTAAAAAAATACATATATTATCTCATCCTTACAAAACATGATGGGAGGGACAATTATATAACTTGGAATTTAGACTTGCTTCAGGATCCCCATGGTGATGGATCTTGGCTGGTCTAGCACAAATTTGTGGGTTGTCACATTGTAACTATAGGATGCATAAAGTGGTAAAAAAGACACCCCACACTGCTGAGGGTTGAGCTGAGCACCAACACAATGTTATGGATTGACGAAAGTAAGGGATCTGACCCCTTCCCACACAATGCCCAAATTTAGGTCTCTGTCTTACTTGTTCATGCTCAAGAACCAGGATTAAATTGTTGTTATGCTCTATTTTGATCCAAAAAATTAATATCATTTACTTACAAGTAAATATCACCTAACAATATTGGATATGCATAATAAATTAGTCTCATTTTCTAAATTCAGGGGCTTTGTATAGGAAGGCAGAATCATGTTGGAATTAGATGATAATGAACCCAATCCCATAAAGAGTCAAATATTAGTCTTTCAAACATCTAATTGCTTGCATTTTTGGATACATGGATTACATTCTAAAAAGAATAATGAGTCATACCAAGACTTTGAACATGATGAGAATTGCTCAAAAAAATGGCAACTTCATGTCATTCTTATATTTGTGCCTTGGATTACAAAGGATGCGGAAAAGTTGCGCAATAAATAAATGATTGATTTGGCTAGCCAGAAGTATCTGCAACAATATATATTCAAAGATGGAACAACATTATATCAAGTATATCTTTAGCCCAAATGGTAAGCATAGCAGGCCCAAAATAGCGGCCTGAGTTTGTTAGGCAAAAATATATACTACAATACATATCCAAGAAAGGAGCAAAAATATATGGATCTATCTAAACCAAATGGTGAAAGAGAGCACTCACAACTATGACTTGCATGAGAGGAAATTGAGACATTCTTGAACAATTCGTGTTCAAGGAATGAAACACCATTTATAAGCTATAGAAACTACAGATAAAGACTGGGTTGCCTTAATCAAGTGTTGTTCATTTGTACGTCTACCAAATGTCAGCTCTCCATAATTTATCCAAAAGTGAAAAATTGCCTTCCGAGTGAATTCAAGATGGACTCCCAAAGATACAAAAGACAACTACAATGCTCAAATTAAATATCATTAAACCCAAAACCAAATGGGAAGGTATTATATGGCTCAACTTCAGGTGACCTTCGTGTTTCCCATTTATTCAAGTGCTTATTGTTTCTAAACCTAGGTCTTCTTTTCTTTCCTTGATTCCCTCTTCATCCCCATGAGAATAATCCTCATATCCTCTTCTTTTTTTAATGGTAACATACGATTTATCATTTATTCATATGTAAAGTACAAGATGTTCATGCAAAGACACAAAATTATAGAAATGAATAACCAACAGAGAGGGAGTATGGACTCCTCCTTTGACAAGAACATCTTCATTCACCTCTCTATAACAATGTTGGATTGTTGCCATAGAGGTTGACAAAATATCCCAAATTTGATGAAAAATAGTCATTAATATCCAAGGAATATGAGCCTTTCTCTTACTCCAGGTAATGATATTTTTCGAGCCTCCTTCGACAATCCTGTCCCCTTCCAAAGTGCAAACCAATTTCAAACCTTTAATAAACCTCTTGCTTCCGCCTCATTTGTTTTTGTGATACCACAAAGACCCGAGTAAGAAAATATAATGTGACCTAAATTATTTCTGATGAGTCCACCATAGCCAGCGAGCCCTGAATTGCCAAGGGAACTTCCATCAAAATTAAGTTTGAAGGAATTCATCCAAACAACCTCACTACGAGTGTTCGTGGTAACACCAATAGTCGTTACTGCCAAGGGATTACTAAGGATAAGACTTTTAAGAATAAATCCACTATCCTTATGTGCAAGGAACCAATCAACTGCAATTGTCAAAATATTCGATTGTAATCTAGACATATATGTACTTATACTATCAAATATTCTTCTATTCCTTTCCTTCCGCACATTCCAAATAAGGCTAACCCAAATAGATTTTTAAAGAATAGTTCTCATCTTTGAAATATCTGGTGTGGTCCATTGGTCAATAAGAGCTCCAACAATTTGGGGCAAAGGTAATGACAGATTGAGGCACTGCCGAGCTCAATCCCAAAGATATGTAACAAAAGGGCATGAGAGGAAAAGATGTTGTGAAGTTTCATCACCATCTTTGCATAGGATACATACATTGGTGATAATAAACCCCCTCTTTTTCAATTTGTCAAACAGTTGTTAATTTATCTTGACACAGGATCTATAAGAATAGTTGCACTTTAAGAAACACATTCATTGTCTTAGTCTTGAATAAACTAGCATCCAACTCTCTCTAACGATCATAAAATAATAGATTGTAGGTTGACTTAACCAAAAAAATCTCCCGAAGGGGTAAAATCCCAAATAAAGCTATCATCCATATTGGAGTCAAATATGTGTCATTCAATAATTCCAATAATGTTCGATACTCCTCAATGAATCTGTCTATACCTCTCATGTACCTACAAGGAATTGATCAAATAATATTAGTATAAACACCCCCACTAGCCTCCTTGACAGATGCTAGCGGGTTTAAAGTTTTTGAGAAAACCTCAAGAAAAAGGTATCTCAATAGGTCATCTCTAATCCATTTGCAAAAGAGAGTGTATTCTCCATTCCCCACTATTTTTCAGAATTACCGTAGATACATAGATCTCTCATAGTCAATACCTCTCCAAACATGGGACAAACTTGTATTGTTACTAAAAGTGCCGAGTTCATATGTTTCAGTCTCCTAACACCCAATTCCCCTTCCTTCATTGGTCTACAAACTTTTTTCCAACTCACCAGATGAAATCTTTTCTTTCTTATATCATCTTCCTACAAGAAATTTCTCATAATTCTCTCTAGTTGTTTTTCAACTTCTTTTGGCATCTTAAATAAGGACATAAAATATATTGGGATGTTGGATAAAGTAGATTTAATCAATGTATATCTTCCCCCCATAGAAAGAATTTTAGCTTTCTAACTGAATATTTGCTAGTTCCTAAAAAAAAACAGATCTATCAACAGCTCCATTAGGCCCATATACCACAGATAAACACCAAGAAAAATTATCTAAAGGCCCCTGAAAAACAGTGAAAATTTCTCTACTTGAAATAAAGTTTTGTGAAGCACTCAAAACCAAAAGGTCCCAAAGGACCCAAATGCCACCAGAAGAACTATAAGAATCTACTCCCAAAAAATCTAGCGAGCTATTTCCCCAAACCAATCTGGCAGTACCAATAGTCGGAGCCTCCAATTTAGTTTCATGAAGAAGCAAGAGATTAGGCCTTTCCTTCTGCAAAAAGAGAGAGCATCTCTCTTGTATTGAGTACTATTGAGGCCCCTGACATTCCAACATAACACTTTTATACATACTGGTAACATCTCTATGTTTGGTAACCCTTGAAGGACCAGCAAACATAGGCAACAAAGCTAGAAAATGAGCATGAGGACAAGCACTTACCTCACCGTGATCATAGTTAATATGACATACCAAATTGTCAAGTTCTATTTGAAGCCTTCCTTTCTTCTTGGATTTCTGAATTTTGCTCCCAACAAGCGTTTCCTCTAGTTCCTTTCTATGCTCCTCTTTTAAGGTATCTGTAATGGCATCAAGAGAGTCACCATAACACACATTAATTGCATCCAAAACTATACCAACTTCCAAAGGTCGGATCACTAAGGACATGCCATCATTGACCTTGTCATAGTCATCATATCCCTCAAAATTATCTACTACAAGAACTTCATCATCAGCATCATCACTTGGTGGTCTCATAGCAATCGGAGGAACTATAAGAGGTTCTTTCAGCTGGTGTTCTTTAAGGCTTTGACTACTGTTATCAAGAACAACACTTTCAAGATTTTTCCAAAGTTTATCACTACAAGTAGAAAGAACATATCTTCCTTCTCTATCTTCTTCCTCACTCTTGACATTATAAACCAGCACTGGTTTTTCAACAAACTTCCCCTTCGTTTGTGTCTTTAACTGCTTGGAAGCGACTCTCTCAAATGAACTCATCTACTGCATCTTTTCTTCTTCAGATTTCCTCTCTTTATTCGTATTAGAGAAGGAGTCAGCGTGAAACCCAACAATGGTGTTCTTTGGGGTTACTTGTGGGAATAGAACATCTTTTTAAAGCTGCAGAATTTTTTTATCTTTGATGGAAGATTGTGGGAAGGAATTAATTGGCCACTCATCCAAACATGCAAAGGGAAACTTTCCAAAAGTTTCAAACCAATTATGGCAAGGAATAACATTGCTTTCCAAAACATATGAATTTTGGCAAGGAATTTCCATAGCATATTTTTTTGGAATGTGTCGATCAAATTTAACAACCCATTTTTTAATGATACGTTTCCCTTTGAGAGATGACGTGGCAGCGTAAGAATTGCCTGAACTTGCCCTCCCACGAAATTTTCAGATATGATATTGGTTGTCATTTTTTTAAACTCCATTGTTGCAGCTTGAGACCTACATTAATGGCTTCTGGGAACCATCATCCTTATAAACATTTTGCTCACCATGCAGGCTATGTTTCACCTCTTTAGGACTTCAACGAAACCTCCCTTCTGAATTCGAATCTCTTTAAAAACCAGTTTAAAATCAAAGCCTCCCATCTTTAGGATACCCTCTTTAGGATGATTTATACTTTTAGTTTCTGCCAGGAAAACAAAGGCATGATAGCTGGTTAAATTCCAATCAATCTTGATCAGCTGATCACATAGATTTGTTACATCTTTAGAAGACCAAGCAATGATTAGAATACCAAAAATCGTAAACCATGACGATTTTAGTTTGATCAGGGAGGCTTTTAAGGAGGGGATCCATCTTTTCTGCAACCAAATCAGCCCCCCGTAAGCGTCAAAATCTCTGATCGATTACTTTAATAGCTTCAAAAATCTGGAAAACAAATAAATTTACTTCTTGGGATTGAGCGACACAGGCTCGGGATCTTAGTCCAAATCTGATCAACCCATTCCTAGAACATCTATACTTCCAAAATCTCTCCCTAAAATTCACGATCACTGCTGATTGAATTCTCGTTTCTCGTTCTTTAATAATATCATCTCGAACCAAAATAGTGGGGTTCCTATGCAGATGAGAACTCAAAGGAGAACATAAAGCTACAACAAAGGAAACACCGCCTTTCTCCACAATCTCTCAGAATGCACATTTCTCAACTCTTCATCATTTTACCACCTAATTGCCACCATCGCCACACCACCACTTCCTAGCTACTATAACTGTATCACCCACTTGTCCCCTTTGTATCACCCACCATCACCACACCACAGACCATAACCATATATCAAAAAAATTTTCTCTAGATTTTTACAAGGAAGTCTCTCTGTGAAAACCTTCTTCACCTTGCACCCCAAAGAAAACCTCTACAGTATCAAAACCTTGCACAAGCAAATCTCTAAAACATCAAATGCAACTTCAAATTGCCCACTTTGCGCGAGCCCACTCATCATGGCAGTCCATGTAAACATGCTCCTCATTTTGTTACGAGGTTAACAAAGATCACAACATTCCAAATTGCTGAATTTCTTTGATGAATTCATCAAACATGTTTCGAGCCTAAGAAAAAAGGGCAAGGTTTCTATACTTCCCCTACAACATATAATATCTATGCTTCCCCTACCATCCAGCCATCCAATTTTGATCAAGAGAGCCACGCACCGTTTGATCTTAGATTCGACGTCTCAAAGTATTTCAGTTTTAGTTTTTGGTTATACATATTGTATGAATATGAAATTTTGTATGTATCATCTTCTCATTGGGGAGCACCTATAAAAACTATTAAAAATAACTTTTTGATGAAATATAATGACTAAAATGCCCCTTAAAACTTTTAGGGGTATTTTGGCCAATTTATTTATTGGAAATATTTTTTTAATATTTTTCTCTAATGCGAGTTTAATAGAGGATTGGACATCCAAAATTTGGTGTCAAAATAGTTTGTAGAAAAAAAATTAAAAATAAAATAGTGTAGTGACGTGATGTTGTGATTGGGGCAATCTTAGCCCTCCAGTCAGAATGAAGGGTTGGATAAGCAAAAGTATATACATTTTATGTTGTAGGGGAAGCATAGAAAGCCTGCCCGCGAAAAAATCCCCATAACCAGAGTATGCCATTATCAGAGAAGACCCAATGAACAAATTGGGCTCAAACCCACAACTAATTACTGAGCAAAGAAGTTGCAAAACCAAGTTCAGAAAAGACCCATTTCCAACTTATCCAACACGCTATTACATGTTCAGAAAAAGAATTCAAAACCAACAATAACTCATCCACAACCAAAATGCATTTAAAATGCATTGTTCATCCACAACCAAAATGCAATTGAACACTAACAAGAAACCTCCATATCCTCAGCAATCTCGATATTCTCATCATCTCCATGCTTAATCTTTGCAGCTCCACAGTTACAAACTTGTTGAGGGAGTGTCATCTTCAATCTCATTACGAAGAGTTGGATGCCCGAATGTTGATACTTGGGATCCATCTATGCAGAAAGTGAGATCTTAAATGATCGTTGCCATACGACAAAGTCACCAAATAATTCTCACCTATTCATGTGCAGTAAGTGGGCCATAAAGTCAAAAGAAAAAATATAGAAAGGACAAAAAGGAACAAAAAAAAAAAAACTCACCTTTGATTTAGGTATGCTTTTAACTTCGTAGTTGGTCTTTCGCATGTTCATCATTTTCTCATGGACATTAGTGGACCGAAGCTCATATCCCAACTTAGCAAAATGTAGCAATGGATAAAGCCAGCCAGTACATCATTTATGAAAAGAAATCATATACACATGAGCTGGAACTAGCTTACTAAGATAGTAGTTTTGTCCAGATAATGCATTTAAGATTGCCACTAGTGGATCCAGAAGATGCTCTGCATAAACCTTGAGATACGAAAAAGCAATAAATCTCTCCATATTCCTATAAGAACTAAATGCAACTCTGAACTTGCTAATGAATCCATCACACAGAAACACTACCAATACATAAAAAATGAAAGCAGGACTCTGTGACATGTAGGAAGAGTTCTACAGTGTCCACTGCCAACCAAGCTGACTTTCCAAGTTGAACAGTAAACTCGAAAACTAGGTGAGTTTTACAAACTATTTTGGAAACAAAAAAAGTGTCAATTATGGGAATCAACCCAGCTCAAGAACACAGAATAATAGAAAAGAAAAACCATGGGTACATTCCCATTTTTTCATTTATAAAACTTGTTTACTAAACAAGTCAAGTTGCTTAGTCAATTTTTGCTACTTATAGATGAGACTTTATTTACTGAATTCATATGTGCACCCGAGCCTATTAGACCAATAAACCTGATATGCTTAGAATTGCAGAAGATCACTAAAGAGCATTAGTTAGGGTTATAATTTTCACGAACAATAAAGCTTTGCATACAAGACATAAAATAGGCACGAGAATTGAGAAGGATTAAAGTGCACAAATGAGAGATTTTCATATTCTCAATTGTTTTCTCAGAAAATGCAATGATTAGAAATGAAAAACTACATGGAGTATTCAATAAATTGTACAAGATTTATAAGCAAAGACTCGGCTTAAGATTTGACCTAGTCTTGAGCTGAGGCAACTCACGAGCACTCTACAAAACACTACATGAGATGACTAAGTCTTTCAGATAAAAGAAAAAAAAAGAACCACAAGACTCACCAAGTAGCTGAGGTTAGACAACTAAACTTGCTGATCTTTCAAACACTGGGATTGTGGAACCTCTCGCTAAAAAGAGGCAATAAGAACGGTAAAATGCCTAAATCTAGCATAAACTCTAAATTCCTTTCAATGGTAAAACTACATATCAGAAAACATAAGAATCTCTCTCTCTCTGTCTCTCTCTCTCTCTCTCTCTCACACACGCACATACACACACACACACACAAAAACCTCATATCATGTTTACAACACTATAAGATCAATTAATATATATATATATATATATATATATATATATATATATATATATATATATATATATATATATATATATATATATAAGAATTGTATACAATGAGATCATTTACCTTTGGTATAGGGAAGTCACAATTACTTACAACCACTTGATGTGAAATCTGATAACTTGGGTGTGTCACAAAGTTCGAGAAATTTTATTTCGAACTTTCAGCTTGGTTAATGAAATAAATGCAGCCACTTAATTTCATATCCAATGCACAAGATTAATTGTGACCAACTTGAACCAAAGGTAAATGGTCTCATTATATACTTTCCCATATACATATATATATATATATATATATATGTGGGTTATGTTAGGGTGTTCACACTATATAAAGCATTTTATAATTGTACTCAACAAATTTTGAATACTTATATACTCCTATTTTGTAGTACAATATTTTTTAAAGGTATTTTTTGTCATTAGGAGGGATGTGACATCACCCACACGGAGCATTAATGGAACCTCTTTATTGGGGAATAGATACTTTGAGTGCCAATTAATGGATTGATGGATTAGAAAGATAACCTTACAGTGACCAATTTTGGCCAGTCAATCTTCTAAGACCATAATAAATACAGTACAAGACAGGTTGCAGAAGGGAAAACCTTTCACCATTGGCCATTTCGCAGACCACATACAAGATCTTAACTTGAATGGTCTGACCATGAGAGCAAGGCAAAGTGAACGTACAAAGGAATAAGGCCAAATAGTAGCCAGATGTTTTTTATCGGTTAAATTTAAAGGAGGAGGCAGCATCTTTATGCTCGAGGGTCCTCATCATTACCATTGATGAATGGATTTTGGGGATTCTTAGCAGAAGTCTTTCCATGAAAGAAGTGAGAAAGTCACGCTTGGCAGGAAACTTTGTGGCTTTTGGAGGCAACAGCCAACTCTTGATATTCTTGAAAAGGCCTTTGAAGTTCTTGAGGAACTTCAATTCATTCCCTCATGAAGATTATCGAGTTACTGGGAGTAAACTCATCATAACAAGCCCCAAGTAGAGGTAAACCGCCGATGAAATTCAGGTCGAGGAGGGATATCCCAGCTTCACCATGATCAAGAAGATTGGTGTCAGTTTTTGAGCACCAGGTCTCACAATAGTCCTTAATCACGTTTGAGCAGTGATCGTATAGCCAGGATGAACATTGGTAAGCACTCAAGAGACCCGCTCAACATAAAGTGGGTTCGAATCTTCTGCATACTCCTTAGTCCAAGAAAAATAAATTTTTAGGTAGTGGCCTTCACCGTCACATTGGAAGCCATCCATGTCCCATGCAATCTCTTCCCAAGGTTCTTAGCTCTCGATTGCCTGAAACCTCTCGGTGAGCACAGTGGAGCACGAAGCCCTTGCTTGGTCCATCACGACAAAACCCGTAGCCAAGGAAGGCCCCAAGACCAAAAGGTTAAACTCATGAATGTCACGTCAAACAGCCCTTTCAGGTTGAACTTAGAACGCTTGAGAGCTCGAAGGGGAGTATGGCGAGCTAAGCTAACCCCCGAACAGGAGACGGTCCAGTCCTCTATTTCAACAGGAAGTTGTTCTACTGTCATAATGAACCTACACGAAGACGATAAAGATATATGCCCAATCAGTAAAACAAGACAAAGGAGGCTCTAAGGGTTAAGAAGCTGAAAACCACAAAGGAGGCTGAGGCTCCAAGGGTTAAGAAGCTCAAAACCACAATATCTGCACCCAAAGGTCATACTTGGCAGACCCAGCCCATTATATTGTGAAGTTGTCAATTTTGACTAAAGAAACTACACATCTTCTCTATCCAAGCTCTTAACTGATAGATTGAACTGAATTCATGGCTAAGCCGTTGATTTCAACCATGAATCCCTTATTTTCTCTCTCCAAAGTCTTAATTGACGGACTGAGCCCAGTCTATAGCAAAGCCGTTAGTTTTGACCTTGAATCTTATATTTTCTCTCTCCCAAACTCTTAACTCACGGACTGAGCCAGTCTATGGCAAAGTCGTTAGTTTCGACCTTGAATCTCATATTTTCCCTCTCTAAAAGTCTTAACCAATGGTTTAAAAAACGGATCGGTGACCAGGATCGGGCTTCCAAAAAACCGATCCGGATCGGCGAATCGGCGATCCGAATCGGGAATCGGGTGAATCGGTCAGAATAAAGCTTAAAAAAAATTCGAAAAAATTAATAAAATTCATTATAACTATTGTTTTTTAGGAATTCAATAAAAAATGAGGGTACTCCATTAAGAATTTTCATGTTTTTGAATGAATATGCGAATATTGATATGTTCTTTACCTGCATGAACCGCCATTCAGCATTTAATTTACAGTATTTCGTGCTCATCCCCACACTGTTGCTGTTGGGACTCGATATGTGAATAATATGGTTGGGATAGGGTGGCCTCAGAATCATCATCTCTCTCATTTTCTCTTTGAATAATATGGATTAAAAAAAAAAAAAAACAAATTTTCAAAAAAATCGATCATGGATTAAAAAAAAAATCACAAATTTTCAAAAAATTCTATCATGGATTACAAAAAAAAATTCGATCATGGATTAAAAAAAAAAAATCACAAATTTTCAAAAAATTCAATCATGGATTACATAAAATTCGATCATGGATTACATAAAATTCGATCATGGATTACAAAAAAAAACAAACAAAAAAAAAACAAAAAATTCAATCGTGGATTACAAAAAAAGAAAAAAACAGTGCGATCATGGATTACAAAAAATTCAATCATGGATTACAAAAAACTCTATCATGGGTTACAAAAAAAGCAAAAAACAAAAAATTCAATCATGGATTACAAAAAAAAAAACAAACATTTCGATCATGGATTACAAAAAAAAAACAAACATTTCGATCATGTATTACAAAACATTCAATCATGGATTACAAAAAATTCTATCATGGGTTACAAAAAAAAATAAAAAACAAAAAAATCGATCATGGATTCCAAGAAAAGAAAACAAACATTTCGATCATGGATTACAAAAAATTCTATTATGGGTTACAAAAAACCAAAAAATTCGATCACGGATTACAAAAAAACAAAAACAATTCGATCATGGATTACAAAAAAATTGATCAAGTATTACAAAAAAATCTATCATGGATTACAAAAAAAAAAAAAGAAAAAAAAAAAGAAAAAAAAATCCGTACGGACTCGCCGATTTACTGTTCGGACTCGCCGATTCCGTACAGTGAATCGGCGATTCACTATACAGAATCGTCCGGTTCTCTCTAGAACCGGACGATTTCCGATTTTTTAGGCGATCCAGTCCCCTTTCACGATTTCCGAGTCGAACCGGGCGAGTCCGGTTCGACTCGGCGTTTTTTAAAACGCTGGTCTTAACAGAAGGATTGAGCCTAGTGACCCAGTTTATGGCAAAGCCGTTAGTTTCTACCTTGAATCTCACAATTTCTCTCTTTAAAAGTCTTAACTGAAGGATTGAACCCAGTGACCCAGTCTATGGCAAAGCTGCTAGTTTTGACCGTAATATCTCATTTTTTCTCTCCAAAAGTCTGAACCAAAGGACTGAGCTATTATAGGGCAAATCTGTTGATTTTGACTTTAAACCTCATACTCTTCACAACAAAAATCCTAAACCAAGGGGGGCTAGGTAAAAAATCTGACGAAAATATTAGGCTCGAGAGGTTTAATGGACTCCTTTCCATAAAACTTAGACAACACTATGATTGACAAATCATTCCCATTATAGGACCATGTCGTCAATTAAGTGTAACCAACAAATCAAGGGGAAGGAATTTAATCAAGGCCCATTTGTTAGGGAGCCTATCTCAAGTTTGATGAGATTCACAAAATTTTCGGCAGGGTGCACCCCTCCCCCCCCCCCCCCATCCCAAAGAAAATGGGACCCTCAGAACTGGAACCACGAGTTTTTGTACTAGGATGCACTTGCATATACCAATGCATCACATCTCGATTGAAACTAATTATATTGAGATTTGGATAAAAATTCAAAAAAATCAATTCAAATATTAAACTCTCTATGAAAAACAAACCCAATAGTTGGTAGCAATAGTACAATATCATTTAGTTGCAGCAACTAGTCCATTTCAAGCATCAGTGAAGATTAATGGCACGTTTAGTAAGGGTTTTTGATGCCTTAAAGGCTCAAGATCATGAGGAATGAGTTGGCGGTCAATAGTTCACCATTTTTCCTGCAACTTTTATGATTGAGTTGTTACTGGAAATGCACGTCCCATATTTTCATGAAAGCACGTATGTTTGGGTATAATTTTGACTTACACTAATTTTGCCTTAATACGTTTTGAGAAAACCTTCCTCCTCAACAAATTTTCATTTCTTTACTTAGGTTATGCATGAAAGATACTATATAAATTTGAGTTGATGCTTTGGTTCACTCGTAAAGTACCAGGGATGACTTCTAGTATATGACTTGCCTAGTACGAGAATAGTTCTAAAATGTGTACTACCCTTGATTTGCTTATTGTGAGACTCTTTGGTGAATTTGAACCTATTACGAGACTCTCCGGTGAATCTGCTCCTCATACCACTAATGCTCCGGTGGATATGAAAAATAACTCCTATTATTCTATTTCAAACTTTTCAAAACATAGACCATCTACCCTAAAAGATTATTATTGACAAAATAGCCTTGATTGTTACGCACATCTTCTGAAACCTAGAGATCCGAAAATTTGTGAATGCATTCCAAAGGACTATATATACTAAACTTATCAAAAGAATAAAACATTTCACCCAAGTTACTCCTGATGGAAGACACTACATCCTTCTAGAATGATGCTTTGGTACACTCATGAAGTACCAGGAATGGTGTCTAGTATATGACCCGCCTAGTACGAGTACAGTTCTAAAATGTGTACTAACCTTGATTTACCTATTACGAGATTCTCCTGTGAATTTGAACCTATTACGAAACTCTCCGGTGAATTTGCTCCTCATACCAATAATGCTTCAGTGGATATGAAAAATAACTCCTATTATACTATTTCACACTTTTCAAAACAAAGACCATCTACCATCAAAAGATTATTATTTGACAAAATACCACTGATTGTTACATCTTCTAAAACCTAGAGATCTGAAGATTTGTGAATGCATTCCAAAAGACTACATACACTAAACTTGTAAAAAGGATAAAACATTTCACTCAAAGTACTCCTAATGGAAGACACTACATCTTTCTAGAATGACGAGCCTGATAAAGATGTCGCGGCACACATTTAAGATGAGATGAACAATCTAGAGTCTACAAACAATCATGTAAGACCACGGGTCATTGTCAAAGCAAGACTTAAGGACCACTATGCACACTACATCCTTACTACTGGACACGCGCAAGAGCCACTAATCGAAGTGTTCGACGATTATAAATAGCTCTATCAAACACATCAAGACATAAAAGAGAATAGATGAAAGATATATTAAGAAATACAATCACTGAGAGATAACAGGCACACCAAGATATTTATGTGTGTTTACCATTGTATTTATATGAACAAATTCATACAAGAAAGCATAGCAACAAGACCTACTTGTTAGTTCCTTCCTTCTATATATCTCTTCTTGATGAATTCATTGACTAATTAAACAAAAGTATTTCACATATCCATTGTATAGGGCAACGAATGTAATTAACAAGGCATCTACGGATACCTTGGAACTGTTTGATCCCCAGAAATAAAATAAAGCTCTATCACAGATGGGAAAAGTTTATATAGAGCCGAGGCTCCAAACAATCAAATTAGAGCCTACCTCAAAATTTTCACTTGAAGAGATTGTTGTGATGCCCAATTATTCTCAAATTGATCATCTCGACATCAAGATGCATGGACATGAGAAAAAAATGGATTTCAACTTTTGAAAATAGTGTATTTTTTAATGCATTTTTTTACCGTCATTTTTCAAGATTGTCAAGTTTACATAAATCTATTGATCTATACTATTTTTGAAGCTTTAAATTTTATAAATAACAATAAAATAAATTTTAAGGCTATCATAAAGATTTCCAAAGTTGAAACCACATTTCTCGACTCTATTTTAAGGTGGGCTCTAATTTGATTGTTTAGAGCCTAGGCTCTATACAAACCGCACCCATACAGATATACCCTGACAAAGTGGTTTTTTAAGTTCTTCTAAGTATGTTGTATGTTCTTTACACATTTTCAACTTAAAATCACCCCAACAATCTAGCGACTCCACAGGGGATCAATTCACCTCCCTTCTCTTCAATCACGTCTCGAACGAGTGGAGGGCCAATGAATATGTCCACTTCTTTCACGGTAGGAATAATTTGTGTTCCATACCAAACAATGCCATTTGCCCGACTAAGAATAATATGGCCACATGCCTGAAAACTATTATTAGCCGGCCATGGAGTTCCCATCCAAGACCTATTCAACAACAAAGGGATGTCTCACCTTCTGAGAATTTTGTTGTGGTAAGTGCTCCTTGTGATGACCCTTATCATGGGTGATAGAGGTCAAACGGTCAAGATTACCGTATTTGGTGATAACTGTCAGCTAGTAGTTCTTCTCTCTATTATCTAGTAGGGAGGAAAGGAAAGTTTCTCATACCAGCTAGAGCAGGGGGTACTTGTCAAACCCGCTCATCTGCATCAATTCTGAAACCAGCTTTGAGTTTATCTCTTAGTCCTTTGGATTCCCAAAAGGGTTTCAATAGGCACTTTCCTCGCCTAGGGTGTGATAAGGGAACTGCCTCATAAAAATCCTCCACACGAGGTATACAGGTATCGAGTGCTACACCTTTTCAACCTCCTCAGGTGCGATGATCGTATCAACCACTGAAGAAACTTTGGTCTACCCCAAAGCGGGATGACTATAGGTTCCAAGATGTAGGTAAGCATAAAAGGGGTATTGAACACATATCAAGCCCTTAACGAGTGACTAGCTAGGCCAATAATACTAAGTACATAAAAAGGAGGGCACCAAAGCCAATATCTCCTAAATATATTTATGCAAGGACTACCCCAGAGCAGGAGGACTACATGTTCCAAGCTCTATGTAAGCATAAAGGGGGTATTGGACGTATATAAAGCCCTCAACGAGTGATTAGATGGACTGATAACTATATAGCTACTAAGCCCCTTAATAACAACAAAAACAAATGGCTGCCTCAGACCTAGGCCCTACGCAAGGATCCAGAAGGTAGGACTTTAATAGCCTCCCCCAACCTTTCGACTGAATGGGATCTGAGAGATCATCACTGAGCTAACCCTGATAAATTATCTTCTATGCATTTTATGTGCTTTTCCATGGTCTAGGGCAGTCGACACCATCAAAGCCCTTTTTAATGATATTACCCAAACTGAGGAGGATCTGTCCAAGAGGGTTGTGGGTTGATGAATCTCCTCAAAGCTTATAAGTTGCAAAAGCTCCTCGAAGCTGCATATATGGAAGTTGTAGTAACTGTAAAAAATGACAGTATCCTCCCGGTGAGGGCAAATATGTGTCATTAATATAAAAGAATCTGCTGCATGTGGTAAAACAGCCCAATGAAGAGGCAAAGCTCAATGAAGGGATGATCATACTAATTCCGCTCCGATTGAAGAGAAAGCTTCTCTCTCCTCAGCATATGAGGAGGAAGGAGGACTTGTCTCCCGATCGGATGATGATCGGGGAGACCCACAACAGATCAACCCATTCTTTGAAGAGAATGATGAGCCAATTGGGTTCGAAATCCCATAGCTTTCCCAATATCAGGAAGCAAAGAGAAAGAAGCACTCCATGAGTCCCCCCAATACACCTCGGCCTGAGTTAGTCGACCATGGCTACAACGTTAGTAGTTGTCGTGGGGGATTATGTGTCACAAGTACTAGCATACGAGATTCAAAGGGTATTGGCCAAGAAGGAAGCCCATACCCAAGCATTGCTCTCAAGTAGGGACGTTGACATCGGGGATTTGAAAGACAAGGTAAATAACCTGCTTTCGATACGACCCCTCCAGTGAGCAATCATGTACCATAGGATTCTGTACTGCCTAACTTAGGCAACCCCTTTTTGGGCACAATACAACAGCCTATTGTTGCCCAATGCTCTAATCAGCCTTCTGCTAATGCTTCCAAAGGCACACAAGCTGACATCCAAAACATAATTGTGAAATGATTGAAGAAATTACAAATACTGGGGGTACGACCCTATGAGGCCTATCAAAAACCATGTCCGGCATACATTGATCAAGTGCCCATCCCAAAAAAAAGACTAACCTCCATAAATGGGAGTGTAATTGGTTCTCCTCACCATCTTTCTTTTTTTGCTTATTGGCTTCTACTGTTGTTTATAAATGACTATATAATTTCTCTGCTTTAAATATTTTGGAAATTTCCAAGATTTTTTCAGGATTTGATTCTATTTTCTTCCATTGATTTCCATATAATTAATATTTTCCTAAATTTTTAAATTAAATGAACCAGCCTGATTCACCCAGACCGACTAAAACATAGCCTCCATTAGTTTAATGGTCAATCTGATCTTGATAAAAATAATTTAGATTGTACAAGCCAAAACATGATGCTTAACAGAACGCTAGAATGTGCGAACAAAAAACATTTGAAAGAGAGGCAAAAGTTATGGACAGATCCAATGATTATCCAATAGCAGTAGGAAATCAGACTAGTCATATGTCTTTTATCAAAGTGGTCAACCGATGAGGAACAAAAGCACGTCATTCTGTAATAAGAGATATAAATAGTCGTTTACCACCAAAGTGTTTGGGAGATTCGTAGCTACTGGGATCTCCCAACTTGGTGGCGATATCACTGCTGAAGCTAGATCTTGGTAGATACACTCCAACATGGGGGGAACACGATTCGAATCCCTTTAGGATTTGTCCATAAAAATACACCCATGTTAGATTGATCCTTTATGAGGAAACATGTCCAAAATATATATCCATAAAAAAAAAAAGAATTACGGTGCCAAATCATGTTATATACATTTTTCAAGAGATAAGAGATGCTTTTACCAGGTGGCTCGGACCTTTAGAGTTTATCATGCAATGCCAAAAATTTCGTATGAGGTCCCTAAAATTCCGGGTGTACAGACAACAATCCCAACCATAAGGAGCTTCTAGCCTATCAAAATCGCATGCTCCCGCTCCCAACCCAACATCTATGGGAAGACTCCATCTTCTCTTCATAGGGGATTGATAGTATAGTTGTGGGAAATGGTTCAGGCTAGCTGTAGAAACAAAGAGAAGCATTCACCTCACAAAAAACTAGAAGAACAAAATCTGAAAACAAGAACCCTTCCCAATATAAGGAAAAACCATCCCAACAAAATATGCCACAGAGGCATCAACAACACCATGAAAGTTGACATGAGACATGGGAGAAACAGAGACTTTTGCGATGGAGAAGGCAGCCCATCAACTGGACTAGTGAAAGTTGACATGGGGCAAGGCAAATGGAGACGGCAGCCTCAAAAGGAAACAGTGGTCTGAGACTGGATGGGAGCCAACTCTTGTCCAGTATAATTGGAATAAATGATATCAAATGAACTCACCTCCTAACGAGTTAGGCTTCTTGTAATACGTCGGACCACCACTCTGTCACTTTGAAAACATCTTACCATCCCCACCTCATCCTTCCTTCTACTTCCCCGCTCATCTTCTTGGATACACTCCTCACTAATGACTCATTCCATATCCCTGCTCCATCCAACCACACCAATGTGGTCATGGCAATTTGCACTACCAAAGCACGGGATTACGGGATTATTTATTGTAGCAATTATTTCCTCTGCTTAACAATAAACCCTTTGACACATCCCCTATGCAACCTTCGAAGACCAGATTTCCTTCTCCGAAAAATCATTACTCTTAGCTCCCATTCATAGCTGAGATCCCAAACATTCAGGAACACCATCCTGCATTTCTTTGCATGACGCACAAATTGTATAAAGTTATACCTCAACAATGTCTTGGGAGTATAAATACCGCTCCCCTTTGCACCCCATGTCAATTTCCACGCCTTAGACTTAAAAGTAACATGGCCCAGCAAACCCACATCAAAGAGATTTGAGAAATATAAACAAAGGCAACTGAGAGAAGTGAGATGGTCAATAAATCCTTCATCTACTGATGGAAGAGTACATTTTGCATTTCCCCAAAAAAATAATGAGATTTCCTTGCTTTTAAGTTTTAATAATGGATTCAATGTAGCCTTCTCTCTCTTTAATGAAAAATCTCAATGACCACAGTAATGAAGCAATGAGGACCTTTTTCTACAAGGCTATACCTCACCATTATCTTAGGAATGTAAATACCCCTCTCTTGTACCCCCAGTCGATTTCCACGAAGGGAAATAACATGGCCTAGCAAACCAGTGTTTGCAAAATCAAACCAGAACAGTTAACCGGACATGGGGCTGGGAGCGGTTTGAACCGGAACAAGCTAACCGGGGCGGTTAACCGGACTAACCGGTCAAGTAGATTTTTTAAAAACAAAATTGATCAAAAACCCCCTAAAAAAATAAAAAATAGAAAAACTTAGATTAAGTGTATAATATCTTATTATATATATTTATCTTACAAAAAAAAATTGAAACAACTTTTTATAAATTAATATTTGAATACTATGGTCATGTACATGATCCCAAGAAGGTCACATAAATCTTTTTGTTTCCTAGATTACGATATCCTTTGAAGATACTTTTGTCATGTAACATGTTCTTCCAAGAATAAACATAATCATCGCAAACCTTACATGAAAAACTTTCCAGTTTCTTTTGTACAAAAATCGCTCACATTAGGAATGAAACTTTATGCACTTTTTTGGAAACAACAAAAGTAGCTTGATGCTATTAAATCAAATAAAAATGCCAACTAATTAAGACAGGGAAACATAAAGGACCTCTTCCATATAGTTAGATAAAGCATAATTCATACAATACTTTTTTAATGAAGTTAAGTAATGCATACTTCACAAAAAGTACATCTCATGATATGCAATAAATCGAAAAATCAATGCACAACACACTGATGTGTTCTACTGTTCTTATATTTTCTTATATGCATCTACCATATCCATATCAGTGTTGGTGTGCATTGATTTTAACAAAAAATTAGAATAGTAGAACAAATAATTTGATCAAAAAAAAAATATTAAGAAAAATAGAAAAACACTTCCCATAGTTATCATAAAACATACTTTTATTAAAAAACCATAATTTTATCAAAAAATAATTTTATTAAGAAAAATGGAAAACCACTTCCCATAATCCTCATAAAACAAAATTTTATTAAAAAACCATAATTTTATCAAAAAAATTAATTTTGTTAAGCAAAATAGAAAAACACTTCCCATATTCATCGAAAAACATATTTTTTATTAAAAAATATAATTTTATAAGAAAGATAATTTTATTACGCAATATAGAAAACAAATTTCCATATTGATAAAAAAAATCATAATTTTATTAAGCAAAATGAATTCTTTTGTTTTAGAAAAATCAATTTCTCAAAATGTGAGGGATGATTTGAAATTAAGATCAACTTTGTAAATCTCTCTCTCTCTCTCTCTCTCTCTCTCTCTCTCTCTCTCTCTCTCTCTCTCTCTCTCTCTCTCTCTCTCTCTCTCTCTCTCTGTGTGTGTGTGTGTGGAATCGGGCCAGATCGGGATCGGCCAGTGACCGATCCTGCGTTAATCCGCCGATTTTTTAAAAATCAGCTAATCTTTTAAAGACTTTTTCCATAACATTCCAAAAACCTTAATAGAAAATGAAAAAAAAAAAAGAAAAAAAAAAGAAAGAGAAGAACCAAGCACATACAAGACGATGGTGTAGTGTTTCATTGACCATAAGGCAACCAAAATTTTTGCATGCACTTAAAAAAATAAGATGTTCCATTTCCATCATTACAAATATAATTATATCATGCACTTAAAAAAACATAATTAAAAAAATCAAGCAAAAGATCGAGTGAAATTATCATCCACTTATCAAAAAGAAGAATCAATTTCATCAAAAAAAATAATTTTATAAAAAAGAATAATTTTACTAAGCAAAATGGAAAAACACTTCCCATATTCATCCAAAAACATAATTTTATTAAAAAATCATAATTCTATTAAAAATAAGTTCACTATACAAAATAGAAAAACACTTCCCATAGTCATCAAAAAACATAATTTTAGTAAACAAAATATTTTTTTTTAGAAAAATCGATTTTTCAAAAACCCCTAAAATCAAGCAACATTTCGAGCAAGAAACGACCCTCAATGTTTGGATAATCGAACAAATAAACATACATGCATTGTAAAGGCTTTGATCATCTTTCAAACGAACCAAATCTCATAAAAAAATATTCTACATTTTTAATTTAATTGAGAAAATGGTCGAAATTTCAAATTTATGAAATTTTCATGATATGGTGCAACAAAAGAATTCATATTAAAACATTTAATCAATCATAAATATGCCTATTTTATTTGAGAGATTAAGCCGTGATTATCAAAATCCACAACTCAATTTGATAAAACCGACCAATACATTAATAAAAAATCTGTGTTTTTGGATCAAACACAAGTTCTTTGAGCAGCAGCATTTCGGGCCAAAATCAACCCATAATATTTTTGTTTTTGAACAAATTGAAACATGAATTTGATAAATAGTTCAATTATCGATCAAACCCACCAAATTTCTTAAAGAACCATTAGGTATTGAAGAAATTATTGAAAGAATGACATAAATTTTAAAAAACTTAAAAAAATCCGCCATTTTGATGCAAGAAAACTCTTTTTTTTTCGATGTTTCAAACCAAATTTCTTGTTTTCTAGATTCTACATAATGATTTATGGCAATAAATCACGAAAAAAGAAAAAAAGAAAGGCACGAAAACGAATAAAAAAAAGTGAAAATTTGGATTCAAGAATGCTTGCTACAAATAATGGCCCTGATTTCAAAATAACAGCTGTAACGGGTACATAACCGTTATTTCGTAAAAGTGTCTGTTATATCGTCTAACCGTCCGGTTAGCATAAAACCGGCTGGTTTTACTTAAAAAATGGCTGATTCGACCTCTAACAATCTGGTTTTGGGCCAAAAATATTTTGAGGGTGTACCCTAGGCTACTAGTACCCCTAAACCGGCCCTAACAGGAGTCGGAACCATGGCATTTCCGATCTAACCGGCCGATTCCGATTCAAACCAGCCGGTTTTGCGAATAATGGTTTGGTATTTGAAATGAGGAACAATAAGGGGCATTTACATCATTTGACATAAAGATGCTTCTATCATTCTGTTATGCTATTTGATACAGAGGCTATGTGAAATAACATAAATACCCTTCGTTGTTACTTATTTCAACTACCGAACAATATTTTTTTTTAGGAAGTTAACTTGTATTAAAAAAGGTAAAAAATTACAAGGGTATTCCGAAGTCGCCCACAACTGGGGACATGGCAAAAAATCATACAGACTATTATATACAAAAAGGGCTTAGAGAGACGCCCACATACAAGGATATACAAAGGTATTTTCAAGAAGAACCACCAACACGAGCAGGGAGCTTTAAGTAGTGTGCCAATGGTTCTGCGCAAAAAAGAAGGTGGACCCGGCTTGAGTATCATGCCTTTGACTTCTAGCTCCCTCTTTCGTCAACCGATCTACGTAATCGTTGGGCGTCCTCCATATATGCCTCCATAAGATGTCCTCCATATATACCTCCATAAGACGTCCATAGCCCTGCATATGTGGTGTATCTCATCAAAAATTGCAAAAAAGTGCCAAGGTGGAGGGCTAGTACTGCTTGCCCAAGAGAGGACGTTTTTCGAGCACCTTCCACTATGAGGTGAAGACCCCAAGATTGATTGTACCGTTTCATTGCTAATAATAGAGCCAAAGCTTCAGCTTGATGAGAATCCTTGTGGCCTATGTGTTTAGAAAGAGAGAGAAGGATAAAGCCATTGTAGTCTCTGAAAACCCCTCCTATTCCAGCTGGGCCAGGGTTGCCTAGGGAGCATCCATCAAAGTTCAACTTGATGAAACCCTCTGACGGAGGTTGCCAATTATTTGTCCTTGTAGTGCTGTCGAAAGTGAAGGACATTGCACCAATGGGAAAGGAAGAAACTCCCTGGTATGCCTGCAAAAATCTTGTGATTCGAGACCCATAAAGTTACCAAAGAGATGGACTTTTGGAAGATAGTCGAAGTTGGAGTTTAGTGCCGAGAAAGATTCTATCATTTATTTCTAGTCAAACTGTCCAGATTGTTGCAGATATCGTTGCCTTCCACATGATTCTCCCAGCCTTAAGCCAGCATGAGTCAAGTTCATAAGAGATGAGGGCCTTAATTTAGGGAGGAGTGACCCAGTTAATGCCAAAATGTTGCAGGCATGACCCCCAACATCAAAGGAGAAGTCACAGAGAATAAGGAGGTGGAAGTTTGTTTCCTCCTCACATTCACATAAGCACACCTATTGGGAATGGGGATACCTCTTTTCTGAAGATTATCCAATGTGAGTGCTTTGTGAGAGAAAGCTAGCCAGTTGAAGGTCTGGATTTTAGGTAGAGCAATGGTGCTCCACACTTTTGATTGTGCCGAGGTTAGAGAACCCGAGGCGAAATGAAGCCAAGTTAAATGTTTGTAGAAAGAGCAGACCGCGAAGCTCCCAGAGGGGGTAAGAGTCGAGACTATAACATCGTCAACATGAGGCAGAAAGAAGAGAGAGTGAAGGATAGACGATAGGGCCTGGAAATGGGTGATTTCCTCTTCAGTTAGGTCCCTTCGGATAAGGGATTCCAGCCCAAACCAGCCCTCAGCAATCATAGAGTCAACATTACGTGTAAGGGAGAAAAGTGTGGGGAAAATAAATACCGAACAAATTCTTTGTTACTTTTTGAAAGTAACAAATTGTTTGTTATTTTTTCAAAGTAACAAATTTTTTGTTATTTCTATCTCCAAACAAGCAGGGGTAATATCATTCCTTTAAGCAATTTACATTCCACTACAGCCTCAAAAAAGACAGTGTATTTCCTCTATGCAAAAGTTATACTCCTCTAGGTTATTAAAAATTATGAGTTTCACGAGGCTGAAAAAAAAAAAAAGGCACAAATATTTTTTTCCATTATGACACATCTCTTAATGCCCATCCATACAACTTTCTACAGGATGTCAAAATTAATCTAGATAAAGCATATGATCCGATGAATGAGAAAAGCTTCCCAACATCTACCTATGAATTTCATAAGAGAATTCAATTAAAAGATGTATATCTAGAGGCTCCCTCATTTAAATCATACAATTACGGGCAATCACATCAGAAGTAAGCTGTCTAACTGATTCAATAATTTGATAACTTTACAAAATGTTGTGAAAATGAGAAAATAATTTGGGTGCATTCTTCTAACCTGAAAACACTCATCACTTCAGATTTTTTAAGACAAATGAAAAATTCACTTCTAAACAACTCAAGCAACTATAAACCATTGTAAAGTTGCTTATCAAGATCCAGTTGATGACAGGCACCAGGATCATCTAATTGACAAGCATCAAACTATTAACTATTAAGTATTTTGTCTTGGCATATGATCTCTATTTCAGATTTATGAATTTTTCTCTGAATTTTCAAAGCATATTTCAGATATTATCTGAAATTTCAAAACATATTTCTGAATTTTGAACATATATTTTAGATCTCTAATATGCCCCTATATTCAGTGAGTGAAAAGTAAAAGTTTCAAAGCAAAATAGATGGAAAACATTGCTGAGTTTATTTTCTATTCAGTAAAAAATAACTGCTCAGGGCAGCATGACACAAAACATCCGCAATATTATGAGAAAAAATTGCTCAAGCCATACTACCCAAGATGAGAAAAACAATAAAAAGCTAAGAAGTAAAATTAGAAACTCATATCGAAATCGAAAAATATTTACTTGTGGGAAACGAAGAAGAGCTTAGGAATACATTTTCAAGATAGGGTAACATTAAATAAATTTGCTCAAAACCATGTCATTTGATAAATCCAATAAAGAAATCGATGTGATGCTAGGAAAGAAATCAAAAGTTCAGACTTAAACACACAAGTGTTTGATGATGAGAGAACAGAAATACCCCGGAAATTCATGTTTAAGTTATAGCAAAATGCGATTGAAAAGAAAAAAACAGTGGGCATTTTAGGTTTTGAGTTATCAAGATAACACAGAAAGAAGTTACTTGACAAAGGTTCTTCTGGTGAGAAAGGCAGCCAAATAGTAGAGTATAAGGAAAAACCTGCCAAACCAAAAAAATAAAAAACCCAAATAAAATTTTACATACCTTTTTTTAGATTTGTCGCTTCTTGAAGTATGGATCTAGGCACAGTGAATGGTTTTTTGGGTAGCTCTGTGGCTCTTTCAACTGAGAACTCGATCTGCCAAACCCTAACATGAGTAAATGGCAGATAATGAAGGAAGGTTGTAGAGACTGCAGTTTGGAGAAGAGTTGCAGGGAGTCACAAAGAGGGTTGAGAGAGAGAGCTCAGCTAGGGCTAGCAGTTGAGAGATTGGTGAGGGTTTTAGAAAGAGAAAGGAGGGTTGCAGGTGATTTTGTGAGGAACTCACAGCCATAGGCTGTATTTGATAAATAAGTTTGGGAGAGAAAAAGTTCCAACTGAAAGCTCCTACCCACTTCATAAAGTATGGAGATTTTCTCATACGGATTGGTCTATTTTATGGTAAACTATTTTGCAATGGGATAAATTTTCATATGTAATGTGCACAAATCAAACATGTGTAATATATATTTCACATGAGCACTGTTTCATCTAATTCTTTTCATCAAAGTCACAAAATTGTCCCTCTAATCAAAGTTTTCAGGGACAAAATAATATTCTTGTTTTATAATACTTTTTGGGGAAAATATCAATTAAGGGGTTGAAACTCCTTATAAAATTACTAAAGGGATCAAAAGATCATAAATTACATTTGAGGGTTTGATCTTAAATATCAATTTCAATAAGATACATCCCTAAAAAAACATTAATTGTTTACTGTTTTTTGTCTATTTGTTTATATCTTGTTCTTATATTCTTGCACATCTATATTGGTATCAGAGCCTTGTTACTGAGATTAATTCTTAAATTTACTCTGATGATTGGGTTAATCTATAGTTCATACTGATATTAGTATGCTCTGCGTCTGCCTAGTTGATCTAGGATCTCTCGCATCAGAAAACATAGTATGAATTAAAGGTTAATTTTAGTGTGTTGATATTATTCCACTGTCAATACTTTTCGAAAAGTTAACATAACAGGAGCTCTGTTGAAGTAAGAAGGCCATGTAAGGAGTTCCTACATTGTTAACTTGGTAAGGAAAGTTGGCCTTAACCTTTATTTCAAAATTTACAGTCATCTATGTAGATTATTTCAAAATGACGGAAGAAAGTGTCTCGGATATCTCTTTAGATGGTGCTTCTTCTTCTAGCCCAGATTTAGGTCCCATGTTTTCTAAACAAGAACACCTTTTTGAAATAACCTATACTCCTGAAAAGTTTTCTGAAACTAGTTCTCAATTAATTAATCCTTATCATGTTTATGATAAATCTAGCTTAAATTGGACCAAACGAATCAAAAAACTTTGTGGAAAAAAGAATCCTGAAGCTATCAAAGAATATGTTCAAGATCAACATCAAATCCCTGCTACCCAAGCTGAGCAATACATAACCTTCACCTTACCTAGAAACCTTTTTTCCCAATGGCTTAAAGATGGGTATACACATATTCATTTTGGAGCCATTAAATTAGCCTTAACCTTTCATGGAAGAAAAGGTATGGAAGCAGTTTCCCGAATTGCTTTGTTAGATTCCAGATTTTTAGAATACCAGCATGCTTGCATAGGAACTGTACAAACAACTTTAAATGCTGGCACCATTTTTGTTACCTTCTTCCCAAACTTTAACATCCCAATTAAAGACCCCCATTTGAGCTCTGCTTTTAAAGTTCAATTACAGATTACTAGAACCAGACCAATTGAAACAGCCACTGTAGCTACACTCCGTTATCAAATGGTGTATAGATTACAGAATCATGCTTTTGATATAGTTACCCCTTTGCCCCGTGAATGTGAAAATACTGCCCTGTTCATTAAAGTTGACAATAATTCCCAACCTGTCTATCATTACATTCCTAGACAAATATCTCGAGAAAGGTTGCTTGAATTGATTCCATCCACATGGGTGACAAACTATGAAAATTTTCAAAATCAAAGTCAGCCAATGATGCAATCAGATTCTAGAATGACAAGAATGCCTGATGGAACGGTACAAATAAGTTTTCAAACTCCACGACCTATTGAAAATCAAACCAGAGAAATTTTCCCTACCCAATTTCAAGGACTTCTTGAAAAAGTTCCAGTGGTTGCATTTGATAAAACAGGGAAACCTATTTATGAACAGAAGACTTCTTATGGTCATAATTGGTTTGATACTTGCAATTGTTCCACTTGTCTTCAAGATGATTTTGATGAAATTCTAAAAAAGAAATATAAAAAGAAAATTTCATCTCAACAAAAGCTTCATCAGAGATACATTGAAGGTGATCCAACTGTTGGATTACTTGGTGAGAGTTCAAGAAAATGGGATTATTATGTGACTTATGGTAGTCCGAAACCTAAAGCCATTGTGTCAGAAATTATCCCTACAGGATGGGATGATCAGAATGATGATTCTGAAAGAAAAAATCACATTTCAGAATGCTTGGCTTTTGACCCTCAAAGTTCAAATTATGCCTCAAATTTTCCTCCATTACATGACTATAAAAAGATTCAAGACAATGAAAAACATGTATGGAAGATAAAAAATCCCAGTACAAGAGATGTGACAGGAGCTCAAAAATCTATCTCTCCTGCTGAAGTAAGCCTAAACTGGCAAGCTGAAAATGCTAAATCACAGAATTTAGCATTACTTCGAATTGAAGAAAAACATAATGTTATGTCTTCACAGCTACAGAGTGTAACTGGCATAATTGCTCAATTAAAAAAAAAGATTCAACTGTTGCATGAAGAGTTGATGGAGATCTTATATACAGTAAAAGATATTCATGAGCAATCCTATTTACTGAATCAGAAAGGAAAGGAAAAAGCATTTTTAGAAAAACAATTACAGAGCCTTGAAAAAGATCTTTGGATGAAATCTCAATACCCTCAACCACAATATCATTCCCAATTTCAACCCTTATTTGCAAATCCTTACACTCAAAGCTATCCTACTTTAAGAAGTCCTGATCCATTCCCACCTACTAGAACCCTTTACCCACCTACAGGTTTAATTCCTCTAAGAAATTTTGGTTTTAGAGCTTTAAGTTCTTTCGAAGATGAAAGACGTTTTCCTGAAGAAATGTTCTTTCCCCAATTACAAAAAAAACCAAATATTTCAGTACCTAGTTCTTCACAAACCCCAATACCTAAACCTTCTGTTACGTCACCACCTCTAACAGTTCACCCTCATTCTAGTCCTCAAATACCTAAATATTTCAGTCTTCTGATACTGAGTCAGATGTTGTAACATCTTCAGTCCCAACTCAGATATTAACTTCCTCTAAGCCCTTGAACAACCTGAGTTCATTCCTCAAAAACTTAACCAAGCAGCCTGAAGTAAATGTTCAAACTAAAACACAATCCTCAGATGTTATGACTGATACCTCTGAAACCTTTGATGATAAATCCTCTTCTTCTTCTCGTCTGAATTCAGATTCTTTGTTAATGATGAACCCCCCTGAACCACCTCAAGAAGCTGACCCTGTAATGGAAGAAAAATTTAGATCTCCAGACCACCAAGAACTCTCAACCTACCCCAACCTATGGAGATTCATCTAAAGGATTTACTATTGATGACATTCCACCTTCACGATGGAATGACAGATTCAGATAAATTCAAGGATGGATGCATTCAGAAATGCTTAATCCTGCAAATACCTTGGCCAGTACCATTTCTAAAGTCATTGTAAGGCTAAGAGGAATCCTTTTTTATTGGTACATAAGTCTTGGAGAATATCAGCAAACACAATTAAGAAATAATCAGTCCATTGTTGAATTCCTTAATTACATGGTCTCTGAGTTCTCAGGCCCCATTAAACATGAGCAAATTGCTGCACGAGAAGAATTTTTTCAGCTTAAATGTTGTTCATTCAAGTGACAAGATCTTGAAAAATATTTTTCAGAGATGAACAAAAGATACTATAAAATAGGAGGGATTGATGATATAAATTTAAAACAATTTTATCTTGAATCCATACCTCCTACTCTTGGTAAAGAAACAACAAAAACAATGGAAAATCAAGGACTTACTATTCAAAACACCAGTTTTGGTGAATTATACCAATTTGTTCTCCATGCTCTTAAAAGACTTTGCAACCAAGTAGAATTTGTGAAACAAATGGAGAAGAATAAGTATTTACTGGGAAAATCTTGTGATAAACCATATCTCAAGATTAAATGTGATGCTGAAAAACAGTGTTCATGTCCACCTACCTCGAAAGGAAAAAAGAAGTTTGACCAAAAGAAAAAGAAGAAGAGATTCAAACGATTCAAATATCTTCGACGTTCAAGATTTCGAAAACACAAAAAAGGAGATAGATGCTATGTCTGTGGACAGAAAGGACATTTTGCAAAAGATTGCCCAAACCAGAAAAAGAATAAAAAGATAATACATCTTTTATCACAGGTTTTAGAAGAAGAAATTGATGATGATTTAGAATCTGTGTTTTCTCTTGATGAGGAACAGAGCCCAAATACATTGATTTCCATTTCTTATTCGGATGATTTTGAGCTCGATGAGATAAGCAACACCAGTGCTCCAGAGATATTGTCTCCACAGGATAAAATTTCAGACATAAACAGTTTACCCTTTTAGCCTACCCCAATAGCCCTTGTTCAGATACTCCAAGAATACTATTCCAAACCTTTGACCATACCCGCCTTTTTTGATACAGGAGCATCAGCTAGTATTTTGAAACCTGATTTGCTACCAAAACAATTTTGGAAAACATACAACCAAAATTTTTGAGCTGCTAATGGAGAGAAATTCTCCATAACCCAAATTAGCAAACCCATTTTGATTAAATTGTTTTCTAAATTAGTTATCCAACATAAACTCTTAGGATCCTATTTGCCAAACAAAGACCTTTTACTTGGATTTGATGTTTTACATCAAGTAAAACTTCAATGGACCTCTAAAGGACTACATTATAGGAACCTAACCTTGCCCTGGATAGCTTGTATAGATCTTCCTTACACCTTAAATACAGTCAAACAAAAAATTATATCAGACTATTGTGCCAATTCCCATTCTGAGTTCCTCAAAAAATGTACAAATCCATTATGGAGAAATCAGAATTTTTATGTTAAACTGCCTTTTAAGAAAAATAAAGATATAAATCCCACAAAAGCCTCTCACAGAGGTTTGAATCCTAATTTGTTGGAACATGCTAAGCTAGAAATACAAGATTTGATAAAGGAGCAATTAATTGAGCCTACTAGTTCTCCTTGGGCTTGTGAAGCCTTTTATGTAAATAAGAGAGCTGAACAAATCCAAGGAAAGCTCAGGTTAGTTATCAATTGCCAACCATTGAATACCTTCGTTGCAGATGATAAATTTCCTTTGCCTAATCAAATTGCACTATTTTTTCAAATATCTCATGCTCACATATTTTCTAAATTTGATTTGTTGGCAAATTGGAATTCACTCAGAAGATCGTCCTAAAACAGCTATTTGTTACCAAATTACTATTTTCAATGGACAGTTATACCTTTTAGTTTATAAAAATGCACCCACATATTTTCAAAAGTTTTAAGCACTATTTTTTAACCAATCTCAACACAGGCACTGATTTATATAGATGGCATACTCCTCTTTTCTCCTGATCTAGAAAGTCATGTTCTCTTATTAGATAGATTCCACTCCCTTTGTTGTAAATATGGCATTATGCTTTCTGAAAAAAAATGCGTCTTTGCCACTATAGAAATAAATTTCCTTGGTATGCATTTTCACAATGGAATGTATAAACTCCAGCCTCATATAGCTAAACACTTGTTAGAATTCCCAGATACTTCATCCTCTGTAATACAAATCCAGCAATTTTTATGAATTGTAAATTATATGTTCCCTTTTATTCCCAAACTCTCTTTATTCACCAGTCCTCTTTACCTTTTGCTGAAGAAAAGAGTACCGCCTTGGACAAGAAAACAGACTGAGTGTGTTCTAAAGCTCAAGAGATTATCTCAAAATTTACCTTCTTTAAAAATTCCCTCAACTGGAAAAAGAATTTTGCAAACCGATGCTTCTGATGAATTTTGGGCGTGTATTATACTTGAAGAAAAGGAAAAAAACAAAATGATCTGCGGCTATAAAAGTGGAAAGTTTAAAGATTATTAACTTCATTACCATTCGACATTTAAAGAAATCCTTGCAGTTAAAAGAGGAATTGAAAAATTCCAATTTCATCTAATAGGACATACTTTCCTTGTTGAAATGGATTTGTCTGCATTTCCAAATATATTGAAATTCAAGAATAAAATTCTTCCGAACCCTCAACTACTCAGATGGTCTAATTGGTTTTCTCAATAGAATTTTGAGTATAAGCATATTTCTGGGAAAAACAATATTTTGGCAGACATGTTTTCAAGAAGAAAATTTTCTGAAGAACCTCTTCTTCCTGTTGTTCCTTTTTTGGGATCCATTATCAAAATTGATGATGATTCACAAGATGTTCCTGATGAAATATATGATACCATTCTCAGAAAAACAATGGACTCCAGAAATGAGAATATGCAACAAAAAATGCATGAAATAGTAATCAGAAATCATAGCGAATGTTTTCAAGAAATTCGATGCCATCCATCATATCCATTTTTATCCTTATTCCAAACCAGACATTATTATAATATGCCAAAAGAAGCCATTTGTTTTCTCTGGTATCTTACCCAAAACCACCATATTTGCTTTAATTTCCATATAAGGAAATTACTCTCCTATCTCAGACATTGTCATTTCTTACAATG
Organism: Amborella trichopoda; assembly: GCF_054954075.1. Lineage (NCBI taxonomy): Eukaryota > Viridiplantae > Streptophyta > Magnoliopsida > Amborellales > Amborellaceae > Amborella > Amborella trichopoda. The sequence continues at coordinate 19,948,583 of NC_142347.1, read as the reverse complement.
GAACAATTACAATCCCCCCAGAGCATTCAACTTCTATAAATTCCTTTTAAAACATTATCATTATAATCAATGGATAGAATCCTTTGGTTATCCTCACCGATCTTATATCATTATAGCTTCCATCAAACCTTAATCCTCAAATTTATCCAGAACATACCTATTTCACCCAACATCCTCTCATCCAAACCATTGGATGGTATGATTCCAATCTCCTAAATTTTTGGCTATTTCAGACAGATTTATGGAAAGAATTGAAAATTCTCATGTGCTATATTAATAGAATCCAGCCATAATGGATTTCCCTTGGATGTGTACACAGGAAACACAGTATGGACTGATGAAACACCTAGAGGAGCGGCATTATTACTTCAGTTACACATATGGCTTACTGATCATCCCCGTCCTACAGAACCACCCACAAACAGTTCCAGTGATGATACTTACATTGGACCCTCTCATAGCCCGTCCATTCCTTCTTCACCAATCTATGATTCTGACAGTTATCCTCTCAATTATGACGCAGATTGAGCAGAATCACTGTAGCAGAGTCACTGTAGCAAAGTCATTGTAGCAGAGTCACTGTAGCAGAAACACTGCAGCGGCAGCACTGTTCAGCACTATTTTGTCGACAGCACTATTTAGCACTATTTTGTCGGCAGCACTGCTCAGCACTATTTTGTCGCCAGCACTATTCAGCATTATTTTGTCAACAGCATTGTTCATACCTGCCACCTGTCACAGTACATTACATTTTTACTGTTCATAAGGCCATCTGTCCTGGCCAATTGTGTTTTTTTTTATCATTTTGGAATCTGGATTTCAAGTCTGGCATCTATATAAGGCTTCTTAAGACATTCGAAATGGCAGAGCGCTTCTAGAGCCTCTCAGCCTAGTTTCTGTTTTAGATGTATGCTTCTTTCAAGTTTCACTTCTTCCTTTGCTGCTTCTTCTTTTTATGCCTGTAAGATCTTTCCATCTACTATTGTATTCAGGCACCTCTTTGCGGTTGGGAAGCCCAAAAATTAGGAGCACTTGATAATTTTACCCCCAAAAAGGCCTTAATGAAATGACACAAGTACCTTTACTCGTTCGGGGTTAGAATTAACAAACAGTTTGTTTGGTATTTGAAATGAAGAACAATAAGGGGTATTTACATCATTTGACATAGAGATGCTTCTATCATTCTGTTACGCTATTTGATATAGAGGCTATGCGAAATAATGTAAATACCCTTCGTTGTTACTGATTTCAAATATCGAACAAATTGTTTGTTATTTCTATCTCCAAACAAGCAAGGGTAATATCATTCCTTTAAGCAATTTACATTCCACTACAACCTCAAAAAAGACAATGTATTTCCTCAATGCAAAAGTTATACTCCTCTAGGTTATTAAAAATTATGAGTTTCACAAGAATAAAACAAGAAAAAAGGCACAAATTATTTTTTCCATTATGACACATCTCTTAATGGCCATCCATACAACTTTCTACAGGATGCCAAAATTAATCAAGATAAAGCATATGATCAGATGAATGAGAAAAGCTTCCTAACATCTACCTATGAATTTTAGAAGAGAATTGAATTAAAAGATGTATATCTAGAAGCTAACTCATTTAAATCATACATTTACTACCAATCAAATTAGAAGGAACATGTAATAATCTTAAAATTTCAAAACAAAAAAAAAGAAAAAGAGAAAAGAAACTTTTAATAAGTAATGGTCCATATGAGTATGATGGTCCTTAGGGACCATCATTATTTTCAAAAGCTTTTGCTTTAAGCTTTTCCTCACCTTTGCCACGTCCTTCAGTTGGACGTGGGCTTTAACCGTATACGAAGTAATATAACTGTTACACCTCATGTGTGAGGTGTAACTTAATAAAAGAATATTATAAGGTGTCGTAAGAATTTAACTAGAAAAAGTGAGGACTCTCACCCTAGAAAATTTTGAGATCTCTCTCTAGTCGAAATGCAGTGAGCTCTTTCTCTCTCCAGCCAAATTTTTATCAAAAGCTTCCTCTCAAATATTTTAGGTAAGTGACTTCATTATCTTGAAAAATAATCCATTCTTTTCAAAAATGAAATGAAATAATTACTTCGGTTTATTATCATATGAATTTTAGGCGTGATAAATTTTATGCGTAAGCAACCTCTTTATTTTGAAAAATAATCTGTTTAATAAAATTGTGATATTTTATGTATGTTATAAATTTAAATGCTGTAAATTCTTAGAAATAAATTTATTTATTTTTCTTGTCTATTGTTAAAAAAATTTAGATACTGTAAAACTATTAGAAATAAATGTGATAGTTCTGCTTTTACTAAATATGTGAGATTTCTTTCTACTGTTTTTTAATATTTAGACATTGTAAAATTCATGTGCAAATGACTACCTTATTATCTGAAAACTGATATTTTTGCAATTGATTATAGCATTGACTGTGAAATGTTAATTTGTGAATTGACATCCTAAAAATTGTGATAATTCCATATTCTTGAATTTCTATAAGAGTTTTTCAATACATTGGCAATTATGCTAAAATGTCTTTACAAACTGCTACCTTTCTAAATTTGAGCCCAAAATATTTGATTGGTTATTTTTTAAATGTTATTAAAAGCGACTGTTATTAATGGTTTCAGTGAAATTCATATTAGTGATTTCAGTGATATGTTGAGTACATGATATTGCTGCTTTCGGATGTTTAAAGAGATTTAGAAATACTTTAAGTATACAAATGGACTCATCTGGTTCGCCGGTGAGGTATAAGTGGACCTATCTAGGACGTCGGTAGGGATTAAGTGGACTCATCCGGTACGCCGATGAGGTATAAGTGGACCTGTAGGGATTAAGTGGACCTATCTGGGACACCGATATGGATTAAGTGGACTCATCAAGACGCTGATGGGGTATATAGGTGACCTACTTGGGACGCCAGTAGGGTATTTTGTGAAATCCTTTGAATTATGCCCTGTCGTTTAAGTGTTATATGCATTTCAATTATTCGGATTATACTTAATTATGAATTTATTGAAAGTGAAACTGTTGATGCAGTTCCGTTAATAGATCTCCTTTTTGAAAATATTGATATCTTTCAACTATGATTATTTTTAAGATTATGATGAGCACTGACTAAGTAGCCAAACTCATCAAACTATGGTAAAAAAAATTTCCAGGATAAATGAGGATTCATTTTGAGTGCTAGTCAAGATCAACCTTAGAAGATATTGTTGTTGCGCTAACTTTTGTTACCTTGTAAGAATTCGCCACTATAAATTTGTTCTATCAAGAAATGTATGTATGTTTTGACTGTCACATCTCAGATTTCGAAGATTGTTGAAAAAGATTTCGAAGATTACCAAAAGACGAAAAATCAGAAAAGTCATGTTAGACCCACACCATCTAATCGACAACAGTTTGAAATGACAAACAAGAAGCCAAGGCCCTTACCACTTCAAAGCCCAATAGAACCATATAAGAAATGTGGAAAAAACTATGGAACCAGCTCTTGTTATTGGAATACCGGAGCCTGTTTTAAATGTAGAAAATTGAGGCACCAGATTAGACAATGTCCTAGCTTACAAATGCAACAACTTCAAAAGCAGGGAGAGATAGCTCAAAAACCTCAGATGAGTATTTGCGATCACCGAGCAAGATGCTCAGACCTCAAAATCAGTGATCCAAGGTACTCTTATTATCTTCCAAAAAGTAGCGCATGTTTTGATTGATCCTGGATCTACTCATTCATTTGTGTCACCACATTTTGCATGCCACTTAAAGGTAGAACCAGAACAATTAGAATACATTCTAGAGGTAGCCACATCGATTGGAAATTCAATTGACACCAATATAGTGTACAAATCATGTAATAAAGATAGAAGAAAATGAACTGTTGGTTGATTTAATACTCTTTAAAATTCACGATTTTGATGTAATCTTAGGCATGGATTGGCTTTCTGCATACCGTCCAAGTATTGATTGTTACAAGAAAATGGTTACCTTTAGTATTCCGAATCAACCAGTATTTTACTTCAATGGTATCAAAGAAGACTCCCCATTATATTTAATCTCTTGTATTCGAGCTAATCGCCTCCATCGAAAAGGGTGTCAAGGCTTTCTTGCCTATATCAAAGAAGATAGGAAAGAAGAGATAAATTTGGATACCACTCCAGTTATCCGAGAATTTCCCGACATTTTTTTGGACGAATTGCCAAGATTACTGCCTAACAGGGAAATTGAATTCTCTATTGAATTATTACTAGGGGTAGCCCCAATTTCTAAGGCACCTTATAGAATGGCACCTGCAGAACTTAAGGAACTGAAACAACAATTGGAAGAATTATTAGATAAAGGTTTTATCAGGCTCAGTGTGTCACCTTGGGGTGCTCCGGTATTGTTTGTTAAAAAGAAAGATGGGACTATGAGATTGTGTATCGATTATAGAGAGTTGAACCAAGTGACAGTGAAAAATAAGTATCCATTACCTAGAATTGAAGATTTATTTGATCAATTACAAGGATCACAAGTGTTTTCAAAAATTGATCTTAGATCTGGATACCATCAGCTTAAGATTAAAAGTGAAGATGTTCCCAATACAGCTTTCAGAATAAGGTATGGCCATTACGAATTTTTAGTCATGCATTTTGGATTAACCAATGCACCGGCTGCATTTATGGATTTGATGAATCGGGTCTTTCAGCCTTTTTTGGATAAATTTATTGTGGTATTCATTGATGATATCTTAGTTTATTCCAAGAATCAAAAGGAACATGAGCAGCATGTAAGAATGGTATTGCAAATATTATGAGAGAAGAAATTGTATACCAAACTTAATAAATGTGAATTTTGGCTTGAACAAGTGACATTTTTAAGACATGTCATATCAAAGGTCTATCAGTTGATCCTTCAAAGGTTGAAGTCGTTGTTAGTTGGAAACAACCAAGAAATGTGACTGAAGTTCGAAGCTTTTTGAGATTGGCAGGATATTACAAAAAGTTTGTAAAAGGATTTTCTCGAATCGCAACCCCATTGACTCGATTGACACAGAAAAATATCAAATTTGAGTGGACAAGTGAATGTGGGGAGAGTTTTCAAGAACTAAAAGTTCGATTAACTTCAGCACTTATTTTAACTATTCCTGAGGGGAGTGGGGGATTTGTGATTTATAGCGATGCTTCACATAAAGGCTTGGGTTGTGTATTAATGCACTATGGGAAAGTAGTGGTATATGCATCCAGACAGTTGAAAGAATATGAGAAAAAATATCCAATTCATGACTTGGAACTGGCTACAATAGTATCCGCTTTGAAAATGTGGAGGCATTATCTATATAGTGAGCAATTCGAAATATACACAGATCATTAGAGCTTGAAATACCTCTTCTCTCATAAGGATTTAAACATGCGGCAAATAAGATGGATGGATTTCTTAAAAGATTATGATTGTACAATGCATTATCATTCAGGAAAAACTAACGTTGTGGCCGACGCTCTAAGTAGAAAATCTACGGGAGTCTTAGTTCATCTAATGATTCAAGAAATGAGATTGTTAGAGGAAATAGTAGATTGGCATCTGGCTCCGTCCATTAATGGTGTGGTAAGTATGATTGCCAACATTAAAGCAGAACCCAATTAATCCAACAGATTCGATCAGCACAAAAGAAAGACCCTCAGCTTATAACAATTATTGAAGAGGTGAAGCAATGAAAGAGAGACGAATTCTCTATATGTAGTGAAGATTTGCTAAGATTCAAAGGTCGGATTTGTGTCCCGAATGATGAGAGTATGAAGAAAACTATATTAGAAGAAGCACATCACTCTCGTTATACGATACATCCTGGAAGTATTAAAATGTATCAGGACCTGAAGAAAACCTTTTGGAGGAATAATATGAAAAAAGAGGTAGTGCTATTTGTGTCTAAGTGCCTAACATGCGAGCAAGTAAAAGCTGAGCATCAAAGGCCCGCTGGGTTGTTGCAGCCTTTACCCGTGCCAGAATGGAAGTGGGAACACATCTCTATGTATTTTATCTCTGCCTTGCCTAAAACAAATTTAGGACATGATAGCATTTGGGTCACTGTGGACCGGCTGACCAAAGCTGCCCATTTTCTGCCGATTTGCACGATATACACTTTGGATTGACTGACCTAATTGTGCATTAAGGAAATAGTGCGGTTGCATGGAGTTCGGTCAGTATTGAATCGGACAGGGATACTCGATTTACTTCTAAATTTTGGGCTCTGCTACAGTCAGCCATGGGGACGAGACTCACCTTTAGCACTGCCTTTCATCCCCAAACTGATGGACAATCGGAGAGGACCATCCAAACTTTGGAAGATATGCTAAGGGCCTGTGTCATTGACTTTACAAGAAGCTGGGATGACCATTTACCCCTGATTGAGTTTGCTTATAATAATAGCTTCCAAGCCAGTATTTAGATGGCACCATATGAAGCCCTGTATGGAAGGAAATGCAGGTCACCCATCTGTTGGGACAAGGTTGGTGAAAGAAAGCTTTTGGGGCAAAAAATTGTCCAGGTAACCACAGATAATATAGCATTAATTTGAGAAAGGCTCAGGACAGCTTAGAGTCGGCAAAAGAGTTATGCCGATAACCAAAAGAGAGATCTTAAATTTGAGGAAGGTGATCGAGTTTTCCTGAAAATCTCACCAATAAAAAGCATTATGACATTCGGCAAGAAAAGAAAGCTAAGCTCACGTTACATCGGACCATTTGAAATCCTGGAAAGAATCAGAGATGTCACTTATAGACTTGCCTTACCACCCGAATTGGCAAACGTCCATAATGTCTTCCATGTATCATCACTACAAAAATATCAGCCTGACCCATTCCATAACTTAAAATATGAACCTTTATCGATCAGGAAGGACCTATCCTTCATTGAGCAACCAATTTTGATACTGGTAGAAGGGTGCAAGTGTTGCACAACAAGGAGATTCCTTTGGCCCTTATATTATGGCAGTACCATTCAAGAGAAAAATCGACTTAGGAACGAGAAGACGATATTAAAGAAAAATATCCCTATCTTTTTCAGTAATCAGGTACACAAATTTAGAAGACTAAATTTCTTTAAAGGGGGAAGAATGTAATAATCCTAAAATTTCAAAAAAAAAACAAAAAAATAGAGAGAAAAGAAAATTGTAATAAGTAATGGTCCATATGAATATGATGATCCTTAGGGACCATCACTATTTTCAAAAGCTTTTGCTTTAAGCTTTTCCTCACCTTTGCCACGTCCCTTTGCCACGTCCTTCAGTGGACGTGGGCTTTAACTGTATACAAAGTAATATAACTATTACACCTTGTGTGTGAAGTGTAACTTATTAAAAGAATATTATAAGGTGTCGTAAGAATTTAAATAGAAGAAGTGAGGACTCCCACCCTAAAAAATTTTTAGATCTCTCTCTAATCGAAATACAGTGAGCTCTTTCTCTCTCTAGCCCAATTTTTATCGGAAGCTCCCTCTCAAATATTTTAGGTAAGTGACTTCATTATCTTGAAAAATAATCCGTTCTTTTTAAAAATAAAATGAAATAATTACTTATGCTTATTATCATGAATTTTAGGCGCGATAAATTTTATGCTCAAGCAACCTCTTTATTTTGAAAAATAATCTTTTTAATAAAATTGTGATATTGTATCTATGTTATAAATTTTAAATACCGTAAATTCTTAGAAATAAATATATTTCTTTTTCTTGTCTATTGTTAGAAAATTTTAGATACTGTAAAATTATTAGAAATAAATGTGATAATTCTGCTTTTACTAAAATTGTGAGATTTCTTTCTACTGTTTTTTAATATTTAGACATTGTAAAATTCATGTGCAAATGACTGCCTTATTATCTGAAAACTGATATTTTTGCAATTGATTATAGCATTGTCTGTAAAATGTTTATTTGTGAATTGACATCCTATAAATTGTAATAATTCCGTATTCTTGAATTTCTATAAGAGTTTTTCTATACATTGGAAATTATGCTAGAATGTCTTTACGAACTGCTACCTTTCTAAATTTGAGCCCAAAATATTTGATTGGTTATTTTTTAAATGTTATTAAAAGCGACTGTTATCAATGGTTTCAGTGAAATTCATATTAGTGATTTCAGTGATATGTTGAGTACATGATATTGCTGTTTTCGAATGTTTAAAGAGATTTAGAAATACTTTAAGTATGCAAGTGGACTCATCCGGTTCGCCGGTGAGGTATAAGTGGACCTATCTGGGACGCTGATAGAGATGAAATGGACTCATCCGATACGCCGATGAGGTATAATTAGACCTGCAGGGATTAAGTGGACCTATCTGGGACACCGATAGGGATTAAGTGGACCCATCAGGACGCTGATGGGGTATATAGGTGACCTACTAGGGACGCCAGTAAGGTATTTTGTGAAATCCTTTGAATTATGCACTGCCGTTAAAGTGTTATATGCATTTCAATTATTCGAATTATACTTAATTATGCATTTATTGAAAGTGAAACTGTTGATGCATTTCTGTTAATAGATCTCCTGTTTTAAAATATTGATATCTTTCAACCATGATTATGTTTAGGATTATGATGATCACTTACTAAGTAGCCAAACTCATCAAACTATGGTAAACACTTTTTTTTAGGATACATGCGGATTCATTTTGAGTGCTAGTCAAGATCAACCTTGGAAGATATTTTTGTTGTGTTAACTTTCTTTTGTTACCTTGTAAGAATTCGCCACCATAAATTTGTCCTATCAAGAAATGTATATATGTTTTGACTGTCACACCTCAGGAATATCAGTATTGTAAATTCTTGGGGTGTGACATAACATGTCTAACCGATTCAACAATTTGATAACTTTACAAAATGTTGTGAAAATGAGAAAATTATTTGGGTGCATTCTTCTAACCTGACATTTGATGCCAGATGAACGACTTCAATTATCAAATTTGAAATCCAAAGAAGCTGAAGCTGGCTATTGATTTCCTTTCTCAGCCTTTATAGCAGCAATAAGTGAATCAACATTAGAACCCAATCCGCGTCTCCCGACTAGCTTCACACCCAACTTCTCACAAAGATAATTCAACCTCATCTCATTCCCCTCCTCTCACTTCTCTCAGATCAAGTGCTTGCTGCCTTGACAACAAAGTGTACACATGAAGCTGCTGCTGTTGGTAAAATGCGACTGAAGTTGCTGAAATAGAAGCTTATTAGAATGTTGTTGATCTGAATTTGGCCCTTCGGTTCCCTTTCTTTTGGTGCCACCAATCGTAACTCTCAATATTGCCATTGGTTTTGGATCAGTCTGAGGACCAAAGAGAACAGCAAAGCTTCCAAATTCAAGATCAGGTTGCCTGAACAAATCAGCAAGAAGAGCAGCACGTGACTGCAAATTCTTAGAGGGACCTCTTTCCACTTTGGCCTTCAAGGATCGAGCATTTGCATAGTGAGATATATTAGCAGCCTCCCTCAAATCACTCAAGAATGCACCATGCATGGTAGCTGGGTAATGCCGAGTAGTTTCCTCGCCTGCAAAGAAAAGCCTTCCATCGCCAACATTTTCTGCCAATATGTCATAATCATCCCCTGATGCTCCCACTGCAACATGTGAATAAGACCCTAGACTGAGAGGGTCACGACCCCATCTCGTGCAAACTGTTTGAATAGGTTCTGGAACATTGATTCCTTTGGGGCCATATATACCTAATACCAAAAGGATCCAGTTGAGAAAGAGGCTAAATGTTGGTTTCAAAACATACTCAAGTTTTACCAATCCAAAAACTAAAGAATATATAAAAGCTTTTTTACCAAAAATCTTATCTATTTATATAAATTATTTGACTAGCCATGGCCAAAAGATACCTGGTTCCAAATCAGTTGAAAATAGGGCTGCAATTTGGACGTGCTAGCCAGCGGACATGGCTTCAAGTAGGGTTCCAGACACTTCGAGGGCCCAGGTACAGAATCAGGCAAGTATGTGAGGCCAAATAAAATATGGACCGGGACTGGGCCACTTTGGCTGGCCTGAGCCCAGAAGTTTATGCAATTTCTATAATATATATTATATGTTTCATGTCAAATTTATATCATTGAACCACACCTTGAGCTCAGCCCAGTTTGATCCAATTTTTGGTCTAGGACACGTCGGGCTTGTCAATGATATGATTTGGGCACCAGTCAAGGGCCACAAGTTATGGTTCATTTTAGGGGACCAGCCAAAAAACTTCAGACTGGCCAGGTCTAGCTCAGCCTGAGCCTGGCATGTTGGCAATCCGATTTGAGATAAGAGCAAAATTCGGACTCCAAATGATGCACACAATTTACCAATAACATGTGTCTTCTTTAAGTTTGTCTTTTGTTTGAATAGACTAGGTAACCCAAATTCGGTAATCATTTTAAAATTATTGAGCCCATTTGGTACATAGATACCGGTTCCAAGGAATTAAGTTGAGGAAAAAGCTAAATTTGACATAACAAGCAGATCCAAGTTTCGCTCAAAATAGAAATGATTACCCAAAGTTCGTGTTCTTTTTAAAATTCATAATTTGGTTAGAACATCTTATTTACTCAAATATTGTAGTATTTTAAACTCATTTGACTTAGCCAGCTACCAAATCCCAAATTAACTCCCCTCCCCCAAAACCAAGAAGAAACATACACCCAGGAAAAGAAATTAAACTAAAGGAAAGGAAACATGCACAAGCATTTATTAGCAAATTTCAGCAATGAAAAAAGAGAAATAATTGAAATCAAGTACATTGTACCCCTGAGTATTTGAAGAACTCGAGTAACAGCATCTGTAGGAGGCATGCTTTCGAACCTGTGCGCAGCATCACCCGCAACCAATGCAATAAGGAGAGGCCCCCCAGCCACAGTAGCATAGCTATAAAACAAGAAGAACGCCCCTCTCTTCATTGGATCATCAGATAGATGCCCAAAAGTGTCAAGATCTAATTCCCAAAAAACATGGGAAAAGAGCATCGCTACCTTGTTCAGTAAACGGAAACCCAATCTCTTTATCCCATCAAGCTTCCTTTGAGGAAGCTCAGGTATAAACCTTATCGAATTGCTCTTCAAAACCCCTAGTGGTACTGTACAAAGGGCCAGTCTCCCTCAAAAACCTGGTTCCCAGCATGAACCTGTACCCCATCTGACCCTTATCGAATTGTGTGCACCATTTTCTCGTAAAACACAGGCACGCTCTCAACCAAAGCCTGAACCAACCTCCCATTCCCCCCAGGTACAAAACAGTGATCACCTCCGATGTCATAAGGATCATCTTGGTCCCAAAAAGCGAGCGATAGCTTAGAGAGAAGACCGGTATTTGCATACTCCAAATTTGCTAGATGCCAATTAGAAAGGCTCATTTCCTCCATGTTCACTGCATCCCCATAAACCTCCCTGAAAGTCTCCAATGCAGCACCAAGAGAAACATCAACTGCAACTTCCCCCATCAATTGCCTTAACCGACTTTCCTTATCTAACAATCGATTAAAAGCATTCTCGATCTTGATATCCATGACTGGATCAACAGGTTGGCCATCAGTTTTATAGAGGGGGCACTTATCCCAGACCTTGTGAAGTGGGTAAGAGAGCTGTTTGGCCAAAATCCCAAGTGGGTTTCCTAAGGTTCCAGTGAGAACACTTCCTCCTAGGTCAGCTGAGGCAACCTTGTTTCCCCCTTCCATTTTCTTTGTATAAACCCTTCCTCCAGCTCTCTTTCTACCTTCTAAAACAACCACTTTGAACCCGGAAGCCATCAACTGGCGAGCAGCTGCCAAGCCTGCAAGTCCGGCACCGATTATAACAACATTTGATCGTGTGGGTTCCACTGGTAACCTCTCCTTGATTGCAGGTGCCACCCCAAAATTTATGTAACCATGAGAAAGCATGAAATTGTATGCAGAATCCAGCAAGTTATGATAATGGGGTGGAATGGCTTGGAGAAAAGCACCGTTGCTTAGCCAGGCAGAGACATTCTCTCTCAATCTACTGAGAATGTGGTTCGGAATGATGATGTAACTGACTTGTTCTAAACCTCCAATTACAGAGACAACGCCTGCTTCCATCTCCTTTTCGGTGAGAGAATCAGCAGGAAAACCAGCAGAGAGAACAACAAGGGCCTCTGTAGTGGCCTCTTTATTGATGCATATGAACTCTTCGCTCATATCAATGGGGAGTGTTTGGGTTGTCCACCTAGTTGTGGGTTCATTTGGGTTTCTATTACTGAAATTGCTTGGAGATGGGTTTACATTAGAGGAGGAATTGGAAAATACCTGTTTCATTGGAATTGGTTGGTTGGAGGTGGGTGGAGCCGGGGGAGGAGCTGCTGGTTTTCGCCTGTTGTTGTTTTTCTTTCGCTTGCCGGGGGCGAGGGGAGAGAGAGGAGAGAGGCGGGGTTGTGGTAGCAATGGTCCGTCCTGGGCTTCGCGCTGGGAAGGAGCGGCCATGGTCCCTGTAATCTGAGACAGCGGTGTTCTCCTCCATAGTTGAATGCTCGGTGAAGAAGAGAAAGATGTGGAAAGTAAAAGACAGATAAAATTTCGAAAAGCGAAGGGGGTTTGGATATTGTTAGCAAATCACCGTTTAATCGGTGATTTTTTCAAAAGAATCAGCGTTTTTATGGAAACACTTTTAATTGGCGACTTTTTGGAAGTGTCGAAAAAACATCGCATAGTTTTCATAAAAACGTTTAAAACGCGGTTTTTTAATAATACGATTTAAATTAGGCCAAAAACTCGTATCCTTTTTTACCTATATATATATATATATTTTGAAAGATTTGTTTTTTCGTATTTTGTGTATTGCAGCCATGGCTACTTTCATGCTTTTGAAAAAATAATATTATTTCAAAAAAAACCTAAAATAGAAATTTTTATCCCCATTATGTTCTTAAAAACCACAAGTGCATATTGAAGGTATGAATTTTGTTTTCTCTTTTTTAAAAAAACTTAAACAAATAGATGCAGATGTCAATTGCTATTATAGAAAATTATTGTGTAGATGAAATATTGTTTATAGCAAACCATTTTGTTAAGAAAATCATTGTGTAAAGAACATCATATACATGTAGATTTCTGCGATTATTTGTGATAATTGTTTTTATGAAAATACTGTTTATGGCACAAATTATAACTCAAAACATAGTTTTTACTGATGAATGAGAAGCAAAGAGTGTGACTACAGAACCAAGTAATCAATATTTTGTTTTTGATTACGTGATAACAAAGACAAACAATATAGTGTAAAATGTAAACTTACAGGAGCAAGCAATAGTTGCTTCAGTTTTACTTGTTGTTTCTCCAAGAAAAAGCAAAACCCTTTTCATTTTCTCTCACTGAAAATAAGTTAGGGCCTCTTCACAAAGCAATATAATTAGGGATATCTCTCAAACATCCCAAATCAGAGACAAAGTCTTCAAACTATCCCAAATCGGCATCACATCTTCTCTTTCTCTCTCTAAAAATCAATTAGGGCCTCTTCCATTAGGGTTTGTGAAGCCGATGACCTCTTTCTTCTTCTTTCTTCTCTCTCTTTAAACCCTAATGGCTATGAGCCCAGCCCTATTTTTTTCTTTTCCTTCTTCCTTCTCTCTCTAAACTGTAAACACGGAGATGTGAAACCAAATTTCTACGAGCCTCTTCAAATTTCGACCAGCCTCTTTTCAATTAAATAAAGTTATAAAACTTTAACCTGGAGTGACCAGAGTTACCATACTATAGTTAAATCATTGCAATGAGAAAACAAAAATCTGTGTATTTTTCTTGTCCCTGCTAAGCGGGTGTGATGTTTAAGTATTTAATGAATAAATTTATATAGTATATTTGTCACCATACCATAGTTACAACATATAATGAATAAATTTATATAGTACATTTATCACCATACCATAGTTAAAGCATTTAATGAATAAATTTATATAGTATATTTGTTTTTGGTATGTAATAAGTGTGATGTTTCTTAAAGTATTTAATGGGTATATTTATAAGGTACATTTCTTTTGGTATATACTAGCTAATTTTGTATTTAATATTGGATGATTGATGAGCGTCACGAGGCTCTAAATTAATTGACTTAATGACATTAATCTGGTAAAGTTTTTGTGGATGAATTAGTTATTGATGGCTTTGACATAATTTTTATTTTTTAGAATTTCAAACTTTCTAATATTATAAATTTATCCTATTTTTTTACTCCGATTTTTTGAGCCTAATCCGATATATTAGTGATATCTTTATATGAAGTATTTTTGCTGGTCCGTATTTTTTTTTCGATTTTTTCATCCTACTTTTTAAAATAAAAACGATTTGTTTCCGATTTTATGATGAGCCGATTTATTGATAGTCCCCGACTTGCTAACTATGGTTCGGATGCTTATAGGGGTGGAAATGGACCCGGACTCGACCCGGGACCCGACGGGTGTACCCGACATAGGCCCCGGTATAAGTCCAATATTTGAACTTGTGGATCAGGTCTGGGTCCAAAACTTGGATCCGAAGACTATTCGGGTCTGGGTCTAGGTCTTGGTCTGGGTCTGGGTCCGATTGGACTCAACTCGTACCCCGTAAACTATTGGAGATAAAATCATTGTTCGCAAAAACGGCCGGTTTGAATTGGAACCGGCCGGTTAGATCGGAACCGCCATCGTTCCGACTCCAATTAGGGCTGATAGGGGTACCAGTAACTTAGGGTACACCCTCAAAAACATTTCGGCCCAAAACCGGTTAATTAGAGGTCGAACCGGCCATTTTTTAGTAAAATCAGCTGGTTTTATGCTAATCGGACCGGTTAGACGATATAATAGACATTTTTATGAAATAATAGTAATGTACCCATTACGGCCGCTATTATGAAATTGGGGCCTTTATTTGTAGCAGGTATTCTTGAATCCAAATTTACACTTTTTTATTCGTTTTCGTGCCTTTTTTTTTGTCTTTTTTCATAATTTATTGCCAAAAATCACTAGAATCTATAAAACAATGAATTTGGATTGAAACATCGAAAAAAAAAAGAGTTTCTTGGATCGAAATGGGGGATTTTTTACGTTTTTTTAAAATTTCCATCATTCTTTCAATAATTTCTTCAATACCTAATGGTTCTTGAATAAATTTGATGGGTTTGATAAAGTATTTATCATGTTCATGTTTCAATTTGTTCAAAAAACCAAATATTATAGGTTGATTTTGGCACGAAATGTTGCTACTCAAAGAACCTGTGTTTGATCCAAAAATACAGATTTTTTATCAATTTATTGGTCGTTTTTTAACAAATTGAGTTGTGGATTTTGATAATCAAATCATAATCTCTCAAATAAAATAGGTATGTCTATTTATGATTGATTAAACGTCTTAATATGATTTTTCTTGTTGCACCATATCATGAAAATTTCATAGATCTCAAATTTCTGCCATTTTTCAATTAAATTAAAAATAGAGAATATTTTTTTATGAGATTTGGTGTGTTGAAAAGATGATCGAAGCCTTTACATTGCATGTATATTATTTGTTCGATTATCCAAATATTGAGGTCGTTTCTTGCTCGAAATGTTGCTTGATTTTAAGGGTTTTTGAATAATCAATTTTTCTAAAAAAAATATGCTGTTTAATAAAATTATGTTTTTTTGATGAATATGGGAAGTCTTTTTCAATTTTGCTTAATAAAATTATTTTTAATAGAATTATGATTTTTTAATGAAATTATATTTGGTGATGATATGGGAAGTGTTTTTCCATTTTGCTTAGTAAAATTATTCTTTTTTATAAAATTATTTTTTTGATGAAATTGATTCTTCTTTTTGATAAGTGCATGATAATATCACTCAATCTTTTGCAAGATTTTTTTAATTATGTTTTTTTAAGTGCATGATATAGTTATATTTGTAATGATGGAAATGGGACAATTTATTTTTTAAGTGCGTGCAAAAGTTTTGGTTGCCTTATGTTCAATGAAACACTATACCATCGTCTTGTATGTGTTTGGTTCTTCTCTTCTTTTTTTTCCTTTTTTTTTTTCTTCGTTTCATTTTCTATCAAGGTTTTTGGAATGAAATAGAAAGAGCCTTTAAAAGATCAGCCTTTTTTTTTAAATCGACCGACTAACTAGAGATCGGTCACTGGTCGATCCCGATTTGGCCCAATTCCATAGAGACATACAAAGAGAGAGAGAGAGAGAGAGAGATAGACAAAGAGAGAAAGAGAGTTTTACAAAGGTGATCTTAATTTCAAATCATCCCTCATATTTTGAGAAATTGATTTTTCTAAAAAAAATTCATTTCGCTTAATAAAATTATGTTTTTTTATCAATATGGGAAGTTTTTTCTATATTACTTAATAAAATTATCTTTCTAAAAATTTATGTTTCTTAATAAAAAATTATGTTTTTCGATGAATATGGGAAGTGTTTTTCTATTTTGCTTAACAAAATTAATTTTTTGGTAAAATTATGGTTTTTTAATAAAATTATGTTTTATGATGAATATGGGAAGTGATTTTCCATTTTCCTTCATAAAATTATTTTTTGATAAAATTATTGTAATACAATTATGTTTTCTGATAAATATGGGAAGTGTTTTTCTATTTTGCTTAATAAATTGTTTTTTGATCAAATAATTTGTTCTACTGTTCTTATTTTTTGATAAAATGAATGCACAACACACTGATATGGATATGGTAGATGCATATAAGAGCATATAAGAACAATAGAACATATCCGTGTGTTGTGCATTGATTTTTCTTTTTGTTGATGTACTTTTTGTTAAGTATGCCTTATTTAACTTCATTGAAAAAGTATTGTATGAATTATGCTTTATCTAACTATATGGAAGAGGTCCTTTCTGTTTCTTGTCTTAATTAGTTGGTGTTTTTATTTGATTTAATAGCATCAAGCTACTTTTGTCATTTGCAAAAAAGTGCATAAACTTTCATTCCTAATATGAGCGATTTTTGTACAAAAGAAACTACAAAGTTTTTCATGTAAGGTTTGGGATGAATATGTTCATTCTTGGAATAACATGTTACATGACAGATATATCTTCAAAGAATATCCTAATATAGGAAACAAAAAGATTTATGTGACCATAGTATTCAAATATTAATTTTTAAAAAGTTTTTTCACATTGTTTTGTAAGATAAATGTATGTAATAAGATATTATACAGTTAATCTAAGTTTTTTTATTTTTTTTAATTTTTTTAGGGGTTTTTGGCCCATTTTTCTTTAAAAATCTACTTGACCAGTTAGTCCGGTTAACCGCCCTGGTTAGTCTAGTTCCGGTTCAAACCGCTCCCAGCCCCATGTCCGGCTAACAGTTCCAGTTTGATTTTACGAACACTGGATAAAATTCTTCAAGCCCTACTCGTTTGGGTGTATTAAGGAGCATTTACAATAAGAGTTTGCAGCCATCTTTAGCTATTAAATGACAAATGTGATGGCTTGAAATCTAATGGGAGGTGATTGTGATCCTGTTGCCAATAATATTGGTATATGATAGAAAAAAAAGTAAAAGGCGAAAAAAAAAAACTCATAGTGATGATGGCAATGGACCCAACTAGACCCAATACCTGACGGGATAGACCCAAGACCCGATGGGTACAGGTATGGATCCAACTTTTAGATGGGTCTGGGTCTAAAACCTAGACCCAAATACATTTGGGTTTGGGTTCAACCGGACCCCACCCATTACCCCTAGATGCCCAAGTATATGTAGTGAAATCTTGTGAGAGAGAGCTTCGGAAAGGGTTGGAACTTTATAATTCTGATGAAATGTAGAAAATAGAGAAAATTACATGGATATCTTTTTAACTTTTTCATGATGAAAATTTTTTTGATAAGGTCGCATGAGCATTAAAATAAATAAAGTCTCACCTTGAAACTTTCTGCTATGCGAAAAGCTTCAAATTGAGTATGATTGTAAAAAAAATAAATTTCAAGCCCAAAAAACAATCTATATTGTAACATATTATTAAGATCAGTTGCCTTAAAAATAAGTGGAAGTTGGACCCGATTCTTTGCAAATTAAATTCAAAATACTTAATTTTATTTTAATTATTTTTTAGAAGTCTCAGTGTATTTTTTTTTATCCAAATTACTGAATTTTTAGGTGTTGAAATATTCAAAGAGAAAAATAAAATGCTCATGTATTTCTAAAAATCATTTTCTTGCTTCTAAAAATTAGTTAATATTATGGGAGCATAAAATTCATTAGGTCCCACCACATTTCAGCCCTCTTTGATGGGAGTGTAGGGCTCACTATGCTCTACATAAGTGGGCCGCCCCACTTTCTCCCACTTTCCATAATGTATGGCTTATTGTATAAGCCACCTAACTAATTTGAAAATAAAATGAAAATGTTTATGAAAAGAGAATGATTGATTTCAAAATGGAATGTGCATAGATTGATTGAAATTAAAAGGAAAAGTATAGAATATTTTTCCTAAATAAAATATTTGATGGGACTAGGTTAAGGAAGCCGAGGATAAATTTCTAACACCTTTCTATTAGATTATGATGGTTGATTTTATAGATTGTATGGCTTAGATCTCTTACCCTACATATTACCTATGATTAATATTCTAGATCGAATCTCCATAAAGATGGCTCAACTCTAAAACCCTAACCCTAGCCTCATTACTATAAATACATCTCAATGGGGTCACCACAATATATCATAGTCTAAAGCCCCTAGGTCATCAAGCAAAGGAAGGGGCATGCCCCATATAGTTGAGAGGTAAGAGAAGTCCCATATTCCATGTGCATGCTCTCAAGTTCTAAGTAGATGATTTAGCCTAACTTCCCACTTTCTAATATTCAAGAAAGACCAAAATCCTATGTGTCATCGGTGTAGGAAACCTGATGTGGGGTGTATAAAATCCGTAGGAGTAGCCTAAGGCAAGGTATTTAGTACTTCAAAAGGCTCTATTTTTCTTTATTCTTTATACATTGTATTTTTATTTGATTATATAGAATTGCAATGGTATGTTAGAGAAGATCCTAGATAGCATTAAAGTATATTTCTATAAATTAAAGTTGTATTTGGACATTTGTAAGTGATCCAAGACGTAAAACAAGGAAAAGATAGAAAATTTTTAAATGATATATACTTGCTCAGCTCACATAGTTATTTTTTTCATGCAAAATAGTTTTAGTGCAAAGGAGAGAGAGGAGAGGGAGAGAGAGCAAAGGCGAAGAGGAACATGCAATGGTTTTGGGGAAACAAAGAGTAAAGGTAAGTTCAAATAATAAAGATAAAAAAAATTTAAAATCAAACACTCAAATTTTGAAATGCAGGCAATTTCAAAAAAAAAAAATGGGTCTCTTAAGAATGAGTACGTAAGTAGTTGGCTGGATATGTAGGAAATATATTGCAATATTATGACTCCATATCAGATAAATAAACCACAAAACTAAAACAATTGGGGCCAAAATCTCCCTTAAGTTTCATATTATGAAATCAAAAAAGGGGTTTTACATATATATTGGGTACATGGGGAGTTCTAAGAACTTCTAATTCTTGTTACAGTTTATATCAATTCTCTAAATGGGTTCAAACACTCTTGATTCAGGTCTTGATGCTTATACATTCACATATCTAAAAAGAAAATATACAAATAAATGGATAATATCAATAGTAAGGGTCAAGGGCTCGTCTCCTTGACTATACGCATGGGTATTATTCACATATATGCTCCTTCTCGGATTGAGGCTTCAAGTGAGTCAAGTAATGACATAGCAAAAGATGACACTATTGGGTGCCTATCTCTTGTCTGTCAGTGCAGGAACTTGATAATGTACAACCACTCTCATCTCTCTCTATCATGCATAACGATGGGAAATGTTGAGGACTGTATATGGATTTTAGGACAGTCTTATTAGTCTCTGAGAATTGGGTTTCAATAGGTTTTCCAATGTGACGAGGATGAAGGTTGATGAAGCATATCCACATTGTTGACCAAAACCACTCATCTCTCATGATTTGATACTATATGATAAGCTTATATTCTGGTTCAAATTTGAAAACACCTCCAAGTGGTTCTAGTGATAATCTTGGTCCTCGTTTGAACTCGATATTGTCTTGATGTTTGAGTTCGAACGTGTAATTGCAAAGATTCATCGTGATATTCCCTGAGAAAATCAATGAAAGTAGGTATTTTTTATCCTCATCCGCCAATTTGCATGGCAATCCTAGCATGTCTAAGTATTTTCACTGATGTTGTATGAAGTACCATTTTCAACCATGAAATTTTTTAGAATGATAAAGGACTCAAAGAATATAATGGCTCAAACATCGCTACAAATGGATCATGGATGAGGGAGATATGGCCCATCAAAGTGAACATATTTTTGTTGCAGATTGCGATAGTAGATCTAAGGAGTGTGAGCTAAATCTCTCTCACCACAGAGAATTATTGCCCCTGGGAGTATGATAATTATGTAGAGGGGACTACAACACATATCTCCACAAAATTTGAGCTTAAAACTATACATATCCTAGGTGAAATCATGCATCGTCAATCAAACTTTTACATAGTTTTTTATGGCTACTATTGCGAAACTTGCCACGCTGACATAAGAGATCTGTAGGATGCCACACTTACATGGCTGATAGGGTATTGAGTCAGAAACCCAATGATTCAGTAGTTATGAGAAAACTACTTATAGATTTGGAGAAATCTCAAATTTAGTAACCGGAGGCCATCCTAGCTATTCGTTTAGGATGAGGGATATAACACATCAAATATGATTTCTCAAGATTTTTGTATCAATCCCCAAAATATTATGTTTGGGAATGTTAGTCAAAGCATATTGTGGCTGCTGACGAATTATAGACAATGGACCAAATGATGTCCAATTGATGATTCTTGCACTAGAGGCATATGAGGCCTCATTGAGTATATATTCAATGACACACCTTAATGTAATATCATTTGATGAAGTTTTTCTATGATCCGGCCATCAAATACCTCTTCTTTGACAGACAAAAGAATCAAAGATGTGTCATACCATATCCAAACTCCTCCAATATCATGTG
This sequence comes from Amborella trichopoda, assembly GCF_054954075.1. Lineage (NCBI taxonomy): Eukaryota > Viridiplantae > Streptophyta > Magnoliopsida > Amborellales > Amborellaceae > Amborella > Amborella trichopoda. The sequence goes on along the minus strand of NC_142347.1, from coordinate 19,927,562 downwards.
GAAAGGTATATTAAAGCCTTGGATATATGTCTTGAAGCATATCTCAAACTGAGATGGTCGAATGGTCTATTGGTGACTAGTCATTAGCAAGATGCACATGTTTGATCGTTGACGGGTTTGAAGGTATATCGTACCATATCCAAACTCTTCCAATATTGTGTGGATAGGCATATTGTGGCCTCGGAGATATATGACCTAGAGCTTGTTGTTTTACATCATTTTTGACATACCTACATCCCTGGTGCAAATAAGGAGAGAACCTGTGACGACCTAGTTCTTCTAGTACCCAAGACACTGCTCAATCAAGGGAACACTGCAGAATAAACCTAACACTAGGCAACTTTGGAAAAAGTACTATCACACCACAAAGAGGCCTTACAACTACATCCCTATGTTAGGGGCTTCAAAACAATACCAGAGCACTGTCATTGCATCCAAAACGTCAAAAAACCCCTAGGGACCAAATTTAGACTCAATCGGACCTCCTAGGAATATTTTGAGCCTAAATTACCACAAAACAGATAGGTTGTACACTATTGAAATGCCTCATCAAACCAGTCCCCAATCATGGAGGTTTTGATTCTTTGCATCTGAGGATGACCTGCATACACCCATACGTCGCTTGTTTGGAGTCCGAACAAGCCCAAATTTGGACACAAGCTAAGTTTCGACGACTCGATTATTTTGACATATGACACGTGTAGTGACGTGACCCAAAATCAAAACTTTTCTAGAGAGAAGATGAGCCCGAAACCATGGAAATCAGTGCTTTTTGAAGAAAAGACATCTCGAACTTCGTGAAACAATGACTCGAGATTTGTACATCAGATCATTGTAAAAACAAGTCCGATGAAACCATATCACGAGGGGGGCTACAAGCTGGTATAACTTTTACAGTCAATCCAAGGTCGGATAATCACAAATTCCAAGGTTGAAGAAAAGGAAGATCGCCTGATCACCGGAATCCCTTTTCTCGCCAATCTCCCGAATTTAGAAAGAACTTCAAACAAGAACCAAAACGGACAAAATTTGGTGCAAAACGACTGTAGTAGTCTCCTCTTTAATTTGCAGTCAAATAAAGACTCGAAACATCATGGATCGTGTTGCATAGACAGTCAAAGTTCACGATCTAGCTGGTTTCTACCTCTCATGAAAAAGTCCGCCTCAAAACGATCAAAAGACATCAAACTCTTCATAATCAAACAAGCATCAAGGCTACAATGATGGATCGTCTGAATCATCGTCATAAACATCCGAAAAAGCTTCCAAGATCTAGCAGTGGCAAAAGGTTCCTCAAAGAGGAAAGGTTTCATCATTAGCATAAAAGGTTCAAGGGGCATTTTGGTCACTATTCTTAAATTCGAGATTTTATTGTAATTTATTTGAATTGTTATTAAGCTTAGTTTTACGCATCCACCCCTGTTCGGTGAGTCCTCTCTATAAACAAGCTTAGGTGATCATTCATTAACGAAATAGAGGCATTAAGCTCATTTCTACTTGTCTTTTGCTCCTAACCCTTGGATCCAATGCTAAAGAGAGAGAAAACTACCCCTGGTCCACCCTTGCCATGCGGTTTTCTTCTCTCTCCCTCTTTCATTTCTTTCTTCTCTCTCTTCACTCGGTGTTTTCCCCATGCAGTAACTCGTGCCCGCGACAAACCCGCAGTCTCATCTCTTTCCCCTTGCATCTCTAGCGTAAATGCAACAAACCTGCGACACCACATAACATCCCGCTATCCGACTTACGCTCAACTCAATACCTTTTGGAGTCAGACTAAGAGTTCCAACCCTCTGACCATCGCTCTAACTTTCTCTTCTATACAATCGAGTTGAGCCGTGAGAGACACCTACGCTCTCTCCCTCAATCACTCGGACAAGTCTTCCTGAGCAGATAATCGAGAGAGTTCTAACCCTTTGGTTGCCCTAATCCCCCAAGCGAATAGCGTTTGCGCGGGTAGGGGGATTTTACGTTTCACAAAGGCATCGTTGGTACTAGCGCATCGCCGGACACACCTCACTCTGTCCGGGTGGCCCCAAAACCGTCATGCCCACATTTATACACGTCATGACTGATGGTTTAAGCATCACCGCAACGAGACAAGAAAGGCAACACCTTACCCCAGTCTCCTAAGGCCCGGACTCATCACAAGTCCTCTTCAAGCCACTAATACACCTCGTGATAACCTTGCTTGGGGCAGCCTAAAGGCTGGAACCAAATAAGCACATGACTTTCGAAGCAATCGAAAGCCTTTTAAAAAAATGCACATGCATGCTAAAGGGCCTAAGGCCACTTCAACTAAGAAGACGGGTATTTCAAATATTCAACGTTCCACTTCACGAGGGGTTGGGTCACAAACTGCCCGGACAATTCTTCGAGCCACGCACACACCTGCAAGCCCAGTGAGTGAAAAGAGGAAAGGAGCATCAAACACGCCCCTCGCTACCTCAAAGCCGCTTAGCACGTGGTACTCGAAGAAATTTCCTTCAAGCACCATCCTGTCTACTCCTCCATCTCTATGCATGCGAGCTAGCCCTCAGGGCAAGATATTCTTAAAGACGAGCAATCAATACCCCCTTCTCCAAGCAGGCATATTCCTCCAAAGTCGACCACGAGCTCCCTTCTTCCTGGATGTCATACGTTGCAGGAATTGATCAAATTTGCACTTATCTCCGTAGGGCAAGCCAGTCGGGAAGGAAATCGATATCGTTTCCAATTCTAGAAAAAGATCTATCGGAGCTTGAGAACTAAAAAAGCGAAAGAGATGAGGGTGCCACTTCGAAAACAAAAACCAGAGGCTTCAGCCTCATAAGGTTTACTAGAACATAACTGGTTCTACCTGCAGCAAGCCACAAAATAACTAGAAATCAACAACAATGTTCATTGCTATGTCACCAAGGTACAGAAGGAAGAACTCACTCCATCCGATCCGCGGCCTCAAGGCTCTCACGAGAAAGTAAAGGAGATATGGCTCGAAGGCCGTCTCATGCCTATTCAGATTGAACAATGGCCCCAAGGCCTTTAAGCGCCAAAATTGGCAATAATCCATCCTCAAGGCCGCCTAAAGCCAGTACTTACACGCACTGCAAGGAAATCACAAGCTCAATTTGAGCAGGCTCAGCCCATATTGCTCGGATTGCTATATCGAGGCGTAAAGTGGACCAGAATCACCCATGTTGTCGAATTATCCGATCAGGGATGACAAGTCGAGGTAATGGTAGTAAGTCATAACAAGGATGAGCCTGAAAATCTAATGGCCCATTTCGAGGACTTGTTGAACAACATTTTGGACAGGCTCAAAGGACTCGAAGATGCTCAACCCGTAGTGACATCTCATTAAGAAGAAAACTCCCCCCTTGAGCCTCAACGTGAAGAGGAAAAGATACATCAACTTCCTCATATGGCTCAAGCCCGAAGGACTCTGAACCCTCCTGTCTCCTTCGATGACCAGCCCAATCTAGCCTCTCAAGCTACATCATTGATGTTTACTCAAGAAGACGTCCAGAGGATGATCAATAAAAGCATCCAAGGCTTAAAAATGTTGAAGACATAAGAAAGTGTCCAATACAAGAAGCCTTACCTGCCTTTCATTGTTCGAATCTCCTTCCCCATCAGATATAAAAAAGGAAGGTTACCAATCTTTGATGGCACGGGTTCACCCCAGCAACATGTAGCTCACTTCATGTCAGCATGCCAGGAATCGGCTTCGAACTCCAGAAAGCTTCTTTGGCAGTTTGTAGAAACTTTGGTTGGGCTTGCCTTGAAGTAGTATGCACGCCTGTCCCCAAACTCAGTTTATTCCTGATAAGAGATGGAGCAGTTGTTCTACAAACGCTTTTACTAAGCGAAACCGGATGTTCAAGCAATAGAACTCCTCACAATGTCTCAAGAGATGGATGAGTCAGTGGGTGAGTACATCCACAGATGGAGGGACCTCGTTATGTGCTAGAGCAACCCTATGACTCAAATTGACGTTGTACAAACATGCATAAGGAACATGAAGAAGGACATCGCCTTACATGTCGAAGCTTCTGATCCGACCACTTTCTCCGACATGATCACAAAGGCAGCTAAAATTGATAGTCTGTTAAGGCATCACTGAGGAAATAGAGCTCAAACCTAGGGGGGGTTCAGACTCGTAATTCCGTAATAACAAAGCTAACCCTCGAGCTAGCCAGAAAAGGAATCTAGTTAGTAAGGCGGTTATTGCCATGCCTCTTCATCCTGAATCCTCAACTAATGTTACTCCTCTCCAAACATTAGACACCTCTTGAGGGTTTCCACCTCAGGGTCAAGGGGAACCCCTGCAGCAGCAGCCTCAAAAACATAATTACAATAGGATACCTCCGCGACAAAGCTCATATCAGATCGAACAATTCATCCGAAGACTGAACCAGCCATACAGCTTCAACATGGCATGGGTGTCAACTCTCTTGAAAATGTTGATTGAACAAAGCATGGTGAACCTTCTTGACATTAGTGTTTACGATGAAAATTTGACAGATCTTCCGATGAAGATCTCTCTAATTTTAACACCTTAAATTAATTAAAAAGATGTAAATAAAGTGGTAGCGAAAGTGGAACAGATTGAATTCAGATCTGAGGCCATATTTACCCGGAAACGAGCAGATCTACTCTCATAGCTGTGGCAGAGCTAACATGATCAAGAGCATTAAAATACGATTTTTAAGACAAGTTAACATATCAAAAATCAATAAAAGAAGCAAAACAATAAAAATAAGAAGAAAGAGAGAGGAAGAAATAATACCAAACCATGCCGAATGCCCTGGGATTCCCGAGCCTTCGAGGGCCCGCCCGTATCAGAACCGGTCATCTTTGCCTCTCTGATTCGAATGTTGACCAGCAGATCTCTGGTGTAAAGGGTTAGATCTAGGGTTGTTGTGCCCTAATTCTAGTTTTGATCTAGGGTTATTGTGCCCTAATTCTAGTTTTGATCTAGGGTTTTTGTGCCCTAGGTCTAGGTTTTCTCAATCTTAGGGGTTAGGACTTCAGAAGGCTAGGGTTTCTATCTTTTATAGGGTTTTCAATCGAGAGATTTTTCTAAAGCTGTTGGTCTTTCTTAAGACTTGGAGGATAATTTCCTTAGTTTTCTAAGGGTTTTGTGATCTCTAGAGATTGAATATGAATTCTGAGATTTTCTCTAATTTTTTAGGATATTTGGGGATTTTTCTTAAATTTTTAGGAATTTTCTAAGGGTTTTTCCTAGTTTTGGGTAATTTTCATAATTTCAAGAATTTCTACGTTTTTTTTGCCTTTTTCTCTCTCTCCTTTTGGGTTAGGGAGAGGGGGTATGTATAAGATTCAATTGGTGATTTTTTCTAAATTTTTTGGGAATTTTTCTAAATTTTTTGGAGTTTTTTTGGAATTTTTTGGATTTATCTTGAAGTTTTAGCCTTATTAAAGAAAAGGCGTTTACTGCATCATCAGACCACATTTGGGCCTGTCGGACCCATTACAGCCCTGCCCACGGCCCGACAGTTGGGTCTTATAGGGACTAAATTATCATTTGCTATATCTTTTTATCTGTAAGTCGGATTTAGGCGATTCTTGGACCGTTGAAAAGCTCTTGAGCTCTACTTCAAATTGGGATAGGATTTGGGTAGTTTTGGGGTAATTAAATTGGGTCTAATAGGATAATGTGGTCCTAAGGATTCAAAAAATCATAGACTTTGCTAGATTTAAACTGGGGTGTTTACAATTATAAATCCATAATAAGCAGGACTCACCAATCACGCCAACTAGCTCCTACCATCAAATGTTAGGGCACCCCGTGCAAGATTGCCTCTTGCCCAAAGAGCACATCGAAGCCGTAATTCAAAAGGGGCAAATCAACTTGGAAAGCCTCAATAAGGCTTTTAAGACTTCAGAGGCCTCACATATGGTCACAATCCAAGAAGAGTCAACCGATGGTGCCCCTATAGCCGAACAGTCTCCTAGCATGTTCCCCATTCTCTTTGACATGATGATAGATCACAAAATGATTGAGCCTTGTGTACCCAAGAAACAAAAACAGGTGGCAGAATAAGATCAAGACTTGTGGTGTTGATATTGTCAACTGAAAGGGCATGCATATCGTCAACTGAAAGGGCATGCCCTGTGTCACTGTTTCGCATTCCGATCCGTAGTGGAGAGGTATATACAAAATAGTGAGATAGTCATAAACAACACATCATCTCCAACTCTAAGGGAAGCTCATGAGGTTGAAGCCTCACAACAGGGGAAGTTCAAGCAGGCTCAAAATCCTGTTCTTAGCTCCCCGGAAGCACTTTCTCTTTGTGACACTGCGGGAACACCCAAACCATGGGAAGTATATCGCAGTCGTGGCAAGATGAAAAGCCTCAAGAGGAAGGCTATTCACCAAGTGAATGCGCTGCCCGTACCCCAAGCTCCAGAACCCCGTTCGCCCAAAATAAGATAAGAAAACAAAAAGCCTCCTTCCCCCTCTTCCTACCCTATACGATTTCATCCCAAGGCAAGTTCTTGTTACAGAAAGCGATTAATACATGACTGTGAGGACAATCCACGACACATCCCAAACAGCAGAGGATACAAAGGAGGTCCCCGCAGCGGTTTGATAAAGGTATTATTCATGAACAAAGGTCCAAGCTACACGGCCGCTAAACTGTTAGCGCATGTCCTGGCCGTACGACACTAATACTACGCCACCCATGGTCACGACGGTATGACCTTAAAACTGCCTCCTCCTCCAAAAAAATTAATGGTGCACGCACAAAAAAACTTGGACGAAAACCCCATCGAATTCCAATGCACTCTTGGCAAGCCTCTAGGCTTATCCCTTATTCCCCCTCTTGAGGAAATAAAATATAGGTGTGAAAGTATAAATAGAGGAAACATGGGAAGCAAAGAGAGAAAAGAGAATCATTTCATACATATGTTAAAAGAATTACAAAAATTTGGATGGGCCCCAAAAGTTCGCAAAATGGAATGAAACCCTTAAAAATGGTCGAGAGCCTCGTGGATCTTTGCCTTCAGCTCCTGCGCACGCCCTAGCGCAACCTTCCTCCACTCTTCAAGACGGGACATGCTTTTTGTAACTTCCTCGGCCATATCATGGACCACCCTTGTCTCAGAACTCAACTGCTCCAGTTGCTGAGACTTCTAAAGTATCACCGCCCGGTGCTAGCTTCATCAGGTCTTCAAGTCGACTGCGTCGACTTGAAACATTGCAATCTCATCCTCTATGGTCAAGAACTTGGTAGAGAAACCCACCTCTTCCTCCACGAGGCGAGTTTAGTGAGTGTTTGAAGGTATTTTTCAATACTTGTATCCCCATTACGAATAAAAAGAGAGCAATTTTCAACCTAGGTCCGTAGGTACCAAAATGCATGTGGACTAGGGAAGCCGTAGGTGAATAAGCACTGATCCAGAGTAAAATTTTTGACAGTCTTATAATGGCCCAAGAATGCTAAAAAACATGGCTAAGGGTCTTCTAAGAACACCTGCCAAATTTTTTCACAATCCAAAGAGTTTAAGGTAGTACAATACAAAAACAGTTTCTGAAATTTGGCCTCTAGCGCGCTGAAATTGGGCCTTACAGCTACAGCCCTATCACTGGAGTGTCAAACGATCATGGGACCACTGCTATTAGATCCAGAACATTTGAAAATTCCCAGGAACCAAATCGAAATTTTTGAAATTGTGGACAACGGAAAAATACTCATTTTGCCCATATTTTCTTATTTTTAATTAATTCATTTAAATGCTATTTTTTAACAATTAGGTCAACTATTGGGCATCCACTCATGTTTGGATATCTCCTCTATAAATTCACGTGATGTAAACATGAGAAGGAACCATTTTTTATGAATTAAAACTTTTGGCTTCTATTCTATTTTTGGGTCACGTTTTTCCTTCTTGGAGAGAGAAAGAGAGGAGAGAGAAAACTTTGACTAGTACCCTTGAGGCCCATTGAGGAAGCATTCTCTCTCCTCTTCTCTTTCTCTCTTCTCTCTTTCTATCTCTTCTCTTTTCTCTCTCTTCTCTCTTTGTCTTTCTTCTCTCTTTTTCTCGTCTTCTCTCACTTCCTTGGGATGGCAGGGTCTGTTGCTGTCCCAAACTCTCTCTCCTCTTTCTCTTTATGCTCTCTTCTTTCTTTCTCTCTTTTTTCTTCTTTTTTTCTCTCTTCTTCATTCATTTTCTCTTCTCTCTCTTTCCTTTCTCTCTCTTCTTCTTCCTTTCTCTTTTTTTCTTTCATTTTCTCTCTCTTCTACTCTCTTTTTCTCTCTCTTCTTCTTTCCTTCCCCTTTCTCTCTCATAACCGGGAAGGCAGCTTGAGCCCTTTCCTAAATGGCGGGTTTAGATACGCCCTGGTTTGTGTTCCTTTCTCTCCCTCCTATCTTCTCTCGCTAACTGCGACAGCAGCCCAAGCCCTTTCCCAAGTGGTGGGCTCAACCACCGTCTCTGTCATCTCTCTCCTCTCTCTCTAGTCTTTTCTCACTGACTGAGATGGCAGCCTGAGCCCTTTCCTAAGTGGTAGGCTTAGCCGTCGTCTCTGTAACCTCTCTTCTTTCTCTCTCCTCTTCGGGACAACAGGCTCACACGCCGTCCCCGACCTTCTTTCTCTCATCTCTGAGACGAGAGTCTTACCCGCCATCCCAAGCTCTCTCGATTCCTTTTTTCTCTTATCTCACTGAGACGACAGTCTTGCTCGCCATCCCAGACTCTTTCTCTCCCTTTCTTCTCTCATCTTACTGGGACGGCAGTATTATCCAGCATCCCAAACTCTCTCCCTCTCTTACTCCTCTGGGATGGCAGTCTTACCTGCCATCTCGAATGCTTTCCCTTTCTTCTTCCCCCCTCTCTGGGATGGTAAGTTCAACTATCGTCCCTGCTTTCTTTTCTCTCTCTTCTCTTCTTCTTTCTTCTCTTCTTCTTTCTTCCCTTCTCCCTTCATCTCTTTCTTCATTCTTCTCTCTCTCTTCTTTTCTCTTTCTTCCTCTTTCTCTTCTCTTTTTTCCATCTTCTCTCTTATTTTACCCTCTCTCTTCTCCCTCTCTGAAGGACTAGGTGAAAACCAGATTAGCCTTCATTCTCTTCTTTTCTCTCTTTTGGAAGGTTAGCGAAAGGCAAGCTAACCTTCATCCTCCTTCTCTTTCTTATTCATTCTCTTTTCTTCTCTCTCTCTGAAGAGTTAGGTAAAAACCAAACTAACATTCATCTCTCTTTTCTCTCTCTACTTTCTTTTTTTCTCTCTCTCTAAAGAGCTAGGTGAAAACCAAACTAGCATCCGTCTCTCTTTTCTCTCTCTACTTTTTTTTTTCTCTCTTTGAAGAGCTAGGTGAAAACCAAACTAGCGTTCATCTCTCTTTTCTCTCTCTACTTTCTTCTATTCTCTGAAGGACTAGGTGAAAAGTAAACTAGCATTCGTTTCTCTTTTCTCTCTCTCATTCTTTCTCTTTTCTTATCCTCTCTGAAGGACTAGGTGAAAACCAAACTAGCCTTCGTTTCTCTTTCCTCTCTCTACTTTTCCTCTCTCTTTTTGAAGAACTAGGTGAAAGCCAAACTAGTCTTTGTTTCTCTTTTCTCTCTCTATTCTCTTCTCTTTCTGTCTCTTATCTCTTTTCTTCCCTCTCTCATTCTCTCCATCTCACCCCCTTTATCTCATTTCTCTACTAAAGAACGTTGTCGTGAGCAGTGTTCGAAAAATCGGCCGGTCGAAACCGAAACCAGCCGGTTAGCTCGCTACCGGTGGGGTGGCGATTCCGGTTAGGTCTGGTATTAGTGTACTAGTAAAAAAACACATCGTCTTGAAAAACATCGGCTAAAAAACTAGCAGGTTTGGCCTTGAACTGGCGAATTTTTGAAAAAATCAGTCCCGTTTGGCGTTATATCAGGCGATATAACAAAATAACGGCGCCACAACAAATAACGACTGTTATTTGTAACAGTGCCCGTTATTTGGGCAGAACCTGTGATCCGCCATTTTTTGTAGCTTTTTGATGCTTTTTTCTGTTGTTTTTTTTTTGCTCAATTATTGTATTATACCTTCAAATCTTCTATAAATCCACCAATATTGAATCAAAAACTCCAAGATTAGAATGATTTTGCTGATTTTTTTGTGCGTTTTTTGGTGTTCTTCAGTTTTTTATGAAAAATCAGCCATTCCTTTGATTTTGGCTTGGTTTTTCAGTTTTTTTTATAAAAAGTTGGGGATTTTAATGATCACAGGGATACATATATTTCAAGACTCCTGATTTCATTGAAATGGAGAAATTTGGGGCTCGATTTTGTGATTGAAGCAGACAAGGTAAGCTTGAACCCAATTTTTTTTATTTTTTTTCTTAATTTTGCTGCAATAAATAAAAGAACGATTTTTTAACAACAACAAAAAAAAATTGGAGCGCGATTTTAGGAATTTAGGGTTTTTTGGAGCTTGATCTTAGGAATTTAGTTTTTTGTTTTTAATGTTATATAATATATGTATTTATAAAAATATGTTTTTTGTGATGAATATGAGAATATATATACACAATATTTGTATGAGATTATTGATTGCATAAAATAGATGAACGAATTTTAGAACAAAAACGAAACTTTGGAGGTCAATTTTGGAGAGTTTTGGTATTTTTGGGATTTTAGGGTTTATTGATTGAAAAATAAAATTGATATTTTTTACTGAGGATTGTTTTTAATGTTATATAATATATATATTTACAAAAATATGTTGTTTGTGATGAATATGATAATGTACATAAACAATATTTGTGTGAGATTATTGATTGCATAAAATAAATGAACGAATTTTAGAACAAAAACAAAAATTTGGAGGTCAATTTTGGGGATTTTAGGGTTTATTGAATAAAAAATAAGATTGATATTTTTTATAATATAATTTAGGGTTTTAGGGATTTTCGGGATTTTAGGGTTTATTGAATGAAAAATGAAATTGACATTTTTTTTGTGAGGATTGTTTTTAATGTTATATAATATATATATATTTATAAAAATATGTTTTTTGTGATAAATATGAGAATATATATATATATATATATATTGAATAAAAAAAATTTGTATTCCCAATATTCTTTAAATTTTAGTGAGACATTTTTTATGAATGATTTGATTTTGTTGAGTCATTTTGATTCAAAAAACACTCAGTATTCCAAGTATTCTTTAAGTATTGGACTACCTGTTGGCTATACTTCAGTATGCAATTGTCCTTAAGATTTTATATCTTTATGTATGCAGCAATTAAGATTTTATATCTTTATGTATGCAGCGATGTTATGAAAAAAGGATATATTTAGTTGTTCAACTTTAATTGTGTTTAAAGCCCATTTTTATAGAGGTTTCAGTTTTGGCAGCATATCTTATCAGATCTTTAGTTTTGATCAACATATAGAATTGATCTATTGTATTAGCTTGTAGAACTCCTTGGAGCAATGCATGCTTTATAGTTTAAACTTATAGCAAGGAGTGTATTAACTTCCACTTTTGGAGGTTGACGGGGGGGTAAGAAACTGCATCTACAGGCTTGAACCTGATCTTGGAACTCAGATGGAGTGTATGCAACTGGTAAACCTTAATCAAAATGTGCATGTAATAAAATTTCAATTTACAATAATGAATTGCATTTCTATGTAGTACTAATTTATTGTATATGCATCTCGTTATTTCTAGCTTATCATATACATGGAAAAAAATGGGGAATTTGCATACAACAATGCCAAAAAAACAGCTGCAAAATTGCACCCAGGTTAGTTTTAAGTTAAAACTTGCAATAGTTTAGTACACTATTATTTGTGGTTTTTTAAATCAATTTATTTTCTATTGTTAAGTATTTATATGTTTGTCTGTGTCAGCATAATGGTGGATGATACACGAAATTCGAACAAAGCAATTGCAAAAGACTGCCGTTAGAATTTTGAGTCAAACCTATGCTGCCTCGGGTTGTGAGAGAAACTGGAGTACAGTTCAGTAGATACACGCCCCGAGGCGGAATAGGTTAAAGACACAGACGCTGCACAACTTGGTGTACGTTCATTATAATTTGAAATTGAGAGAGAAACATATAAGGAGGACCCCCATAGACTACACGCCGATCAACCTTGATTACATCTTCCGGAGGCACCTCGTCGATGAGTGGGTGTCACTAAGGACCCCACTACTAGACCAAGATTTTCTTAGTGGGGCAGTTGCCGATATGAATAATAATGTGAATGTTGCAACATCCAATGAAGGAAACATGACAATGGACATGGATGACAATTATACACAGGATGAAGATGAGGCACTGGATGATGAAACAGATGGGACAATGGAAAACAATTGGCAAGAACCAGTCATCCAGGAATGTGAAGGGGCGCAACATGATGCGGTGCCTGATGAACGGGAAGATTTAATGAGATTGGCTTCGGAGGAAGTCCAGGCATTGAGGTATAGGAGTTACTCAACAAGGGAGAGACGAAGCCATAACCGTTATTGTAACTTGGTTATTCATGATGATGACAATATTGAAGATGTTGAGGGCCATAATATAGAATAGGGTGGGGGTAACACAAAACAGGGTGTGGGTAACACAGAACAGGGTGGGGGTAACACAAAACAGGGTGTGGGTAACACAGAACAGGGTGGGGGTAACACAGAACAGGGTGGGGAAGAGCATGATGGCTGGATGAGTCTAGGAGACTTTGGCCAAGGGGGTACTACAAGAAATATTCCTGACTGGCGAGGGAGCACAACTGCGGCATTATAGACTCCACCAAGCCTTACTCAGATTTTTCCCCCCGTAAATCCTGAGAGTGAAAGACAACAATATCATGATCCCCCTCGCCGCTCTCATTACTACTAGCATTGTTAGTTGGACTTTGTAACTTCATTAATTGAATTAATGTCAAATTCTAAATTTTCTTACATATCTTCATAGTATTTAAATATTAATTTCTATAAAAAGTTGTTTCAATTTTTTTTGTAAGATAAATGTATGTAATATAATAATACACACTTAATCTAAGTTTTTCTATTTTGTTTGAACTTTTTTCTGAATTTTTTTTTTAATTTCTTATGACGTTTTTTACCTTTTTTAAAAAAAATAAACTACTTGACTGGTTAAAATGGGTAACTGCCCCGATTAGTCCGGTCCCTGTTCAATCTGCTCCCAGCCCCAAAACCGGTTAACCGTTCCGGTTTGATTTTGCGAACATTGGTCGTGAGTCCCCTATTAAGAAGATGCGTGAAGGCTGTCCAATTGACATGGACTCAATGACACCATTCCCCCATTTTCCCTTTGAATGTACACACTTGTGTGCATTCACCCAAAGACAAGGTTGGGTCTTCTGACCCACTTGTCTATACCTTTAACATGTGTGTGTGGATACAAGAAGGAAGAAACAGGTCAAGGGAGGCAATTCTGAACAGGCCTAAGGCTAGGAGGCATTCCTCATTATCTAAGAGGGCGCCCACGCGAGCAGCCCGAGCTTTTCACGAACCCACGTGAGGTAAGTCCCGCCTCACGGCCAAATTCCTCTCTCACCGGTTGGTATTCCTACCCACATCCTCTTTACACGGTTCTCGAGAGAGCGATCTCTGATCCTAGGCTTGATGCAAACCCAGAGCCACGCCATCAGGTCATTCCAATTCGGAGGGCGAGATCGAGGCACCTAACTAGCTTGGCGACCTTGCTGGGGATATGCTACCCCATTGTCGGATCGTTCTTGCTTCACCTTCCTTTATTTTATTCCTGCTTTCTAACACACACACATGTCATCGGGGTTGTTCAACCCCTTTATCTAAGTCGGGGATTTTCTAATCCCTGCACTCGTGAGTCTTCCTCTAGAACAAGTTTCTCGAACCTTGTTCCTAACCTTCCTTCTAAGAGTTTACCCAGTGTCACCCCCCTAGGTCCTCACCAGCATTATGAGGAGGGACCTAAAAGTCCCTCACTCATCATCTCCTAGCATTGATGGACCCTCCATCAATGCACCTTGTATGGGTGGCGCAGTAGCCACCACACACCGTAAGCATCATGTTACTTGCCGGTCCCACTGCTCGAGGTAGCTGAAAGGTTGTCCCTTACTTTCCTGCAACTAGTAGATCATCTGCCATTGCTCATGCGAGTCGCTGTAAAGCCACCCCTCACTCTCCATCACATCGGGCCCCTGTAACAAGAGGCTCGACACATTGAAGAGGAGGCCTTAACGCCACCACCTCCCACACACTCATCAAAACCCGTGGTCCATCCACTCGAGCCACACCTCGAGGAAACTTTCAAGCTGCCTCGAACCACTGTCAGGGTTCGAGTCTTCTTGGACCCGGCCCTATAAACCTTTTACATATGCATCGCATTGCTCCGGGCAGCCTTGTTGCTGCGCCTACCCGAGCACACGAGAGACGACCCCCTTCTTGTCCCTCTCTGCACATATCTACACACCCTGTGAGAGGTGGTCATAAGGCCATTCCCTCATGCACATATGCTCACAGTACTCAGCTTCTTAAGGCCAAACCTGCTACTCGAGCCCGGATCGATCCTCAAGTCACCCGGTATCCTTCTTTGAGGAGCGCACATGTGCCACCCCCACTGGTTGTCCTAAGCTCCCGACTAAAAGGTCATTGGTGGTCATCTCCTCCCCCGTTCGTCATTTCTCCTCCAGTCGAACCACTCAAGGCCTGGTACTCGAAGGTCTTCCCTAAGAGTACCCTCTTGCAGTCTCCGCTTTAGACCCGCCTTGCCTTTGGAGCTCACAAAGGAGCTCGAAGCAAGACTTCCTTTGGTGATGAGGTCCTCCATCCCCCATCTCTCCTTAAGCCAAGATAGAAGTCCAAACTGACTACTATTCCTGACCCACATCCCTTGCCTCACCTCATGGAGATAGCCCTGACATACTTGAAAAAGGCTGAACGTTCACAATCACTGTCTCAGTCTCAGTTCTGGAGGGAAGTTTTTCAGAACCTAAGGGTCAAGCATGACAAAGGCATGCAAATCATGCCAAGGGAAAGACCCAGCACATTCGGGGCAAGTAAATTTGTGGACCCCCTGGCCGAGAACCCCTTCTACCCACTACAGGCAATAACAGAGCATGAGATGGGAATGCCAGAATCTTGCATGGTTGTCCGTGTCATAGGAGATGACCAAACCCTGCAGCCCCTGTGGTCCCAAGACCATGACGGACCAATCCTTTCCCGGTCTGCATATAAGGATCAAGCTCAGTCGGGGCATGTCGAACCCCTGCTGATCGACCTACCGCACTCAGTCCACTGAGTACACAAGATCTTGACTACGCAATAGATCGTCCTCCCTGAGGAGAGAGTCAACGTGATGGTCGTCGAGCAATCTAACGACGAGCAGGAAGATCATTTGACTCAGCTTGAGAGTATGATAGCCCGAGCAATGGAGAAGCTCGAATTGATGGAAAGTGCTCGACCCCTTGAGAATTCATCTCATCAGGGGGCCAATTCTCCACAGCTCCTCCATCCGGCTGAGGAAGCACCAAGGCAACCTCCTCCTCCCAGCTCTCATGGCCACTCTTCCCCTCATCAAGTCTCACATGCTGACATCAATGCCATGGTCAGCCATAGCTTGCGGGGCAGATAGATCCCGGGCATGCAAGATACAACCCTGTACTAGAAGCTCTATTCCTCCTACATTGATTAGATCCCATTTCCCCCCAATTACTAGAAGGGGAGACTCCATGTCTTTAATGACACGAGTTCCCCTCACTAGCATATCGCTCATTTTATTTTGGCATGTCAAGAGACAACTACTGATGGGAGACTCCTCCTCCGTCAAATTATTGAAACTCTCGATGGGCTGACTTTCAAGTGGTATGCCCGGCTTCCCCTGAACTCAGTGCAAACTTGGGAAGAGATGGAGCACTTGTTCTATAAGCGCTTCTATGAGGTCGAAAGAGAAGTGCAAGCCATTGAGCTTCTCACAATGACCCAGGGCTCGGATGAGCCGATTGATCAATTCATTGTAAGATGGAGAGACCTAGTTGTGGACCAGACCACCCCTATACCTGAGATTGATGTTGTTTATACATGTGTACGCAACATGTGCTTGGAGATCGCCTTGCATGTCGAGGCTTCAAACCCTACTTCTATATCGGATCTGATCTCTAAAGCAATCTGTATAGAAAGCCTCTTTAAGCATCATGGCGAGCCCCAAGCGAAATCATCAAGCGGGGGAAAAAGTTGAAACTTCTATAGTGCTAGCCCCAATTCTCGAGGCAATCAATAGAGAGGGATGATCAATGTTGCTGTCACCATATCTGATCCCAAGAAGGCCTCTCCCCAAACCCTAGATTTCTCCAAAGGGGTGAACCCTGCGAATACTCAAGGGACACCTCAAGTAACTCAACAACAACTCCAGTACTATAATAAGGTGCCTCCGCCTCTGAACCTTTATGGAAAGGACTATTGGGCAGAGAAGAGAAACAAGGTTTATAACTTCGATAAGGAGTGGGTCCCAACCCTACTCCGAATGTTGCTAGAACAACAATTGATCGCCTTGCCTGAGATGAACTTGTTACCCACAAGAATTACTACACCTGTCATAGAATGTTTGGGCACCATGTTCTAGAGTGCTTCACTCTCAAAGACCACATTGACGCCTTAATCCAAAAGGGGCAAATATAGCTCGACAGTCTCAAGAAAGCATCCGGAGCAGCTGAGGCATCTCACATGGTGATGGTTCAAGAAGAAGACGAGCAAAAATATTATCTTGATGAGCTACCACCAAACCTTCTTCAGGCAATATTTTGTATGATGATTCAAGTAGGGGTCATCGCACCGTGGCCATCGAGACAGCCTAGATGCATTGCTCGAGGGACCGAGCATCTCTCTTGCCCGTACCACAAGATACATGGCCATGATCTAGATGTGTGATTCACCTTCCAAGCCTTAGTGATGGAGAAAGTGCGAAGAGGCTACTTCACCGCCCACATCCCAAAAGATGATGCTCAAGCCGCTGAGTCGCCAACAAGAGAGGTCACTCAGACGCAAAGCTCCTGTGATGGTGTGCTGCTTGGATTTTCTGGTTAGGGCGAACCCTCCACTTCCCAACCATGGCAAATCTATTGAGGATGAAATAGGATGAAATCCATGAGAAGGGTGGCAGTTCCCCAAGGAAGGCAAGCTCCAAAGCCTCGTGAACCCGGTGACCCTACGCCGGCCAAGAAAAGGGGTAAGAAAAGACAAGTACCAAGGGCTGCTCGTCGAAGGAGGAGAACCCTTCAACCCCCAACTAAGGCGGAGTTCCTCGAGCCCATTCCTCCATTATCAGCATTGTGGGATTTCTTCCCCGAGTCAGTTGTTTCCAACGACCAAGACCCTCAGCCTGGTCAAGAGGGCATTCCTAAGCATTCCTCTGCTCAGGTTCCCAATTCATCCGACAAGATTGACGACATTAAAAGCACTCTTCAATGGTTCAAGAAGGGTAAAGACCTTAAAGATCCCCTGCACACGTCTGACAAGGGTGATGACATTAAAAGCACCCCTCAATGGTCCAGCAGGGTAAAGACCTTAAAGATCTCCTGTACACGTCCGACAAGGGTGACGACATTAAAAGCATACCTCAACGGTCCTACAGGGTAAAGACCTTATAGATCCCCTGCACTTGTCCGACAAGGGTGACGACATTAAAAGTACCCCTCAACGATCCAAGTAGGGTAAGACCTTAAAAATCCCCTGCACACGTCCGACAAGGGTGACGACATTAAAAGCACCCCTCAACGGTCCAAGCAGGGTAAAGACCTTAAAGATCCTCTGCACATGTCTGACAAGGGTGACGACATTAAAAACACCCCTCAACGATCCAAGTAAGGTAAATACCTTAAAGATCCCTTGCACACGTCCGACAAAGGTGATGACATTAAAAACACCCCTCAACAGTCCAAGCAGGTTAAAGACCTAAAAGATCCCTTGTGCATATCTAAGTCTAGTGAAGACATTAAAAGCTATCTGGTTCGGTCCAACTCGAGTGATGACCCTAAAAGCTCTCTCCCTTCTTCTTCTATCCCTGGCCCTTCTTCCCCTTCTTCTTCTTCTTCTAACACGTCTTTTGCAGGTCTGACTTTTGAATGCCCAGATTTTGAGGCTCTTGACAAAGAACTAAAAGCTACGACATTAGCAGGCGGCCTCGAAAATAGCAGAAAAAGACGGTGGCCCAAGCTGTTGGGTTCCTAACAATTGCCAATGCCTTGACGTCTAGAGCTAACACGAAGTCTCCTCCCATCTTATCGAGCAACACAGGGACTTTAAGCCCAAGAAATCCCGATGGCCTCTGGAGCTTGAGCTCGAGCATCGGCTGAAAGAGTCGAAAGGGCAAAGCTTCCACTCTCACGAAACATGTCACATGATGCAGATCTCTAAAACGATGATCGACACTGACCAAATCGGTCTAAGGTATGGGAGGAGGTTACAACCGCTCATGCAGAAACCAAGACTCTTGAAGTATCCTGATCTGCCATCATCGTATAACCAAGTACCCCAACTAATCCACCACCACTTCTCAAATACCTAGGACCACCATTGGTTCCATACACCAAACCATCTTCAGACCCTCAACTTCCATCAACCTCCACTCCGCCAACACATACTCTTATTACCCGATCTAACTAATCCATACTGGACTCGGCCGCACGACTTGGCCAGTCGGCACCAAATCCGGTTGCGCAACCTTTGCCTACCAACCCATACAACCTCTCTAATCCATGCCGGCTGCACAGCAAAGTCAACCGGTACCCTAGAACAACTTTCCACCACTTAAGCTTACCCCACAACCTTCCATCTCACTAAAGCCTGTGGCTGATCCAGGAGTACTACGAAATGGTGATCCTAAAGCCAGGGATCATGTGGTGGCGGTCTCTATGATAAGTGAATCACAGAGCTCTCTTGTTGCACTCTCTGAGCCCTACTCTCCCCAGCAGACCCAAGTCCTTCAGAATCCACTCTCTCAACCTTATGCATTCCCTCTCCTTGAAATCAACCCCTCCTCGGGCAAACAAGCAGTTGAAGTAGCCACCATGCCCCACACCGTGAAAGCCCAATTTGAGGTGGAGATGTCAAAAGCATGGGTACTTACAAAATTGGAGGTCGAGGTATTCGAGGTCAATGAAGAACCCTTGGGGTCTCCAACCATTGATGAAGGAGTTCAGGAAGCCCCTGAAGTGTGGAAAGAAGGCGAACATAACGACCGATGATTTGGAGTAGATAAACTTGGGAGATCAGACCGACGTAAGGTCAACTTTCATTTCGGCCAACATGTCGCTGGATGAAAAAGAAAACTACATCGCCTTCCTGCGAGCAAACCTAGATGTCTTCGCCTGACACTATCATGAGAAGCCTGGTCTCGATCCCCAAGTCGCGGTACATCGGCTCGGTATTGACCCATCCTTCAAGCCTGTGAAGCAAAAATCGAGAAGGTTCTGACCGAATCTTGAAATGTAGATCTATGCTGAAGTGAGTAGACTCAGGTAAGCTTGATTTATCCGAGAGGACAAGTACCCGAAATGGCTCTCCAACGTCGTGCCAGTTAAGAAGAAGAATGGTCAAATCAGGGTCTGCATTGATTTTCGTGATTTGAATGCTGCCTACCCAAATGCTTTTCCACTACCATTCACAGAAATGCTTATTGATTCCACAACCCATTGTCAAATCTTCTCCTTCATGGACGGGTATTCAGGGTACAATCAGATAAGGATGGCATCAAAGGATGAGGAACCATAACTTTCCTGACTCCAAAAGGGGTTTTCTGCTATACAATGATGTCGTTCGGATTGAGGAATGTCGGTGCTACCTATTAACGAGCCATGAGTACCATCTTTAAAGATATGCTGCATAAGGAGGTGGAATGTTATGTAGATGACTTGGAGGTCAAATCTGAAGAAAATGATTTCCATATGCA
The DNA here is from genome assembly GCF_054954075.1 of Amborella trichopoda. Lineage (NCBI taxonomy): Eukaryota > Viridiplantae > Streptophyta > Magnoliopsida > Amborellales > Amborellaceae > Amborella > Amborella trichopoda. The sequence continues at coordinate 19,907,683 of NC_142347.1, read as the reverse complement.
TGACTTAGAACGAGTGTTTGAGCGACTTTGCCAGCACCAGCTCAAAATGAACCCCTTGAAATGCACTTTCGGTGTTCGTTCAAGAAATTTTCTAGGGTTCATTATCAGGTGTCAAGGATTGGAGATTGAGCCTGTCAAAATCAAGGCAATCCAAGAAATGCCACCACAGACGACCCTTCGGGAAATCCGGTCTCTTCAGGGTTAGCTTGCTTATATTTGAAGGTTCATCTTTAATTTCTCAGGTTGTTGTAAACCCTTTACACACATGTTAAAGAAAGACTTACCTTTCGTATGGGATGAGACATGTCAGGCAGCCTTGGATGATATCAAAGAGTATTTGCTAGGTCCGCCCATACTCTCCACGTGAGTGCAAGGGAAGCCCCTCATTTTGTACGTGACCACCCTTGATGAATCACTTGGTGTGCTCCTGGCACAAAACAATGAAGAAGGGAAGGAAATTGCACTATATTATCTCAGTCGTAGGATGCAGGGAGCTAAGAAGAACTACCCACTAATCGAGAAGATGTGCATGGCTTTGATCTTTGCCGTCCAGAAGCTCCACCATTACTTGCTCGATCACGAAGTTCAGCTCATCTCAAAAGCTGATCCTGTTAAGTTTCTCATGATGCATCCTTGCCTTACGGGGCGCCTGGCAAAATGGTCACTTTGACTGATGGAATTCAACATCATGTATGTACTGCAGAAAGCCATCAAAGGCTAAGCTTTGGCTGATTTCCAAGCAGCACATCCCCTACCGGTAGAATCTCCCCTATCGAGTGATCTCCCTTATGAGGAGGTATTTTGTGCTGAGCGAGCTAATGATTGGAAGATGTATTTTGACGAGGCCTTATAGTTTGAAAGAGGTGGTGCTAGCATGGTGTTTTCGACCTCTCAAGATGGCGTTATCCCCTGTCTTTCTCTCTCACAAAGACTGGCTTGCACAATCAAGCTGAATATCAAGCGCTCATAATAGGACTCGAGATTGCCTTATACTTGGATTTGGAATGCGGCGATTTAGACTTGGTGATACCACAGCTCAAAGGGATATACGATGTAAGAAATGACAGCCTCAAGCCCTATCATGGCACTGCTAAGACCTTGATGGCGAACCTCGATGACCTTTCCTTAGGGCACATCCCCAATAGGCTGAATTCCCAGGTTGATGCCCTTGCCAAGCTCGGTGGCACTATCCAAGTCTCCTTGAAAGAACCTATGCCTATATGAATAATAGAGTGGAGGCACATCGAGCTGGTTAAAGATCTAGATGGGGACAATGAGAGGATTCTTTTCCCAGAATGCCCTCCTTACCCATGCGGGGCACTCCTCGCTACCAAGGATGCCCTCGAAGCAAAAAGAGAGGCAAAGCAGGTCCAAGGCTATAAGTCCGAGAAATAAGAAGTGGAGATCTTTGATCCGATATGCGCTGAGATTGAGCATGTTGAGGATTGGAGGGAACCCATAATCAACGATATTAAACACGATCGCCTACCAAACAATTTCATTGAGTGTAAAAATATATGAAGAATGTCAACCAAGAAGGTGATTCTCTCTTCCGACATTCCTTTGATGAAATCCTTCTCAAATGTGTCGACCCAAAGGGGGCAGGGCACGTACTAGAAGAGGTGCATGTCGGGATTTGCGGACTACACCAATCTGGCCCTAAGCTCTATGAGCGAATACGTAAGTTGGGGTATTACTGACCATCAATGGCCGCAGACTCGCTGGCATATGCCAAGAGATGCCAAGTGTGCCCAATACCCTCGAACCTTACTCACCAGCCATCAAAGCCTCTGCATCCTACGGGGATGTCATGGCCCTTCTCACATTGGGGCATGGACATTGCGGGATGGATCGACCCTCCCTTGGCATTAGGCCACACCTTCATCTTAGCTGTCATGGATTACTTCTCCAAATGAGCTGAAGCGATCCCCCTCGGACATGTCCCCGAGGCATCAGTGGCCAACTTCATGCGACATCACATCATTTACCGATTTGGTGTGCCTGACCGAATCACATCTGATAATGGTCCCCAGTTCAGAAGTCAGCACATCAACCGCTTGGTTAACCAGTTTGGTTTCGAGTGGAAGTACTCTACTATGTACCACCCTTGGGCAAATGGTTTGGCCAAAGCCTTCAACAAGACCCTTGGCAGTGTTCTGATGAAATAGGTGTCGAAGATGAGAAAATTGGCATGAGAAGCTTCCTGAGGCCTTATGGGCTTATCACACCACTACCCGTAGTGCCATTGACTCTACTCCCTATTCATTAGTTTATGGGAGTGAAGCGGTAGTACCCCTCGAGATCCAACTTCCTTCGCTTCGCGTCGTCGTACATCATGATATGACCGAAGATGAACAGGCTAAGCTTCGCTACCAAGAATTAGATGCACTCGATGAGATTTGTAGCCCAGCAGAACCTTGAACTCCATCGGGGGAGGATGAAAAGGGCCTTTGACAAGTCAGTCAAAGTTCACTCATTCACTCGTGGTGACTTGGTCCTAGCAGTAAAATGGCCGATTGTTATGCATGGGCAATGCAAGGGGAAGTTTGAACAAAAGTGGGAAGGTCCTTTCATAATCAAGAAGGTTTCTCCAAATGGAGGTGTTATATGTCATTTTTGACGTACATTAGTCCCTCAAGCAAATAATGAAGAGAGCCAGCAACGACCTAGTCATGACGACATGTAAATGCACGGTTGCACAGGGGTTGTGCCTAAGAATATGCCTCAAATAAGAACAACCAAGGGCAAAACACCAGTGTGCCTAAAAGATAAAGACTTATGCCACCACCATGTACACCAGAACTTGATAAACTCACCAAACGACCATTGCCATCACCTTCTAGGAGGAACGGGCCCAAGCTCAATCGGGTCAACCCAGTAGTGCTAAGCCAGGACCATCACGAAGTAGGGCAGAGGCACACTTTTACCGTACAGCCTCACTAAACTAATCGACAGCCATGGATATTTTCGACCACCCTTCGAACATGCTCAGAACTCCTTTCCTGCAGCAGAAGAATAACCAAGGCTTCAGATGCTGACAAAACCTCAAAGGCATCGTCCCCCTAACGTGCGAATGAGAAGACAATTTTGCCCTGTGAAGGAAGAATGATGGCATGAATCCATGGATGCTAGAATCTTCAAAAGGACATCGGGGCCCCTCACAGAGAACTTGGCTGTGCGAAAACTAAGACGAAATGAACAGTTCCAAAAAGAAACTCAAGTCAATGCGACAAGCAGCGTTTAAACAAGATAGAAAAGGCACGAAACCCAAGGCCACAGAAGAAAACAAAATCCCTTGTCGCTAGAATCCCTTTTCTGGTGATCTCTCAAAGACCCGAAGCATATTACATAACAAAAGACCAAAAAGCAAACTAAACTTGTTGCAAAAACGTCTGGAAAAGCCTTCCCTAGGCTTGCGTTCAACACAAAAACACCACAACATCAGAAAACAAACCATTGAAGAGTTCATAAAACTAATCAGGCTCCTTCCCTCCCGAAAGAAACTGTCGCAACACTATCAAAAGAGATCAAAACGATCACAAGAAAATGAACTTCAAGGATATAACAATAGATTGCCCGAACTCACACTGCAAGTACCCGGAAAGAGCTCTCGAAGTTTGACAATGGCGATGGGCTCCTCAAGAAAGGACAAGTCGTCATTTTTGTAAAAGACTTTAAGGATATTTTGGTCATTGTACCCAATTTCAGGATTTTATTTTAATTACTTTTAGTTGTTTTTAGGATTAGTTGTTGAGTATCCACTCCTGTTTGATGAAAACTCTATATAAACAAGCTCAAGTTAATTGTAAAAGGGGGATTACAATTCAATAAAGAAGAGGCATTACTCTTGCTCTTGCTTGTCTTTTCTTCTAACCCTAAGGTCCCACGGAGAGGAGAGAGAAAACTTTTCCAAGAGCGAGAAATACCCCTGAGTATGCGGGCACGCACTCCCTTCTCTTGAAAATACCAAGCGTTCTTTCTCTTGTCCCAAACACGTAATCCCGCGCCTGCGTAGAACCGTGCGGGCACGAACAAACCAAAGGGGCTCAAGCCATGCATGCCGTCGCTAACCCCTTTTTTTCCGGATAGTCTGACCTAATAAAAGAAAACCCCGCTCGTCCACTCAATCATCCGAAAGAACATCGCTGGAAGAGAACTAACCCAGCAGAGAAGAACTAAGACATCCATTGAAGATTCAAACGTGAGAAAGGAGAAGAGAGTCAATAACGTCTGAAGAGAGTCCCTGACCAAATTGTGTTGGTGAACAGCCGGAGGGCTTTCATAATTGATCTAAGAGGGAAGGCCACCCGGACCCGTCCCGCGAACCCGTGGCGACGAGGTGAGTGAACCAATCCTCTCTCATCGTAAAATATCTTTGTTTGTTGGTAGCCTATCTGCATTCGAGAAATCATGCTCAACGAGTCACGTGCACGAGGCTTCAATGGTTGTTTGAGAGATGATCTTCTCCTCGCGCCCCACACGAGGAATCAGGCCCTGACCAAGGAGCCATCTGATACCTATAAATAAACAAGTTGAAAATCATTGAGAGAATCATGATATTTGAGAAACCTATTGCTTATACACTCAATTAGTAAAAATCAGGTAAGAAGACGCTTCGTATGTGAAGGACCTATCTTGTGTAGTATTTATGCCCTTTTTAGTGATCCATCTATAACACATTAAGTAGATGTTTTCACTCCTTGAAACTTATAGACCAAGAATAAAATAAATATTTGCACACTGATACACCCTTGAGAGTGTTCTTTGAATTCTCCTTAAGGTATTTGTGTGTCTATTTATGCATTCGACTTTAGGTGACCGCAAACATGCGATGAATAATCAATTTGACTTTAGGTGACGGCAAACATGCGGTGAATAATCAAAAGAAAGCTATATGACCTAAAAAGTGATATTTATTTATCATAAGCATCATGAAGAAGTTGAGTAAAAAAATAATAATAAGAAGGAAAAGAGAAAAAAAAAAAAAAAATTTATTTCCTCTACACTAGAATGGTTGTGTAGGACATAACAAGAAAAGAAAATGAAAAAAGTTAGTCTAGGGAAGAGACTGCTCCTTCACGAGCTTCTTCACGTATTGGCAAACCGAAGGTTCATATGAAGCTAGGAGATTTCCTGGTCTTTGTTGATGAGCTTCCTATTTTTTTACAGAATTCCATAATCTTTCTGGTCAAACTATACCTTAAGCCATTCAATGGTCTTGAATTTATAGAGAAGCAAATCTTTGACATTGAAAAGACTGAAGCTTGAATGGTGATGAATGATTCAATCTCATAAACCTCATCTTCAAAACTAGGGTCTATTCTCCAAGAAACATAAGGGGAAGAGAGGGTGATCATAAGTCAGATCATTAGAGAAGTTTTCATCGAGCTCAAAGGAAGGAAGATTTGCTTCTTCCTCATCATTAATTCCCTCATGAAGATTTAAATTCTCTAGCTCCCAAACATCTAAAGCATTATTACAAATTAAAGGGTTAATAGGATTCATGATTATTATCCCATGTATGCTTGTGGTTGTGAGAGTTTGAGGAATGCTATGAGGACGTCATGGTTAGAGAAGAATAAGGATGTTAAACTGGGGGTTATCAGAAGAAGTTCATGTAACACATAAGTACCAAGTACTCAGCCAAATGTCCAACTCACGTGATCCTTGGAGTTCCGGCAAAATTCGTACGGCACGTTTGCCGGGGGGTGGGATACGTTTGTGTGTATTTTTGTGACACCAGAGAAATCTCACTTGAGTATGGGGTGTATGAAGTCCCGAGGAGGTGATCCCAGACAATTTAAGGTAAAATCAGCTTCCCATGGTCCATAACATTTTCTTTGCATTGTATTTTAAGTTGTAAATGTGGAGATTGCTTTGATTGGAATCTATATGTATTTTTATTGTGTTTGATGTAATTTATTCACAAGTGTATGTGGTTGAAATTGGACTAAATGTAGAATTGTCTTGTACTAAAGCTATATGTTAGTGTCTTTGATTGAAATTTGTACTAGGGCATGACAAGGTGGTTTTCATATGCTTTTCAAGTCTTATAATAAAGTGTAAAGTTTAATGTATGCAATTTGACTATATATGTTTATATGAAATGTGCACCCACGTGGCTTAAGTAAATTATTTCAAGGATAGTATACATTGAGACTAGTCTTTCTATCCAACAAGAACTACTTTTTGGTGTGATAAATTTAAGGGAAATTATCACAAATATACTTAAATTTTTGTCTATTTAGAAAAAAATCCTCAACTTTCATAAACCTCACATACACCCTTTTTCTTCAATTTTGAGTATTTTTTTACCAAAATAACCTTCAGGGTAGTCGTATTGCCGTGAAGCCAATTGCGGTACTTTAATTACTATAAAAACTAATCCATGTTATAAGACATTTTAAGTACCGTAAAAACTAATCCATGTTATACGGTATTTTAAGTACCGTAAAAACTAATCTATGTTATATGGCATTTTAAGTATCGTAAAAACTAACTCATATTATACGACACTCAAAATGCCGTAAACCCTTTTCTCCTGTTCATATTTATTTCTCTAATTTTTTTATATGTATTATTCTTTCTCTCTCTAATTCTTTTTAATATTCATCTCTTCTTTCTCTCTCTCTTCTTTTTCTCTCTAAATCTTTTCTCTCACTAACTCTCTTTGTGTCTCTACTTACTTTATCAACTCAACAAACACGATTCCAACGCAATACAAATCTAACTCCATCTAATTTTCATAAGGGATGGGGTAGAAGAGTGTTTTCATAGGGGATGGTAAGGTACGCACAGGTTGTTATACAAATCTCCTTGGAGAGAGAAAGAGAGTTAGAGAGAGAAATAAAAGATAAATATTAGAAAGAATTAGGGAGAGAAAAAATAGATAAATATTAAAAAGAATTAGAGAGAGAAAGAAGAGATAAACGTAAAAAGAATTAGAGAGATGAAAGAGATAAATATAAACAGGATGAAAAAAATAAATATAAATAGTAGAAAGGGTTTACGGCATTTCGAGTACCGTATAACATGGGTTAGTTTTTACGGTACTTAAAATGCTGTATTACATGGGTTGGTTTTTACGGTACTTAAAATGCCGTATAACATGAGTTAATTGTTATGGTACTTAAAATGCCGTATAATAATTTTGTTTTTACGTACTTTAAGTAGCGTAATTGTGCTTCACATTAATACGACTACCGTAAAGATTATTTTGGTAAAAAAAGCCCAAAATTGAAGAAAAAGGGTATGGGCAAGGTTTATGAAAGTTAAAAGATTTTTTCTAAATAGACGAAAATTAAGGTATATTTGCGATAATTTCCCTAAATTTAACGACAATAAAAAATAGGGAACTGTAAAATTACAACACGCTACAAACAATAATCCAATCACCACAAAAACACAAATATACGTGATTCACATTAATTAGGCTATATCCACATGCAGCCGAAAGAAAACGATTTATTATTATGGAAGAATTACAAGATTAAGTAAATAAATAGGCCGCAATAGGTAAACCATTACTACTTTCCTTTCTCCACCAACACAAAGTAACTCTCAAAATAACCTCAATTGTCAACTCTAACATTGTGGTTATGTCTAAGGCACAATAATAGTTAGGATTTTGTCCTAAACCCCAATCTTAACCTTAGTAAGAGTTTCGCTCATAAGATCTATACTTTCTATACAAAATAACTCATAAAACCTCTACCGAAAGTGATTTTTCACCGTGACCAGAACTACCATTGAATAATAAAAAACCCATTTGCTGGGGAGGGAGGGGGAAGGTGATTTTAAATCACTAACTTAACAAGCTACCTTATATTTTGGCATAGAAAAGAGAATTCCTAGCCAGTATTGAGATAGAAGGTATCACGACATCATTTAATTGTAGTCAAGGTTTACAAAACAGATCGGTGATTCGAATCGGTCACATCCATCCTTGTCTCGGATCGGAGAATCGGTGTATCAGATCGGAGAATCCATGGAATCAACAATTTTTATTTCAATCTTTTTTTTAAAAAAAATCACTATAAATCTCTAAAAATAATGTTCCTTTAGTTTCTAAAAGAATTTAGGAGTGATGCATTATGTACTTTAATTATTTTGTAAAAACAGGTGAATACGGAAACATTGTTTTCATGTTTGGGTGTTTGTATAATTAATCATAATATAGTATTATAATATTGCATCAAAATAATTTAAAAATATTAGAAAACACTTTCATATTATCAGATTAAAAAAATTAATTTCTCATATAAAATAAAATTAGAATCATATCAAAGTAACAAATATTCGCTTTACTAATCCAAAATTATTACAACCTAATTAATTATAAAATTATATACTGAAATTGAATTATTTTTCTATATAAATAATAAGTAAAAACAAATCTAAAATATCTTATAATATCATCTAATGAATCGAGTCACTGATTTTTTTAAACATTGGTTGTAGTAAATCTATACCTAAGTATCACATCGTCAAATCAATGAACGAATGGTAACGTCATGTCGCATCAATTGATTCACATTTTGTGTAGAGCCGAGGCTCTAAACAATCAAAATAGATAACACCTTCAAATAGAATTGAGAAATGTAGTTTCAATATTAGAAATTTTTGTTATAGCTTTAAACTATATTTTTATATCTAATTATAAAATTTAAAGCATAAAAAATAGTGTAGATCTATAAAAACTTACAAATTTTAAAAATTGATTATCAAAAAATACATTATTTTTAAAACTTGAAATTTAATTTTTTCTCATGGTCATACATCTTGATGTTGATATGACCAATATCAATTTGACAATATTTGAGCAAACGAAACAATCGAGAAATTTTTGAGGGGCGCTCTAATTTGATTGTTTAGAGCGAAGGTTACCATTGATTCAGATTGATTATTTAGCCCACTCATTTGAACTTTCAACCAGAGAATCCCAAAACAGTGAAGAGGAGTGTCCAGGTTCATCCTTTCTTTTCCTCGTATAAGTGCGGGGTGCGCCCCATCCGATGCACGCTGTCTCTCTCTATTCAACCGTCGAAAGCGGCGGCCTGATACGCACTTTCCTTTCTTTTTTTTGGAACTCTTCTCTCTCCACTGCGAAGAAAATGTTTTCTCTCTGTCGAATAAAAATCAGATCACTGGTGAAGAAGGAAAAGAGAGAGCGATGGGGTTTCACGCTTTGGATGAGAAGTCTCTTGTTCAGTACATTGAGTCGACTCCTTCTCTCTCTTCTCTTCTTGGCCACAGGCTCCATGAAGATCTGAATGTGAAGGAAGTTGGTGATGGCAACCTCAACTTCGTCTACATAGTTGTTGGGGATCAAGGGGGTTCCTTTGTCATCAAACAGGTTTTTTTATGCTCTGCGGAGTTTGTCAAGTAGGTTACATAGTAGATTTTAGCCATTTTTGAATTGTTTGGATGTTTCAACCTGTTTTAATTAGTTTGGAGCTGCTTGAAATCAAGAAACGTACACTTTTTAAATTAGTTTTGAGTCTTGTGGTGGAGAGAAGTACGGTAAATAAGCTAATGATGAATCGACGATTTAAGGTCAACTGATATTAATGGTTTTTCCTGATCTAATGTGCAAAGAATACTAAAGCTGTGATGTGGTTTTATGCACAACACACCGGCAAATGGTTCATGGATTGTTTATGAAATTCTCTTCAACTGGCCATGAATTTTTCGTTGGCTCAAATGGATTTATTAGTGTTGTGAACAGTGTTTAAAAAAACGCCGAGTCGAACTGGACTCGCCCGGTTCGACTCGAGAATCGCCATGGACGGATCGAATCAGCGAAAAAAATGGGAATCGTCCGGTTCTAGAGAGAACCGAACGATTCTGCACAGTGACTCGCCGATTCACCGTACGGAATCGGCGAGTCCGTACAGTGAATCGGCAAGTCACGTAAGGATTTTTTTTTTTTTTTTTTTTTTTTTTCTTGTTTGTTTTGTTTTTTATAATCCATGATAGATTTTTTTGTAATACTTGATCGATTTTTTTGTAATCCATGATCGAATAGGTTTTTTTTTTTTTTGCAATTCATGATCGAATTTTTTGTTTTTCTTTTTTTTTTGTAACCCATGATAGAATTTTTTGTAATCCATGATCAAATTTTTGTAATCCATGATCGAAATGTTTGTTTTTTTTTCTTGTAATCCATGATCGCATTTTTTTTTTTTTTTTTTTTTTTTGTAACCCATGATAGAATTTTTTGTAATCCATAATCGAATGTTTTGTAATCCATGATCGAAATGTTTGTTTTTTTTTTGTAATCCATGATTGAAATGTTTGTTTTTTTTTTTGTAATCCATGATCGAATTTTTTGTTTTTTGTTTTTTTTGTAACCCATGATAGAGTTTTTTGTAATCCATGATTGAATTTTTTGTAATCCATGATCGAATTTTTTTTTTCTTTTTTTGTAATCCGCGATTGAATTTTTTGTTTTTTTTTTTTTGTTTTTTTTTGTAATCCATGATCGAATTTTATGTAATCCATGATCGATTTTTATGTAATCCATGATCGAATTGTTTGTAATCCATGATTGAATTTTTTGAAAATTTGTGATTTATTTTTTTTAATCCATGATCGAATTTTTTGTTGTAATACATGATTGAATTTTTTGAAAATTTGTGATTTTTTTTTTTTAATCCATGATCGAATTTTTTTTTGTAATCCATGATAGAATTTTTTGAAAATTTGTGATTTTTTTTTTTTAATTCATGATCGATTTTTTTGAAAATTTGTTTTTTTTTTTTTTAATCCATATTATTCAAAGAGAAAATGAGAGCGATGATGATTCTGAAGCCACCCTATCCCAGCCATATTATTCACATATCGAGTCCCAACAGCAACAGTGTAAAGATGAGCACGACAGTGCAGGTGAGCATGAAGGATGGACAATCTTCGGGGATTTTAGATTGGGAACACAACAAAATACTAACATTCAGGGATTTGGGAATAGTCAGACGCCTGCTAATATCGATGATTCGTTTTTAGATCGAATCAATGAATTGTTAAACGAATTCAATCAATGGCACTAGCGTGACCAAGAAGAACAATAACGTCATCTATCATTTTATTTTTAGATCATATGTTACTAATTTTATGCTTTATTGTAGTCCATGTATGTTGATATACTTATTCCATGATAATTCTATGTTTATCCTTTTGTGTGATGTAAATTAAATGATGAATGGCGGTTCATGCAGGGAAAGAACATATCAATATTCGCATATTCATTCAAAAACATGAAAATTCTTAATGGAGTACCCTCATTTCTTATTGAATTCCTAAAAAACAATATTTATAATGAATTTTAATAAGTTTTTCGGATTTTTTTTAAGCTTTATTTTGACCGATTCACCCGATTCCCCATTCGGATCGCCGATTCGTCGATCTGGATCGGTTTTTTGGGAGCCCGATCCGGGTCACCGATCCGTTTTTTAAACCATTGGTTGTGAATGTTCGTGGTGTCATGGATGCTTTTATTTCAAAAGATGGAAATGGAATAACCTCTTGTATATTACTAATGCAAGGTTTGAAGTTCCTTATCCAAAATTTAAGGTCCTTCAGTAATTCTCAGCACTGAAACCAATTGGGGATATATATAATACTTCTTAATTTGGGACTCATTTACAGATATGGAATTAATGCAAAAAAAAAAAAAAAAAAGAAAATTCTTCACATGGGGCCAATTCCCAAATATTTGGATTATTCCTCTAAGAACTCAATCCTAGATATCAACCATTGTTATGGGCTTCTGCCGAGTAAATTGGTCAAGGCTGAGTTGGTGTGAAGGCCATGGCAAGTACCCCACCCAATAAATAAAGGAAAAATGCAAAAAAATTGCAAAACACTACTCTATTAGTTAGAATCAAGTTTTTAGATGATATTGACAGTCTTTAAGATGATTTGAGAACTTTCATATCTTTTGCCTTTTCCAACTTTTTCTAAAATATTCGAGTTCTAGATCAAGTTTTTCAATAACCGTCTTTTATAGATTTTGTGTTTCATCTTTTTAGTCTTCTATGACTTTTACTACCTATTGTCTTTTTTTCTTATTTTTAAATATTTCTTATTTTTAAATATTTTTTATTTTCATTTTCTTTTTTAACTTTTCCTCCTTTTCTAGAGTTGTACACAAGATGGTTGAGAGGTGATTTCCAAAACATTAATATCAACAAATGGTAATTTGTTGACTAAGAATTGGTGCCGGTCGAACTTCATATATTTTTATTGAACAAGTTTTCACTAAACTAAGGATATGTGCAGTTAGTTGACAGTTCTGGCCAGAAAATATTTGCAAATGATGGAGAAATGTGCTTTAGTAATTACTCCGCTCATCAACAGCGTTAATTGTATGTGATCTTTGTAGAAACTCAAGCAAATCCCACTCAGGGCTGACCCAAATCACCCAGGCTTGGCACCCTGCTAAGCCTGGAACCAAATACATTTGGACTGGCCGAGTTTGGATTGTTCCTAATATTTTATTATCTTTTTGTATAGATTCATCCGAATATTTGACTGACTCGGCTGAGTCCATGAACCTTTTAGATAAGCAGCTGGCAACTTAGGGGACCTTGAGTCACTAGGTTGATAAATGTAATGATTGGTGAACTGGAGAAACTGTGCATACTATTACATAGACTGTCCACGTTTTAACCATAGATTGTTGCCCTAGGCAAACACATCCTGATGAGTGAGCTTCATGTTTAACTCAAATGTAGAGTCCATGATCTTCAAATCATGGTTGAGGCACATGATTTTCTTGTTTTTGTGTCCTCCATTTGAAGATGACTTTAACTCAATTCCCAAAATACACATAGCTGCCAATTATATTTAGCGTGAACAAGGTAAGAATTTGGTTGCTTTGATTTGGTTATCAATAGCGCAATATGAATGTGTACCATGTATGCCACTCACGTATTCTAGATCAGGGGGAGTGTGTTATAGTGCTCTTGCACACTGTTTGTTCTATGATATATTACTTTCCCCTTGCTCTAGTTGACGAAGAAGTTTAACAACATTGGACTATTAGATAACCTTCTTGACACAACTCCTTATTCCATAGAAAAGAAAAATTGCATCAGTTCATCTAAATTTTATCATCAATAGGGTTCAGTATTGAAGTCTTATTAGTGTGGCCCATGTATCTTCTCCCTCGACATATTTTAAGACAAAAGGGTTAGATGTAATATTCTTGTGTAACTTGGTGGAAATAACTATACTAGTATCCTCATATAGTTTGGCATTCATCATGCTTTGTAAAAACATCAAACTCATAACTAAAGTCTTCCAAACAGGACATAAATAATCTTTTGAACCAGTTTTTTTTTTTTACATAAATATGAGTGGATCTCTGAAAGTAGATGTTTGCTATCAAATTATTGGGCCCTGAAAAGCAGCCCTCAGATTGGAAAAATGTTATTCTAAAGTTTTTCCATAGGCACATGAACAGCCATGGAATCAATAGGCTCAGATTGGCAATTGAAAGCAAAGTTTGGTGTGGCTTCAATAGGCGATAAAATGAGGGAAGGTAGACTGAAATAATGTCACTAAAGTTTTGCTGCAGTTACAAGACTAAATACTCGTAAAATTAATAGGCTCTAAAGTTTTGCTCAGATTGGAAGAATGTCACTTTAAAGGTTTGCTGTAGGAATAGGATTGAATACCCATAAAATAATAGGCTTAGATTGGCAAAAGAAAGAAAAGTTAGGTGTGGCTTCAGTAGGCCACAAGGTATCAAAAAACGCTGGGCGGCTCTTAGGCGGCCAGCGCCTAGGCGGGTGCCCAAATCCTCGTGGGCCCCGTAGTGGAAAATCATCCATTTTTAGCCCTGTAGTGGAAAATCATAGCATATTTAAAAATATTTGCTATCCTAATGTACATATATGCATATATTTGTGTCAATTTTTGTAATTTATTCCATTTCGCAACATATGTTTTACTTTAGTGGTTCAAAAATAAACCCCATAACTTTTTTATACAAACTTGGTAGTGATTCAAAAAGCGGACCGTCCAATGCCTAGGCGTCGCCTAGGCGGTCCAGAAGGCCTGGGCGCATCACCCAGGCCTAGGCGGCCAATCTGGGCAGCAGTCCCTAGGCGGCCACCTAGGCGGTATGGAACCCGCTTAGGCAGGTGCCTAGCGCCCAGCGCAGGGCGGCCACTCAGGGCTTGCGCCCCGCCTAGGCAGGCGCCCTGCCCAGAGGCGGAAATTTTTTGTTTTATTGTATTGATTTTTTTTTTAAATATAAATGGTTAGAATGATGGTTTTAAGTTCATTTGAAACCTAAAACTTCTTGGAGCCCATTTTAGAGAGAGAAAGCCTCCAAAAAACTAGTTTTTGGTGATTTTCTTAGGATCGAAGAGTTTCTCAAAGTTGACAAAAATTGATCCAAACATCATCCATTGATATTAGATTTAATTTTTGATGTTTTATAAATCTATTGGGGGGATTTTTAGAAGATTTTGAGTCATTTGAAGCATCTTTGAGGTAGAAGTTTTAAGATTGAAAAATCAAACTCAAAGTAAGTGCCCTAAATACCTAATGTTTATTTTTACTATATATCCTTTTTGTATTCAAATGGGCATCCTTTTTGGATTCGACAGGGCCGCCCAGGTTCTGGGCCCTCGCCTAGGCGCTGGGTGGCCTAGACCCCCTAGGCCGCCTAGGACCCGTCTAGCGCTTTTTGTAACACTGAAACTTGGGGGTTAAAATGACCCATTCTGCCCTTTTGGGTGAATTTAAAAAGCAATTTCCACCTGACTTCACTGGGTGCTTGCCCAGGTAAAAACGCCCGTTTCGGGCACCTTTTCATGAGTCATACGGTTTTTTTTGTTAAAAAACGCCTAGGTGTCGAGCGGACCATTTTTTTAAACAATTATAGGCCATAAGATGAGGGAAAGTAGACTTAGGTGCCTGGTGGACGAGACTTGGTATGGGGGTGTACAAAGTCTATTAGAGGTAATATTTTGGTACATATCTTGTTTTATGGTTTCTTGTTCCCAATCTCCTTTAATGTAATTTTACTTATGTAATGAAGAAGTTTTGAAGTGAGAATCCAAATTTATTTATTCTTATTTATTTGAGTTATTGATTGTAATTCTTGGACATGTGTAAGTGATCAAGCCATCATTGCGAAAGAAAATTTTAAACTTTATATACTGTGCTAGTTCACGTCGTCCACTTTCAATATTTTCATTAAAAAATGTTGAATTTGGTTTGCAGCTTGGAACAAATGTGACTTTTTAGTAATTTGGCTTCACTTAAGTTACTTGAACTAAACGTGCTATACCCCCATATTTGTTCCGGGTTTGACACCTGCAACACAAGTTTGGAAATTAAACAAAAAGGTTAGGGTTTGGCTTGGACAAGCCATGATATTTACGTCATTTTGCTCAAGTAACTTAAGTGTCCAAATTACCAAAATGGTTCCATTTTGTCACATAGTTTTAAAAAGCGGACCGCCCGGTGCCTAGGCGGTCCAGAAGGCCTGAGGGCATTGCCCAGGCCTAGGCGGTCAGACTAGGCGGATATCCCTGGGCGCCCGCCTAGGCGCCAGGAAACCCGCCTAGGTGCCCAGGAACCCGCCTAGGCGCCCGCTTGAACCCGCATAGGAGGTTGCCCAGGGTCTGCATCCTACCCAGGGGTGGAAATGCGGCTCCTTGAGGGTATTTTTGGGTCATTTTTTTATTACTAAAAGGGAAAAATTATGGGTTTTAGGTTCATTTGAAACCTAAAACCCATTAGAGGCTATTTTATAGAGAGCAAACCCAAAAAAAAAAATTTCTACTAGGCCCGCCCAAGTTCTGGGCACCTGCTTGGGTGCCCGCCTAGGTGTTAAGCGGCCTGGAGCCCCCCAACTGCCTAGGTGCTGCCTAACGCTTTTTGAAACATTGTTTGGTCAAGGTTTCAAACTTGGAATCTGGGCAGGTTGGGTATTTTGTTATAAAATACTTGAGGAAGTACCCAAGTGATTTGAGTTTTGAAAAGTAGCCACATTGTTGATATATTAGTTAATTTAACACTGATATTTTGATGTGGTTTTGTCATTTTGTTGATAGTTTTCCTAGATATATGAATAAGAATGGCATCAATATGGTTGAGTGCAAGCTAAGACCCTTGGGTTCTATAAGTGACAGGATTAAAGTCATTGTCACCCTGTCACGTTTTGGGCAAGAAACTGAAAATAGTTCTTTTGCTGATCCACATTAGGCTTTACATTAAACTTGGGTCGTGTCCTAAATACTTGAATTATGGAGATGTCAAGATCTAATTGTTTGTTGTCTCCAATCAAGCTTAATTTTGATGGTTGTTCCCTCGAAACCTTATAGTTGGATGGTTAGATTCTATGCACCCAAGCATTTTCCATCTGTGTCGGGATCCATTGGCATGGCAAACACCCCAAAGGCTGACGCTACGACTTTGTTAGAAGGCCTTAAATTGTGTGATCATCTTGGACTCCTCCCTGCAAGTGGGAGGTTATTTTATGAGCGTTATCAGGGGGCCTCAAAAGATTCCCTCTTCATCACATAGAACAACTGTTTGACCAAGTTTTTGAGATTTGCAGCATTCTACAGATCTTCTTAAGTATGTGGGGCATGAGCCAAACATGGTCGCCGATGTATTTACAATGATCCATCACTTAAACCTTATTATTTATTATTATTATTATTATTATTATTATATATATTTTTTATATTACGATTATAACTATTATTATTCATATTATTATTTATTTATTTATTATTATTATTTTTTAAAAAAATTCCAAAAAATTTGGGTTGTTACAATAGCTATTTCTATAATTTACTAAATGGGCAAAGTTTGACGTGGTTCTGACATCAGAGCCAAACATAATAACTATGGTCCATGGATACTTTATATGTCTAACAGGCAACGACCAACCTATAGTCATGGGAATCTTCCACCCTGGGTGGGGATTCCACTTCAAAATCTCGATTTGGTGATCTGGTCACTGAATCTTCATGGAACCCAATTCTTCAATGTTAGGAATCTCACTTTCGATTTTTTTTATTCCAGGTTCCATAGCATCAAATGTACAGTTCATAGGTGGACAATATTGTGAATCGATCAACGTGGATTTTTGAGGTGCGTCTTTAATTCTATATTTTAAGATTGCAATCGTATATAAATGTTTTTCTTTAAAATACAAATCGAGCAGAACAACTAACATTTAGAAAATCTGAAAAACGGACGGTCCAAATAACTTGTTACTAGATGCACTATGTTTTGGGCTTGAAATTGTTGTTTTTCTTCATGTCCATACATCTCGAGGTCGAGATGATCAATTGGATGGTTCTCCAATGTTGGACATTCGCGTCTGTAGGATTTTTAAGGTGCACCTTACTTCATTAGTATATGTTTTTTTTTTTTGATAATGTTAACATTGTATTACTATATAAAGAGAAGGAATACAGCAAATTGAGAGAGGAGAGGACCGAGAATACCCATGAGACAGGTGTTTCAGTCAAAAAATTAAGCCATTAACCCTATACAACTTATATCCTTTTGAAGTGGCTGTAACCAAAAGATTGAGGTCTCAAAATATTGGGCTTATAAGCATGCCCTGTTACAAAAAGCAACAACCCAAAAATCTAGTGTCCTAGAAGGCTTTGATGGTCTAGTGCAAAAAGGAGGTGGACAATTCATTGTCGTCCATGTGTGGTCGTCATCGCACACCATCTTCAGTGAGAAGGTCCGCGAACTCGTTCAACGTCCGCCATATATGACTCCAACAGATGTTGGTATCCCTGTATAAGTGGTAAATTTCATTAAAAATTCTAGAAAGATACCAAGGAGGGGTGGTGGTGCCTGCTGCCCATGATAGAATGGTTTTTGCGTCTCCTTCCACCACTAAGGATTGGCCCCAAGATGGATTAAAAAATTTTAGACCCGTTAGGAGTGCCAATGCTTCGACAAACTGTGAATATCCATGTCTGACATGTTCTGAGTATGTCATGAGAACATTTCGATTGTGGTAGCGGAAAACTCCCCCTACTCCTGAAGGGCCTGGGTTTCCTAGGGAACAGCCATCGAAGTTAAGCTTTATGGCATTTTCTGGTGGAGGTAACAAGTTGTGAGGTCGCTGTAGCTTGAAAGGCTAGAGTCGGATAATATTGTCCCATTGTCTAAGGAAAGAACTCATAGGAATCCCACCAAAGATACTGTGAGTGGAAGCCCAAAAAGTTACGAGTGATGTAACTTGATGAAACAGCCCGGAAACTTCATTTATGTGTCCTTAAAAGGCTCTCATTTTTTTCTAGCCATAAAACCCATACGGTAGCAGCGATTGCTGCCCTCCACAAGGTTCTACCTGCTTTGGGCCTAGGACCACTTGAATAATGAAAAAATAAATCTTTTGCCAAATGAGGGAGGACCCATTTGAGACTAAATAAGTGTAGAATCAGTGTCCAAAGCTCAAAAGCCACACTGCAATGTAGAAAGAGGTGGAGGTTGGACTCCTCTTTCAATCACATTACACATCTGTTGGGGAGTGGCATGCCTCTTTTTTGGAGCTGATCAAGTGTGAGGGCCCGTTGACAGCCGGCTATCCAATTGAAAGACTGAACTTTTGGAGGAGCTATTGTGTTCCACGCTTTGGAGAAAGGAGAGATGGGATTTAAAGGGAAAGTAGAAGGCTGGATAAGTTTCTTATAGAAAGATGCTACTGAAAACTTACTAGATGGAGATAGTGTCCAAACCAAAGAATCGCTTCTTGATAAAGGTAAGAACACCGGGTGAAGAGCAGCTGATAGAGTGGTGAAAGCGAATGTTTCCTCTTCAGTAAGATTCCTTCGAAAAGAAGGGTTCCAAGTTCTACGCCCCCCTGCCAAGACCATTTCATTTGCAATACTGGACTCTTTGTTGGAAGCAAGTTGAAACAGATTAGGAAACAGGTCCCAAGGGGAGCATGTCCAATCCACAAATCAGACCAGAAGCAAACTTTGTTTCCTTGTTTTGGATGGAAACGAAGCACGTTCTTGAACTGAGCAAGAGAAGAGGCGAGAGATTTCCAAACTCCTGAAGCCTTGCTACGTGAGGGCCTTCAGATACCCACTTGTGATCCGGAATGTTATATTTATTCCGAATAACCTGTGCCCAGAAAGAGTTTGGTTGGGTGGCCAATCTCCACCACCACTTCCCCAACAGAGCCAGATTATGTTTTCTTAGATCTTTGATGCCTAAACCACCTTGGGCTTTGGGCATTCGGACTCTATCCCAAGAGATTAGATGATATCTCATTTTTTCAGCTTGGCCGGACCACAAAAGTTCCTCATCAGTTGATCCAATCTATTAGCCACCGATGCTGGCATATGGAAAATGGACAGTAAGTAAATAGGGGAGTTTGCCAGTGTAGCCTTAACCAAAGTAGAACGACCGGCCAGGGAAAGAAATCTTCCTTTCGATCCAGGTAGACGTCTATCAACTCTATCAATCACTTAGGCCCAATGTCTCTTTTTAGGTTTCCTTAGGCCTAAAGGGATCCCCAAATAAGTGGTAGGGAGGTCCTCTACTTTACAATCCCAAGAAGGAATCAAGGATCTGATTTCTTGAAGTGAGAGGCCCACTCCCATCATCTTTGATTTTTCCATATTTACTTTGAAGCCAGTGGCATTCTCAAAGCATTTGAGGAAGATTCTGAGGTTCTCGATTTGCTGAGGGATCGCATCTAGGAAGACTAGGGTATCATTTGCGTATTGCAAGTGTGATACTGAAGGACCTTGTGAGTTACAGAGGAAAGCCGAAAGTAGTCCTTCCTGGTAGAGATGAGAGATAGACCTGCTGAAAACCTCAGCAGCTGTTGTAAAAAAAAAGGGAGATAGCGGGTCCCCTTGACGGGCCCCCTCGAAGCAGCAAAGAACCCTTTAGGACTTCTATTTATAAGGACCGAAAAAAAGGGGGGTAGAAATACAGTCTTTTATTCATTTTCTCCATCGAGGACCAAAATTCATATTAGCCATCGTCTCATCCAGTAATGACCAGTCCACATGGTCATATGCTTTCTCCCAATCGATTTTGAAAATCAAGCCTTGTTTCTTGGATAGATGCCTAGAGTGGATCCACTCATGAGCAACCAACGCACCATCCAGGATCAACCTTTCTTGGATGAAGGCTGATTGGGACTGCGAGATGATGAAAGGGAGGATCTGCTTAAGTCTTGAAGCCAATACCTTGGCCAGAATTTTATATGTAGAGTTGAGTAAGCTAATTGGACGGAAGTCCTTAAGCTCTGCTGCACCTTTTTTCTTGGGGATCAGGGCTATGAAGGTGGCATTGATAGCTTTGTTGAGGATCCCCCTATGATAGAATTCCTCAAAGAAGCTCCTAATATCAGGTAGGAAAGTACCCAAGAATGATTTAAAGGGGGCCAAGGGAAAACCATCTGGCCCCGGAGCTTTGTCTTTAGCTAATTGGTCAATGGCGATTGAGATTTCATCAACTGTAAAAGGTCTTCCCAAGTCACTGGACTAGTGGTCAGGAACAGTAAGGAAATCCAAAGTGGTCATCCTTGGCCTAAGTCCCACAGGGGCAGTATAGAGGGACTTGAAGTAATTTAGGATGGCAGTTTCGATTTCATCTGGCCGAGTAAGAAAACTGTTATCCACCTTTATTATGGATATACTTCAATAGTATATGTTTGCTACCTCATATAAACTTTTTATGAATTCCCTAGTGGACTAGTGAAACATGATGTTATCTAAAATTTATTAATTGATATATGATTAGAGCTTAAAAACTCATTTGGTGTCTACAAACTCACATCATTCCTATATTCCTATCAGCCAGACTAAATTTATATTTTATTGGTAATATATCAAGTATTTTGACTTTCTTTATGCAATTTGGAACGTCAGTAAACCTCAATTCTAGTTCTCAGGTCACTCTATCGTGCGTCATACATCTTTGAGTGCTCAAAGAACCTTTGTTCAGGTCTTTAGGACTGTTGAGGACCTCGATTCCAACACGAGGGAACCTTGGCGAAGTGTACTCAATATATTAATTCCAATTTTAAGGGGTTTTGGTTGAGGGTAATCTAGAACCTCAAACCTTTTACCCTATGAAACTCATTTCTTGATGCTGTTCCAATTGATTGGGTGTGTGATTCCTGAAATAGGAATCTCTATTCCATGTGGGTTAGAGCGCTGTTCCCAAAATATATGAATCTAGATTCGTACGATATGCTTTGTATGGGGGGACATTTCCTATCATAGGAATCTACTAGTTGCTTGTTATTCCGCAATTCTGATTCCTAAACGCTTTTACGAATTTCTCTCACTGTCATCCACTATGGGCCAACGTTACTAGTAATGAGAAATGAGCAGCACATTGTTATATATTTATTACCATAATAATGTTTGGCCTTTTGGTGGGACCAAAATTTGTCCTCAAGGAAGTGAGCATCTTGGTTAATACTCTGTCTGTTAGTCTCTAGATCTAGAAATCTGTAAAACCATGGTTCCTTTTCATGCCGACTTTGTTAGAGTTCTTTTGAGGACCAAAAGGGGATGGTACTCAGGTACTTGGTTGGGAACTGATCCTACTTATTGTTGGTAGGAATTTAATGTTGGATTTATGTCCTTTCAAGGCCCTAACTTCCGACATTTTCAAATGGCTCTTTTCTTCAGTGGGAGTATGAGAGTGACATGATTCTAGGATCTTGACGCATTGGGACCAAGACTCCTAACCCCCCGATTATGTCATGAGGAGGATTTATATATGGGAGGTACTGTGTGGGTTGAGGGTTACCTCTAAGTCATGGTCGCATTGTTATGTTTGTGCCTCATGACTAAGTGATGGGCTAGGGCAATGACTTAAGAAGGTTAGGATGACTGTTATAAACCTTCTTGTAGCTTGTGCATTTACAATCGCAATACATGGGAAATCACTCTTCCAAGGATCCACATAATAGAGCTATACACATGTCCCAAGAGAGGAACCCCCGCATCTTACGTGTGCATGCCCTCTAAGGGGTGCACTTAAAATCCGCTTTAACTTAAGGATTAAGAGTCACACATCGGTTTGACTTTGATAGACTAAGATCATGAGCCCTTGATTATACATTGCGGGGTCATGAGTTTGTCGAGAAGGTGGCTTTGGATTTTGGGTCTAGCTGAGTGGAGTGCTCTGTTTTGTAATTCGACTCCTAGGATCCTAATTTCCCTTGTAAATATTTTTAATCAATGCCAAAATGATTTTTTTTGATGGAAACTCATTAAAATGATATTTATGGATTTATAAAAAAAATTTGGATTTTTTTGAGGAATAAACTCCAATTTTCGAAGTTGTTTCAAAGAAATGACAATCAAGGACAGTCCCCCCGGGACCCACATGGGACACCCAAATAGCCAATGGATGTCTCCCCATGGAGTAGAACGTTCCCTCATGTGGAGATGCTGTGGCGGTGACGTCAACTCCATGAGGGGGTCCCCTTGTCATTTCATTTATTAATATTAAGTGTTGTATAGTGTTGAATTTTGATTTTTCACCAATGTGGAGAGTTCTAGAAGGGGCATATGGTTTATAATTATAAACCTAACATTAAGGGTATATAGTAATACATTGCATATAACCATTTAGCTTATGTGATATGTTTTCATTAAGCCCACATGCTCTTGTAAAGGAGGGAATTTTCAAAGATTTGCTTTCGCTGAAAATTTTGTTAAATAACCATAAGGACATATCCTTCATCTTGGTTTTAAGGTTTATTAAATGTGAAGAGCAATAGGCTTTTTGATAACAAGGGAAATTGAAGTGAATTAAAGGAGGATAAATGTGTTTAAATTCGTACCACACATCTTGATGGCATGATGGTGGATGTTGGGCTATGATCATGCCTCTCTTTGTAGATTTTGATAGATGACATGAAGGGTCGAGATTCATCATCTAGAAACATCTCCACATTTGAGGTTTAAAAAGCTATAAATACCACCTTGAGTCATTTTTTCTCTTATATGAGTTCAGATCACAAGTTTTCTTCCAAAAGTGGCATGCCCCTCTCTCTTCACTCTCTTTTTGGTTGGCACTCCCAAAGCCTTCATCTTCTTCCATTCTCTTTCTAAAACGCTTTTGCATATTGTGACAGAGAAGAGCTCATTTGAAGGTCTCATACTACTCAATTAATGGTGATCCAAAGCTCAAAATTCAAACTATGGATGATTTAGTCTTCAAGTCTTCTTTAATTGAGTAAGGTCTTTTAATTTTCATCGATTTTCTTACTTTCCCTTTGTTGTGAATTCTCAATTACAACAACTTTTCTTCCCCCTTTGATGTTTAGTTCTTTGCTTCCTTGAATCTTCATTGATCTCACTTGATCCATATAGTTTAAGGCTTCATCCATGCACAATTTGAGATAGTTTTCCATGAGCTTTTTCCCTTGCTTTTTAGAGTATTTTTGGCTGATATTTCTCTGAGTTTTTCATGTTTATATCAGTCACTTAGATCACCTTCTAGTTTTCTTAAATTGTTGATTTTACAAAGAGAGACTATACCAATATTTTGTGAACTACTTTGTGAACAAACAAACCGGTTTTGCTTTTAAAGAGCTGGATTTCTCCCACAAATTTCCCACTTGTTTTCAATCTTTAAATCTCTGTAAATCCTTCCATATTTGAAGTGTGTATCAATAGATGCTAGGCTTCCCACTTTATCAGATGATGAACTAGTTCGGATTTGTGCTAGGCCATCACATGTCACGTATTGACACATTGCTAGGACCCAAGGCCATAAACCGGCCATCCGAGAACTCCGATTGGCTTCACATGGTCATGATGCACTTTATACTTGAGGAATTGTATGTTAATGTAATGGAGATCATGTTGCGATATGTTTTCAAGAGTATACTATTTATGTTTTCAAGAATATACTATTTATGTGTAGTTTGATGATCTCTCTCTTTATGTCTAGTCTTGTTCATGTATGAGGGACCGCCATAGAGCTGTAACCTTTATTTGTTAGTGTATTTTGAAGTCATTAAGTCACTGTAGTTACAATGACCTTGCTGTAATTTCATTTTGGAAGTTGTAATTCAAGTGTATTGAAGAAATTTTAAAGTTATATTGGCTAGTTCTTTTCTACATTCTAGCCCATTGCAAGAGACTTGGTTTCTTATAAACTCCCTAGTGGCATCAGAGCCACAAAACTCTAAGAGAGGTCCTTTGAGTATTTTTGTGAGTCCTAGATTGTATTAGGACATGGCTCAAATGTGTGCACATGGCCACCAAATTGATAGTCACCGAATTGATCAAAGAAGAGAAGTTCAATGGGTTAAACTTCCTTGAATGGAAGAGGAAAGTGGACAATGTACTCCATGAGGAGAGTCTCATCCCCATGATCACTCATGACCCTCCAAGTGTGCCTAGATCTAATGCTGCCCATGCCACACATGATGCCTATGAGACATGGAGCACAAAAAATCGAAGTGCTCAAAATGTGCTCCTAGCCACAATGTCCTACACTTGTCCAAGAGAGTATGAAGAGTGTAGGACAGCCAAAGATATCATTAAAAAGGATGAAGAAAGCCTTTGATACTCCATCTTATTCTCACAAGGTGATGAGCATGAAGAAGCTCATCGATTGCTGGCTGCCGGATCCCTTGAAAATTTGTGATCATGTGAGAAATTTCCGCCATATGGTGAAGGACATTGAGTTGGCCAGCATGACATTTGATATGCCAACTCAAGTGACCCCCTTCTTGACCACTTTCTCCCCTTCATGGGAGAATTTTACAGCCAACCTAGTGGCTCATGACACCCCCTTGGCTCTTGACAGTCTCACATTCTTCCTTGAAGCCGAGGAGGAGTGCTGGACCGTGAACATGCATGGACCTAAGACAATGGTCTACATGGTAAACACAAACCCTTTTTCTTCTTCTTTCCTTTTTCATGGTTTGCATGTGAATGTATGTGGGAATGCTCCTATTCATCAAAACAAGGATGGTAACAATAATAAAAAGAAAAAAGAAAAAGGGAAAGGGTAAATGGAGGTCAAAGGGGAAAGGCAAGGCCCAAGTGGGTAGTTATTTCATGCCACCACCACCATATACATTTAAGTGGAATTATGGGAATTATAATCCAAGGACATTGAGTTGGTCAGCATGACATTTGATATGCCAACTCAAGTGACCCTTTCTCCCCTTCATGGGATAATTTTACAGCCAACCTAGTGGTTTGTGACACCCCCTTGACTCTTGACAGTCTCACATTCTTCCTTGAAGCCTAGGAGGAGTGCTGGACCGTGAACATGCATCGACCTAAGACAATGGTCTATATGGTAAACACAAACCCTTCCTCTTCTTCTTTCCTTTTTCATGGTTTGCATGTGAATGTATGTGGGAATGCTCCTAATCATCAAAATAAAGATGGTAACAATAATAAAAAGAAAAAAGAAAAAAGGAAAGGGTAAATGGAATAGGTCAAAGGGGAAAGGCAATGCCAAAGTGGGTAGTTATTTCATGCCACCACCACCTTATAATCCAAGGAATGAGAGAACAACCATATGCACCTAAGGATTTCTCAAATGTGCAATGCAATAAATGTAAGATATTCAGGCACATTGCTAGGTATTGTCGTGCACCTCCCCTCTGTCCCTTAGCGCTTCCGCTACTGCATAATGAAATCGGTAGGGTAAGGTCTAACACTGGTCCCATAAATAAGAGACAAGAGAGGGTTTTTCTGGTGTTTGAGGTCATGGTAGCCGATGATGGGATCCACACATGGTGTCTTGATTCTGGAGCCACGATTCATGTGGCAAACACCATTTATAAATTCTGGTCTTTTAAAGAAGTGAAACTGAGCACTCAATACATCTACATGGGTAGAAACCAAAAGGAGCAAGTATTAGGATGTGGAACAATGTCCTTGATCTTGTAAATGGAGAGGTTGTGGTCTTAAAAGACACTCCTATGCTCTGGACATGAGAAAGTATTTGATCTCGGTTTTAAAATGAGAAGTGCCGGTTATATGCTTGTTTTCAAGGAGAACAAGTTGTTAGTCTATGAGGGAAGTGTGAATGGTGAATTCGTTTTTATAGCCAAATATCACAATGGGCTTTCTCAATTGGAAATAAAGGATAGGTTTGCTTATGTGTTTGATCATGTGAATAATTTTCTATTATGACATTTACGGCCTTGGGTTTTAGTTATGTGCCAATGGGTGACATGTGGCATATGATAAATCCGGACCACTTCATCATTAAATAAAATGGGAAGCCAAGCGTCTACTAATACACACTCCACTATAAAAGGATTTGCAGATATTCAAAGATCTAAATACGTGGAAATTCATGGGAGATATCTAACACTTTAAAAGACAAAACTGGCTCAAATTTCTTCACAAAGTGGTTCGTGAAAATTCGGCATAGTCTCTTTGTAAACTCAACAATTTTAGAAGATTAGGTGATCTAAGTAACTAATATGAACATAAACTCAGAGAAATATCAAGCAAAAATACGTGAAAAATCAAAGGAGAAAGCTCATGGAAAACAATATCAAATTGTGCATGGATGAAGCCCTCAACTACATGGATTAAGAGAAATCTATAATGATTCAAAAAGGCAAAGATCTAATAATTAAAAGAGAAAGGATTGTTGCTGTAATTGAAAATTTACAACAAAGTAAAAGTAATCAAATCAATGGAAATTGAAACACCTCACTCAATTGTTGAAGGCTTGAAGAATAGATCATCTGTGGCTTGAGTTTTCCGCTTTGGATAACCATTAATGGAGTAGTATGAGACCTTGAAGGAGTTCTGCTCTCTCACAACATGAAGAAACCTTTTTGGAGAGAAAGGAAGAAAGATGGGTTTGGGTGTGCCAACCAAGGAGGGAATGAAGAGAAAGGTGCATGGGACTTTGGATAGAAAATTTGTGATGTGAATTCATATGTGGGAAAAAGTGATTAAATGGGGTATTTATAGCTTTTCAAGTGTCAAGTGTGGAGATGCTTCTAGATGATGAATCATGGCCTTTCATATCATCTATCAAAGGCTACAAAGAAATATATGCTCCTAGCCCACCATCCACTTTCATGCCATCAAGATGTGTGGTATGGATTTAAACACCTTTATTCTCCTTTAATTTACTCAAATTTCCCTTATTATCAAAAAGCCTATCTCTTCACATTTAAATAACCTTAAAACCAAGACGGAGGGTATGCCCTTATGACCATTTAACAAAATTTTCAGCAAAAATAAATCTTTGAAAATTCCTTCCTTTTGTAAGAGCATGTGGGTCAAACATGCTACATAAGCTAAGTGATTATGTGCACAATTACCACATGCCCTTACGGTTAGCTTTATAATTACAAACCTTATATCGCTTCTAGAACTCTCCACACATGTGCATAAACCGCTTGCTTTATGCATTTAATATGTGCTCAAATAAATTTTCCAAAAATCCAAATATTTATGAAAAATCAAAATTCAACACTACACAACACTTTATATTAATAAATGAAATGACAAGGGGGTCCCCACATGGGGTTGACATCTCCCACAAGTCATCTCCACATGGGGGGATGTGGGTCCCCATGGGGTGGGCACGTGGATACCCATTGGCCATTTAGGTTTCCCATGTGGGTCTCGGGACTGTCCTTAATTGTCAATACTTTGAAACAATTTCGAAAAAAAAAATTTCTTATTCAGAAAAGTCCAGAAAAATTCCCTTAAATACACAAAATTTATTTTAATAATTTTTAATTAAATAAAACATTTTGACATTGATTAAAAACATTTACAAGGAAAATTAGGATCTTTGGAGTTGAATTACAAAACAGAGCACTCCACTCGTCTACACCCGGAATCCAAAGCCACCTTCTTGGAATGACCCAACAGACTCATGACCCACAGTGTAGAATCAAAGCCCATGGTATTAGCCTATCAAATTCAAACCGATGCAACTCTTAATTCCTAAGTTTAAGCGGATTTCAAGTGTACCCCCTAGAGGACATGCACACAAGGTGCGAGGGTTCTTCTCTTGGCACATATGGAGGGGCTCCACTCTTGGCACATATGTAGCTCTATCCAGTGGATCCCTGGGAGGGTAGTTTCCCATGCATTGCGACTGTATATATACATGTTACTAGAAGGTTTGTAGTTGTCAGGGATTTAGGCCAATGCCCTCTAGTAGCCCTAACCTTATCGCACAAGACTTTTAGTCATCAAGGTCATATATAAATCGGGGCGCTTTTACCCGTAACTTTGAGGTCACGTCCACCCGTTGATTTCTGCTTTTACTCATGGCGCCCTTTGTGGGTTTCTGCCATGCCCAGATTTTTTTTCTCAGGACACTTTTACTCATGGCTTCGTGGTCATGCCCGCCTGTCATTTGTACTCATGGTGCCCTTTGCGGGCCAAGCCCCTTTCTTTTTTTTGTTGGCAGATTTTACCCATAGCCCCCATAACTCCCTTTTTTGAGGGGCTACATCTGCCTGAAGCTCGTTTACTTTTACTCGCGATGGTTGCCATCGCGCCCGGCTTCTCTTTTACTTTTGTCTTTGGGGGGGGGAGGAGGGGGGGGGGGAGGGGGGGGGGGAAGAGGTCACTAATGTAGTGAACCTTGACAAAGGAATCTTGAGAATCTTGAGGGCGTGGCCCTGCCTCGGGCTAATTGCGATGGGTGGTGGCCAAGGTCGGGTTCTTTTCGCCCCTTTTAGGGGTGTTGCCCCAAAGAGTAGCTTTATTGTGACCCAAGAGATTTGTGCATGTGCGGGATCAATGATGGTGGTGCCTGTGGGAGTTGTTAGATGGCGAACGCAGTGGTGGCATGCTGGAGGCATCCGCAGCGAGCAGAATAAAGATGGCACCTGCGGGGGGGGTGGAGTGAAGGTGGTGCCCGCCAGGGGTGAAATGATGGAGGCACCTGCGGGGTGGTGAAATGGAGTTGGTACGCGCGGGGGGGGGGGGGGGGGGGGGGGGGCTGTGAAATGGAGTGGCACCGTGGGGACTAAAATGGAGTGGCACCCACGGGGGGTGTGTGAAGATGGTACCACGGGGTGTGTGTGAAGATGATACCCGTGGGGGGTGAAATGGGATGGGTTGCCCTGAAGAAAGCATTCTTAGAGAGGTGGTACTCCATTAACGAGGAGCCTACAGGTTAAGGCAAGGTCAGATGGGGAGTGCCATGTGGATGGTGATGCCTTGCGTGAGATATTTTTGTGTGATCTGCTGAGGACGCCAGGTTGGTTGTATGGCTGCTTGAGATTTAACCATGATGCTTCATGAGCAACACCTGGCAGGTGAGGCATGAGAAGGCTTAAATGTCGCGGTCAATGAGATGACGCCTGGCCAAGCAGCCAGGCGGCATGGTGCTCAAGAAGCAGCAAGCTTTGATGAGCCTAAGTCCTTTAAAAAGGGACTAGGTAAGAGAGCGTGAGAGCAGCTTTTTCCCTTTTTTGTAACGAAGTTCCGTTTCTTGATGCTCCTTTGTGTGAAGGCAGCGTGGAGACTTCATTTTCTTTGAAGAACTTGACCGGTGAGCGATGCCTGCTGCGAGGGCTGACTACTTGATACCGCCGTTTCGGGTGTGTGCAGGCATTGGGCGTCTTTGTGAAGGTATTCACCCATGCGAAAGTGATGATGGACCCGTGACAGAGGGTGAGCTTGTTGCTCTGGAGCTCCTCTGTTTGTGCGGGACCCATAGTGTGAGGCTTGCGACCATGTAGAAGGCACTGAGGGCCACCCACCCTAAATCCCGACATACCTTTTTACGTATGATGGTAAATTGCAGGAGGGGGGCGGGCTAGCCCACGCGTTTGTCTGGCCCGGTGCCCTCATTGAGGGGCGCGTTGAAGGAGGAGGCACTCCCTGCCCTCTTCAAGTCTTACATGAAGAGATGGATGCAACCTCTTTGAAGGCACCACCACCGTAAGTAGGCGATGAGACTCTCGAAGGGAAGGGATCCACTTCAGAACGTA
This sequence comes from Amborella trichopoda, assembly GCF_054954075.1. Lineage (NCBI taxonomy): Eukaryota > Viridiplantae > Streptophyta > Magnoliopsida > Amborellales > Amborellaceae > Amborella > Amborella trichopoda. The sequence continues at coordinate 19,877,742 of NC_142347.1, read as the reverse complement.
TGTACACATTCCTTTTGTGTTACGGATTGTATTGTAACAACAAACATGTATTCCTTTTTTGTTCATGAAATGAAATCTCCCTTTGCATTGAATTCTCCTTTTTTTCCTTGTGTCGCTGTTTGATGCTCCTTTTTTTTTGTGGGTCGGTGCAGTCCTTATCCCTACTGATGATGGGAATAAGGAATGGCCGATGAAGTGCTCATTGTTCCCATGGGGCAATTGCTGCTTGTTGTGTGATGGTTGGGATTCCCTCGCGGGTTTGCATCCCAACCCCTGGGGAATGCATCGTTGTCGATTTTCGCAAGTCCTCATTTTTTTTTTTTTTTTGGGTCCGTAGGGGGTCTTGTATGTGGGGCGAGACAAGGATCAAAGTTCGCTTGCCCACGAAGCACAGTGGTGTAGGGGCGTGCCCTGGGCGCTCTAAGTGGGCCTGTGTTATAGGCAGGCCGAGTGGGGTTGGGTTGCATGCTTGAGTGGAGTTTGAACGGTGGTAGGCATGCCATTTTCGATGGGCCATATTGTGCATGCAAAGCAATTAATGCTAAGCGAGAGAGGCGGCATCAATGTTGTACGATGGTTCGATTACATGCCCTTAGTGCTTCCTCGGGACAGAGCATAATCTTTTGCACGTGCGGCATGTCGCTTCACGTGCTGTTTGTATGGCCGTACCTTCGAGGTGCGTGGTGCCTGCTCGTGTGACGCTTCAATTCGTATGCCAGTGGTGCTTCGGTGTCCCTCTTCTAATGCTTCGCTTCGTGTGCCACCAGCATTCCTTTGCGATAGGGGGGCGGGTCGCCCATTGATTGGCTCTTATGCTGTCAAGATTTATAAAAGGAGGGGTGGTTACTTTTTACTCTCACCCAGGGTCTGCATCCCAAGTAAGAGCAAACACCCTTTGTGCCTTTTTCTCAGGCCTTCTTTTGGCGTTCACCTCTTTTCGAAGCGGTACTTTCGATGGTTGGCAGCAGGTTGCCTCCCCCCCCCCCCCCCCCCCAAGTAATGCTGCTCGCTTGGGTCTGGTCACGTGGCTGGTGCGCCGTTTCTGATCTGACCCTTTGGTTTCTTTTTTTTTTTTTTTTTAATAACCAAACGTGTGAAGGCGGAAGATTCACCGGCCTTGTCTCCACCCTGACGGTGCCACCGCTGCCGTCAGACTCCAAGGCTTCAAAGTTCGAGGTAGGAGGGTCCTTTCATGAACATTGTGTGACTCCTCCGGATGCTGAGCCGGGCCTTCAACCTTCGCTGGACCCACGATTTCAACGTTATCAATGTCAAGCTCCGGGGGCTCACTCCTGGGGCGAATGATTCGTGCTACCTCCAGGTTTTGCGCGAATGTCCCCTTTCCGACCTCAGAAGAGAGCTTGAGGTCCCATCTGGGCATGGCCTTAAGTCCGTACAGGTCCCATCTGGGCATGGCCTTTAAGTCCGTACAGGTCCCATTTGGTAGTGGGGAAGGGGAAATTTTCATGTGAATGTCTTCCTCTCTTTCCACCTCCTCTTCCTCCATTACCTGGGCACGGTTAGGTAGAGTCAGATTCTGCTCCTCGGTTGTAGGTACCGGGGTCTTGTCGGGCGAGCATGAGAGGTTGGTCGGGGGAGGCTGATCCACCCCTTGCTCCCAGGTGGCCAAGCCGAATCCCCAACAGGCTAGCCAATAGATTTGGTACATTTCGGGAATCGAGCGTGTGGCAAGAATGTGCTAGAGGTTTTTCCTCGTTTGCCTCCCTTCTCGCAGTGTCAAGGAACAAGACCTTGGGGATTTGTAGGGTCTTACTCGATCTTCACTGGTGCAGCATAAAGGGCCGGTACTGATCGCTTTTGCCCCTTTTGATATGTAGCACCTTAGGTATCTGAGGTACCTTGAGGTGATTTGGAGGACTGCTGACCCGAAGGGTTAGGGGGTCATCCTGTTTTCTTAGTGAAGTCAGGATTTGTAACACCTTTAGGTCAGTGTTCAGTTCCTTTATGTCTGTCGACACCGTCCCTGCTTGAGGTAAGGAGGTGGGGATGAGCAAGATCTTTGTTCCCACAGTGTTGTGCATTGGCATAGGCGAAAGGGAGGAGGGGATGCGCAGAATCTTCATCCCTTCTGCGTTGTGAGTGGACATGGATGCTGACAAGCTTGATTCCGCAATTGCGCTACTGTCGAGCTCATTTAGAGCTTCTATTGGGAGAACTTCTTGTGTAGGATGGTAGTGAAAGAGTGCTTCGTGCTCATTCCCTAAATCTGGTTGTTCTTCCGATGACATGGGTAGGTTTTCGTCAATCAAGGTCAGAGGGACAAGTTTCCCCCATCTCTTTTCTTCCTGAAAGAGATGATGCAAAGACTTTGTCATGTCTTCGACATCTTTGTGAGAAGTCGAAGCGGTCTCCATTAGCATGGGATCAATCCGGGATTTTGCCGACAGTTCGAACCCCTGGGATTGCAACGAGTCCTCAAAATAATACTTTGTATCTGCATAGTGTGTTTCGACAATCGGGAATGGCCTCTTGTCAACGTAGACCACGTGTTGGCTCCCATCCCAACTGTATTAGACACACTGGTGAAGCATGGATGGGACCACGCCATGCTCATGGAGCCAAGGGCGGCCTAACAAGATGTTGTATGAGGCATACGCGTGGATAACGTGAAAAAGGGTGGTGGCTTTCAGATCTCCGATCTTAAGCTTAAGCCATATTGTACCCGCCGGTTTCTCCTCTGCCTGTTTGAATCCTTGCGACGTCGGCCTCGATACTTGGGGGTGTTGGGGGTGTGCCCTGAGCCGGTAGGGCTCTAGACTGCCTTGGGGCCGTAGGTCAGTCGTGCGAGGTGTCGCGCCTTGTGCTTTGGTTGTGCGGCAGTGGGCGGTGTTGTGGGCCTCGTTCTTCTTTGCATCGTCCGACGGTTTGGATCTACTACACTTCGAGGCGGTAGCCCCCATCATCCGCTGTGAAAGCAAGACCCCTATTGGTTTCATAGGTCATGATGAACTTTATTTCAAAACGAAAAGCGGCTATTATCTCCTTCCCGACTAGCCCGCTCAGTTGATATGTGGACGGAGCTGATCAAATCTGACAAGGTGAGGTACTCAGGAAGGGGGAGTTCCAGAAGCTATGCCCTCTTTCCTCGGTCCTCGCATCAAGAGTCAGCATGTGCTCACACAGAGCAGGAAGCAGAGAGGATGGTGCTCAGAGGGAACTTCTTCGAGTACCACGTAGTGAGTGGTACAGGAGTGATGGACAGAGTAATGAATGCTTGTCTCTCTCCGCGGCTGGGAGTTTCCTCGAACCTGCATGTGTGTGCATGATCCATAGGGGTGTCTGGGGTGGCCACAAGACCAGTCCCTTGTATGGTGAGGGGCCGCGTGCATGTGAAAATCGCTTGTTTAGTTGGTGAGGCCAAGTCTCCCGGATGCACGTGCGTTTGCTCAGGGGACTTCCAATTGTCTCAGAAATCGCATGTCGGTCGGGGGTTGGCCCTTAAGCTGCCCTGAGCCGTAGAGTTGACATGCATGATGCGTGTGGCTTCAGAGCCACCAACATTGCACCCAGGTCGAGGGCGACCAGAAGCAATTTGCGAGACCGGGGTAGGCTGCCACCTGCCCCGATTCATTATTGCAGTGGTCAAGCCTGCTTAGATGCCTCGATCTCGCCTCCCCAGATCTAAGTGAACAGGTGACATGTGTCTTAGGTTCGAAAGTCCAGGGACCTGAGATCGCTCTCTCGATAACCTTGTTCACAGAATAAGGGCAGGTGTCCAACTAGTGAGAGATGAATTTTCGATGTGAGGTGGGGACCAACCTCACCTTGGTCCATGACTTACTCAAGCTGACTCGCACGGGCGCCCCCTTAAATCACGATGGAAAACCCCAGCTGCTTCAGCTGGTTCGGAATCGCCTCACTTGACCTGCAATCTCCTTGCTTTCTGCACAACACTATCATGGTTAATTTGCAAGACAAGTGGGTCGAAGGACCCACCCTTGTCTTAGGGCAATGCACATTCATATGGCAGAGAAGAAGAGAAATTAAGGTGATAAAGAAGATGGTTCGAATAAAGAAAGAAAAGAGAAGAGAGCTTGACAAGGGGACGAGGCTAGCATGATAGCTGGACCAGTGCAGTGACTGACTCGGAGTGGTAGTAAGACGGGCAAGGTAACTCATACTTGTGCGACAGCAATACTACTCGAAACCAAGGTCGATATGATTGTCCAAATCTGGTGTGGTAGTCAAGACCAGCACGACGGCAATACTGCTCGACAGGCAAACCGCTAAGGTGTTGCCAGACTAAGTCTACCTTTAGTCAAGTGAGAAGAGAGGAAGAGAAAAGAAAAGAGAGCAAAAAAGAATCCACGAGACAACGAAGAAAGAAAGGTCCCGACGGCAATAAGTATCGCCACCCACAGTCGTGGAGTAATAGTGTCACGGCCCTTGGGCGGCGCTGGACACTGGTGCTCAGGTCTAGAGGGTGAGTAGTGAACTACAGATGGTGCTAGGCATCGTTGTTGGCAACACAAGAAGGCAGCACACCCCTTCGTGGGTGGTGATAGCTTCTTGTGAAGCGTGCGGCAATAGCCACTTGTGAAACGCGCGACGATAGTTCCTTTTGAGGCACGTGGCTATAGGCGTGGGACGTAAGAGAGACTTGCAGACTGCGATAGGCACCGAGTGCATGAAAGAAACTTGCAGACGGCGATGGGCACTGAGCACACGAAATAATCTTGCGGATGGCGATAGGTATTGCCGCGACCCTTCGTGGGCGACGATAGGCAAAAGGTGCAAGGGAGAAGCTCATGGAAAGTGATAAGCATTACCACGACCCTTCGTGGGCGACGATAGGCATCGTCGTCTATGATAGGTGTGCACTTGTGGTTATCGATAGGCATCGTCGTCTACGCTTACGAGGGACGTCGAAGTCATACCTGTGGACGGTGATGAGCAGTGCCGTCTGCGAGCCTTGCTAAGAGATATAGACGAATGAAGAGAGGGAGAAAGAAGCTCGCACATGGCGCTGCAATCACCATGCACGACCTGTGAAACCACATGAGGAGAAAATAAAGAAAGAGGCATGCATCGCACTGCCACTATCGTGCATAGCCTCTAAGAAAAGTTCAGATGAAGAAGAAGGAGAAGAGAGAAGAAGAGAGGAAAGGAGAAGAGAAAGACAGAGATTTACCTTAATTCTAGGGGTACCCAAAAGCTTCTCTCTCCTTCCTCTTTCTCTCAAGATGTAACTCAACAATGAGAAAAGATGAAGATGTTATTAAGCAAAGTTCCGTCCTCATACAATGGTAGTATACATATAGAGTTTTACCCAAACAAGGGTGAATTGATCAAAATTAAACCTAATTGCTGAAAATTATAATTTAATTGAATTAAAGAAATTATAAAAATGGGTGCAAAATTATTGTTTTGTCCCTACCTAACAATTGAAAAAATTCCAAAACAGTCTTTGTTACTGCCCTAGAACGTGCGTGATCTTTCATGGATGATCTAGGGTTCCTCTGGTGCCTGTTTTTTCGAAAGATAATTGTTTTCTCGTAGGGTGCGGCATGGCGATCGATTTGATACCAACTTCGAGTCAAGGATCGTGTTTTTAGGCCACTATCATACGACTTGAAATTTGGATGAATCTTGGAAATTTCGGACTGATAGTGTGCTCGTTTCTTGATGTTTTTTCTGTAATTTCTTCACTGGATCACACTGAGCATGCCGTCACGTTCGCGTGGCAACAAACACAGATGTCGTGCTCGGATGAAGATTTCGTAACTTTTGAGTTTTGCTGGAATTTGGAATTTTGGCATTATAATTTGCAGTCAGTTTATTGGCTTTCTGTGTGAAATCTGATCGTTCATCATGTGTGAAGTTAAGACCAGCGAGAGCCATAGACCTGACGCGCGCGGTGGAATTGGTCTCATATCAATCGGGTGTGTAAAGATCGTGATTTGGCCGCTCAAGCGAGGTGTATCGCTGTTAAGTTTCCTGCAATGTTTTTAACGGATTAGCAACTTCTCTCTAGCTTTTCTTCGTGCTCGAGCATCGTGGCAGGGCGTGCCATATATCGAAACGCTCATCTCGACGATATGAACATCCTCACAAAATTTGAGCATGATCCGACTTGGAACAAGTGAGATATGGGTCTCCAAAATAACTACCCGAAATTGTGAAAACAGTCTCCATTAATGGTGACTTGGTGCAGTGAGGCCGCACGGGAATAGTGTGTGGCCTACCCCTTTTTAGTCTTGTACCCATAACTTTGTCGTAAAGTGCCCTATTAAGCTGAAATCCATAGGGGTTTTCGACCTTGTCGAATCCAATGGAGGTGGTCCCACAACAGTTTGACACACCAACAATATAGTTCTAGTTACGGGGTCCATTTCATGGTGCAGAGGCTAATTCTATCAAAAATGCTTCTCAGTCTGCACTGCCTTAAACATGTTGGAATGCGACAAAACTTGGCAGGAGACTTTTAGGAGTCTTTATGAAGATCTTGACCTGTTCTGGGGCCATTCTAAGACTATTGAAATTTCCACTATTTGTCGAGCTTTATTGATCGACTTTTCTCTTTTATTCCGGATCAGGGACTCATGGTACTGGAAAAATATCTTCAAACAGCATGCCCCACCGAATGTTGTGCTTTGAGAGAAGCGAGAAGGACAACATTCAAAAAATTTCTTCTGGCTTTATTTCTTTTTTCTTCCTAGTCACAGGACCACATGAACACCAAGGAGATCCACACAACGTTGTAACTAGGATGCTTAGACGTTTGGATGTAATGATTAGGTCCATCTGTGGAGACTTTAGGGAGAGAAGAGACTTTTGAGGGATCTTTTCAAATTCCTCACCCTCAAGGGACTATTTGCAATTCTGGCAGCTGAGGATTTTATGCGGACCTTGTTGGTTAGAATCAAGCTTATCGGGAGGACAATTGCTATGAGCCTTTGGTCGACATTGTTTGCTACTACACTAGGTTTTCTTTTAACAATCAGGGTACCTTTGTGGGTCCCATCATGCAAGGTCTAATAGGGGGCTTTTTGTTGGCATGTCCCGAAAGTCTGAGCTTGGCGACTAGGGAGGGATTTTGGCGACGCGGCCTCGTGGGCCCCATCATGTCGGGTCCAGTGAGGGGCCTTTTTATTGGCCTGTCCTGAAGATATGGGTAGTCGGCTAAAGAAGGTTTTTGGTGACGTGACCTCATGACGAGGTATCATCCTGAGTCTCTAGCAGGTTGGGCCCTAGATCTTTCGGTCATCGTCCTCACCCTCAAGGAATCTTTTTTATTTTGGAGGGACTTATTATTCATCACCCGCACCCTCAAGGACTCTTTTTGTTTTTGGTGTTTGGGAGATCTTGTGAGGCTCTTACTCCCGGGTGAGCCATCTTGTGTTTTGAGATTGGATCCTGACAGCTGAGGATTTTGCGTAGACCTTATTAGCCAGAATTACGCATGTTTGGCAATTGGGTGCTGGCTGAGACTGTGATGTTGCGTTAACCTACTTTTTGTTAGTCCAAGCGCCCTTTTCGGGTTTTCACCTGGACCGGAGAAGTGGTGTCATAAAGTCAGTTTTTACCAACCTCTTTTATTTTGGGGCTCTTTTACATATGACCTTATGGCCATGTCCACCCTTTTCATCCGTTTTAGCTCATGGCGCCCTTTTCGGGTTTTCACGAAACTCTTTTACTCATGGTTTCGTGAACATGTTGTCGGTCATTTTTACTCATGGTGTTCCCTTGTTCAGGTATACACATGCCCGTTTATCTTTTTTTTGTGAAAGCATGTTTAGGGTCATGCCTTCGGGACCTATGCGAAGCCTTTTAGCGTCATGCGGCCAGGATGTGCACTACAGTTTAGGGTCATATAGCTGGACCATGGTGGAGATGGATGGCAGTCTGTGGAGGCCATCGAGTGAGTATGGTGGTGGTTTCGACTCACTTTTTGAGGGGATGGCACAAGGATACCTATGAAAAATGGATGACGTATGAATGATGGGTGAAAAGTGGTGACCCATTAGCTGACAGCAAGTATGGATGATGGAATGGTTCACCTTTTTGTGAGCATAGGTGAAACGCACTGGGAAATGATGGATGGTAATAATGAAGTGAATGAATTCACTGGGGAGGTGGTGCGCACACAAACAGGTCGGTTAGGGAAGGCGTGCGCGAAGATGCACATAAAGGGTGTGTGCACATGTGTGGGGGCATCTTTAAGGTCATGCCCCCTTGCCCTGTGCAAAGCAGTTTAATGTCATGCGGCCAAGACGTGCACTTTGGTTTAAGGTCATGTAGCTTGGACCTTGGTTATGCAGTTTAAGGTCATGCAACTAGGACCATGCAGTTTAAGGTCGTGCAACTAGACCTCTACTATAATTTAAAGTCATATAGTTTGGACCATGCAGTCTAGGGTCGTGCACCTAGACCTTTTAGGTGGGTCGCCATGTAGGTGATACTCCATGGGGAATAGGTCTGTGGATAACAATCTGAGTCCCTTGGGGATAAAAATGGATAAAACTAGCAAGAGGTTTAGATAAAGAGGCAGACTTCACTAGGGATTAGGGGACAAGTATGACTCCCTAAGGTGAAAGATGGAACTCCATGACTCATGGAAAGTAACCCGACTCTTGGGGATAGGATAGCTTGGTGCACGACTGAATCACAGGAGATTAAATGGGTAAGCACGACTCTATGGGGATAATGAGCAATGGTATGCCTATAACTCTGCTGAGAATGACAGATTGGAGCACAGATGCAACCCCATGGGGATTGAAAAGGTAAGAATGACTTTAACTCCTTAGGGTAGTGGGTTGCAATACGGATGTGACTCCTACTGGTGATGAGGGACAGTGGCTCACCTGTGGAGTCTTGAGAGTAAGCATGCACTTTAAGATTTTCTTTATAACGAGTTAGGTCAAAACCCTGATCTTTACTTGTAATGGGTTGCTCGGGTAGGCTTTCCTTAGTTGTGTGTGAACCTACTCGCCCACTAACTGGTTGATTACCAAGACTGAAATGTTGGGTTGCTATATGACCATCGGGTTTCATACGACTGAGATCGGTTGACTCAGAGATTTAGGTGGGGCCTTATTCTTGTCGTGCCGACTGGATTTGAGGTTAACCCTATGTCTTGGAGGATTGTCCCTGGCTTGACCCCTTGACTATTCAGGGTATGACAAACCTTATTAACATGTTCGCTCGTGACTTTTAAAGATTAGACTTGAAGGCGACTTGGACGGCTAGGTTTGGTTCCATGCGGTTCGAGAGTCAGCTCACTGACACGAGTGCTATGGATGATTTGTGAGGGAGCATTGTGACGGTGCCTCTAGCACTGACTAGGTTCTCTGGATCTAGACTGAGCTGGGGCCATAGGGTTGGACCTTGCTCTGCTATGATCTTGGGTCATGATTCATAGACTTGGAGAGATCTAAACTTGACGTCTAAAGGTGGACCCAGTCTGACTCTAGGGGCAAAACATTAACTGAGACCTAGGCTATGACTAGACTGGAAGAAACTTGCTAAACTTAATGGGTCTTAGTTTAGACCCTGAACTAGGGTAAGTCTAGTCTAGCTCTAAAGACAACTCTATGCTTAGACCTATGCTAGAACCTAGACTTAGATCTAGACTAAATGGGTACGAGTCTCGGCTCGGACAAAGAGTGGGTCTGGGTTCAGACCAAATGTGAACTTGGTTCAGACCAAGTGTGAACCTGGTTTCAGACCTGGACTGAGCCAGATGCAAGCCTAGACTTGGACTTAGAGGGTTATGAAACTCAGACCAGGTATGGACCTGGACTGGATCAAAGTTGATTTAGGCACAAGCCCTAAGCATGGACCAAGGGGGGCCCTAGGTTCGACCCAAGGTGTGAACCTAGTTCGGACATGGGCTAAGCTGAGTACAAGCTTGGACTTGGACCCAGAGAGTTTTGATGATCAGCCCCGATATGGCCCCTGACTAGATCAAGGATGAATTAGGAACAAGCCTTCGACTCGAACCAAGAGGGGACCTAAGTTCAGACCAAGGAGAAATCTAGTTTGAACCTGGGCTAAGCTAGGTACAAGCCTGGACTTGGACCCAGACGGTTCAGCTTGGACCAAAAGCGAGTCCGAACTGAGATCTAAGATTAATCAGCCATAAATAAGCAAGCAAGCACACAAAAAATTTTGACCTAGTATTATAGGTAATCTTGGCTTGAGAGTGGGTTCTTAACTATTGAAATGCTGCTAGGCTGATATAGGTCCCCACATAGGTCCTGGCCTCTTGTTATAGGATGTTCACCAGGTCCTACTATACACGGAGTTGCTTTGAGGCAAAGGATTACAGAGGGGTACTCACTAAAGTTACGTGAATCCCATCCGCCTCAACTCTCAAAGCTAGGTTTCTTGGGCACTCCTGGTCCGGTGTGTGCTAGAGTGTGTAAAGAAGCACACAATTAAAATAAAGTCAAGCACACAATGCACACAAAACAAGAAAGGAAATAAGTGAGCGCTCAGCACTAATCGTGCCTAGCGAGGCGCTCTTCGAGGCAAAACTCACTCGAAGCACACTATAGATGGAGGGGTAAGCAACCCCTAAGAAGGTAAAGTCAGAATAATGAGACCAGGCACAGTTCGTGCTAAGTCGAGCGCAGCCCGAGTCGAGGGTGACTTGAACAGGACATGGTTCAGGGAGGCTACAAGCAGCCCTCGATATTTTTTTTATATATATTTTATCTTTTTTAACTTTGATGAAACACAGTTAAACTAAGCATGGTGAAAGCAGAGAAAACGTGATTTCAGTCAAAATTAACAAAATAAAAATAAAATACAAAAGTCAAAAACAACACATACCTATCTGACGCAATATAATTTTTTTTATTTTTAAAAAAATAATTTTAAGTCAAAACCTGGTCAACAGGGAGCCAAAGTCCCTGGAATAGGCAAGTGGGGTCCCAGAACTTTTTTGGGACACTTGCAATTGGGCGACACAAGTGGTGTTGCCCGGGTGGCACTACTGGTGTCGCCCTTGCAAGGTGGGCGACACTGTTAGTGTCGCAAAAAAAAAATATTATTTTTTATTATTTTCCTGTTAATCGTGATGAAATAATACTACTTTAAACTTGGAAGAAGCAGGAAAAAAATATATTTATGATGAAATAAATTAAAACAAAGTAAACAAGAAAAAGTAGATATAAAAGATTTGTAACAACTAAAATATTTTTTTGGTATTTTTAAAAAATTATTTTGCTTTGAAATTTATTGAGCAGTCACAAGAGAGTCCCAGGACCCAGCCTGCAAATTTTCAAAAAAAATTGACCTAGGCGATGTGGGGCACTAGAGGGTGTGTCGCCCTGGACTTGGGCTGCACCCCCTGTGTCACCGAGGCGGCACGCCTCGTGTCACCCGGGCGGCACGCCTCATTCGCACAAGGAAAATAGGGTTTCAGAGCACCAAAACCCTAGGTCCTTGTCACAGTTAGGTTTTGGACCCTTTTTGGACTGAAAACAGTGAAAAATAGTGAACAAAAATCATAATTTGGCGCTTAGATCAAGCTCGAAATTCCCCACGGTGGGCACCAAACTGTTTACGATGAAAAATCTGACCGATCTAGAAATAAAGATATCCCGTATTTGACACCTTAAAACTGATGAAAAATGAAGGAAATGTAGAGGTAAAGAAAGTGGGACAAGTCGAATTCAAATCTGAGGTCAGATCTGCCCGGAAGCGAGCAGATCTGCTCTCAGATCTGTGGCAGGGCCAACATGATCCAAAATATATATCCAAAATATGATTTTTAAACAAATTAACTAAAACAAAGCAAAATAAAATTAAAGTAATGAAATAAGAATAAAAAAAAAAGAGGAAAATGATACAGAATCTGGCCAAATGGCCCGGGATGCCTGAATCCTTTGGGGCTCGCCTGTATCAGAACCGGTCCTCTTTTGTCTGTCTGATCCGGATATTAGCCAGCAAGTCCTTTCAGTATAGGGTGGTTGTATCCAATAGATAGTTTTAGGCTCTCTCAAGCTTAAGGATTGAAGTTTCAGGAGGCTAGCTCTTCTAATCTCTATGAAGCTCTAGGGTCTCAATCTCTACCTCTCTAGCTTTTTCTCTCTCTATCTCTAATCATTTTCTCTGTCCCTCACCAAATGACCATGAAAATAGGCCTTATAGGGGTCAAAGCTTGTTGGGAAGGATAAGCACGTATAACAAACAAATCCCTCGGTCAAAGATGCAAATTTTGGAGAGGTGGATTTGGGCAGCATGGGTCATGTCGCCTGATGGGCATGCCCTGTATCGCCTGGGCGGCACGCCTCTTGTCGCACATACCAATTTTGATATAAATTAAGAATTTTCACTTCTGTTGTGTTCACCGGCCTCTTGTGAAGCTCTCAGAGAAAATTTGGGTCAAAACGGAGTTTTTTACTATTTTTAATGAATTTTTTGGTAAAACAACGCAATTGCAAGATGACTTGGGCGACACCCCCTGAGCCCCCGATTCACTGATCGAAATGGGTTTTTGGGTGCCCGTTCCAGGGTAGTGATCTGTTTTTTAAACCACTGAATGGATCTACCGCCTTACTTGAACTTTTCATGGTGGTTCTTACCTGCATTTGACTTGTCTTCAACCTTCGCTTTATTAGAAGATAATAATTTACATAGAGAGAGAGGAGGTGATGGAATTGTGTTGAGTGGCCATGAGGAGTTATAGAGAGAGAGAGAGAGAGAGAAAATATTTTTTAACATCCCTTCTTAATTTGTCACATTCATCATATCTCTAAACTTAACAAATTTGTCAGCTGAAATTGTCTTCATGAAGATGTCTACAAGCGGATCATTTGTACTGATGAATTTTGGCTCTATTTCTCTTTTTTATGTCAGCTCCTTAATAAAATGATGTCATATTTCGATATGCTTTGATCGGCTTTGAAATACTGGATTTTTTGTCATTGTAATGGCCAACATATTATCACAGAAAATTGTTGTTGAGGAATTTTTCTTTTGCTGCAAGTCAGAAAAAATTCTTCTTAGTCAAAGAGCTTCACATGTTGTGCTTGTTGCTGAGATATATTCAGCTTCTGCTAACGATAGAGCCACAATATTTTGCTTTCTTAATGATCACGATATCATTTTTGTTTCAAGGCAGAATATATAGCCAGAAGTGTTTTTTCGATCATCAATAGAACTTGCCCAATCACTATCAGAAAATCCAACAAGATTAGTATTATTTTCAAAAATATATTTGATACCGTGTTTCTTTGTTCTTTGGATATATTTTAAAGTCATTTTTTCTATTACAAAATGCAGTTTACTTAGATCACTCATGAACCTGGAACATATACTGACTGCATGCACAATATATGGCCTTGTGTTTAGATAATTAAGGATGCAACCAATCTTCGATAAATTGATGCATCAACTTTTTCTGCACCATCATATTTTGACAATTTTCCATTCACGGTCATTAGAGTACTCGCTGGTTTGCAATTTGACATTCTAAATTTCTTCTTCAACATATTTTTCTTAAGAGATAAAACTATCTAACTGTTTTACTTGGATTCCAAGAAAATATTTCATAGTTTCCAAATCAGTCATTTAATATTCTTCATCATGGCTTTCTTAATATTTTTTTGTCGGTACCAATATAAATCAAATCGTCCACATAAAGGCATATAATTATGAAGGAATTTTTATTTCCCTTTTTCACATAAAGTGAACATTCACTTGGGCTCCTTTCAAATCCATTTTTTAAAAAATATTTATCAATTTTGTTATTCCAAGCTCTTGAAGCTTGTTTTAACCCATATAAAGTTTTTTTCAGTTTATAAATTTTTTATTTATTTCCTTTTTCAACAAAACCCAATGGTTGTTCAAGATAAACTTCTTCTTCAAGTGCTCTATTCAAAAAAGCAAATTTTACATCCAACTAAAAAAACATGAATTTTTAATTGGGCAGCTATGGCCAAAACAGTTCAAATGGTTTCCATTCTGGCAACAGGGGCAAAAGTTTCATTGAAATCTATTACAGGTTGATGTGATTGTGAATAATCTTTCACCACCAATAGAGCTTTGTGTTTTTTAATAGACCCATCTTCATTATATTTTGTTTTGTAAGTCCATTTTATTTCTTTTCCTTTTGGGTGATCTACTAATTCCCATATATTATTTTTCTTTATAACATAAATTTCTTCATACATGGCATTTACCCAAGTTTTCTCTTTAGCAACTTCTTCAAAATTTTGTGGTTCACTAGAAAAGAAAGCAACATCACATGATTCATAAATATCTGAAAGAGACCTTGCTTTTCTGGGAGATGTCTCTAAATCTGAAGAACTTGAACTTGGACTTTCTTGTCTTAGACTTGAAGGGCTCAGATCTGAACTTTTATTTGAATCACCATTCTCTAAAAATTTTGTTTATTGGTCAGAATTTTCATTCCAGTTCCATTCACTTTTTTCATCAACGATAATATCTCTAAAAATTACCTTTTTTAATTTATTTATTGAAAAGACAATATGCTTTTGAAACTTCATTATATCCAACAAGGATATATTTATCACCTTTTTCATCAAATTTTTCTCTGTCTTGATAGGTACTTTCTCCATAAGCAATACATCCAAAGACTTTGGAATAATTTGTTTTTAGTTTTCTCTTATGCCATGCCTCAACAGGTGTTTTATTTTGGAGGGATTTTGTAGGAAACCTGTTCCGAATATAGACAACAGTATAAACGGCTTCAGCCCAAAATTTATTAGGATGGTTCTTACCTTTCAACATACTTCGAGCCATTTCGACTATTGTTCTGTTTCTTCTATCTGCTACTCCATTTGTTGTAGAGTATATATTATTGTCAACTCTCTTCTGATTCCATTATTTTTTCAAAAAATTCAAAAATCGTTTGATGTGACTTCTCTTCCTTGGTCTCTCCTCAAGGTTTTTAATGGAAAACTACTTTGCTTTTCTACATCAGCTTTAAACTTATTAAAACTAAAAATGCTTCTAATTTTTTAGCCAAGAACCCACATCATTCTGCTATAATCATCAACAATTAAAATAAAATATATTCTCTCATTAAAAGTTTGTGTTTGATTCGGTCCACATATGTCTGCATGTCCTAATTCCTATGGAGCTTTTGCTCTCCAAGATCTTTAAAAATGTCAATCTATGTAATTTTCTTTAGATACACCCTTCACATATTTTTCGTTCTTCATTTATTGATGATAGTCCAATTACCATACCTTTCTGATTCATCAATTTCAAATTTTGAAAATTTAAATGCCCAAATCTTAAATGCCACAAATAAGATTTATCAATATTTTTAGAACTCTATGCATAATTTTCACATGACGTCATCACCATAGGAAAAACTTTATTTTCAGTCATTTTCACATTGGCTATTTCTATCAGAAATCACATATTCATCTCTATTGAAATTGACCGAATATCTTTTTTTTCATCAATTGACCAGCACTTTGAGTCAAGCAAGGGACATAAAGAACATCATCACTGAATTTAGGGTTATCTCCTTTTGGTTTTACTGCAATAACGCCTTTTCCTTCAACATTTTGGAGCTTGCCATTACCGAGCGTGACTTAAGAAGTGACTTTTTCATCTATCTCAACAAAACTGCTTCGATTTCCTGTCATCTGATTGCTACAACCACTATCCAGATACCAAATAACATGTGAATTTTGTTGAACATTCATATATGAATGAAACATATGGCCTGTATTATTATTTTTCTCATAAAAATGTGCTTCATTTTTCTATATTTCATTTTCCTATTTAAGTCAATAATCTCTTTGAGAATGATTAGGGTTTCTACAGTTTTTACATTTATATTGGCAATCCCTAGATTCATGCCCTGATTTTTGGCAAATGAGTAGGATTCATAATTACCTTTTCTATCTGGATTTCGGTGGCTGTTGAAATTATTTCTTCCTCTTCCTTGGCCTCTAGAAAAAATTTGTCTTCCACGATCTCTTTGATAATTTTGGAATACCCCCATTTATTTATTTTCTTCAATATTGTTCCTTTTTTAAACTATCATTTTTTACTGAAAAGCTTGTTCTATATTCTGATTTGCTACTCGTTCTTTGCTCATGTGCTTCAAGAGACCCACTTAATTCTTGTAATGAAAGTTTAGATAAATATTTTGACTCTTCTATAGCAGCTACAACATGATCAAACTTTACATGCAAGCTTCTCAAAATTTTCTAAACAATTTTTTATCAGGAATATCATCTCCATAAAATCTAATTCTCATTTATTATTCCAACAATTAGAGTAAAAAAAGTTCTAAACAACTTCATTATCTTCATCATCAAATTATCAAATTCTCTTCATAAATTTTGGAGTTTGATAGAAATCACTTCGGATCCCTAAAATTCATTTTTCAAAATACCCCAAGCTTCTTTTGATTTTGAAACAATTTTTATTCTAGGGAATATAGATTTACTTACAGCTTGCTGGATGAAGAGAATAGCTTTTGCATCCCTTTTCTTATTTTCTTTAAATTCATTCCGCTTTGCCTACGACCACGAATCAAGTGTTGTTGCATCTTCTGGTACTACATAACCTTCTTCAACATTATCCCATAGATCATGTAAGATAAAGAGAGTCTTCATTTGGAGACTCCATGAGTCGTAATCTTCTCTATCTAAGATGGCTATTAGATTTTGGGTGTAACTCATATCTGAGGTTGCTACCATAGGTAAAAGGGTCTTTTAGGATGCACGAATCAGGCTCTGATACCAAATGTTGGAAATTTACGGAAGCATTGATATAATAATTTTGATAGAAAAATAGCAAAGAATGATAATAGGGGTGAAGAGGAAGTAGTATCAATTCAAAATTATTTCTTTATTGCATTTGAAATACAAAGTATAACAAGGGTTATAATGATAGGAAAGCTTTCTATGTTCCCCCTACAATATAGAAGTTCTATGTTCCCGCTACCATCCAGCCGTCCATTTTGTATCAAGAGAGCCACTCACCGTTTGACCTTAGATCTGACGTCTCAAAGTATTTTATTTTTAGTTTTTTTAATACAATTTTTGAAAATATGCAATTTGGTATGTGCTATTTTATCTTTGGGGCGCACTTATAAAAAAAATATTAAAAATGACTTTTTGATAACTTTTTGATAAAAAATAATGACCAAAATACCCTTGAAATTTTTAGGGGTATTTCGGTCATTTTATTTTATTGAAAATATTTTTCGGTAGTGCAAGTTTAATATAGGAATGGACATCCAAAATTTTGTGTCAAAATAATTTATAGAAAAAAATTAAAAATAAAACAGTGTAAAGACGTGACATTGTGATTGGAGCAATCGTAGCCCTCCATTAAGAAATGGACGGTTGGATAAGGGAAACATAGAACTTCTATGTTGTAGGGGAATATAGAAAACTTCCCCTATAATGATATAGTGAGGTCTTGAAAACTACACTTTCTTTTCTCAGGTATAGACAATCTCTTTTTCTTCTCTCGCACTCTTTGGTTGTCTTCATTTTCGGTTACACACACCTCCTTTTATAGTCTTTTTGTTACCACCAAACTACAACCGTTGGAATTATCTTGATGCTCTACCACCGTCATTGACTTGGTCTACCAGATGCACCGTTTTTTTTTTCGGTTAATGGATCTAGCTCCTTACTTTAACTTTCCACAGCGGCTCTTGCCACCGTTTGACTTATCTTCAACCTTTGTTTTATTATAGAAGAATAATTTACGTAGAGAGAGAGGCGGTGATGGAATTCTGTGGAGTGGTGGTGAGGAGTTATAGGAAGAGAAACAAATTATTTTTAACCATAACAATGGAACTTGGAAATCATTTGTGTCCTATAGACATGTCTATAGGGAGGCGAAATAGCTGATTCATTTGCTATGATAGGTGTTGCGCTTCTTCAAGTTTCCGATGTACTTTTTCTTTGAGTTGGCAATAAAATTTGAGTACGCTTGTCAAAAACACTTTTGGGTTGATGCATTTGGGAGTGGTCCTTCCTTTTCTTATATGATAGTGTTCCGATTCAATAGAACAACAATTCAATTGATCCAAATGTTTTAAGTGCTTGTTGCATTGGCTCCTGCCCCTTACATTTTTGGATAAGTTAAAAGATAGATGTGTTGGGTTTATGTGGCCTTTAAAGACCTCATGAATGTGTAATGTAAAATATTTATAATAGTGGAATATAAACTTAGTGGAAGTGTGGTCCCTCGAAGATCATACTAAGCAAATGAAGTTTGCTGATACCGGACTATGCTCGACGATCTAGGTCAGTCGGTTGATAAACCCAAAGAACCTGGGCATAAAGAATAAACTGAGAAGGGTTTTGGATTAGCCCTTGATGAGGTCGGAGCTTATGCATGGATGAGTGAGCCGAAGGACTGTGTAACCCTTGTGTGTGATCGTAATCTTATAGAGACGGGGACCAAATCCTCATCCATGTTCCATCACACGGCATGCATATCGATAGATCGTTCGAGAAAGCCAGTTATCCACCTTTGGGTAAAGCGTATGCATGTGTGAGAGAGATATCCTTATGCACCATAGAGCTGTAGGCGCATCAGGTTGTGGTGACCTTGACTCGTCTCTAGAAGAGGACCTGTAATCCACAAACTAGGATTGCGACCCTTTGGCTTATAAGTCAGACTTTGGTGACCCGCTAATGAGCTCCTGCTTGGAATGTGGGTCATAAGAAATACTGGGTCGGTTTGATAAAGCAAGTGTGGTCTGTAGTCCATAGTTGAAGGTGGAGTACCCCGTGATCGTTGATAGAATTCTTGAACCATATGAATCCACTTTCCATCATATTAATTTAATTGTGTTCATTTTATTATTAAATTATTTTAGATTTATTATTTGAATTTTTATAAGTCATTTGATATTTTATTTATTATTTTTGGACTTATAAAAACAAAGTTATTAATTTACAAAGTTATAATGTTTTAAAATTCATTTTGTTTAATTTTAAAATATTTATTAAAAAATATACGAGGGCCCATAGTGCACATGAGCCCACCATGTGGGTATTAGGTGGGGCCCCACATACCATACATGGGTGGCACGCCTCACCCTTAGATACCTTCTCTTATTGCTTTGTGTTCAAGTTTATTAAATATAGTAACTATATCTTGTAGCATATGGTCAAATATTGATTAGGAAATATTGACCATATCTTATCTTGATTATTGAATGTATATATAAACTTGATATTATTTGATATATTCTTATGAAATATATGAGAGGGATTATGCAATTTTATGGAATGCATTATATTTTAATAGATTTAACTTATTTAAATATATTGATGGGAAAAATGGTTTAAGGAAATGGGGATAATGGTTTATGCACCTTCTATAATATTGATGGTCCATCTATGGATGGCTCAGATCTCTCACCCCACAAGTCACATTGATCAATGATCCATATTCAATCTTAAGAAAGAGGCAAACTATAGGAAACCCTCAAGAAACCCTAGACCTAAATTTCACTATAAATAGGGGAGCTCTCCCCACATCTAGACACACCTCTCTCTCTCTCTCCCACAAACTCTCTCTCTCTTTCTCTCCCCCATAAACTCTCTCTCTCCTCCCTACGAGCTATGCCCCTCTCTCTCCTCCCTACGAGCTATGCCCCTCTCTCTCCTCTCTAATTTTCTCTATCTAACTCTCTCTCTTAAAAACCCTAGAGGGCACACCCCAACCCTAGAGACTATCCCTCTCTCTCATGACCTAATTTAAGGGTTGGGTTAAGATTTGAGCCTAATTATTTTGGAGTTGGGGTTTTGTAGAGATTTAAGGGTGGTTACCTAGTTTGGCCGAAATTAGCTTTCTCGATTTGAGATTAAAGCTAAACCGTTGATCCCGCGCCATTGGATGTGGTGACTCGGTGTGGGGTGTAATAAGCCCGATTGAAGTAATCTCCGGCATCTTCTTTTTTACTTACTTTGCTCTTTTATTTTATATTTTCAAGCAAAGTATTAAGTTATAAAAATGGCATCAAGTGGTTGAGTTTTATTTTTATTGTTGTCCTGTTTTATTTTAAAATATTTATTTATTGTAAAAAGATCATCTATAAGTGATCTTTTTGCCAAAATAAAAAAATGGTGATTATTATCATTAAAAAAAAAAATTGTATTCCCCTTGAAAAGATCACATAGGTCTTTCTTTCATTGGTATCAGAGCTGGTTTTACTTGATTGTCATTAAGAGTCTTTTCTTTTTTTTTTTTGCTTGAGATTAGAAAGGTATGGCTACTCGTACTTTCTCAGAGATTCTGAAAGCCGAAAAGTTTTGATGGGACCAACTTTGTTTCATGGAAAAGAAAAATCAAATTTGTGCTCTATAAGGAAAACTTGCATGAAATACTCTTTGAGGACCAACCTCGTCATCCAACTAACGACTCATTTCAAGAAATCAAAGATGAATATGCCAATTGGAAGAGGAGGAATCTGATATGCAAACACATTTTTTTATTTGTCATGACTGACTTATATGCTTCTGAGTATGAGTCAATCTATACTGCAAGTGAGATTTATGATAAACTTGAGAGAGAGAGAGAGAGTATGTTGAACCCTCTCTTATGAAGCAAATCATGGCTATGAGGAGGTATAATGAGTTAAAGATAACATAAGGTACCAAGTTTGCAGATCATAGATACGTCTTTCGCTCTCTAGTTAGAGAGCTAAAAGACACAAGCATGAAACCCAATGAATCTATGCAAGTGATTCGTCTTATGAATTCACTTCCTAATTTATGGGAGACCTTTATATCTTCCATCTCAGCCAGAAAGAAAGCATCAAAACTAGAGGAGCTCATCACTACAATCAAAACAGAAGAGAAAAGGAAAAATTCAAGGCAACTACTAACAACAACTCCAAGGGAAGTAGTGCATATGGTAAAATCTCCACCTTCTTTTAAATTTAAGAAAAGAAAGAGAAGAAATAATTTTAGAAAAAAAAGAGATTTCAAAATGAGACATTTTAAAAATAAGGGAGCAAGGAGAGACTCGAACTTGCTTTATTTGCAAAAAGGTGAGCCACATAGCCTATAGTTGTCGGTTCAACAAATCTGGATGGACCAACAAGGAATTGGCGTGTGTGGTTTTTGAGTCTATGATGGTTAACCACAAGGGAGCTTTTTGGTATCTTGACTCGGGGGCTATGGCCCATGTCATAAACACCAATGATGGTTTCCATTCTTTCACTCACATGGAGTCAGGACAACAGCATATTTACATGGACGGAAATCAGAAGACTGATGTACTTGGAGTTTGAGATTTCGAACTGAAACTGAAGAGTGGAGCACCTTGATCCAAAATCAAGCACTTTATACCCCTGATATGAGGAAGTGATTGGTTACGGTTCTTAAGATGTCTATAGTTGGATTCATTACCACTTTCATTGGGGAGAAAGTGGCGGTCAAGAAAGGGAAAGATGTGATCATGACTGGATGACTTGTAGATGGGCTATTTACTATTGATATAAATGATAATGTTGCTTATGTTTCGTCTCCTAATGAATTACATGCTACCCTATGGCATATGAGGTTAGGACACATTAATATCAAACGAATGGAAAGATTGAAAAATAATGGGATTCTTCAAAATTATAAGGGAGATTTATCGAAAGTGTATGAGTCTTGTGTGCAAGGAAAACTAATAAGGAACAATACCACCAGGGCTAAAAGAGCTACTAGCGTATTAGAAATCATTCATAGTGACATATGTGATAATATGAATGTGACCACCAAAAGTGAAAAAAGATATTTGATCTCTTTTATAGATGACCACTCGCAATTTGGCCATGTGTACCTTATTCAAATAAAATTAGAAGCCTTAGAAAAATTCAAAGAATATAAGGCCAAGGTAGATAATCAAATCAATCTGAAAATCAAAGTTTTTAGAACCAATAGAGAGGGGGAATATTCATCTAACCTTTTCAAAGAACTCTGCATTGAAAATGGAATTATCCATCAATACACCATGCCTTGTACTCCCGAACGAAATGGTGTAACTAAGAGACGGAATAAGGTGTAACTAAGAGACGGAATAAGACTTTAGTTGAAATGGTAAGGAGTATGATAGGGCATGCAATTTTATCCTTAGACTTTTGGGGAGAAACCGTATTGACGGCATGCTACATCCTTAATCGGACTCCTACAAAAGCTGCCCTACTTACTCCTCACGAAATTTTCACAGGTCGTACTCCCTCCCTTGAACACCTTAGAGTTTGGGGCAGCTCAGCCCATGGCCTTATCCCACATCAAAATAGAACCAAATTGTAACCCAAAACTGTCAAAACCATTTTCATTGGGAAACAACAACGGTTAATGAAAGTCGTGATGCTCACTTCTTCGAGGAATAGTTCCTTGAAGCAAGGGTGAGTAGAAAACAAGTCGACTTTTATGAGGAGACAAAAAACAAGGATGTAATTCGTAATCCTGAACCTCAAATTTATAAACCCACCCAACTTGAACCTAAACTCCTTAAAGAAAGTGAATATTTACCAAAACCAAGACGAAGTAACCGAGTCAATAGACCACCTCTATACCTATAACAATTTGCCTACCTTGGAGAACATTTTGATAGAGTTGGGGAAGATTCGGATTCAGAACATAAAACTTACCGTGAAGCCTTGACCTATCTTGAAAGGGAATACTGGGTAAAAGCCATGAAAGATGGGTATGCTTCCATTAACCAA
This sequence comes from Amborella trichopoda, assembly GCF_054954075.1. Lineage (NCBI taxonomy): Eukaryota > Viridiplantae > Streptophyta > Magnoliopsida > Amborellales > Amborellaceae > Amborella > Amborella trichopoda. Next base: position 19,855,091 of record NC_142347.1, on the reverse strand, counting down.
AACCGTGTATGGGAATTAGTTTCCCTACCTCAAAAGTGTAAGCCCATTGGTTGTAAGTGGATTTTCAAGAAAAAGTTAAACTCTGAAGGGAAAATAGAAAAATACAAAGCTAGGTTAGTTGCAAAGGGTTTCACCCAAAAAGAAGGGATATATTATGAGGAAACATTTTCCCCTGTTGTCAAATTTCCATCCATCCGAATCATTATAGCTATCGCAGCCCATTTTGACTTTGAGGTTCATCAAATGGATGTCAAAACAATCTTTCTAAATGGGGATTTAAAAAAAAAATTTCACATGACCCAACCTGAGGGATTTGAGGAGAAAGGGAAAGAGAACTTAGTATGCAAACTTAATAAATCCCTTTATGGCCTGAAACAAGCATCGTGATAGTGGTACATAAAATTCCAAAAGACCCTTGCTCTTGCAAAGTTCTCTACAAATAATAAAGATTATTGCATATATCAAAAGGTCAGTAGGAGTGATGTAGTCTTTATATCATTATATGTGGATGATATGTTAACTGTTAGTAGCTCAATTGCCCTAGTAGTAGAGATGAAAAATTTCCTTGCACAATACTTCGATATGAAGGATCTTAGAGAAGCTTCATATGTGTTGAGCATCAAGATAATAAGAAACAGGAGAGAGAAGACTATCCAACTTTCCCAGGCAACCTACTCTAAGAGGATATTGGAAAAGTTTGATATGAGTATGTGTAAGCCCATGTCTACCCCAATTGACAAAAAGACGAAACTTAGTAATAAAATATATCCTACCGAAGACATAGATATAAGAGCCATGGAGAGAGTGTCGTACAGGAGCATAGTTAGGTCCCTTATGTACGCCATAACGTGAACAAGGCCTGACTTGTCCTTCGTCATGAGTCTGGTGAGCCATTTCCATAGCAATCCAAGAGATGAGCATTGGAAAGCAGTTAAAAAAATTCTTAGATATTTGAAAGGGACCATGAACTATGCGCTCACATATAAAGGGAGAACTGAAATAGAGGGATATTCAGATGCAAGTTATCTCGAGGATCCAGATGATGCGAAGTCTACATCTGGGTATGTGTTTATGCTTGGAGGAGGTGCGGGTTCTTGAAAGTCAAAGAAACAAGATATAGTGGCATTGTCCACCATGGAATCCGAGTATGTAGCATGTTGTCTAGCAGGCAAGGATGCCGTGTGGATTAAAAAGCTTCTTAATCAACTTAATTTTCATCCTATACGTTGTGAGGCAATGCGAATTTCCTACGACAACACGAGGCTATTTGTGTCTCTAAAGAGCTTCGATTTCATAAGAATTTTAAGCATATCAAGTCATAGTTCTATCACCTGAGAAATGAGGTGAGATTGAAAGAGATCAAGATCAGCTACATATCTATAAATTTGATGATTGCATCTGACTAAGGGACTAAGGGAGTTGTCCATAATATTTTTATAAGACATGTGAGAGCGATGGGGATGAGAGAAAGTGAGGAAGAGAGAGTGTAAGGCCTTTAAAGGTCAAGTAGGAGATGTTGGGTTTATGTGGCCTTTAAAGGCCTTATGAGTATGTAATAAAAAAAATTTATTATAGTGGAACATAAACTCAATGGGAATATGGTCCCTCATGGATCATACTAATGTTTGCTGATATCAGACTGTGCTTGACGATCTAGGTCAGTCGGTTGAAAAACTCAAGGTACCTGGGCATAAAGAATAAATCTATAAGGGTTTTGGGTTAACCCTTGATAAGTTCGGAGCTTATGCCTAGATGAGTGAGCCGAGGGACTGTGTGACCTTTGTGTGTCACACAGAGACGTGGGCCAAATCCTCATCCATGTTCCATCACATGGCATGCATATCGATATATCGTTCGAGAAAGCCGGTTATTCACCTTTAAGTGAAGCATATGTATGTGCGAGAGAGATACCCCTATACACCATAGAGCTGCGGGTGCATCAGGTCATGGTGATCTTGGACTGTGGGTCATGAGAAACATTGGATCGATTAGATAAAGCAAGGTCTATAATCCACAATTGAAGGTGGAGTACCTCGTGATCGTTGATAGAATTCTTGAACCATGTGAATCCACTTTCCATCATATTAATTTAATTGTGTTCATTTTATTATTAAACTATTTTAAATTTATTATTTGAATTTTTATAAGTCATTTGATATTTTATTTATTATTTTTTGACTTGTAAAAACAAAGTTATTAATTTACAAAGTTATAATGTTTTAAAATTCATTTTGTTTAATTTTAAAATATTTATTAAAAAATACATGGGGGCTCATAGTGCACATGGGCCCACCATGTGGGTATTAGGTGGGGCCCCACATACCATACATGGGTGGCACGCCCCACCCTTAGATACCTTCTCTTGTTGCTTTGTGTTCAAGTTTATTAAATATGATAACTATATCTTGTAGCATATGGTCAAATATTGATTAGGAAATATTGACCATATTTTATCTTGATTATTGAAGGTATATATAAACTTGATATTATTTGATATATTCTTATGGAATATATGAGATGGATTATGCAATTTTATGAAATGCATGATATTTTAATAGATTTAAATTATTTAAATATATTGATGGGAAAAATGGTTTAAGGAAAGGGGGATAATGGTTCATGCACCTTCCATAACATTGATGACCCATCTATGGAATGGATGGCTTAGATCTCTCACCCCACAAGTCACCTTGATCAACGGTCCATGTTCAATATCAAGAAAGAGGTAAACTATGAGAAACTCAAAAAAAACCCTAGACCTAAATTTCATTATAAATAGGGAAGCTCTCCCCGTATCTAGACACACCCCTATCTCTCTCTCTCCCCCATAAACTCTCTCTCTCATCTCTAGGGGCCATGCCCCTCTCTCTCCTCTTTGATTTTCTCTCACTAACTCTCTCTCCTAGAAACTCTAGGGGGCACGCCCCAACCTTAGAGACTCTCCCTCTCTCTCATGACTTAATTTAAGGGTGGAAAAATTAGGGTTTGAGCCTTTGTAGAAATTTAAGGATGGTAACTTACTTTAGTCGAAATTAGCTTTCTCGGTTCAAGATTGAAGCTAGACCGCTGATCTCGTATCATTGGATGTAGTTATTCGGTATGGGGTATAATAAGCCCGGTTGAGGTAATCTCTGGCATCTTCTGTTTTACTTACTTTGCTCTTTTATTTTATGTTTTCAAGCATAGTATTAAGTTATAAAAATGGCATCAAGACCATCTGTAAGTGATCTTTTTACCAAAATAAAAAAGGGATGATTATTATCATTATTAAAAAAAAAAAAATTGTATTCCCTGGAAAAAGATCACATAAGTTTTTTTTTTCAAGATGGGAGGCAGAAATCAAAACAAAGCAGATTAAAATTTGCTCCATACAAAATGCTTGTCAGACATTAGACACCCTCTTATAATTTTCTCAAGACTCTGTGACACTGGATGCTACCATAGTCAAGCCTGAAACTATTTGGAAACTAGTAGATATCAAGGTATTAAGAAGGAGCAAAGATGGAAAGCCTTGAAAGTTGAAACAGACATTAATACAATAGAGCGAGAGATGGCGGCTAGGTTTCTTTACTGGGGTGGAGTGGTGGAGGTGGTAGTGATGCAGCATCAGAGAGCTCAGACTTGGTCTTGGGCATGCCCTTGATACGGGCAATATATTTGTTTGCTTTTTCACTGAGACTCGTCAGTTTCTTGGGCAGGTGCTTCCCCTCCTCACTGACTCTTTTCATTGATGGGGGTGACTCCTCCTTCACTTCACTTTCTTCATCCTTCCATTGGGGTTGCACTTCTTCTTTCTCTTTCTCTGTGGAAGAAAAGCATGAGCATAAACCTGTGCGGCACATCTCTCTCTCTGCTGATTCTCCCATGTAGTCTACCAGGAGGCTTCTAATATAATGCCATGAGGAAACTGGTGGTCGCGTAAGAAGTAAGGGAATGAAAAGCAAAGCCGCACACTCAAATCGGTAAAAAGCAAATTTCTTTGGAGCTTATTTAATGTTTTTTTATATCCCTTTGACATCATTCGTTAATTTATTTTAAGCCACTAGAAAAAGGAGGATTATCCGTGCAAATACTATGGCTCTCGAATCTATCCAACCGAACTTCATTTCGCTATTGGCATGGAAATTCTTTGCTTTAGTTGACAAGAGGGCCAAAATCAATCTTCACTTTCAATTTTCTTGACAAAAGCCTAGTTTGATGATTATCTTTTAACTGTTGGATAGCGCTTTAATCATAGAACAATTATTATCTTAATTGCGGAATCGGAATAACATTAAGAACAAACAGTATAACATTAATTGGATTTGAAAAAAGCATATGACATAATGAATTGGGGAGTGTTGTTGAGAACAATGGCAGCAATGGGTTTTGCTACTTGATGGAGTATATGGATGGAAATCTATGATGGAGTATATGGATGGAAATCTATTGTAATAAATAGCAAAACAAAAAGTTTTTTAATGCCTCTAGAGTGGTTCGACAAGGTGATCTATTATTTCCCTACTTGTTTACCATAATGGCTGAATTTTTTAGTGTGATGCTCAGGAATGTTGATGAAGTAAGCCTAATCCATGGTTTTCAGGTCTCTGAAAGAGGAAGAAGGTATTCACATCTGCAATATGTAGATGCTACCTTAGTTTTTTGTGATGCAAACATAATTGATATGGAGGTCCTAAAAGGATTCTTAAGTTGTTTTGGAAAGATAACCGGACTCAAAAGTGAATATGAAGAAAACACTTGTTATAGGGGTGGCTTGTAAAGAGTCTAGTGTGAAGGAGTTAGCATCCATATTAGAATGTGGTGTGGCTGAATTTCCTGTTAAGTATTTGGAATGCCTTTGATGGATGCTAAAGCATTTAGGTCTATGTAGGATCAAATTGTTCAAAGAATGCAATACAAATTAGACTTATGGAACTCGAAGTTTTTATCATAAGGAGGAACACCAACTTTGATAAATCATCTCTTTCTAACCTTCCTATATACCACATGTCAATGTATACGATTCAAAGTGATATAGCAAAGCAAATTGAAAGGCTTTGTGGGAAGGTTCTTATTGGGAAATTCTTATAATCAAAGAAAATTCAGCTTTATAGTTTGGAATAGAGTTTGTACACTTAAAAAAATGGAAGGGGTGAGGATTAAGAAAGTTTGCCTCATGAATACTACTTTAATGGCTAAATGATGCTGGACGTGCTCTAAAAAGATGGTCACATGTGGATGAAGTTACTTGATGAGAAGTATGGGTGGGGTAATGAACTTGCTTTGATTGCAAAGGGAACTAATAAAAAGAGCTATCAGTAATTTGGAATGGGATAGTAGCAGCAGGGGAAACTTTTACAAGGAATGCAGAGGAAACTTCTACAAGGAATGCAGAGGTGATGGTTGGGGATGGGAGTTGAGGATTGTTTTGGCATCAAAAGTGGCTTGGTGATCATCATCTGAAATTTGTATTTCTGAAATTGTATTATAAAGTGGTGGCACATAATACTAATATACAAGAGGTTTGGAGGGTGAAGATTATAATATAGTGTGGAATATAGAATGTAGATATAATCATCAAAGGCAGATTGTGATGACTTAATTTTAGTAGTGTCAGCAGCTGGTTCAAGGCCATTACTTTTGGCCAAAAGATTAAGACTAAAATGGGAGTATTGTAGAGTATTTTTTATGCACTTGAATATTCGGTACAAATAAAAGATGAGACGTTGGAACATAGACCCGCAGGTACCAAAAATGCCTATAGACTACAAGAGCTCGTGACCAAATAAACCTAAATTTTGGAAGAATTTGAAAATGTGTTATCGTGAACTCAAAAAGCAAAAGAGGGTAGAATTTGATGTCCCAAACATACCCCTCAAGTTTTGTTTCGATCAGATAAAAGATTTGGCAAAATATAACGAAATTTCACTTGTAGTGCTGTTCTCTGACATACACAAAATACCTCATAACTAGAGATATATTGTTATGGTCTCTGATGAGCACTAGAGCACCACAAATAAATTCAAAAGGGCCAAAAATCCCTAAATACCAAGTTTTGACTCATTCAGACCCCTCTTGACCTGACTTTCCTAAAATAGGTAGGCCTTATACTATTCATGATGAGCCTCAATGAACTAGTTTCCATTTATGGAAACTATGTTTCTAAAAAACATGATGTTTTGCAAGAGTTGTATCATTTCTATCCTAATGCCAATCGACCTCAAATTTTAGTATATTGTTCATCTCATCGAGACACACTTTTTGACATATGGCATGGTCCAAGGTGATGCCCAGTACGGAAGAAATCATAAAGAAAGTATGATCAAAAAGCATGAAATGCAGAATTTTTAAAGCATAACATCCTTTTACTTCCATGATTGTTTCTCGAACCCCGATGTCGGATAACCTCGAGGGCGGGTCTGTTGCAACTATGACTCGAAAGGCTTCGATTTGAGATAAAGTTTACTCAAGATCGAGGTTGAGAAGGCACCAGATTCAAGCTTGTAAGTAGGAACAGTTTTTCGGTCGTTGGAATCCCATTATCTGCGACCTTCAAAAATGGATAAACGAGTTCCCCTTTGATTTGTGATAAGAAGATGACCAAGAACGCAATGAAGTATGCAAGATTGAAGATTGAAAATCTCACGTTTATGAGTTTTGGTCAGATTTTGAAACCAAGGTCAAAAGTTCAATTCAAGGCTCAAATCTTATATCAAAATGATCAACTTATAAAGACCTAGAATTTTATGGTGTTAGTTCGCTCGGAATGTCATTGGAAGGCATCGAAAATAGGCCCTAACCATGGCAAAGGCAAGAGGCACCTTTGAAGGGATAGTTTTATCATTTGCATAATTCTATGGAGGGGTAAAATAGTCATTTTTACATAAAAACGAAATTCACTTTTAAATTATTTTAATTATAGTTTTAATCAATTAGGTTTACTTTTGAGTATCTTGGACGTTCTGAAAAGTGTAATGCTTAAAAAGGTATTTTAAGTTATTTAAAATAAATATAGACTCCAATTAATTTTACAAAAAAACATCACATTCAGAGCCAAATTCCCCACGCATTTTCATATAACAGAAATACATGATATTTTTTTACATATGTTAATATAACAGAATAGTTCTATGGGTTTAATCCTCTGTTACAATGTACATTGGCCAAATAAAAGAAAATAATACCAACGACCCTTGATTCTAGCCATGATACTTATACATTCATTTATAGAGAAATAACATCAAAGGGACATCAGCACGTATACCTGATCTAAGGCAGGGTTGTTACTCCTGTGTCTGCTTCCTTCTTTGAGAACAGACTTCAAGTGGGTACTTAGATCATGGAACAAATCTCTCTTTCTCTTTCTTCTGCGTATTATAATATTTGTTCTCTCTCTATCTCACTCACACTAATAAATGCTAAAACACTCAAAGTGTGCTAATAAGATATATGTCCCAAAAACGAATGTGAACCCCTCTCTTGATTATCAACAGGGTTTATATAATCTTCATGAAGCGTTAAGCTTTAATCTTCAACTGATAACCATAAGGATATGATATTTCAATTTGCATCGTTGATCTCCTAGCAATGTCTATCCCTTCTTTGACTTCTACGTTGATTCCACTTTCGGATTTGTATTTTAATCCATGAACTAGGCTTTACACGTGAATTTGAATTTACGAGTTATTCCTCGTGAATTTGAATCTCCTAACTGGTCTCATGCGAATTTGAACCTGCGAATTGGTCTGATGCTTATCTTCATCCTCCATAAATTGAATTTGTGAGTTGTTCCTCATGAAATTGAATTCAACTTAGTTATATGCAAATCTCGTTCTTGAATACATGCTTATCTCTTCACATTGTTTTATGATCATATGATCTTTTGCTAAGTGCAAATTAATCTGTTTGTACCTAGTGTATATTTTAGGATAGCCTTGCAACTAGTCAATACTCATATTTAATTTTGAATTTCGAATTTGCAGATATCAAATCCATTGAGGAAAACCAGGACGTTGTTGCTTCTCATTGCTCGTTCGTCAAGTTCTACTACTCAGCTGGACACATCTCCGTAAATCGTCAATCGTTTTCTCCATGCACACCATTTAATCACTAAATTTGGTGAGATTAAAGAGAGCTCATAGATGAACTCAATGGTTCAGTTCTCATTGAAAATGGACTTCCGATGAAGGAGATATACCCCTTCAAAATCAATGTATTTTTGTTAAAAAATGCGTCAGTACCATTAGGGAATTACGGATGCAACCTCTCCCTCTTCATATATCAAATAATTCCACACCTTTTAAGGGTGATAGAGCATCGAATCAAGAATCTAATGGTCTCAGTCCCATGAGAAAAATCCTCATACGAGGGAGAAATCTAAATTTTGGTAACCAGGTATCATCCTAACTGTAACGCACGAGGTATAAATCTTTTAAGGCTTTAACCTTCAGGTGATGCGAATGATGGGTTAAGCCACTTCCGGTTGATGTGAAGCTTTAGGGTGAGGGGTTATAATGCCTCTCATATAGGTCATTAAGAATTTCGACTTAATTCCAAAACATAAAGTTCTTGGGTGTCAGGCAATGAATATCTTAACTGACGGTGGATATGGACATGAGCTAAGTCAAATCCAAATATTGCCCAAGTTATAGCATTCCTGGACTTCAAGGCATATAAGGCATTGCCATGTTTATTTTCAGGGATTTACCTCAATATATCAACATATGACGAAATTTCCATTATGCTCCGTCGCTTAAAACTTCACATTTTTAACTGACAGGTTAAAAGAGTCATATCACATTTCACCCACAACTCCTACAATATCTAGTGGAGATGCATCCATATGCCTGGAATATATGCATTTCAGAGTTCTAATCTCAAATAGAAATATGCCTATGATCTCTTATCATCACTCGTAAGTTATCACATTTATGCATAACTGACCATAAATACTGAGAAAATACAATGTATTTAGTTCCTCCATATATTATATGGACATGCATATCAGGTTTTAGGAATGTATGTATCCTAGAGCTTGTCTCAAAACGAGATGGCTTCAATTCTTACACCAACCTTGAATATGCTTAGCTGACAAACTATCAATAGCATATCTTTATCGGTCATAAGTTAGAATATTTAGAGACTCATTGATGAATCAAGACTCCTTAGGCATATCAAGACCTTCATATGGTGAATCCTGGTCATATCATGTATTTCATATCATATGGGACATATCTGAGTAGGTATTATCAAGAACATTACTCGTATCTCATCGACCATGTGTTAAGATAGCTATCCAGCGTGTGTTATTAGCTTTATTGAATGTCAATTTCTTCAATCTATCAAGTGTTCACACACTTAGTCTAATGTGTGATTAAGAGGCATATCCACCATTTCAAATCATATATTCAAGGGATTTACTCATCGAGTTTGCATATCCTTATTAAGAGTGCGTTAAAGCCATTACTCATAATCATTTAAAGATATACTTAACCAGAGGCATATCATTTTAGTCAATCATCTTATTCTCGCATCAAACGTTCGTTAGAATGTACCTAGTTCTGCATGTGACTAACAATACACCAAGCACATCCACCCATATTTTTTGATGAGTCTATATAAGCACTTTTACTTATTTGTAACCTAGAGTATCGAGAGATTGTAAAAGGTTGGCTAATTCAAGATTAAAATCAAGTTTTTACTTCTTTGAGCTTGTGTTTTTGCCTTCTTTTTCAAGAGAGGAGAGAGAATACTTTTCACCTCGAGCTCATACCCTTGGACACTAATCCCTACCCCAAACTCTAATCACCACTTAACCCCACTATACTCCCTATACCAAAACCCATAGATCACCAAAGATCCATATACTCCATAATCTATAGACCCCAATCTTCCCTTCCTCAAACTCTTAGCTTCACACTCAAGGAGTACTCAAAGGCCATCGCGACCGAACCTAGCACCTGGGCTCAAGCCACCGACTCACCACTAGGTACCCAATCATTTTCTCTCTCTTCTTCTTCTTCTCTCTTCCTCTCTCTCTCCAGCTCTCTCTTTCTCTCTCTCTCCAAGCCTACCTCCCTCTTTCTTTCTCCCTCTCTTCCCCTCTCTTTCTCTCCGAGCCAGCAGCTAAGCCGCCAACCCATCCCATGTCCCTCTCTCTCTCTCTCCTCCCTCTCCCACTCTCCTCCCAAACTGGTAGCTCATTCGCCAGCTCACCTCTCTCTTTCTCGCTCTCTCCCTCTCGTCCACTCACTCTCTCCCTTTCTCTTTCTTACTCTCTCTCTTACCCTCTCACCCTCTCTTCTTCTCTTACCCTCTCTTCTCCTTATTTACCCTTCTTTCTATCTCTCACTCCATTTCACCCACTCAAACTACTACCGTTAAGAAGGGTTGTTCTTAGGCGCATTTTGCTTTGAGTATGTCCCCTAATATAGCGACCTTAAAAATCCTCCATAGTATCTAAGCTCCGGTCTTAGACCCTCATTAGATTAACAATATTAAAAAATAAAAAAAAATGATTTGAATTCATAATGGCCGAGATCTTGAAATTAGTCAAATGGACGGTCTAGATTCATTACTTGAGGGGACTTGTTTTGATCATATATAAGATGCAAATTATCATTATTATTATTTTTAGATTGATTATTGAGATAAAGAGAGTATGTGTGCAAAATTTTGGGTCATACAAATACCATAAATATGGGTTTTTAGAAGTGTAGTTGTATTATACTATGATACAACCATCGCATTAGATCATTTCTCTAAACATTAATCATGAATCTAGATAAATTTAATACACTACACTATAAAATATAGATTTATTAAAAAATCTTAAAAGATACAAAGTTCAATTTATACTTTGTCGTAAAGACAAAATATTATTTCTAACATTTTAAAATTTATATAATAGGAAAATTTTGGTTATGAATAATTATGGATGCATGATAATTCACTAAATTATATTTAAAATTTTGAAATGACAATATACAAATTTTAAATAAAGTTAAAATATTTTTAAATTAAAATTCGTTAATTTAAAAATTAAAATTTTAATAAGTACTTTTAAGATGCGTCAAAACTCCCAAACAAAATTATGGATTACATGTGTTGCACGCAAGAATGAGATATGAAGATACATAAAACAAATCTCTTTTATAATATAGAGGATAATTTTATTTTGCTAGATAACATGATTGCATTTTATGAATATATAAAATAAGCATTTAAAAGTGTTATGCTGTGTATCACTAATGCAATAAGAGTGCTCAAATCAACACGAGGTGGTGGGGTCATAAAAATTAACAATGGCTTTGTGGCAGCGTTTGCTAGAGATTTCGAGAGCGTGTCCAATAATTATACAGAATTCAAGGCTTTAGAAGAAGGTATACTCTTGGCTATTTAGTCGGGTTGCTTCCCAATACAGATAGAAAGTGACTCATCTCTTTTAGTAGATGTTATTCAGTATCGTGTCGTGCTCCTTGGATATTACAAACAATAGCTAATAATTGTCGTGCTCTCACCTCATAAGTGGTATATTGCTCGTGAGGCAAATACGGTAACTGATGCTCTCGCTAAGAGAGCATGGTTTATTCAGATGCCACGATTTGATGCAGTCGTCCGCCATACTTTCTTTCCATTCTTTTACTACATGATTAGGCACAATTATCCTATTATAGGTTGTAAAAAAATGTGTTACTTTTTTCTCCCCAAAAGAAAAAAAAGAGTGCTCAAATCATATATGCCACCAACATAGAAAATCACTATTTTTTTCACTCCATAAATTTTACACATATTTAAAAGAAAAAAACTCTTAACGATTAGCCTTGAAAACTCTTTGAGGTTTTGATAATATCTAACATAGAATTATGAGAAGAAAAAATGAATAAAAAAAAAAAAGAGTGCAACAAAAATGTATTTCATTGAATATAAATATGAGTATTAGCATTCCCTTGTACATTGATGAGCTTAGCAAACGTAGAAAGATAGAGAGGGCCAAGTTGAGAGGATAGGGGTACCACATTGAGAGAGAGAGAGAGGAAATATTATAGTTTAAATATGAAGAGAGAGAGATGTTTCATATAAAGAAGAGCTTGCAGTTATATCTAATGAATGATCATTTTCAAAAAAATTGCATGTATATTTAATACGGTTTTCTAATGAAAGATCATTTTAAAATAAAATTGCATGCACATCTAATAAGACCCTAATTAATTGAGAAAAAGTTATGATGATGATGATCTAATAAGATTTTAAATGTGGAGAGAGAGGCCAAATTAAAAGACAGAATGAAAAAGGCCACGTTGAGAGAGAGAGAAATATGCTAGGTTACAAAAAAAGAGAGAGACTACATTTTAAATGTGAAGAGAGAGAGAGAGGCCATAAAAAGAGGAGCTTACATGCATATTTAATGAGATATCATCCCCAAAAATTTTGCATGCCTATCAAAATAGGGTTCTAAATATATATAGAGAGAAGCCATACAAATTTGCATGCATATTTAATATGGTTTTAAATATATAGAGAGGACATAAAGAGGAGTTTGCATGCATATCTAATAAATAATAAAAAATAGATAATAAAATTTAAAAAATGACATTTGTCAACAAAATAAACGTGGTTGTGTGATGGGAGATGCTTTCCCTCCAATATTTGTATTTCTATTTAAATTTTTATATCATATATTTATTATTAAAAAAAAAAAACTTACCACTTTCTCGCCCTTCATTTGTATTTAGAGTTCATATATTTAGTGGGTATTAAATATCTCGTGGATTTTTTACTTGGACAAAAAATTTGGGCTTCAAAAGATATTCTTTAAAAAAATATGTACATATTTCCCATTCAGATCCTCTCCTTAAATCTATCTCCATCTGTCTCATATCATTAACTACTTTCTAACCTTATATTCATCATCTAAATTTTAGAAAGAAAATTAATTGGGTATGGAAGTGTTCTCTCTCATTAGAATATGACATTATCTAAATTTTAGGAAGAAATTACTCTATCCCTAAGATTATGTGATTGGGTTGGAAGTGCACTCTCTCATTAAGATATGACACCATCTAAATTTCAGAAAGAAATCAGTTTATCCCTAAGATTATGTGATTGGGTTGGAAGTGCTCTTTCTATCTCTAATTAAGATGTGAAAGTGTGTACGCTCTTTTTCTCTCTCTTAGCTTAAAGATGGAAGTGTCATACAATCTCTATTAAATTGGGCACTTTTTATTTTTGCGATACATATCCACCCTTTAACTCTGGCTTAATAATATAGTATAGAATAAATATATTAAGTATATCTAAGTATATGTTAACAAAAAAAGGAAAAAATCATATTACAATGATTCAATTAAATATTAGGGTAAATCTAACTTAAAATGATCAAGAAGAAATGTTACTAAAACTACAATACTTGAATATAATGAGATTATGACAAATGTATCTTCCCAAGTGACTTGAATAATGGATATTTATCTTCTGGGTTGCATCCAGATGCTTCTCTTACTTGCCTAGCACGAAATGTATTTATCATGTAATGAATTTATTTAGCAAATATATTTCCAGGTACCCAAACGGACTGTAATGTAGAGTGCTTTTTCTACCCTTTTATTTCCACATCCTCATGACATGGTTTGTTCCTTGCTCTTCCGTGACACTCTAATCCCTCCCCTCATGCAACTCTTTCCCTTTCCAAACGTGCTTATCAGATTTCAAAAAGCCATACTTTTCTCTTGAGTTGATGTTTTGGGAATACGACTCCCTCTCAATGAATCATGACATTACTTTCCTGACGGGGTATCTATGAGTCGGATGACTCATATGTACACATGAGGCCCCTCTAAACTTTATCTTAAAGATAGATTTTTGATTCAAAATTTTAGAGATTCATCATCTAAGCCAAGCTGATCATAAATATGAAATTTTTTTGTTTTGAACTTTAAAATGTGTTTTGTTTTTTTTTTTGATATTTTTGGCACCTTTCATACTTGATTTGACCCTTGCATTTTACACAAGTCCATCTTAAAGATGGACGTTGAAGAATCAGCTGGCTCTTGCCCTGACTCACTCATGGAACAATTTCCCTTACTTCTTCAAATTAAACCTAGAAGATGGCTCCACTTGAATGTGTCACTAATGAACGACACTCAACACTACTCACCAACCCAAGCAACGGGTGTCTCCTCCCTCTCTTTGCCTCTCTCAAATTCCAATATAACCAAGCAATGCCCCTTGCCTCTGTTAATAAATTTTCGGCGGCAAAGAGGATTAAAGATCCGAAATTGTGAGATTCAAATTAATTGAAAGGTGGGGTTGTCCCGCCAAGGTTTCGCCCGCGACCCACTAGCCACCACTAGCTGCAAACTTGGAGAGGTAGCATATATACACAGTACCTCTCTGTTTCTATGGTAGCATATATACACACAGTACCTCCACTAGAGCAAGCATGGCTGTATCAAACAAGAGCTCTGTAAAGGCTTCTCCTGTTAAGCCAAAACTCTCGGCCAATCCTTCGTCTCCTCGCAAGACACGTATCAAATCTCCTGGAGTTCGTGTGATCAGTGGAAGGATCTATGATTCTGAGAATGGCAAAACTTGTCATCAGGTAACCAGATTCAATTCTTCCCTTTCACTTCATACTGTTGTTATTATCTTTGTTGGGTATTTCATTCCTGTTTTTTGGGTGCAGTGTCGGCAGAAGACCATGGATTTCATGGCGTCTTGCAGGAACATGCGGCAGGGAAAGCCGTGCACCATCAACTTCTGTCACAAATGCCTCTTGAACAGGTAGCTTAGAAAAAATCAACCACTTTTTCTTCAGAGAAATGAGCAGTGTTATGTTTTTCTCGACAGATTTTTGAGATTAGATTAGATTAGATTTGGGTTCATTTATGCTTTTCTTTATTAGGTATGGAGAGAATGCTGAGGAGATGGCCGGTGTGGATGGATGGAATTGCCCCAAATGCAGAGGAATATGCAACTGCAGTTTTTGCATGCAAGTCTATAACTTCTCCTGAATAAATATTTACTTATTATTTTTTATTTTTTGGGTAGGGTGGTTTTCCTATTTTGGTTTGGGTTTATGGGGTGGGCAGTTAACAACCCATGGTTGTTTGAATTTGATAAAAGTAATGTTCATGGTTGGATAGTATGTTATTCATTTCTTATTTTCTTTTGGAGTAAATTGCTCATGATTATTCCTTTTCAATGGAAGAAAATAAATAATGTTGCCCCATTTCATAGTTGATCATGCATTTCTTATTTTTGGGGAAAATTGAATACATTTCTTTTGTTTTTTGGGTAAAATGATACTGCAGATATTCATTATTGTTATTTTTTTTGTGAGATAGGGGGTTGGAAGGGTGGGGGCTAAATGGATCATGTGTTTATTTCGATAGAAACACAATGCTATCAATATATTCTTTTTGTAGGAAAAAGAGAGGCCAAGAGCCAACAGGAATTCTTGCACATACAGCAAAGGCTACAGGGTTTTCTTCAGTTTCTGAAATGCTCAATACCCTTCCTTCAGTAAGCAATCAGCTTGTTTTACATTTGATGTGTGGTTTTTATAAATGTCACAAAGTTTACCAGCGATATATAGGCACATGCTTTATTGTTTTTAATAAAAAACTTCACTTGGAATATTAACAGAAACAATGTACACAGCCTCCCTGTTCTGAAACATTGGGTCCTAAAGAGGTTCTGAATGATCCTCATGATTATGTTGTTGCTGATAAGGTTGGTGGGTTTTCTGCATTTGATTTCTTGGGTTTGTTTCTCAAAAGATATAAAGCGGTAACAATTGGTGGTTGATCTTTCAGCAACTTGTGTCTTCTAAAAAGAAGTGCAGAACGAGGAAGAAAAATGGAAACGATGCATGTGCAAATGATGGCTTGGCTAATTCAGAGACGTCCAAAAAGCCTAGACTGGCATCCAAGGAAAAAGAAAATTTAGATTCCCGGAGGGTCATAGGTGATGCACCTATTAAAGAAGCTAGCAGGGGTGACTCATGCAAGGGAGATGTTGGTATTAATGGTAATTTGAGAGTTTCTGGAGACAAGGGCCAAAATGTTGTTTTTAAGAAAACAGAAAAGAGGGGTGTTACTAATCCTAATGGATGTCGTGATTCTCTTGAGGTTTCAGAAGGCAATCAATCTCCTAAATCACCCCAAGAGAAGAAAGTCTCACATTTGACATTGGAGAAGCAATCTAAGAAAAGGAAAGTGTTACACGAGGGGAAGGATGAGGCTGTCAGAGAAAATCAGAAGAAGGAATCTGTTGATGAGGATGTGGAAATCAATGGTCAGAAACAGTGTTGCACAGTTATTTTTGAGTTGGGAAAACCAATCAATCTCAGGAAAAAAAAAAAACAAGCAGCTCTAGACCTGGATGCAAATGTTGATTTGCCTCAAGGCAATGCTTTGAAAGAGCTTGCAGGTGTTGATCTACCTGATGATGATGTTGGGCCAGCTTTGCAATTTTTGGAGTTTTGTGCTGCATTTGGGAACGTAAGATTCCATTGTTCGATTTATGCACAGGAGAATGTAGATCGCACTTTTAATTGATTTGATTAATCTTGCAATCATGGATGAATTGTGCTTTGTGGCTTCTGTGCCTCGAGATAAAAATTTAAATTCACATTTTTTAACAACTTACGATCTTGATATTATGAAGCTCATCTACTTATATCCTGTTTCACTTTTATGACTTCTGACTCCTGTTCAGTTTAAAGTTTTTTTATTGGTGTAAATGTAATTGCCACTATGTTTTTGGGATTAGCGCAATAGCAAAGTAGCATTTGAGATTGGTGTAATTGCAGCTTCAACTTTTTTCTATGAATTGATGTTTAAAGGAGCCTATTATTTGATCACAAAGTTTTTTGACCCTTTCCAAGAAAAATTGCACAAGTAAACACAACCTTAGGAGGGATTTTTCCAAATAACTACACAGAATTTTGAGTTCATTTCATGAATGTTTCCTTATAATTTGGAACTGTTGTGCATAAGCAGGTGCTATATGCATAAGAAATAATGCACCCTTCATGAATTGTATCCTAACCATCTTAATTATAACATGAGTAGCTAAACAGTTGTCTGATGTCTGTCTAAAGAGTGTGGTAACAGATATTCTGTCTACATCTTTGTCTACATCTTCTACACATATTCCAAGACCATATTCTGTCTACATCTTTGAGGCTTTGTCTTGCTTTGAGGTTCATTCTTTTTCATTCTAGGTCTTCTTTGAAGCATTGTTCAAAAAAGCAGATCGCTCAGGGCCTAGGCGGCCACCTAGGCAGTCTAGAAGGCCTGGGTGCATTGCCTACTAGGCCGCCAAATTGGGCGGTGGTCCCTAGGCGGCCGCCTAGGCAGTACGGAACCCTCTTAGGTGGTTGCCCAGTGCCCAGCCCTGGGCGGCCGCCAAGGGCCTGCACCTCGCCCAGAGGTGGAAAAATATAACTTTTTTTTGTTTTGTTTTTGTTTTTTCCAAGATATAAAAGTTTAGAAAGATAGGTTTTAGGTTTATTTGAAACCTAAATCCCCCAAGAAACCCTTTTGGAGAGAAAAAAACCTCAAAAAATTACATTCCATTGGATTAAATCATCGAAGTGTTTCTTAAAGTTTGGAGTTCGAACAACCAAAGTAAGTGTAACTTTAGATTGCTTATTTTATTTTGAGATATCTTCTTCAAGAGCTAGTCGGAGTGGAGATTAAAGTTGGAAATATGGATACAACCCGAATCCAAATGACAAAAATTACGTTAGATGCAATTTTTGTGAAAAAGATACAAACGGAGGAATAGACCGGTTTAAGAAACATCTTGCCGGTATTAAGGGGGATGTTGCCCCTTGTAAAAATATTTTTGAAGCTATCAGAGAGGAGATTAAGCAATTTATAAGTTATATGTAAAACAAAAACAAGAACAAAATCTTTGTCATAGATCTATTTTTGCTATTCCTAGAAAAAGTGATCCGGGTTGGAAGTATGGGTCCAACCCAAAACCAATGATAAAAATTGTATAATGTGTAATTTTTGTGAAAAAGATATTAATGGGGGTATTAGCCGATTCAAAAAACGCCTTGCTGGTGTTAGAGGTAATGTTGCTTCTTGTACAAAGGTTCCTGAAGCAGTTCGGGATGAGATTAGATATCTTCTGAATTTTGAAGAACAAAAAAATGTTGAAAATAAGCCTTGTTCTGTGAAAGTATCTTGTTCAGGTTCTAGACAAAGTGGTGATCCGGGTTGGAAGTATGGTTATAACCCGAATCCAAGTGATAAAAATTGTATTAAATGTAACTATTATGGAAATGATACTAATGGAGGCATTTACTGATTTAAAAAATATCTTGCTGGTATTAAGGGGGATGTTGCCACTTGTAAAAATGTTCCTGAGGCTATCAAGGAGGAAATTATACAATATTTGAGTTCAAAGAAGTACAAAAAAAAGGGTAGAGCAGCCAAGACTACTAGGACCTCATTTCCGCAGACTAATAAGAGGAAGGTAGAAGAAGAGGAAGAGGAAGAGGCAGATTCAAAAGAAACAGAGGAGGACGAGCGTTATATTGAAGAGGGAGATGAGTTTGATGATGATGGTCTCGACTCAGATGCATATGATGAGGCTTGCCCTATTGATATTCTTTCTGATAATGATGATGATGACAATGACGATTGAAGACTCTTGCCTCTTGGTGTTGAGTGTTGAGTCTGTTGACTGTTGTGTTGAGTCATGAGTGTTGACTTTTATTATACTGTATATTTTCTAAATTTCTGTTGTATTAAGTGTTGACTTTTATATCCTACCTACACTTATATGGTTTTACAGTTTACTGTTTTAACAATATGGATTATCAAAATTCTCTTCTCAACGTCTATCTTTTTTTTTTTTCCAACTTGAAATATGATATTATATTGGTAATAATTTGGTATGGTTTTTACTTTTTTTCAAATTTCAATTGGCAGCTGCCTAGGTTTTGGGCACCCGCCTAGGTGCTGGGCGGCTTGGACCCCTCAGGCCGCCTAGGACCTGCCTAGCGCTTTTTGATACACTGCTTTGAAGAATTTATAGCTGATATAGCTAAAGAGATGTGCCAAATGCTGATCTTTGTTCTTTTACCTGATTGGGCTAGTTGTCTTCTGAATCTTTTTGATTCTTTCAACAGTTTGCACAAGTAATGTTTCAAAACAAGCTCATATGGGTTATTCTTTCATGTCATGCTTCAATGTTTGATTTTGAAAGTCAAGGAACATACTAGCCTATATTTGATCTGTCATCATATGCTATCATGTTCATAAATGAAGATTGTAATGATTATTTATTGTTTGAGCCATCATTGGTAGGTGTGCTTGAGCCATGAATGGTATTGCCCTTTTCCATATTATTCTGTCATATTTTGGGCGTGGTTTACTGTTGTGGTTTGCTGATTCTTGGCATCCAGACACAATGTTCTGATTCATAATTATCTTGGTTTCACATTCAGTCTCTTTTGTTTGAATCATTTGAAAACAAAATTGGAGTGCCCTTGATAATTGATGCTCGACATTGAATTGTTATCCTGTATTTTTACCCTGATTTTCACTGACAAGGGTAGTGTCATTTCCAGTTTCTAGATTTAAAGAAAGGCCAATCAGAATCAGTCCTACGAGAAATAACACGTGGACGCATTGGACGTCGAGGAATATATTCTTCAAGTCTTCAATTTCATATGAAACTATTGTCCTTGATGCTCAAGGACTTGGAAGAAGAGTAAACTCTTTGGCCAAAGCTTTGTGACACTAACAAGCTGAATGTCATGTTCTCCTTTATGTTTAAATAGAGTAATTTATGATACTTTCTCTGCATTTGACCAGTTCGCCCATCCCATATTCAATGAGCAATTCGGATTCATGGGTGGAAGCTCTCAAAAAATATGTCTCCAAATCACAATCTTCTTTGAAGGAAATTCCATTCTGTTTTCTCAATAACGGATCTGATGGATACGATAAGCTTGAGCCCTCAAAAAAATTGAAAATAATGAACTTTCTTTGTGATGAAGCTCTTGGTACAGAGTATGTAATTCTCTATTTGTAATGGCTTCCTGATGGCATATGGCATAGAAGGATAATTTCTTATATTGATATATGTTTTGACATATTCTTCAGGTGCTTCAGAAGTTGGATTGATGAAGAAAATGAAAAGTTTATTAAAAGAGTTAAGGAGGGGAAAGAAAAAGTCTTGGCTGCAAAAGAAAGGGTCTCTGTTTTTGTCTTGTAGCTCATAATGATCAAATCACTTACTTTTACTTATATCAGAGTTGTTTTGGTGCAGGCAAAGATTGTGAAGCAAAAAATGAGAGATGAGTTACCTCAAATTCTTCTAGCTTCAAGAAATGGAACTCCAGCTTCAGTTCATGAACATGAAAATCTTGTTTCTAAGATAAAAAGAGAGTCTGAGAAGGCTTATGCACAGATATCAGAAGCATTGGAAGCGGCATCTAAATTAAGTATGCTTTACTTCTACCTAACAGGATTATCTAACATTTTTTACTAACCACAGTTTGTTTTGCATAATATGAAAACTTTTTACTTGCATGATGACTTTCATAATAATTTACCTTGTGTAAATGTGCTTTGCTACAATTCATTCCTTTTATAAATGGGTGGCATAAGTCATTGGAGTAAATTATGTTATATATTTGTAAGTCTATGGAATGACTTCTTTTGTTTTCTTAAGTTCATGCTTTGTGATTACTGCTTGGGATTTGGCATGCGCATTACTCGAACTAGTAATAGTAATGGAATCAGTTATGCATGGTTTAACTAGGCAGAAGTTCACGGTTCTTGGTAAGTTCCAAAAGAAAACTGTTTCACAAATTAATTAATATGTTCACTTGCTAGAGCATTTTAATATTCAATCTATAGGATGATTGCCTAAATATGATATCAACAAAACTGTGATAATGCTGCATATATTTTCAACCTAAAGTACTGGTAAGATTTTGAGGGAAAAATATGTAAAGGAAAAAAGTCAAGATACATGTGTCATAAACTTATATCATCAATGTTATTCTCTGTACATGTTATTGGTTTGCTACTTCTTTACAAGAGGACCATCCAATAGATGTTGCTTAGTGGGACTCTTCCAGAATGCTCAACTTTTTCCTCATTTAATGCTCACTTTTCCCAAGTTTGAAAAAACTTTCTTGCCAAGCCAAAAAGTTGCATTTGTGGGGTTCATAAGTGATGTAGAGAAGAAGGAAAAGAAATAAATGAAATTAAAATAATAATAAAGGGCTAAAAGTATATACCCTCTCTCAAAGTTTGCAAGGGAGTCCATATCAAATATCTCTTTACAAGATTAAAACAATTTCTTTACTCTTAAAAAATAACCATGTTCAAAACAGGGACATCCTTCCCCTTTAAATACAACTAAAGGAAATAAAAAAAAACCAACAAAAACTCTCGCTTTCTCATGTTTTTCTCTCCATAACCCTCTCTCCATCTCATGTATATATCCCTCCCTCTTTGTATCATGTAACCCCTTCTCTTCCAAATTATTAGGAAGTCCCCATCCTTATCTATTTTCCCCTATATTCTCTTTAGCATATTCTGTCTTTTAAAAAAGTAAACTTCTAATTCTACCCCTCAAATCTCTATATATGAGAAATAAAAATAACCCTAAATTTAAAACAGGGACATCTTTCCCTTTAAATATAACTAAATGAAATAAAAAAATAAAATAAAAAACCCCAAAACCCACAAAACTCTATCTTTCTCATGTTTTTCTCTCCATAACCCTCTCTCCATCTCATGTATATCTCCCTCCCTCTCAGTCTCATGTAACCCCCTTTTCTTCCAAATTGTTAGGAAGTCCCTATCTTTATCTATTTTCCCCCATATTCTTTGTAGCTTATCCTATCTTTAAAAAATATAAAATTCTAATTTTAACTGTCAAATCTCTACACATAAAAAAGATAAAAATAACCCTAAAGAAAATTAATGACCCAAATAAATCTAATCTAAAATATAAAAAATAGTAAAATAAATAAAAAATAAAAAAATTCATTACATCATTCTCTTAGGTTGGGAGAAGCTTGACCTCGAACTTATGGATTTCAAAATTTTTCTTCAATATCTTCTCTGCTTTGTTCCAACTGGAACTTTTCACCTTTCTCATATTGAACGTTTGATTGTTGGGCCTAATCCAATAGAGTTGCAACATGCTTGGAAAATCAATTGTAAGTTGAAATCTCTTGCACCTTCCACCACTTGTACTTCATGCCTTACAATCAGCTTAACCATTTGTATTTCATGCCTAATAA
Source organism: Amborella trichopoda (assembly GCF_054954075.1). NCBI lineage: Eukaryota > Viridiplantae > Streptophyta > Magnoliopsida > Amborellales > Amborellaceae > Amborella > Amborella trichopoda. The sequence continues at coordinate 19,832,824 of NC_142347.1, read as the reverse complement.
TCAGTTCAACTTCCGAAGGGAGTTGTGGTGTGTGATTAATGTTTGGATTGATGGTTGATTTTTTATCTTCTAGATTTCTAGATCTTTATATTCTTATTCCTCATGAATCAATTTACTGAAGAGATCTTATAATACTTCTATCAGGTCTTGTTTGACTCTCAAATTTTTGATCCAATAACTCAAATATTTCATAACTAAATCCGTAAATGTTTGTGAAAGCATCATATTTTATGGATCTCAAGGTTCAATCGACTGGCTTTGATACCAATTGATGTATAGAAAATGGAGGGAAGTTGGAAAAGAAATAATTAAAATAAAAATAATAAATAAAGAGATAAGAATATACCCACTCTCAGGGTCTACAAGGGACTCCACCTAATGATCTCTTCACAAGATCAAAAGAATTTCTTTACTCTTTAGAAATAATCAAGTTTAAAAAAGGGGTGTTCTTCCCTTTCAAATACAACTAAAGGAAATAAAAATAAATAAAATTAAAAAAAAAAACCCAAAAACTCTCTCCCCCACATGTTTCTCCCCCTAGCCCTCTCTCCTTCTCATGTAAGTCTCCCTCCCTCTCAGTCTTAAGTAACCCCCTTCTTTTCCTAATTGTTAGAAATTAAAAAAAACCACAAGAACTCTCTCCCCCACATGTTTCTCTCCTTAGCACACTCTCTCCTTCTCATGTAAATCTCCCTCCCTCTCAGTCTCAAGTAACCCGTTTCTCTTCCTAATTGTTAGGAGGAACCCATTCTTATCCGCTTTCTGCCATACCTCATTTCATCCCATTTCTTCCTTCACATCCGGCATGGCTTTATAGATGTGCCCCATAGCAGGTTTCTTCTCAGCATCAACCAACTTGAGAACCTTTATCAAAGGGTGAAAGACTAACAAGGCATAATGGACATGGTTCCAAAATCTTGAGTCCATGGTAATTTCCATAACAACTCTTCCATCAGCTTTCTTGCACCGCTTGGACTTGGTCCAATCCTCAGACACAAACATAGGCCTCAATTTGCCCTTCTGCTCATATAAAGATTGCAAGGACATGTACGAGGTGGTAAATCTAGTCACCCCAGGCCTCACCAAGTCCTCAGTAAACTTTCTCATCATGGCTAAGACTTGACCAACATAGAATTCCGTAAGTTAAGTAAATTACCCTCAATAAATCAATGCATTAAAAATACTCAAAATAAGTAACTAATAACCAAAGAAACTAGTATAATACTAAAATGTATGCCTGAGTGTGACTGTACAAATAAATTGTGAGTTTTTGTGCCTTTTCGATGGTTGTCCTAAGCATCTTCCTCTTACTAATGACCTTAAGCATGAGGTCTATGCAATGTGTTGCACAAGGAGACCAGAAAATATGTGGCCTCTTGTCCATCAAAAATCTGGTGGTTGTAATATTAGTAGATTACATATTGGTCACAACTTGGATGACTTTATCCTCCCCTATCTCCTCTATACATTGGTCCACCAAATTAAAAATGAACTGTACATCATGGGACTTGTTTGAAGCATCAATAGATCTCTTGAACATTGTCCTTAATGGACAATTCACCATCAAATTCATGATGCTTTGCGCCTCTTATCACTCGAGCCATCGATCATTACTGTACAACCATATTCACCCCACGCATCAGTGTGGGTCTTCAAGTAGTTGTTCGTTAGCTCCACTTCTTTCCTAAGTATTGGCCCTATAAGCTCATAAGCAGTTGGAGCCCTCAACCTGGCCCACTGCTTTCAACAAGCCTGGAATCTACTCAATTAGTGGCATTAAAAGAAATGCTTGCTTGGAACATCCACCTCCCCAGATATTGGATAACCCTTTCTCTCTGATCCTTCTTCATATGGGTCTCTAAGCTTGTCTGACCCCTTTCTCGTGGTAGTTCCTCAGGATCAGGATGAGGTAAGAAAGCATCCATAGGCCCTCTTGTTCTTGGCCTACTAAAAGAACCAACCTCAATGTAGATGTCTTTTTCTTCTCTTTGATATCCACTTATATTTACAGCCCCTACAAAGTTGATCTCGTGTTAATCTCACCTCATGTTTTTTGGCTCTCACCCCCTCCAAGTTTTCTAGATTCTCTCTCTTGACATCAGCAAGAACTAGAGTGCACGATGCCACATCCCCTTTAATGCCGGATAAATGCTTCTTCAATTTGTTAATGCCGACATTATAACAATTTTTGCAAGGCTTGCACTTGATTCTATTCTTGTCAAGAGGATTTCGACAAGTTCTATAATTCCAGTCTGGATTAGTTGGCCTACTTGATGCATTAGAAGCCATTATCCTCAATGAATAATATTTGATTGAGTAATGTGATTTAGAATCAATCACCCAATCAACAAACCTGTAAAATACATAAGATTAAAGAATTAAGTCGCTAAGTATTAATTTACAATAAGACTTAAATGAATAACTGAATATATAGGACATATTAAGACTTTAATTTCACTTTCACATAAGATTTACATTAAGATATTACATAATCAATTATTTATCAAATAAACTAAAACAAAAAAATAGAATATCAAAATAAGACACATTGTACAAAAAAGGAATCAATTACTCATAAAAGAATACGATATATGCTCAATTTTATTGTCCAAGTGAGAAAAATATCAATAAATCACCAAAAAAAAATCAATATTTTAACTGCGAATATGTAAATATATCGTAAAAGAAAAAAAAGAAAAAGAAAAAACACATGATTCATAACATAATATGTTGTAGCAAAATAAATCAAAACCCTCTTTCAATTATGACAATACTTTAAAAATATCAAAATCAAATCGATGTCGGTGCAAATCTCATTTATTGGGTCGTTAAAAGTTCTCAAAATCAACTATTAGAAGCTCAAAATCTACCCACGAACTATTGCCTTCGTTTTGGGAAGAAATCGAAAAAATAAAAAATTTATCTATCTTTTGATAAATCACAAAATAGTGGTTTTTGAGGGTTTTTCTCACCCTAAAGGCCAAGGATTTTCTATTGGGGGTTTAGAATACCCTTAAAACCCTTTTCTCCCCTTTTTAGGGGTAAAAAATTACATAGGATGAGGGTTTAGAATACCTTCACCCGAGGGTTTTTTTCCGCTGTCTGCAAGTTGTCACGGGGTGGCGCCCAGACAATAGTGCCTCTGTAGTACCCAGATCACCTAGGGGGGTGTCTGGATGCAAAACACATAATGTACCCGCCCATATTGTGCTTAGGCGTTTTTTAAATTTTTCGCCTAGGCTGTTGGGCAATCAAATTTTTGAACATGGTTCATTACATATTGATTTCTAAGCTTGCCTTGGTTTGGCTGGAGAAGTTGGTGCCTTGATGACATCATGTTTCTTTATTCAAAATAATTAAAGATATAAAAGGCCTAAAAAATAAAAACCTAGAGAACAAGAAGACACGAACATGTTGAAATTAGAATGTGGTTTTAAGCATAATTATGATAATCCATGCATGTCAAAAATTTTTGTTTACATATGGAATACAAATGAAAAATCATAGAATCAAAGATTAGTCCAACGTTAGAACAAAATAGGTATATGGCAGCATATCCCTATATAGGATCAAGTTTTGAATGTCGTATGCAAAAATAGCTTTGTGGAGTTAATTTTTTTTTTAAATAGGTTCTTTTGGATGATAAATCTATTGTTATTCATTAGGAGGGTTTATTATATCGTGGCATATCCGCCCAGTCTTACTAATTAATAACAATATCCAAGAAACTACCCAAACCAACCCCTAGGTATCCAAGGGGCCTTGGACCCTGTTGCTAGGACTTAGTGGTCTTTTTAGCTGTAGGTTCCTAGGTGTCCCCCCCCAAGTGGGCTGAGGGGTGCTTGGCGCCTAGTTTTGGGGCAAGCAGCTCTTGTCATTGGATAATTTTGGGGACATTTTGACTAAAAAATTGATTTTTGGTAGAGGCATTTTTGACTCATCTTTACTTATGAAAAAGTTTTTCCTATGCCTTAAAAACACCTAAATTCATTGTTTTTGCATTTCTTTTTAATTGAGAAAATTTTAAGAAGTTCGAAGAATTATTTGAAACTTTGCCATTTCTTATTTAAATCATTATTGGATTGCATTTGAGGTTATTAATTGTGTTCTTGAGCTTGATATACATCCAAAAGAACAAAGTTTAGAGATTGAGCAAAAAGGTTAGTAGACAATATTTGTAATTGAGATTTCTTTATGAGATGCGAAATGTCTCTTTTGGGGTCTACTAGGAATGGGGATCCGGGATGGAAGCACTGTATAAATGCGGATAAAAATGATAAAAATAAAATAATGTGCAATTTTTAAGGTCATTTTTCAAATGTTGGGATAAATAGGTTAAAAGATCATCTTAGTGTATTAGGTAGGATGTTGTGCCATGTAAAAAGTTCCTGAGATGGTGAAGAGTCTTGAATATGTAGTAAGCCAAAAGAACATAAGAGAAGGATCCCAGCACATCTAAGGATATGAAGAATGCTCATGAGTGATTGGATAGAGACACTAGGATTGGAGATGTCTTCCCAGGTAAGGGTTTCTCTTGGGCTATATTTGAGTATAAACGAAGGATCCCATCACATCCAATCCATTGTTCTTCCAATCTTTGACTTGATTCTTACCAAAAAGAACTTGAAATTCATTTCAAATTATTTGTATCTAAACCCTCCATTAAACCCCTATCCCTATATTAAATTAAGCAAAATCAAAATTTTCAGTTTTAGGGGTTTCTTGAAATAGAAATAAGAAATCTTTGATTACTCTTTCATTTTCTCAGCAAATTCATTCTAATCTATCCCAAAATGTTCCCTATCATATTGATCTGCAATAGCCTTGACTTTGTTCTTTGTTTGAATCAAAACCAAAAATCTTGAATTTTGGTTCTGATTATTTTTGGCCTTTTTTTTCTGCTTTTTTTTTTCCTAAATGGTTTTTTTATTTGTATTATTTGATTTTGATTTATGGTTCCTATAGTATGAGATCAATATTTTGATTTTGAGTGCTTGATTTAATGTATTTTCTCTCTTTTTGGCCATTTTTTATATTTTTTTCATGTGTTTTCTTGTTTTCTTTAATATTGACCAAGTCCCCCAGGCTAACTTGTTGGGTCGGCTTGTTCGATTCGGACCTAGCATGCACCCGGTTCAGGTCCCCGAGCTGGGTTTTTAAATATTGATTCACCTGAAACTTAACTAATTTTTAGCTCTCTTGCATATCAAAGAGAGTCATGCTTTGTTCATACGTTAGGTGAAAATAGTATTTTTTTTGTTTGTTTGTTTCTGTGTTTGACTGGATTAAGATTTTTGGATTCTTGTATTAAACTTTGTATGAATATTTGTTTGTCGCACACGGGCATGCATATTGATGAGCCCATTAGTGTTTTAAGTATATGGAATTGCAAACAGAGATTTTACATGACAAGGATTATTATAGGGAACCAGAGGTCCGATGCTGTTCGAACAGAGAACATCCTTTTGGATAAGACTGGTAGGGTATATTGGAGATTGAAAGGCGACTCTGATAAAGCTCATGTTATGATTCAAGGTTTGTATTTAAAGTATATGGAACATATAAACTTATACGAGACAAAGAAAAACACAATAATCTTTCCTATAATATTTTATTTCTGATTTTGACAGATTTTGGCAGTTGGGATTTGGGTTTTTACCAAGAGAAATGGTTTATCTATGACGATGATCAAGAAAAAGAACTTGTGAAATATGTTGCATCTTTAAGGTGTGTGTTGTGGTTTCCGTTTTCTAAATTTTTTGTTGAAAATGTTATGTTGTATCCCAATACCATGATACTTGTTTCAAGTTCTTCGTGAACCAACTTTCTGGCTTATGTTTCCCATCATCCATGGCCTTTTATGTGGTACACCTCTTTCAATTTTAATTGTACATTTGACAAATTTTCTCATTTTGCATTGCTTTTTCTTCTTATCCTATTCTTTTAAGGAATTTTGTTGCTTATGGGAGTTGAAAAATGTTGCAATTGCATTCCTTCGAAAGTTCATAGCAAGTTGTTATCATGTTTAGTTATGAACTTATGATATATTCCTATTTGTTGAACAATTTCTTATGATGATTGTGGCTATGTATTCAAGCCTTCACGTTAAACCCTTAATTTTGACCTGTTTTATTAGACCTAGCCTTACTTGTCATAATGCAAGAACAAAACCTGGTTGAATTGATCTACATCATGGCCAAATAAAACATTCTCACTGATGGCTTAGTTAGTTGAGATAGATTTTTCTTTATCAGTTGCCAATCAATACGCTTTAACTAACCTCTAGAGTTATGTAAGGTTGATTTGATACAAGTTAAATAGATTTCAAGTAGAGCATTAGTTGTAAGGATTCTTTTGTCCTTCTTCACCTGTTTCCTTTGGATTACTTTTCCCAGTTTCTTTCAAGGATTGCCTTTGATACATTTATAATTTGCCCTTCTTTAATTATGTTATAGGCCTAGATGGTTTCTTCTCTCTTTTTTATGCAAAATGTGAGTTACTATTAGCAACAAGACTTTTAGGTTATTATATCTATGGAATTTGATGTTGAGTAGTTTTAACTTTAATTTATTGATTTTTCTCCCTCTTATTGATAATAATGAGAAATTAGTTTTCTAGTAGTTAAAAGCATGAACAGTAACTTGGTATAAAACTTGGAGTTGGTAATTTCCAATGTTTGAAAAAAGATCGGTGACATGAACCGGTCACACCCATACCTTTGTCGGATTGGGGAATCGGTGGATAGGATCGGAGAATTGGCCGAATCGGCAATTTTTGTCCCAAAAGTTTTTCAAAAAAATCAATATAAATCTCTAAGAATAGTGTTCTGTTTGTTTTTAAAAGAAATTAGGAGTTGTGCATTATGTTCTTTTATTATTTTGTAAAAATAGGTGAATACTGAAACATTGTTTTCTTGTCTGGATGTCTATATAATTATTAGTTATAATATAAAATCAAAAATTAGTATCAAATCAAAGTATCAAACATTTATTTATTCGCTTTATTCATTCAAAATTATTGCAACCTAACTAATTATAATATCAGATATGAAATTGTAATTGTTGTTTTATATTTTATAATTATTTAATACACAAATAAGAACAGATCAAAAATGTATTATAATATCATCTAGTTGAAAAAATCTTATTTACAACTATAAGAAAAGATAATACATTGCATAATTTGTAATTGTAATACAAATAAGTTAACAAATAAAATACAAGATTTAGTTATCAATGTATAATTATTAGTTATAAACTTATAATACTATAATAAGCATGATTTAAAATTTGTTAGAATACTAGTGAATGTATATAAAGGTCTTAAAATACCATTGAATATGCACCAAAAATAATGTTATAAAAATGCATCGTATAAATGCATGGTGCCTTAAATAGTATTCTAAAACCTTCCTTATAGTTGGAAACGGGCATATAAATGCATGGTCATATAAGGAAGGTTTTAAGTAAAAACTTTTAATTAATGCGTCGTTAAATGCATGGTCATATAAATACATCACGCTCTTGATGCGGTGCCCTCAACAATGCAAAGCCAAATAAATGCTTGGTCTAATGTATGGTGCCCAAACATTGTCCCACATTGAAAAATCGTGGGAGAGCAAAGCCATATAAAAGTTATTCAATCTCCTAAAGAATATATATAAATCCCATTTAAACAGCGACGGCATTTGATTTTCACATGGAAGCCGTAATGTGTTGGAGTCATTGCGTCATAATTGCGCTTTGTTGTGCAGAGGCGCCAAGTCGTGATGTCAGCACTCTGATCATGTATAGTAAAAACTTTGAATCCTGTTTTATGGCTAGGTACAGGACGGTCTGGCAGATTCCCAATTTGGATTGCTCGATTTTGGATTGGGTCATTAATCTTTTAAACATTGTTAATTTCTTTAGGGTTCTCTCATTTGCTCTCATAACTCCTTTGGATGTTTCTTTTCTGTTTGCACCTATTAAGAGTAGTGTGAGCATCCATCACTGACAATATTCTCATGATCATTACATACGAGCAAATGATATAAAGTCAAACATATTGTGATCAGCTTGGACTCTTTATTAAGGTATGAAATTTCTGTGCGTGTTTCTTTTAATTTGTTAATTTATTAAATACAAAAACATCATGAAGGAAAATTAGAGTGGCACCGAGAACATACCTTAATGCAAGGTTGGAGCATCTTCATCCACATCATCCTCAAGTCAGTATAACATGCAAATTCATTTGAGGCCGTTTGGGTGTTTAAATTATTAAAACGCCCTGATTGTTCCTAATTCTAAATACTAAAGGGCAATTTGGAATTTTTTTTTATTTTCAAGAGGAATCTAAGTGAAATGAAAAGGAAAAAGAAAAAGTAAGCCCTCAAGTGTTAATAGGAATAATTTATCTATTTAATGATTTTGTAAATAGTTGTATCCCCTTAATTGATATTTTCCCAATAAATAATACAAGAAACATCAACATTTTATGTGGTTTGTTATAGGTGTGGCTACATCCATGTGCGAAGATGATTGAAGGTCTTTCACTAATCAATGGAAAGAAAGTAGTACAGGAAAGCTCTTACGTTAGATAAATTAAAGGCACTCAATCTTGTCTATATGTTTCTCTTTGTATGAAACTGCCTTACATAGAGAAAAGAAATAAATATAAAACACCTACATGAGGCCCTCCTAATTTCCTAACTTTTAGAATTCCTAGCACTATTGGTGTATCCCTTCAATTTGGATTCATGTGACGATCCTTGTCCAAATAGGATCACACACCTCATAAACTCCTACCTATTAAGTTGGTTAATAGGAATCCCCAAATAATAGAAAATACTCTTAAACCCAAAAAAATTAACCAATGACTAATGGGATCCAAGGCAACTTAACACTTTGTCCATTGTCACCTTCTTTTCTCTGAGAGATGTGCCCGTCTCACTTTTATGAGAAATCTGATAATATTTGCTTTGTGTCAAGAATTATTCTTTGTTCATCAATTAATGTTGATGGTGCTCCTGATACCATTTTAGTATCCTTCAGCCTGATCAAGTTCAACTAGACCAAGAAACTACCTTTTGTAAGGATAACAATGTATGCACACAAACATTGCTGCCTGTTATTTATGTGAATACATTCTTCTGCATGTGTTTCCAAGTGATACATCCTCTATGTGTCTTTGATCTTGTATAATTTTCTGAATTCTGATTATTACCACATTGGGTTGCATATTTTGAGGTTTGTAGCCATTTTCTTTTTAACATAACATTCTATTGGTGGCAGAATGAAGAGTTCCAGATTTCAGAAAGTTCATGTTTCCTCAGAGCTTGAATCCAGTGAATTATGTTTGAAACATGACGTATCATCCTTCAAAAGCGGTGCTGACGGTAAGGGTGTAACTTGTCATTTGGTAACACGGTCAGAATCTTGTTAGATTGTTCTAAAGTAGAGCCACCACATAAGAGCCAAGCAACTGTTATATAATATTTATAGTATTTTGCTTTGATGGTTTGGCAAATAGTTTCATCAAAATTTTCAGTAGGTTCCTGTACAAGAGTACTTGTCTTTCACAGGTTCAATTTTGCAGTATTTTCCTTATCCCTTTTTCAATGTTCACCTGGTTATAGTTATCATTTGGTAGAATGTTGGCAATTATCCCTGTACTTGTGGATCACCTTAGGATTTAGGGGAATTCCCTTGGAGAATGTTCCTAGGCATGTTATATTTATGGTTTAGTTCATCTTATTTTTTTTATGCTTTTTTGTTTTTTTTTCTGCTCTGGTTGATTATGCTGTATTTGTGGAACTGGTTGCGGTAGGTGTGTGTATTACTGTATTCCTGTACATATGTTGAAGATTGATTTACAGAGCACATAGTTTGATACTTCCAATGCAGATGGTGATCATTGCCAGTTAAACAGAGTTTGACAAGGTAATGGAAGGGCATTTCCTTACAAGCATGTGGACTGTGCCCTGTATTTTGAGTAGGAGGGGAGGTTAGTGGGTTTTTCCTACCCACCATGTCTCTGTAAATTTTGCGAGCTCTGGTTGATATAAGTTGTCCTGTTCTTCTAATTCATCTTCCTTGGGGGTGACAGGCAAGGATTCACCTACCTGTATTTTTTGTTGTAAATTCTTGTTTGGGAAGTAGCGGTTGCTGTGTCTTTAATGGTGCAGTCTCTCTACCTGTGGGATGTATAATGTTCTCGCACCAAATGAAAATGAAAGTGGAGAGGTGTAGCAAGCAATGGCTGTCTTCTCTGTCTCTCATATACATGCGTGTGTGAGCATGCATCGGAGAATTCATGATGCTTTGCTGGTTGCATGTATGCTTTGGATTCTTCTGGCATGACTCTTGGGGTTATGCCTTATTTTGGACTATGAACCCTATGTTTCAGAAATATTTGGGTGTGTTTCCTTTTGGAAACAGTGAACAGTGCCATGAAAAGAAAATTATTTTAGAACTGTTAATGTGTTTCAGGACTTTTTCAAACCTTTTAAGCCATTTCCCCAATTTTCTTTAATCTAGCTAGATTTTCTTTTGTCCTAGTTTGTTCAGTGTTGCTTGTATAAACCTGAGGTCCCAACAATGTCTCATAACCAAGAAAATTGGTATTGTAAGCATTGTTTATCCAAGGGCATCAGTCTCCCACCCATTGACTGGCCCATGATCCCCTCCAACCACTCATCTCATGGTATATTTATCTTTGTTCGTATGGCTGTCTTAGATTGGGTGTTCTTGTAAGGGCATGTTTGTTTGGTGGAAATTTTGCTTTGTGAGCCAGACCATCTAAGGGGGCACAAAAGGGGCTGCTGCTATTTTTTTTCCCCATTTTTGGAGTTGGTTGCAAAGGTGGGAAAGAAATGGAAGCTGCCCCTTCTATGTTCCCATGGAGCAAGTGTTTGGACAGTTTGGCTTATGCCTAATGAACACGCTAAGAGAAGCTTCTTGTAGAAAAGGGGTTGAGGTAGTGGTGGTAGTATCCCCACACTCAGTTGCCACATCGTTGTATCCATTCCTATTGTTGACATCTCCAATTAACATATACAAAATGTAACTCCCTAATCTATTGAAAAAATGGGTAAGGGCCCGTCTTCCCCATTGAATTATCCAAAACGAAAGAAAAAAGAAAAGCTTATTGTCTCAAACATCATATTGGGTGATCATAAGAGAAGTTGCATGTCTCTTTGACCTTGTGGTAACTAGAAACCATGCTTTTACAATTGCTGATCTAGACTAGAATTGCCTGGTCAAGAATAGGGATCGGTTGGTGGGTGATTATGTTCAATGCTTGAGCTAATTGTTTTTTTAAATTTTCTTTGCAATATTGCGTATCAATTTGGTAATTTAGATTGGAATTTAAATCGGTCTAGATTGGGGTTCCGATTCAGTGTTTTGAAATATTGCTAGAAGCCTATGGTCTTAAAAGGTTAATAACCCAAAAGGGCAGTTGTCTATACATTGTATGCATTAAAAGCTCGTTGCATCTATTGTTGGTACTTTCAAGTAGTATTATGCAAAGCTGATGCAATGTTTGTTACAATGCACTGGGAGAATGGAAGTTGTAGGGACTGTCATGTGATCTTTTCATTTTTTTCAAGTTTGAATAACTTCAAGTGAGGGCGAGGGGCTTGATTTTCTGCCCAGTAACTATTTTACTCATGTTCGGAAAAATTCTATTACCATTTACAAAAACTGCAAAATGCATTGCCAGGATTGCTTGTATATAATCAACGCATAACATCAGATTGATCGGCTTGAGTAAATTCAAGCAGTGGAATGCACATGCTTTGTATGTGTGCTTTAAGCATCTCATATTAAAAAAATACAAAAAATGACATAAATTTAGGTGGTACATGAAGGTTAATCATAAGATTTTAATTCATATACTCTAATGGGAAATATCCAAAAGTACGATTGTGAATCAACAATCAAAGTCAAAATAAGAGCATGAACGAAATTGATATAAAACATGTACTTATAAATTTAAATAGAACAATTCAAGGTTGTAAAAATCGGTGATCCAGATGGTAATTGCCTTGATCAAAATTGGGAATGGTTGTGGTTGGCTTGTTTCATAGTCAGAACCAAGAATCATTCTAGTTTCCATGGAATCGATTGTATAGTTGGCTTGCAATTTTTTTTTAATTAATTTTTTAACCAACTCTAAATAGTTGGAAAAAAACTCTAATGATGATGATGATTTTTGCAATTTTTTTTGTTGATTGATTTAGTCAGATTAGTTTCCTTGAAGGCATGTTCACTTGATTGTTATAGGTTTCAAAACATTCACAAAATCACATTACGCAACAAAAACCAAGAGAAATATACAACTATAGGTAAAATTAGTCATGGTATGATAAAAAATTGTTAATAGTAAAAGAACAAAGAACCATAAGAACAAACTCAAATTCAATAAAGAAACTAATAAAAAGAACTATAAAAATCCTATCAACAAGCTCTAAGATAGTACATGCTGCCAAAAAAAAAAAAAGAAAAAAAAAAAGGATTACCACAATGGAAATACTTGATTAGCCTTCAACATATCTTCTTCAAAATGTCAAGTTTCTAAATAGAGGGCATCTCGCCTATTTAAAGCACTAAATTAGTGAGCCTTCAATGCACTTAGAGTTGCTTTTTAGTTTTAGTGAAAGGAAGTACTTACTATTGGAAATTTATTTCTATAGAGAGAAAATAGTTATTAATTAGTATTTAGGTAATATTAATGAATATTTGGTTAATATTTTTTTTTTGAAACTATTTTAAAGAATGCATGGGAGGGTTTGAACCTTGCATATATCTTGTACTCCTTTTTACCACCACACCAACTTGTTGCTTGTAAACTAAAAAAAACGAGCCTTATTTATGGAGTGAGAGCATTGAGTACAGAGGTACAACTATTCACTTGTGGGTATAACGGTTTAACTATCCGTAACATTTAATCATTACAATACTCTATAATCTCTCTAGAGACAAGGTTTTTTTTATTCTTGCATCACATGTCCATATTTTATATATATATATATATATATATATATATATATATATATATATATATATATATATATATATATATATATATATATATATATATATATATATATATAGATGGAAAAGTCTTTCCAACGCCTATAGAAAAAATTGAACAGTAATTTCGTTTATTCTCATTACTGTCCAAAGTTCATCACATGGTCAAGATTGTCTGGTAGTGTTTCATTTTTCATTTTTTTTTACGAATCAGAATGATTTGAAATTTGGAGCGTGTGTACATCTCAGTGAGGCGCACCTAATAAAAATATAAAAACAATAATTCACGAAAAACATTTGACGAAAATGCCGTTGAAACTTTTCCGGGTATTTTGGTTAATTTATTTCATGTGAAATATTTTTTGTGATATTTTTTCGTAGATTCACCTATTTTTGATGAACATATGCTCTAAATTTCAGATCATTCCGATTTGCTTAAAAAAAATGAAAAATGAAATACTACTGGACAACCGTGACCGTACAATGAACTTTGGACGGTGATGAGGGTAGGCGACATCACTGTTCATTTTCACCTATAGGTGTTTTGTAGTATATTTCTCTCTCTTGCTCTCTTTATCTCTCTCTCTCTCTCTATATATATATATGTATGTATATATATATATATATATATATATATATATATATATATATATATATATATATATATATATATATATATATATATATATATATATATATATATATATATATATGTATGTATCTTGGGATGCCCTAAGGACTATTCAGCGCCTATCGTACTAAAAAGGACCTCATAACTTTAGCTCTATTATCAAAGCGAGCATCATACCACTTCCATTGGATCCGAAACTTCGAAAAACGCCAAGATATCAATTTTCGGCTTATTTGGACTTTTCTAGAACTATTTTGGCCCAGCTTATTAAAAATAGGGTGTTTTACACCATTCTGGTGAGGCTGCGAGGCACCAGTTTGCATTTTTGGAATCTGCAACCATTGATTTCGGGATTGCCATTAAAATGACCATAACTCACTTGTTTTAACCTCGTTTAAGCTCAGCTTTTGACACAATATAGAGCTCATCAATATGCACTTTTCGAAATAAGTCTCAGTTCATGGCATTGCTCGAAACGAGAGAATTTTTAGAGAGAAATGAAGTTAAAAAATTTATGTGTTGCAGAATTCTGAAAAAAATGATATGATTTTGATCAAATAGCCATATCATGAGATCCCGGCATTAGATCGTCTTGAAAATGGGCACATTGCGATAGTGAGACAAAGGGGAACATTATGAGGTAAAATTGCACAAGATTAACACTTAATTTCAAGTTTAAAATGGCAAGTTTTTCGGTCGCCATGCATGCCTCTCTTTCTTTCTTTCTTTCTCTCCGTTCTTCTCTTCTTTTCTCTCTTAACTTGCACGGTAGTGGCAGCGCGATGCATGCCTCTCTTTCTATCCTCTTCTTCTCTCTCTTGTTCTCTCTTAACATGTACGGCAGTTGCAGCACCGTGCATGCCTCTCTTTCTCTATTCTTCTCTTCTTCTCCCTCTTGACATGCACGACAGTGGCAACGCCGTGCGTGCCCTTGTTTCTCTTCTTCTCTTCTCCTCTCTCGACATGCATGATAGTGGCAGCGTCATGCATGCCTCTCTCTCTCTCTCTCTCTCTTTCTCTCTCTCTTTCTCTCTCCTTTCTATCTCTTCATCTATCTCTCTCTTTTCTACTCCTTCGTCTCTTTCTCCCTTCTTTAGTACTAGGTGAACACGTAGCCCAATCAACATCCTTCTTCAATCCTACGTGAACATGTAGCCCAGTCAACATCCTTATTCAATGATGGGTGAACATGTAGCCTACTCAACATCCTTCTTCAGTGCTGTGTGAACATGTAGCCCAATCAATATCCTTCTTCAGTGCTGGGTGAACACGTAGCTCAGTCAACATCTTCCTTCAGTGCTGGTGAACATGTAGCCTAGTCGACATCCCTTCTTCAGTACTGGGTCAACACGTAGCCCAGTCAACATCCCTTCTTCAGTGCTGGGTGAACACGGGGCCCAGTCAACATCCCTTCTTCAGTGCTGGGTGAACATGTAGCCCAGTCGACATCCCTTCTTCGGTACTGAGTGAAAACATAGCCCAATCGACATCCTTCTTTGATGCTGGGTGAACACATAGCCCAGTCAACATCCTTCTTTAGTGCTGGGTGAACACGTAGCCCAGTCAACATCTCTTCTTCAAGGCTGGGTGAACACGTAGCCCAATCATTAGCACAGGCCGTCACCGTCCGACAGGGTGAGGACTTAAAAACCAAATCCCTCCAAATCACAAATAGTCCCTTGAGGGTGAGGACTTCGGCAGGATCCCTCAAAAGTCTCTTCTCTCTCAAAGAGTCTCCACGAATGGATCTGTGACAAATGCATCCAAACGTCTCAACATCCTAGTTATAGTATTGCGTGGATATCTCCTCGGCGTTCACGTGGTCCTGTGGCTAGGAAGAAAAAATTAATAAAGCCGAAGGAAATTTTTCGAATGTTTTCCTTATCACTTCTCTTGAAACACAACATTTGGCGGGGCAAGCTCTTTGAAGGCATTTTCAGCACCTTGGGTCCTTGATGTGGAATAAAGGAGAAGCAGGTCAATAAAGCCCTGACTTACATTGGAATTTTTGACACTCAGAATTTCCCCAAAACGAGTAAGGATCTTTTTAAGGACTTTAAAAGTTCACATGCTAAGTTTTGTCGCAATCTGACATGTCTAAGGCAGTGCAGACAAAGAAACAGTTTAAAAAAAATCGTTCTTTAGCACCCTGAAATGGCCGCTATAACTGGAACCCCATTTTGGAGCATCAAATGGTTGTGGAACAATCGCCAATGGATACGGCATGGTAAAAAACCCCTTGGGGTCAAATTTCGACTTAAATAGATGTTCCAGGATAAAGTTATGGGCGAAAGACTGAAAAAGGATAGGCCGCACGCTATTTCTGTGCACCCTCCCTGCACCAATCTCCATTAAAGGAGACTGGTTTTCATAGTGACGAATAACAACTTTCGGGACTCATATCTCCCTCGTTACAAGTCGGATCGCGTTCAAATTTTGTGAGCATGTTTGTCTTGTCAAGACAAGCGCTTTGATATATGGCACGTCTCGTGATGATGTCCGAGTAGGGAGAAAAGCTAGAGAAAAGATAACGATTCGAGAACAAGAGTTGCAGAAAATCAGCAGTCGTACATCTCACTCGAACGGCCATATCATGGTACTCTCACACCCGATCGACGCAAAACTAGTTGCATTGCGTACGTAAAGTTCAAGACTACCACTGGTCCAGATCTCGTGCGTGATGAACAGATAGATTTTGTGTACAACAATGTTAAAATTGTTGTAAAATTCCGACCGTCGGAATCCAAATTTTTGCAAAAAACCTAAAATTGTAAAATCTTCGTTCGAGCATGAAATCGAGTTGCATTGTTGCAACATGATCATGACGACATGCTCAATGTAATTTAGTAAAGAAACCAAGGAAATACAAGGGCATTATCGATCAGAAGTTTTCAACTTTCAAGTTGCATGATCATGGCTGTAATACGTGATTCATGGCTCGAAGTTAGTATCAAATTGATTATCATGCCGAGCCCAACGAGAAAGTAATCATCTTTTGGCCATACGGGACGCCGGAGGAACCTCGAACCATCCTAGGAAAATTGAACACGTTACATGGTTGCAACATGGACTATTTTGGAATTTTGTGTATTGTTGGGTAGGGACAAAATCATATTTTTAGATTTTATTTTAATTTAAATAAATTGTATTTTTTAGCAATTAGGGTAAATTTTGAGCATTCACCCATGTTTTGGGCCTACCTCTATATATATCATGTTATACCTCATTGTAAAGGACTTTCAACTTGATGAAAAAAATTAGATTTTACATTAAGATTGTGGGCACATCTTGGAGAGAGAGAGAGGAGAGAGAAAAAGAGTCCGATACCTTCTTTTTTTCTCTCTTATCTCTCTCTTCTTCTTCTCCCTTTATTTCTCTTATTCTTACTCTCTGTTTCTCTCTCTTTATCTTATTATCTATTTCTCTCTTCTTTTCTTCTCTCTTTCTCTCTCTTCATCTCTCTCTCAACATACACGGCAGTAAGCACTGCCGTGCATGTTTATCTCTTTCCTAATCTTTTCTCTCTCTCCTAATCTTTTCTCTCTCCTGCTCTTTTTTGTATCGTTCTCTCCCTTTCTTAACATTCTCTCCTCTCTTTCCTTATCTTTTCTTTCTCTATATCTCTCTACTTTCTTTCTCTCTAATTTCCTTTCTATCTCTCTCTTCTTTCCTAATCCCTCTCTTTCTTTCTTCTTGTCTTTCTTTACTCTCTCCCTCTCTCTTCCTTCTTTCTTTTTATTCACTTTCTCCTATTCTTTCTTTTCACTCTCCTCGCCAGTCATGCGTGGCGATACCCATCGTCGAGCATGACATTCTCCTTCTTTTCTGATCTCCAGGAATGAACACAGTGAGCTGGGCCCAAACTCGAGTGGTGAGCCAGGCCTCTGTCTAAGTTCCTCCTTCCCCATGTAGTGCACGACGATGCTCATCGCTGCGCATGACATTCTTCTCTTATCCTTTAACAAAGGCACATAGCCAGGCCCTTTCCCAAGTGGCAGGCCGGGTCGTGTCTGAGTCTCTTTTGACACGCACAGTGATGCCTATAACCGAGCATGCCCCTTCTTTTCTCTCTCATGTCTCTTTCTCCCTTGTCATGGACGACAGAACCCATCGCTGTCCATGTTTTCTCTTACTCTCTCTCTCTCTCTCTCTCTCTCTCCTGTCATGGACGACGGATGTCATGACCCCGCTCCCTGACCCCTGCCGGAGGACGACAAAGTGCAGGATCGCGACCGGAGGTCACGAATGTCACTCAGGTGGGAGTAGCCCAACGCTTGAGAACACGAAATCGAGAGCGAACCATGAAAGAAACTAAAATAAATCCAACAATCATTAATCCAAAAGTACAGCCAATTCATTCATTGCCAAATCAAAAGTCTTTACAAGATCGTTGAGGCACTAATGGCCCAAAAGATACACAAAATGAGGAATTCATCATATCACTGAAATCACCAAAACATACTGTGGAAGTCTTCGGAAGACGGCTTCTCAAACTTCTTGATTTCAGGCTTGAGGCCCTTAAAAACTGCCACCCACCTTAAGTACGGCTGCCACCACCCTTCACTCTGCAGTTATGAAATTAAGATGGAATGAGCTAAAAGCTTAGTGCGTAGATCACTACCCTTGCATTCTTGACTATCAGTATATACATGTTAACATGGTCATAGCTAATCAGAATTCTTATTATATTGTACAGAGTAAGGTCACATATCAGAGTGCACGTGAAGGTTACATAAAAGAATTAAAATCAGTTAACGAAGCATCACTTGCATATCATAGTTACAGTCAGGTAATCTTACAGAATACATAATTCAGACAAACAGAACATAGTAGCTAACTCCTGAAGTAGAAGCTACAGTGATTAAGTTAAGCCATTCTTGAGCTTGGACTTCTACTTTCATTCAGGAGGGAGGACAATGACAAGTAGAGGCCCTACTAGTAATGTCCTCACTCACGTACACATCCCCAGTACGCTTTGGGGTTTTCGATAGGCTGAGGCATTACAAGACACTGCCCTCTTACTCTCTCACCACTAGAGGATGTTACACTACTAAAGGGGTCCCGATGGATAGTGGCCAGAAATCTCGAGGGGTGCGACCCTCCCAAGTATAATAAGAGCCTAGCTCCCTTCCTATCGTCGAGAGTCAGGGAAGGATCATGTGGCAAGTGCATGCTCACACTTTTAGAGTTTGACAGAATATTATATATGCGGCAAGTCCATGCTCACACATACTACCAATGGAGGATCCATTGTGTAGCGGTCAGAAACAAAGTCCATATAATAGAATCCGAGCTCATATAACAGAATCAGAGTTCAGATAATAGAATCAGAGCTCATATAACAAGATCAGAGTTCTTATAATATAATCAGAGTTCAGATAACAAAATCAGAGTTCTTATATCAGAATCAAAGTTTATATAACAGAATCAGAGTTCTTATAACAAAATCAGAGTTCTTATAACAAAATTAGAGTTTCTATAACAGAATCAGAGTTCATATAATAGCATCAGAGTTCATATAACAGAATCAGAGTTCTTATAACAAAATTAGAATATCGATGTCACGCTTTCTAAAAATTCAGGTAGTGACATCCGAGTCAAAACAAGGCTATAGCTTTCAGTTCATTTAGAATTTGAAGATAGTTCCAAAATCAATTTTATGTTAGACACAACTATCTTTCAATTAGGAGTGGTTTGAGCATAATTGTGCCTTATTTGGCCCCTCAAAAGAACCCAAGAATAGAGAACTTAATCTGAAATCTGTTGTGTAGTGAAGACAGTAACATGTCTTTGAAATTCCGCCCATGTTTCAAAATCAAGAAGGAAACTCGAAAAGTGCTCAACATGTGAATTAAATATGACTCATAACTGGTTCCAATAGCTATGGTTTGGGCTAAAATAGATACTTTTTAGTCAGTGAAATTTAGTGACATCTGAGGCATTAAATCTGTGCTTTTGCTAAAACTGTCCACAGCGACATACCTTCATAAAACGAAGCGTAACTTTCAATCTCAAGAGAATTTTGAATATTTTCTACTTGCAACTTTTAACGCATTCAAACATCTTTCAAATGGCTATGGTTTGGCAAAAAATAGACGTCATTTGGCTAGTTAAAATCGATGAACACAATGGTTACTGATGACAAATCTAGGAAAACAGTCCACAGTGATATACCCTCTCATTTCGAAACATAACTTCATTTTTGTAAATAGTTCCAACAGTGCGTAGAAAATTTTTTTTTACTAGGCTCGTGTATCTTTCCAACGGTGGTAGTTTGAGGTAAATCAGACTCCATTTGGCCATTCAAAAGCCTCATTCAAGAACACACATATTTACGAAATTTCATGGTTTCATTTAACAGGTGTCAAGAATGCCTTCCATAACCATCATTTTATAATGAAGAACACGTTAACATTCATTCTATCACAATGTGAATGCATTTCTTACATAATCTAAGAATCACAACTCTATTCTTACACTCATCATCATCATAGAACAAAAACCCCAAATTTCCTTTGAAAAAGGTGTAAGGTTTTTTCTACATTGCATACACTTCTATTGCTCATTCATATGCCTAAGTTTCCATGCATTCCCTTGACTACAATACAAGGGTAATGGATCCACTTACCTAATTAACAATGGGGCCCTCTCCAACCTTTGCTCACAACTCTCACCCGCCCAACAATAGCTGCTCACAAAGTCACTTCTTCCACTTTGTGTGTTAGAGAGAGAGAGAGAGAGAGAGAGAGAGAGAGAGAGAGAGAGAGAGAGAGAGAGAGAGAGAGAGAGAGATGTTAGAATGAGGGGCATGGGTAAGAGAAGAGGATAAGACTCCTGGTTTTGGGGTGGCTGGCCAAGTGTCACCATGGAGGCTCAAAATCAGGACAAGTGGCACTCTCATCAGCATGCATTATACAAGTGTCACTTCCAACTCATGCATGTTAGAGACACAGCCGGCACTGGCCTCTTCACTTCGCTCCAGCCGGTGTTACACAATCCAACTAGTGCTAGGCAACCGGCGCTACATAATCTAACTGGCGCTGGCCTCCTCACTTCCTCCAGCCTGCGCTGCACAATCCAACCGGTGCTGGCCTTCTCACTTCCTCTAGCCGGCGCTGCACAATCCAATAGGTGCTGGGCAACAGGCACTGCACCCAACTTCTTCCCTCCTTGACCCGCCATGCATTCTAACTGGCCGGGAAAAGTTTGGGTCATCACAGTGGAACCCATCATCGTCCATGTTTCTTCTCCCCTTCCCTCTTCTTCTCTCCTGCCATGGATGGTGGAGCCCATCACCATCCATGTTTCCTCTCTCCTTTCCCCTTTCTCCCTCTTCTGTCATGGACGACAGAACCCATCGCTCTCCATGCTCCTTTATTCTTTCTCTCTCTTCTGTCATGGACAACAAAACCCATTACCATCTAGTTAGGTGCCTTGATCTCGCCTTCAGATCTAGATGATTTGGCAGCACATATCTCGGGTTTTTAGAGAACCCAGGATTTGAGATCGCTCTCTCAGAACCTTACTCAAGAGCAAGGGCAGGTATACCAACTGATGAGAGAAGAATTTAAGGTGGGTTCGAGACGTACTCGAGCTAGCTCGTATGGGTGCCCTCTTAGATCACGTAGAAAATCTCCAACTGCTTTAGCTGGTTCGGAATCTCTTCCCTTGACTTGCAATCCTCTTGTTTTCTACACAATACTTCTATGGTTATTTGGCAAAACAAGTTGGTCGAAGAGACCCACCCTTGTCTTAGGGCATCGCATGCTCATATGAGGGAGTGATAAAATGGAAGGCTTCCAATAAAGAGAGAAAGGAGAAGAAAACTTGACCAAGGGGCGAGACTAGCATGATGGCCGAAACGCTACCGACTCGGAGTGGTAGCAAGATGGGCATGGTTCTGAAGACCAGCACTTTGTCAATACTACTCTAAACCGAGACCGATATGGTGGCGTTAGGCTAAGTCTACCCTCAATCAAGTAAGGAGAGAAAAGAATGGGGAGACAAAAAAGGGACGAAGACGTCGCATCCCTTGTGGGCAGTGATGGCTTCTAGTGAGGCTCACGACGATAACTTCCCATGAGGCACACGGTGCCAGTCATAGGATATAAGAGGATACCCGCAAACAACAATGAGCATCGCCATTGGCAATGAGAGGAAGCAATACAACCCTTGCGGAAGGCGATGACTCCTGACGAGGTGCACGGTGATAACTTCCCGTGAGGTGCACAGTGACGGGCACAAAGAGGTACGGAAGGAGCCTACGCATAGCAATGGGACGGGTATTGCCGCGACCCCTTTGCGAATAGCGAAGGACATCACCGTCTGTAATAGTCTCGTGTCAAGGTGAAGCCCTCGCAGACAGCAATAGGCTTCGATGCCCATGTTCCTAGCTGAGACGTTGAGGATAAGTCCGCGGACGGTGATGAGCAACGCCGTTTGCTTGTCTCACTAGGAGGAAGAGATGAAGTGTAGACACCTGCTTTAAATCTGGCAAGTTATGTGGTTTTCCTAGACCCTCAGGATCAAATTGGCCTAGTAAACCTAAAATCCATAGCTCACACAACTTACCCTATGATCCGGAACCATTCTGCCAGCCCAGAACCCAGCAAATGCCTGTTTTGACCCGAAATTCAGTAAACACGCTGTTTTATGAAACAAAAGCATTAAAAATACTAAAAGAATCCATTTTGACCCAAATTTTTCCTAAGAGCTTCACAAGAGGCTAAGGAAGACACCCAAATTGAACAACATTAATTTGGAAAACTTTTGGTTTGGGCGACATGGGGCGTGTTGCCCAAGTCATCCTGCAAATGCCCTATTTTACAAAACAAATCATTAAAAATAGTAAAAAATCTATTTTGACCAAAATGTTTTCTGGTAGCTTCATAAGAGGCTAAGGAACATACCTAAAAAGAAAATTTGGAATTTGGACAAGTTTTGGTTTGGGAGACTCGGTGCGTGCCGCCCAGGAGACATGACTCATGCTACCCAGGGGACACGACTTGTGCCGCCCAGACTCGTTTTTCCCCAAACACATTTTTATCATTTTTCATGTTTTTAGGGTTATCTTGTGGGTGCTTTGGCCTCATGATGCTATCGGCATCGGTCAAATCCAAATTTTAAAAAAATTAAAGATTGGTTTGACCAAGGCATTTGTTGGTTACGGGATAACTCTGCCCCAACAAATCCCTCATTCAGATGAACTCACTTTGGGTGACCATAAAAGGATGAAAATCGAGATAGTTGAAAGAGAGGGACGAGACTTTTAGAAACTTTAGGCTGGAAGAGAAACCCTACGAGAGTAGAGAGACCTTCCCTAAGAAAACCCTAACCCTCATCTTAAGCTTGAGTAAACTTAGACCTAGGGCACACCAACCTTAGATCTAAACCATTTCTAGGTCACAACCACCATATTACTACTAGAGACTTGCTGATCGACATCTGAACCAAAAGGGCAAAAGGAAACAGTTTTGATACGGGCGAGCTCTCGAAGACTCGGGAAGCCCGGGCCATCCGGCCTAGTTCGATATTTTCTTCTCCTTCATTTCCTCTTTTATTCTATTTTAATCTGACTTTGATTCATTTTGATTGAAAATTGTGTTTTGAAATGCTTCGGATCACGCTGGCTCCGCCACATATCTGAGAGAAGATCTACTCGTTTCTGGACAGATTGATCTCAGATCTGAATTCGATCATTCCCAATTTCTCTGCCATTTCTTTTTCATTTAATTTTTATCAGTTGAAAGGGTCAGATCTGAGTGATCTGCATCCACAGATTGCTTCGATTTTGCGTTGTAAACCGTTTGGTGCCCACCGTCGGGCTATCGAGCGTGATCCGAGCATCAAAATTTCGTCAGAATATTTTGAAAGTTTTCAAGCATGTTTTAGGTGCCATTTTGTGACTGTTCCCAAAGTTTAGGTCAAAATAAAATATTTAAAAATAAAAAAAATATTTTTATGTTAGATTTGCTATCGCTTTATTTTAATTTATTTTCATCAAAAACAATTTTATTTGCTATTTCTCCATGTCTACAGTAAGTTTATTTTATCAAGATATACAAGAAAAAAACATAAAAAAAAAAAAATGTTTTGAGCGACACAAGGCGTGCCCCTTGGGCGGCCGTGTCGCCGCCCAGTTGATAGGGACGGTGCCGCCCAGGTCCAGGGTGACACGCTCTCTAGTTCTCCCCGTTGCCCAATTCAAAATTTTTTGAAATTTTTTTGGATGGGTCCTGGGACTTTCTTGTGACTGGTCAAAAATGTTTGGAGCAAAATAAAATTTTTAAAAATATCAAAAAAATATTTTTCTTGTTATAGGTCTGTTATATCTGTTGTTCTTCTATTTCACTTTGTTTTAATTTTATTTCATCAAAAAGTCTGATTTTTCTGCTTCTTAAAGTTTTTGTAGCCTTATTTCATTAGGCTCAACAAGATAAAATTAAAAAAAATAAAAAAAATAAAAAAAAAACTTTTTTTTGAGCGACATGACTCATGCCGCCCAACCTACAAGTGTGACACGACTCGTGCCGCCTGGGCGACACGGTCCATGCCGCCTTGTGACAAAGGTCCCAGAAAAATTTTGGGACCCCACGGGCCTATTCTAGAGTCTCTTTGTTGATTGTTCACCAATTTTTGGCTTAAAATAAATATTTTTAAAAATATAAAAAAAAATATCTTGCTTTAGATAAGTCTGTCCTGCTCCTGACTTTTTCTTTTTTTATTTTAGTTTATTAATTTTAGCTGAAACCATTTTTCCCTGCTTTCACCATGCTTAGTCTAATTGTATCTCATCAAAGTTAAAAAAATATTTTAAAAAAAGAAGATACATATAAATCGAGGGCTGCTTGCATCCTCCTGAACCGTGTCCCGTTTGAGTCACTCTCGACCCGGGTTGCGCTTGACTTAACACAGACTGTGGCTGGTCTCATTTTTTCTGACTTTACCTTCTTAAGGGTTGCTTACCCCTCCATCTATCGTGCTTCAAGTGAGTTTCGCCTCGAAGCCACATCGCTAGGCACGATCAGTGCCAAGCGCTCACTTATTGCCTTGCTTGTTTTACGTGCATTATGTGCATGACTTTATTTTTCATTTGTGTGCTTCTTTACACACTCTAGCACACACTGGCCGGGAATCCCGAAAAACCAGAAAATTTTTTTTTCGAAAACCCCCAAAATCCACCTTAACGGCATGAGGGGAACTCAGCTTTGAGAGTCGAGGTGGTTGGGATTTGCGTAACTTTAACTGTGAGCGCCCCTGCATAATATTTTACCTCAAAGTAACTCCACGTATAGTAGGACAAGGAAAAATCAAATAACAGGAGGCCAGGACCTATGCGGGGACCTATATCAGCCGAGCCGCATTTCAGTAGTTAGGAACCCACTCTCAAGCCAAGCCTACCTATAGTACTTTCCTAGGTTAAACATTTTCGTGTGCTTGCTTGCTTATTTCTGATCGGTTAATCTTAGATCTCAGCCCGGACCCGCCTTTTGTCCAAGCTGAACTTTGGGTCCAAGTTCAGGCTTTTACCTAGCCTAGCCCAAGTCCAAACCCGGTTCACATCTAGGTTTGAACCTAGGTCCCATCTTGGTTCGAGCCGAAGGCTCATTCCTAGCTCTCTTTGATCTAGTCCTGGTCCATACCTGGTCTAATCCTTAAAACTCTTTGGGTCCAAGTTCAAGCTTATACCCAGCCTAGCCCAAACTCAAACTAGGTTCACACCCATGTTCGAACTTAGGCCCCTTTTTGGTTTGAGCCAAGGGCTCATGTCTAAACCAACTTTGATCTAGTTCGGGTCTACACCCGTTCTGAGTTTCATAACCCTCTAGGTCCAAGCCTGGGCTTGCACTCGGCTCAGTCCAAGTCTGGACCAGGTTTACACCTAGGTACAAACTTAGACCTAGTCTTGGCCAGAGCCGAGACTTAGACTTACCTTATCTAGATATTTGTCTAGGTTCTAGTTTAGGTCTAAGCTCAGAGTTACCTTTTGAGTTGAATTAGGCTGACCCTAGTTCAGAGTCTAAACCAAAATCTGTTGAGTCTAGATTCCAGGCTAATTTTAGCCTAGTTGTCACTCAAGGTTTTCCCTTAGAGTCAGGCTGAGTCTGCCCTAGGCCATCGAGTTTAGATCTTAACTAAGCCTAGACTCTAGAACCCGGGCAAAGAAAGTCATCATGTCGGTTACCCAAGGTGATTATGATGACCGCTCCACGGCTGACTCTAAACTGAACCTTCCCAAACCTAGGGACAAGTATGTTGCAATCGCTTGGGATTATGGCCAAAACTTGGGCCAATCCATTATCCATCGTCCAGGTCTTCAATTAGAAGCCGAGTCCCAGGGATCCACTCCTAACCCTGAGCTCTATATGGTCCGAAAATTTGGCTCCATCCAAAAAACATTGAACAGTCAGGGGGTCTGACCAGGCATTGTCCTACAAGGAACCTTACGTAGCCCCAGTAGGAGCCGTCTGACCTTAAGCAACCAAAGTAGGAGCAGTGCGAGGGAAGAAGTTCATGCGGCATCTAACGCCAATTTCCACAATTCGAACCAAGATAACCCCGAGATGCAGCGGTCTCAAAGCCAAGACCCACCTAGGTCTAGGAGATCCAATCCAACCTCGAGCCACAGTAGTACAACCCACGATGTCTTGAACATTGTACGGAGCCAAGACGTCAATCTAAACCAACCCTTAGGTGAGATAGGGATCTAGGCTGCCCTCAAAATTCTAGATGACTTAGGTTACATAGTTCATGCCCCAGTTCATGGGTCAGTCCAAAACCAACCTAATAGTATAGGTCAACCCATAGCGCAGCCGAGTCAGCCGATTCTTCAATCGGTCCCTCCCATGTATTCGGTCCAACCAACCGTGCGGTTTCCGCATCTGGTGGCAATGCCTATGGCTTAGTACGCCCGTCAAGGACAAATGTGTCAAACCGCCCCGGTAACTGCAGCTCATCCATCACAGGCCCAAGCAGGCCAACATCTACCCCAAGTCTCGACTCATCAGTCTATGTTTGGGAACCCACCGACCGGTGGGCCTACGCGCATGCCAAATACGCAACAAGAAGGCACTTTAAAAGCGATGCAGGATATGCTCGTATGGATGGGTATGCATGAAATCCTACCCCCAAAGGCTTATGTTCATGAGACCCTTGGAGGCATGGAAGACCTTCTCCCTAGGTTTGTCATCTCAGAGTTTAAAAACAAATTCAATGGGAAGAATGACCCAGATATTCACGTCAATGCGTACCTCCTCTCCGTCAGAGCCTTGCGAGACTTGCCTAACCAGTTGAAGGCCCTGGTTTCACAAACTTTGACCGGTGAGGCTTTAAATTAGCATCAAAGAGTAATGACTGCTCAACCACACATAACTCTAAACCAAATGTTCAACCAGTCCGTCTCTCATTACCGTGGGTCGACACCAAGATCTCTTTCCCTGGGCGAACTCAGTGCAACCAAACAAAGCCCAGGAGAATCCTTCGAGGATTTTATCCGTCGATTCCAAGAGGCAGCGATGCGAGTCATCGAATGTCCACTTACGAACCTAGCTAAAAATCTCCATGGCCTTAGAAATGTAGCTCCTGAATACATGACCTTCTTTAGCCAAGGACCTATCCCCCACTCTTTTAACTCCATGGTCGAGCGGGTGGCGTGACATTAAAGGGCGAGAGGGACACCCCTCAGTACTAGGCTCGATAACATACCCATCACGACTCCCCAGAATAAAAATACAATCAACGGCAAGGGGAAAGCAGTCGGTCAAGTTAACGAAATCGTTGTTAATGGACTGGCTTAGGGTTCAGCCACCTAGCACAATAATAGGAATCAAAATCGAAGGGGTAAGCTTAGAGCTGACGTTAAAAATAATAATCGAAGGCGAGAGGACAACTTCACTCCTCTCAAAGACCCGTTAGCAAAAGTGCTAGAGTTACTCTTGAAGAAAACTATGGTTCAACTCCTGCCACCATCTGAACCACCATTTGAGCTTAAGGATAAGAACATATAGTGCAAGGGGCATAGAAACCATGCCCATGATACCCAAAACTGTTTCTACTTAAAGTGGGTGATTCAAGGGTTGATTAATAGGGGCGACATCACTGTCAGACCTAGAAATCAACCTGTTGAAGAACTTAATCAAAATATGGGTATCTTCACAAACCCTCTCCCCAAAAACACGGCCACAACGACCGAAGAAACAGGAGCTCCAAGTAACTCAAAGGAGGATGTTATCATTCACATGATTAAAAATGGAGACGAAGAAGATGATCCCAGCCAATTCATATTTGCTTGTGATCATCTTCTCCAAGAAGTTGAAGAAGATCTTTTGAGTCTTCTTAGAGGAAATTCTTCATCCCCGAACTCTGATGATCCTCCTAAGTGGGACCAATATGACGAAGATGATGCCTCGAGATTGACATGGTCTAAGCTGATGAAAAGGGATCATCTTCCAAATAAGGGGCCAACACCCCGAGGTCTCCCATTACTCTAGCTAGGGCTAACCCTATCGAGCTTCAAGCTGGTGAAGTTGATTCCTTAACCCGAAGAGGTCGAGTGTTCAAACCCATCCAATTGATGGCAAACGCTCTTGATGAAAGAATGGGAGCCACTTCAACAACCACACCCTCAGCAAGGGTTGCAGATCATGAACCTAATAAAAGAACTCAAGGATTCGCATCCACCTATGATCTACCAAGTCATCTCGGGAAGATCCAGGCTCCAATCTCCATCTTGGAGCTGCTTGCGAATTCGCTGGCACATAGAGCGCAAATTGAAAATGATCTTGCTAAGACCCACATCCTGAGCAACACACAACCGGATGAGTTGTGCGGGATGATCAACCAACTAATGACACCAACACCAATCATATTCACGGATGATGACATCCCGGCTAAAGTCAATCGCTTTCACGTCCAGCCTCTTCATATCACAATTTTCATGAAAAGATATGAGATAACGAGAGTGCTGGTTGATAATGGGGCATCCCTGAATATATGCCCTATGAAAACGGTGACGCAGATAGGCAAAAGCTCGGATGACTTCGAGTTGTGCCAACTAACTATCGCTGCAAATGATGGGACCAAGTGGCAAGCTAAAGGCATATTACCTCTCACACTCAAGATCGGTCCTACTATCCAGGTGATAAAGTTTTATGCCTTAGACCTAAAACCTTCATTCAACATGCTGCTAGGCAGACCATGGCTACATGAGAACCTCATGGTGTCTCAACACTCCATCAATGCCTCAAGTTTCTGATTAAAAATGGTGTCGCGAAGGTATGTGCTTAACCCCCTTCCTATTCCAATTCTTGTATACATAACGGGAAGCTAGCTGTAGGGTTGAGCTTGGAGAAATCCCACTCGCTTCCTTCGAGCAAGCCGATTGTGCCACCTTACGCCTAGAGGCTAGCGACCATGTTCCTCAAATTTTGTACACATCTGCATAAATGGAGGAAATTATCCAATGTCAACATCGATATGGTTTCGAGTCCCTCAAAGCTTGGCACATGCTTCTCTCCCAAGGCTTCCAACCAGGCCAAGGCTTGGGGAGTCAAGTGTAAGGCGTAACGGAGGCGATTTCTACATCACCTGAAGCCAAAACTGGAAAAGGGGATTGAAGAGGGCTCGGGTACTTTCACCCTCCGTGCTTCATATCATGGGGCATTCAAAGCCTCGATCCTCTCAATGACTGTCCTCCAAAATGGTTGAAAGTGATCCTCAAATTCCCAACCGGGGATAGTCCCTCTTCCACATCTCAGCACACACAAGGACTAGGAATTGAAGACCTATTTGCTGACCTGGATCTAGAGGAGGCATGCACAGTTGGCCCTGACACAGCCAAGGGTGCTCATCCACCAACACCAACCAAAGGACAGAATTGGTTGATCATTCCTTTATCTCGAGAATTATTGGAAGCATACCAGCGGCACCTTCAAGTCCCAGTGTCAAAAAATGGATAGGCGCGAGGTGGCCATCGAACCACCCTGCACGTCCGATCCCCAACAGACACCTCTTGCGACATTTTAAAAATTGTGGAAAATTCAAAACATGATAAAGCTGATAATAATGAAAAAGAATTTTAAAAAACGACTCTTAGCCCAATAGCGGTGCATAATACCCAAGACAATGAATTGGACGACCAAGTTGAAGATCAAGAGAGTCAAGAGTCTGAAGAAATCTCTCAACCTGAGAAACTTACTTCCCATGTTGAGCAATTTAAGAAGAGGTTTGATGGTGACCCAACGGCTGTCATCAAAGAGACGATTGATGTAAACCTAAGAATTGAGAAGGACCCAATGTTAACCAAGATTGGAACGTCCTTATCTTCTGAGGGGCGGGAAAATGTGATTTCCTTTCTCAAGGAATATCGTGATGTCTTCGCCTGATCATACGATGATATGCCAGGGCTTGATCCCACATTGGTGCAACATCACCTAATATTCAATGAAGGCGCAAGGCCTGTAAGGCAAAAGCTCTGACGTCAAAAGACTTACCTTGAGCTCAAAATTAAGGAAGAGATCGATAAACTGCTCAAGGCGACGTTCATTACCCCCAACGATTACTCATAATGGTTGACCAACATAGTGGTCGTACCTAAGAAAGACGGGAGGATCTGAGTGTGTGTTGATTATGGAGACCTCAATAAGGCATGTCCTAAGGATAATTTCTCACTACCAAACATAGATGCCTTCTTCGACAACACTGCAGGACACGAGTTGCTGTCATTCATGGATGACTTCTCAGGATACAACCAGATCCTCATGGCAGAAGAAGACCAAACCAAGATGTCATTCATAACGCAATGGGGAACCTACTGTTACAAAGTCATGGCCTTCGGTCTAAAAAATGCAAGAGCAACTTATCAACGAGCAATGACGAGCATTTTCCACGATCTAATGCATACCATTATGGAAGACTATGTCGACGACATTCCGGTCTAGTCAAAGACCAGGTTTGATCATCTCACCAGCCTGAGAACCATTTTTGAGAGACTCTGGAAACATAAACTCATACTCAATCCACAAAATGTGTCTTTGGAGTTGAATCCGACAAATTACTAGGCTTTATAGTGAGCCAAAGAGGCATCGAGGTGGGCCCATCTAAAATACGAGCCATCATTGAAATGCCTCCTCCTCGAAACATTAGAGAAGTTCGTGGGCTTCAAGGCCGCATACAAGCCA
This sequence comes from Amborella trichopoda, assembly GCF_054954075.1. Lineage (NCBI taxonomy): Eukaryota > Viridiplantae > Streptophyta > Magnoliopsida > Amborellales > Amborellaceae > Amborella > Amborella trichopoda. The sequence goes on along the minus strand of NC_142347.1, from coordinate 19,802,000 downwards.
TAAGGCGTTTCATTTCACAACTGACAGATAAGTGCGCACCATTCAATAGACTCCTTAAGAAGGACACCCCATTCATATGAGACAATGAATTTCAAGAAGCATTCGATCAAATCAAGGAAAACCTGACAAAACCTTCCATCCTTAGTCTTCCTAGTCTAAATAAACCTATGTTCTTATCCATGTCAGTAAAAGACAAGACCATGGTGGCAATGTTAGGACAATATAACGATCATGGGAAAGAACAAACGATATGCTATATCAACAAAACCATGGTCGACTATGAGACAAGATAAACGGATGTGGAGAAGCATTACTTAACACTTGTGTGGGCCATGCAGAAATTAAGACATCATGTCTTATCTCATTCTGTTATGCTCATATAAAAATTGACTCACTCAAGTACCCATTGGAGAGGCCAGTCCTCAACGAATGTTTGGCGAAGTGGAGAATGCTATTGAGTGAGTTTGACATCAAATATGTCACTAAAAAATTAGTCAAAGGACAAGCCACTGCTGACCACTTAGCTGAACACGATGCTAGATAATATTCCCGTTAAGACGGATCTCCCTGATGAGAACCTCTTCACAATTCAGGACTCGATTTGGGAGCTATATTTTGACGGTGTAAAGAATGAATACGGGTCAGGTATATGAGTTATACTATGTTCACCTGAAAAGATTTTAATGCCAACAACCATCAGGTTGAATTTCCTAACGTTGCTGAATACGAAGCCTTGATAGACGAGCTTGAGAATGCCATGAGAATGAAAATCCAACAAGTACGAGTGATTGGTGACTCCTTACTCGTCATAAACCAAGTTCAAGGGATTTGGAGGGTGAAAGAAGAAAATCTCAAACCCTATCAAGAAAAGGTGGAAAAGATGATTTCATACTTTAAGAAAATCACCTTTCAGCAAGTAAATAAGGAAAATAATCGGTTCGCCAACCCTTGCTTCGATGGTTGATATTCCTCTGAAAATCACCACGTTGCCATTCTACATCAAGAGCAAACAAGACCCTTCCCCATCGAGGATTGAAACAAAAATAGAGCAAGAGAATGAGAATGATGGAGAAGTATCTTTCGTGGTTTCAGATGCATTAGTCAAAGTAAGACCATGGTTCCACGATGTTTTGTCCCTGCTAAAAGATGGTTTATACCCCGAAGGAGGTGATCTCCTATTCAAAGAGTCCTTCAATGGCATCATTCTATGGTGTCTTGATCAACCAGAAATTGGCCAAGTACTAACAGAGTTGTACAATGAAGGAGGTGATTCTGGGGCGTTGCCTTAGCTCAAAAAATCAGGCGCCAAGGCTATTACTTGGCCACCATGGCTGAAGACTACTTGAAGTTTGTTAAGAGGTGTCCCAAATGTCAACTCTATAGAGACCTCATCCATGCACCGTTTGTATCACTCAATTCAACATCGCCCGTATGACCCTTCACCATGTGCGGTCTTGATATCATTGGAATGATATTACCAAAGCCTCAAGCGACCACTGTTTTATATTAACGACTACAGAATACTTCACCAAATGGGTAGAGGCCACATCATTTGTTAAAAGTGAAGGCCAACATGTTACCCTTTTCATAAAGAATAATATCGTATTCAGATTTGGTGTTCTTGAGTCAATCATCACTGACAATGGATCTAATCTCAAAAATGAAAAGGTAACTAAGGTGTGCAAAAAGTTTGGGATAATACAGAAATTCTCCACAACTTACTACCCTCAAGGAAACGGACAAGCAGAAACCACAAATAAAGGATTTCTTAGAATCATAGACAAAATAATAGAAGGTGGGAAAGATTGGCACGAAAAGCTAAATGATGCCCTATCGGCATACTGGACAACTGAGAAGACTCCTACTGACATGACCCCATACTCATTAGTTTATGGTATGGAAGCAATGCTACCTATCGAGGTTGAGATACCATCTCTCTGAATCCTTATTCATAAAAATCCAGATGAGGAACAAAAGATCGAAGCACGAATCGCTGCCCTCATTAACTTAGATGAAAAACGACTACGAGCAACACATAATATCATTGCTTACCAGCGTAGAACCGAGAGGGCATACCAAAGAAAAGTTGTTCCTCGATAATTTAGAGAAGCAAACATGGTACTCAAGAAAATCTTCCACACTCCTGCAAATCCACACCCTTTAGGCAAGTTCAAACCTAATTGGGAGGGGCCATTCATGGTTACCTGAGTGCATGTAGGAAATTCTTATAAGATAAAAAATCAGGAGGGGTTCGAACTCAACGACTCCATTAATGCAATGTATCTCAGAAAATACTACCCGTAACGGGCTAAAAAACTAGTGAAATCCTGAAAAGGAATCACAAAGAAAAATAAGAAAATAAAATAAAATAAAATGGACGTGGTGAAAACCTGAAAAGACACCACAGGTAACAGGAATAAAAGATCTCCAAGAAGGAGCTTTCGATACAAAGCACTCAAGTACAAACAAGTACTTACAAGTTCTAATAATACTGCATAAGCATACCTTGAGGATGAAGACTCCTCTTAAACCCTGCTGGTTCTCAACAGAACCAACTCAAAAAGATGTAGGAGGGTGACATGAATGGAAAACCGAAGGGATTTTGAACAACCATGGAAAACATCGAGACCCCTCTAAGATAGAAGCCCAACAAGAATCCAGAGAACTCTTCATGAATCTGTGAAGCATAGGATGAAAGCTCCAAAGGTAAAAAGACAACTTCGAGACCTTTTGAGTTCTCACAATCCCACTAGGAAATCCATTCATCATCTTTGAGTAAAACATAATAAAGAAAATCACCACCAAAGGGGCCATAGGTGGCAAAACTGTAAAGCCCGTCCCTTTTGAAAATGCTTTTCAAATCGATTGTTAAAATCATCTATTTTCAAAAGCTTTGTCCTTTTACAAATGACTTCCTCTATCACTACAAGAGGTTAAACTGTTAGTCATCTGGCCTCGCTCTCGAAGCCAACTTCCTATGCCTGTTATGAACGCTCAGACACTCCATGGTTGTATGAGTATAACTACCAACTACCACATATAGGAGATGAGTGAACCTCGCTAATGATGAAATTAGCTAGTTTGAGAGCATTTTTCTCTTGACTGGATCCCCTGAGGCAAAATGAGACAAGTTCATCCTTATGTGTGTGTACGATGACCCAACAGCCGAAATTCAAGGTAAAAACCATACAACTAGGGAGCTGAATTTGTTAAAAATCAGTTTGAAAATTGTGTGCAAGGAAAGTGTTCTACTCTACTTTGACTAATCAATTGTACACATACAAGTTGAATAAGAACTCCCCAACAGGGGCAATAAAGAAAAAAAAAAAAAAAGTTTTCAAACTCCCCATAATAGGGGCAAAGTTGAAAAGCCCCTTTTCTCAACCAATTCTCCAAACAATAAAAATTTCAAAAAAATAATGATTAAAAAAAAAAGAATAATTTGCTCCTAGGTGGCATGAGCCTAAACCACTGACCAATTTTCCAAAATTTCAAAAAAATAATAAAAAAAAAGAAAAAAAAAATTATGCTCCTCGGTAGCACGAGCCTAAATTGCGAACCAATCTTTCCAATTTTAAAAAAAAATTCCATATGCTCTTTGGTGGCATGAGTCTAAACTACCAACCGGCTTCAAAATCTTTTGCCCCACGGTGGCAGAAGCATAAACTGCCAACCAGGATTCAGATCGTCAAACTCGTGCGACATTAAAAAGCCAAGCTAACACGTCAAACTCGTCAGACGTTAAAAAGCCGAGCTAACAAGTCAAACTCGTGCGACGTTAAAAAGCCGAGCTAACACGTCAAACTTGTGCGACATGAAAAAGCCGAGCTAACACGTCAAACTCATACGACGTTAAAAAAACGAGCTCATGCGTCAACTCGTGTGACGTAAAAGAGCAGAGATAGGTAACGTCTAGCCCCGTATGACGTAAAAGGTCAGGTTATTTAGTTCAACATCAAACTCGTGCGACAGAGCCGAGACAGGTACTGTCTATCCCTGTATGATGTAAAAGGTCGGGTGTATAGTCCATCACCGCATGACGCTAAACTGCTTAGACGGCTCTATGGTTGTAGAAGTTAAAACTATTAACTAACCATGTTTTTTGAAATATCTTTCTCGTTTCAAAATTTTTATTATATGTATTGTGTTTTCAAAAACTTTAATTTCTTTGTTAAAATCGTAACCTATCCCTGCTCCGGGTTTATTTCAAATCTCCCCCTACTTTCAAAATTTCTAAAACATTTGCTAAAACGAAAGAGCTTGGACACCCGTATATGATGATTACCGTGTTTGCCGTGTTGCTACCTCGCCTCTCTATTCGAAATTGATCAGACAAGTTTCGTCCTATAGAAAACTTTCCTATAGACAACCTTAGGAAACCCTTAAGGAAATCAAAGAAATTGCCAAGGTTAAAATTTTTAAATTGAGAAAACCCTGAGGTCAAGTGGCATGGCTGTAAAATCCACCTCGAGTTTCAAGCATATGTAACTCGCCGACACCTCACGCTGAAAACCCTAGGATGAAAATGCCCTAGGTGGGTGAGCATGGGAGTGCAATGACTTGGAGGGATAGTTGGTGTGTCATATGCCCACGTGACGTCGGGATGACATTCATCTTTGAAATTCTCCATCCCCTCGAAGGATAGGGAACAACAACGTGTCTACTTCTTTGCCACTCTCTTGTCCCGCGAAGGACAAGGAGTGCAAAAGAGGGGCAACTGTAGACACCCGCTTTAAATCTGGCAAGTTTTGTGGTTTTCTTAGACCCTTAGGATAAAATTGGCCTCGTAAACCTAAAATTCATAGCTCACACAACTTATCCTGTGAGCCAGAACCATTCTGCCAGCCCAAAACCCAATAGATGCCTATTTTGACCCAAAATCCAGTAAACGCAATGTTTTACGAAACAAAATCATTAAAAATAGTAAAAAAAATCCATTTTGACCCAAATTTTCTTTGAGAGCTTCACAAGAGGCTGAGGAAGAAACCCAAATTGAAAAACAATAAATTGGACAAGTTTTGGTTTGGGTGACACAGGGCATGCCACCCAGGCGACATAGGGCATGTTGCCCAAGTCATCCTGCAAATGCCCTATTTTACCAAAACAATCATTTAAAATAGTAAAAAATCTATTTGGACCCAAATTTTTTCTGTTAGCTTCACAAGAGGCCAAGGAACACACTTAAAAAGAAAATTTTCATTTTGGACGAGTTTTGGTTTAGGCGACATGGGTCGTGCTGCCTAGGTGTTACAACTCGTGCTACCTAGGCGACACGACCCGGGCCAGGCGGCACGAGTCGTGCCGCCCAGACCCGTTTTTCCCCAAACGTGTTTGTATCATTTTTTGTGTTTTTAGGGTTATCTTGTGGGTGGTTTGGCCATGTGATGCTATCCGCGTCAGTCAAATCTGAATTTAAAAAAAATAAAGATTGGTTTGACCAAGGGATTTGTTGGTTACGGGATAACTCTGCCCCAACAAATCCCTTGTTCAATGAACTCACTCTGGGTGACCATAAAAGGATGAAAAATGAGAGGGTTGAAAGAGAGGGACGAGACTTTTAGAAACCTTAAGCTGGAAGAGAAACCCTACGAGAGTAGAGAGACGTTCCTTGAGAAAACCCTAACCCTCATCTTAAGCCTGAGTAAACCTAGACCTAGGGCACAACAACCCTATTACTTCTAGAGACTTGTTGATTGATATCTGGATCACAAGGGCAAAAGGAACCGGTTTTGATACGGGCGAGCCCTGGAAGGCTCGGGAAGCCCGGGCCATCCGGCCCGATTCGATAGTTTCGTCTCCTTCATTTCATATTTTATTTTATTGTATTTATTTTATTTTGATCTGTAGTTGATTCATTCTAATTGAAAATTTTGTTTTGAAATCCTTCGGATCACGCTGGCTCCGCCACATATCTTAGAGCAGATCTTCTCGTTTCTGGGCGGATTGATCTCAGATCTGAATTCGATTGTTCCCACTCCTCTACCATTGCATTTTAATTTATTTTTTATCACTTGGAAATTTTCAGATCTAAGTGATCTACATCCGTAGATCGCTTCGATTTTGCGCTGTAAACAGTTTGGTGCCCACCGTGGGGCGTATTGTGCGTGATCTGAGCATCAAAATTTCGAAAATCTCATAATATTTTGAAATTTTTCAGGAATGGTCTAGGTACCATTTTGTGACTGTTGCCAAAGTTTCAGGTCAATATAAAATATTTAAAAATACAAAAAAATATGTTTTTGTTAGATTTGCTGTCACTTTATTTTAATTTATTTACATCAAAACGTTTTCTATTTTCTGTTTCTCCAAATTTAAAGTAATCTTATTTTATCAATATATACAATAAATAAATATAAAACAAATAATTTTTGTTTTTGTTTTGGGTGACGCAGAGGGTGTCGCTCAGGCAACCCGGTTTTGCCCAAGTCTAGGGCGACACGCTTTCTGGTTCCCCCCGTCGCCCAATTCAGAAGTTTTTGAAATTTTGTAGGATGGGTCCTGGGAATTTCTTATGATTTTTCAAAAACATTTGGAGCAAAATAAAATTTTTAAAAACATCAAAAAAATATTTTCTTGATACAGGTCTATTCTATCTGTTGTTCTTCTGTTTCACTTTGTTCTAATTTTATTTCATCAAAATTTTTGATTTTTATGCTTCTGAAGTTTCAGTGGCCTTATGTCATCTGGATCAATAAGATAAAAATAAATAAAAAATAAAAAAACTTTTTTTTGGGTGACATGACCCATGCCGCCCAACCTAAAGTTGCGACACGACCCGTACTGCCCTATCATAGAGGTCCCAGAAAACTTCAAGGATCCCACGGGCCTGTTCTAGAGCCTTTTCTTTGATGTTTTACCAATTTTTTGCTAAAAATAAATTTTTTAAAAATATAAAAAAATTATTTTACTTCAGATAAGTCTGTTTTGCTCTTTCCCTGCCTTCACCATGCTTAATCTAACAATATTTCATCAAATTTAAAAAAAGATAAAAAAATAAAAGAAAAAAAGTATAATTCGTGGGCTGCTTGCACCGTCCTGAACCGTGTCCCGTTCGAGTCACTCTCGACCCAGGCCACGCTCGACTTAGCACGGACTGTGCCTGGTCTAATTTTTTCTGACTTTACCTTCTTAGGGGATGCTTACCCCTCCATCTATACTGTGCTTCGAGCGAGTTTCTCATTGAAGTCGCATCGCTAGGCACGATCAGTGCCAAGCGCTCACTTATTGCCTTGCTTGTTTTACGTGCATTGTGTGCTTGGCTTTCTTTTCATTTGCGCTCTTCTTTATACAATCTAGCACACACCGACGAGAATCCTGGAAAATCAGAAAGCAAATTTTTTGAAAACTCCCAAAATCCCTGTTAACGGCGTAAGGGGAACCCAGCTTTGAGAGTCGAGACGGTTGGGATTCGCGTAACTTTAACTGTGAGCGCCCCTCCATAATCCTTTGCCTCAAAGAACCTTCGCATATAGTAGTAGTTAGGAACCCACTCTCAAGCCAAGCCTACCTATAGTACATTACTATGTCCAACGTTTTCATGTGCTTGCTTGCTTATTTCTGATTGGTGAATCTTAGATCTCAGCCCAAACCCGCCTTTGGTCCAAGCTGAATTTTGGGTCCAAGTTCAGGCTTTTACCCAGCCTAGCCCAGGTCCGAACCAAGTTCACATCCAGGTCCGAACCTAGGTCCATCTTGGTCCGAGCTGAAGGCTCGTTCCTAGCTCTCTTTGATCCAGTCTAGGTCCATACCTGGTCTAATCATTAAAACTCATTGGGTCAAAGTTCAGGCTTATACCCAGCCTAGCCTAGATCCGAACCAGGTTCACAATCAAGTTCGAACCTAGGCCCCTTTGTGGTTCGAGCCAAGGGCTCGTGCCTAAACCAACTTTGATCCAGTCAGGGTCTACACCCGTTCTGAGTTTCATAACCCTCTAGGTCCAAGCCTAGGCTTGCACCCAGCTCATTCCAAGTCCGGACCAGGTTTGCAGCTAGGTCCGAACTTAGACCCACTCTTGGCCCAAGCCGAGACTCAGACTTACCTTATCTAGATATTTGTCTAGGTTCTAGTATAGGTCTAAGCTTTGAGTTACCTCTAAGGTTGGATTAGGCTTACCCTAGTTCAGAGTCTAAACCAAAACCCTTTGAGTCTGGATTCCAGGCTAATTTTAATCTTGTTGTCACTCAAGGTTTGCCCTAAGAGTCAGGTTGAGTCTGCCCTAGGTCATCAAGTTTAGATCTTACTTGAGTGTAGACTCTAGAACTTGGTCAAAGAAAGTCATCATGTCGGTTACCCAAGGCGATTATGATGACCGCTCCACTACTGACTCTAAACCAAACCTTCCCAAACCTAGGGACCAGCATACCGCAACCCCTTGGGATTACAGTCAGAAATCGGGCCAATCCATTAGACATCATCCAGGTCTTCAATTAGAAGCTGAGTCTCAAGGATCTGTTCCTAACTCTGAGCTTTGTATGGTCCAAAAAGTTGGCTCCACTCGAAAAACATTGAACAGTCAAGGAACCTTACGTACACAGCCGAGGCGGCAATCTAAACCAACCCTTAGGCGAGATAGGCATCCAGGCTTACCTCAAAAGTCTAGTTGACTTAGGTTACACAGTTCATGCCCCAATTCATGGGTCGGTCCAAAACCAACCTAATAGCATAGGTCAACTCGTGCCACCCGGGCTACACGACCCATGCCGCTCAGACCCGTTTTTCCCCAAACAAGTTTTTTTCACTTTTCATGTTTTTAGGGTTATCTTGTGGGTGGTTTGGTCTTGTGATTCTATTCACATTGGTCAAATCCCAATTTTTAAAAAATAAAAGATTAGTTTGACCAAGGGATTTGTTGGTTACGGGATAACTCTGCCCCAACAAATCCCTCGTTCAGATGAACTCACTTTGGGTGACCATAAAAGGATGAAAAATGAGAGGGTTGAAAGAGAGGGATGAGACTTTTATAAACTTTAGGTTGGAAGAGAAACACCAGGAGAGTAGAGAGACCTTCCCTGAGAAAACCTTAACCCTCATCTTAAGCCTGAGTAAACCTAGACATAGGGCACAACAACTCTAGATCTAAACCATTTCTAGGGGCACAACCACCCTATTACTACCAAAGACTTGCTGATTGACATCTAGACCACAAGGGCAAAAGGAACCGGTTCTGATAAGGGGGAGCCCTCGAAGTCTTGGGAAGCCTGGGCCATCCGTCCTGGTTTGGTATTTTCTTCTCCTTCATTTCCTATTTTATTTTATTTTGATCTGGCTTTGATTCATTCTGATTGAAAATTGTGTTTTGAAATTCTTTGGATCATGCTGGCTCCGCCACATATATGAGAGCAGATCTGCTCGTTTCTTAGCAGATTTGATCTCAAATCTGAATTCGATTGTTCCCACTTTCTCTGCCATTGCTTTTCCATTTATTTTTTATTAGTTGAAAGTGTCAGATCTGAGTGATCTACATCCACAGATCTCTTCGATTCTGCACTATAAACAAAAAAATAGAGGGGGAGGAGAGCTCGAGCTTGGCGCTGCCATTGCCATGCGCGACCTGTGAGATCACTGAAGAGGCATGCACGACACTGCCACTACCGTGCATGGCCTCTGAGGAAAACTCAAGCGGGGGGAAGAAGAAGAGAGAAGAGAAGAGAGAGAAGAAGAAAGGAAAAAGAAGAGTGAGAAGATTTACCTCGAACTTAGGGGTACCGATCCAAAAGTTTCTCTCACCTTAGTCTCTCTCTCAAATGTGACCCAACAACGAGAAGAAAGAGAAACTGTATACAGTAAAAACTCTCTCTCTTTTGTGAAAGGTTGAGTTCTCCGGTGCGTACAATGATGGTACGTATATATAGAATTTGCCCCAAACATGGGTGGATGATCAAAAGTAACCCTAATTACTAAAAATTAAGATTAAATTGAATAAAAAGAAATTAGAAATAGGGTGAAAAATGATAGATTTTCCCCTTTCTAACAATTCTTTGAATTTCAGAACAATCCTTGTGTTGCCCTAGATGATCCGGTATCGTTCCGATGCTCGGTTGATCGAAAGACGATTGTTTTCTTGTAGGGCTCGGTATGGCAATTGATTTGATATCAACTTCGAGCCATGGATTGTGTCTTTAGTGTATGATCATGTGACTTGAAATTTGAATGGATCTTGAAACTTTAGATCGATAGTGTGCTCGTTCCTCAATGTTTTCAATGATTTCTTCTCTAGATCACACTAAGCATGCCGTTACTATCACAGGGCAACAAACACATCTCTATTTTGTACCCGAATGAAGATTTTGTAACCTTGGAATTTTGGTCAGAATTTGCAATTTCAACGACAGAATTTGCAGTGTCTTCGTCGGCTTTGTGTGTAGAATCCTACCATTCATCATGTACAGGGTTCAGGTCAAAGATGGCTCGAGACCTTACGCATGCGATGGAATTGGTCTCATATTGATCAGGCTCGCGAGTGGCATGATTCAGTTGCTTGAACGACGCATGATGCTACTGAATTTTCTGCACTTTATTCACGGATCAGCAACTTCTCTCTAGCTTTTCTTCGTGTTCGGGTATCGTCACGGGGTGTGCCATATATCGAATCACTTGTCTTGATCCGACAACATGCTCACCAAATTTTAGCGCGATCTGACTTGAGATGGGTGAGATATGAGCATCGAAAGTTACTATTCATGACTGTCCCTTCAATGGTGTAGAGTTGCAGGGTGGCCGCATGAGAATAGCGTGCGGCTCTTCCTGTTTCCCTCTTTTGCTTATAACTTCTTCTTGGAGTGTTCGTTCAAGCAGAAATTTGTCCCTTGGGGGTTTTCAACCGTGCCGGATCCAATGGTGGTGATCTCACAGCAAATTGAGACATTGAGAATGTAGCTCTAGTTATAAGATCCATTTTAGGGTGCTAGAGGCCGATTCTGCTTGAACTGCTTCTCAGTCTGCACTGCCTTAGAAGTGTCGAAATGCGACAAAACTTGGTAGGAGACTTTTGAGAGACCTCATGAAGATCTTGGTAAGTTCTGGGGCTATTATGAGACCATCAAAATTTCCATTGTTTGCTAGGCTTATATTTTGCGGGGCCCCCATGATGATGAAAAAACATCTTCCAATAGCATGCCCCGCCGAATGTTGTGCTTTGAGAGAATCAAGAAGTGAAATCATTTGGGAAGTTTAAGGGATCTTGTAGAAGTCCTCACCCTCAAGGGACAATTTGTGATTATGAAGCATGAGGCCCGTGTAGGGACCACCTTGGACAGAATCAGGTCTGAGGGATCTTGTCGAAGTCCTCACCCTCGAGGGACTATTTGCGATTTTGAAGAGCGAGGCCTTTGTAAGGTCCAAGGGATCTTGTCGAAGTCCTCACCCGGGAGGGACTATTTGCAATTCTGAAGAGTGAGGCCTTTGTAGGGATCTCCTCGGATAGAATCAAGTCTGAGGGATCTTGTCGAAGTCCTCACCCTCGGGGACTATTTACGATTCTGAAGCGTGAGGCTTTTGTAGGGATCTCCTCGGACAAAATCAGGCCTACATGGAGGCCAAGTGCTAAGAACCTTTTGGTTGACATTATTTGTTACTACACCAGGTTTGCTTTTGATGCCCCAGGTATCTCTGTAGGTCCCGTCTAGCGGGGTCCAGTCAGGGGCTTCTGTCCTATACCAAAAGTCTGGTCCCATGTAGGCTACGAGATTTGGTGAGGAATACTTTGAAGCCTGTGGCAGGTTAGACCCTGGCTTCGTTAGTTTCTTGCCTTTGTGATGGTCTTTAGCATTTCGGAGGGATATTTTGGGGATATTTTGGTCATCAACATCACCCTCGAGGACTCTTATTATTGTTGGGAGATCTTATGTGGCTCTCACTCCCTGGCAAGCCATGTTGTTGATGTTTGAAGTGCGAGATATCTTTATGCGACTCTCACTGCCTGGCAAGCCATTTTGTGTTGATTGATGTTTGACATTTAGACCTCATTAGGATTGTGGTTGTTTTAGAAATGGAGTGTCGGCCGAGGTGGCAGTCATGCGTTAACCTGTGTCATCGATCCAAGCACCCTTTCGTGGGTTTTCACTTGGACAAGCGAAGTGGCACCGTAAAGATGGTTTTCACCAACTTATGTTATTTTTGGGCTCTTTACTCATGACCTTGCAGTCATGTTCACCCTTTTTACCCATTTTTACTCACGATGCCCTTTTGGGGCTTTCACTGGGCCTGGATTTTGTTTTCCACGGAACTCTCTTACTCATGGTTTCGTGACCATGCATGTCCATCATTTTTACTCATGGCGTTCCCTTGTTCAGGTGTACACCATGCCCGTTTTTTTGTGAAGGCATGTTTTTAGGGTCATGCTTTCAAGACCTATGCGAAGCTTTTTAACGTCATGTGGCCAGGACGTGCATTATAGTTTAGGGTCATACAGCTGGACCGTAGCGGTGGTGAATGGTAGTGAGCGTGGTTGTGGCTTGGACTCACTTTTGAGGAGATGGCACGAGGTTGCCTATGAAGAGTTGATGATGAATGAATGGTGGGTGAATAATGGTGACCCACTAGCTGACGACGAGATGGCTTGCCATTTTGTGAGCACGAGTAAGACTCACTGAGGAATGGTGAAAGCTGGTAATCATGAATGGACTTACTGGAAAGGTAATGAAGGTGGTGTGCGCACACAAATGGGTCGGTTAGGGAGGACGTGCATGAAGATGCGCTTAAAAGGGTGTGTGCGCACATGTGGGGGCGTCTTTAAGGTCATGCCTCCTGGACCAGGGCGAAGCAGTTTAACATCATGCGGCCAGGATGTGCACTATGGTTAAAGGTCATATGGCTTGGACCACGATTATGCAGTTTAAAGTCATGCATCTCAGACTGTGCAGTTTAAGGGTCGTGCAACTAGACCTCTGCTACAGTTTAAGGTCGTGCAACTAGACCTCTGCTACAGTTTAAGGTCATATAGTTTGGACCATGGCTGTACAGTTTAAGGTCATCCAACATGGACTATGGTTATGCAGTTTAAAGTCATGCAATTAGGACCATGTAGTTTAAAGTCGTGCAACTAAACCTCCGCTACAGTTTAATGTCATATAGTTTGGACCATGGCTGTGCAATTTAAGGTCATGCAGCATGGACCAAGGTTATGCAGTTTAAAGTCATGCAACTCGGATCGTGCAGTTTAAGGTTGTGCAACTAGACCTTCGCTATAGTTTAAGGTCATATAGTTTGGACCATGGCTGTGCAATTTAAGGTCATATAGTTTGGACCATGGTTGTGCAATTTAAGGTCATGCAACAAGGACCATGGTTATGCGGTTTAAAGTCATGCAGCTAGGATTGTGCAGTTTAAAGTCGTGCAACTTGACCTCCACTATAGTTTAAGGTCATAGAGTTTGGACTATGGCTGTGAAGTTTAAGGTCACGCATCATGGACCACGGTTATACAGTTTAAAGTCATGCAACTAGGACCATATAGTTTAAGGTCGTGCAACTAGACCTTTGCTACAGTTTAAGGTAATATAATTTGGACCATGGCTATGCAGTTTAAGGTCATGCAACATGGACCGTGGTTATGCAGTTTAAAGTCATGCAACTTAGACTGTGCAGTTTATGGTCGTGAAACTAGACCTTCGCTGCAGTTTAAGGTCATATAGTTTGGACCATGGCTGTGCAATTTAAGGTCATGCAGCATGGACCATGGTTATGTAGTTTAAAGTCATGCAACTAGGACCATGTAGTTTAAGGTCATGCAACTAGACCTCTGCTACAGTTTAAGGTCATATAGTTTGGACCATGGCTGTGTAGTTTAAGGTCATGCAGCATGGACCATGGTTATGCAATTTAAAGTCATGCAACTTGGACCATGCGGTTTAAGGTCGTGCAACTAGACCTCCGCTGCAGTTTAGGGTCATATAGTTTGGACCATGGCTGTGGAATTAAAGGTCATGCAGCATAGACCATGGTTATGCAATTTAAAGTCATGCAACTAGGACCATGCAGTTTAAGGTCATGCAACTAGACCTACACTACAGTTTAAGGTCATATAGTTTGGATCATGGCTGTGCAATTGCAGGTCATGCGGCATAGACCAAGGTTATGCAGTTTAAAGTCATGCAACTCGGATCGTGCAGTTTAAGGTCTTGCAACTAGACCTCCGCTACAATTTAAGGTCATATAGTTTGGACCATGGTTGTACAGTTTAAGGTCATGCAGCATGGACCATGGTTATGCAGTTTAAAAGTCATGCAACTCGGACCGTGCAGTTTAAGGTCATGCAACTAGACCTCCGCTACAGTTTAAGGTCATATAGTTTGGACCATGGCTGTGCAGTTTAAGGTCATGCAATGCAGACCGTTACATGGTGAAGGCATGGGACTCCATGGGGAACAGAGCCTTCACTGGAGATTAGAATCTCTGAGGAGTGAGACTGTGATGCAGGGAATGAACTTCCTGAAGAAGCAGGACAATGGTCTAGAGGGGAGTGTCGTGGCATGATCGCAACACTAAGCGTTGGATGACACATGCAACATTAAGCCTAAATGATGCGCACACGGCATTAGGTACTTGTTGAAGAACACGACGTTAAATCCTTGACGAAGGGCACGTGGCGATAACCTCTGGGTGAAGGCCCATGGTGATGACTCTTAATGAAGGCACGCGACAATGGCCCTTGACGAAGGCATGCGATGATCGTCTTTGGTTGAAGGCATGCGGCGGTAGCCTCGGGGTGAAGGCGCTCGGTGATGGCCCTTGACAAAGACGTACAACGATAGCCTTTGGGCGAAGGCGTGTGACGATTGCCCTTGACGAAGGCACGCGGTGATGGCCTTTGGGTGAAGGCATGAGGCAATAGCCTTTGGGCAAAGGCGCGCGGCGATGGCCCTTGTCGAAAGCACACGGTGATAGCCTCTGGGCGAAGGCGTACGGCGATAGCCTCTGGGCGAAGGCGCCCAGTGATGGCCCTTGACAAAGGCGTACGTCGATAGCCTCTGGGTGAAGGCACGTGACGATGGCCCTTGAGGAAGGAACGCGGTGATGACCTATGGGTGAAGGCGTGCCGCGTTAGCCTCAGGTTGAAGGCACGTGGAGAAAACTGTCCTTAATAAATCTGTTTTTTAGATTCTTAGAAGATATTTTTAGAGAGAGAGAGCCAAAGCTTTTGAGAAGGGATTTTCGGAGAGAGCTTCACGGCTTAAGCTTGTAGAGGCAGGCTGTTAGGAACTTTTTTGGCGAGCTTAAGGGGGTTGCAAGTGCTTGCAGCATGATTGCGAACATCGTCGGGGAGTGCCAAGGCTTTCTTAGCAACAAATAGGGTTTCTCGGGGAGTTAGCGGGATTTTGCAATGGTGCTTCTGTTGGGGCTTGAGTGTTTCTCTGATGGTTCCACGGTTGACGGGAGGTTGCAAAAAGTTCAGAGGGCTCTGTCGGTCCTCTGACTATTGGAGGAGAAGAAGGAGTAGCAGTAGTGGGTTTACCGGGAACTCAGTGGAATTTCGGTGAGCTTGTGACAAACTAGTAAAAGGCGAAAGCAAGGAGAGGGGCAACCCATAGGGTCTCAGGGAAGCTTTCGGGGATTTTCAGTGGTCTTTTGGTAATTTTGGTAGCGAGTGGAAGGCGGGGAAGGGCTTTCCGATGAACAGGAGTGAGTTCCCAGTGAAGAGGGGAAACATCGGTGGGAACCGAAGGGGCGGGGCCGTAACGGTCAAGAGATGAAGAATCGTGGGACGGTGAACGGTTGCCCTCTTCACGCACGGTGATAGGCCACACTACAAGTGTCAAGCAGTGTGTCCATAGTTCGAGGAACGCACATGTGGCGCACGCTTGACAGCTGGAGCACAAGCATTAACACATCTTGCTCATGAGACGATGATACCATCTCGGTGGGCAGACAACGATAGTCTTCCCCCTTAGCTGTGGGACGACCATACCTTGACAGCATTACACGCTGAGTGCCCAATCAGCGATACGCCTTTGTGACCATAGTCTCTTCGTGGCTGCTAGCATCCTTTGCCAGTGAATCTTCTGGTCTAATGATCGAATCTTCAGGTGCCATTCCAGATGTGAGGAATCTCTTGCGAGAAGGGGAGCTTGGTACTACTGAATTCAGCGGCAAGAGCTTGGTGAGAGGTGAGCCAATCTGGCTCATCGAGGCCTTATGTGAACCAGGGTGGCCCTTGAGCGTCACCTTTGTGAGTGCCCCCGTCTATTTGGTGACGAGGGAAGATAATGATGACAATGTGAGTATAGAGGAAGGGATAGGCCTTTTACATTGCCTGCATCGAAACGTAGCATCTGATGTGAGCTTGCCGACTCTAGGCAAGCGGATGGTGGAAACCCTGGGTATGAAATGGTCTACTGTCGGCTTGCGGGTACAAGGAGAGCACCAGTACTTGAGGGGGTAGTCCTCGTGGACCATGAAGGTGTTGAGGTGTTTCAGAAGTACATTGAGATAGGCTTCTTTGGCGGTTGCCCTCCAGTGCTAAGCGAGCTACTACGACCGCTGCTCTAATACGGTCAAAGTGTTGTTAGAAACTTGAAGCCATGCTAGCAACACAGGGCTGCTTGGTCATGGGGAGGCAGGGATATCGTTGATGGACCTGCACTTCGTTGGTGGGCTGCCGCTTCTCGGTGTTATGTACGACGAGTTCATTCCCCCAAACTCAATCATTTTTTGTAGGAAGAAAGTAGGTAAAGAAGCCTCATCGGCTGGGCTTTGAAAATTATTCGAGATCTATCAATGGCTTTACGATAAGCCCAAAAGTGGGTGAGTCACCTTCGCCAAATGGGTAACGTTCTTCTTCGATGACTATACAGTGAAGCTGGTCCGTCGCTGAGAAAAGAGGGGAAGGAAACCCCACCAGTTTTCGAGATACGGAAGAAGAATGAGCACATCTACCTGACGTCTTACTTGGTGCTCTTCTTATGTAAATTTTCCTTGCCAAGAGGAGCAGACGTCATTCGTCCTGACACCTTTTTTGTGGCTTGCGACATGGCACAAGGGAAGGAGTACGCACTCGCACAACACGTTCTGTGTAGTATTTATCATGGCTTCGGATCCATTTCCAGGGGAAGGCAGTATCAAGGGGATGAAGGAGGGAATGGCGTAGTAGATGGCGAGGCCTTCCCAGGAGATTTCAAGACTCCTTTCCCCATCCATTCTGTGTATAGCTGGCATGGAGCTTACTTCCTGGACACATACCTCAGAACTAAAGAGTTAGAGGACACCGTGTGCCCATTTATGCTGAAGATTACTAAGCAAAGGGCAATTTTCCATCCCCCAGGCCACACGCGCAGCTTGTTCTTCAATGATCACCTCCACGGGGGTCTCACAGATCGTGCGTATATGGGTGAGCTGGGCCACCACCTAGATGGTGACTTCACCAGCCCAAAAGAATTGATGTTTATGCTAAGTGTGAGAGGCGGAGTTCTTGCCTATCGCACAATCCATGGCGTGAAGCTTGAGGGCTACTTTCCTCATCAATTTACTTGGCAGCATGGGCTGGATCAGGGCTGCCCATTCTCCATATTCTTTGAGAAGTGGCATTTCAAGGCAGCCTGCTGGAAGAAGGACGAGTTGGGAACCCTCAGGGAAATTTTCTCTCGAGGCACATTCGCATTGCCTGGGCCACATGCTTGGAGACCGCCAAGGTCAATAAGTATGTGCTGCCCCATTTTGGCAGGATGGTACGGGCAACCGAGGCCCACGAGCACTGATGGAGAATCACGAGCACAGGGGAGGGTAACTGCTGAAGCCAAGACACAAGGCAACAGAAAATGGCTAGGACCCCTCCTCTAAGCGAAATCTTACCCTGGGCTTCCCTCATGACTGGCGCATGGTTGGGTGCTCTCGCCAAACTGCCATGGACGAATCTTTGCCATGGTTTCTCAATATGGAGAAAACAATGGAGAGCGTTTTTGACAACCTCTCTGCCATCTTCAAATGGAAGGACGGTCGTAAAGTCCTGGGGCATGAAGAGCGTCCAGTCTAGGATTTGAATAAGCTGATCGGGAGAAGCACTCATAGCAAGTTAGCCACCAATTCTTTCAAGTCTGACACCTCGAAGGCTGCTGCGCCTAAGCAGGCAAAAGGAAAGAATGCGTGTGCACCTTTAGGGTTAGCCGTCAGGGTAATTTAGGGGTCAACCAGGGCTCAGTCAATTGGTTCGACCTTGGGTGGTCGAGACCCACGAGCTTGTGTTTGTGAGGGACGAGGCATAAGCTCATCTCTCACAAAGTGGGGGCCGTGTGTGCTGGGAGGGAGGACAGAGTAGTCGACCCTCCTATGCTTGAGCTGGCATAGAGCTAGGGCTGCCCCGAGCTGTGGAAAACGAATGGATGGCGCACGCAGGGTTCAGCCCAAGAAGGCCTAGCCCTTGATGCGAGCTCAAGGAAACATGGGGGTTTCCCCTGAGGTGTGGCTCGAGTGGATGAACCACGAGCCTTTGGGTGTGTGCAAGCGGTGGGGCTGCAGGGTCTCAGCCTTAGTGTCGAGCCTACAAGTCTAGAGGTTCGAAGAGGTGAAAGAGTATAGGGGGTTGCCTTGAGGCGAACCTCAGGAGCAACGACAACTTGCTTGCCTCTCGCGAAAGCGGTTAGGGAAGCCTTTCGGTATGCCCCAACAATATAACTGGCAAGAGACTTGCCAGTAGCAGGGGCATGCTGTGTGCAGTGGCAAACGTGCCACTGATGCAAGGGGCCTTGGTGGAGGGTCCACCAGGGCGAGGAAGCAGGGGGTCAGGGACTTTTAAGTCCCCTCTTGCGCTAACCCAGGCAAGAACCTAAGAGCCGGACTGTGAGTCTTGACTCAAAAGGAGAGTAGGGATGGAAGCTTGAGCAGTTTGCTTCCCTAGGACAGTCACGAGTGTAGGGATAAGGAAGTCCCCAACTCAGATGAACGGGTTGAACAACCAAGGTGCCACAAAAATTAATGCAGAAAGTAAAAGAGGATACTGGTCAAACAAGAGCGAACTGACTAAGGGGTAGTAACTCCCCAGTGGAGTCGTCAAGCTGATTAGGTGCCTCGATCTTGCCCTCTAGAACTAGGTGATTTAGCGGCACGTGTCTCGGGTTTCTAATGAACCCGAGATTTGAGATCGCTCTCTCGGAACCTTGCTCAAGGGAAAGAGCAGGTATACTAATCAATGAGAGAGGAATTTTAGGTGGTTCAGGACTTACTCAGGCTGGCTCGCATGGGTGCCCTCTTAGATCACGAAGAAAGCCCCCCGGTTGCTTGAGCTGGTTCGGAATTGCCTACCTTGACCTGTAATCCTCTTATTTTTTTGCGCAACACTTCTACAGTTAATTTGTAAGACAAGTGGGTCGAAGGGACCCACCCTTGTCTTAGGGAAATGCACAATCCAATGAGAAGGCGATGAAGTGCAAGTTTTGGTGAAAGATAGAAAAGAGAAGAGAGCTTGACGTAGGGGTGAGACTAGCATGACAACAAGAAATTACCGACTCAGAGTGGTAACAAGACGGACATGGTTCTCAGGATCAGCACTGCGGCAATACTACTCGAAACTGAGGTCGGCACGTCAATAATAGGCTAGGTCTACCCTCAGTCAAGTGAGAGGAGAAAGAAGTGAAGAGGAAAGAACAAGACGGCAAAGAGAAGGGGGAATCCGAACCTCAATAGCCATCGCGGTGGGCAATGAAAGGAGACAGCGCATCCCTTGTGGACAATGCCAGTTCCTGACGAGGCACATGGCAATAACTTCTCCTAGGTCACACGGTGACAGGCACGGGACGTAGGGAGAACGGTGATGGGCACTGGTCGTGCTGAGGAAGCTCACAGACAGCGATAGTTGTAGCCAAAGCCCCTAGTAGGTAGCGATAAGTATCGTCGTCTACCCTAGGTGCACGACAGGGAGAGACCCTGTAGGCGGCAACCAACCTTGCCGTCTGGGTTCTTCACTAAGACGTCAAAACTACGTCTGTGGGCGGCAATGAGCAGTGCCGTCTACAGACCTCACTTGAAGGAAGGAGCATACGAGTAGAAGGGGAAGGAGACTCATGCATGGTGTTGCCATCACCATGCGCACCTTGTGAGATCGAGGGGGAGGCATGCACGGCACTGCCACTGCCGTTCACAACCTCTGCAAGGAACTTAGATGAAGAAGAGGGAGAAGAGAGATAAAAGAAGAAAAGAAAATGAAGAGAGAGAAGGTTTACCTCAACCTTAGGGATACCGATCAAAATTTCTCTCACGTCACTCTCTCTCTCTCTCTCTCTCAAATGTGACACCACAATGGTAAGAAAGAGAAACTTGTATTAAGTGAAAACTCTCGTGTGTGTATACCTCTACCTCTTCTTTTTTTCTACATACAATGATGGTACGTATATATAGAAGTGTGCCCCAAACATGGGTGGATGATCAAAGTAACTCGAATTGCTAGAAATTAAGATTAAATTGAATTGAAAGAAATTAGAAAATAAGGTGCAAAATGACAGATTTTCCCTTTCTTAACAAGTCGTGGAATTCCAAAACAGTCCTTGTGTTGTGCTAAAACTTGCTGATTAGGTGCCTCGATCTCACCCTCCAGATCCCTGGGGGATCAAGGGGCTCCTATCTCATGTTTTGAGGAAGACCTAGAATGTTTGTGAGATTGCTCTCTCGAGAGCCTCATTCGAAAATGGGGGCAGGTGTTACTAACCGGTGAGAGACGAATTTAAAAGGTGGGTTTGGGACTTACTTGGGTTGACTCACGTGGGCACCCTCTTAGATCACGAAGAAAGCCCCCCAGTAATAAAACTGGTTCGGAATCACCTCCCTTGGCTCGTATTCTTCTTATTTTCTACTTTCTGTAATCACACACATATATGGCAAAGGGTATGGGATAGGTGGGTCAAGCCTCACCCTTTTCCTCTCTTAAGATCGTACGCAAGCATGCATATTCAAAAAGAAGAAAGAAAGGTGGGTGGAGAGAAGGATTCAACCAAGTAAGAAGGTCAGGGCAGTGACTAGGCATGCGGATAGTTGACATAACATGGTGGCAAAACGGGCTTGGTAACTGAGATCGTCTCACAGGATCGCTTCTAGACGTTATTGCAGATATCGACTAGCTAAGCACGATGGTCAGTCTGTCGTGGCAGTAAAGCAGACCAAGCGAACTTGACGCAACAACATTACAGATAGATGATAGGACTGCCATGAAATGCTAACCTCAATCCCTCTTGGTTGAATGAGAGAGAAGTAGAGGAATGGTTAAAGAGAAGAAGGGGATAGACGGAAGGAGAGAGATGAAGGAAGAGAAGAAGGGAGCCAACTGACGCTTAGTCTCGCCAACTAACAGAAGAAGAGAGGGAAAACCAGTTGGTGCTAGGTCTCACCGACTGATAGAAGAAGAGAGAGAAGACCTACTAGTACTAGGCCTCACCGACTGGTAGAGAGAGAAAAGACAACCGACGTTAGGCCTCTCCGACTGGTAGAAGAAGAGAGAGAAAACCAACCGGCACTAGGCCTCGCCAACGAGTAGAGTGAGAAAAGACAACCAGTGTTAGGCCTCATCGATTGGTAAAAGGAGAGAGAGAAAACCAACCCATGCTAGGTCTCGTCGACTGATAGAAGAAGAGAGAGGAGACCAACCGGCGCTAGGTCTTGTCAGCTGACAAAGAAAGAGAGAGGAAACCAACGGGTGTTAGGTCTTACCACTTGACAGAGGAAGAGAGAGAAAACTAATCGACGTTAAGTCTCGCTGATTGATAGACAAAGAGAGAGAAGACCAATCAGTGCTAGGTCTCGTCGACTGACAGAGGAAGAGAGAGAAAACCAATAGGCACTAGGTCTCACGGACTGATAGATAATGAGGGAGAAGACAAATCGATACTAGGTCTCGTCGACTGACAGAGGAATAGAGAGAAAACCAATCGACATTAGGTCTCACCGACTGGTAGACGAAGAGGAAGAAGAAGAGAGAGAAAGAAATAAGAGAAAGAAGAAGAGAGAGAGAGCAGAGAGGGAAAGAGAGAAGAAAGAAAAAGAAGAGAGAAAGAGAGAGAGAGAGAGAAGAGAGAAAGAAGAGAGAGAAATAGAGAAGAAAGAGAGAGAGAGAGAGAAGAGATATAAGGAAGAGCAGAGAGAGAAAAAAAATAGAGAAGAGAGAGAGAAGAGAGAAGAGAAGAGAGAGAAGATAGAGAAGAGAGAGAAGAGAGAGAAGAGAGAGAAAGAGATATAAGACAAAGAGAGAAGAGAGAGAAAGAGATAGAGAGAGAAGAAAAAGAGAGAAAGAGATAAGAGAGAGAATGAAAGAAGAGAGAGAAAGAGATAGAGAGAGAAGAGAAAGAGAAAGTTTCCTACACAAGCTCAAGCAAGGAATCAAAGTTTTTATTCAATCTTCTTAAAAATCAACTGAAGGCCGAGGTTCTTTGTGGGGGTGGGCGTATGTTTTTACAATGAGACAATACCTGTTTATGTAGAGTTGTGCCTAAACATGGGTGGATTGATCAAACTTAGACCTAATTGTTGAAAATTAAGAGTTAATTGAATTAAAATAAATTCTAAAAATGAGTGCAAAAGGGCTATTTTTCCCCTGTTTAATAATGTGTGGAATTTTAAAATAATCCCTGTGGCTGCCCGAGAACTTGCGTGATCTTCCGTGGATGAGTCGATATTGTTCTAATGCCTGTTTGATCGAAAGATTATTGTTTTCTTGTAGGGCTCGACATGGCGATTTTTTGATACCAACTTTGAGCTATGATCATGTTTTTGAGTCATGATCACAAGACTTAAAAAATTTTTGAATCTTGGAAACTTTGGATCAATAGAGCGATCTTTCCTTAATGTTTTTCTGTGATTTCTTCGTCATAGCACACTAAGCATGTCATCGTGATCGCGTGGCAGCAATCGAAATGTGATTTGGAGCCCGAACGAAGATTTTGCAACTTTTGAGTTTTGGCCAGAATCTAGAATTTAGCAAATAGAATTTCAGTAATTTCGTCGGCTTCGTGCATGAAATCTAACCGTCCATCATGTATGTGGTTCGGTCCAATGATAGCCCTAAACCTGGAATTGGTTTTGCATCGATCCGTTGCTCGAGTGTCGTGATTTGGTTCATCGAGCGAGGAGTGTTGCTGCTGAATTTCTGTGACTTCTTCATAGATCAGAAAATTCTCTCTAGCTTTTCTCCCTGCTCGAATATCATCTTGGGGCGTACCACATATCAAATTGTTCGTCTTGATGAGACGAATATGTTCACCAAATTTGAGAGTGATCCGATTTGGAACGATTGAGTTACGAGCTCCAAAAGTGACTATATGTGATTGAAAAAATAGCCACATTTAATGGTGTTTTGGTGCAGTGAGACCATACGGGAATAGTGTGCGACCTCTCTTGTTTCAATGTTTTGCTCATATCTTTATTCTGAAGTATCTGATCAAGCTGAAACTTGGTCCATAAGGGTTTTTTATCATGCCGGATCCAATGGAGATGGTCCCACAGGGATTTGAGACACCCAAAATGTAGCTCCAGTTGTAGGATCCATTTCAGGGTGTTAGAGGCCAATTTTTTGAAACATGTTTCTTTGCCTTAAACATGTCTGATTGTGATGAAACTTGGCAGGTGATCTTTTGAAGTGCTGATGACGATCTTTGAGAAATTCTGGGGCCATTATGAGATGGTCGAAAATTTTCCCCTGTTTCGTAGACGTTATTGACCTGCTTCCTACTAGGGACCAAGGTGGTGAAAAATACATTCAAAGAGCTTGCCCTGCTGAATGTTGTGCTTCAAGAGAAGCGAGAAGGACAATCATTCAGAAAGTTTATTTCGAATTTTAATTTTTTCCTCCCTAGCCACAAGACCATGTGAATGCCGAGGAGATTCACATAATGGTGTAACTAAGCTGCTCAGACGTAGGGATGCATTGTTTACGAGTCCATCCTTGGAAACTTTAGGGGGAGAAGAAACTTTTTGGTGGAATTTGTTTGCTGCTACACTAGGTTTTCTTTTGACGATCAGAGTACCACTATTGGTCTCATCTACTGAGTCCAGTCGGGGGCAGGTTTTATTAGCCGATCCCGAAGGTCTGGTCGTGCCGGCTAGGTGAGCTGAAGTCTCTGGCAGGTTCCGTCATGGCTTCATCAATTTTTGCCTTGTAAGGATGATGACTGGGCTACTTTTACACCTAGCCTCATGAAGAGAGGGGTCTATAATAGAAGAAGGAGAGGGCATGCACATTTCATGCATGGGGACAAGGTCCATAAGAGAAGAAGAAGGCATGCACACTCCATGCACGGGGAGAAGGTCCATAAGAGAAGGAGAAGGCATGCACATTTCATGAATGGGGAGTAGGTCTATAAGAGAAGGAGAAAGCAAGCACACTCCATGCATGGGGAGGAGGTCTATAAGAGAAGGAGAAGGCATGCACACTCCATGCATAGGGAGGAGGTCTATAAGAGAAGGAGAAAGCATGCACACTCCATGCATGGGGAGGATGTCTACAAGAGAAAGCAAAGGCATGCACACTCCATGCATGGGGAGGAGGTCTATAAGAGAAGAAGAAGGCATGCACACTCCATGCATGGGGAGGAGGTCTATAAGAGAAGGAGAAGGTATGCACACTCCATCATGGGGAGGAGGTCTATAAGAGAAAGAGAAGGCATGCACACTCCATTCATGGGGAGGAGTCCTTAACGAAGGGATAATGACTAGGCTACATTGTCACACACCCTGAAGAAGGATGTCGACTGGGCAACCTGTTCACCCAGAACTGAAGAAGGATGTTGACTGGGCTACTTGTTCACCCAGGACTGGAGAAGGACGTCAATTGGGCTACCTGTTCACCCACGATTGGAGAAGGATGTTGACTGGGCTATGTGTTCACCCAGAACTGGAGAAGGACACCGACTGGGCTACTTGTTCACCAAGACTAAAGAAAGATGTCGACTGGGCTCCTTGTTAACCTAGGACTGGAGAAGGACGTCAACTAGGCTACCTGTTCACCTAGGACTGAAGAAGGATGTCGACTGGGCTACCTGTTCACCCAGGACTGAAGGAGGACATCGACTGGGTTACCTGCTCACCCATGACTGAAGAAGGAATGTACAGGGATGATTTTAACGTCTACACCTGTTGGACGTCTTGACAATGAAGGCAGTGCTGGCTGAAGTCACCTATGGAAGCGAATGTTGCATCAACATGTTTATTGGTCCAAGCGTCCTTCGCAGATTTTCGCTTGAACTTGGGAAGCGGCGTCGTAGAGGCAGTTTTCACCAACTTCTTTTGTTTTTTTTTGGGGGGCTCTTTTACCCATGACCTTTCAGCCATGTCCACCCCTTTTGTCCATTTTACTCATGATGCCATTTTGGGTTTTTACTATGCCCGGCTTTTATTCACATAACTCCTTTACTCATGGTTTCGTGACCATGCTCGTCCATCATTTTTACTTATAGTGTTCCCTTGTTCAGGTATACGCCTTGCCCGTTATTCCTTTATTTTATTTTATTTTTTTTAGGGCATGTTTAAGATCATGCCCTCGAGACCTGTGTGAGAAATTTTAACGTCATGCAGCCTGAACTTTCATTATGGTTTAAGGTCTTACAGCTGGACCGTAATGGTGATGGATGACAGTCTATGAAGGCCATGGAGTGAGTATGGTGGTGGTTTGGCTCACTTGGGGAGATGGCTCGAGGCTACCCATGAGAGATGTGTGATCTATGAAAAATGAGTGGATGATGGTGACCCACTAACTTACAACGAGTGTGGATGACGGGATGGTTCAACTTTTTGTGAGCATGGGTGAGACTCACTGGGGAATGATGTAGGGTGATGAACTCATGAGGAGGTAATGAAGGTGATGCATGCACACTAACAGGTAGGTTAAGAAAGGCGTGCGTGAAAGCGCACGTAAAGGCGTGTGAACGTATGTGGGAGCGAGTTTATGGTCATGCCTCGTTGACCTGGGAAAAGCAGTTTATCGTCATGCGACCAGAACGTGCACTGTGGTTTAAGGTCATATAGTTAGACCGTGGTTATGCAGTTTTAAAGTCATACAACTAGGACTATACAGTTTAAGGTCGTACAACTTGACCTTCGCTATAGTTTAAAGTCATATAGTTCGGACTATGGTGTTATGTAGTTTAACATCGTGCGATTGGGACGTAGACTATGGTTTAAGGTCATATAGTTTGGACCATGCAGTTTAAGGTCATGCAACTTGACCTCCGCTACAGTTTAAGGTCATATAGTTTGGACCATAGTTATGCAGTTTAAAGTCATACAACTATGACCATGCAGTTTAAGATTGTGCAACTTGACCTCCACTACAGTTTAAAGTCATATAGTTCGGACTATGGTGTTGTGCAGTTTAATGTCGTGCGATCGGGATGTAAACTATGGTTTAAGGTCATATAGTTTGGACCTTGCAGTTTAAGGTCGTGCAATTAGACCTACGCTACAGTTTAAGGTCATATAGTTCGGACCGTTGTGTGGAATGCCATGTACATGGAGCTCCATGGGGAATAGGCATGTGGACAGTAATCTGACTCCCTGGGGATAACATGGCTAAGACCATTCACAAACAGAGGGCTAGGTGGAAATGGTGACCTGATGAAGGATGACCAGCAGAAGTGGACCTTGTTGTGGATTTTAAGGGGGTAAGGCACTCTCTAGGGTGAAAGATTAGACTTATGACCGGTAACCTGACTCCCTAGGGATAAGGTAGCTTAGTGTGAAGCTGATCCATTGGGTATTAGGGAAGTGAGAATGACCCTAACATAATTGAGGATGATGGGCTGCAGTATGGGTGTGACTCCTAGTGGGGGATGAGGGACAACTCATGACTCTAATGGGGAGGCCATTGTTTAAGTGCAACAGCCTGGGTGCAAGTCCACTAGGGATAGTGGTAGGGCATACACTGCTTGAAATACGGTCGGCACCATGTGTGGTGCTGATGGTTTATTGTGAATTTTTAACCGGTGCTAAGTTCACAACACAACCGACGATGAATTCTAACACAACCGGCGCTGTTCAGCTAGCGTTGTGAATGACTCATGATATTAACTGAAGTCAACTGGCGCTGAGTTAACCGGTGCTAGGGTTATTTTGGAGAAACACCCGGCGTTAAGTCAACTGGTGCTAAGGTTGTATTTGGAAACACACCCGGCGCTAAGGTTGTATTTAGAAACACACCCGGCGCTAAGTCAACCGGCGCTGGGGTTGTATTTGGAAACATGCCCGGCACTAAGTCAACTGACGTTACTATTGCTTAGAAATTCTCTCGGATCTGCAGATGAGAGTTACCTCGGGCCTCTTGTCAAAGCTCGACCCGGCTTGTTATCGCTTGACTTCCCTTGGATGGAATTGGAATTCCTAATTTGTGAGGGCCATTTGAGGGCGGTATAGTCTATATATGGGGGTAAAATCCCGTTTTCCCTTATTTTCACCAAAGATAAAAAAAAAACTTAAGCACAAGTTTTCTTTAACCATGAGGAGAGAGCGCGCTCATTTGAAGTTTTCAGTGAGCAGTGGGACTTCAGCAATAGTCTCTGAGGGCAAGGTTCTTCGTAGGCAGCATGCTTTCGGTCAAGGGTCTTGTAGAGAAGACCTTCGTTGAACAAGCTGCGCTAAGGATTTGGTGAGTTTACAGAGAAAGTAGTAGGGAAATGAGAGCTTTCAGGGAGGCAGAGGAGGCTCTGGCTATCATTTTTGTTTCGGGAAGTGGTGAGAAACACATCAGTGAGTATTTTCACACGTCTTGAGGGCTTTCCAGTTTAAGGGGTTTCATGATGGTTGTGGAGGTTTTTTGGCACTTTCATAGTGTCACAGAGGTTTTTGGGGACTCAAGGGAAGTCTGCAGAAGACTTTCGGTGTGATTCTGATGAAGTCCAAGCTAAAATGATAGGCAGGAAGGTTTTTTAGTGAGTTTCCAATAGTGTGGGAGCAATTCTTGCGGAAGACGAATGGCCATGAGAGGTGAAACGTCATGGGGAAGGCATACGGTCACTAACGACGTGGTGACGGTTGACCTTCATCCTTGGAAAGTGTACGGTTATCAGTTGCATGTGTGTGAGGTGGCCCGAAGGACGTGGTGACGGCTATCAATCGGCACGACTGATTTTGAGGTGTCACGTCTAGGATTAGTGACACGTGTGAGAGATTCACTTTCAGTCGGCGCTTGCCTTAGACAAGCTCAACCGACACTAGGGTTTGGCATTCAACGAATGTTGAGTGTTGAAAGACTCAACTGGCGCTAGTTGTTGGCATTCAACTGGTGATGGGTATTGAGAAGCTCGACCGACGCTGAGTGTTTGACAAAGTCACCTTACGCTAATCATCAATACGCAACCGACGTTGAGCATTGAGAAGCTCACCCGGCGCTAAGCGTTTTAAGAGGATTAGCCGATGCTGAGTGTTGAACAGACTCAACCGACGTTGTTCCAGTGCCTTGGAAACTTTTGGGAGTGAACCACTCAACCCTTTGTAATGGCTGGTTCCTCTTACCAAACCCCTAATGTGAAGAGGATCCTTAGGGAAGGGGAAATCTATGCCCGTGACTTTACAGGTGAAGTTTTATCAAGAGGTTAACCCATTTAGCTGACTCAGCCGGTGTGGTAACCAGAGTGGCCTCTTAGCATGACTTTCATTATTGACCCTGTATGCAATGAAGTGCAGAAGGGCAATGGTTGCCACATCTTTATTGAAGAAGGGATGACACTTCTTCACTGTCTGCATCGGAACATAGCTTCCGAGGAGAACTTTGCCCACCTTGGGGAAGTGAATGGTCCAGGTGAAGGGATTATTAAGGTGGTCGGCAAAAGGCCTCCAGATTTAGGCAGAGCATCAATACTTGAAGGGATACGCTTCCTAGACTGTCAAGGTATTGGCTTCGTATGGAAGCGTTCTTGAGCATGCTTCACTATTAGCGGCGGTTTAGTGTTTGGGCAGCTACTACGATTGTTGCTCTAATATAGTAAAGGTATTGCTGGAGACGTGGAGCCATGTGAGCAATACCTGGCTTCTTGGTCATGCCAAAGTGGGAATCTCTTTACTGGATCTTCACTTTATTGGAGGTCTTCTGATGCTCGGGGCTATGTATGACAAGTTTGTGCCCTCAAACTTAGTCATATTTGACAGTGTTCACTTGGGGGGTGAAGAGCCGCCGGCTAGCCTCCCCAAGATCTTTGAGGCCTACCAGTTAATTTTTGGTCGATCTAGCAATGGTAGGGTCACCTTTATAGACTGTGTGAAATTCTTTTGCGGTGAATACCCTAAGGGCAGTCAAGGTACTCCAAAAGGGAAAGGGAAGGAAGTTACAATGGAGACACCCCCTATATATCAGCTCGAGGCTGATGATGACCGTGTCTTCTTGTACAAATTTGTGCTTCCTAGCTAGGGGGATGACATTCACCCAGGGGTACTATGTGGCGTGTGACATAGGCAGAGGGCGTGAGTATGCCCTTGCTCAGCCAGTCTTGTGCAACATATACCATGGCTTGGGGGCCATCTCGCGTGGAAAGGCCAATAAGGGCAAGGAGGGAGGGAACGACATCGTAGGAGGAGAAGCTTTTCCTGGGGACTTTAAAACCCTATTTCTTATGCATTACGTGTACGGGTGGCAAGGGGCTTATTTCCCTAACACCTACGTCAAGCATCAGTGCTCAGGAAATAAGTTGTGACCCTTCTTGATGGAGATAGCGAACCAGAGGGTCATCTTCCATGCCCCAGGGGAAGCTCGGGGTCTATTCGAAAATGATTCTTTGAACATGAGGAGAGTCCCTTTTCCTGGCAGGAGCTTCACTGACCGTGCTTTTGCTGATGAGTTGGGGAAGGAGCTAGACGGTGCCCCAACAATAATTAAGGAAATCATGTTCATGCTGAGCATCAGAGGGGGAGTCTTACCTTATCAGACTCCACACAATGCCCAGCTAGAGGGATATTTCCCCCACTGCTTCGCCCGTCAGCAAGGGCTTGACGAAAGCTGCCCCTTCTTAGTATTCTTCAAGAAGCACCAGAGTAAGGTGTATATGGGGAGGGTGGAGGAACTTGGAATGTTCGGGAGTGTTGGCTGCCAAAACATATACGAACTGCTTGGTCCATGTGTCTTGAAATGACAGAGACCAGCAAATGCATGCTACCTCACTTCAGTAGGCGAGTCTAAGCAACCAAGGCATATGAGAACTGGTGGAGAATTACCAATAAGGGCTATTGGGAGAAGGATCACCCTTGGAAAGGAGTGAAGGGCAGCTGGCGCTAAGACACCAAGGGCTGTCGGATGCTGCTACTCCAGGTGAGGTATTCGTCTTGGACTATCCCTCCAACTGGCAAGGTTTAGGGCTTCCACGTGAGATAGTAGTTGACGAGGCCTCACCAGAGTTCCTTATGATGAAGACAATCACTGGGAGTGTCTTCGACATTCTTAACTCGATCTTCAAATGGGATGAGGAGTGACAAGTCCCTAGTTATGAGAAGCGCCGACCACAGGACCTGATATCCTTAATCGAGAGCGGTCCCCACATCAAATTGGCTGGAGGGCCTCCTCAAGTGGGTGGATCTGAGGCGGCAACTCCTACTCCGGTAAGGGGAAAGAAAAGAAAGTGCCCAACTGTTGCGGACACCCATGTAGCTTCTTCAGGTAGTAGGTGGGAGAGCGACAAGCTCCTTGTGGTGTCAGAACCAGCAGGCAGCCCTTCCTCTTCTGATCTTTTAAGAATTCTTCTAATATCCCCCCTTGTACTTTCTGAATCATCTTCTGCTTCTGCTAAAACGTTTTATTTTTTTTCAAAAACCGAGGCAGATGACTCTGAGAGCTCTGAGCCTATTGACATTGCTTCTAATCGATAGGGGACTCCGGATCTTAGGGAAGAGCGCTCGAGTCCAGGGGCAGCTCCTGAGTCAGAGGCGGCTAGGATGGAGACTGGGGAGGATGAAAGCCTCGAAGCAACTTGTCCAGAGAGGGGCTTTGATGTCGATGTGGCCTCCAGGGCTTGAGGGAGATGCCTTTTAATGAGCTGGGAGAAGGTTTGGCCAGGCTGAGGGAGTTTGCTGGGACTACTATGGTTGGGACGGCCCCAGAGGTGCTTTCTCATTTTGATGCAACTCTAAGGAGAACGGGCAGTTGGGAGTGCTGCATCGCAAGGAATAAACCAGAAGGGTAGGCTCCTTGGAAGAGTTAATCTTGATCGGTTGCGAGAAGAAGGTAGATGCTTGCACTGAGAAGAAGGCCCTGATAGCTGGCCTCCAGCAGGACCTCAAGAAGGAGGCGCAAGGAAGGTTTAAGAGAATGATTGAAGTTCAAGAGGCAATGCGAATACTGAAGGAAGAATTCACAGGCCTTAAAATGGAGATGGCTCAAAGGAAGGCCATGGAGGCTTCTTTAGTCACAGATTTGTCCGAACACGATGGCACAATTGAGTCAGAAACTGTGGTGATGACAGAAGCGACTCAAACAGTGGCGGAGTTGAAGGCACATGTTCAAGGCACTGAGACCTCTCCTGAAGCACAGCGCTGAGATCAATAGGATGATTGATCGTTTCTGATCATGTCATTCTCTTTTTCTTTCTTTTTCTTAACACCTATAAAAATTTTACTGATGAATAAAGTGATTCTCTCTTTTGATCAACTTTAATGCATGACTTCATTTTCTCTTTACTTTTTATGCGCTTCATGTGATTCTTTTGAGTGCCTCTCGACACTTCCATTGTCCTAAGAGACTAATACCCTAGGCCTTGTTAAGCCCCATAGCCGATTGTCGTAGCTTGGATAGCTTCAAAATAGGGGGTCATTGCTTTTTCTCCTTTCAATGTCTGATTGGCCAAAGGCTCATAGTTCATTTTCCTCATGATTTGGTGATCCTGGTTGCTATATATAGCCCAGTTAGGAGGGGCTTCGGCCTCCATTAATGGCGCATTTACTTCAAGCTCATCATAGCTTTCAGTCTTTGGCACGAACTCTTTGAGATGCTTTGAAGCGATACGCATGACCTCTAATTGGCTATGGAGGCTGCAGATTTCGGTTCTCGAGTTTGTTAGAGGATCTTACCCTTGAGGGAAAGGAAGTTTCCCTTCTCCAAACTTTTATCCTAAGAGGTCGGGGAAAAGTAAACCTTTTGCCTGGACAACGATCTGAAGAACATCCTCTAAACTTATAGCATCCGGATTTTGAAAGACTTTTCATGGCAGTTGGCGCGCTGCTTCGGAATTCAAGAGTGCAATGGGGCTATGCAGGACGTTCTTATGGTCCGACGTATAGGTGATCCTTGGAGCCGGGAATTCTACCCCCATGGCTTGCTCGATCTCAGGAATGACTTCTGTTTCATTTTCCAGCCTTGGTGGCTCAGAACTGGGGGCAGAGGGTAAGGACTCTTTTTTTAACGAAGAAGGAGTTTCTTGAGGGATGATAGTTGGGATGTTCGAATGAAGAGTAGTTAGGGGTAAAATTCTGCCCTACCTTTCTTCTTCTTTGAACATGTTCACTAGCGTCCTCCCAACATCCTCAACATCTTCATGAGACAAGGACACAGTCTTGATTGTAGACTCGTGACCTTCTTCTCTCAGCTTTTGAGGTGACGCCAGAACTATGAAGTAATATTTTGCATCTGCATAGTGAGTTTCGGCCACAGGGAATGGTCTTTTGTCAACATAGACCGTATGCTGTCTCCCATCTCGACTATTGTTGAAAATTGGTGCAATGTTGATGGAACCACCCCTCGATCATGGAGCCATGGCCGACTGAGGAGAATATTGTAAGAAGTGTCAGTGTCGATTACATGAAGTTGGGCGTAATTGTTCAGCTCACCGATCTTAAAACGAAGGCGTATTGTGCCAGCTGGTTTCTCTCCTGATTGGTTAAACCCCCTGAACTGTGATGTGGGTCGGGGTAAGGTCTTCAGACCCCAACACTAATCGAGTAAGGATCCTTCTTGGAATGAAGTTGACTGCTGAACCTCCATCTAATATGGTTTGGTGGATGGGGCATGCATGTAATTCGCCAGCAACAAAGAGAGGGTGATGATGAAACTTTTCACCTAGCTGCAAATCGTCCTCTGAAAAGGTGATTGGCATACATCGTTGTAGAATTTTCGGGTCTACCTCGATAGGTTCAACTTCGGTCTCATACACTTCTACGTCAGAGAGAGCTTGAACCAAATCCATCCGGTAATCCTATGAAAGCATGAGGGCGTTGTAGAACTGAGAAGGGCTGAAAGCTTCCGTAGATACCCTATCACATCATATTTCACCTTCTCTTGATCAAGGCCTTGTGCTCTTGGTCCTACCACTAGTTTGGTGGGTATATGGGGCGTAAGAGCAGGTTTGGGTGACTTAATTGCACTGCGGGCTTGGTTTGAGCGATGGAAGTTTGAGTCTTAGAGAGATATTGAGTGCATGGGGTCAAAGGATTCTTAGGGAATTGGAGAATAGGTGTATTGGGATTAGGAAGGAGCCCAAGGAGCTGTAGGATAGGCAGACTAGTCTCTGGATTAGGGGGCAATGGCAGACTGGGGAAGTTCAAGGTGCCCGACTTTTGTGGTGGAGGCTGCAGTGTCCTTCCTGATCTGAGATTTATCTGCTCTGTGGTGGGTATTGTTCCATAAATTTGCACCATGTGGCAAGCTCCCTGAGAATAGAAGCTTTGCCCCCTTGACGCTCTCAAGCTCTGCTCCAAGTCAGCCTCAAAGGGCCACTGGGCTTCTTTAGCTTTGACTTCTTGCCCTTCTTTGATGAAGGTGGCTCTACCTTGGCTTTAGCTGCCAAGGGATCGGCAATTGTTAAGAATCCTGCTGCTAGTGCCAGGATCTTTCTCAATCGCTTTTGCTGCATTATGCTTATATTGATTCCTTCGAATTCCCGGTCGAGAGCCTCAAAGTCTGGGCACATCAAGGTCATAGCTACAAAAGACATATGAGAATGAGAAACAGGAGAAGAAGGTGGAGAAGGGTCGGAAAGTAGGGACTTTTAAGGTCGTTCCCCTCATCAGACTGATCTAGGCAACTTTTTACATCATCACCATGATTGGACAGGTGTAAGGGATCTTTTAGGTCTTTCCTTACTTAGACCGTTGGGGAGTTCTTTTAACATCGTCACCCTCATCGGACATGTGCAGGGGATCTTTTAGGTCTTTTCCTTGCTTAAACCGTTGGGGAGTGCTTTTAAGGTCGCCACCCTCATCGGACATGTGCAGGGGATCTTTTAGGTCTTTCTCTTGCTCAGACCGTTGAGGAATGCTTTTAATGTCGTCACCCTCATCGGACGTTTGCTGAGTGGAAGATGTCATGGGGACGTCTACTTGACAGGATGAAGAAGGAAAAAGGATCGTGTCGTGGATGAAGCATAGCAAAGTTGGAAATGGAGGAAGGAGCCTAAGAAATTCCTTCTCGACTATGGGTTGAGAGGTCTTGTTTCTTCGACGAGTAACCCTTGATTTCCACCTTTTTTTGGTTCTGAGGTAATGTGTGATTCGTCTCGCTGGGTTGGCAAACAGCCTTAGCTTGACGAACTGCTTCTCGCCTCAAAGACTTGTGTCTGCTTCGGCCATGGTAGATCATCCATGGCTAGGAAGTTGAGGGTTTCGTAAGGTCTGAGTCATTGATGGGAAGGTCCTTGTGAGATCTCCTTGCCCTGATGAGGAAGTGATTTGAGGATCGCTTACGGGAAGATTGTAGAACTCTTGATACTCCTGCATCTTCTTTGTGAATATGTCAAGGAAAGCTGTGCATTCTGACAAGTAATGACCTCTTATCTGATGGTATGGACACCAACGATCTTCAGTCCCCTTAACAAGGTGTAGGGGTTGCCTTGCCTGATTCGGTATGATTATGCCTTTCTGAAGCATTATAATGAAGAAGGTGTAGAGAATTCCAGGCACTTCATCCTACTTCTGGATGGTTACAACATGGGAGGCCTCAGCTGCTCCAAAGACCTTCTTTAGGTTTTCAAGCTTCATCTGACCCTTCTGAATCAGGACCTTAATGATGTCCTTCAATGTGTAGCAGTCATCTGTATGATGATTAATCCTCCGATGGTAAGCATAATAATTCGCTTGATCATCAAGGTCAGATTTTTCGGGGAACTTGGTTTCTGGAAGCTGGATCATATTTTGCTCCAGAAATAACTGGAACAACGCAAGGACCCATTCCTTCTCGAAGGGATGGACCTTATTCCTATGCCTAGAGAGATAATCATTCTGATCAAAGTTGGCTGGTGAACGGACCCTATTGTACGATGGTTGTTGCTTGCCAGCCTGGGGTGTTACTGTTGTTGCGGTTACCCCTTTAGAGAGGTCCAAGGTTTAGGGGGAAGCCTTCTTTGAATCAATGACCATGTCGGCTGCACTGATTACCCCTTTCGGTTGGCTTCCCCATGTG
This sequence comes from Amborella trichopoda, assembly GCF_054954075.1. Lineage (NCBI taxonomy): Eukaryota > Viridiplantae > Streptophyta > Magnoliopsida > Amborellales > Amborellaceae > Amborella > Amborella trichopoda. The sequence continues at coordinate 19,766,732 of NC_142347.1, read as the reverse complement.
TTATTTTGAGAGCTACCATTACCCTGGTTACTTGCTGAACTTGTAGATGGCTGTCGTGTTGCACCATGATGGTGTGACAAACGTTCTATGCGAACTGATTTAGAGATCAACTCTAACATGGAGGTCGGATTGGAGGCCTCGACATGTATAGTGATTTCAGGGCGCATATTCCGCACGCAAGTTTGGACTGCTTCCTTCTCAGGCATAGGATTAGAATGGCGAGAAGCCATGTTTTTCCATCTTGATGTGAACTGATCTACATGCTCATCGAGGTCTTGAGTCAGGGTGAGATGCTCGATGGTTTGAACCTCTCTCTTGACCTCATAGAAGCGTTGATAGAACAGTTTCTCCATCTCCTCCCATGTATGCACCGAGTTTGGAGGAAGTCAAGCATACCATTGAAATGTCGGGCCATCAAGGGTCTCGACGAACTGGCGAAGAAGAAGTCTCCCGTCAGCTACCGTTTCCCGACATGCCTCCTGGAAGTGGGGGAGGTGGTTCCAATGAATAGAGGAAACTTCCCTTTCATATAGTCTTAGGGGAACAGTACTTGATCAATATAGAAGGGGTATGGTCTTTGATAAGGCGTCGCCCTCAGTATGCCTGGAATTTGTCTATTCTTTAGGCTATGGGTGACCATAGCATCAATATCAGACTGAGAGACCGGATGAGGGACAAAATTGTCCTGTGAGGTAGATGGAAGAGACTGCCATAGAGGTATACCATCAGAGTGATGGGAATTGACCTCATGGCTAGCCGACTAGCGTGCAGCGTCAATACGATCGATCTTTTCCATCATCATGTGCACCATATCCTCAAACTTGTTCATGCGATCCTCCTGCGCATTACTGGGCTCTCTTATGACCATTATGCTGATCGTTTCTTCAGGGGGGTCAATGTTAGTGGTGATAGAAGGTTTGCGAGCTTGACATATCAGACATGATAGGTCGATCAGTAAGGGGTCAGCATGCCCTGATTGAACTCGACTTTTGTACGTAGATTGCATTTGGACCGGTTCTCGACGGTCTTAGGACCGTGACTGGGGGTTGGTTCACAACAGTCTTGGGACCATGGTTGTTGAGTGGCTGGGTATTTTTCTGCAACAGTAACCACAACATTGGGCTCATAGAGCTCTTCTTCAAGATTCATCATCTGAAGGGGGTAGAAGGGATTCAGATGAAGAGGGTCGTCAAAATTGGCCTTTTTGACTGCCTTGGTCACCTACCTAGTCAAAATTTGCAGATCTCTATCACGTTTAGCCTTGAGGTTTTGATGGACCTCTTGCCAAAACTATACTCTAGGTCGCGGTTGGTCAACTCTTCTTGCACAGGGGAGAGTTGTCTCCATCAGGTGTGGTAATGGATGAGGGTCACGAACTGGAGTCATCTGAGGCAGGGGAGGATGAAGGACTCGATCTTCTTTGAAGTCCATGCCCCAAGCACTCTTATGAGCTCTAGAGATCAAAGTGCTGGTTCAAGATAGTACTCTTGGGGAAAACCTTCGATTGCCAAGGTGGAAGGTGCTTGCTCGATGAAGAAGGAGCGAGCGGAAGTAGGGTTGACTCATGAGGACGCCTGAGTCAAGGACGAGGGAAGGCCTGAGATGGTGACACGTGTACGCCCCTTGAAGAAGGATCTTGAGGGACCTAGGGGTACACCCAAGCTCGTGCAGGTGAGCTGGCCTTAAGAGGCTGAGAACTACGAGCAGGTGTCTGTAAGAGAACAGGTGCAGGCCTGCCCTTTACAGGGTGCGCTTGTGTGTGCATAGGAGGAGGACTAGGAGGTCATCTCCCGTGTACTCGGGTTGGCGCAATAATGGCATTGCCCTGAGTAGTGATATGCACATGAATGGCGTGTGTAGGATCTGGCCTCGAAAGGTTTGATCTTGGACATAGACTCTCAAGGTAACAGAAGGGTTGCCCCGAAGTGTGACTCGAGTGGGTGACCCACGAGTCTTGTGGTTTGTGTAAGGGGTGGAGACCATGGGGTTTTCCCCTCTCTATTTTGAGCCTCTAGGGATAGAGACCCCTGGTGTAAGAATGTGGGGAGTAGCCTTTTGGCGACCCACAAAAGCAATGGCAACTCGCTTGCCTTTTACAGAAAGGGACTGGGCAGCCTTTCGATGTACCTCAAAAACATGGTCGGTAAGTGACTTGCCGGTGGCTGGGTGCATGCTGTATGAGGAAACATAAGTGCTGCCCATGCAAGGCACCTTGGTGGAATTTTCCAACAGAGCGAACAGATGGGGAGTGCGGGACCATCAAGTCCCTCCTCACACCAGTTCAGGTTAAGACCTGGGAGCTAGATAAGGGGTCTTTGCCCAAGAGGATGTTCAGGAACAAATTCAAAGGACCTTGTTCCCTACGAACACTCTTGAATAAGGGGATAAGAAAATCCCCGATCTGGATGAATGGGTTACAGAACCCAGCAGCCATAAGTGAATGTGAAAAGATGATGAAAGCAGATAAAGAAGAAACTAGCCAAACAAGAACAATCTGACTAAGGGGTAGTAAGTTCCCAGTGGAGTCGCCAAGCCGATTAGGTGCCTCGATCTCACCCTTCGGATCCCTAGGGGATCAGGCGGTGCACGTCTCTGGTTTCGGGGAAGACCCGAGACGTTCGTGAGATCGCTCTCTCTAGAACCTCATTCGAAAATGGGGACAAGTGTTACCAACCGATGAGATAGGAATTTAACATGTGGGTTCGGGACTTCCTCGAGCTGACTCGCGTGGGCGCCCTCTTAGATCACGAAGAAAGCTCCCCAATAATGAAACTGGTTTGGAATCGCCTCCCTTGGCTCATATTCTTTTTATTTTCTACTTTCTGCAATCACACACATATATGATAAAGGTTATGAGACAAGTGGGTCAGGCTTCACCCTTTTCCTCTTTTATGAATGTACGCAAGCATACGTATTCAAAAAGAAGAAAGAAAGACGGTGGGAAAGAAGGATTCGACCAAGCGAGAAGGTCAGGGCAGTGACTAGGCTGGCAGATAATTGGCATAACGTAGTGGCGAAACAGGCTCGATAACTGAGATCGACTCACGAGATCGCTTCTAGACGTTATTGTCGATATTGACTAGCTAGGCACGATGGTCAGTCTGTCGTGGCAGTAAAGTGGGCCAAGCGAACCTGACGCAAGAACATTATGGCTAGACGACATGACTGCCATGAGATGCTAACCTCAATCCCTCTTGGTCGAATGAGAGAGCAGCAGAGGAATGGTTAAAGAGAAGAAGGAGATAGATGGAAGGAGAGAGAAGGAAGAGAGGAAGGGAGCCAACTGGTGCTTAGTCTCGCCAACTGACAGAAGAAGAGAGGGAAAAGCAGTTGGCACTAGGTCTCCTCGGCTGATAGAAGATGAGGGAGAAGACCAACGGGTGCTAAGCCTCGCCGATTAGTAGAGAGAGAAAAGACAACTGGCGCTAAGCCTCACCGACTGGTAGAAAAAGAGAGAGAAGACCAACCGGTGCTAGGCCTCACCGACTGGTAGAGAGAGAAAAGACAACCGACATTAGGCCTCATCAACTGATAGAAGGAGAGAGAGAAAACCAACCTACGGTAGGTCTTACCAACTGATAGATGAAGAGAGAGGAGACAAATCGGTGATAGGTCTCGCCGACTGATAGAGGAAGAGAGAGGAAACCAACTGGTGCTAAGTCTCACTGACTGACAGAGGAAGAGAGAGAAAACCAACCAACGTTAAGTCTCGTCGACTGATAAATGAAGAGAGAGAAGACCAACTGGTGTTAGGTCTCATCGACTGATAAAGAAAGAGAGAAAAAACCAATCGGTGCTAGGTCTCGTTGACTGATAGAGGAAGAGGGAGAAGACCAACAAGCGCTAGGTCTTGCCGACTGACAGAGGAATAGAGAGAACCAACCAGTGCTAAGTCTCGCCAACTAATAGACGAAGAGGGAGAAGAAGAGAGAGAAAGAAAAGAGAGAAAGAGAGAGAGAAAAAGAGAGAAAGAGAGAGAGAAAAAGAGAGAAAGAGAGAGAAGAAAGAGAAAAAAGAGAGAGAGAGAGAGGGAGAAGAGAGAAAGAAGAGAGAAAGAGAGAGAGAGAGAGAGAGAGAGAGAAGAGAGAGAAAGAAGAGAAGAGAGAAAGAAGAGAAGAGAGAGAGAAGAGAGAGAAAGAGAGAGAAAGAGAAGAGAGAGAAGAGAAAGAGATAAGAGACAGAGAAGAGAGAGAAAGAGAGAAGATAGTGAAAGAGAGAAGAGAGAGAGAAAGAGAGAGAGAGAAGAGAAAGAGATAGAAAGAGAGATGAGAGAGGAGAGGAGAGAGAAAGTTGCTTGCTTGAAGGGTATTAGTCATTTTCTTCTCTCTCCTCTCTCTCTTTCTCCAAGATGTACTCACAGGCTCAAGCAAAGAATCAAAATTTCTATTCAACCTTCTCAAAAATCAACTTAAGGCTGAGGTTCTTTGTGGGGGTGGGTGTGTGTTTTTATGATGAGGCAGTGCTTGTTTATATAGAGTTGTGCTGAAACATGGGTGGATTGATTAAAATTAGATCTAATTGCTGAAAACTAAGATTTACTTGAATTAAAATAAATTCTAAAGATGGGTGCAAAAAGACTATTTTGCCCCTGTCTAACAATGTGTGGAATTTCAAAATAGTCCCTATGGCTGCCCGAGAACTTGCGTGATCTTCCATGGCTGACCCGGGGTTGTTCTGATGCCTGTTTGATCGAAAGATTATTGTTTTCTTGTTGGGATTGACATGGCGATTGTTTTGATACCAACTTCGAGCCATGAATCATGTTTTTAAGTCATGATCACGAGACTTGAAATTTGTTTGAATCTTAGAAACTTTGGATCGATAGTTTGATCTTTCGTTAATGTTTTTCTGTGATTTCTTCATCGTAGTACACTAAGCATGTCATCACCATCGCGTGGTAACACTCGAAACGCGAGTTGGAGCCCAAACGAAGATTTCACAACTTTTGAGTTTTGGCCTAAATCTAGAATCTAGTGGCCAGAACTTAGTAACTTCATAGGCTTCATGCATGAAATCTGACCGTCCATCATGCACGTGGTTCGGTCCAATGTTAGCCCTGAACCTTACGCACATAATGGAATTGGTTTTGTGTCGATCTGTTATGTGAACGTCATGATTTGGTTCATCGAGCGAGGCATGTCACTGCTAAATTTTCTGCAACTTCTTCACGGATCGAAAACTTTTCTCTAGCTTTTCTCCTTGCTCGAAGATCATCTCGGGGCATGCTACTTATTGAATTGCTCGTCTTGATAAGACGAATGCGCTCACCTAATTTAGGAGCGATTTGATTTCGAGCGAGTGAGTTATGAGCCCCGAAAGTGACTACCCGTGACTGTAAAAACCGCCACCGTTGATGGTGTTTTGGTGCAGTGAGGCCACACAAGAATAGTGTGAGACCTCTCTTGTTTCAATGTTTTGCTCATATCTTTGTCCTAGAGTGTCTAATCAAGCTGAAACTTGGCCCTTAAGGGTTTTCGATCGTGCCGGATTCAATGGCGGTGGTCTCCACAAAGATTTGATATACCGAAAATGTAGCTTCAGTTGTAGGGTCCGTTTCAGGGTGCTAGAGGCCAATTTTTCGAAAATTGTTTGTTTATGTTCACTGCCTTAGACATGTCTGATCGTGATGAAACTTGACAGGTGATCTTTTGAAGTGCTGATGATGATATTTGAGCAATTCTGTGACCATTTTGAGACTGTCAGGAATTTTCTATTATTTTGTAGGCTTTATTGACCTGCTTTCTATCAAGGACCAAGGTGATGAAAAATACGTTCAAACACTTGCTTGATCTTGCATGATTGATCCGGGGTTGTTCTGATGCCTAGTTGATCGTAAGATGATAGTTTTCTTGTAGGGCTCAGCATGACGATTGATTTGATACCAACTTCGACCCATGGATCGTGTTTTTTATGCTCGATCATGTGACTTGAAATTTGAGTAGATCTTGAAACTTTGGATCGGTAGTGTGTTCGTTACTTGATGTTTTTCTTCGCTGAATCACATGAGCCTGCCACTAAGACCACGAGGCACCAAACGCTGCTCCATTCCGTAGCCAAACGAAGAATTTGTGAGTTTGGAATTTTGGCCAGAATCAAGGATTCTAGCCACAGAATTTGTAGTATGTTTGTCGGCTTTGTGTACAGAATCCGACCGTTAATCATGTACGGGGATCGGGTCAGAGATGGCCAGAGACCTTACACCAGCAATGGAATTGGTCTCGCGAGCGGAGTGATTTGGCCACTTGAGCGAGGCACGACGCTGCTGAAATTCCTGTACTTTTCTTCACAGATCAACAACTTCTCTTTAGCTTTTCTTCGCGCTCAGGTATCGTCACGGGGTGTGCCACATATCGAATCACTCGTCTTGACTAGACAAACATGCTCACCAAATTTGAGTGTGATCCGACTTAGGACAAGTGAAATATGAGCGTCAAAAGTCACTTGTCGTGATTGTCCCTTTAATGGTATAGTGTTGTCGGGTGGCCGCACGGGAATAGCGTGTGGCTTCTCCGGTTTCACTCTTTTCGCCTATAACTTCTTCTTGGAATGTCTATTTAAGTTGAATCTTGACCCTTGAGGGATTTCAACTATGCCAGATCCAATGGTGGTGGTCCCACAGCAATTTGAGATGCTAAAAATGTAGCTCTAGTTATAGGGGTCCGTTTCAAGGTGCTAGAGGTCAATTCTGCCAGCATTGTTTCTCAGTCTACACTTGTTTAGACATGTCGAAATGCAACAAAACTTGGCAGGAGACTCTTGAGAGACCTCATGAAGATCTTAGCCAGTTCTAGGGCAATTTTGAGACTGTCTGAATTTCCACTACTTGCTAGGCCTTTATTGAGCGGGGGCCCCGTGTTGATGAAAAATACCTTTCGAATTTCCACTATTTGCCAGGCCATTATTGAGCGAGGACCCCATGTTGATAAAAAATACCTTCCAACTTATATATGTAGTTATGGATTATGATAACTGACCCAGTTTGGTTAGTATTGCTTCAAAATAATCTCTACATTTGCCTCCCATATTAGGGTGCATATGATCTTTTAGATAGATTGTTGTTATTTCTGCTAGAATTTTATCCATATGATCATCTTCTATTATTATCATAGGGATAGTGAATATTTCAAGGAATGGTGTCCTTTGAGAAGTCTGAGAATAGGGACTTTAAGTCTTGATAGGTTGAAGTGATATTTCAATCTGATTTGGTTGTGTCCTTATTAAGGACGAGGATGGTGATACTTTTGCTAGGGTCTTATTTGGACTCTGAATTAGAGGCAAAGCCTTCTTCTTCTCTTTTGTCCCTGCAAAAATTCTCGAGTCAAAAAGTTAGGTAAAGAGTTTTGATCACTATTAATATCTTCATTCTTAAAATCAAATGATGAAAGAATCGCTTGCCATCTACCAAAGATTTGTTTATAAACTAAATTCTTAACATTTTTTTCCAAAATATCTTTTGCATCTTTACAATATGTTTTTATAAGGAATTGTTGATTGATCAGGTCACTTTCAAATTTGGTGATACAATGCACCAAGGCTAAAGTCTCGTTTTTCACAATTGAGTATTTTTGTTGTGTTGGTTTCCAAACACTAGAGGTGTATCTTACCAATTGTTCTTTATTGTGAATTTTTTGTTTTAAAATCGTTCCACACTCTATTTCTGAAGCATTTGTTTCAATTATTTTATAAGCTTTTGGATTGGCTATGGCTAGGCATGGCAATTCCTTAGCTTTTATCTTAATTTTCTTTACTGCTTTGGTATGTTCGTTGGCCTAGTTTGGGGATTCTTTTTTAATCTCTAAAATAGTAGTTTGCAATCTGTTGCTAGGTCTTTATAAAGTCTACTATATAATTTAGGCTTCCCAAAAACCTGTGTAGTTGTTTTTTATCTTTAATATCATCTAGATTGATCTCTCTATTGGGATAATAGTTCCTTGGTAAATATTATGGCCAAGGAATCTTACTTTTGTTTAAAACAATTTTATCTTCCAGGCGGATACTACCAAGCTTGCCTCTTTTACTATTTTCAAAAAGAGGTTCAGGTGTCTCCAATGTTGCTTTATGGATTCAAGAAATACCAGCACATCATCTATATAAACAATAATAAATTGTGTATACGAATTAAATATCTCATTCATTATATTATGGAATTCTGAAGAGGCGTTTTTAAGCCCAAATGACAAGAGATTTCATTCATAACATCCAAAAGGAACTGTGAAGGTTGTCTTATGCCTGTATTTTTCGACGATCTGGATTTGCCAATAGCCTAATTTCATGTCAAATTTTGAGAATATAACAACCCTGTATAGCCGATTTAGTAAGTCTTTTTTATTGGGAATAAGATAATGAATCCTCCTTAAGGCTTTATTCCTAGGTTTATAATTAATTACTAGTTGTGGTACTCCTCTTTCTAACTCAATAGCCTTTTCTACATAAAAGGCTAGGCAACTCCAAGGGGGGTGACCTTTTTTTAATAAGTCCTTTATCCAACAGCTCTTGGATTTCTTTTTTCGCATATCTTTAATAGTCTGATGTTCATTTGAATAGGTCGAGCCTTTGTTAGGATTTGGTTTTCATTAAAACCAGGCTCGTATGGTAATTCTACCATATGTTTTTTCCTTCCCCAAAGTACATTTGGGATTTCAACACAAATTTACTTTTTCAAAAGACTTTAAAAGTCTTGTATTTCTTTTCTGATTTTGAATTTTTTCTTCTATAATCTTATAACGTATTTCTTCCTTAAGAAAGAAAAGGAATCTTTCTTTGTTTTGAATCTGGTTTTTAACATGATTTATCTATTGTATTTGGGGCTTTTCTATGAAGTCGAACTTGACCATGTGACCTTCAATTTCTGATTGGATGCTTGTTTCATCCAATTTTGTTATAGGGTAAAGTATATTGAGGAAAGGGGTTCCTAATATAACAGTTTGACTAAGATTTTTTACCATTATAAATGGGAAGATAAAATAAGCACCATTATAAAATGGGAAGATAAAAATAAGCACCATTATAAATGGGAAGATAAAATAAGCACCATTATTACACTATTACCATCAGTTGTGTTTAAAACCTGAGTAGTCTTACTAAAATATTTTGTTGGGACTAATCCCTCATTAATACAATTTAAATCTGCTTCTGAATCAATAAGGGCCATTGTTTGGAAACAGAATCAGTTGTGTCTTAGATAGAACATTTACATCATTTCATTCTTCTGAGGGGTCTTTTTCCTTGGGAACTCTCTGACATTGTTCTGATTCCTTAGTAACATGCCCATCTCCTTGACTTTCTAAGTAATCATCCATTAGTTCTATAAATAATTTTTCATCTTCATTTTCTTCCCGCCTTTGTCTAGGAGTGTTTGTTAACTCAAGTATATTAACTTTGGTTTTTAGATCTGGCAGTTCAAATTTTACTTCATTAATCTCATGTCTAAGTTCTTGGACATTAGGTTGCCTCTGACTTAGGTTTTTATCTTGTATTCTATACATTATGGTTGTTAAACTATATGTATCTTGAGAAGGCTTATTGAAATTTTTTATTTCTCGGGTTTGAGGGTGTTTCTTTTACCATATTAATATATTGGTACAATGCTTCTTTTCTTGCGTGTCGATCTTCAATTTTGTCAATCAGTTCTAAAATAAGATTTTCCTCTCTAGTAATAACATTTACACATAACCCATGCATAGTTAGAATTGATTTATAATAGTCACATTTGCAATGATTGTTATTAATCTTCGCTTCTTCTGAATCAAAATCAGAACTGGTCATTACTAAATGTTCATTTTCAATGGTTCCTATAAACAATTCACGTTTCTCATCATCCAAGGATTCTTCGGATGACTGTCTGTATTTTTTAGGATGATTTGACATAACTGCTTTTTTATATATTCCTCTATATCTAGAGTGTTAATTTGTTTATTAGTGCGGTATTTATTCTTATCATGCCCTACTTTTCCACAATTAAAACATACTAGGATTTTCTTTTTATTTGTTTTATAATATTTTTTTCTCATTAAAAGGATTTTGTGTTTTCATGCCAAAATATTTTCTTTTCTTATAACTCTTCTCTTTTGCAAGTAATTTCTTTTAGGCTGAGAAGAAGATAAAATATTATATCCAAATTGTTCGTAGAAATCTCTTAGCTCTTTTTTCCCAATCATTTTTTCTTTTTTTAATTGTCTCTTTAATCTTAAATCTGTACAAAAGGCTACAAATTTCTGATACTAACTCACCATAAGAGCTTCGACCAAAATACATCCTTGTACCATTTAAAATGTGACAGGGTTGGACGCCTTAAATTTGTAAGTAATTCCTTGGATTTGTCCATCTGTAATGCGGTACTCCCTGCAAAATGTAGGGTGATAATATAGATTAAGATATTAACCACAACCTCTTCTTCTATTGGGGCTTCCTATTTAACCCCTGGGCTAGTTTCAATCCATACACTATATTTGTTCTTGGCTCCTATAATTTGGTTTTTATCGTTATCTTCTAAATAGAAATCCTACCAATCTCTTAATTCGCTTGTAAAACCACATATTATAGCTTTGGCAATGTCAGATCTTTATTGCCATTTTATTTGAAGTTGTAGCATACATTATCATATGCTTCATCAGGTTGATTATCTGATATTCAGACATTCCATCTATATTCCATTCCATAATAGATCTACCGTCACATTGGGCTAGCTTATATATATAATCTTCTTCAATTTGAAGGTCTATTGTTGATCTAATATAATACATCTTTGTAGGGGAGAAATCCTATTTATTCTGAAATCTTGTACTTCAGTATTACGAAAAATTTGTTCTAACTAGTTTAATTCTTCTTCTGAATAACTATGGCCATCCTTTTGGAGAATATTATCTCGGCCTTTACCTTTTCCAGAAGTTGTTGGGTCTTTTGAAAGGTTCATCTTAGCTAACCTACTGACCAGCTCATCAATAAATAAATAAATAAATTTTATATATATATGAGTAATGATCCTGTGAGACCCTCCCACACCTATGTGTGTAGGACCCCAAATGATCACCAATAAATTTGGTACAGATATCAAGAAAAGTCAAGTCCCACACCCATGTGATAACTTTTCTAGAGATCTATGCTAAATTTAATGGTGATCCTTTGGGGTCCTACACACATGGGTGTGCAAGGGTCTCATAAGATCATTACTATATATATATATATATATATATATATATATATATATATATATATAGGGATAATCTAAACTTCACAACCCTTCAAATTACAAAGGTTAAAGATAGAGAGAGTTGTGAAATGTGGACTACTAATTTTGCAGTTTATTTTTTTAAAAAAGTTACTTTTTGTGATATCTTCATCATTAAGTAAGAGAAATTTTGTAAATATTACTACGAGACAAGGGGTATTTTTGTTGTCTCCATAAAGGATAAAATTGAAATTTTTACTAAAAGACAAGGGCACTCTGCCAATAAAATTCTACAACACAACTTCCAAAATTCCATTATACTTTTGTAAAAAATTTAAATTTGCTCATGCTTAATGGTTAAGTTACTTATTAAAATTATTTTTTGAACAAAAAGGAATAATATTTTTGATAAATGCACCCACCACAACCCCTTCTAACTTTAACCTATATATTTTGAGGGGTTGTTAACTCTAGACAAACCCCTATATATATATATATATATATATATATATATATATATATATATATATATATATATATATATATATATATATATATATATATATATATATATATATATGAAAAAGCTAGGATTAGCCCACTAACTCATATGAACATATGAGCCCAACGGCCCAGATTGAATCTGGGCCGATTTGACGATCACGGATGTCTAGTAGTATTTGAACATTGTTTTTACAAATTCAAATCACTTGAAATTTTAGGAGTTTGTTCATCAAAAATAGTTAAATCTTTGAAAAGTATAAAAAAAACTATTTTACATGAAATAAATTGACCAAAATACCCCCAAAAGTTTTGGGGGTATTTTGGTCATTTTATTTTTCACGAATAACTTTTTTATATTTTTATTAGGTGAACCTTAATGAGAAGAAAACATGCCTAAAACTTTAAGTGATTTGGATTTATAGAAACACACGCCTAAATATATATATGTGCTCACACAATATGAGAAGAACACACGCCTAAATATGTTAGGGTATTCACACTATGGAGTAATTTAAAATAGTACTCAACAAAATTTTGGAGACTAATATACCCCTGTTTTGCACGTAGAGGTTTTTGTTTTACACTTGAAATCTCTTTTTTTTTTCCCCTTATCTATACATTTGGATGTCAAGATGATCAATTAGATGTTTTCTAACATAAAAACAACATTTTTTGAAGGATTCTAAAGATGTTCCTTAATTATACATTTTAAAGGTGTCAACCTTATGTAAACTTTCTCCATAAAAAAGAAAAGAAAAAGAAAGAATGAGGTTGTTTGGTGATTACTAACCTTGAATAGTGTTCGAAATTTAAAAAAAATTATGTAGTATAAGATTGCTAACCTCAATCATGCCCAAAACTTCCAAAAGGCCCAAATATGGGTGCTACCTGAAGGTAGAATCTCAAGCGATTTCAATGGTTAAAAAATGAGCTTTCCGACCACCCCACAGGGTTGGCCATCAGGCATTCTCAGTTATCAAGTGCGCTTGGTACCCAAGAGTTTTAAAGGTAGCAATATCGTATTTCTTATGCAGTTTGTTGTTCCTACCACGGAATTGGGTCCAATCTTAAAATAAAAGAAATTTTTAAAAATGTAGGATCTTACTATAAGTACCTGAATGTTTTCATTTTTCCAATTTTGAAAAATTTAGATGTGATAGAAAAGAAAAGAGATTTATGTAGATCCCAGACTTTTGTTTTTTTTTTTTAGGTAATTCAGTGGGGATGGCAAAAGCCCGTACCCATTGTTTGAAATCATTAGTAGTTTTTTAATGCGTTAGGTGAGAATGTAACCCCAGACTCTTTCCCAATTTTATGAGCTAAGAAATCCGGACAGTTATTTTGAGGGAGGACTTTCATGTACAAATTTATGGAAAAAGAGGAGTTCCATAAAAGTAGTAAGTAGCATACGATTCACGTGGATATAAAAGATAGCATTCATAGCCTCAACTTAAGTCTCTTTGTCCCTCGTTTTAAAGGACACCTATCCTATGTTTTCCCTAGCAATAGGACCTCAATATATGTCCACTGCTCAATTACAACTTAATAATAATTAGTAAAAATTTGGATGTGTTGCACGTAACAATAAGATGAATATTTTTTTAAAAAAGTTATAAAAAAAATCAATCATATGATTCGAATACTACTAAAAAGATAACAAAAAGAAGAAAAAGTCAGGCAACCATACCATTAAATAGCTTCTCAATACCATTCATACCATCAAACAATTCCCTCCTAAAGACCCTTACCTTCCCTGAATGTGAAATAACTCATGATCATCCAAGGTATATATTGATCGAGCACCACTAACATCATCCAAAAAGGCACTGATGTAACAAAGAAAGAATGTGAAATAGCTCATGATCATCCAACGTATATATTGATCAAGCACCACTAACATCATCCAAAAAGGCACGCATGTAACAAAGAAAGAGAAAAAAATAGAAGAAAGAGAGGAAATGACATTATGAGGACATAAAATCTATAACTCAATCTTCATCTATCTACTATATTCCCTAGAGTATCTAAGTCAATCTTAGGCATCTCTCGAATGTATGTTTTCATTTTATTATTTTATTTCCATGAGATAGAGAACCAGGATTCATGTAGTCGACCCCAATTGATTGGAAAAAATACTAAAGATGATGATTTTCATGAGATAAAGACATTATTATAAAACCTTCTTTACTCTACCTCTACATGGGTATACTTGAAAGAAAGACTAATGTGATCTTATCGGAGAATTTTTTTTTTTTTTTCGTCTTTTCACCCATTTTTTTTTTCTTTTGGCAAATATCACTTGCAAATAGTCTTATTATATAACTCTTGCTTCAAAGAAAATAAAAAAAAAACAAATCTAATATCTTAAACACCTTGATGCCACTAAACCAATTTTTTTAAACAAAGAAAATATCTACAATTCTTATGCTTGGGAATATAAAGATAATATAATTAAATATGACAAGAAACAAAAAGAGAGTACTGGAGATTACCTCAGCCGGGCTTATTACACCCCACATCGAGTTACCACCATCCGAAGGTACGGGATCAACGATTAAACTTTAATCTCAACCGAGAAAGCAGTTTATGCCAAACCATCTAATGGAACTATGAACTCATTTATCACAAATCTCAAACCCTTAGGTGAATCCCCTTAACAACCTAGTTTGACAGAGATACTTCTCTTTTCTACCACAACCCTATAGTTTAAAACCTCAATGAGAGATGAGAGATCTTGAGAGACACCATGAGAGATGTTCAACCCCAAGTTTTATAACACTAAAATTCCTGAGATGTGACAATCAATTCTTAAAGAACAAAACAAAACATTTATTATATATTGCACCAAAACAAATTTTCCATTCAGGAACTTTTAGATTTGTACAAAGTTTTTTCACAACTTATAATTAACATGAAGACTTATATATATAACTTTGATAGAACAAAAGTTACAAAGGCGGATTTACTTATGACTACAAACTTCTTCCAAACTATTCATATTGTACATACGAACAATACGGATGCAATTACTCTGAAAAGATTTCAGAATAGTTTGATGAGTTTGGTTACTCAGTAAGTGACTATCATAATCCTAAAAATTATGGTTGACAAATGTAAATATTTTTTAAAAGAATGCATATTACAAACAATATGATGAAGAACATACATGGAGAATAGTTTCAAGTTCATAAATACACAATTCAACATAATCCAGAAGATTTGAATGCATATTGAACCAGTATGAGGAAGTGCATACATACATCCTTCAACAGAAATGGCCAGTTTAACATGATTCAACGAATTTCACAAAGTACCCTACTGATGTCCCAAATAGGTCATCTATATACCCCACCAGCGTATTGGATGGGTCCACTTAATTTCTACCGACGTATCTGATAGATCTACTTATATTTCACCAGCATACCAGGTGAGTCTACCTATTCCCTATAACTGACGTCTGGGGTAGATTATAATTCTTTATCTGATGCTGCATAAGAGGAACCGTATTTTCTAAGGTTCTATGAATTCCTTCCATGCTAGCTCTAGTTACACGGGATCTTGATATCGTAATAAGTATTACTTAGAGTGTATTTTTATCCATATTTCCAAGGAATCCTAAAACCCTTATATTTTGATACCAAACTAACTCTTGAAGTAGAAGTCTTACCCATCGAGCCAATCAAATCCTGATGTGTAGAACCTCTTGTTTACCATGAAAATTGGACAAATCTTCCGACGAAGATCTCTCGAATTTTAACACCTTAAACTGATAAAAATAATGTGGTAGAGAAAGTGGGACAAATCGAATTCAGATCTGAGGCCAGATCTGCCTAAAAACGAGCAGATCCGCTCTCAGATCTGTGGCAGAGCCAGCATGATCCAAAACATTAAAACACAAGTTCAAAGCAGCAAACTAACCAAAATTAATCAAAATAAAATCAAAACAATAAGAAGAAGAAGAAAGAAAGGGTAAGAGAATAATACCAAACTAGGTCGGATGGCCCGGGACCCTCAAGCCTTCGAGGACTCGCCCGTATCAGAACCGGCGTCCTCTTTGCCTCTATGACTCAGAAGTTGACTAGAAGATCCTTGATTTTAAAAATTTTTTGTGTTGTAGATATGACTGAAGATTGTCAGGGTTTTTTGACCTATCCTTTCATGGCTTAAGGTTTCTCAAGCTTCGGGTTGGATTTAGTTAGAGCTTAACTTTCTCTGAGCAAAAGGGGTTAGGGTTTCAATCTTCCTCTCACCTAAACGGCCACGAAAATGAGGTTTTATAAACTAAAATTGTTTGGAAAAGGAGAAAATTTCCATCACGAGCTAGTTACCAACCCTGGACTGCCTATCTGGGGTCTCGAGTCTGGGCAACACTGGCAGTTTCACCCAACCAAAATGAGGGAAAATTGGCCCAGAAAGGTAGGGGATCATTCTTGTGCGGAAACTACCGTTTTTGGGTAGTCTGAGTTGGGCGACACTAGCAGTGTCGCCCAGAATAGGACTGCCCAAAAAGGCAACTTTCTGCTCAGGACAGACCAATGAGTTGTCTTGTCAATTTCAGATCAAATTGTGTTAGGCGACACCAATGGTGTCGCCCAGGTGACACCGGAGGCATCGCCCACCAGTAGTGTCGCCCAATCTGGGGTGAGTGACACTGGTAATGTTGGCCAGACCCAAAATGTTTGAAACTAAATTTTCTTTAGTCAGGTTTGTAGTGCAGGTTGTGTGAAGCTCCCAAAGAAAATAGAGAAAAAAGAGTTATTTTACTATTTTTAGTGATTGTTTTGGTACAACAGGGCCTTTGCAGGACTCTGGGTGAAAACAGGGTATCTATAGGGTTCTGGATAGGCAAAATGGTTTTGGGTCACAGGGTAGGCTATGTGGGCTATAGATTTTGGTTTACTAGGATAATGAGGTCCTAAGGGTTCAGGAAACCACAAAATTTGCCATACTTAAGATGGGGTGTCTACAGTTGCCCCTCTTTGGCACTCCCTTTTATTCGAGTGACAAGTGAGTGATAAAAAAGTAGACACTTCGGTGTTACTTGTCCTTCAAAGGGCAGGTGAATGTTAAAGATAATACAGACATTTTAAATTTCATCCTGATCTTACATGGTCAGAGAGCGCACCAACTAATCCCTCCAAGTCATTGCGCTCCTGAGCTCACCCACCTAGGGTATTTTCATCCTAGGGTTTTCGGCGTGAGATGTCGATGAGTTACACAAGCTTGAAACTCTGGCCATGCCACTTAACTTTAGGGGTTTCACAATTTGAATTTTTCTAACCCTGGCATCTTCTTTGATTTCCTTCTGGTTTTCTGAAGCTTTCTATGGGAAAAGGCTTTCTATAGGAAGAGACTAGTCTGACTGATGCCGAAGAAAGAGACAAGGCAGCAATGCGGTAATTGAGGCAACGCAGTGATCATCATATACGGGTGTCCAAGCTCCTTCATTTTTAAAAGTCTTTTAGAAAGTTTGAAAACAAGGGGGAATTTTAAAATAGAATCTAGAACTTAGACATGTCACGATTTTATCAAAGAAATTAATTTTTTTGAAAACATAAGACATATAGTGAAAATTTTAAAAAGAGAAAGATATTTCAAAAAATAAGGTTGGCTAGCAGTTTTAACTGCTGCAACAATAGAGCCTTCTATGCAGTTTAGCGTCATGCAGTGATGGACCACACACCCTTTTATGTCATATGGGGCTAGACAGAATACACCCGACTTTTTTACATCATACGGGGCTAAACGAAATACACTCGACCTTTTACATCTTATGGGGCTAGACATTACCTGCCTCGGCTCTTTTACATCGCACGAGTTTGATGTTGAACTGGATACACCCGACTTTTTATGTCATACGGGGCAGACGGAATACACTCGTCCCTTTTATGTCATACGAGGCTAGAAGAAATACACCTGACCCTTTTACGTCATACGAGGCTAGACGTTACCTGCCTCAACTCTTTTACGTTGCACGAGTTTGACATTTTTCCTGTCTCGGCTCTTTTACATCGCATGAGTTTGATGTTTTTTGAATTTTGGTTGGCAGGTTAGGCTCATGCCCCCGAGGACCATCTAAAAAACCGTCTGAAAATGTTCATTTCAAAATCCTTTAAAAACAGTTGATTTCAACAATAAAATTTTATGAAAAACATAGTTTTGATCATGAAGTGTCCATAGTTTTGACCATGAAGTGTCCTAGGACTTGACCAGGGGAAATTTTGCAAAAAGAAATTTGGGTGACACACGTGATGTCTCCCTCACAGGCTGGACGACACTAGGCATGTCGCCCATAGAAATTGCGTTTTGAGTGTCCAATTTTGTTTTTATTTGTAAATGCTGAGGTTAAGAAGGGAAGTTTGTGGCATGGAAGCTTTGGGTGACATGAGTGTTGTCGCCCCAAACCGGGTACGGACTTGGGCAACACCAGGCGTGTCGCCCAGACCACCGACCTCCAAAATTCAAGTTTCTTAGTTTGGAAGGTCTTGGGGTTGCCTAAACATTCTGTTGGCCGAAATGGAAACCTGCATGACGAGTTTTGGGTGAGATTTCCTATTTTCCATAAAATCCTCCTCCTTCCCATTCTCTTTTTATCCTTCAAGCTCTTCTTTCTTCTTCCCATCTTCATCTTCTTCCTTCATCATCTTCCCTCTGATCTTGCTGGTTTTTCTTGTTCTCACTCTTAGACTTTCATGGATCCTAGGAAGGACAATGCTATTTCCAAGGGCAAAGGGAAGGTTTCTAAGCTGGCTAATAATGGAGGAGAGGAGGAGGTTCTTCCTTTGTTTTCTAAGGTTAAGCACTTCCCTGAAGGTCTGCCCTCCCATATCTCGCAGGGCCCTCAATCGAGTGAAGTTCCTCGACGTGTCAACGGCTTTCTTATCATCGGGCTCTGGTTCAGGGATTGATTTCTTTTCGCTCGGCAATGGCCCGAGGTCATGGCCTTTTTTACTTCAATTTCAATGATAGGTAGTTTGAACATGGCCTCTTGTTCAACTATCAAACAAACACCTTCTTCCTTCCTACGGGTGAGACAACGCCAACTTTGGAGGGAATTGCTAGGGTTTCTGGCTTGAGCTTGGTCGAGATTGCATATCAATCTTCTACGGCCACTGACGATCATTCCATCATGGGTGTGAGGTTGTTGGGGGCTGCCTACTAATCACATGGTCAGTGGGTCGATATGGAGTTGCTGGTCCAAAATCGAGAGTGGTCTCGGGCCACCGAACAGACCTGTATTTTCCTTTTTGTGCTGTTGGGATCCGTTCTTTTTTCAAGTGGTCGTAAGACGGTTCGTAGTTCTCTTGGTCCTTTAGCCCATGCCTTCTGGGAGCGAGCGGGTTACACCACTGTTTCGGCCGTGTTGACGAGCATTTATCGGGGTCTTCATGACCGGGTCACGCGAGGTGACCGATTCTTCAAGGGCAATATCTTGATTCAGCAGGTCTATTGTCAAACTCAATTTTATTTTATTTTTTCCCTTGCAACTCAGTTTTTCTTCTGGTTTTGATCCCTATATCCCATATTTTTGCCATAAACAGTCACTGGAACCAGCCCGGACTAATACAGGAGTCTTTAGTGTGGAAGACACTGTTGGTGTCGCCTGGGCGACATTGATGGTTCTGCCCACACAAATTAGGCGACACGAGTAGTATCGCCCAGGTCAGACTAAGTGACACCAGTAGTGTTGCCCAGGTCATTTTGCCTCAGATGATTCTAAGGTTCTATATTGTTATCTTCTAACTTGTTGGGGTCCTTTTGGCTCCTGTTGTATGCAGATTTGGGCCTACAAACACATTGCCATTTTCCGTCCTTCTCGATCAATGACGGTTGTATCTGCTGCTCTGGGACTGGCGTATGTCAATGACTCCACTCGACCTCGAGACATCAATTATTATCGCCAGGTTTTAGACGAGTTGTCGTCCATTTATTAGATGATGAAGGGTCCTGAGAATGTGCCCCTGTCTCTACCTGTTATGGGGTATTCATGTCTTATTCTGACGAGGTATGACTTCATAGAGGGGTATTTCCCTCAGAGGGTGTTTCTCCAGTTTCGTCATACTCAGAATTACACTTCCTCAGGAGAGGCGATCAATCGCCGCCCTATTTTTCCTTTTCGACACCAGTCTTCCACCCTTCTGATCAAAGAGGGTTTGTCGTGGAAGGGGAAGAAATCTTCGTCTAGTGACGGGTTGGTCAAGCAAAACAAGCCCACAACCACCTCCAACTATGATTCTTGGTGGGATCGTGCTTCCCCTCTTCCACTGTGTCCCAAGGCTTCGAGACTTCGTGATGAATCTTCTTCTCCTGCTCTGGACCTCGTTCCTCCTCTAGAAGATGGTGCCTCTTGTTCAAACAAGCGAGTCAAATCTAATGAGGATGTGTCTGACATTATCTTGGAAGAAGATAAAGTTGAATTGGCTCGAAGGGTGGCCTTTGTGGCAGACCTCAAGGAGAAAGAGGTTGATCCCAAGTCAAAGACTGAATAAGCGAAGTTTTTTTTTCTTAGCATGAATAAGTTGATCTCATGATCACACTTATTTTGTAGTGGTTTTATTTTCATTTAAGTTTGTTAAGGCGGTAGAAATTTCGGTCTCGGGACCAGAGTTGATTGCGTAAGTGAATGTAATAAGCCCATTTTCGATGGATGAATAAATTCGGAATTTTGAGACATCTAGAATTTTATTTCCCATTTTGATTGATCCTCTGGGATTGTGGAATCCCCTATATATTTTTCCTTTTTTTTCAATTTTTTTTTCTTACTTGTTTTTTGTTGTCCCTGTTATGGAGTATGGGTTCATCTGTACATGTGCAATTGATTCGTCGAAGTAGAGTGGGACACTTTCTTTGCACACACTTTTCAAACTGATTTTTTACAAACTCAACCCCCTAATTGTAGGGTTGTTGTCCCAAAATTTCGATTATCGGACTGTCATACACACACACGGTGATGAGCTTGCCTCATTTTGCCTCAGGGGATCTAGCTAAGAGAGATAATGCTCCCAAACTAGCCAATGTCGTTAAAATTGGCTGCATGCACTCGGGTAACCATGAATTGCCCCTCCCAATTAGGTTTGCACTTGCTTAAAGGGTATGAATTTGCAGGAGTGTGGAAGATTTTCTTGAGTGCCATGTCCCCTTCTATGAATTGTCGAGGAATAACTTTTCTTTGGTATGCCCTCTCGATTCTACACTGGTAAGCAATGATATTTTGTGTTGCTCGTAGTCGTCTTTCATCCAAAGCAACAAGGGCAATGACTCATGCTTCGATCTTTTGTTCCTCATCTGAATTTTTATGAATAAGCACTCAGAGAGACGGTATCTCAACTTCAATGGGTTGCACCACTTCCATACCATACACCAATGAGTATGGGGTCATGCCAGTAGGAATCTTCTCAGTTGTCCGGTAGGCCCATAGCGCGTCATTTAGCTTTTCATGTCAATCTCTACCACCTTCTATTATTCTATCTATAACCCTGAGAATTTTTTGTGAAGTACTTTGTAGCCGTTAATATAAAACGGTGGTCATTTGAGGTTTTTAGTGAGATCATTCCGATGATATCAAGGCCCACAAGGCAAAGGGCAATATGGGTGGTGTTGAGTTTAGTGGTGCAAACAGTGCATGGACGAGGTTCCATAAAGTTGACATTTGGGACACCTCTTAACGAACTTTCAACAATCTTCAGCCATAGTGATCCAATAATAGCCTTGGCACCTGATTTTTTGAGCTAAGGTGACTGCCCCAGATTGGCCACCTTCATTGTGTAACTCTATCAATACTTGGTTGATTTATGGCTGATCGAGACATTGTAAAATGATGTCATTGAAGGACCTCTTGAACAAGAGATCACATCTTACTAAGAACTCATAGAAAACCTTCAAAGGGCTTCTTTATCCTTTTTGGTGGCTCCTTCGGGGTATAACCCATCTTTCAGTAGGAACAGAACATCATGGAACCATGGTTTTGCTTTAACTAGTACATCTGAAGCCACGAGAGACACTTCCCCATCGTTTTCAGTTTCTTACTCTATTTCTTTTTCGATCCTTGGTGGGGAAGGGTCATGTTTTTTCTTGATGTAGAATGGCGGCGTGGTGATTTCTGAAGAAATATCAACCATTGAAGCAAGGGTCGTAAGGGTGTTGGCGAACCGATTATTTTCCCTAGTTATGTGCTGAAAGGTGACTTTCTTAAAATATGAGATCATCTTTTCCACCTTTTCTTGATAGGGTTTGAGCTTTTCTTCTTTCACCCTCCAAATCCCTTGAACTTGGTTTATGACGAGTAAGGAGTCACCAATCATTCGTATTTGCTGGATTTTCATTCCCATGGCATTCTCGAGCTCAGCTATCAAGGCTTCATATTCAACAATGTTATTGGTACATGGGAAATTCAATCTGATGAATGTTGGCATTAAAATATTCTTAAGTGATAATAGTATGAATCTTATAGCTGACCCATATTCGTTCCTTATACCGTCAAAGTATAGCTCCCAAATTGATTCCTTGATTGTAAAGAGGTTTTCATCAGGGAGATTTGTATTGACAGGAGTGTTATCTGACAGTGTGTGTTCAGCTAAGTGCTCATCAATGGCTTGTCCTTTGATTGATTTTTGAGTAACATATTCGATCTCGAAATCACTCAATAGCATTCTCCACTTCGTAAGACGTCCATTAAGGACTGGACATTCCAATAGGTACTTGAGTGGGTCAATGTTTTAGATGAAATTGACTGTATGAGATAAGACATAGTGTCTTAACTTCTGCATGGCCCACACAAGCGTCAAGCAGTTCTTCTCCACATCCGTGTATTTTGTCTCGTAGTCCACCATAGTTTTGTTGATGTAGTATATGGTTCGTTCTTTCCATGGTCATCGTCTTGTCTGAGCATTGCCCCCATGGTCTTATCTTTCACTGACATGCACAGGAACAGGGGTTTATCTGGACTAAGAGGACTAAGGATGGGAGGTTTGGTAAGGTACTCCTAGATTTGGTTGAATGCTTCTTGGCATTTATTATCGCATATGAATGGGGTATACTTCTTAAGGAGCCTATTGAACGGTGCACACTTATCTGCTAGTTGTGAAATAAAACACCTTATGGCTTGTATCTGACGTTGAAGCCCATGGATTTCTCTGATGTTTTGGGGAGGGGGTATTTCAGTGATTGCTCGTATAATGCCCCTTTGGCTTACTATAAAGCCTAGTAATTTGCTGGATTCAACTCCAAAGGCACATTTCTATGGATTGAGGTTGAGTTGATATTTCCGGAGTCTTTCCGAAATGATTCTCAGGTTGGTGAGGTGATCGAACCTGGCTTTTTGTCTTGACCAAGATGTTGTCAACATAGTCTTTCATGATGGTGTGCATTAAGTCATGGAAGATGCTAGTCATTGCCTGT
Organism: Amborella trichopoda; assembly: GCF_054954075.1. Lineage (NCBI taxonomy): Eukaryota > Viridiplantae > Streptophyta > Magnoliopsida > Amborellales > Amborellaceae > Amborella > Amborella trichopoda. The sequence goes on along the minus strand of NC_142347.1, from coordinate 19,743,664 downwards.
TGATAAGTTGTCCCTACATTTTTCAGGCCAAAGGGCATGACACGGTAGCAGTAGGTTCCCCATTGCGTTATGACCGACGTTTGGGTCTGGTCAGGTCTTCTTCTGCCATGAGGATATGGTTGTAACCCAAAATGCCATCCATAAATGACAACATCTCGTGCCCCTCAATGTTGTCAACCAAGGCATCTATATTTGGTAATGGGAAGTTGTCTTTGGGACATGCCCTGTTGAGGTCTCTGTAGTTGACACACACTCGAATCTTTGGTACAAACACTATGTTGGCCAACCATTCTGAGTAATCAACAAGGGTAGTGATTTTTGACTTGAGCAATTTATCGATTCTTCTTTGAATTTGAGCTGGCCTTTTGACGTCGCAGTTTCTGCCTTACAGGCTTTGCTCCTTTGTTGAACATCACCCAATGTGGGATCTAACCCTAGCATATCATCATATGACCAGACGAAGACATCACGATAGTCCTTGAGAGAGGAAATCATATTTTCCCGCTTCTCAGGAGTTATGGAGGTTCCAATCTTGGTTAACCTTGGGTCCCTCTCAGTTCCTAAGTTTACGTCGATTGTCTCTTTGATGATAGCCGTTAGGTCACATCGAACCTCTTCTTGAATTGCTCAACATGGGAAGTGAGTTCCTCAGGTTGAGGGATTTCTTCGTACTCTTGGCTCTCTTGATCTTTGTCTTGGTCGTGCAATTCGTCATCATGGGTATTGTGCATCGTTATTGGGCTATCTTAAGTGTTCACCATTTTTTAAAATTATTTTTTATTATTATCAATTTTATCATGTTTTGAATTTTCACGGATTTTGAAATGACACAGGGGGAGTCCCCTATGATACTCACGAGAGATGTGCTGGTGACTGGATGCACAGGGCGGTTAGATGGCCACCTTGCGTAGATTCGTTTTTTGGCACCAGGACTTGAAGGTGCTGCTAGTATGCTTCCAGCGATTCTCGAGATAAGGGAGTGATTGACCAATTTCGTCGATGGGTTTGAATAGACGGATGAGCATTCTTGGCTGTGTCAGAGACATTTGTGTATTCCTCCAAATCCAAATCAGCAAAAAGGTCTTCAATCCCTAGTTCTTGTGTGTGTTGAGGTGTGGACGAGGAATTATTCCTCATTGAGGATTCAAAGATCACCTTTGGCCATTTTGAAGGACAGTGATCGAGAGGGTCAAGGCTTTGAATGCCTCCAGATACAAAGCATGGATGGCTTAAAGGCCATATCCGGTTTTGAAATAAGGTGAGAGAACACCCGAGTTCAATTTGACCCTACTTTCAGTTTTGGCTTTGGGTGATTCAGAAATTGCCTCTTTTACGCCTTGCCCATGACTTCTCAAGCCTTGGCCTGGTTGGAAGGCTTGGGAGAAGAGCATGTGCCAAGCCTCGAGGGACCCGAAACTATATCGATGTTGACATTGGATAATATCATCCATCGATGCAGAAGTTTGCAAGATTTGAGAAACAGGGTCGTCAGCCTCTAGGCGTAAGGTGGCACAATCGACTTGCTTGAAGGAAGCGATTGGGACTTCTCCAAGCTCTACGGCTAGCTTCCCGTTACCTATACTATGATTGAGAAAAGAAGGGGGTTCAGCACATACCTTCATGACGCAGCTTTTAGTCAGAAATTTGAGGCATTGAGGGAGTGTAAAGGCGACCACGAGGTTTTTATGCAAACATGGTCTTCTTAGCAGCATGTTGAATAAAGGTTTTATGTCCAAGACATAAAACTTTATCACTAAGATGATAGGGTCGATCTTGAGTGTGAGATATAGTATGCCTTCAGTTTGTCTCTTGATCCCATCGTATGTAACGATAGTTAGTTGACATGGCTCGCAGTCATCCGGGCTTTTGCTTATCTGCTTCACTATTTTCAAAGGGTGTATCTTTAAGGATGCCCCATTATCAACAAGCACTCTCTATATCTCATATCCTTACATGAAAATCGAGATGAAGTGGAGGAGATAAAGTAAAATAGCGTTAGATGAATGAATTGGTTAAGAAGGTTAGAGGGTTTGACATGGGACGAAGTGAAGAAGAATGAACGAAATGTAACAACCGAAATGTGATGAAACAAAAAAAAAAAAAAATGAATGAAGAAAGAACATGAGAAAACGTAGAGAGTTAGAGAGAGAGAGAGAGAGAGAGAGAGAGAGAGAGAGAGAGAGAACGGTGAAGTTAATTGGGTGTTTTTCTTCTTAAAAGAGAGAGAAGAGGGAGATGATTGTGAAGGGAAAGGGTGAGGGTGCACAACAAAAAGAAGGGGGAGGTAGGTGGACATGAGGGATCACCAGAAATAAAAGGAGAAGGTGGACTCGAGGGTCCACAGGGAGCAGGTGGACATGCATGGAGCATAAGGAGCAATAAAAAAAGGGTGAACCCAAGGGATCATGACAAAGAGAAGGCTTTTTAAGCAAGTGGCATGTCGTGTTCGGCAGTGGGTATTGTCGAGCCAGACAAAGATAGGAGGGAGAGAAAAACAGAAGAGAGGAAGAGAGAGAAGAGAAAAAGAGAGAGGGAGAGAAGAGAGAGAAAGAGGGACGGAAAGAAGAGAGAAAAGAGAAAATTATCATAAGCTCAGGGGTACCGACCCAAAAATTTCTCTCTCCTTCCTCTCTCTCCAAAAACATGACCCAACAATGAAAAAAGATAGAAATTTTATTAAGCAAAGTGGGGTCCATTACAATGAGGTATAACAAGATATATATAGACTTTCACCCAAACATGGGTGGATTAATAAAAATCTAACCTAATTGCTAAAAAATACAATTTATTTGAATTAAAGAAAAATAAAAACATTGGGGCAAAATAACGATTTTTCCCCTTCTCAACAATACGAAAAATTTCAAAATAGTCTCTATTGTAACCATGGAACGTGTGCGATTTTCTTAGGCCGACTCAGGGTAGCTCCGACGCCCGTTTGCCCAAAAGATTTCGTTTTCTTGTTGGGCTCCGCATGACGATCAATTTGGTACCAACTTCAAACCACAAACCGTATTTTTAGGCCACGATCATGCAACTCGAAATTTGTAAGAAACTTGAAAACTTTGGATCGATATCGTACTCATTTCTTGATATATTTTTGTGATTTCTTCGCTGAATTGTATTGAGTATACCATCACGATCGATTTGTAAAAAGCACAGCTCGATTTCGTACCTGAACAAAAAATTATAATTTTTGGGTTTTGGCCGAAATTTTATAGCAATTTTAACACCTTTGTATGCCAAATCTAATCATTCACCATGCGTAGTGTTCGAACCAGACATAGCCCAGGACCTTACGCATGCAATGCAACTGGTTTCACGTCGATCGGGTACGCGAGCGCCTTGATATGACCACTTGAGTGGGTCGTGCTACTGCTAATTTTCCTTCAACCTTGATCTTGAATTGTCATCTTCTATGTAGCTTTTCTTCCTGCTCGGACATCGTCATGGGATGTGCTATATATCAAAACGATCGTCTTGACGAGATGAATACGCTCGTGAAATTTGACCGGAACCCAACATATAACGAGAGAGATATGAGTCCCAAATGTTACTGGTCGTGACTATGAAAACTAGTTCCCTTTAATGGAGACTGGTGCAGGGAGGCCGCACGGGAATAGCGTGCGGCCTACCCCTCTTCAATTTTTCACCTATAACTTCATCTTGGAGTATCCGTTTAAGCTGAAACTTGAGCCCTGATGGTTTTCGACCATGGCGGATTTAATGGAGGTGGTCCTAGCCATTTGACACTTTGAAAATAGGGTTCCAGTTATAGGGTCCGTTTCAGGGTGTTAGAGGCTGATTTTTCTTAAATTATTTCTTTGTTAACAGTGCCTTAGACAAGTCGGATTGTGATGAAACTTAGCAGGTAGCTTTTTGGGGTCCTTAGGAAGATCCTCACCTGTTTTGGGACAATTCTGAGACTGTCGAAAATTCCACCGTAAGTCAGGGCTTTATTGACCGACTTCCTTTTTATTCTGCATCGGGGACCCATGGTGCTGAAAAATGTCTTCAAACAGCAAGTATAGTCCATGCTAAGTCAAACACAGCCCGAGTCGAGGGTGACTCGAACGAGACATGGTACAGCAGGGTGTAAGAAACCCTCAATGTATTTTTTTAAATTTTTATTTTAACTTTTTAAATTTGATGAAACACAGTTAAACTAAGAATGGTGAAAGCAAGGAAAACATGATTTCAATCAAAATTAATAAACTAAAATAAAATAAAAAAGGCAAGAACATAACAAACTTATCTGAAGCAAAATATATATTTTTTATTTACATTTTTTTAAAAAAAATTATTTTAAGCCAAAAATTGGTGAATAAGAAACCAACAGCCTCCGGAGGAGGCCTGTGGGGTCCCCATAATTTTATGGGACCATTGCATGTCACGATCCCGCCCCCGACCGCCTTACCCTTGATGACGGCGGGCCACCGGATGCGGGTTCGTGATCTCAATGTAGCGTTTGTTACTCCGGTAGGAGCAGACTCAATGCCTTATTTTTTATGTTCAAACAAACCAAGGAAAGTCGATGCTCACAAGCCTAAAAATTTAAAGCTTAGCAAATTCATTCATAAGAAAAGATATCTCATTACATTACGACCCAAAAGCAGTACAATAGAGTTCAGGGCTCCAGGGCCCAGAGTTACATAGTTCAAAGAAAGTAGTACAAATAGGGCTGAGAACCTAGCAACCTACAAGATCTAAAAATCCTGCTCTGAATGGCCGCTTTGATCTTTGGCTGTAACCCACACTCCCAACTCTGAACCTGTCACTTTCAGCCTACAAGGAGGGAGGAAAAAAAATGGAATGAGCTTTAAAGCTCAATAAGCAAAGCTAGTGTTATACTTTGGTAACAAGTCTACCCATGTACAATAAACAGTTTACTAGATCATAATTAGTGGCAGCGCAGTAGTCACGTATATTAGTCCTTAGATCAGTACATCAGTTACAAATAGGATATCTAAGCAACAATCCATCAATTATAGACAATATTATGCATCAATTAGAGATAATATCTTGTATCAATTATAGACAATATCATGCAGTCATTACAACTATAGGAACTCGCAATCACAATTCATTCATTACACACTCACTCCCTAGTTCCCCTACTCCTGCTAGTAGAAATTCTATCCATCAACCCAAGCCAATCCTGTTGCTTAGGACTTCTACCATCCCATAGGAGGGAGGTTAATGACAAGGTGGGAAATCCACTTCGTAATACCCTCAACTCACACACATGTTCCCCAGTGCGCATTGGAGGTTCGATAAGCCCTTACCTTGCAAGGCAACAATCAATCACATATTTCTTCTCATAAATCTCAGGGAGCGACCCTCTTTCCTTCCCTAACCCATTCCTATCATTGTTCGCATTAGGGGATACGCCGACATTACTTTCTTAGTGTCTCAATCTCCACTACCGATGGGTGTCCCATCGCGTAGTGGCCAATATCAATAAAGCAAAGGCCAGCCTCACATCGATATAATGAAACAATACCCACTACCAATGGGAGTCCCATTTCGTAGTGGTCATCATTAAGGCCTCTCCTCATGCTCGAGCATTGAATTCATTCTTGCCAATTCAATGCTTTATAACAATATGACATTTAGCACAAAGCACCCATCACAAGGGCTATCACAAAGTACTTACACATGATATCATTAACAACATTTTGGCACTTATCATGAAACTTTCAACATGAAGTTATCACACTTATATTGCAGTTATCACTTTTAACATAGCACATTGCTACGGAGCATCATTCACATAACCTTATGGCATATGCATAACAATTATCCTATAATATTCACACTTGTCATTTATCAAGAAAAATTCAATGTTTCAATTAATAGCTAGATGAGAAAATTCAATGCTTCACCTACTAAGGAGATTGGACCTCATTTATCAAGTCAAAGGTTTGGTTCCAAACATGCATAGTTGCTGGAAAATAGTGAGCGGTGACATGATCAAGCATTCTGGGGCATAACTTAAAATTTACAGGGAATTTTGAAAATCTCAAAACATGTAAATTTGAGCTCATTCATAGACCTTTCCAACGGGTTAACTTAAAGGCATTTGGAGAACATTTGCTAGGGCAAAGACGTGGCCTAAAACAAGCCACAGTTGCTGGAATCTACAGCCACTATGAGCAGTGACTTGTCTCACACTTTAGGCCATATCATTCATTCCATGCAACATTTTAACATGTCATGAGAAACAAACATAAAGTAGACACGTATGTCTTTTATTCAAGAATGATTTGGGCCCAATCAGGCGTCGTTTGGGCAGTAAAAGGCTAAAGTAAAAAGCCCTCATAGTTGTTGGAAAATTTCCTTTCCATAGTATTAATATGCTACCACCATGATACACACCATTTTACAAGTCAAGTTAGCAAGTTGGGAATAAGATTACTTTTATAATTTTCCAAGTTCATTTGCAATGGATTAATACTCATCGTCATTTTTCATGCATTCTACATTCATGCATCTTAATCTATGGTCACGGCGCTTAAGGATGACACAACACTAAATCCACTTACCTATGGTCACGGCGCTTCGAAGCCTCCACGCGCAGGTCACCTCTTGCTCCTGTCGGCAGTCTCTCAACGGCAGCAGCGCTAGGCGTACACTAAGCTCTAGAGAGAGAAATTTTGAGGGAAGGGGAAAGGGAAAATGAAAGGGAGGCAAAACGACGCTGAGGGTGGGGAGGTGTGCGATTTATAGGTGCGTGGGTAGGTGAGGCCAACTGTGGCCAATGTCGCGGGGTGGTTGAGAAAATCGATGTGGCTGGCGTCACTCTCGCGGCGTTGACAGCTACGACGCAGCGCTGACGGCTGCACACTTGACCAACTGTGCACGGTGTTACTCCAGGCGGCCACGGTCCTGATGGCAACACACTTGTGGTGATGCTCCAGACAGCGATGCCTCAAGTTGATGTGTGGCATTGCTTCAACCGGCGATGCTTCAGTTTCTCTTTCTCTCCTCACTCATGGTGCTAGGCCTCCTCATGTGGCCGGTGCTACGTATCATTCCGCTGACGGCGGTGCACAGACTGCGGTACTTGATTTCATGCGCGGCGTCACTACATCTCACGCACGGCATTGGTTCTCCTCATGCTCGACATTACATCTCTTGCCTTTCACGTGCGGTGTTAGCCCAGGAGGCGTTAATCCAAACGGCGATGCTAAGGCTTCTCCATTCTCTCTCCAATTCTCAAACAGCGCTACTTCATGCCATGCACGACACTAATCCTTATGCTTGCGGCAATGCCTCCATTGGCTCGCGGTGTTCGTTTGGCCTGCGCACGGTGTTAACCCGCCCTCTTTTCGTCGCCTCTTTTCCTCGGATGGCAATAAGTTCAATCGCACATTCTATGCTGCCCAAGCTCACATGCCTCGGTGCCTCCTCATGAACACGGCGTCAACCCTTATAACCATGACAATGCCCTCATTTGCACGTGGCGTTGCCTCCATGTTACATGGACGACACTAGACCAAATCACACGGATGGAGCTATCCTTCGCCCTTAGCACCAGGCGTGCGCTCTCGTCTCTTTCTACTTCCTTCTCTCTACTGCCGTGAGTGATCAGGTTCAATTGAATTATGGCCCTTACATCATCCCCACTAAAAAGGATTTTGTCCCCAAGATCATTAATCAAAGAGGCGGGGGTATTTTTCCTTAATTTCATCCTCCCGTTCCCACTTGATTCTTCCCTTGTGTTGTATTGCCATTGCACCCTTACCAAAGGAATTTCTTTATTGTGCAACACCTATGTTATTCGGTCTAATAACATAATTGGTCGTTCAACGTAGATTAAGTCTTCCCTGAGTGGGATTGGCTTGTATTCCAAAACATGGGACGGGTCAGGTCGATACTTCCTTAGTAGGGATACATGAAAGACATTATGGATATTGGCCAAATCAGGTGGCAGGGCATGTCGGTATGCCATGTTCCCAACTCTTTCCAGAATTTTGAAAGGCCCAATATACCGCGGGCTCAACTTTCCCTTCTTGTCATTTCTCATCGTACCCTTGGTCGGTGATATCTTCCGGAAGACTCGATCACTTACTTCAAATTCGAGGTCTGTCATGCGTTTATTGGCATAACTCTTTTGCCGACTTTGGGCTGTCTTAAGCCACTCTCCAATTAAGGCAATCTTCTCAAAAGTTATCTAGACTATTTTGGGCCCCAGCAATTTCCTCTCACCCACCTCATCCTAGCAAATGGGAGATCTACGCTTCCTTCCATATAGGGCCTCATACGATGCCATTTGGATGCTGACTTGGAAGCTATTGTTGTGGGCAAACTCTATCAGGGGCAGATGGTCCTCCTAGCTTCCTTTAAAATCAGTGACACACACCCTTATCATAACTTCTAGTGTTTGAATGGTTCTTTCTAATTGGCCATCTATCTAGGGATGAAAGGCGGTGCTGAAGGTAAGTTCGATCCCTAAAGTTGATTGTAGGCTTGACCAAAATCTAGAAGTGAACCTGGGGTCCCTGTCTGACACAATGTTGATAGGAATCCCATGAAGTTTCACAATTTCTTTGATGTAGAGCTGGGTCAACTTGTCCAATGTATAGGTCGTGCAAACCGGTAAGAAGTGAACAGCCTTAGTTAGTCAATCTACCACGACCCAGATACTATCATGCCCTATAATCGATCTCGGCTTCCCGGAGACAAAGTCCACTGTGATGTGTTCCCATTTCCATTCTGCTATGGGCAGGTGTTGTAATAGTCCAGCAGGTTTCTGATGTTGGCCTTCACTTGTTGGCACGTTACACATTTAGCTACAAACTACGCCACGTCTCGCTTCATGTTGTTCCACCAGAAGGCTCTTTTCAGATCCCGATACATCTTTGTTCCCCCAGGGTGTATCGTGTAGCGAGAGTGCTGTGCTTCCTTCAGAATGGTCCTTTTTACACTTTCATCATCGGGAATATAGATTCGGCCCTTAAACCTTAACAGTCCATCACTGCCTATGGAGAAGTCCTCTTTCCCTCCTATCTTTAATTCTTCAAGGATTTTCATCAGTTGGGGATCTTCTTTCTAAGTTGTTCGGACTTGTTGGAAGAGTTGGGTCTCCACCCTAAGACATGACAATAATTCATTCTCTTTACCGAGAGGTTGAGATGGGTGCCACTCCACCACATCCTCCAATAACTTCATTTCTCGCACCATCAGTTGTGCTATCGAGACCATGATTTTCTGACTTAAGGCGTTAGCTACTATATTAGTTTTGCCTAGATGGTATTCGATTGCGCAATCATAGTCATTCAGTAGGTCCATCCATCTCCTTTGCCTCATGTTCAACTCTTTCTGGGAAAATAGGTACTTAAGGCTATTGTGGTCCGTGAACACCTTAAATTGGGCTCCATAGAGGTAGTGCCTCCAGAATTTTAGTGCAAATAATGCTGCCGTGAGTTCCAAATCGTGAGTGGAATAGTTCTACTCGTACGGCTTTAATTTCCTAGAGGCTTAAGAAATAACCTTACCTTTCTACAGTAGTACACTCCCGAGCCCTTTATGGGATGCATCAGTATAAATCATGAAATCTTCATTTCCCTCGGGCAATGCCAGGATCAGGGAGGTGGTTAGTCTCTTTTTAAGTTCTTGAAAACGTTTCTCACAATCTTCTGATCATATGAACTTTACCTTCTTCTGGGTCAGTAGAGTTAGGAGAAGCGCTATCTTTGAGAATCCCTCCACAAAGCGCTTGTAGAATCCGGCTAGCCCTAGGAAACTACGAACTTCGGTCACATTTGCGTGTCTCTCCCAGTTAAGTACGGCTACAACCTTGGAGGGGTCGATTGTGATCCTATCCTTGGAAATAATGTGACCCAGAAAAGTTACCTTGGGAAGCCAAAACTCATTCTTGCTTACTTTTTCATACAACTTTTCTGACTTTAAATATTTCAAAATAAATCTTGGATGCTGCTCATTTAACTCCCAGATTTTCGAGTATATCATAATGTCATCAATAAAGACCCCCACAAAGTCATCTAGAAAAGGTCGAAACACCCTATTCATCAGATCCATGAATGCAGTAGAGGCATTGGTTAATCCGAACGGCATCACAAGGAACTCGTAATGACTGTATCGAGTTCTAAAGACTGTCTTCGGGATGTCCCCTACCTTCACCCTTAGTTGGTGATACCCTGATCGGAGATCGATCTTTGAAAACACCTGAAGCCCCAGGAGTTGATCAAGGAGGTCATCGATTCTAACATGATACTTATTCCTTATCGTTACTTGGTTCAACTGCCTATAGTCAATGCATAGCCTCAGGGACCCATCTTTCTTGTTCACAAACAGGATGGGTGCACCCAAGGGTGAAGCACTCCATCAGATAAACCCCTTATCTAACAATTCTTTCAACTGCTCTTTTAATTCCTTCAATTCTATTGGGGCCATCCTATACGGGCTTTAGAGATGGGAACCGTGCTTGGGACTACATCTATTTCAAATTCAATTTCCTTCGTTGGAGGCAGAGAGGGTAACTCTTCTGGGAATACCTCAGGGTAGTCCCTAACAACCGGTATTCCTCTAGTTGGGCTTGAACACCCCTATTCTCTACTATATAAGCCAGATACCCTTCACATTTCTTAGTCAAGAGGTGAGAGGCCCAGAGAGCAGAAATAAGGTGCAAAGGGGAAATAACTCTGATGCCCTCAAAGTGCAGTACTGCTTGATTAGGATATTTAAAAGTTACCATCTTTTCATGGAAATTGACGGTGGCATGATGGGTGTACAACCAATCCATGCTTAGAATAACATCAAAGTCCTGAATATCTAGGAGGATCAAATCTACAGGTAGGTCGCCCCCATCAATTTTAATCCCACACTGTCTAAATACCCTATCAGTTTCAAGGGAATTCCCCACAGGTGTGCTTACTACCAGAGTATAATTGAGACATGCAGGTGTAACATTTAAATGGCAAGCAAAATGGCGTGCAACAAATGAATGAGAGAAATCAGGATCAATTAAGGCTTTGGCTCTAACACCATAGATAGCGAGCGTACCTCTGATCACCGAGGTGGACGCCTTGGCTTTTTGTTCAGTGAGAGCAAACACTCGTTCTTGTGTCTTCGGTCGATCCTCGGTCTTTGCCACGAGGCAATCCTTAACCCAGTGACTGGGCTTGCCACACTTTAGGCACATGTTCCACTTCCCGTAGCATTCGATGGCAGTGTGGTTATCTTTTCCACATTGAGAGCATACCTTGCCCGAGTGATTCTTCTAGGCCTTCTGATTAAGCTGGTAAGGCTTTCCTCTAATATCCCTTCTTAGAAATTGTCAAGGTTTCTTTCCAAACCTTCCCGACGGCATAGCCTTCATCTTTCCTTCCCTCCTTAATCTATGGTCCTCGTCGTCCCTCTCAATCCTTAAGGTGAAGTCCACCAATGGGGCGTATGACTTCAGGTTGACTGACATTACACTCCCTCTAATATCCAGTTAAAGGCCCCACTCTAATTTAGCCGCCTTCCGCACCTTGGTGTTAATAATGTGGGGTGTGTACCTAAAGAGCTATGCAAATCTGGCGGCGTACTGCTCCACGGTCATACCCCCTTGTTGGAGTTCAATCAACTCTACTTCTTTTCTCTCCTTGACGGAATCTGGAAAAGACTTCTCATCGAAGGCTGTCAGAAAGTTTTCCCATGTGGTCTCGGTCCCCGACTCCCCCCCAAGACTGCTTCACCCAGTCCCACCAGTGCTCGGCTTCTCCTTCCAGCATGAAGGTTCCTAATCTAACCTTCTACTCGCTCGAGCAGTGCAACACCTCTAGGATCTTTTTTAGCTGTCTCTTCCATCTCTCAGCCTTCTCTACTCCTCCTTGCCCCAAAAAGGTTGGGGGTGCCAGCCTTCTAAACCTCTCGAAAAGGCTACTATCATTTGTTCCGGGGTAGGGGTAGACTGGGTGGGCATCAACTCCTTCATCATCTAGGTCATAGCCCCCAGAGTCCTATAGAATTCACTGAGTGCCTCGATGTTCTCGTTGCTGGAACTAGCATTGTGGGAATGAGCTCTCAGCATCTTCAACCTAACCACAAGAGCACCCAGTCACTTTTTTAAAGACTCCCCTTCTAATTCCCAAGGCAAAAGACCCTATCCTGACTGCTCTGATATCATAACTGTCATGACCCTGCCCACAACTGCCTTACCCCTGATGATGGAATGTGACCGGGTACGGGTTCGTAATCCCAATGTAGCGTTTGTTACTTGGGTAGGAGCAAACTCAACACCTTATTTTCGATGATCAAGCAAAGCAAGGAAAGTCGATGCTCACAAGCCTAAAAATTTAAAACTTAGCAAATTCATTCATAAGAAAAGATGTCTCATTACATTACAATCCAAAAGTAGTACAATAGAGTTTAGGGCTCCAGGGCCTAAAGTTACATAGTTCAAAGAAAGTAGTACAAATAGGGCTGAGAACCCAGCTACCTACAAGATCTAAAAATCCTTCTCTGAATGGCCGCTTTGATCTTTAGCTGCAACCTGCACTCCCAACTCTGAACCTGTCACTTTCAGCCTACAAGGAGAAAAAAATAATAATGGAATGAGCTTTGAAGCTCAGTAAGCAGACCTAGTGTTATACTTGGGTAACAAGTCTACCCATGTGCAATAAACAGCTTACTTGATCATAATTAGTAGCAATGCAGTAGTCATGTCTATTGGTCATCAGATTATTACATTAGTTATAAACAAGATATTTAAGCAACAATGCATCAATTATAGACAATATTATGCATCAATTAGAGACAATAACTTGTATCAATTATAGAAAATATCATGTAGTCATTGCAACTATAGGAAATCACAGTCACAATTCATTCATTACACACTCACTCCCTAGTTCACCTACTTTTGTTAGTAGAAGTCCTATCCATCAGGCTAAGCCAATCCCGTTGCTTAGGACTTCTACCATCTCATAAGAGGGAGGGTAATGACAAGTGGGGTAATCTGCTTCGTAATACCCTCAACTCACTCACACGGTCCTCAGCACGCATTGGGGGTTCGATAGGCCCTTACCTTGCAAGGCATCAATCAATCACATATCTCATCTCATAAATCTCAAGGAGCAACCCTCTTTCCTCCCCTAACCCATTCCTATCATTGTTTGTATTAGGGGATATGTTGGCATTACGTTCTCAGTGTCTCAATCTCCGCTACCGATGGGTGTCCCATCGCGTAGTGGCCAGTATCAATAAAGCAGTGGCTAGCCTCACATCGATATAACGAAACAATACCCACTACCAATGGGTGTCCCATTGCGTAGTGGTCATCATTAAGGCCTCTCCTCATGCTCGAGCATTGAATTCATTCTCGCCAATTCAATGCATTATAACAAATAAATCCCATTTTCATTATAACAATATGACATTTAGCACAAAGCACCCATCACAAGGGCTATCACATAGTACTTACACATGGATATCATTAACAACATTTTGGCACTTATCAGGAAACTTTCATCATGAAGTTATCACACTTACATTGCACTTATCACTTTTAACATAGCACATTGCTGCGGAGCATCATTCACATAACCTTATGGCATATGCATAACAATTATCCTATAACATTCACACTTGTCATTTATCAAGGAAAATTCAGTGTTTCAATTAATAGCTAGATGAGAAAATTCAATGCTCCACTTACTAAGGAGATTGGACCTCATTTATCAAGTCAAAGGTTTGGTTCCAAACATGCATAGTTGCTGGAAAATAGTGAGCGGTAACATGATCAAGCATTCTGGGGCATAACTTAAAATTTACAGGGAATTCTAAAAATCTCAAAACATGTAAATTTGAGCTCGTTCGCAAACCTTTCCAACGGGTTAATTTAAAGGCATTTGGAAACCATTTTCTAGGGCAAAGGCGTGGCCCAAAACAAGTCACAGTTGCTGAAATCTATAGCCACTGTGAGCAGTGACATGTCTCACACTTTAGGCCATATCCATGCAACATTTTAACATGTCAGGAGAAGAAAACATAAAGTAGACACGTATGTCATTTATTCAAGACCGATTTGGGCCCAATCGGGCGTTGTTTGATCAGCAAAAGCCCTCACAGTTGCTGGAAAATGTCCTTTCCATAGTATTAATATGCTACTACCATGATACACACCATTGTACAAGTCAAGTTAGCAAGTTGGGAAGGAGATTACTTTTATAATTTTCCAAGTTCAATGGCAATGGATGAATACTCATTTTCATTTTCCATGCATTCTACTTTCATGCATCTTAATGTACCGTTTTTCCTATTCTTCATACTCCATCACTCCATGGAAGCATTAAGGACGACACAACACTAAATCCACTTTCCTATGGTCATGGCTCTCCAAAGCCTCCACGCGCAGGTCACCTCTTGCTCATGTTGGCAGTCTCCCAACGGCAGCAGCACAAGGCTCACACTAAGCTCTAGAGAGAGAAAGTTTGAGGGAAGGGGAAAAGGAAAAGGAAACGGAGGCAAAACGACGCTGAGGGTGGGAAGGTGCATGATTTATAGTGCGTGGGTAGGTGAGGCCAACTGTGGCTAACGTCGCGGGGTGGTTGAGAAAAGAGATGTGGCTAACGTCACTCACGTGGCACTGACAGGTATGGTGTGACGCTGACACCGCTGACGGCTGCACACTTGACCCACCTAGCACGATGTTACTTCAGGCGGAGACAATTCTGACGGCAACACACTTGCGGCGATGCTTCAGTCGGTGATGCCCCAAGTCGATGTGTGGCATTGCTTCAACTAGCGATGCTTCAGTTTCTCTTTCTCACCTGACTCACGGCATTAGGCCTCCTCACATGGCCGGTGCTACACTTCTTTCTGCCGACGGTGGTGCGTAGACGGCAGTACTCGATTTCATGCAAGGCGTCACTATGTCTCACACACGGCGTTGCTTCTCCTCATGCTCAACATTACATCTCCCGCCTTTCACGCATGGCGTTAGCCCAGGCGGCGTTACTCCAAACAACGATGCTAAGGCTTCTCCGTGCTCTCTCCAATTCTCAAACAGTGCTACCTCACGTCGTGGATGGCGTTACTCCTTATGCTCGTGACGATGCCTCCATTCGTGCGCGACGTTAATCTGGCCTGCGCACGGTGTTAACCTAGCCTCTTTTTGCTGCCTCTTTTCCTCAAACGGCGATAAGTTCAATCGCATAGCCGGTGCTGCCCAAGCTCACATGCGGTGGTGCCTCCTCACGCACACGGCATCAACCCTTATACTCGCGGCAAGGTCTTCATTTGCATGAGGCGTTGCCTCCATGTTACATGGACAACACTAGGCCAAATCACACGAACGGCGCCATCCTTTGCCCTTAACGTCGAGCATGTGCTCCCGTCTGTTTCGATTTCCTTCTCTCTACTGCCGCGAGTGATCAGACTTAATTGAATTGTGGGCCTTACATTGCAACTGGGCGACACGTGTGGTGTCGCTCAGGCGGCACTACTGGTGTCGCCAAAAAATATTTTTTTTTACTTTTTTTTTATTTTAACTTTGATGAAATAAGGTTACAATGAACTTGCAGAAGGTGGGAAAATAATATTTCTAATGAAATAAATTAAAATAAAGTAAAAATTGAAAAGCACAGATAGAACAGACCGGTATTAAGAGAAATATTTTTTTTTTGTAGTTTTTAAAAAATTTTATTTTGATCTAAAATTTTTGAACAGTCATAAGAGAGCAAGACTACAAAGTCTAAGAAAGTTCTGAGACTTCTGGATTTGGGCGGCATGTGTGGTGTCACCGTCACAGGCTGGGCGGCACTACTGGTGTCGCCCAGACCAGACCGGGTTTTAGGGTGTCAAAACTCTGGGTCCTGGTTACTACCAAGTTTGGGACCCTGTTGGAACTAAAAACAGTGAAAAACATTACCTAAAACTCGTGTTTTGGTGCTGGATCAAGCTCGAAAAGCCCCACGGTGGGCGCCAAAACGTTTACGATGAAAATCGGGCAGATCTACCGATGAAGATCTCTCAAATTTCGACACCTTAAATTGATAAAAATATATGGTAGAGAAAGTGGGACAAATCGAATTCAAATCTACCCAGAAACGAACAGATCCGCTCTCAGGTCTGTGGCAGAGCCAGCATAATCCAAAACATTAAAACACGAGTTCAAAGCAATAAACTGACCAAAATTAATCAAAATAAAATCAAAACAGAAAGAAGAAGAAGAAAGAAAGGGTAAGAGAACAATACCAAATCGGGTCGGATGGCCGGGACCCCCAAGCCTTCGAGGGCTCGTCTGTATCAGAACCGATATCCTCTTTGCCTCTCTCAGAAGATTTTTTATTTTAAAGGGTTGTTGTGCCCTAGAGATGACTGAAGTCAGGGTTTTTTGACCTATCCTTTCATGGCTTATGGTTTCTCAAGCTTCGGGTTGAGGTTTTTAGGTTAGGGTTTTAGGCTTAACTTTCTCTGAGCAAAAGGGGCTAGGGTTTCAATCTTCCTCCCGCCTAAATTGCCATGAAAATGAGGTTCTATAAACTGAAATTATTTGGAAAAGGGGAAGCTTTCCATTACCAGCCAGTTACCAACCCTAGACTGCCTATCTGGGGTCCCGGGTTTGGGTGACACTAGCAGTGTCGCCTAGCCAAAATTGGCCAAAATGAGGGAAAATTAGCCCAAATTGGCAAGGGATCATTCTTGTGCGAAAACTGCAATTTTTGGGCAGTCTGGCAAGTGTTGCCCAGGTCAAGATTTCCCAAAATGGAAACTTTCTTCCCAGGACTGACCAATGAGTTGTCCTGCCAATTTTAGATCAAATTAGGTTGGGCGACACCAATTGTGTCGCCCGGGCGACACTAGAGGCGTCGCCCCATTGGTGGGCGACACCAGTAGTGTCGCCCAGTCTAGGCTAGGCGACACTGGTAGTCACCTAGACCCAAAATTTCTGAAACTAAATTTTATTTGGTCAGGTTTGCAGGCTGTTGTGAAGCTCTCAAAGAAAATTTGGGTCCAAAAGAGTTATTTTACTATTTTTGGTGATTTGTTTTGTAAAACAGGGCATTTGTAGGACTCTAGGTGAAAACAATGTATCTGTAGGGTTCTGGGTAGGCAAAATGGTTTTGGATCACAGGGTAGGCTATGTGGGCTATATATTTGAGTTTACTAGGATAATGCGGTCAGGAAACCACATAATTTGCCAGATTTAAAATGGGGTGTCTATACCTCTACCATCACAATCAGGAGAGAGGAACCATCAACAGGTGAATCCATTGTGTATTGCCTCACATACTCACATAACCCCAGCGTGCTTTGAAACTTTTGATAGGTACTGACTTTGCAAGATAACCCTCTCATTTGCCCTTCTAGCAAGAGAGCGCTACACTACTAAAGGGGTCCCAAAGAGTAGTGCCTTACATAAGTTTTGGCGTGCGACCTCCCAAACACATATTCTCCTAACTCTCATCATATCATAGAGAGCAACGATAAATCATAGCTACTGGCACAATTATCTCATCAAATCATAACAGAAGTATGTTATCATGCATGGATCATATAACAAAAGCATGTCATCATGTACACATATCTTTCCAGAAGCATGTCTCACGTGTAATCACAAGAAACATCAACATATATATGCTATGCATATAATCACAAGGGACATCATTATGTTATATTATCATGCATATAAAGTCTGGAGACATTATCATGTCAATAGCATGCTATATATCAATGTAACATACATCACTAAATATCAAGAAACAATAATATCATATATTCAAAATATCCTTGAAATCATTAACGTAAATTCACATGAAGCAAGTTATAGCAATCACTTTTCATAAATAATTAGTTAAATATTTTGGACTATGGTTTTAGAAAGGTAGCATTTCTAAGAGAAATTTTTGGGGTATAACAAGATAAGCAGTCTATTCTTAGAAGAATCCTTATAGAAATCCATAGTCAATTTTTCATCCATCTAAAATTTATAACAATAGACGGAAATATTGCAAATTTATTAAATATGGAGATATAAATTTTCAAATAATCATGTTACAGAAATATGTAAAACTTATAATGCCAAAACCCAAATTTTTTTAAACAACTGATTTTCAGGAAAAGTAAGGCCACTTGCACATAACATTTACAATATCTAAAATTTATGCTAAAAATATTACAATTAAATAAGAAATACGTAAAACTTATGGTGTCGTAGATATTACAATTAAATGCAGAAATATCAATTTTTCAAATAATGATTTTACAAAAAAATGAAGTCATTTACCTATATGTCATTCCGAGATGGATATGTCACTATTGTTGCCAGAGTAGAACCGGAATCAAGGATGTTTAGCTAAAGGTCTGAGAAGAGAAACCAAATGAGTTTCTATGGGGAGAGGAGTATAAAAATATGTTCATATAAGAGAGAAAGAAATATTATATGCCTATGACAGAGAGAAGAACCGTTATGAGGAAAGAAAGATATAATTGTTTTCATGTGAACATTATTATGAGAATCGTACTGTTTTTATGAAAATCATCATGAGAATAATAATATTTTTATGTGAATATTATAATTATAGATATAATAGTCATTAAAAAAATATGGAATAATAACATAAAAGACAAATTAAAATTGTATGGTATAGTCCAGATTTGGATTATAATGTGTAATAGCGTGATATTACACATCATATTTCTCATACTATAAAGTGAATTTTTTCTATGGAAGTAATATATTGGATAACTGACATAATATATTATATACCAAAATAACATATATATATGTAACCTTTGAGATATCGGTGAGATATATGAATAATATAATATAGATCGATGATGACTGTTATACTAACCAGTCCTTGTTATATAAGTGATATAATATCCATATGACATTAATTATAAGAATATGGCATCCAAATTTATATGAATATGGCGTGACATTATAGACTATATAGTATCATATAGGTTCATTTATCCCATCACTCCATATTTCATATATTATTTTTATAAGAATATCATCGTTATCATAATATCATTATGAAAAAATAATGAGAATATTATAAGTGAAAGAAAATGCTATTTTTATAAGAATATCATCATTATGAGAATAATGAGAATATTATTAAAATCATAATATCATTATGAGAGAATAATACTTGAGTATAATATCATCATTATGAGAATCATGATATTATTAGTATGAAAATATTATTAAAATAGCAATATCATTTTGAGAGAATAATACTTCATAAGAATATTATGAGGGAAAGAGAGAAAAATAATTGTAATAAGAGAGAGAAAGAGAACTTACGTAGAGAGGGAGATGGAAAATTTGATGAGCTTGATGATTAGCTCATGAGGGGGAGGATATTTTAAAGTAAGGGAGGACACTCTTCCACTTGACCCATGTCAAAAAAGGTGTCATTCCTTCTTCTTTTTTTATTAATTTCTCATTTTTATGTGTCCTTTGTGACACATCACCTCATATTATTATCTTATAATGCCACATCACCTCATATTATTATCTCATAATGCCACATTATACATTATTATCAATAAATATATCTCTAAGAAAAATAGTGGAAATGAAAGAGTGGTCCCATGGTGCATTAACAACCCATGAACAACTCATGAACTCTCATTCACAACCCATGGTGCATTAACAACCGATGAACTATCATTCAAAATCATTTTTTTATGTAAGTATTTTATTTTTATTTTTATTTTTATTTTATAATTATTATTGTATTTATTATTATTATTATTATTTATTCTTTTTTAAAAAAATTAGGGTCGTCACAAGAGAGATGACAACTCTCAATAACCTAAACCCCTTAGGTCCTTTCAGCATGTGGGAAAGAGAGATATCTCAAAAATGAGAGAGTGGGGATTGGGCTTTCATGAGAGAGATAAACTTTTTTTAAGAGAGGGATAGAGAGACAGAAAGATAAGGTATCGAGATTTTCAGTAGAGACAATATATTTTTATACGCTTTGAACAAGATTAGGGTTTCTTAGAATTTTCCTTGGTTTGCCTCTTCTTATGAAATTGAATATGAACCATTGATCTTGGGTGACTTGTGGGGTGAGAGATTTGAGCCCTCCATTCTATAGATGAGCCAGCAACATTATGGAAAGTACTACAATATTTATCCCCTATTCTTAAACCATTTTCCCATCAATAGAAATTAAATAAAATAACTCAATTCATAAAATAGTGCTTACCAAAATTATGCACAAGCCTTCTTATGCTTTCCAAAAATCCTTTGAAAGCTTCCTCAAGGCAAAATCTTTCCAAAACACTTCAAAGTTTTTTCTTCAAGCCAAAGCTTGAACTAACACATGGAAAGTTTCATTAAGGTGGGGTGTCCCACCCTAGGTGGATACTTCATGGCCCCCACCCACATTAAATGGTGGGCCCATTAACATATTGGGTCTCTCATGCAATATTAAAATTATTAAAATTAATTATATGATTTTTAGAAATCCATAAAATCAAATTTGAATATTTAAATCAATCTAAAATCAATATCTCATTTTTTATAAATCCAAATTTGATAAATAAAATATCTAGAGATCTAGAAAAATTCAAATAATAATTCTAAAAATCATATATCATTAAAAAAACATAATTAAATTCATTAGATAAGAAAAAGATCCACATGGTTTTAGAATTAAATAAATAAACGCTGGGGCAATCTACTTTCAACTGTGGACTACGGTCCACACTTGCTTTATCAAATCGACCCTGTGTTTTTCATGACTCATAGTCCATACAGGGGCTCATTACTGGGTCACCAAAGTCTGGCCAATGATCCAAGGGGTCGTAATCCCAGTTTGTGGATTTTAGGTTCTCCCCTATAGATGTACCAAGGTCGCCTAGACCTGATGCGACCATAGCTCCTATGACGCATAAGAGTATATCTCATACATGCATAAGCTTCACCTTGAAAGGTGGTTCGCTTTTTCGAAACAGCTATCATTATGCATGCTGTGTGATGGCTCGCGGATGAGTCTTTGAACCCTGTCTCTAAAGGCCATCATCACATACAAGGGTCACACAGTTCCTCGGCTCAGTTATCCGGGCATATTCTGACATCATCAAGGGATAACCTATTAGAACCCTTATCGAATAATTTTCTATGCTGAGGTAACGTAGATTTTTCCCAATCGACTGGCCTAGCTCGTCAAGCCCAGTCCGGTATCAACAAACATCATTTGCTTAGTATGGTCTACAAGGGATCATACTCCAATTGAGTTCATGTTTCAAAATATCATTTCATTTTATACGCACTCATAAGGCCTTTAATTGCCACACTCACCCAACAATACTCACGTGATCCTACCAAAATTATAAGAAAAAGATATTTAGATTGAGCATTATGTAAGTAACCAAAATTACATGAGATTTTAGAGAGAAAAAGATATACCCACGCAAACTATGGGAAGTAAATTGTAGAGAGATTAAACTATCTTTATTAAAAACCTTAAAGTCCCTATATCATAGGAATCCACCTATCCTACATGTCCCCTAAATGATGTTTATTTAATAGTTATGTGCCCTACATCCTCTCTAAAGCACATGCCCCTTTTTATTCTCACCACATGTATTTGACTCTTAACTGCGGCTTAAAAGGTAATGTGTGCGCGCATGTGTATATGTGTGTGGGTGTATATATATACATACATATATATATATATATATATATATATATATATATATATATATATGAAAAAGTCTTCCTAACGCCGTTAGGTGAAAATGAGTAGTGATTTCGCCTACCCTCATCACCGTCCAAGTTTCATCGCGTGATCACGATTGGTCGGTAGTGTTTTTTTTTTAAATTTTTTTTCTATAAATCGAAATGACTTGAAATTTGGAAAGTATGTACATCTCATTGAGGCGCATCTAATAAAAATATATAAAAAAATTATCCATCAAAAAAATTAACCAAAGTAGCCCAAAAAATTTTTGGGGGTATTTTGGTTAATTTTTTTCATGTAAAATATTTTTTTTATATTTTTTGAAGATTCCCCTATTTTTTTATAAATACATACTTCAAATTTCATATCATTCTGATTTGTAGAAAAAAATAAAAAATAAAACACTACTAGACAATTGTGACTGCAAGATGAACTTTGGATGGTGATGGGGGTAGGCAAAATTATTGTTCATTTTCGCTTATAGGCGTTGCGTAGTGTTTTCTTATATATATATATATATATATATATATATATAGAAAGAGAGAGAGAGAGAAAGAGAGAGAGATAGGAAAATTCTGTTATTAGCCCACTAGCTCATATGAACCCAATGGCCCAGATTGAGTCTGAGTCAATCTAACGGTCACGCCCTCATTTCGTATTTGAAGTTTAATGCTTTTTATAAAAATTCAAATAACTTGAAATTTTTAGCGTGTGTACTTCAAAAATAGTATAATATAATAAAAATATCAAAAAAATAATTTACAATAAATAAATTGATCAAAATACCCCTGTAAAATTTCATGGGTATTTTGGCCAATTTATTTATTGGGAATTATTTTTTAAATATTTTTATTTGGTGCTTCTTGATGAGAAGAATGTATGCTTAAAATTTTAAATTATTTAGAGTTGTATAAAAAAAAAATTAAAATTCAAACACGAAATGAGGTCGTGACCGTCAAATCTGTTCAAATTCAATTTGGGCTGTTAGGCTCATATGTTCATATGAGCTAGTGGGCTAATCTCAGCATTATATATATATATATATATATATATATATATATATATATATATATATATATATATATGTATATATTTGTTATTTAAGATAATGATGATGATAATGTCGATATAGATATATAAATAATTAAAAAATAATAAAATTAGAGGCCATCATGTGGGTTTGCAACCCTATACCATACTCCCGTTGAGTTTCGAAGAGATATGTGAAAAATGGATGTTTATATGAACTACACCCTCTTATAAAAGAAAAAGTTTATCGCGAGTCAGGGGCTATGTTTAAAGGAACAAGTTTGTATAAGGTTGCAACCTTTAAAATGTAGAACTACGTATGCACCTCTAAAATCCATCGAAAAAGTTGTTTTACTGTTGAATAAAACCTCCAATTGATCATCTAGACATCGACATGTATGAATATAGAAAACAAAAAGATTTTGAGTACTAGAAATAGTGCATCTTGCAATATATTATCTAGACCGTTCACTTTTAAGAGTTTTCATATATTTACATATTTACTTGATTTTAACCAGTTTTGGAGTTTAAAATTTTATAATTGATACAATAATAGATTTTAAGATAATTCTAAGAATATTTTTTCCAAAATTCCATATTATGATAGAATTTGGAGGTGTGCCTTAATTGGATTGTTTAAGGTTACAACCTTATACAAACCACACCCATGTTTAAAAAGAAGACATCCAAATAAATTGTCCAAAAAAATTCTTAAAAGAATACTTTTTAAATTTTAGAACTTTATTTTATTTTTTCACATTTAAGAACCATAACTAAGATGAAAATTTTTGAGATAATTCATTATAAAAAGGAAAAGAATTTATATAAGGGACGGGCCTTAAAAATTCAAATTAAGGCATACCTCATTAATTCACTAGAAGAGGTTGTTTTGATAATGAAAAACTCTCAATTCGATCATCTCAACCTCAATATGTATGGACATGAGAAAAAATAGATTTCTAGTCTTGGAAATAGTGTATTTTGTAATGTATTATCTAGACTGTCAGTTTTCAAGATTTTCAAGTATTCATGGATTTGCTTGATCTTATTTTTTGAATCTTTAAATTTTATAAATAGAGATGAAAATAAATTTTTAGAAAATCATAAAATTTTGTAATACTGAAACAACGTATTTCTGTATATTTAAAAAATATGCCTTATTTTGATTGTTATGGTCTCTGCCTTATACAAACCACACCCTTTTAGGAAAGGATCGTTTTTTGAGGCAAAATGTTTGGTGCATCCAAGCCCCCATGTTACCATGCGGGCTTGAAGATCTACACCTTCCACCAAAACTGGGTCTCCATAAATAATAGTACTCCAAAAAAAAAGTAAAATCAACTGTTCAAATATTTTCTCCAAAAAGTATTATTTCTAGTTTTTAAAATTTCTTTATTTTTACAGATTAATAATCTCCATGTTAAAGATTATATATTTCATGAAAATTAGAATCAAATTATATTTAAAAAATAAATTATTAAGGGGCTTGCATTTCTACATGTGAGTATGTGGACTCATAGAAATCGTGTCCCCTTAAATAAAGGAAATTGTTTCATGGGGGCAGGAATGCATGCCTACAATATTCGGTCCTAAGGTATAAAGCATCCATCTTAAAGATGGATGCGAATTGTTTTTCTAATTTTTAAATTTTTTTTTTTTTTTGTATTTATGATCTCCATGTTTGAGATTACATGTGCTTAAAAATGAAGTAAAAAAATCCATCTCAAAAATAGATTTTTAAGTGGTGACTCACTTCTATATATATTCGTGGAATTAGAAACCGTGTCCTTAAATAAAGGATCCGGTTTCTATGTTGCCAATCTCGCAAATGCGGAACTCTTACTAAATCTATTTTGAGATGGATTTTAAGACTTAATTTTTAAGGACATGGATTCTCTAATATGGACATCTTGAATATGAAAAAGTAAATAAATTTTAAAAATTAAAAATAATAATTAAAACATATGTAGAAATGCGGTCCAGCCCGCATGAAAGAATTTTCATAGTCGCGGAAGGGAGATAAGCGTCCCCGCCAACGACTTGGATGGTGAAGTTGACAAAAGAGGAAAGGAGGCAGAGGGCGTGGCAAGAGAAGCATGGCCACTGGAAGAGGTGCAGCAATTGGTGTGGCTCCCCATTCACAATCGTACCCTCATCCTCTTTCTCTCTCCGCCTCCTTCCCTTCTATCACCACATTTTCACTCTCCCGGCGCCACTCTTTTTCTCTCTCCTCCACTAAGGAGAAGAAGCCGCGCGTCAATCTGCTGCTGGGCTCGGCTGCCGAGCCCACAACCACTTCTTCCCCCTCCTCATCTCTCCAAAACGATGCGACCTTCGTTTCTGATACTGAGTTTTCCCTTGCCAAGGTCTGCACGACCATTTCTCATCTTCTAAGTGGTTTTGGAAGATATGCTGGGTTAATTCTGTCCCCCCTGTTGTGTGTGGCTGGGAATTTCTGGGATATGTTAGGATCCAATGCTTTTGATTATCACCATCTTTCTCTTACTGTTTATCTTCTTAATATTTTATTTTGAAAATTGATGGTATTCTGCGAGTGTCAGTTCTTGTCTAGTGCTGATTTTATCAGTTGAGCGTTGATTGGGCTCTTGGGATTAATTACATCCTTGTTAATGGCTAATGCAAAGTTTTACTGAGAAAATTTGAACTGTGACAACTAACCATGCATCTCTTTGTGTGAAATGTTTGATCATAGTTAACAGCCAATGTATGCAACTAGTGTATGAGCTGACAAATTGAGGGTATTCACTTTTTGGACAAGTTCTCTAATGAGATTTGGTGTACTACCAATTATATGAAGGAATGTGTGTTGTGTTTCTTCTAATTGTGATAGACAGCGGGGCTAGGGTCCTGATCAAATCTGACAAAAGGGCACAAGTCAGTTTGATAAGCACTGATACACAAATCTGTAGTTTCTATTTAGCTGTTCACAATTTAGGGAAATTCTTCTTCTCTTCCCCCTGATATTGTTAACCAACACTTGCTCAAACATCCAAACCTGCACTTCCATGACCTTTGGAATCTATCTCCTTTTACCATGCGATGAGAAAATTGAATTTGGATATTCTTTCATATTGACCAAATCATAGATTGGGGTCCCCTTTAAATTCTTCAACATGTGTTTTAAACACAAAGACTGTGAGGATATCATAAAAAATTGTTGGGTGAAATAATAAAAGGCTGTGCAATATTAGGGTTCAAATAAAACCTACAAAACATAAAAAAAATCCTAAAAAGGTGGAACTTGGAAACCTTTAGTTTAGTTCACCTTGCAGTTAGGCAAACATGTTCCTTCAAAGGAAAGTGACTTCTGCAGAAATCAAAACCAACCTCATGAGTCTTAGTCCAAATAAGTCCAATAAGTCACTTGAACCAGTTGGTTTCCCTCCCCAATTCTTCCAAAAGTTTTGGCATATAGCAGGCCTATAAAATAAAAGACACTTTCAAGAGACAATTCATCATGCAACCCTTCAACTCAACCTTATTCAATGTAGTCCCTCTATGACCGAGTTTAGACCTATTAGCCTCTACAATGACATCGACAAGGTGATTAGCAAAATCATTGCTGATAGGCTGAAATATGTTCTCATTCGGATCATCAACCCTATTCGAGGAACTTTCTGCGAAAATAAAAGTATCTTAAGTAAGCTTTGCTTGCCCACAAACTCATCCTTAGCATGGCCAAAAACAACAAAAGAGTACCTTTTGCCTAAAATCAACCTTCACAAGGCTTTGATAGTGTTAATTGACAATTCCTGATAAATAAACTTTAGAGGTATGGATTTGAAAAGGAATTCTTTAATTGGATAAAAATGTGTATCACTAACTTAGGTATTTTGTGGGTTTTCAATGGTACCTGTTTTAGATATTTTGAAAGTAAAAGTGGTCTTAGGCAAGGAGATCCACTATCCCCATACCTCCTCCTCATAGCCATGGAATATCTCAACAACATAATTTATAAAAAAGGTCCTAGAAAGGAGATTCCAACCACCTAACATTCCTAGTTCCATCTGCTCCTTCCCAACTATTATATGCTGATGACCTTCTCTTTTCTGGGAATAATAATCATCAATCCTACCATTCCCTAAACGCACTCTATACTGCTACTAGTCCCTCACAGGCTTAGAAAAAAACTCCACTAAAACAAACATATTCTTCTTTAACTCCTTCAATTTTGGGAAAGCCCAAATTAACCAGTTCCTAAACTGCAACCTATCAAAAATTCCATCCACATATCTAGGTTTCCAATTATTTCGAGAGAAACTCATCCCTAACCTTTGCTAGAGAAAACCATACCAAACTTAAAGGTTTGGACCAAGAAATCCTATCCCATCCTAGAAGACCCTCATCAACTAATGTCTCACTTCAATCACAAATCATTGGTGCTTTATTTTGATGCTGCCCTCAACCACCGTAAACATCCTAGGGAAGCTACAAAGGAACCTCCTTTGGGGAAACCAAAAATATCAAAGACATGCAAACCTTGTTGAATGGAGCACTATTTGTAAATCTAAGGGCGAAGGTCGCCTTGGTATCAAAATCATTGAAGACATTAACATGTCTCTACTAGCTAAACTTGAATGGGAATTGGCAAATGAAACACACTCAATGTGGTTGGATTTGATAAGAAATTAAGTAACTTTGGAGATGTTACATATGGGTTCCTAAAGACACTAGACTCTTGGGCATGGAAAGGTATACATGAAACCTTCACACTTATATTGAGACGTCGTAATCGGACCTTAGGTGGTGAAAGACTCATTCGGATTCGATAATAATGGAGGTTCACATCCTAAAGTCCTCTTGAAATGATAAGAGAAAAAGGGGTGAAGAACAATATCCTAATGGCCATATGGAACAAAAAAAAACGATTGACATCATGGTTAGCCTACCAAAGAGGCTAGTTACAAACAATAGTGTGCAAAGATAGGGACTCCGATTGGGTAATATTTGCCACTTCTATAAAGACGAAAATGCAAGGCATAACCACCTTTATTATTTCATGCAAATTTTTAAGAGACATATACAAAGCGATCTTGTCGAGGTTCAATGCATGTGCTATAACAAGGTCAAGTATCGCTACCATCCTAACAAATTGGTTCAAAAGGAAATTCATAATGACCTCCTTGCTAAGATTTGGAAAGTCTCACTTCCCACCACCATATGAATAATTTGGTAAGAAAGAAATTAGAGAGCCAAAGAAGATCAAAGGTTATCCTTCCAAAGGGTTTTGAGGGGGCTAATTTGGTAAATCAAGAACAGCATTTCGAAAAGTATGTTTGTCCCAGTCAAGGATGAAAGTGAAAGAGCCACTTATATAAGATGGGAAATTGAGCTCTCAAGGATTGTGCAATTTCTGGAGTTTATATAGGGAGGACCTTTGTACATGGAGGGGTCTTTGTTTTTCTCTTTTCTTTGTAATTACACCTTGTACTCATTTCCAACATTAAGGGTTGGGTGCTTGCTGAAACCCCTCACTAGCTCAGTGAAAAAAACTAAAAAGAAAAGAACGGTTAGATAATGATGGGATGATCCCAAGTCATTTGAGGCTTAAGAGTGTTACCAGGAAAGGATCTAGAGCTACACATGCAGCTGCTCACACTAGATCACTATTTTCATTTCTCCGTATCCCTCTCTTAAGTTTAGCATCAATAATCTTCTTGGGAGTTGTGAGTTTGAAATTTTTATTCGTAAGTTCATAACCGATAAGATAAAATCACGTATTGAAAATCTCATCCCTTGTACCAATGCTTGATCATTTTCAATTAGTATGCCATTTTATATGCCTATATAAGTTCAAAGTTGGTGCCATGTGATTACACTTGAAGAAAATTCTTACGGTCTTTCAGTGGGTTTTGAACAAGCTATATTTTTTCTCCTTTTCAATCCAGCCTTGCCTCCCTGTACCCTTGGACTTATACTAGACCGCCTCACTCATTCTATGCTCGTTAGTTTAGATCCACGAAAACGCGCCTTGACTGACGGGCTTGTTCAATCTACATAATGTGTCTCCACACCATTGCTTGGTTCGTTTCTCTCTATTCTATAAAAAAAAGAAACCGCCGGCCTCCTTGCCTCCCTGTACCCTCAGACTTATACGAGACTGCCTCACTCATTCCATGCTCGTTAGTCTAGATCCATGGAAATGCGCCTTGACTGACGGGCTTGTTCAGTCTACATAATGTGTCTCCACACCACTGCTCGGTTCGTTTCTCTCTATTCTTTAAAAAAAAAAGACTGCCGGCCTCCATATTCTATGGGGATGTCAGGCTTATGTACACGTAACTTCAGAGAGGAGACATAAGCTCGATGCTAAGAGCATCTCTTGCTCGTGGGATATTCCTAAGAGTCATATATATATATATATATGTGCATGGTGTAGGGATCCAGACTATATTAAATGCTTTAAGAAGGGGGATTAAAGGGTCTTGGTGAAGGATGAAAAGATCAACGAAAGGTGGAGAGTTTATTTAATAAAATTATTAAATGATGAACACAATGGAAACACAGCGGTAGAAGGAACCGTTGGCATAAATAAGGGCGGAGGTCCTAGATACATTTATAGGATTAGGATATTGAAAGTGAAAGAAGCTTTAAAGATGATGAAGTTAGGAAAGGCTTTAGGACATATGGTATTTTGATAGAGGTTTGGAAGTGCATGGGGGAGATTGGCATTGATTGGTTGATCAAGTTGTTCAACAAGGTGTTGAAAACAAAGAAAATAGTAGACAAATCGAGGAAACGTATTGTTGCACCTATTTACTATACAACGACGACATACAAAATTATGCGAACTATCGAAGGATCAAACTTATGAGCCATACTATGAAGCTGTGGAGAGGGTAATTGCGCTATGACTAAGGCATGAAACAAGTGTATCAGAAAAACAATTCAGTTTTATGTTAGGGAGGTCAACAATTAAAGCTATTTTCCTATTTAAACAACTGATTGAGAAGCTTAGGGCGGACATAAAAGACCTCCACATGGTCTCTATTGATTTAGAGAAAGCTTATGATAAAGTACCTCGAGATTTAACTTGTTGGGTGTTGGAAAAGGAAAGAGTCTCTAGATACTATATCAACTTGGTAAGAGATGTGTACCAGGGAGTGCTAACTAGTGTGCGAACAACTAGTAGAGAGATGAGTGAGTTTTCATTGACAATAGGTCTACATTAGGTGTCTACGTTGAGCCTATATCTTTTTGTTTTAGTTATGGACGACTTAATTAGGCATCTATAAGATGAGGCACTATAGCGTATATTGTTCGCAGACGACAAAGTTTTGATGGATGAGACCCGAAGCGGCATCAACACAAAGTTATAACTTTAGAGGGATGCTCTAGAATTTAAAGGCTATAAAATTAGCTGGACTAAGACAGAGTATATAGAATGTAAGTTTAGTAATAATAGGAGTAGAGGCGAGGGAGTAGTTAGCATTGACGACCAAGAATGAGCTCTTTTATTTTCAATATCTTGAGTCGATAATCCAGGAAAATAGAGAGATTGAGGATGACGTCGCACATAGAATTAGAGTTGGGCAAACGAAGTGAAGATGTGCAACAGAAGTTTTTTGTGATCATCGCATACCAATAAAGCTGAAGGGCAAGTTGAGATGCATGAGTGATAAGACAGGAAGGGATAGAATTTGAAATGAATTCATTTAGGAGAACTTAGATGTGACTCTAATAGGCGATAAGACGAGAGAAAGTAGACTTAAGTGGGCTGGCCATATGCAGCACAGACCCAATACAACATCTATTAGGACGTGCGAGTTGGTTTAAGTGGAACTATGATGTATGTGTGTTGTATGTATGTATGTATGTATGTATGTATGTATATATATATGTATGCTAAGTAACTCTTGTACCATATTTCAGGTCTCATTTGGTGTAATTGGGCTAGGAGTTGGCTGTACACTTCTCTCGTATGTTTTCCCCAATTCACCAATTCATTTGCTAATATTGCTGTCTTTTGTTTTTAGTATTTTCACCCATTTTCTTTACATCAGATATGGCTTTGGGGCATATTTTAACATTCTCCCTGGTTCGGAGTGGTCTGCATTAATGTTGACGTATGGGTTTCCTCTGGCAATCATTGGGATGGCCCTTAAGGTAATAATTTTTTATAATCCTCATGAAATTTAATATGGCGTAATGAAAAAATCAATTTTATGCATCAAATCACTTGCTTTATGTGTTTTCCAACATGATTGAAGGTTCAAGTCATGTTGATATTATGAACATGCCCATAATATAATTTCCAGTGGATATCGAAGGTACATGATGCCTATTTGGTGTTTCTAATGAATTTAGTTATTGGTAGTACAGTTGATGTCACGATTGAAATAAGCCAAATAGACCAATTTACATTTCTTAGAGACTTGGATAAATAAGATTTTCTCGCAAAGGACTTGTGCATTTTGGCAAGTGTTCTTTTCTTTCGTTTCTGTCTCTTTTGCCAATGAACAACTCTGGTTTGGATCTTTCTTGTGATTATCAACATCTATATATTTCTTGTGAAATTTCACTCTTGTGGATTTAAGTGTGGTATGCATATCTATGTGTAAAATATGTGTGTATTTATGGATGCATGCTTGGTATTTGTGTATGCATTTATGTATGTATCTATTTATGTTTTGTATGTGTATTTCATCTTCTATGAACGGTGTTAATGTCATAAATTCCTTATTTTTGGGCATAGAATCAGAATTGCATGGACACCACCACCATGTGTGTTGGTGTCTGACATGTGTAAGCACTTTGATCTGTGTTTTGAACATGAGGTGATTGGCATGTCCATACATGAATGTCATCATAATAGTGATTTATATGACTCTTAAAATTTTATTAAGGAAAAGAAAAATGCAGAACAACATGGAAAATATACAACTTATGAATAGGTGGAATAGTTTTTGGTCAATCCATCAATTATCTCATGTGTCTTTCCTCTTTATTGTGTATACAAGATGGTTGTCTTTTTTTTTTCCTTTCTTTAACCAGAGAGAGAATTATAAAGTTTAGATGAGGTGAGACACTGTACAAAGAGGATAAAGGATTTAGATAAACTTTGGAGATGGTCTAAGAAGGGTGATGACCTTAAACTTTCCCGTAACCCATCCCATACCCCAGGTAAAGGGGCATGGTTGTGTTAGCTAGGCAGCCAATGTAAAATTTTTGTCAAAGCCCATCATGAATCTCGATAAACTTATAGTATCTGCTTATGCTAAGAGACGCGTTGTACCGGAATCTGAGTATAGTGAGAAATGAGCAAGGGGTAGCTATGACATTCCCTAAAAGTGACGCGCCGCAGAGCCGTCTGGTTGCGGTGAAAAATAGGCAAGGGTTCCCGTGACACCCTAGACGAGCGCGGGTAAAGAAGTTAGTCCAAGAGCATAGGATTCGTCTAACCAATGTAGGAACACTTACAGGTAAGAGTATGGAGTTAGTGGATACAATGAGACGAATGAGAGTAAACATAGCTTTTCTACAAGATACTAAATGGAATGGAGAAAAAGCTAAAAAAATAGATGGGTATAAACTATGGTATACAAGAAAGGATAATAATAGAAATGGCGTAGGCATAACAGTAGATAAAGATTTAAAAGATAAAGTAGTTAATGTCAAAAGAATAAGCGATAGGCTCCTATTAATTAAACTTGTATTAGGAGAAGAGATAATTAATGTAATTATCGCTTATGCACTAGTTGGATTAGATGATAGAATTAAGAGACAATTTTGGGAGGACATAGATGAAATAGTCCAAGACATACCAAATGGAGAGAGAACCTTTTTAGGTGGAGACCTAAATGGTCATGTAGGGAAAGATAGTAGAGGATATGAAGAGGTACGTGGGGGATATGGGTTTGGGGAAGAAATGAGATGGGTGAGACTATTCTAGATTTTGCTATGGTCTACGACCTTGCAATAGCAAACACTTACTTCAAAAGTGCGATGAACATCTAATAACCTACAAAGTGGAACACATAAAAGCCAGATAGACCTCTTCCTAGTTAAGAAGTTAGATCGATCATCGTGTAAAGACTGCAAGGTTATCCCATGATAGAGTTTGACTACCCAACATAGGCTCGTGGTCATGGACATTTGCATAAAGAAATGGAGGAGAAGGGGTGAAAGTAATGGACATCCAAGAACTAGGTGGTGGAATTTATAAAATGAGAAAATCGACTTATTTAGGGATAAATTAGTTGAAGAAGGAAAATAGAACTTTAAACATGATGTCAATGTAATATGGAATGAGATGGCTGAATATATCAAGAAAGTGGCAAAAGAAGTTTTAGGAGATTCTAGAGGGAAACGAAACTTCGATAAGGAAACTTCGTGGTGGAATGATGAGGTTGAGAAGGCCATTAGTGAACAACGATCATGTTATAATACGTGGCAGTGTAATAGAAACGATCAAACTTAGAAGAATATAAAAATGCTAAGAAAAATGCTAAACAAATAGTAAGTAAAGCTAAACTTAAGGCATATGATAATCTATACAATAAATTGGGAACAAGAAAAGGTGAATAAAATATTTTCAAAGTAGCAAAAATAAGAGAGAAAAAGTGTAGGGATCCAAACCATATTAAATAAATTAAGAGTGAGGATCAAAGGGTCTTAGTAAAGGATGCTGAGGTCAACGAAAGATGGAGAGTCTATTGTACAAGTGACAGCGGAGGTCATAGATACATTCGTAGGATTAGGATGTCAGAAGTGAAAGAGGGTTTGAAAAGGATGAAGATAGGAAAGGCTTTAGGACTAGATGGTATCCCGATAGAAGTTTGGAGAGGATTCAAAAAGATTTGGATAAAGTTCAAATTATTAGATTGATTTTTTTCCTTTTACATGGATAAAGTATTATTTTTCTTGGTCATTAAGGAAAAAAATTCATTATTAAAATAGAAGTACAAAGAATAAAAAACAAAAAACAAAAAACAAAGGTTTCATTGAAAAAGGCTCTAAAATTCGAGTTCTTGGAGATTATCTGTTTGGATAAGTAATTAGAAAGATTTTGAATTTGTGGAGATTCTGTCTGGATTTAGAAATATTATATAGAAATTGGAATGGGCAAGAGAAAAAAAGTTCTAAATAGCTTAAAGCTACCTCAAATTGCTTCAAGCCTAACTCATACAGACTTAAAAGGCTTTATTCTCATCTAATTAACTGAGGAAAAAATAGAAAATTAAATTAAGGAAGCCCAGTTTGTGTAGGGAAAAAATCTACAATAAAATCATATTTATCAATAATGTGGTGTCAGCCTGTATTGATACATGTCCAAGTGTCAACACATGATGCTAGCCCATTGATGTGTGGTGCCGTAAAATTGTATTGAATTGCCTTTGGGCTATTATAAACATTTTTTGGGAGGCCAAGTTTTACTCAATTCCCAAGGTCAATGACAAAAACATTGGAGGGTAGATGTTGTTTTGGCATTAGCTTTGACATGCTTGTAATGCTTCATTAGGGTTAATGTGACTACCACAATTCCAGATTTGCTCAATTTCCAAGGTCAATGACAAAAATATCGGATAAAGTGAGGGTAGATGTTGTTTTGGCAGTTGCTTTGACATGCTTGTAGTGCTTCATTAGGGTTAATGTGACTACAACAATTCCAGATTTAAGCAGCATTTTGTCATTGTTATAGTAAATGAGCAAACATATGTCTTATGATATGATTGCTGTTGACATGCCCAAAACTTTTGATGCAAAACATTTTTGGGCAGGGATATGGCTTGGATATGCCAGCAATAAAGACACCTCACAAATCTATCCATATGTTTTGGGAAACATTAGCGAGGCACTAAATACATGTAATTATGTGTCATCCCTCCACATGCCCATGGCTTTGCATGGTAGCTTTCCTTTTTCTTTTCAAAAAGATAAAAAACATGTCAATTGGAAAGTGATTTTGATAAAAAAGGGTTGAGGGTAATTTTTGTACAAAATGGTGATGCATCTTAACAGACTCGACTCTTCACTATATGTGTCAGTGAATCTTTGTAAATGAATAACATTCACATGTTATGAATGCATATATCATTTGTGTAGCATACAAACATATGCACATATATATACGTGCATGCAGACAAACTTACATACTCACATACATGCATACATACATATGTATATGAATGTATGTGTATGTATGCATATGTATCAATATATGCATGTATGTATATATGTATGTACACTCCTGCATTTCTTATAATCATATTGCACTGAAACTTGAACTTTGAGTTCTGTCAGGCTAGTTGGGTTGAATTGTCATAACAGACAAAACTAGAATTTGCTTGGAAATCAGTCAACTTGGTGACTCAGTTTCAGTGCTTGTGAGACTCAATCTTATGGGGGCTTTGCGGTTATCCATTTTGGTGGTCCCAGTTAATTCTTGGTGCTCTTTTTTTCTACCTGATGAAAGTACGAAACTAGGTAAGTGCTGCTACTTTTCCCAGAGGTCATTTTTAATTGCCGTTATGTTTCTAGTAAAGATATGAAAGGGTTAACTCATGCCCTCTGAAATATACATTTGCTTGCAACCGAGGAAAGTAATCAATCTGTCTCCACTTGAAGAGAAAAGCATGGTTTTGTCTAATCCTGTGGATGGCACCAAAATATTTTTGGAGACCCACGATCCGACTAATATAGCCCAGAAAGGTAGTCATCCTTGGAACTCCTTGCTGCTGCTACATGGATCAGAGGGAGAGTTTTGTAGGATTTTATTCTACTGTGCTTGTAGCAGCGACACGAGAGTTGTACCATGTGATACTCAAGACTTTTTGAGCGGCTCTTGAGGTCACAGCCTCATCTGGGCTTTTGCAAGCCACCACTTCTTGGGCAGTAGATTTGGGCAAGCCAGTGGGACAGGTTCAGGTTCTTAGCCCTCCTCTACTCTTTGTAATGGTGACATGCTGACTGCTACTTAAAGTTCGTAGGTAGGGAGGTGACATTCTCCCCCAGGGAATACTGGATGCATTCTGAGTTGCCGTATCCTAAACAAACTCTGATTTGTGTACAACAGTGTTTTAGAACTCATTGCATTGACATGCGACTCACCTGAGTCCACTGCGTTTAATAACCATGGAGTCTCATGGTTTATCACGAGCCTGGTGGTCTTGTCAATTTCTTTTGTTTTATCAATAGACATAGCTGACTCAGTACATTTGGGCTTTCACACAATGAAGCTTCACTGGGTTTATTGAGTTCTCCTAGACGGCATGCTATTTTTTTATAAATGCCACATCAGTTATAGAAATTAGGTGTCGTTTAAGCCAAATACTGATTAACCACTCACTGTTTTGTGTACCACAGAAGTGATATTCATCCTAAGTATTCGCCAATGCATGAAACCATGCAGGATCACTAGATCTTGAAGTGCAGAGCTCTAGAACTTGATTTGTTTCTGGAAAAAGTTTGTTACTATGCCTGAAGCAAATGGAAAAGAAGATAAATTATATTAGCTTTCTTTTTCAGGTTGGCACAGGCTATTCTTAGGAGACAGTTGTATTTTTATTTGCTTGGAAGTGTATTTGGCTTCTTTACTGAATGATATTTTTATAATTCTCGATTATAAGAATATATTTTTCATTTCTTCTCTGTCGTATGTGCTTAGAATGTTTTGCGTGTGACTCTATGGATTCAATAATATTTCCTGGAAAGAAAAAGACTCAGTCCATCATTCCTAGAAACAATAGCTTTCATGGTTAGCTAGAAAGCCTATCTTTGGGCTCTTCTGCATGAGGTGGCCTTCCTAGGGAAAGAAGGTGCTAAATCTTCTTGAGGTGTATGTTTGCTTCTTCCTGGAGGCATAACTGAAGTCTTCCATCTCTATGGCTGTTGCAAAGTAAAATGAGAGTATAATATGAAAGGTGTGGCCATGTGGAACCCAAGGTATTAAATTCAAAATTTTTTTCTTTTAACTTTATTCCAAATACCTGAATTCTACTTACATGGGCCACAATATGTTAATGTAAAATTAAAATAATACCCTAGACACAACCTAGGATCTTTTATATTCACTGCTAAGAGAAATAGAAACCATCCAAGACCTTTAAACTAACTTCTACTATAATTTTTAGCACAAAATAAGTTCTAAAAAATTCACAGAAAATAGGAAATAGTACTGGAAATTAATTAAAACTACTGGGAAGACTTACTGGAAGATGCCTGGAGTTATCTTATCAGGGCTTGGTATACCTCACACCCGATTCCCTGACCAATGACACACTTTTACTCCTTAGGGTATTGTTGGAAATTCTAAGATAGGGAAGCTTTATAGGCCATACTTCGTTTTCTAAGGTTTTAGAGAGCTCAAATATCAACTAGGGTTTTCACAAACCCTACAGGAACAAATTAGGGATAAATCTGTGAGTTGATCTCTCTCTGGGCTGGACTTCTTCCTTCTTCAAATTACAACAAGCCTCTCTTCTAGGGTTTCGTATTGTACCCAATGTTCAAAAATGCGGATTCGGCCACTTAGGCGTTTTGGGTGCTTGACCGCTTAGGCGCCCACATAGAAACAGGGTGCCCTCACCAAACCTGAACCCCCCCACCCCCCCCAAAACAAAGAATTAAAGCATTTACTATTACTTTACAAGTTACAATTAGACTTAAATGAATATATAAGATCTTAGTTTCACTTTCACATCAGACTTAACTCATTAAGATATCACATAATCAATTATTTATCAAATAAAGTAAAGCAAAAATAATAAAATATCAAAACAATGATACATTGTACAAAAAAGGAATCAACTATTCATAAAAGCATACGATATATGCTCAATTTCATTGTCAAAATGAGAAAAAATTCAATTAATCACAAAAAAATCACTCTTTTAACTATAAACATGTAAACATATTGTAAAAGCAAAAAAAAGTAAAAGAAGAAACACATGATTCACAACATAATATATTGAAGCAAAATCAAATCAAAACCTTCTTTCAAATATGATAATAATTTAAAAATAGCAAAATCAAATCGATGTCAGTGTAAACCTCGTCTATTGGGTCGCCAAAATTCCTCAAAATCAACT
Organism: Amborella trichopoda; assembly: GCF_054954075.1. NCBI lineage: Eukaryota > Viridiplantae > Streptophyta > Magnoliopsida > Amborellales > Amborellaceae > Amborella > Amborella trichopoda. The sequence continues at coordinate 19,705,929 of NC_142347.1, read as the reverse complement.
ACTAGAAGTTCCAAATCCACCCATGAACTATTTGCCTTGTTTCAGGGAGAAATTGAAAAAATAAAAAAAGTTATCGATTTTTCGATAAATCTCAAAAAGAGTAGTTTTTGGGGAGTTTTTCTCACCCTAAAAGCCATGTTTTTGGTTTTGGGGGTTTAGAATACCCCCCAAAACCTTTTTCTCCCCTTTCTAGGGGGAAAAAATATCTTCTTTAACCCTCAATGAGACCCATTTTCCACCTTTTTTCAGCCTGTCACGAGGCGGCGCCTAGGCTGGTGCTCAGACGCAAGTCGTATAATGACCCTACCTATCAAGCAACTAGGCATTTTTAGAAAATTTCCACCTAGGCAGTCGCGTAAGTGGTCAGGTGGGCAAATTTTCGAACACTGATTGTACCACCTTCCTTTTCTTTTCTTTGGGTGGCGTGATACAAAATAAGGGGAGAGAAAAAGTGGTGTGAGGGAAAAAGGAGAGAGAGATGTGAAGTAAACTTGGAGAGAGACTTGGGGCGTAAGATAGAGAGAGGATCTAGTTTTATTCATAATTTGAGAGAGGGTTTCAAATAGCTTTATATAGAAAGTAATCTATTGCCTAGTTAGAATATGATTCGTTCTAAGTATTGCATTATTCAATTTCCAGCTAGACCTTTAGGATAAATAGGAAATCTGTGGGGTGAGAGAGAGATTTAATCAGAGCCATCCATCCCCAAAATCAGCCATCATAATTTTGGGTGGAAAGATAAAAACCTTATCCCTTAGACTTTGACCCAAGTCCAACTCCTATTTAAAATTAAAATATAATCCGTCTTTATCATAGATCTCCCAAGACACTAATTTGAAATCATAAGATTCCTCATCTATTAACAAACATAAAATATTTAACAACAATAAGAAAGTGGGGCGTGGCCCCCACTTCCTATAAAAACATTGTGTGCCCCCCTTTCACACATATAGTGGCATGCCAAAAAGTTAAAATAAAATGTACAAGTCTTTTAAGAAAGTGGGGCATGCTTTTGCTAAAAACATGCCTTGGAGAAATTGGAACTTCTTTTTTAAAATATTTTTCGGAACCAAGGAAACTCGATTCCTTAGTTTTGGAATCTCGATTCCGTAATTTCGGAATCTCGATCTAGTAGATCTAGAGAAACTTGAACCCCCTAATTGTGGGTAGACCCTCCCAAATAGATTGAATCTGGCTTCTAGCGACGTTTAAATCTTGATTCCATTAATGATGCACGATTCTACAAGTAATGGAACTCATTTCGTCAAGGTTTTGAATCATCTACACCGTATAAAACATTAGTTTCTTGTAAATAATAACCACAAAAGTAATGTCTATTTTCTGGTGGATATCATGCTTTAAGGTCCCAAACAATAGCATTAGGCAGCATGTGTACTCGGAAGGGGTATTATTATTTATAAGGCATGTATTTTAGAAGGAATTTAATGAGATTGTGTTGCTTTTTTAGTTATATTTATTGTTTTTCTTATATTTGCGTTAATGTAAACTGCTATAGTTTCTTTACCTTGCTCATAGTTATGGGAATTGTTTAAGTGAACTTGCACGACGTCTCGCCTTGCAACATTGCTTAGTACTGTACTATCGATTGCAAAATTGTTATTAGTAATTTTATTTTTACTTTTTTTTTTCCTGATTTAAATGCTTATAGAAGAATGTTCCTTATATTTGCGGTGATGTAAACTGCCTTGGTTTTTTAATTTTGCTCATATGTTATGTGAAATTATTTAAATGGCCATAGAATAATGTTTCTTATATTTGCGGTGATGTAAACTGCCTTGGTTTCTTAATCTTGCTCATATGTTATTTGAAAAGACTGCTTAAGTGATCTTACACCATGTGTAGCCTCACAACATTGCTTAGTATTGAAATACTGAATGTAAAGTGGTTATTAATAATGCTAATTTTATTTACTAGCCTCTAATTTAAATGGCTATATAAAATATTGAAATCATGTAATAACATATAAAGCAACACACATGGATTGACGATTCTACATAACAACATATCTATGTACCACATATGTCAGAAACTCGAATCAAGTGATGTTGGAAACTCGATTTTGCTATTGTAATTCTCGATCTCAAACCAGCATGGATCTTTGATCCATATACTTCAAAAACTTGATTCCAAATATGTGAGAAACACGATTCTATAGATGATGGCAAATCTATTAAAAATATGTTAGAATCATGATTCCATAAATGATGGAAACTTGATTCCGCATATGTCGGAAACTCGATTCCGCATATGTCAGAAACTCGATTCCATAGATGAGGGAAACTCGATTCCGCATATTCATGAAACTTAACACTTGGAGTGTTGAACCCAGGGGGATCGGAACCTCGATTCCAAGTAGGCCGGAATCTCGATTCCATATGTGGATGAGACTTGGACCTATTTCGATCGATACTCGATTCCTGAAAATTGGGAATCTCATTCCCAGCGATTCCTATTGTACGAACAACAATTCCTACAATCGGAAACTTCTTGCTAGGCGTAATTCCACGATTTCGGTTCCTGAAACAATTCGGGTTCCCATACGTTTCTAACAACTATGATCCAGTACTGTTTTCTTATCAAACCCAACAAATTCCCTTGACCCACAGTCTCAAAGCAGAGGCTTATGATTGACTTGTCAAAGTTGGATAATAAACAGTGGGACTATGATCCTGGAATGTGGATTTCAGTTCCCCCCCTTCAAGAGCAAGTGTAGCACTTGTCACCACAGTGCAAAAGAGGCTCTCTCTATGTACATGTACATGTGTCTTTCTATAGGGATGCTTCCTAGTAATGCGGCTGTCATGTGTACATATCGTGCGGAAGTTTGTTGAGGCTTTGACTTTTGCTCTCATATGCTTATTACTGTACACAAGAGACCAAACAATTCTCCTGGCCTACAAACATGATCCCTGGGCATCGCGCTGACCTCAACAAGAGATTACCCACTGCAAATCCTTCTCTGTAGTTCCACATGCCCAAGACTAAGGGTTTTGGACATGACCAGGCCATAAACTGCTTAACTCTTGGTCAGTCAACACACACACTCCCACTGAAGTGCATATACCATTATAAATATCATTTTACAAGCTCTCCTTTAAAGGCCACAAAAACCCAACTCAATATACTCTGAAGCATGGTAATTATTTCCTTGCATTGGAACTTAACTCCCTCTTTCCCATAGATTATACTTTTCTGATTATGAGGTTGCTGAGATTTCTTCTTTACTCTCGAGATAGTGGTTTCCCTAAATGCAAAAGTTCCCTTGGTGGTTATAGTTTTATACATGGGTCTCTTGTTGTAGAATTGTCGTAATTAGTAAGAGTTACAAACTGAGGACGGTGGAAGGGAAGTCAGTCAATGAATCTGGTACGCACATGACACAATGTTTTTTTGAATGATGCCTCAATTTCTCCAAAATGCCTATCATGCTACAGAGAGAGCGAAGAAGAAGCTGTAATCATAATTTCTCTCTCCACAATTATTACATCCATAGTCATTTTATTATAATATTAACTAGTGGTGCTTTTCTATGTCATGAAATGAGATTAAGTTCTTAATAATATCCTAAGGCAATTGTTGTACTTCCATTTCTAAAACACCATGAAGGATGTGATAACAATACTGGAACAAAGAATCACTCCTCTTGAAAACTTGGTGTTTGTAGCTCAGAAGAACAGAAACAATGTTTCTTTCTTCTTATACTTTTATTTGTTTGTACAGTATGCAGAGCTCAAGCCAGTGCCTTGTCTTACATATTCAGATGCCCAACTTTTGAGGGAAAATTGTGCAACTCCTATTCTGAAACAGGTGAACCCCTGTGTGAAACATTTCTGCAAGACTTTCTGCTACAATTTTCTACTTGTGTACATCATGTACTGTGTCTTCTATTTCATAGTAATTGAGCATTTTTGTTGAATTTCAGTCAATGATCAATTATTTGAACTATTTTGTCTATACTATATTCTGTAATCCAATTAAAATGTAACCTGCATGGGTAAATACTTAATGTTATACCATAGTGGTGCCTTAGTTTCTATACATTAAATAGCCATCTTTGTTTCCAGATTCTTGATTTAATTATTATGATGATTTGGTCACCTACCCACTTATTATAATTCTTATTCACCTATTGTTTCTGTGGTTATGTTGAATGGCACACTAGATTATTTTGTGACAAGTCCAGGATATTTGGAATTTTTTTTTTTTAAATTGATCAATGTACCATTCTGAAGTGGTTTTTCTTACTTCTGAAATACTTAAAGCTGAATCTTTCACATGTGGGAGCTGAATCTTTTAATCGTCCAACCAAGTTTTCTGTAACACAGTTGTTCATTGTTTCTCACAATGTTAGAAAAAAAAAGGAGGTGGGCAAGGTGGCTTTCCCAGAAACACCTTCACCCGGTAGGGGGGGGGGGGGAGGGGAGGGTGCACCCCTGGCTACAATTTATTTCAAACATAGAAATTTTCTTTTGTGATATAGTCTATTTATTTCAAGCAACAATATCCCAATCACTTCAAATACATACATAAGTGAATATACACATTTTTTTTTTTTGTTTTTTACTTTTTCACACAATTTCTTTAATTAATCTCCCATCCAACCAAAACATGTCCCTTGCACATTTAGTACCACATATCAGTGAGACTGGTCCTTTATAGCATCAACGATCATTTCAAAATTATGTTTAAAGAATAAGAGAAGTTATCTTTTGAAATAATCAATGAAATCACAACAATTCCTCAGATCAACCATTAATTGCTGCCAATTAACCATTAGTTTCCATTAGAGTAGCAAAAATTCTGTGATATAATTCCAAAACCCACAAACACCCCCTTAATTAAGTTTATTAAGGACGCTTATGCTTTTTTGCGGGTGAAGGGTTGAGAAAGCCTGCTGTATACACGAGGCTATGGGCCAAGGAACACTATGAGTGATATGGAGGCTAGATCAGTCTATGGAGAGGCTTGTGAATTGGTTTGTGCAGTATAACAATGCATGAGAAGGGGATGCCTAATGAGGTACTCAAGGTCTCTATTTATGGCTAAAATTTAGGGTTTGGGAGGAGTCTAGAATGTTCTTCTTAAGGAGCAATATGAGCCATTGATCTTGGTGATCTAGGGGGTGACGAAAGACTTTAAATCCTTCAACCCTTGCTGTCATCAATCAAGGGTTGAGATTCACACCTTTATGCTCTAACTTTCCAAACCCAAATTTTCCTTTAGTTTGGAACATATTACAAAACTGTGTTTTAATTTCCAATTAGAGTTCAAAACTTAAGTTGCGGTCTGCGGTTCAAATTCTCGAACCGCTTGTTTTTTCCAAACCAAATGTCATGTAAATATATGTACGTGGAGTGCATGTTATTCTTTCTTGTAATTTGAATAAGGTTTGAATTTGTATGTGCGTGGATGTATGCATGTCATACTTTGGATGTACGTGGATGTATATACACGTGGATGTATATGCATGTCAAATTCTCAGACCTCGTCCATGAGTGAGAATAAGGCTTAGATTTGTTGCAACTGAGAATAAGGCATAGATTAGTTGCAACAAATCTAAGCCTTATTCTCACTCGTGGACGATGTCCGAGAATTTGACATGCATATACATCCACGTACATCCAAAGAATGCAATGCATACATCCACGCACATACAAATCCAAACCTTATTCAAATTATCAGAAAGAATAACATGCATTCCACGTACATATATTTACATGATATTAGGTTTGAAAAAAAAAGCGGTCTGAGAATTTGAACCTTGATCGCAACTTGACTTTTGAAAAAGAAAAACCAGTTTGAGAATTTGAACCTCTGCTCGCAACTTAAGTTTTGAAAAATGAAGCGGTCTGAGAATTTGAACCTCGAACCACAACTTCTGTTTTTGAAAAAATAAAGCGGTCCGAAAATTTGAACCTCGGTGCAACTTAAATTTGAAAAAATAAAGTGGTCCGAGAATTCGAACCTCGGATCGTAACTTAAGTTTTGAAAAAGATAAAGCGGTCTGAGGATTTCAACCTCGGACCTCAACTTGAGTTTTGAAAAAATAAAGCAGTCCGATAATTTCAACCTCGGACCGCAACTTAAATTTTGAACATCGGATCATAGGGGCAAACTTGGAAAAAAAAGCCGCGCGTTGATCGACCTTTCTATTAATTTTTGGCTAAAAAGGGAGCATCCCGTATTTTCTATACTTTTTTAGGATCTATACGAAATTAACTCTTCCAATTAGCCCTTGAAAATATCTTCACATAATTAATTGTTTAGAAACACATCGGTGAGTATTGAGAGAGAGAGGGGCATGCTCCTTTTTTCTTCTCGCTAAATCTCGTTCATTTTACATTAAAGGACTCACGGCGAAAGACAAAATCTACATTCTCTCTTCTCTCTTTTACTTAAAGCTGACATTGCCTTAAGTAACTCTATGCATGGAGGGGGATCTTATGCTATTTGTCCCTCCTTGGACCAATTACACAATTGCCCTTGGACCTTTGCTGTCAAATGACTGTCGTTTGCCCCCCTGTTCTCTACATCACCATGTGTGCAATTACACATATCCCCGAACTATTCCATTCAACAATGTCAAGTATTTCAAACAAGGACAAAGGGTAACTTCATCACTATGTGGGGACAATGTGGGGCCGATGTGAGGCGCATTGACCATCTGGTCTTCGCATGTGCTACTATCTCACATGCTCTATCCTTCTTCGGTATTTCTAAATTTGTCTTTGTTTCCAACATTTTTCATACTAGAAATTTTTAGCATAAATCCAAAAATTCTCAAAAATCATTTTTCAATCTTGTTTATGAAAATAACTTGGTTTGGGATTCCAAATAATCATTAAAGGGAAACTAGGTCCCTTGGGTTGGAAACTGGGTCCTTGGACCACTAGCTATTGCTCGTTTTGAATAAGGATGTATATCTTTTGATTTTGGAAGAAAAAAATGTCGAATGTTTTTTCAATTTTGATAAATATCTCAAAATCTAGGATTTTTTTGGAGATTTTTTCTTTCTTTGGAACTCACAAAAAGGGTTTTAGGGGCATACAGAGGCCCCCCCGCCACATAAAAAAAGCCAAACAAAAGAAAAAAAAAAACCTTGTTGAGAAAGAGTCCAAAAATTCCCTTGGCCAGGGGCTTTCTTTACTCTCGTCGAAGGTGCATCAAGGCGTTACCTGGGCGCTTTCCCTAAGGCGAGCACCTAAGAAGTTGGGTGCCTAGGCAAGTGCTTAGGAGCACTCTATCCTAGGGCACCGACATAGTGCACCCTAAGAATTTTTGGAGCTTGGCTGCCTAGGGGGCTCAGTGGCCGAATTTTTGAATAATACTGGGGCTCATGCTTGGTTCATCAAAGCTGGCCATTAAATAGAGGGAGCATGGGTCTAGTGTATGAATTACAGTTCCGCCTTTGAACAAGTCATGTCTGATAAACATGTGCACACTACCACAGTGGTGTGGCCTCTCTTCAACACATTTACATATCCTACCCCAAAGGGTCCCTTCCCATTGATGCGGCTGCATATATACATGTTGTGTAATGTTGAGGATTTAACCCATGCCCTTACAAGCCACCAATCGCATATAGAAGATTGACAACCTCATGGCTAACCAACTTGGCTTCTCTCCGACCACAATAAGGGCTAACCCTACATACCCTCCATGGTTATGCTTTATGCCCTAGGCTAAAGGGTGTTGGACTTCACTCATGGGCCTAGACTGCTCAGCGCAGGTTAGTCGACAAGCACTACGAAGCGTGCCTCTCTGATCCCACATGGACCACACTCCCACTTGAGTACTGTATCACTATAGTCATAGTTATTATTTGCTCTCAGGGCCTTTAAAGGCCACATATCCCAACACGGCTTTCCAAAAGTGTGGATATCATATGCACATGCCATGGGGTGGCAATGTTGAGGATTTGACCCTTGCCTTTACAGGCAGTGAGCCCCATGCAGGAGTTGTCTTGCTCCTGGCTAACTGCCACTTGTCTTCCTCAGTTGCGTCTTATGCCGAGTGCTAAAACGTTTTGGTGACTTGAGGCCCCAATCCAGGTCCTAAACCGCCTAGACCGAGTGAAACAAATGTGTGTTCATCTAGACCAATGTATTATGCTTCGTCCCGACCCTTATTAGGACCATATGCTCCACAAGAGCTGAGAAAAATCCACCAGTTGATTTGAGTTACAATGGGGTCAAGTCTTTGAAATGCCATACATCTCCCCAACAAGTGTTTCAGCTCACCATCATGTGTTTGCATGATGCAGGTATGGTGCTGTGTTTCAAGAAATATTGTGTTATTTAGAAGTGAAATTGTGCGGCCCTGATTAATGGAAATGAAGGATACTAGTGCGCAGATGTCACTTTAGACTATCGCCTCATAACCTAGTTATGCTGGGGTCTTAGCAACTGGAATTTCGGGTTGAATACAAAGCTTACAGATAAAAAAATAAGAAATAAATGCAGATATTTAGTTCTTTATTTACAAATTAAAGATATTTAGTTCCTTATTCACAAATTGTTTCTAGAATGAACCTAAGGTAAAGTGGAACGATGCATAAAACTTTTGCAAATTAAGATGGATGACAATATGACTGTGGTTGATTAAACGGCAATATGATATGATGCTATATCTAAATGTATGCTGAATGTTTCTGTTGGTGTGTAATATGAGTGTAGTTTTACATTTGGGATTTATGTGCATATTGTCAAACACCTACTGATTAATGGCATTATTTTCCATTCATAATATCTACTTCATATATATAAAATAAGTCAAAAGTACAAACTAAAAAACCATGCTTTTTGCCCTCGCAAACTATACATGCTCTGGTACTCTAGCGTACGAGCTAAATAATGGTCTCTTTGTTATCTTTCCACAACATATGAAATTAAATGGTTAATAATACGCTTGGTCAATCGGCTATTAGAAAATTAGGATATCATAAATACTCTGCAATAAATAAAGAATAAGAAATACCCCTCTATGTTATATGTTACATGTACACCTGTACATGCCAATAAAATTTCCATATCAAGTTACGTATTTCTCATCTTCAGATTCTTGATTGCTATGAACATGTTATTGCATGTTTGATTGTAAGTAGAGAGACTGGTTTTCATGTGCTTGCCACCAGCTGGGAAACTCCTGCAGATTTTATGCATGGTAGAGGATTTGTTTTTTTTGGTTGACACTTGATGGCTTCTTTCATATTTGAGTAACAATTTTGCTTGTTTAGGTGAGAAATGATGTCATAAGATACCGCTATGGAGATGAACAACATTTGGAGGAAGCCCTGAAAAGAATTTTCCAATATGGTCAGGTACAATTCTACATGTTCATAATCCAACATCTAAAGCTTTTTTTGGAATAGGTCAGCTTGGTTTGCAGGAGGGAGGTTTGAACCCCAGACCTATCTCCTGCAAATCAGATGTCTCACTATAGATCAAAGCATGATTGGCCAATCCCTAAATCCTTGTCTTTTCTAAGCATTATAACTTTAAATATTCTAGTCTAACCAGTAAACATCTGTAATCTTCAAGAAATAAGATAGAATAGTTTTTTCTGCTGTTATGAGACCGTCATATAGTGGAAGAAAGTTATTCTTACTTGTAGATTTATAGAGTACTCATGTTTGTTTGGAGTAGTGTTTTAAAAATCGACGATCTGATTCGGAATCGGGCATCGTCCAACCCGTCCCAGATTTGAGTATTAAACGGGATTTGGTGTGATGTTGTCATGCATCGGCGAATCTGTAGAGTATGACGTCAGGATTGGCGAGTTTCATTAGAAATCGAAGACATGTCACCATTTTGGCTTTTTTTTAATGGTAATATTGAAATTTTTTTCAAAACATGGGGCACTAGCCCATCTTAACAGCTGTCATCCCACTGACACCTTTTGATCATCCCCTGACACCTTACTCCCCATTAAACAACATCAACTATCGATGTGGGCCTCAGCCATTTTATAGGAGTCAATTGTCCCTCAAATTTTTGATGTGGGACAATTGCCCACTTTGTTTGAGATGGCTCGATTATTGAGACATGCAAACTTATTAAGTATACAGACGCTATGTGCTCGCCTATTGAGACATGTAAATATAAATTTGTGTTGTGCGTGCAAGCTTTTTTAAAAAAACGGACGTGTATTTAAAAATTATAGTAATATTATAATTAATAATTATACTAGTCACATTAATCACATTATATATTATTTATGAATATTATTTATATAATATACTGTTTTTTCTTATAGTTGTAAATTAGATTTTTAAATTAGATGATATTGTAAAAAATTTATTCTTATTTGCATAGAAAATGGTTATAAAATATAAACCAGGGTTTGAAAACTCGGCCAGTCGAACCTGACTTGCCTGGTTCGAGTCGGGAATCGGCAAATCCCGTGCCGGTTCCACTACAATACCGGGAAACGCCTGTGTCTTGAGAGAACCGGGCGATTCCCAATAGTGAATCGCCGAGTCTCAACAGTGACTCCTCCAAGAACATGGGCTGCACAGTGTTCTTCACGATTTTCATGGTTTTTTGTCATTTTCTTATCATTTTTCATTTTTTTCAGCTTTATAATCCAATCTTGCAGGCTTTATTTTAAATTTTTCAGTCATTTCAGTCAATAAAAGGTAGTAAAAATCACCGATTTTGATAAAAATAATTGGATCTGTGAAGAACCTTAAAAACGTTTTAGGGTTGTGCCATTTCTTTGATTTCAAGCAAAAGAGGGCATCATTTTTTGTAAAATCTGAGGGTTTTTGATCGTAAGAGTGTTGTTCAGAAGTTTTTGTTCATAATTTTTGAGTATTTTGGACCAATACATATCAAATTTGAATTGGAAGCCACGGGTGCACGAAAAACAGGTAAGAAATGCTGTTTTTTTTTTTTTTCCACCATTATATCAAATTCACTCAATATTTTACAAATAATATGTTAAAGTTATAGGCTTTTGATTCGTTATAGTGTTGTTTATAATCACATGTATTCAATTTGATTTTATTTATTCAATTTGAGCGTGATTTTTGAGAAAAAAAGACTGATGTTTGTGAAAAAAAAATGGACTGCATTTTTTTTTTTTTTCCACCATTCTATCAATGTCACTCAATATTTTGCAAATAATTTGTTAAATTTATAGGGTTTTGATTCGTTATAGTGTTGTTTATCATCACATGTATTTAATTTGATTTTATTTATTCAATTTGAGCTTGATTTTTGAGAAAAAAAGGCTGATGTCTGTGAAGAACAAATAGACTGCGGTTTTTTTTTTTTTTTCTTCCATTCTATCAATTTTACTCAATATTTTGCAAATAATGTGTTAAATTTATTGGGTTTTGATTCGTTATAGTGTGTTTTATCATCACATGTATTCAATTTGATCTGATTTATTCAATTTGAGCTTGATTTTTGAGATTAAATGGCTGATGTCTGTGAAGAGCTGCGTTTTTTTTTTTTCCCTCAATTCAATCGATATTATTTAATATTTTAATAATAATGTGTTAATATTATAGGGCTTTGATTCTTTATAGTGTTGTTTATCAAAACATGTATTCAATTTGATGTAATTTATTTGATTTGAGGCGGATATTTGAGTTGGAATGACTGATGTTAGGTGGGTCTGTGAAGAACTGTTTTTTTTTTTTAATTCATGATCAATTTATTTGAAAAAATGTGATTTTTCAAAAAATTGTGACTAGTTTTTGATTATCATGAGGAATTAAACAATATTTTTAATTTTTATTGTTAAATTTTTAGTTCAAAAAATTGCATGTTGATAGATTATTTATGCAAAAAAAAACATGTTATTATATTTTTAATGCAAAACTCTATTTTTTAATTTGTTATTAATGCAAAAAAATACATTAACAAGTACATGCTGTTAAACTGTATTATATTTTTTATGCAGTTTTGCTTTAAAAATTTATTTTAATTTTTTAAATTTTTAATGCAAAAAATACATGTTAAACTGTATTATCATGAGGAATTAAGTTGAATATCATTGTAAAAAAATCGTGGCATGTATGATAATTATAGTGTCTTGCATTTTTCAATTTTATTATTAAATTTTTAATGAAAAAAATGTATGTTCTTGATAATGGAGTTGTAGCCATGTTTGGAGCTTGCATTTTTTATTATATTATCTTGCATATATGTAATTGAGATGTACGACTATTTGTGATCATTTCAATTGAGTTGGGACTGTGCCCACTATATCATTGTAAATTTTATTTGTGGCATTGTGAATGACTATATCATTGTAAATGTTTTTTGTGTCAAATGTACGTGTAGTGGCGTTATGGATGACTATATTATTGTAATTTTTTTCTTGATTCTAAGTGTGACTTATACAGATTTTTTTTATCTATAATATTGCATAAATATTTTGTTTTTCTCAGTAGGAACTAATTCACGTTTCTCAAAATGAAGATTTGTGACAAGTCCATATGTATTGGCATTGTGAATTACTATACCATTATAAATATATTTTTTATTGATACTATATCAATGTAAATTTTTTGTTCTATATGTAGTGGCTGATATAGGTTATTTTTATCTATAATGTTGCATAAATAAATTATTTTTCCCAGTAGGAACTAAAATATTTTTGTCAATAGAAATATTTTGCATTAACAACAAATATAACTTCATGAACTACCCCTACATATTATCACTACACATGGTGATTATTTTTCATGTTGAACTGTTAGGTTAATTTTTAACCTTTTACCTATTAAAACAGTTGAACCATGACAAGATCTGCGGAAGACCCTCCATGACAACATAGGGTCAGACTTGATCTCAACAAAAAAGACAAAATTATTTGTAATTATTGCCAAAGAGTGATAAGTAGTGGGGTACATAGGTTCAAGCAACACTTGACAGCGGTTAAGGGAGATGTTTGTGCATGCAATAGTGTCCCTAATAATGTAAGAAAGCAGATGGCGGCATTTCTCAAGGCTACCAAAGGTAAAAAAATTGCAAAGCTGAGGATGGATGAGGAGATAGCTAGTTTATATATGCCATCAAGTGGGAATGATTTAGAAGAGCAATATAATAATGACTTGGAGATGGCCACAAGAATGAGTTTACAGGAAGCATACCAGAGGAACACGGGTTTAGAATTCTTGGTGGTTATGACATGGGCATGCATGGTGGGCCCAGCTCAGACATGTATGGCGGGCCCAGCTCCAGCATGTATAGCGGGCCCAACTCAAGTATGTATCGGGGGTTGGTGGCAATATGTATCAGGAGGAATCAAACGTTAAAAAAATTGTTTCTAGCTTATCTAGGAGTGCCAATATTGCAGGTCATGGTCGTATAGACCCATTTCTCTCAAAGCCTAAGTCAGAACAGATGACCTTCAAAGGCATGGTGAAAAGTACGAGAAACATGTTGGGCAGATATGTTGGTAAATGGTTCTACGACAAAAGGATCCCCTTTGATGCAGCCAATAGCCCATATTTTCCACCTATGGTCAACACAATCCAGAGTGTCGAGCCCAGGGTAAAACCCCTGACGGCATATGAGTTCAGTGGGCCAATATTGGATGAAGAGGTGGAGGAAGTTAGAAAGTGGATTGAAGAATATAAACAGAGTTGGTCAAGAACAGGGATTACTCTTATGAGTGATGGTTGGTTGAATAAAGTTAGCAAAAAAGAGTTTTTAAACTTCTTGGCCTATTCCCCAAAAGGTACAATTTTTTTTTCTAGCAAAGACGTATCAGGGATGAAGAAGGATGTAAACTTCTTCGTACGACTATAAGATCAGATACTGGAGGAGGTAGGAGATAAGCATGTAGTCCAGTTTATTACGGACAATGCGCCTGCATGTGTTTCTACGGGTAGCAAGTTGATGGATAAGAGGAAGCATCTAGTATGGACCCCGTGTGCCGCACACAACATCGATCTTATGTTAGAGGAGATCAGTGAGATCAAAATTGTGAAGGAGACTTTAAAAGAAGCGAGGTTGGTGTCAAGATTTATATATAACCATTTTAAAATTTTATTTTTGTTCAGAGAACAGTTTAAGAAAAAAGAGATAATCAGGCCTGCCATAGCCCACTTTACCACAGATTACTTGGCTGTGGACTCCATTCGAGAATTTGAAGGTGCATTAAAGAGATTGTTTACCATTGAAGAGTAGTTAAATGACCGCATCTCGAAGTCCAGTATCGGGCTAAAAGTGGACGGCATAGTCTCAAATAGGAGGTTCTGGTCTCGATGTTCCAGTATTGTAGAGGCCATTGCCCCTTTGGTCACGGTGTTAAGAATGGTGGATGCTGACAAGAAAGCTATCATTGACATCCTTTATGAAGGTATCGAGAGGGCCAAATCAGCTATTGGGGAGAAGTGTAGTTTTGTTAGTAAAGTGATCGAGATTATAGAAAGAATGTGGAACACCAATTTGGACGTCCAATTCATTATGCAGGTAAATATATATTTATATCATTAAAATGTTTCATTCTAAATTATGTTTTTATGAAATTTTAAATGTCATTTCTCTATCTCTATATTTTCTAGGTTATTACTTCAACCCAAAATATTTCTATTTGACACCTGAACATCCCCACAAGATTATGGAAGGGGTCAGATACATTATTGCCAGGTTGGAGAGAAGCCATCGAAACCAGGTAGCAGCAATACAATAGGTATTATTTAATATTTGGGTAAGAACTTGATTGAGTTATTATGTTTGTGAGGAATAATGCACTAAAACGAAATATTTTGTTTTAGTTTGCTATGTATAGGGATGCTATAGGATCTTTTGGAACTAGACTTGTCAGGAATTCTCGAACTAAGATGGATCCAGGTTATCCCCTAACTAATATTTGGTTCATTTATATATTTAATCTTATGAATTGTTCTTGCCCTTACAATGCTTTTTGCATTTTAATCTAGCTAAATGGTGGGAGATATATAGTAGTGATGCACCTCACACAAAGAGGATAGCAATCAAGGTGCTCTCCTAGACATGGCTATGAGCGAAACTGGAGTACGTTTCAAAGTTTACACACTACTAGGAGGAATCGACTCGCTTTGGAGAAGCTTCATAAACTAGTCTACGTTCATTACAACTTAAACCTTCGAGAGCTAAATAAGAAGGAAGCTTAAAGACTATGGGCCGATAGACTTGGACACAATATTTATCACAGACATAGTAGAATAATGGGTAGTAGAAGAAGAGGAGCTAGTGTTGCACAAGAGGGCGTTCTTTGAGGCTATCGGTGAAGAAGATCTTGAAGAAGGTGATGAGCAGCATGAAAGAGGAAGCAGCCCGCCAACATATCCACAATTCGTCAGAGATGTCGGTGATATTGCACCTAATAGGGGAGAGTGAGAAGGGGGTCTAAAAGAAAATGAGAGATATGATGATTCTGAGGCCATCCAATCCCAGCCAAATTATTCACATATCAAGTCCCAACGACAAGAGGGTAGGGATGAGCACGATAGTGTAGATGAGCATGAAGGATGGACAAGCTTCGGGGATTTTGGATTAGGACCACAACAAAACACTAACACTCAGGGATTTGGGTATAGTCAGGTGCCCGCTAATTTGGATGATTCGTTTTTAGAACGAGTCAATGAATTGTCACGTGAATTCAATCAATGGCACCAACGTGACCAAGATGAAGAACGACGTCGTTTGTCATTTTATTTTTAAATCGTATGTTACGAATTGTATGCTTTATTATAGTCCATGTATGATGATATACTTAATCCATGATAATTTTATGTTTATCCTTTTATGTGATGTAAATTAAATGGTAAATAGTAGTTCACGCAGGGAAAGAACATATCAATATTCGCATATTCATGCAAAGAAATGAAAATTCTTAATGGAGTACCCTCATTTCTTATTGAATTCTTAAAAAACAACATTTATAATGAATTTTAATAATTTTTTCGGATTTTTTTTAAGGTTTAATCCGATCGATTCAGCTGATTCCCGCTCCGGATCGCCGATTCGCTGATCCAAATGGGTTTTTGAGATGCCCGATCCGGGTCACCGATCCGCTTTTTAAACCATTGATGTAAACCAATAATTTCAATTTCAATGTATTATATTATAGTTGGTTAGGTTGTGATAATTTTGGACCAGTAAAGAGAATTAATAAATGTTTGATGTGATATTAATTCACTTTATATGGAAAATTAATTTTTAATCCTATAATATGAAAGTATTTTATAATATTTTTAAATTATTTTGATGTAATATTATAATATTATATTATAATTAATAATTATATAGACATCCAAACAAGAAAACAGACTCTCAGTATTTATCTATTTTTACAGAGTAATGAAAGTATATAATGCACCACTCTTAAATTCTTTTAGAAACTAAAAGAGCATTATTTTTTGAGATTTAAAGTGAGTTTTTGAAAAATGTTTTAAGACAAAAGGTTGCCGATTCAGCCGATTCTCTGAACCGATTCGACACGGGTATGGGTGACACCGATTCAGGTCACCGATTTGTTTTTTTAAGCATTGGTTTGGATTTCTATTGCAAGAATGATGAATGGACTGAATCTTATCTTAATATATATGACCAGTGGGTCAATTTTGAGGGGATCATACAGGACGACAATTACATGTAGTTCTAGGACTAGATTCCTAGAACCTAGTTATTCACCTTATTCTTTGATTAACAATAGTGGTTTATGTATTGATGATATTTTTGTTGATTTGTTGTGACAACTCTTTTTTTTTTTTTTAAATGATTCCTTCGTGTGTGATAATGGATGATTATGCTTGATGCGTGGACCATTGGCTTACTGCTGTTCTGTTTAGAGGTTCTTCTTGGCTCATAAACCAATATTCATACGTATCTATATGTAATGTAACAATGTGCGTATGAATGTATGTTTGTATGTAGGTATGTGTGTGTGTGTGTGTGTGTGTGTGTGTGTGTGTGTGTGTGTGTGTGTGTGTGTGTGTGTGTGTATTATATTACATATAGGGAGATTTTGAAGTCAGCCTGCTAGCTGACAACTACAATTAACTCCCAATGGTTTAGATTGAATCTGGGTCGATCTAATGGTCACGATTGCATTTTGTATTTGAATTTTTTTGTTTTTTACTAATCCAATTCACATGTAATTTTGAGCATCTACTCTTGAAAAATAGACGAACCTAATAAAAATTTGCAATAAATAAATTGACCACAATGCCCTAAAAGTTACAGGTTTTTGATATTTTTATTAGGTGCGCTTTGATGGTAAGAGTGGACGCTTCAAATTTCAAGTGATTTGGATTTGTAGAAAAAATATTAAAATTCAAATACGAAATACAATCATGATCATCAGATCGGCCCAGATTCAATCTAGGCCATTGGACTTACACTATTCCATTAGCTAGCCGGCTGATATGATATATATATATATATGTGTTATGTTAGGGTGCTCACATTATGGAGCAATTTATCATTGTACTCAACAAATTTTGGACACTTCTACCATTGTTCTGTACTTGGAGCATTTTTTTAATAACCCTACTCCATAATGTGAGCACCCTAACACATTATGGAGTCCAATGATAAATTACTCCATAGTGTGAGCACCCTAACATAACGCATGTATATATATATATATATATATATATATATATATATATATATATATATATATATATATATATTATCAGTTCTGGCTTATTACAATCTCTATGACAACTACAAATTTATCTGTTTTTTTTATTTTCTTTCCTTTCTCTTAAAAAGCTTCCCATTTCAACCATAGATTAGTCTTACTCTGCCCACATGTTTTAAGAATTTTCTGTATTGTTACCAATATTTATTCTTTGCATTTCTTCAAATATCTAAAAGATTTCATATTTTGCTCTCTTTTGGTCTTTCTTTATGCCTGAATTCCTCAATTGGAGAGGAAGCAATGTTAAAGAGGAGTTCACTCGTCTCTTCCCCCGGAAGTCGCTTCGCTACACTTGCTTCTTGTTACAGACCGAGCCTCCCTTTTTGGAATATGTGTGCATGCTCTGATTAGGGGCCTGCCTCTGTACATTTTATTATTGACATGTTTGTTACTTCAAAATAATATTTTGTTGACTTTTCATTACTTGCACTATTTACCACAGTTTTAAATGTGTGGCAAAATACTTATGTAGGCCAGCAATTCACACACTCTTGACACATTACATCCTACATAGTTTTTCCCACTTGAGGGCTATGTTGTAAACATTGTCTCTTATCCTTTCCTATTTCGGTATGCCAAATGACAAATGGAACCTGATAATTTCTTGGTCCCTTCTTGAACTTTGAAAAATTTTGTGCATCATTTCGAGGAATCTTATATTTTAAAATACAATGCTTAATTTATTCTACATGTTCATGCTCAGGGTGGAGGAATTCAACGGAGAAATGCTCCCAAACTTAAGATGATCCGAGAAGAAGTAAGATATTATTGTTTTTAATTGTTTAAAAATGTCAGTTTAATACTTACTCTTTATCTTCTTAACTGTTTCTACTCATCACGAGTTGTGATACTCATAAGTACTTAGTGGACCTTGTAGATTATTGAGTCCATTTTTTGATAAATTGCTTTGTCTATTGATTTGGTAAAGTTGTACAATAGGTGTGTACAGTGGAAACCCCCCACAGTTTTAGGGTATTAGGTAAACAATTTTGAGTAAAAATTGTGTGTATCATGGAGTAGGGGCTGCTGAATCACAAAAAGTGATGGGAGGGTGACCCCATCACAAGCGAGCAGGTCCATTGAGGTGTTCGCTTCAAGCCATGTATCTCAGAAGGTAACTGAGAGGTCACATTGTAGGTGGCAAAACTACTCGAAGATGTTTTCTAGCCTCCACTAGCAGGGGGTGGTTTTATCGGATGAAGAGATGGCATTGTGGGACTGGCCCTCAATGAGAATGCAGGAGCCTGATTCTTGGTTGAATTGTTGCATGCCGCATAGAAGGGCATTGATTCGTAAGAGAGGCATCTGCTATGCATACTGGACCTGAGAAAGTGCTGACAGTTCAGTTTGATGACACCGGCCATTCCGGTCTTCCCTAAGGAGCTGCAATCAACGTTGAGTTTAATGACAATATTGTTCAGGGCAACCCCACAAGGAGGATGCCGGGGCTTCATTTGGGGAGAAATGGATTGTGTATTGCTACTAGTTGAGGAAGTCCAAGGTGTAGTATTTCTTTGTATTTTGTCGATAAGCTTTAAAGGTTTGCTGATCTTGCTCGTTCCCAATGGACCAAATGATGGCCCACATGGTTATGTGCCAACAGTAAGAGGCCCCCCTGCGGGCAATGGGAAGGGAGTGCTGATGTTTGAAGATGCCTTTAGTGTGTTGGGTGGCCTGATTTTAGTCAAACCATTGGAGGAAGAAAGCCCAAACTGACCAGACCAAGCCACAATGATTGGAGAGGTGGAGGTTCAATTCCTTAGCCATATAGCACATGACACACCTATCTGCTAGCTACCCTTCTTTCTAGCTTGTCTATGAATGAGAAAACTAAAGGCTTTTCTGGTCCCTATGTAATTGTTGGGATTATTTGAAGTCGGGAATGGAAGGAGGCCGTGGTAGTTAGGGTTAGAGTACTATAGTGGCTCTCTAATTTTTCCAAGAAATGACCCTTTTACTTCTAGTTATAGGGTGCATTCTTGCATGGTCCTTAAGACCATACCAGCTGAAGCTAAGGAGGGATCATGGTGTTTTGACTTGGGGTCTAGTGCCCACCTGTCTAACACCCGATGACTTTCTAAATCCTAAGCTTGTTGCCCCAGGGGGTCAACATATCTTTATGGGTAGTAGTAATAAAATAGAGATATTGGGTATTGGTGATTATGTCCTTCAGTTAGAGAATGGAAAGTTGATAGTCCTAAAGCAAACCCTTTATGCTCCAGTGATGAGGAGTTTGATTTCAGTCTCAAAGTTTGCTAAGGCTGGAAATTCCACTATATTTACTGGCAATAGGTGGAAGAAAAATTAGGCAAAGAAATTGTGATGTCTGGTCTTCTTGTAGATGGTTTCTTTTCAGCTGCAATAAAGAATTCTATTTCTTATGTTTCGTGTTATGATGATGATGCATGTATATGGCAATATGAGATTGGGGCATATAAATTATAAGATAGAGAGATTAAAGAGAGAAGGATTATTGAAAAATGTAAATGGTGATTGGACCAAAGTGTGTAAGTCTTGTGTGTAGGGAAAGCTAGTTAAGAAACCTTTTACGAAAACTCACAGAGCTGTAGGTGTTTTAGATGTTGTCTATAGTGATATTTGTGGACCTATGCATGTGGCCACTAAGGGCTGGAAGAGGTACTTTATCACTTTCATAGATGTGCCCTCCTGATATGGCCATGTATACATGTTGAGTGAAAAGTTAGAAGCCCTAGATTGTTTCAAGGAGTACAAAGTCGATGTAGAAACCCAAACACACCAGGAAATTAAAGTCCTTAGAATGAATAGGGCGGTAAGTATCCCTCACAGTTATTTAAAGAGTTTTGTACTATGCATGATATCATACACCAATTTTCCATGCCGTCTACTTACTCAACATAATGATGTAGCAGAGAGACAGAATAGAACCTTGGTGGAGATGGTGAGGAGCATGATGGGACATGTAAGCACTCCCCAGATTTATGGGGAGGGTCAGTTTTTGACAGGCGGTTACATTCTTAACCGGGCTCCCATGAAAGCTATCCCACCAACTCATGAGATTTTCATTGGGTGTGAGTGTGGGATGCTCATCCCATGTCCCAATACCTCACCAAACGAGGACATACGTGCATCTTCATAGGATACCCACATCATAATAAGGGATACTGGTTCTACTACCCATTTACAGGGGTTGTCCTTGATTTTAGGGATGTTCACTTCTTTGAGGATGAGTTCCTTGAAGCGCGTGGTACTCACAAGGAAGCTGGGTTTATGAGATATGAGTGTCATGGGGAGAGTTAGGATCTCGAACCACCTCTTCCTAGGAGAATAGGATTGAAGAAGAAACTTTGCATGAAACAGGTTCCTCAATTGCCATAACCTATACAGAAAAGATTCAGTCGGAAGAACCATGATTGATATACTTAACTCCATTAAACCAAACCATACTTGGGACCTAGTACCCCTAACTCACGGTATAAAACTCAGGCTGCAAATCGATCTTTAAGAAAAAGTTGAATTTGGATGGGAAATTAGAAAAATATGAAGCTAGATTGGTAGCTAAGGAGTTCACACAGAAATAATGAATTGACTATGATGAGACCTAATCCCCTGTGGCTAAGTTTTCGTCCATTAGGATCTCATAGCCATAGCAGCCCATTTCAACTTCAAACTCCATTAGTTGGATGTGAAAATAGCATTTCTGAAAGGCGAATTAGTAGAAGAAATTTATATGAAACGACTAGAGGGCTTCGTAAAAGAGGGAAAAGAACACCTCATGTGTAAACTTAAGAAATTCCTTTATGGCCTTATGCAAGCATCGCAATAGTCGTACATAAGGTTTCAAGACACCTTGCCAAAAGCTGGTTTTGTGCCAATCAAGAGGATTATTGTATATAGGTCAAGGTCAGTGGGAGTTACGTATTCATCTCCCTGTATTTGGATGTTATTCTTATAGCCAGTAGTTCAATGGCTCTCATCTTAGAAACAAAAGCTTTCTTGTCGCAACACTTTGATATTAAAGATCTTGAAGAGGCTTCATATGTTCTAGACCAAACCATCAAATTGTCCTAAGAAACATATTGCAAGAAAATTCTGGAAACATTTGAGATGGAAATTATAAGCCCATATTGATCGCCCATATTGTCCCACAAGTTTAAAGGAAAAAGAGGCCATGCAGAGAATCCCATTCAAAAGTGTAGTTGCTTCATTGTTGTGTGCTATTTTGGGGATGAGACCAGACTTATCGTTTGCCATGAGCATGATAAGCAAGTTCCAGTGCAACCCATTCATGGAGCCCTGGAAGGCAATTAAGAGAGTTTTTTGATATTGAAAAGGCATTGTTAGTCTCACGCTCACTTGTGGAGGAGGCTGAGTTATTCAGATACAGAGATATTATCAGGGTGATCCTGATGAGATGAAGTCCATGTCAAGATATGTCTTCACACTTGCCAGTGGTGTTGTTTCTTGGTACTTAGAAATACGACGCCATTGCAGTATCGACCATGGTGTCAGAGTATGTGACTTGTTGTCTCACAGCAAAAGCGGTCTTCTAGTTGAAGAAGTTCCTAAATCAGCTCAGATTTAATCCAGTAAAGCGCCCATGTGTGAAGAAGTTTTTAACTCAGCTCAGATTTAATCTAGTACAGTGCCTGAGTGTGAGGATCTTCTGTGAGAACCAGGTTGCAATTTGTGTGGCTAAGGAGCCACAATTTGTGTGGCTAAGGAGCCACAATTTTATAAGAAATTCAGGCATATAAAAGTGAACTATTACCAGTTAAGCACAAGACCGAGCAGGAGAGATTGAGGTTGCTTATCTCCCGACATAGGCTAGTTAGCAGATCCATTCACTAAAGCTTAGTGGCAAATGTATTCGCCAAGTACGTACATGGTGAGAGAGTATGAGAGAGTGATTGTACGACCTTCAAATGCCAAGTGGGACATTTTGGGGTTAGCGGCCTTTAAAGGCCATAAAAACATGTAAAAATAAAAAATTATAATGGGCGTGTTTGAACTGTTGGTCGACTAACCTTGGATTGAGCAGTCTAGGCCTAGGTCATGTCCAAAACCCTTATGCCTGGGCATAGGAACAACCTTTGAAGATTAGGGTCGTGCCTTGTTGAGGTTAGAGAGATGCCTAGGGATGATATTTGTGGGTAGGAGGTTGGTGGTCACCTGCATCTAGTTGGAGGTCTGTGAGGGTAAGGGCCAATTCCTCAACAACCACTGCATGGCATGTAGACATAATAGTCGCATTTTGGGAAGTTGCCTTGGGACGGTTGTGTACATGTGCGTAAGGGAGAGTCCCCTTGCACTATAGTAATATGTGTATGTGTTCTTCCTTATGGATTTGACTTGCTGTTGGAGGAAACCTGTAGCCACACACTAGTTTTGTGGTTCCACTATTTATTGGCCAGCTTCAATGGGCTAATCATGGGCTTGTGCGATTGAATGTGGGTCGTGGGTCATGGGTCTTGTTGGGTTGGTTCATGATGATGGTTGTGGATCACGAATTTTTATCATAGATGGGAGTGCTGCGGAAAGTCATTTGTCTTGACCCATTGGTACCAATCCACTTCTAGATTTATTTTGAATGTGATTTAGAATTTTTTGGAACCTATGGCCCGGCCCCCCATCACCCCGCATTGTGGGACACCCCTCTTTCCTAGTTAGTTGGGGAAATATTTTGAAAAGTTTGTTTTGTTATGATTTTGGCTTATTGACTTTGAATAAGATTTTCTAACTGTTAATTTGGATTTCTAAAGTAAATAGAACTTATTTCATTGGAGAGAAATCGTAGTTAAATTAGTTTTATGAAGATCTAATACTAGTGGGATGG
Source organism: Amborella trichopoda (assembly GCF_054954075.1). Taxonomy (NCBI): domain Eukaryota; kingdom Viridiplantae; phylum Streptophyta; class Magnoliopsida; order Amborellales; family Amborellaceae; genus Amborella; species Amborella trichopoda. The sequence continues at coordinate 19,682,441 of NC_142347.1, read as the reverse complement.
ATATGGGTCATCTGAGGGATAAGCGTTCCGGAATTCCTCCCTAATCATAATGGCTAATCTAGGAAATAGATGGCTCAGATTTAATTCTCTCCTTAGCTCATAGATATCTGGGATTACTAAGTTCAAAGTTGAGTCCTAATAGAAAGCATAGATTATCTGGGATTACTAAGGATAAAGTTGAGTACTAATAGAAGCTGGCATACCCTAGGCCATGAGGCCCAATAGAAAGGGGGCCTCCCACCTCATTCCTGCCAATTGAGTTGCTAGCCTCTTTCTGTTTCTCTCCTCCATGCCCTTTCTCTCTCTCTTTAGCCTTCTCCCTCTTGGGTGCAACACACCTAGACTTGTCTTAGGATGGCATGCTTCACCTAGTTAGTTTAAGAGAGGGCACACCTAGCCTAATTTTGTTTAGGGGTGGTGCCACATTGTGGCATGCCTTAAGAGTCGAAGGGTTGAAAAGGAATCTTAATTATTAGAGCATTGAAAAGAAACCTTAGGTTTTCAATATATGCTCTTAGTGCCAATTTAAAGTTAGAGGTTATGGCCAAGGTTATGGTCTGACTCACCGGGGATGAAGTGACCGAGACTATTTATAGTCAGTGGGTTCAGATGGTGATGGTGGCTCAGTGAGGGATGAAAGATCAAGGGCTTGAATATGACTCCAATGGCCAGGGGCTGAGGACAGAACCTCGACGATACACACACGCTTGGGCCTGCTAGGGAAGGCATGCGTGGAGGCGCATACAGAAAGGCATGGGTGCAGAGGTAGAAGGGTGCGCTCGATGACAAAAACGCTCTCGGTGGCCTTAGCTTGGAGACATGCTTGACGACATGCTCTCGGCGGTCTGGATGGAAAGATGTCTCCCTCTTCTTTTTTCTTGCGGAGGCGTGTTTAAGGTCATGCCACCGTGACCGTCAATTTGATGTGTTTGGGGTCATTTTTAATCACTTGTATCCCGTGTGAATAATTCGAGAGCAGTTCACGACCTAGATTTGTAGGTACCAAATGCTTGTGGACTACGGAAGCCGTAAGACAATAAGCACTGATCTGAAGTGAAAATTCCAACAGTTTTAGAATGGCCTGAGAATGTGCAAGAAAGTGGCTAAGGGTCTCCGAAGAACACCTGCCAAGTTTCGTCGCAAGCTGACGAGTTTTAGGCACTGCAGACGTCAAAACAGTTACAGGAAATCCTGTCTCTATCATGCCGAAAATGGGCTTTGAACTACAACACCATTATCGGAGAGTCAGAAGGTCTCTAGACCATCGCCATTGGATTTAGAACGGTTGAAAACCCCCGGGTACCAGTTTTTGGCGCGTTTGGACTCTTCTGAAGCAGTTACGGCCAAATTACCCAAAATGGGTAGGCCGTACACTATTACGATGCACCCTCAGCCAACCAATTTCTATTAATGGAAACTGTGCATCACCAATTCGGGGCCAAACTTTACAAGGTCATATCTTCTTCATCCCGAGTCAGATTGAGCCCAAATTTTGGGAGCATGTTCGTCTTGTTGACCCGGTCGATTTGATTTTGGCACACACAGTGACATGGCCCGAGCCGGGAGAAATCAAAGTGAGAAGTTCGTCGGAATACCCCAAAAGTTGCAGGGAAATTCCAGCCATGTGTCTCGCCGATCAAACTCCCAGATCACAGCACTGGCGTATCAGATCGACCTCAAACCAGACCCATTACGAGCACAAGGTCAGAGGCTTCATCTGAGCAGGACTTCGCACGTGATGAATGGTCAGATTCGACGTACGTTAAGTCCGAAGTTGCTGCAATTCTGGCCACAGGAATCCAAACTTCGGCAAAGTTTTCCAATTTAGAAAATGGTCATTCGGGCATCAAATCGAGCCGTTCTTTTTGCAAAACAATCGCAGCAGCTTGCTCGTTACTCTACAATGAAGAAATCAACGAAAAACACTGAGAAACAGGCTGAATCTTAAAAATAAGATTGCACGTTTTTCCATGTTTTGCCACGTCATGATCATGGTACAAAATTCAAATCCATGGCCTGAAATTGGTACCAAAACAATCGTCTTCTTGAGCTCATCAAGAAATCAGTAATCTTTCGGCCGGATGGTGACTGGAAAGGCCCCAAATTAGCCATTGAAAGTTAGCACGATTGAACAGCCATTACAGGGACAGATTTGGAATTACCCAGATTGTTGGTGCAGGGGCAAAATTGTCATTTTGCCCCATTTTCTTAGATTTTCTTTGATTCTTTTAATGTCGAATTTTCAACAATTAGGTTAAAAATTGATTGTACACCCATGTTCGGGTCCCACTTCTATATAAGCAACATACCATCTACGTATAAAGCACCCCACTTTTGCTTAATAAAAATTCCATCTTTTGTTCATTGTTGGGTCATGTTTGAGAGAGAGAGGAGAGAGAAGATTTTTGGTTGGTACTCTCTCTCCTCACATCTCTTTCTCTCTCTTCTGTCTCTTCCTTCTTTCTCTATCTTCTTTCTCTCTCTTCTCTCTTCCTTCTTTCTCGCTCTTCTTTTTCTCTTCTTTCTCACTTCTTTCTCCCATTTCTTTTTCTTCTTTCTCTCTCTTTTTTATTTCTCTTCTTTCTCTATCCTGTTTCCTCTTTCTCTTCTCTCTCTTCTCTCTTTCTTCTCTCTCTCTTCTCTATTCTCTCCCTCTTCACAGGGGTAACGATGTGGGCTTACCCTTTTTGGCAGGCCTCATTGTGGTTTCTGTGATCTCTCTGTCTCTCTCCTCCCACAAGGGCAGTGACGTGGGCCTACCCTTTTTGGTGGGCCTCGTTGCTGTCCTTGTATTCTCTCCTCCTTTTGCTCTTTCTTTTCTCCTCTCCCCTTTTACAGATGGCAGTCAAGCCGCTGTCTGTGTTCTCTCTCTCATTTCTTTCTTTCTCTTTTCTTTCTCTCTTCTTTCTCTTTTCTTTCTCTCTCTTATTTCTCCCTCTTCTCTTTCTCTTATTCCTCTCGTTCTCTCTTTCTCTTTCTTCTTTCCTTTCTTCCCTCCTTTCCTTTATCGCTCCTCTTTCTTTTTTTTTTCCTCTCTTCTTTCCTTCTTTCCTTTCTTTCTTGGTTCTCTGTTCTCTCATTCTCTCTCCCCTCACAAGGGCAGTCACGTGTGCTTACCCTTTTTGGCGAGCCTCGTTGCCTCCCTGTATTCTCTTCTCTTCTTTCTCTCTCTTTTCTCCTTTCACAAACGGCAGTCAAGCCGCCGTCTGTGTTCTGCCTTTATCCTCTCCCCTTTCACAGACAACAGTCAAGCCACTGTTCGTATTCTTTCTCTCCTTTCTCTCTTCTCTCTCTTCTTTCTCTCTCTTCTTCCTCTCTCCTTTATCTTTCTCTCTCTTCTCTTTATCTTTCTTCTTTCTTTTCTTCTCCCCTTCTTTCCTTTCTCGCTCCTCTTTCGTTTCTTTTCTTCCTCTCTTCTTTCCTCTTTCTCCTCTCTTCTTTCATTCTTCTTCTAATCTTTCTTTCTTGGTTCTTTGTTCTCTCTTTGTCTCTCTCCCCTCACAGGGGTAGTACGTTGGCCTATCCTTTTTGGCGGGCCTCGTTGCTGTCCCTGTAGTCTCTCTTCTCCTTTCTTTCTCTCTTCTTTCTCTCTCTTCTCTCCTTTCATAGACGGCAGTCAAGCCGCCGTTTGTGTTCTCTCTCTCTTCTCTTCTTTCACAGACGGTAGTCAAGCCGTCATCTGTGTTCTTTCTCTCTCTCCTTTCACAGACGGCAGTCAAGCCACCGACTGTGTTCTTTTTATCTCTTCCCTCTTCACAGATGACAGTCAAGTCGTCGTCTGTGTTCTTTCTCTCTCTCTTCCCTCTTCACAGACGGTAGCAAGCCGCCGTCTATGTTCTTTCTCTCACTTCTCTCTTCACAGACGGCAGCCAAGCCACCCTCTGTTCTTCTTTCTCTCTCTCCCTACCTTCTTCTTATTCTTTCTCTTTTTTCTAATGTATTTCTTTATCTAACCCTTTTATTCTCTTCCCCTTTTACTGTAAAATATATACTAAGGGTCCTCTGTCGAGCAGACTCCGGAAGGTTGTCAAATTGATACGAAGTCGATCATGTCATTTTCTACTTTTCTTTGAGTACATATGCATGTGCGCGCTCACCCTATGACAAGGTGGGGTCTTCAGACCCACTTGTCTTGTATTCTAATGTGTGTGTGACTGTAAGAAAAGAAGAAATAGGTCAAAGGAGGCGACTTCGAACCGGTCATAAACCTTGGGGGCATTCCAACGTGATCTAAAAGGACGTTCACGCGAGTTAGCTCGAGTGCGTCACGGACCCAGGTGAGGTAAGTCCCACCTCACATCTTAATTCCTCTCTCGCCGGTTGGTATTTCTGCCCATGTCTTCCTTACAAAGTTCACAAGAGAGCGGTCTCAGGTCCCGAGTCCATATCGAACTCGGAGCTAAGCCACTAGATCATCCCGACCTGAGGACGAGATCGAGGCATCTAACCAGGCATGTTTTAAGGTCATTCGCCGAGACCTGATGGCATGTTTAAGGTCATGCCTCCGAGACCGTATGTTGTGCAGTTTAAAGTCATGCAACCAGGACGTGTGCTATAGTTTAGGGTCATATGGCTTGGACCATGGCTATGAAGTTTAGGGTCTTGCAGCTCGGACCATGGTGCAGCACTGGATCACCTGTGGAATCATTCTGGTAATTTAATCTCCCCATTGTTTATGAGATTCTGGATAATATCTCCAATGGTAATACCCTTCTTAGTCTTGTGATCAAGTATCCTATGATAACGGCGATAACTGGGCTTGTCGTCCCTCTCGACCTCCTTTGGCCTTTTTGGCGTTGGTAGTTCGATCATCCCCTTAGATAAGAGTGTTTTATGCAACTCGGGGATCATGTACTTATCAAAATAATAACCATTGTGCCGGCTTTTTACTGGGAAACACATGGTATTGTACTTGGGGAAGTCGAGTCTTTGGTCTCCTTGTGGCAATAGGTTTGCTCAACATAATCTGGGTGAGGCTTCTGCTAGTGATGCAGCTTCTCTGTCACTGAGACATCGCATCTTTTTGATGCTTCGTCTTCCATGCCATTTACTAGTCCTCCGTTCCCAATCTGAAGAAAAGAAGAAGGGACTGGCAATGAGGGAGGCGAGGGTGGGAGTAGTTCTTCTCTTGGTGACCTTGTTTCAATGGCCAGACGCGGTGGTTGAGAGACAGTAAAGAGGTATTGGTGCACTGAGGGGATACGCTCAAGCTTAAGAGACGACATTAGCTCTTGGCGCAAGATTTCTATCATTTCATCCCTTGACTTCATCTCGACTTGTAATTGCCTTAATGCGGCTTTAAGCTGTGCAATCTCGTCTCCATAGGATTCTGGTACTTCAGTGACGACCTTAGTTTCGTCACCAGCTATGCTTGAGGGCTCTTTACCATCAAGAGAGATCCTGAACCTCTCATAAGACGGCAAGCTTTTATCATCATCCTCAAGAACGCACATGAGGCAGTCATGGCACGGGGAGAGCAGGCTGGCTTTGCAGGGAGCCATGGTGTTCTCAGGGCATAGAGGATCCGTTTGAGCAGGGCTGCTAAGAGGGGCACAGCTCATCTCATCCTGTACTGGGAGAAGGTTTCTGCGAATGAGAGTGACGCGTTTTCATCAGAAGGAAGAATGTCTGGTTGGGAGCAGGCGAGGGAGGCCGCACCATTAGAACGAACGAGAGCAGATGGCTGTCCATCATGTCTCCAAGATTTTGTGAAAAATCCATGTAAAGACGGAAGGAGAGGGGACAATGGCAAAGTCCCTTTCTTGTTCAGAAGGTCGATGTCAACCATGAATTTCTCAAATCTTAGAAGCGGCTCAACAGTACTAGTATTTTTTTCAGCTTCATCTTGGGGAGCAAGGATGTCAAGGCAGGCTTTGGGGGAAGATGGTGGATCATTCTCTTGCATTATGGGAAGGGGACCTGTCTCTCCATAGATCAAACTCTCCACAACAAAGAGGTCATGGACAGCACCCTCGGTGGGTTTGGCTTCCATCTTACTTGAGGCACCGGGACTGTCTTGCAGCGGCGCCTTCCAGGTCAACTGGAGTCTAGGGGAAAGTGATTCAGGCCCACTAGCTGCTCCAAGCTCAGTCTGCTTGAAGAAGCCATTGCTGTCGATGCCCCTAACCTTAAATGGGTTCGGGTGTCTGATCGGGTGATGGCACAATGGGGTCACTGGGTTAGATTGGTTCTTTACCCCATTCATAGGCTCAACTTTAGCTCGAGTGGGACTTGGATTTTCATAGATAATTGGCTTCATCTTACCCCGAGCAACCTTTTTGGTGTTCAGCTCATACCATGCTTTCTAGCAGCATCTGGATCAAGGGGAGTTAGGGGGAAGAAAGGGCTCTCTTATCTTCGGAAGAGAAGTCTTCAATGGTGTTATTTTCTTTTCCCTTAGAACTAGGGGAAGTTTTGGATCTGTGCATGTGTGCACAGTGCAAAGGTGAGCTAAGGGCGGGTGGCGGGATCGGCGCGTGTGCGCCCCTTGAAGAAGGACTTCGGGTGACCTGGGGGTCAATCTTGGCTTGAGTAGCATGTCAGACCTTAAGAGGCTTGGTGCCATGAGCATGTGTGTGTGATGGAATGGCCATGTGACCCTCCCTCTCAGTGTGAGTAGGCATGTGCTGGGAGAGGGTTCTAGGAGGGTCCCCCTCGTGTGCTCGGGCAGGCACAACAACCAGGCTGCCCCGAGTAATGCAATGCATATGCAAGGTGTGTAGGGCCAGGTCCAAGAAGAGCCGATCCCTGATAATGCCCCGAGGTAACCTGAGGGTTGCCTCGAGTGGTGCAATGCATATGCGAAGGATGTGCAGGGCTAAGTTCAAGAAGACCCAAACCTTGACAGTGTCCCGAGGTAACCTGAGGGTTAACGCGAGTGGTGCGGTGTGCATGCAAAAGATGTGCAGGGCTAGGTTCTAGAAGACCCACACCCTGACAGTGTCTTGAGGTAACCTGAGGGTTGCCCCGAGGTGTAGCTAGAATGGATTGGCCCATTAGCTTTGGTGGGTGTGTGTGAAGTGGTTGCTTTGGGGCCGCCTCTTCCTGGTGTCGAGCCTCTTGTTACAGGGGCCCGAGGTGATAGAGAATGGGGGGTAGCCTCGCAGCGACCCACAACAGTAACAGCAGATGACCTGCCAGTCGCGGGAGAGGGAGGGGAGGCCTTCGGGCTGCCCTGAGCAGTGGGACCGGCAAAGTGACTTGCTATGTGTGCCACAAACGCAAGGTGCGTTGTCGGAGGGTCTGCCAATGCAAGGAGGTAGGGAGTGAGGGACTTTTAGCTCCATCCTCACCTCTATCCAGGTGAAGACCTGGGAGCGCGACACATGGTCGATGCTCAATGGAAAGGTCGAGAACAAGGTTCGCTACCTCTTCCCGATGAAGACACACGAGTACGGGGATTATGAAATCCCCGACTCGGATAGAGGGGTTGAACAACCCCGAAGACAAGTGTGTGTATAGTGAGCAGGAAATAGAAGAAAGGAAAGTCAAACAAGGACGATCGAACTCTGGGGTTGCGTGTGCCCAGTGGAGTCGTCAAGCTGGTTATATGCCTCGATCTCGCCCACCGGGTCGGGATGACCTGGTGGCGTGGTTTCGGGTTCGAGATGGACCTGGGACCTGAGATCGCTCTCTCGAGAACTGTGTAAAGAAGACACGGACAGGAATACCAACCAGTGAGTGAGGCATTTGAGTTGTAAGGCGGGACTTACCTCACGTGGGTCCGTGACATGCTCGAGTTAGCTCGCATGGGCGCCCTCTTAGATCACGTTGGAATGCCCCTCAGACTTGAGGTCGGTTCAGAATCACCTCCCTTGAGCTGTTTCTTCTCACCTGCAACCACACACACATTAAAGTACAGACAAGTGGGTCTGAAGACCCCACCTTATCATAAGGTGAGCGCACACATGCGTGTGTGCTAAAAAGAGGATGAAAGAATTAACATAATGAAGTCTGTGTCAATTCGGCAGCCTTAAGTCGTCTCCTCGACAAGGGACTTTTAATAAATATTTTACAATGAAGGGAAAGAGAAGAGTGGTTAAATAAAGAAAGAATATTGGAGAGAAGGGAATTTTTGAGGAGAAAACAAGGAAAGAGAGGGGGCGAAGGAGAGAAAAAAAGACGAAGTGAAAGATAGAGAAGAAGTTTGACCTGGTGGCTAAGCTGGCATAGAGGCAAGACTGGGGCGACGACTGGTCTGGCGTGGGAGCTGGATGGGAACGGTTACTTAGACCGGCACGACGGCTAGATTGCTCAACGACAAGACTGACGCGACGGCTGGTCTGGCGCAATGGCTGGTCTGACGCAACGGTTGGTCTGAAACGGTAGTTAGACGGGCACGGTAATTAGACCGGCACGACGGTTAGGCTGCTCGATGACAAGACTGGCACGGCGGCACAAGACTCAGCCAGCCCTCTAGTCAATCAAGTAAAAGAGAAAGAGAGAAGAGAGGAGGAGGTCATGCTCGACGGTATGCACGGCCGTGCAAGACAAAGAGGGAGAAAGAAGTGTTATGCCCGGCAGTGTGTGTTGCCGTGCAGGACAGGAAGGGGAAGAGAGGAAAAGGTCACGCTCGGCAGTGCTCATTGCTGTGTGAGACAGAGGAAAGAGAGAAGAGAGAGTGGGTTGTGCTCAGCAGTATTCACTGTCGTGCGAGATAGAAAGACGAAAGAGAGGGTCATGTTCGGCAGTGTGCGCCGCTGTGCGTGAGAGAAGAAAGAAAGAAAGAAAAGAGAGGTCGCGTTCGGCAATAGTCACTGTTGCGCATGATAAATGAGAGAAAGAAGAGAGAGAAGGTCATGCGCGGCAATATTTACTGCCGTGCGAGATAGGAAGAAGAAAGAGAGGGTCATGTTTGGCAGTGTGCGCTGCCGTGTGTGACAGAAGAAAGAAAGAAAAGAGAGAAGGTTGCACTCGGCAATATGCACTGTCGCTGTCACAACCCCGCCCCCTGACCCCTTCCGCACTTGTCGGAGGGTGACAAAGTGCTGGACCGCGACGTGAGGTAGCGAATGCCACTCAGGTAGGAGTGAGCTCAATGCATTTGAAAAGAAGGAAATCAGAGCAAACCATAAAAGAAAGCAGAAACTCCCACAAGAAGCATAACAAAAATTGGATAAATTAAAACTAAACTTAATATATACAAATATTACAAATTGTCCAAGGCATCAACATCAAAATACATAACTTCACAAAGAACAATTATACGGCCAACGACCATTTAACACTTACAATCTAAAGGGAGCTATCTCACCAAGCTCGGGTGTTCAACCGCTAGTAACGAACACCACCCGTACGTCCTTGACCTGCGGCTAGTAATCTACAAGGATGGAAGCTAACAAAATAAGCTATTAAGCCCATTAAGTAGATCAAACATCATGCTTCGCAGCCTATGAAAATCATTTTACAACAATGTACAAGATTTTATAGCGTTCTTATAAAATGTGAGTCATGTGTCATAGTCATATTCATCAGTGTGCCGTGCATGGTTCATAGTGAAGCGATAACAAATCAGATCAATCATATATGATATGATGCGGGGGTCAATGAAATCATGCAACTATACAAATCTTGGCAATTAACATATTAAGGTGAATAATAACAACCATTTCCACTAACTCACTCCTTACTTTGTCTACTCCACTCACGAAGTAGAAGCTCTATTCATCAGGCCAAGCCAATCCCATTGCTTAGGACTTCAACCATCACTCGGGAGGTAAAACAATGTCAAGTGGGTGACCCACTTCGTAATGCTTTCACACACGCACACACACAGTCCCAACCGGCTTTGGGGCTTTCGATAGGCGATGGCCTTGCAAGACCCTACCCCTTATGCCACCATTGGCTAGGAGTGTTACACCTTCTAGGTACCAAGTCACTATGAATGGGGAGCGACCACCCAATCATCATCTAGCCCGACTCCCGTCCTATTATTGGGCGAGTCGGAGAGGTCACAAGTCAGGCTATGCAATACGCTCAAAGCATGCCGATAAATTTCATATCACCTCATGGTCATGCAATACGCTCAGAGCATGCCAATCAATCACATATCACATGTCACATAGCTGACCACGCAGGTCTTATCACATATCACATCCTTATCATATCACATTACTATCATATCACAATACACGACCAACGGATGACCCGTTGCATAGTGCTTCATATCACATTACTCATCATATCAAATCACATCACACTACCAATGGATGACCCATTGCATAGTGCTTCATATCACATTATTTATCATATCAAATCACATCTGTGTCATGTCTCATTTCATGAACATTCACTATCTCCTAAGCATTCATCATTTCAGAAGCATGTCCTATAACAACCATGCACATTCACTATTTCATAACCATTCACTATTTCATAGGCATGAACCATGCTCATTCAGTATTACATGAGCATTCATGATTTTATAAGCATTCAATAGTTCATAAGCACGTCTTATTACAACCATGCTCATTCATATCTCATAGGTATGTCTTATTACAATCATGCCTAGTCAATAATTCGTAAGCATTCACTATATCATAAGCATGTCTCATTGCAGCCATGCATATTCAGTGCCTCATGACAGAAAATTTCAATCTCTTTATGAAGGGTTTAGGCTTTATTCAAAAACACATAAATGAGTGCACCACCTTTCATGAATAGGGTAGTCCAAGGGACTACCTCTTTTTCTTCTTTTTCCTCTCCCTTGTTCACCACGTGGCCCCCCTTGTTTGCCACTTGGTTGTGGCTTGCTGCCACCTCTCCTCTCCTTACCCATGTTAAATCCCAAACCTCACTCCAAGTATGAAGCAAAATTTGCTGAGCTCTCCCATTACGCGCCACACATCATTAATACCGTAAGGCGAACAAGTTCGAGAGGGGCCTCTGGCCAGAAATAAGAGGAAGATTGATGTCAACCAATCTTTAGGTGTTCTCCCCATTGATGGACTTGGCTATCAAAATTGAGAAAGATTGTGAGGAGTACCAGTTTGGGAAGGAGAAGCAGAAGGGAAGGCCTCCACCTCCGGGAGATTGCCTAGAAAAAGGAAGTCGGGGGACCAATAAGGCCCAAAGGGCCTTCCAGGGCGATGTTCGACAATACCAGCCAGTGCACTGTGGCTTTTGTGGGAAGCCTGGTCATACGGCTTCCAAGTGCTGGCTGAAGACTAAGGCGTGCTTCAAGTGTGGCAAGCCAGGACACCTGATTAAAAACTGCCCCATGATGAGGAACGAGCCTAAGCCAAAGACTCAAGGTCGGGTGTTTGCAGTCGCGGAACAAGAGGCGAAGGTTTCTACCTCAGAGATCCAAGGTAAGCTCTTTGTTTGTGGTCAGGGAAACTAGAATTTTGTTTGATCCTGATTGCCCCCCTACTCTGTTAAAGCATCTTGAATCTGCACCTAAGAGAATGTTTGCTTGTCACTTAAACATTGAATTTGCACCTCTTGATCATACCTTAGTGTATGTGTACACCTCCTTGATGGCCGGCTCAGAGTTTAGGTACTGAGGATACATTTGGGAAGTAGAGTCTTGCTCCTAGACGAGATTCTTTTGGATGTCTAGGATTTTGACATCCTTCTGAGTATTGGTTGATTGTATGTTCATCGTACCTCAGTAGATTAATTGGAGATGAGTGCCACTTTCAGACTCCCTCGCCCATTCATTTGATGATCAAGTATATGATTTTGAGGACAAAATCCTTTTTAAGGGGTGGATGATGTAAGGACCAAAAATTTTCAGGCATGTTGTAGAGAGCCAGCGGGTCACCGACGCGTAGACGGCACAAGAGAACTGCTGCGCGTGGCAAACTGCGCTTGATGTGTTACCGCCATACACAATTGAATTGGGTAGGCCAAGGGACTACCTCTTTTTCTTCTTTTTCCCCTTCTTCTTTTTCCTCTCCCTTGTTCACCACGTGCCCCCCCTTATTTGCCACTTGGTTGTGGCTTGCTGCCACCTCTCCTCTCCTTATCCATGTTAAATCCGCAACCTCACTCCAAGTGCTACACTCTCTCTCTCCCTCTCCCTCACGCCACCTTCCTTGGCCTTAGAATTTTGAGGCTTTCCATTCAACCACCATTGGAAGCTTGGGTAAACCTGGAGGTCTCTTGGCATAGGTAAGTAGATTATAGCATCCATGCTTTCATGGTTTTTGTTTGATTGTTTAGTACAAGCTTGAACATGTATGATAATATGTTGGAATAAGCCCTGATTTTTCCAGGATTGTGCCTCTTATTTGTATACGAGATTGAGCATTAAAGGCATATCTGTTTGCTATGAAAATTGGTGGGGAAGCACTCTTGTGAATCTAGTTTAAGATGAAAACAACTTTGCATTAATGCCTATTTTGGTTTGAAAGTTACTGTTCACTGTTTGAAGTGTGCCAGAATTTGGATATGAAATTTTGAAATTTTCTAGAAAAATGCATGCTCTGTAAATTGAACTTTTCATTGACTTATATATATCCAAATGAGCTCAAACCAGTTTTAAATGAAAAATACGTGTGTTTACTGTGATTTTTCTGTTTAAGCTCAGTTGAAATTCTCTACAGATTGGGAGCTATGTTTCTGTTTGTGAGTGCATGTCACTGTTATAAGATTTCCGCAGATTTCAGAATTTTCATTCCTGTTGTGTTGAGTTATTGATTGACCAAATGTAGTCCAAATGCTTTCAAACCACGTTCATTTGAAAGATATGTGTTTCTACTTAAACTGTGCTTTTGAAATCATCCCGAAACTCCTTATAGATTGGAAGTTATGTCTCTGATTATGGGAACTTGTCACTGCTATCAAATTACAACAGATTTCAGAATTTTTGTTCCTATTGTACTGAGCCTTTGACTGGTCAAACAGGGTCCAAATGTTTTCCAACCACCTCCATTTGAAAGATATGAGTCTACTTGGAAATTAGTTTTGAAACCATATCAAAATTTTGTATAAACACCCTTACGTCCTCGACCTGCGGCTAGTAATCTATAAGGATGGAAGCAAACGGAATGAGCTATAAAGCCTAGTAAGTAGATCAAACATCATTTGGACTCCATTTGGTCAGTTAAAAAAGAACGGTTTGCCACGCGTGACAGCTCTTTGTGCCGTCAACTAGCCGGTGACCCACCTGCGCACTGCAACAGGCCTGAAAATCTTTGGTCCATACAGTCGCGCACGATAGAAGAGAGAACGAAGAGAGAGAAGGTCACGCTTGACAATATTTACTGTCGTGCTAGATAGGGAGAAGAACGAGGAGAGAAGAAGGTCGCGCTCGGCAATGCTCATTGTGGTGTGTGATAGAAGAGGGAAAGAAAGGAGAGAGAAGAAAAGGAAGAAGAGAGAAAAGAAAGGAGAGAAAGGCAAGAAGGTGAAGAAGAAAAAGAAAGAAGAAGAAAGAAAAAAGACAGAAGAGGAGAGAGAGGAAAAAGAAAAAAGAGCATAGGAAAGAAGAAGAGGAGAGAGAAAAAAGAGAAAGAGGAAGATCACGCGCGGCAGTGTGCATTGCTGTGCGAGACAGAGAGCAGAGAAAGGAGAGAGAGAAGAGAGAGAAGGAAGAAAGAGAAAGAAGTGAAAAAAAAAGAGAGAAGAGAAAGGAGAGTGAAGAAAGAAAAAGAGAGAGAAAGAAGAAGATCGTGCTTGGCAGCCGTGCCAGACAGAGAAATAAGAAAATAGGGACAAAATGATGATTTTGCCCTTGCACCGAAAATCTGTGAAAGTCCAATTAGGTCCCTGTAATGGCCATGCAAATTTTACGATCTTTCAGGGTCCTTCTGATCCTCATCTGGTCAAAAGATTATTCTTTTCTTGATCAGCTAGGGATGACGATCATTTTGATATTCGTTTTGAACCATGGATCAAACTCTCGTGCCATGATCATGACGTGGCAAAAACATGGAAAAACGTGCGAAAAACGTGCGACATTAGATTTAAGATCCAATCCGTTTCTCACTGTTTTTCGCTGGTTTCTTTGTTGTTGCGTGTCGAACATGTTGCCACGATCGTTTTGCAACAAGAACGATTCGATTTGATGCCCGTACGATCGTTTTCCAAATTGGAAAACTTTTTTCGGAGTTTGGATTCCGGTGGCCGGAATTGCAGCAACTTTGGACTCATCATGCGTCGAATCTGACCGTCCATCACAGGCGAGGTTCGACTCAGATGCAGCTTCTGACCTTGTGCTCGTAATGGGTCTGGTTTGAGGTCGATCTGACGCGCGAGCGTCGTGAAATGGCCGTTTGATCTAGGAGATATGTTGCTGGAAATTTCTTGCTACTTTTGGACATTTTTTGGTGAACTTCTCTGTTCGATTTCTCTCGGCTCGGGCCGTGTTATCATGCGTGCCATATATCAAATCGATCGGGTCGTAGAGATGAACATGCTCCCAAAATCTGGGCTTGATCCGGCGATATGGCCCTGTGAAGTTTGCCCCTGAAATTGAGAAACCCAGTTTTCCATTAATGGAAACTGGTTCACCGATGGTGCACCGTAATAGTGTAGGATCTACCCATTTTGGTAATGTGGCCATAACTTGTTTCAAAATCGTCCGAATGTGCTGAAAATTGGTACCCGGGCATTTTCGAACGTTCTAAATCTGATGGCGATGATCTGGAGAGCATTTGACGCTCCAATAATGGTGTTGTAGTTTAAAGTCCATTTTTGGCACAATAGAGGTAGAATTTTCAAAACTGTTTTGTCGTCTGCACTGCCTTAAACTTGTCGGATTGCGACAGAACTTGGCAAGTGTTCTTAGGAGACTCTTATGCACAATCTTGAACATTCTCACGCCATTCTGAGACTGTCGAACTTTCACTTCTGGATCAGGGCTTATTGGCCTACGGCTTCTGTAGTCCATAGGCATTTTGGTACCTGCAGACCTAGGTAGCGAACATCTCTCTCCTTATTCTCACCGGGGATACAAGTGATGAAAAATGACCTCAAACAGGTGTATCACCAGATAAAATGGAGGATGGCATGAGGTTGATGAGAATGATTGTGTACGAATAGCTTTTGCCCAAAATTCTTTTACGACAGATGTAGACAGAAGAAGGAACCTAGTGGTTTCCAAGATATGATGATTTTTACATTCGAAAACACTATTTTGTTTTAGAGTGTAAGGACAGGTTTTTTGGTGTTGAATGTTTTTTGTTAGCCAATTTTTTTTGAAGTATTCCACTGATATGTTCCCCTCCAGAATCTGAGTATAAGGCTTTGATTTTAGTGGAAAATTTGGGTTTCTACATATGAATAAAACTGAATGAAATTTTTTAAAAAATCAGTTCGATTATGCATAATGAGTATAGAATAGGTATAATGAGTATGATCATCAATAAAGGTTACAAAATCTCGTGACCCCCTTTACATAGAATAGGTGCAGAACCCCACACATCAGTATGAACAAGATCAATCATAGAAGATGAAATGGAAGTACTTTGAGAAAAAGGTATAGCATGAGATTTAGCGAATTTGCAAGTTGCACAATGTTGGGCATTAATAAAATTTTTATTTCTAACAGCATCAAGCACATTGTGGGAAAATAAAGACTGAAAACGAGAACCAGAGATGTGACCAAAATGTTGATGCCATAGAGATGCATCATCAATAGTAGAAACAACTCAAATAGAAGAGGTTGGCATATGCGAATGGTCTAGGTAGTACATATTTCCAACTTTACGCCTAGTCCCAATCAATTGCCCTGACTGTCGATCCTGTATGTAACAACAAGGTGGAGAAAAAACAACATGAAAATTCGAATGGGCAATCTGAATGACGGACAATAAATTCATGGCAAGTGAAGGAACATGGTCAACATCATAAACCTTTAATTTACTAGAAGGGTCAGAAGTAAGAGATATGGAACCCATTTTTGAAACTTTCATAGTGGTTCTATCAGCAGTATAAATAATATCAAAAAAAGACTTACAATCAACTAGGATTGACTCATTGGAGGTCATATGATGAGAGACTCCTAAGTCGATCAACCAAGAGGTAGAAACAAAACTACCTGAGATAGATGGCATGGATTTAGAGGCCAGATGTGATTAGGAAAGCATAGACTGCACTTGTTCAAGTGTAAATGTCACAGTTGGTGAAGCAGGAGTGAGACTGTGACATCCAGTTTTGAGTTGGTGGGTACTTGATCAATGGTTGACTTGTATCAGAGACAACAACGAAGGTGGGTTTCTTCTTCTTTGGGCATGGGTAGTTGATATGTCTTAATTCTTCACAATAGTTACATTTGACTGATGACATGTTCTTGGAAGGGACGTAGTACGAATTGTGCTGATGTTGTTTAGGCACATTTGATCTCTGAGGTTGGGTTGCCACAAAAACTGTTTCTCCTTTAAAACTTGAGTTAAGAGATTTAATCTTGGTTTCTTCTCCAATTAGCTCAGAAAGAGCTTGATTTAGAGTGGGGAGAGAGCTTCTGTGGACCAGGCCATTTTTGACACTTTCAAACTCTGGACGGAGTGCCATTCAAAATTCAATAACTTGAAATTCCTTTCGAGACTTGGCAATTATTTTTGCGCTAAGACCATCTTCAATTGCAGGTTCCATGGGTGCTATAGCTTCCCAATGCGTCTACAAGGAAGAGTAAAAGTCATGAATGGACTACTCTCCTTGTCTGAGTGAGCGAAATTCCTGTACTGACTGGTACTTTGTGCCCAGCTAGTCATATTATAAATTTTTGCAAGAAAGTTCCATGCTTCTCGAGCAGTTTTGAAAGTGCTCAGATTGATCCTTATATTACTTTCTAATGAGCCCATCAATAATTCGAGCATTATTTATGCCCCATTCTTCTATTTTTTTCGGTTCATTAGGTTTCTTTTGGTCTCCATCTATGTATCCGAGTAGGCCTTTTCCATAAATTACATTCCGCATAATGAGGCCCAAAAAGTGTAGTTATTGTCATTTGAGTTTAATAGGTACAAGCTGATAAGATTCAGATTTTTCCATTTGGATAGAAAGAGATAGACACTTAAAAACAATAACGATTGGCTTAAGTAGGTGCAAGGTCAGAAGCACGAGTAGGCTAGGAGTTTAAAGAAAGAGAGAAACACCTAATAGGTGCAAGATCAAAGTAACACAATAGACCACTAACCCCACCTTTTTAAAATAAATTGCTCAAATCAAATTCCTAGCTTTCTTTACTCTTGTGAGAGAGATTTTGTGGGAAAATGATGTCTTGCAAACCTTTCCACCACAAAGACAAAAGTGTTTGATACTCAACGAAAACCCACCAATTGCCTGACGAAACCACCAAAGTACAGCTAATACTTGCTAAAACTATAGGATACAGTTTCTATATAGGTGTAGTATACAATTAGGCACTGACAGATTACAATATTCATAATTTGTAGATGCCATATCAGTTGTAGTTTCCATATCTGTTCACACTCCCCCTCAAACGCGAGATGATTTGAAGGGAATCATGGAGAGTTTGGAGATAAACTGTGAGAAATGATGCAGGGAATGAGACTTAGTAAAGAAGTCGACGAGTTGGGCTGCGGTGGGCACATATGTTAAGGAAATTATGCTTGCTAGATATTCTTGTCGAACATAGTGGCAATCAACTTCAATATGTTCGTGCGCTCATGGAACTCCAGATTTTTGGAAATGTAAATAGCACTCTTGTTGTCACAATAGAGTGGAGTAGGAGTAGAGATAGTGACACCCATGTCTTTGAACAGTTAACGTACCCAAACAATCTCAGTGGTGGTTTGTGTCATATCCCAATATTCAGTTTCCATAGTTGATTGAGCCATTCGTTTCTATTTCTTGCTTTTCCAAGAGATAAGAGTCACGGAGAAAAATGCAAAATCTTGTGGTAAATTTGCAATCACTCGGATTATCTACAAAATCGGAGTCTGTATAGGCGCGGAGCTCAAGTGAGGTAGAAGAGGAGAAAAATAAAGCTTGGTGATCGGTATCCGTGAACGAATGATATGCAAAACCGCAACGAGATTTGCAGAACGCGGAGCACTCAAAAACTGACTAACCAGATAAATTGCATAAGCAATATCTGGGCGTGAAATTCTCTGATATATTAGTTTCCCAACCAGTTGCTTATAAAAGGTTAGGTTAGGAAGAGCTTCTCCATCTGTGGCCCGAAATTTGGCATTGACCTCAAGAGGGATATTAGCTTTCTTTGAATCATCCTTGAGTCAATCTTGAGAGACAATCTCTGAAGCATATTTTAATTGTGACAGTAGATAGCTACGAGGACAATAAGCAATTTCTAATCCAAGAAAATACCGCAAGAAACCCAAATCTTTCATTGCAAAGGTTATATTGACCTTCTACTTGATTTTGTGAATTGTACTCATATCAGTGCCGGAGATAATCATGTCATCCACGTATAGTAACAAGAGAACTCTTCTTTTAGAAATTTCAGACACAAAGAGGGCTAGGTCATGATGACTTTGTCGAAATCGAACAGAAAGAACTTCATTACGAAATTTCTCAAACCAAGCACGAGGTGCTTGTTTGAGTTCATGTAAGGTTTGTTGAAGTTTACACACTCATTTTTGAGAATCCACAACCGCAGGAGGTAACTTCATATACATTTCCTTATCAAGATTACCATTGAGAAAAACATTTTTGACATCTAATTGATAGAGAGGCTATCACTCACGCTCTCACCTTTATTTCTTGGTCCCCCTTTCTGATCTTGTTCCTAATTCCTCTGGTCATTCCACTCGTGTCCCTCCATATGAAGCTCAAGAAGGAACTCCACCAACGATGCTAACAGTTCTGATCAGAACCCTGTACCTGCTGATCCTCTGCCGCTCCCTGCTCTTAGATGAAGCATAATTTCCTTACCATATGTGCCTACTGCATCCCAACTCGTCGACTTCTTTATCAAGTCTCATTCCCCACATCATTTCTCACAGTTTGTCTCAAAACTCTCCATGATTACCTTCAAAACACCTGTCAGTGCCTAATTGTATACTACACTCATATAGAAACTGTATCCTATAGTTTTAGCAAGTGTTACCTGTACCCTCTGTATAAATCTACGATTGTATTGTAGTCTTAGAAATATTATTTTTCATACAACCATGTCCTTTTGGGCCTACCCCCAGTGTTTTAAAATGCGGTTGCATCAAGCATTATGCATTGGGCAGCACATCGAAAATCCCTGCACATGCAGTTTGGAGAGATGTGCCCACATATGTGTCGCATCTCTCCGCATATGCGCTGCATCTCTCTACATCAGAGCCGCATCCTGCTTCTCATCGCATCAGGCCGCATAATCGTTTGCCATTTTTTTTCTAAACTGTACCCCTCGGGCAGGGGTAATAAGGTCATTGTGACCTTCAAAAATGAGGGAAAAGGGTTTTTTTGGGGGGGTATTAAACCCCCCAAACAACATTTTTCATCCATATCCGTGGCTTTTATTGGATCTATTGAATCAAAGAAAAATTTTGGGTAGAAATTTTATTTGTTGAATTTCTTCGATTTGTGCATTTGTTGATGCTTGGTTGTTGATTTGTATCTTTTGGGCATTGATTTGAGGAAAGGGTTTGGGGGTTATTAAACCCCTCAAACAAATGATGATTGTATTAACTCTTCTTAAGCTTGACTTTAAAACTCTTTGATCTTCATGGACTTTTAGTTTGTAGTATTTTGTGACATTAAAGTTTGTGGTTTCAGATTTATGCTTATGGTTGTTGATTGTTGAATGTTTTATGAAGTTTCACGTTTCTAGTTTCTATTAGGGGCTAGTGGATGTAGAATCTCCGACAGCTAATACTTTTGGAGTTAATGAATAAACTAGATACCCTCTATCACATGTATCACATCCATATTATTTTTATGCATTAACCTGTTTTTTTAAATTTTAATTTTTTTTTATATTTATTGACTGCATCACCACGAAGCACCCGCATCCGGACCGCATCGAGCCGCTTCCTCACATCAGTCCCCCTACCGCTTTCGGTCGCATCCTGCATTTTAAAACACTGCTTACCCCTTGCCCTTTTTGAGCCTTCCACTTGAACTAACTCATACCTCATAACAAGTACTTTAGTGGGTCTACCTCAGACTTTTTACTATGATGAGTTATGGCAGTCATTGGTTTTTAATTATATCATACGGATTCAACACTCGGTTAATTGCAATTGGATGTGTCTGGTTCAGGAACCCTAAGACTTGGCTTAGTTTCACTAGATCATGACCTTTGTTATTTTTTGGAGACTTGGTTGAGTTGGACTGTTGACTCGGGTTTGGGACCTTTTCAAGTCCCAGTCTGGGTCCATGTTTTAAATTAATGTGTAATACATTACATTTGGAGAACAAGATCTGTTTAATCCTCGATTTGTAGTTGGGAAAATATTTGATAATTTGAGCAACGGTTTGATCTCTGTTTGTCATTGCAGAAATAATGTGACTTTATGGACAATATTTGGCACTCTGGGTTCATAAACAATAGGTCATCCACAAAATTTCTAGTTTGAGATGTTGGTAGGGGATTTAGTAGTCCAAGAAGTTTCCTCTTGTTCTTCACCACTGCTGTCCTTTCAAGCAATAATTCCCCTTGAATTGGCCTTGACATAAAAAAGTCACGCATTCTTCTGTTGTGTTCATTGTTATTTTTCAATTTATTGACCTAGAGCTACCAGGATCATTTATGCGACATCTTAATGAACATTATCTTTGCTCGAGTGTTCTACATTCAATTCGCAGAAGCCTGTTCGCTACTAGACTGACAAGATTCGAGCGATTTGTTGAACTAAAATAATCTTTTTAGGTGGTGATCTATGGCTCATGTCCTGGTTAGTTAAGTGGTTATGTTGGAACTTCGAATGCCAATTAAATTATAAAGAAATCATGTCTTGGTGACTAATTATATTCAGTTTTAAATTTAAGGCGTCATTGATGACATACAGTTGAGCTCCATCTATCATATTTGCATGTTCTGTCCTAATGATTTGCTAATCATGTTGTTTATAATCAGGCCACTGAAGAAGGAAAGTACTGCTTAGCCCTTGTGTTTGAGGCAAAAGCTTTGCAGTTGTCAGACTTCGAACAAAGACAAGTAATGAGACTCCATTTGTTGCTTTAAACCTGGTTCGAAATGGAAAAGAACGTTCTACGCGACTAACCTGTGACTAGTCTTGCTTCTTTGGTTTTGGAAACCAAGCTTACCAGTTATTGCTTGTGCGCATATAATTATATCAAAACATTCTAATGCTAATGATTGTCCTAAAGAGTTTCTCAATCTTTTCTTTCTTCTCAGGCTAAATTTGCGTCATTCTTTGGGCCAGGAATTACTGCCGAAGTTGGTGAGTTTTGGGGAAACTAATGGCATAACTGTTTCTGTTAAAATTGCTTGGATTAACTTCCCCATTTCTGAGTTCCAATGTTACACACATAATTCTTGGTTGCAGGGAAAGGTGAGGAGGAAGGTCTTTATGAAGTCAAGTTAATTTCAGATACGACTCTATGAAGTATTCAGCCTGTAATGTTGAAGCCTACTCTCACTGTAATATGCCATTGTATGATTAAAACTGATCTGTATAAAACCAAATTGTGCATTCAATATCAAAAATATCTTTGAAGCTTGTGCTTAAGCTAGTTGTGCCAGAGGTTATGATAATACTTCTTGTGCTAGTACGAGCTTTACATGTTCTCTTTAGATGATTCAATCCTGTGGATCCGAGAGTCAGTTGTTATTCTGCTATCCAGCACATATCCATCTTAGTCATTTTTGTTCTCCCATTTTCAAAGGGTGGTAAGGAAATCAACTCCTCAAGCAGGATTCAGAAAAGCAAAAGACAATGTTTTGTACAATATTCTAGTTCGCTGATTTGTTCTTCGAAGTTCACATAAATGCCCTACTTGGGTGAAGACGTTCAATAAAGTAAAAAATCATATTAGGCGTCAGTTTTATATTATAAAAGTTAGATACACCAAAAAAACCCACCTGGAAATTTGTTTTGAAACTGGGAAACCCTCCAATGGATCATCTTGACATTAATATCTATAGGGATATATATACATATAAAAAAAAAGGCTACCAAGTCTTAAAGATGAGGCTTGTTGCAACCCATTATCTAGACTGTTATTTTCATGGTTTTCAATTGTTTATAGATTCTCACTCGATCTGCTCTATTTTTAGAGCTTCAAATTTTATAATTAGGATGGATATAGACTTTTAGACTATCATGGTGGTTTTTTGTTTGATTCTTTGAGGTTGATGCTTTATACAAATTGCATGTCTTGATCAATGAGAAATTGTTGGAGTAAATTAACTTATCGAACAAGGAAGCCAGTTTACATTAAAGGTTTATTGATGAGCAATACGACCTTTGATGTGAATTAACATTGACCCCTTGACAAAGAGAGGCTTGTTAGAAAGTAATACTAGTGAGGGTTAAGGTACTTTTATACATGGAATATTGTTTAATGTAAATTTTTTTTTGACATTTATTACCTTTGCTTTGCAATAAAAAGTATTTCGAGCAATAATGTTTTTGATTATTAAGAGAGGTAGAATATTTTTTGATCATTAAGAGGGGTAGAATACATATTTCTAGAAGAAATTAGTGGTAACTAATGTTGCATGCGGACGATGTTATGTTTCATGTGGATGATGTTATTTTTTACTGTAGTTGACATGTTTTTTTTTATAAAAAAATTATATTTTATTTTTGATTAATTAATACTATGTATTAATGCCTCATGTGGTGCTCATTCAGTGTTGGTCCCTATGTATTGAATAGGTCTAAATCTTTTTGGTGATTCCCAAGAAAATAATTGGGCATCTATGGATCATAATTGAGGGCATCTACGGATCGTAAATCGCCCTATTCTACGTGAGAAATGTCTTGTTTTGGCTGCGGCCTAATTTGGAAGGATTCCAAATAAAAAGATGTCTGCAGATTTGGTGTACCATTTTAAGAGTGACCGGGGCTTCAGGAATCCATGGTTTTCCTCATTTTTTCCCCAATTCCATGTGTCTTTCTCTAACCTCTCTTTAATGTTTCTATTATCTTCCCTTTGAAATACAAGATAGTTTTGAAGCTCTGATGGCTGATTTCAAATCAAAATTTTGATTCAAGCTCTAACAATGGCATTCATGGAGTGATAATGTCACAGGCGGGAGAGAGAGAGACTCCAGGAAGGGGCTGCGGGCAGTTGAATGGAGTTGTTAAAAGTAGTTTATTTATCTAAGACTTGGGAGGAGAGAGAAAGATAAGGTTTTTGAGGTGCACCTCAAAAATCCATCATAAAAAGTTGTTTGATTTGAAGACCCTCTAATTGATCATCTAGACATCGACATGTATGAATATTTAAAGAAAAAGAGATTTCGGGTCTTAAAAATAATGTATCTTGCAACACACTATTTGGACTATTTATTTTTTAGATGTTCAAATGTTTATAGATCTAAATGATTTGAATCATTTTTAAAATTTAAGATTTTATAATTAAAGATGAAAGTAGATTCTAAAGTCATCCTAAAAATTTTTGACACTAAAATTATATTTATGAAAATTGAGAGGGTGCCTGATTATTTAAAATTGCAAACTTATACAAACCACACCCTTTTCACAATTCTTTATATTTTACACCAGCCAATTACAATCAATCTTTACGTGGGCTACACTTGCAACAAATCTCAATAAGAACTGTAATACATAGGCTACAAAATAACCTAATCATAGTTGAAACAAGGCCCAAGGTCTTGAGCCAGCATGCCCTTAAACACTTTCTACTCATTGGTACAATAGACATTGCAATATACCAAGACTATGTTAATAAAACAAAAATTCAGCACGTGTTATATAGAATCCACATAAACATAAAAGCAGCAGTTCGATACATGGACATTGTCTGCAATTTCTTTAACATCAACACATTAAAACGAAAAGAAGAGGACTATGGAACCAAGGAAAGCCGAAAACATATCACATGGCTCAATGAGAGGAACTGGTGCTACAAACCCATGGAAAACATGCACACAAATAGTATACTACAAGGGGTTGATGCACGAACTCAATTGTGATCAAGGAGCAGCCAACGGAGGTTAAATTATGAGTGAAATGCGGCTGGTTTTAGTCACAGAAGGGTGATATGGAGGTCCATGGTTGGAAATCAAACTATGCACACGACTACGGTGAGATTGTGTGGTCTGGACCAACTTGGGATGGGATAAGCCAAAGGCTCGATGGGTACTACACCATGGTTTACGAGAGAGGAAGGTGGACTGAAAATGGCCTGGAGGCTTAGGCAAGAGGCTAGCACATTTTGGGAGAATAAAATGATTTGAGAGTAGTGAAAATGTTGTACCCATTGTTGTACGTGTGAGTGGCCATGGGGTTTCACATGTCCCATATTTCTCTCTCTTATTATTTATCTTAATCATTTAATATTTAGGGAAAATTATAAAAGCCCCCCTCAAGTATACTATCTATGCAACTTACCCCCCAGCTAACCTTTCCTCTCATTTTTCTCCCCAAAATCACCTTTCCTTGCAAAAAACCCCCAAGGTAAAAAGTTGTTACTTTTTTTATGGAATCGCCCTTCCCTACAAAAAAAAAGTCAATTGACGGTCCCAAGTAGCATATTGTCGGAGCAATGTGGGTCCATAAGGTGTACTGCCGGAGCACGTATTTGTACTGCCGGAGCACTTGTCATTATTGTCGGAGTGACCTATTCAACCGTCGGAGCGATGTGGCACAAGAAGGTGTACTGCCGGAGCGCATCTTTGTAGTGCCTGAGCGCATCTTTGTACTGTCGGAGCTTGTGTCCTTATTGCCGGAGTGACCTATTCAACCGCTGGAGCAGAATGCCTCCAGAAGGTGTACTGCTGGAGCGAGTCCTTGCATTGCCGGAGCACGTGTCTTCATTGCCGGAGCGTTTAAATGGACTACCGGAGCGCATGGGGAGAGAGTCGCGGGTAAAAGCCACGAGGAGAGACAGAGGGGTAGTTTAGTCATTTTTTTATTTTGTTTTGGATTGGGGGGTTTTTGCGAGAAAAGATGGTTGTGGAGAAAAAAAGTGAGAGGAAATGTGAGCTGGGGGCTAAGTTGCATAGATAGTATACTTGAGGGGTTTTTTGTATTTTTCCCTAATATTTTTTTATAGAAGTTCAGCGATTTTACTGGATATCAAAATGGGATTATAGCATCAGAGCAAATACTGAAGATAGGGAAGACCCCCCTTTGGCAACAGAGCGGGCTAAAACATTAGCCTCGCAAAAGATATGCACAAAAGAAATAACAAGAGACGTAGATAGGTCCCAAATTTGTAGCAGGGAAGACCTCAGCTCCCAAGGGGGCTTGACAACACCATTACAGTAGTTGATAACATTGAGAGAGTCCCCCTCCACAATACAAAACTGACCTATATCTCGTTTAATGAATAGTTTCAGGCCATCGAGGAGAGCCAGCATCTCCGCGTGGTTGGCTGTTGTGATCCCTAACGGCCCTACATAGGAAAAAATAATCAGTCCACTCGAGTCTCTCACCACATCCCCATAGCCAACCCTCCCTGGATTCTTAAGAGAGCTCCCATCGAAGTTAAGTTTGAAGGTGCCTTCCAAAGGGGGCACCCATCTACCCTGTAGTCTACACTTTAGGGATCTCAAAAAGAAAAGGATAGGACGATTTCTCTACACATCGACTTCTAAAATATCGGTCCCCTCGTTGGTGATTGAACGAAAACGCCAAAGATCGTGAACAATTTTGTGCAATAACCTCCCAAAAGGGAGACTACAACCATCAAACACTCTTTAAATCCTTTCTTTCCACACTTCCCACAGGATCAGGCCTCGCGCAATCTGCCACAGGGACATCCCAAACTTGGGCAGCGGTACAGACAAATTTGAGATAATACCAATAACCTCGGCAGGCTTGATAATGGGTATCCCCATTTTATCAAAAACCAATATCATAATTGAAGGGTAAAAGGGAAATAAGGAAATAAATGCGGACCTATTTCAGCATCTAACTTGCAAAGCAATTACACTGTCACGACCCCGTTCCCTAACCCCTACTGGAGGGAGTGGCCCAATGCATAAAAGCACGGAATCGAGTACAAACCATGAAATAAAACTATAATAAATCCATTCATCAAACAAATATCAATCCAAAAGGTACAACCATTTCATTAATTCAATATCAAAAGACTTTACAATTTCTTAGAGGCACTACTGGCCCAAAATATATAAAATGAAGTATACATCAGGCTGCTGAAATCACCCAAACATACTGTGAAAGTCTTCAGAAGACGGCTTCTCAAACTTCTCAATTTCGGGCTGCAAGCTCTCAAATTGCCACCCACCTTTGGCACAACTGCCACCACCCTTCACTCTACAGTTATGAGATTAAGATGGAATGAGCTAAAAGCCCATTAAGCAGATCACTGCCCTTGCATTCCTAACTAGCAGTATATATACATGATAACATGCCCATAGTTCACCATAAATCGCATTTGTCTTACATAGTGTAGTCACATATCATAGTACACATGATTACTATATAACGAGGGTAAGAATCAGTTAACGGAGCATTACTTGTCCTCAAGATGACATCTACCAGTTACCGTCAAATAGTCTTACTGAATACAGAATTAAGAGAAGCAGAACATATTAATTTAAGTAGAACCCACATAGATCAGACTAAGCCAATCCTGTAATTTGGGACTTCTACCCTCATTCAGGAGGGAGGATAATGACAAGTGGGTGCCCCACTTCATAATATCCTCACTCACACACACATCCCCAATGCGCTTTGGGGTTTTCGATAGGTTGAGGCCTTGTAAGACACAACCCTCACTTGTGCCTTAGGCGAGACGGCTTACACTACCATTGGAGCACCCAATGCGTAGTGCTTATGACAATTCAGGGGGCGCGACCTTCCCAGTTATTTATAGTTACATCTCGACTCCACTCCTATCATAAGAGTTGAGGTATATAATACTCGACTACCAATGGAGGACCTATTGTGTAGCGGTCATAGAATCAGAATATCCACTACCATTGGAGGAGCCATTGTGTAAGATAGGAAATCACAAGATAACATAATTTATATAACAGAATCAGAATATCAACTACCAATGGAGGACCCATTGCGTAGTGGCGAGAAATCAAAGAATATCAGTATCAAAATATCCACTACCAATGGAGGACTTATTGCATAGTAGCCAAAAGTCACAAAATATCAGTTTTTCATATAACAAAGTCAGAATATTCACTACCAATGGGAGGCCCATTGCGTAGTGAACGTGGCATGTATAACAGTATCAATATGACAAAAATCACAGTATCCACTACCAATGGAGGAGCCATTGAGTAGTGTCAAAAAATCAGTATTCATATAGCAGAATCAGACAGTATCAGTATCACATTTTTAACAGTATCATATTCAGATTCATATTATAATAGTATCAACATTATATATTCGCATTATCAGAGTCACAGAGTCTCAGTGTCGTCACGTTTCCTGCAATTTCAGGCAGTAACATCCGATCAAAACATGGTCATAACTCCCAATTCCTTTAGGAGTTAGAAACGGTTCTAGAAACTAATTTTGCACTAGACACCCTACCACTCAAAGGTTCCGAGAGGTGAGGGTTAACTAGCTGCACCCTGCTGTGTACAGTGGACAGGAACGTACCCTGCATCGCATCATTATAACTTTCAAACTGTGAGGCAACTTGTGACGGTTTTCAAAATCAAAGTTTAAGCCAAGACGTATACATTTCTTACGAGGTAAATTTGAGAGCATTTGGATTCTATTTGGTGGTTCAAAGATTTGTACCAAACAAGGTGATAGTTCAGAATTTTATCAACACTTCCCACAGTGATATACCTTCATAAAATGAAGTATAACTTTCATTCTAGAAAAAGTTTTGAAATAATTTTTGCATGCAAATTTTAGCTCATTCAAAGTTCTTTCAAATGGTTGTGTTTTGGTCAAAAATGGACTTCGTTTAGTTAGTTAAAATCAGTGACCACAGTAGCATCAGTGGAAAATCAAGGAAAACAATCAACAGTGATATACGCTCTCATTTTGAAACATAACTTCATTTTCATAAAGAATTTCTAACAGTAGAAAAAAGGGAACATTTTACTAGGCTCGTATATCTTTCCAACGGGAGTATTTTGAGGTCAATCGGACCCTATTTGACAGTCCAAAAGCCTCATTCAAGAACACACATAGTTATAGAATTTCACAATAGCATATAACATGTCTCAAGAATATATTCCATAACCCTCATTTCATGATAAGAAACATGATAACAACCATTCTCTCACAAAGTGAATGCACATAACATGCATTTCTTACACAATCTAAGAATAATACATTTCATTCTCAATATCTATCATTATCATAGATCAAAAGCCCCAAATTTTAAAAAGGCGTTAGGATTTTCTTCAACACATACACTTTTATTTCTCATTTCACAAGCATAAATTCTCATGCATCCTTATGACTACCATGCAATGGTGATGGATCTACTTACCTAAATAACAATGAGGCCTTCTCCAACCCTTTACCCACAACTCTCACTTGCCCAACGAAAGCTGCCCCCCAACAATCACTTCTTCAAACCTTGGGTCTTAGAGAAGGGAGAAATGAGGGAATAGTGCGTGGCGTGGGTGAGACTTGGGGTGGCGGTCCAAGTGTCATCAAAAGACTTAAACTCTGGATAAGTGGCACTCACATCAACATGCATCTAACAAGTGGCACTCATAATCTATACATATCAGTAACGCAGCCGGTGCTGGTCTCCTACACACAACACAGCGCGTGTTGGTCCCCTTCTCCTACATAGCCGGCGATGGCCTCTGCACATGGTACAGCCGGTGCTGATCTCTATACACCACACAACCGACGTTGGTACTTCTCCTCTTCACAATCAGTGCTGCACATAACTCAGTCGGCACTGGTCACAACTCAGTCGGTGCTGTATCCTTCCCTTCCTCCCTATCTCACCATGCATTTTAACTGGTCGGGAAAAGTTTGGGTTGTCACATCATCCCCCTCTAAAAAAAAGATTTTCCTCAAAATCGTTAATTGAATAAATGGGGGTACAATGCTCGAATTTCATCTTCTCGCTCCCCCGTTGAGTCTTCTTGTGAATGATATTGGCATAAAACCCGGACCAGAGGAATCTCTTTGTTGCACAAAATTTGAACCCTTATGTCTAGAATCACAATTGGCTGCTTAACATAAGTTAAATCTTCCCTGATTGGGATTGGTTCATATGTCAAGACATGGGATGGATCGGGTTGATACTTCCTCAATAATGAAACATGAAAAACATCACGAATATTGGCCAAGTCGGGCAGTAAGGCCAGCCGGTATGCAGCGACTCCGAATCTTTCTAATATTTCAAAGGGTCGAATGAATCGCGGACTTAGCTTCACTGTCTTTTCAAACCTCATAATTCCCTTGGTTGGTGATACATTTAAGAATACCTGAACACTTACTTCAAATTCAAGGTCCCTTCGGCGATTATCGGCATAACTCTTTTGCCAACTCAGAGCTGTTTTAAGCCTTTCTCGAATTAGGGCGATCTTCTCTGATGTTACTTGAGCAATTCCGGCCTTAAGAGTCTCCTTTCGCCAACTTCTTTCCAACACATTGGCGATCTACACTTTCTCCCATATAAAGCTTCAAAAGTCGCCATTGAATACTAGCCTGGAAATTGTTGTTGTATGCAAATTCTACTAAAGGTGGGTGATCGTCCCAATTTTCTTTGAAGTCAGTAACACAGGCCCTCAACATATCTTCTAAGGTCTGAACGGTCCTCTCTGTCTATCCATCAGTCTGGGGATGAAAAGAAGTACTGAAGGGAAGTCTTGTACCCAAAGCTGATTGTAGGCTGCTTAAAAATCTTGAAGTAATCTAGAGTTCCTGTCGGACACAATACTGACAGGTACTCCATTCAGCCTTACCATTTCGTTGACATACAACTAAACCAGTTTATCTAGGGTATAGGTTGTGCAGGCCGATAAGAAATGTTCAGCCTTAGTTAATCGGTCCATAATAACCCAAACACTTTCATGTCTCATGCTTGACCTTGGCAAACATGACACAAAGTCCATAGTGATGTGTTCCCACTTCCATTCAGGCACAAGTAAGGGTTGTAACAACCCAGCAGGTCTCTGATGTTCAGCCTTTACTTTCTGACAGGTCAGACATTTAGAAACAAATTGTGCCACATCTGTCTTCATGTTACTCCACTAGTAGGTCTTCTTTAAATCTTGGTACATTTTTGTGCTTCCTAAGTGCACAGTATAATGGGAGTGGTGCACTTCCTCTAGAATAACCCTTTTTACCTTCTCATCACTTGGGACACATTCTTGTTCTCTACATCTTAATAAATCAATGCTACCGACAAAAAAACCCCTTCTCTTTCCTGCTTTAAGTCTCTCAGAATTTTACTCAGCTCGGGGTCAGCCTTTTGAGCTACCTTGATCTGTTGAAAGAGTTGAAGTTCCACCCTTATACCTGCAGCTATTCCTATCTTAGAACTAAAGGGTAAGGTCGAGCGCCACTCCATTGCATCTTTTAATAGTTCCATTTGCTTGGCCATTAGATGTGCCACTGATATTGAGGGTTTCCGACTCAAAGCGTCAGCTACTACATTTCTCCTGCCCGGTTGGTAATTGATGGTGCAGTCATAATCATTTAGTAGGTCCATCCATCTCTTTTGCCTCATATTCAACTCTTTTTGAGAAAATAAATACCTGAGGCTCTTATGATTTGTAAATATCTTGAACTGGGCTCCATAGAGATAATGTCTTCAAATCTTCAAGGCAAAAACCACAGCCGTGAGCTCTAAGTCATGAATTGGGTAATTTTGCTTGTACAACTTTAACTGTCTGGAGGCATAAGCTATGACTTTCTCTTGCTGCATTAATACACACCCTAGTCCCTTATGTGAAGCATCAGTGTAGATTACAAAGCCTTCATTTCCTTCGAGAAAAGTTAGTATTGGGGTTGTAGTCAATCTCTTCTTTAATTCTTGGAAACTCTTCTCACAATCATCTGACCATATAAATATTATATCTTTCTGGGTCAGGTGAGTCAGGGGAAGCGTTATCCTTGAAAAACCTTGTACAAAATGCCTATAGTATCCTATCAGACCCAGAAAACAGTGGACTTCGGTCACATTCATTAGTCTTCCCCATTTAAGCACGACTTCAATCTTACTAGGGTCAACTGCGACCCCATCCTTAGAAATAACATGTCCAAGGAATGTCACACTTGAAAGCCAAAACTCCCTTTTCCCCGGCTTGGCACATAACTTTTCCATTTTTAGGGCCTGGAGGACCATCCTCAAATGTTGTTCATACGCTTCTAGATTCCTTGAATATGCCAGAATGTCATCTATAAAAACTACCACAAAGTCATCCAAAAGGGGTTTAAACACCCTTTTCATCAAATCCATAAAGATGGCTGGGGCATTAGCCAGCCCGAAGGGCATTATTAAGAACTCGTAGTGACCATAACGGGTCCTGAATGCGGTCTTAGATACATCTTCTTCCTTGACTCGTAGCTGATGGTAACCCGACCGAAGGTCGATCTTGGAGAATACTTGGGCCCCTCGGAGTTGATAAAAAAGGTCATCAATTCTAGGCAAGGGGTACTTCTTTTTCACAGTGACCTGGTTCAGCTGTTGATAGTTTATACGTAGCCTCAAAGATCCATCCTTCTTTCTAACAAATAAGACAGACGCACCCCAAGGTGACACACTAAGTCGAATAAAACCTTTCTCCATTAACTCTTGTAATTGTTCTTTCAACTCCTTTAGTTCAGCTGGGGCCCTTCTATAAGGGGCTTTAGAGATAGGGACAATACAAGGGATCACATTTATCTTAAATTCTATTTCTCTGTTTGGGGCCAGAGAGGTTAACTCTTCAGGAAAGACCTCCGGATACTCTCTTACCATCGGTATCTCCTCTAACTTAGACCGGTCATCCCGATTCTCCACTATGTAAGCGCGATACCCAACACAACTTTTAGTCAACAAATGGGAAGCACGAATAGCCGAAATAAAATGCAGAGGAGGAACATCCTTAACACCAATAAAATTCAACTCAGTCTGGTTTGGGCGTCTAAGGGTTACAATCTTATCACGACAATTTACAGTAGCATGATGTGTGGATAGCCAATCCATGCCCAAAATAATATCAAAGTCTTGGATATCTAACAATATCAAATCTATATGCAACTCACACCTTTCAACTAAAACCCCACAATGTTTATAAACAATATCTGTTTCTACAGATCCCCCCATAGAAGTGCATACAACCGAAGTCCAATCAAGCAAGGAAGGTCTAGCATTTATGTGGCATGTAAAGTGAGGTGCAACAAAAGAGTGTGTGGATCCAGGATCAACTAGGATTTTTGCTTCAATGCCACAAACAAGGAGCGTACCTTTGATAACTGAAGTCGATGCCTTAGCTTCCTACTTAGTCAGAGTAAACACACGACCTTGAGTCTTTGGTCGGTTCTCAGGTCCCCTTACCGGGCAGTCTCTAATCTGGTGCCCCAGCTTGCCACACCTGAAGCACACCTCAGTCTTCCTTTGGCAATCAGCCGCCAAGTGATTATCCTTCCCACAAAGTGGACATGTCGGGCACCGATTACCTCCTACATCGCCAGGTAACGTCCTCTGAATCTTCTCGCTCCTCTGATTTTCTCTTTCCCAAAAGTTCACCTTCAGTGGTGGTCGAGCTTTTCTCCCCATGTTTCCAAATTGGGCTGGCCTCATCTTCCAGTTTCCTCCACCCTGGAACTCTTCGTCTTCCCTTTCTATCTTCATGGCCAGATCCACTAAAGGGGAAAAGGTCTTTAAATTTTCTGTTATTAGCCCCCTCCTTATTTTTGGCCTGAGACGTCTTTCGAACTTACTAGCCTTTTGTGCCTCTGTATTAATGATGTGTGGTGCATACCTTGACAACTTAGCAAACTTTGCTGCATACTGCTTCACAGTTAAATTCCCTTGCTGCAGCTCGATAAACTCTACTTCTTTTCTTTCTCTTACAAAATCAGGAAAGTATTTTTCATTGAAGGCTTCTAGAAAATTCTCCCAAGTCATTTATGTCCCTAACCTTTCCTAAGATTGTTCTACCGAGCCCCACCAGTGCTCAGCATCCCCTTCAAGCGTGAAAGTTCCTAGTCTTACTTTTTGCTGATCACTGCAGTTTAAAACTTTGAATATCTTCTCCACTTGTCTCCTCCATCTCTCAGCCTTTTCTACTCCCTCAAGCCTTAAGAAGGTCGGAGGAGCCAACCTCCTAAACTTTTCTATCAAGCTACTATCATTTGAGTAAAGCACAGGTGTAGATGGGGCTTGCATAGCTTCCTTCATCATTTGTGTCATAGCCCCTAAAGTCTTGATGAATTCACCGAGGGCCACGGTGTTTTCATTACTGGAGCCTGAATTATTGGCCCTCGTTCTCGGCATCTCTAACCTAAGACACAAACACTCAATTACCAATCTACCCAAAACTATTCTAAAGACACGTCTAAACTCCCTAGGCCAAGAATCCTATCCTAGTTGCTCTGATACCATAACTGCCACGACCCCGCTCCCTGACCCCTGTTGGAGGGTGAAAGAGTATGACCAGAGGTCGCGAACGTCACTCAGGTGGGAGTGGCTCAACCTATAAAAACACGGAATTGAGAGCAAACCACGAAAGAAAACTAGAACAAATCCATTCATCAAACAAATATCAATCCAAAAGGTACAACCATTTCATTCATTCAATATCAAAAGTCTTTACAATTTCTTAGAGGCACTATTGGCCCAAAATACACAAAATGAAGTTTACATCATGCTGTTGAAATCACCAAAACATACTGTGAAAGTCTTCAGAAGACGACTTCTCAAACTTTTCAATTTTGAGCTGCAAGCCCTCAAATTGCCACCCACCTTTGGTACAACTGCCACCACCCTTCACTTTACAGTTATGAGATTACGATGGAATGAGCTAAAAGCCCAGTAAATAGATCACTACCCTTGCATTCCTAACTAACAGAATATATACATGATAACTTATTCATAGTTCATTAAAAATCGCATTTGTCTTACAGAGTGTAGTCACATATTAGAGTACACATGAATGCTATATAACGAGGGTAAGTATCAATTAACGGAGCATTACTTGTCCTCAAGATTACCTCTACCAGTTACCATTAGATAGTCTTACAAAATAAAGAATTCAGATAAGCAGAAGAGATTAATTTACTCCCGAAGTAGAAGCTACATCGATCATGTAAGACAATCCTATAACTTGGGACTTCTATCCTCATTCAGGAGGGAGGATAATGACAAGTGAGTGCCCCACTTCGTAATATCTTCACTCACGTATACATCCCCAACGCGCTTTGGGATTTTTGATAGGCTGAGGCCTTACAAGACACGACCCTCACTTATGCCTTAGGAGAGAGGGCATTATACTACCATTGGAGGACTCAATGCTTAGTGCTTATGAAAAATTCGGGGGGCATGTCCCTCCCAGTTATTTATTGTTACATCTCGACTCACTCCTATCATAGGAGTCAAGGTACGTAATACACGACTACCAATGGAGGACCCATTGCATGGTGGTCACAGAATCAGAATATCCACTACCAATGGAGGACCCATTGCGTAGTGGCCGAAAATCATCGAATATAAATATCAAAATATCCACTACCAATGGAGGACCCATTGCGTAGTAGCCAAAAGTCACAGAATATCAGTTTTTCATATAACAAAGTCAGAACATTCACTACTAATGGGGGGCCCATTGTGTAGCAAACATGGCATGTATAACAGTATCAAAATGGCAAAAATCACAGTATCCACTACCAATAGAGGACCTATTGCGTAGTGACCAAAAATTAGTATGCATATAGCAGAATCAGACGTTATCAGTATCATATTTTTAATAGTATCAGATTCAGATTCATATTATGATAGTGTCAAAATTTTATGATCGCATTATCAGAGTCACAGAGTCTCAGTGTCGTTGTCATATTTCCTACAATTTCAGGCATTGACATCCTATCAAAACATGGTCCTAACTCCCAATTCCTTTGGGAGTTAGAAATAGTTCCAGAAGCTAATTTTGCACTAGACACCCCTGCCCTTCAAATGGGAGTCGTTTGAAGACAGTTGGTCCCTTTTATCCTCATAAAGGTTTCGAGAGGAGAGGGTTAAACTAGCTGCACCCTACTGTGTATAGTGGAAAGCGACGTACCCTACTTTGTATCACCATAACTTTCAAACCGTGAGGAAACTTGTGACGGTTTCAAAATAGAAGTTTAATACAAGACGTATATATTTCTAACGAAGTAAATTTAAAAGCATTTGGATTCTATTTCGCGATTCAAATATTCATGCCAATCAAGGTGATAGTTCTGAATTTTATCAACACTGTCCACAGTGACATACCTTCATAAAACAAAGTATAACTTTCAATCTAAAAATAATTTAAAAATAATTTCTTCATGAAAAATTTATCCCATTCAATATCTTTCAAATGGATGTTGTTTGGCTGAAAAAGGACTTTTTTTGGTTAGTTAAAATCAGTGACGAATGCAACATCAGTGGAAAATCCAGGAAAACAGTCAACAATAATATACTCTCTCATTTTGAAATATAATTTTATTTTCATCAATATAATTTAACAGTAGAAAAAAATTAAATTTTTACTAAAATCAGATATCTTTCCAACGGGGGTCGTTTGAGATCAATCGGATCCCATTTGATAATTCAAAAGCCTCATTCAAGAACACATATAATTATGGAATTTCACAGTGGCATATAACATGTCTCAAGAATGTATTCCATAACCCTCATTTCTTGGTGAGAAACATGATAACAACCATTCTCTCACAAAGTGAACACACATAACATGCATTTCTTATATAATCTAAGAATAATACATTCATTCTCAACATCCATCATTATCATAGAACAAAAGCCCCAAATTTGAAAAAGGTATAAGGATTTTCTACAACAGATACTCTTTTATTGCACATTTCACATGCATAAATTCCAATTCATCCTTATTACTACCATGAAATGGTGATGGATCTACTTCCCTAAATAATAATGAGGCCTTCTCCAATCCTTTACCCATAGCTCTCACCCGCCCAATGAAGGCGGCCCTTCAACAGTCACTTTATCAAACCTTGGGTCATAGAGAGGGGAGAAATGAGGGAAGAGTGAGTGGCGTGCGTGAGAAAAGAGGCTTAAGTACTCTTATCCTACATAGTCGGTGCTGGCCCTGCACATGGCACAATCGGCGCTGGTCTCTGTATACCACACATCCAACACTAGCACTTCTTCTCTTCATAGCCTGTATTACACATAACTCAGCCGGCACTGGTCACAACTCAGCCGGCATTGCCCACAACTCAGTTGGCACTAGCCACAACTCTGTTGGCACTGTATCATTCCCTTCCTCCTCATCTCGCCATGCATTCTAACTGGCCAAGAAAATTTTGTGTTGTCACACAGACATTCGGCAAGACTTTGCCTCTCTTGATCAGGTTGTTGGTGGTAAGAACCTTAATGGATAGCCAACCATAAGAAGGCTTAAACTTTAAGGGGAAAATTCCATTTCCATAATGAGGCTATCTCTGACATCGACAATCTCCACCAGTCGTGGAACATAAGGTCATATATGGATTTGACTGAGAACTAACCCTCAACTCGAATCTCCCCAATAACCGTATCTGAAGCATTTAGTGGGACGTAAACATCATGAAGTAGAGATTGCAGCCCCTAAAATTCTTGAAAAATGAGAACAGGAACCCTACAATATGGGAGATGGATATCCCAGCTAACCTGAGAATCCCTACGAGCAAACATCTCAGCTACCGTGGCATTAGGGTTTGCCATATGTTGGAAGATGGTTGCAAAGAGGTATTTCCAAGGCATCATACCCACCAGCTTATGGTGCCAAAAAGAAATGTATGACCATCACCCAGGCACCACTGAATGTCCCTATGGATCAAGGCGCTACAAGAGTTGTTGGACTTCCAGGTAATAGACAGCCTTTGTGACCCATTCTTGCTTCCACCCACATATGAAATATGCCCACGTCATACTTTGCTGCCACCACCGGGTATCATAACAAATCTTTAAGGACTAGGCTCCTCCACCACCACTTGGAAAGGAGAGATTGATTAACTAAGGTGACACGCCTTATACCAAATCCACCATCCCTCCTAGGGGTACACACTCTATCCCACCTAAGAAGGTGGAACTTTTTCAAATTATCAAAGGACCCCCACAAGAAGTTCCTCATCATAGTTTCAATCTTCTTGGCCAACCTCGGTGGGATTTGCAACAAGGACATCTGATATATGGGTAAGTTAGAAAAACAAGCTTTAATCAGAGTGATTCTACCCTCAAAAGAGAGGTATTTATACTACCAAAAATCAAGTTTAACTTGAGTTCTATGGATGATCTATACAGCCAAGGGTAGGTGGCCATCTAAAATGGGTAGGCCCAAATAAATAGTTGGAAAATAGTCCACCTTACAACCCAAGACAGCCGCAATCTTCGACAGTAACGTCTCCTTACAATGAATGCCAATAACTCTGGAGTTTGCCAAATTCACTTTAAGTCCCAGTGCCACTTCACAAATATTGAGAAACATGGCCACATTAGCAATCTTGTCAGTCCTAGCTTCACAGAAAAGTAGTGTATCATGCACATATTGAAGGTATGTTAACACGGGTCGTCATTGGGCAATTGGAATCCACCAAAGCAGCATCAATGGAAAATCCAGGAAAACAGTCAATAGTGATATACTCTCTCATTTTGAAACATAACTTAATTTTCATAAAGAATTTGAACAGTGGACAAGAATGAACATTTTACTAGTCTCGTATATCTTTCAAATGGGGGTCGTTTGAGGTCAATCGGACCCCATTTGACAGTTAAAAAGCCTCATTTAAGAACACACATAATTCTGGAATTTCACAGTGGCATATAACATGTCTCAAGAATATATTCCATAACCCTCATTTCATCGTGAGAAACATGATAACAACCATTCTCTCACAAAGTGAACACACATAACATGCATTTCTTACACAATCTAAGAATAATACATTCATTCTCAACATCCATCATTATCATAGAACATTAGCCCCTAATTTTAAAAAGGTGTAAGGATATTCTACAACACATACACTTTTATTGCTCATTTCACACTCATAAATTCCAATGCATCCTTATGTCTACCATGCAATTGTGATGGATCTACTTACCTAAATAACAATGGGGCCTTCTTCAATCCTTTACCCACAGCTCTCACCCACCCAACGAAGGCTGCCCTCCAATAGTCACTCCTTCAAACCTTGGATCTTAGAGAGGGGAGAAATGAGGGAAGAGTGAGTGGCATGGGTAAGAGACGAGGCTTAAGTACTCTTAAGTTTGAGGTGGTGGTCCGTGTGTCATCAAAAGACTTAAACTCTAGACAAGTGGCACTCACTTCAGCATGCATCTAACAAGTGGTACTCATAATCCATGCATATCAGCAATGCAGCCGAAGTTGGTCTCTTGCACAACACACAGCTAGCATTGGTCCCCTTATTCTATATAGCCAGTGTTGGCCTCTGCACACGGGATAGCCGGCACTGGTCTATGTACACCACATAGCCGGCACTGTCACTTCTTCTCTTCACAGTTGGTGCTACACATAACTCAGCCAGTGGTGGCCACAACTCAGCCGGTGCTGGGTGCTGCTCACAACTCAACTGGTACTAGCCACTACTCAACCGATGCTGTATCCTTCCCTTCCTCCCTATCCCACCATGCTTTCCAACTGGACGGGAAAAGTTTGGGTCGTTACACAGACATTCGGCTGGACTTTACGTCTCTTGATCAGGTTGTCAGTGGTAAGAAACTTATCGGATAGCCAACCATAAGAACGCTTAAACTTTAAGGGGAAAATTCCATTTCCATAATGAGGCTATCTCTGGCATTGACCATCTCCACCAGTCGTGGAACATAAGGTCATACATGGATTTGAATGAGAACTGACCATTTACTCGAATCTCCCAAATAACCGTATCTCAAGCATTCAGTGGGATGTAAACATCATGAATTAAAGATTGCAGCCCCACAAATTCTTGAAAAATGAGATTAGGAACCCTACAATATGGGAGATGGATATCCCAGCTAACCTGAGAACCCCTACGAGCAAACATCTCAGCTACCGTGCCATTAGGGTTTGCCATACGTTGAAAGATGCCTGGAAAGATGTATTTGAAAGGCATAAAACCCACCCACATATGGTGCCAGAAAGAAATGTTACGACCATCACTTAGGCACCACCGAATGTCCCTATGGATCAAGGCCCTGCAAGAGTTTGGATTTCTGGGTAATAGACATCCCTTGTGACCCATTCTTGCTTCCACCCACATTTGAAATCTGTCTAGTCCGTACTTTACCGCCACCACCTGGTACCATAACAAATCTTTAAGGACTAGGCTCCTCCACCACCACTTGGAAAGGAGATATTTATTAACCAAGGTAACACGCCTTATACCAAGTCCAACATCCCTCCTAGCGGTACATACTCTATCCCACCTAAGAAGGTGAAACTTTTTTGAATTATCAAAGGACCGCCACAAGAAGTTCCTCATCGTAGTTTCAATCTTCTTGGCCACCCTTGACGGGATCTGCAACTAGGACATCTGATATATGGGTCAGTTAGACAAACAAGCTTTAATCAGAGTGATCCTACCCCCAAAAGAGAGGTATTTATCCTTCCAAAGATCAAGTTTAACTTGAATTCTATGGATGATCTTATCTCATACAGCCAAGGGTAGGCGCCCATCTGAAATGGGTAGGCTCAAATAAACAATTGGAAAATAGATCACCTTACAACCCAAGATAGCCGCAATCTCCGAC
This sequence comes from Amborella trichopoda, assembly GCF_054954075.1. Lineage (NCBI taxonomy): Eukaryota > Viridiplantae > Streptophyta > Magnoliopsida > Amborellales > Amborellaceae > Amborella > Amborella trichopoda. Next base: position 19,642,571 of record NC_142347.1, on the reverse strand, counting down.
AGTAATGTCTCATTACAATGAATGCCGATAACTGCAGACTTAGCCAAATTGACTTTAAGTTCCAGTGCAACTTCACAAATATTGAGAAACATTGCCACATTAGCCATCTTGTCAGTCTTAGCTTCACAGAAAAACAGTGTATCACCCGCATATTGAAGTTGCATCACACATGGGCCGTCATCAGGCAATAGGAATCCATTAAAGTGGCCCTTAGAAACCACATTGAGGATAAAACATTAAGCATAAAAAGTGAACAAAAAAGGGATAAGGGATTTCCCTGTCGAAGTCCTCTAGTAGCCTGGAAAAACCCAAAAGGACTACCTTTAAAAAGAATGGATAAGTGCGCAGAGGAAAGGCAGCCAAAAATCCAGCGTCTCCACTTAACCCCAAATCCCATATTTTTCATGATCTCAAGAAGAATACTCCACTCCACTCCATCATAATCCTTTTCTAAATCTAACTTAATGACAACCCTAGCCTCTTTGCTCAACACTCTTGAGTGGATGCACTCCTGTGCCATGAGAACACTGTCTGTGATCAGCCTATCCTTGATGAAAGCAGTCTGGGGCCCCAAAATAATAGCAAGTAGAACCACTTTAAGTTGTTCAGCAAGCACCTTAGCAATGATCTTATAAAGGGTCGAAAGGAGACTTATAAGTCTGATATCTCTCAGACTAGCGATGACTGACTTTTTGGGGATCAAGGGTATATATGAAGAATTTACTCCTTGAAAAACCTCACTAAGCCTCATGAAGTCTCGAACCATCTCCAAGACTTCCCTGCTAACCAGGTTCCAAAATTTATGGAAAAAGAACAGAGGGAAATCATCAGGCCCCGGCGCCTTATCCCCTGGTAAAGAAAAAACACTTTTCTTAACTTCTTTCATAGAGACATCTCTTTCCAAGAGATCTCTCGCTTTGGAGGGTAGACACTTAAACCCCACACTAGACAACCTAAGAGTAACCTTCACCTCAGAGGAGAAGGCCCTCTTAAAGTGGTCGGTCACCACCGAAGCCATCATCGAGTCATTGTCTGGGTCAGTTCCATGAATCACCAGGCCTGAGACATCATTCTGTTGTCTCCTAGCATTTGCAATGGCATGGAAGAATTTGATGTTGAGGTCTCCTTCCTTCAACCACTTAACCCTAGACCGCTGCCTTCAATAAGCCTCTTGCATTCTGTGAAGTTCCTGTAACTCAAAGGTTCAAGTGGTCCATTCAAGCTTATGTTCCTTCGACATTGAGCACGAAATATGAACATTATTGTCAAAATCAAAAAGATAATTGAGGATCTCATCAATCTTGAGTTTGACCTGATATCTATGTTTGAACACATTTTTCAACAGCTTGGTCCCTGATGCAAAATAAAGTGGAAGCCAGTCAATAAAGCCTGACAAAACAGTGGAAATTTTGATAGTCTTGGAATAGCCCTAGAACTGGTCAAGATCTTCGTAAGCACTCCAAAAGGCCACCTGCCAAGTTTTATCGCATTTTAACTTGTCTAAGGCATTGAATACAAAGAAACAATTTTGGAAAAAATTGGTGTCTTGCACCTTGAAACGGACCCTATAACTAGAAACATATTTTTTTTGCATCAAACAATTGTGGGACCATTGCCATTGGATTCAGCACTGTTGAAAACCCATATGGGTCAAGTTTTAACTTAATCAAATACTCCAGGACAAAGTTATGGGCAAAACATTGAAACAAGGGGAGTCACACACTATTCTCGTGTGGCCACCTGCACCAAAACACCATTAAAGGTGGCTATTTTCACAATCACAGGTAGTAACTTTCGGGGCCCATATCTCACTCGATCCGAGTAGGATCATGCACAAATTTTGTGAGCGTGTTTGTCTCGTCAAGACGAGCGTTTCGATTTGTAGTACACCTTGTGACGACACTCGAGTAGGGAGCTAGAGAGAAGTTTTCGATTCGTAAAGAAGTTGCAGAAAAATCAGTAGCGACACGCCTCGCTTGAGCGGTCAAATCATGGTGCTCATACATCGGAACGATGCGAAACCAATTCCATCGTGTGCATAAGTCTAGAGCTACCATTGGTCCGAACGCTGTACATGATGAACGGTTGGATTTTACACACAAAGGTGACTGTAAATTATGCCTGTTGGATTCTAGATTCCGGCAAAACCCAAAAGTTGCGAAATCTTTGTTTGAGCTCCAAATCGCGTCCCGTTTGTTGCCAAACAATCGTGACAGCATGCTCAGTGCACTACGACAAAGAAATCATGAAAAAACACCAAATAATGAGCACACTATCGATCCAAAGTTGTCAATATTCATTCAAAATTCAAGTCTCATGATCATGACCTAAAAACACGAACCATGGCTTGAAGTTGGTATCAAATCGATCGCCATGATGAGCCCTATAAGAAAACAATCATCTTTCAATCAAACAGGCATTAGAGTAACGCCAGATTAGTCATAGAAGATCACACAAGTTCTTGGGCAGCAGTAGGGAGTGGTTTGGAATTTCACATATTGTTAGGCAGAGCCAAAACAGTCATTTTGCACCCTATTTTCTTAAGTTTTTTTAATTTAATTAAATTTTAATTATCATCAATTTAGGTCGTTGTTGGGTTATCCACCCATGTTTGGGCTCAATTATATATAAACATGCAAAGCCTAAATGTAAAAAAACCTTTGGTTCATTCTTCAATCATTCAATAAAGATTTCAATTCTTGCTTAAGTTTGTGGGTGTGTTTTGAAAAGAGAGAGAGGAGAGAGAAGAAAAGGGTCGGTACCTCTCGATAAGGTAACTTTCTCTCCTCTTTTTTCTCTCATCTCTATCTCTCTTTCTCTCTTCTTTTCTCTCCCATCTCTCTTTCTCTCTCTTCTTTTCTCATCTTTATCTCTTCTTTCTTTCTCTTCTTTCTTCTTTCTTATCGTCTCTATCTCTCTCTTCTTTCTTTATCTCTCTCTTTCCCTCTCCTTCCCTCACATCTATCACACTCTCTCTTCATCCTCTGGTTTATTACTTTTCTCTTTGCCTGTACTTTTCTCCTTCCTCCATTCACGCATGCCGGACCTATTGTCTAGTGCGACGTCTTTTTGCTTTTGAGACATGAACAATGAGATGGGTCTTAGCCTGAGTGGGGGGCCAGGCCTCTATCAAAGTTTGCTTTTCTCTTTTGTCACAGCCGGTGGAAGCATGTTGCTGCCTGTATCTTCTTTCTCTCTCCTCTCTTTTGTCACAGCTGACGGAAGCACATCGCTGCCTGTATCTTCTCTCTCCTTCCTCTATTTTATCACAACCAGTGGAAGCACAGTGTCGCCTATGTCTTCGCTCTCTTCTTCTGTCACAGTCGATGAAAGCCCATTGATGCCCGTGTCTTCTTTCTCTTTTATCTTCAGTCACAGCCAGCGGAAGCCCATTGCAGCTTGTGTCTTCTCTCTCTTCTCTCTTCTCTCTTCAGTCACAACTGGCAGAAGCCCATTGTCGCCTGTGTCCTCTCGCTTCTCTCCTTTCTGCCATAGCCTGTGGAAGCCTATGGCCGCTTGTGTTCTTTCCATCTCCTCTTTCTTCTATCACAGCCAGCAGAAACACATAGCCGCTTATGTTTTCTCTCTATTTTTCTCTCGTCACAGACGGTAGGAGACTACTGTCGTTTGAGTTTCTCTCTCCTCATCTCATTAACGTCTAGGCCTTCCTTCCTCTTCCTTCTCTCTCTTACTTATTCTCTCTTCTCTTCTTCCTCTCCCTCTTTCTTTCCTCCTTATCCTCTCCTAGGCTCTTCTTGTTATTTCTCTCTCTCCCTTTTCTTCTATTTTTCTTTTCTTCTTCTCTCACTATTTCTCTTCTCCATCTTCTCTTCTCTCTCTCTTTTTGTTCTCTTTTCTTTCTTTTACTCTTTCGTTTGAACAAGAGAGGTTGAGACTAGCATTCCATGGTAGTTCTGTCATTTAACAATAACGCCGTCGGACCGGTCAAAGTCACTGTGCCCGCTTTATTGTCACAACAGACTAGCCATTGCATCAAGCTAGTTGGTATTGGTATTGTCATCTAGTAGTAATTCTGTTGAGTTGGTCTGAGTTATCGAACCCATTTTACTGCCACATCGGGTCAATTACCTACTAGTCTTATCATTATGTCGGTCTCACCCTTGGTCAAATTCTTCTCATTCCAATCTTAACTCTCGCATTCTTCTCTTCTTCTTTTTGAATGTTCACATCTGTGTACGTTCACCTAAAGGTAAGGTTGGGTCCCTAGACTCACTTGTCTTGTAACATTTGCCATGTGTGTGTGATTGTAGAAAATGGAGAATACAGCCCAAGGGAGGCGATTCCGAACCAGTTCTACGATCGGGGGGGATTTTTTCGTAATCTAAGAGGGCACCCACGCGAGCCAGCCCAAGTAAGTTCTGAATCCACCTTAAAGTCCTCTCTCATCGGTTGGTCCACCTGCCCTTATTTTTGAGCAAGGTTCCCGAGAGAGCGATCTCAAGTCCCAGGTTCCCTTGAAACCCCAGGTACATGCCGCCAGATCATCCAGATTCGGAGGGCAAGATCGAGGCACCTAACGCGCTTGGCGACTCCCTTGGGGACATACTACCCCTTCGTCGAATCGTTCTTGTTTGGCTAGTTTCTCTTTTTTGTTTTTCTATTTACACATACTTATGTCTTTCGGGTTCTGTAACTCATTCATCTGGATCGAGGATTTTCTTATCCCTGCATTTGCGAGTGTCCCCAAGGAATAAGTTCCTCGAACTTCTTTCCCAACCTTCCTTTTGAGAGAAGACCCTGGGTCTAGCTCCCAAGGCTTAACCTGGACGGGCGTGAGGAGGGACTTAAAAATCCCTAACTCCTCATCTCCTAGCTCAGGTGGAACTCCCACTAAGGTCCGCTGCATTGACAACACATCTGTTGCCGCACACATCATGCACCCTATCACCGGCAAGTCGCTTGTCGGTCTCATTGCCGAGGTATGCTGAAAGGCTACTCAGTCCCTTTTTGTAAAAGGTAAACAAGTTGGCATTGCCCCCATGGGTCACCGTAAGGTTATCCCCCACATTCTTTCACCACCACGAGTCTCTACACTCAGAGGCTCGACACATCGAGGCGGAGACCCTGGGGCGGCCTCCACCTCTCGCACACACCATTAGACTCATGGGTCATTCACTGGAGCCACACTTTTGGGCAACCTTTATGTTACCTCGAGTCAGCGTCCGGATCCGACCTCCCAAGGCTAGGTCCCGCTCACGTTGTGCATATGCATACCACTGCTCGAGGCAACACTATTGCTACGTCAACCTAAGGACACGGAAGACGATCTCCTTGTTCTCTTACTCAACAAACACTAGAACACCATGTAAGGGGCATGCTTCCACCTATTCTCTTACTGACACCTGCTCGCAGTTCTCCACCTCTTAAGGCCAGACCACTTGCTCGAGCCCGGGCTGACCCCAGGTCACATGTGATCCTTCTTCCAAGGGCGCACACACGTCACCATCTCAGACAGCTCCTCACCCTAGACTCAGGCGTCCTTATGAGTCAACCCTACTTTTGCCTACTCCTCCTTTGGGCAAGCACCTCCTTCTTTGGGCAGGCACCTCCAACCTTGGTACTCGAAGACCTTCTCCAAGAGCATCGCGATCATGTCTTTGGAGCCCATAAGAGAACTCGAGGCAAAGACCTGATGGGAGATCAAATCCTTCATCCTCCCCGGCCCAGGATGACTCTAGTTTCTTGCCCACACCCACTGCTTCACTTAATGGAGGCAACTCTTTCTTGTGTAAGAAAGGCTGACCAGCCGTAGTCTCGATCATAGTTGTGGCACGAGGTCCATCAAAACCTCAAACCTAAACATGATAGAGGTCTGCAAATTCTGACCAAACAAGTGACCAAAGCGGTAGGGGCAACCAGCTTTGATGACCCTCTTCGCCTGCCCCTTCTACCCTCTTCAGATGATGGAGTTTGAAGAAGGAGGCCATGAACCTTGCATCGTGGTCAGTGTTGAAGAAGATGACCCCAAGACCGTTGAGAACCACTCCTCACGTGATCGGTGTATATGACTCAAGTCCAATCGAGACATGCTGACCCCCTGCTGACCGATCTTCCACGTGTGACTCGTCAAGTTTGCAAGCCATCAACTGCAATTAACATTGACCTCCCTGAAGAAACAGTCAGCGTAATGGTTATAAATGAGGCCAACGACTCTCAGGAAGAGCACATGAATAAATTTGAAGACATCGTGCGTGCAAGGATGGAGAAGATTGATCGCATAGATGTCGCACGACAATCAGTTAATCATGAGGTCGATTCCCATCACTCAGATGATGCACCTCTAAGGCAGCCCCTTCCCTCCGCCTCACTGAACAATTTCGTCCCTCACCCCGTCTCATAGGCAGACATCGATGCTATGATGACCCATAGCTTAAAGAATAGAAAAATTCTGGGGGTACCGGGTTTGATGTCTTATCAAAAGCCATACCCTTCATACATTGATCAGAATCCATTTCCTTCAGATTACAAGAAAGGGAAGTTTCCCCTATTCAACGGAACCACGTCCTCGAACCAGCATATTGCCCACTTCCAAGCAGTGTGTCGAGAGACAGCGGCTGATAGGAGACTCCTTCTCCGTCAGTTTGTTGAAACCCTTGATGGCCCAGCTTTTCAGTGGTATGCTCGGCTTCCCCCAAACTCAGTACATACCTGGGCGGAGATGGAGAAACTATTCCACAAGTGTCTTTGTGAGATAGAGAGGACGTTCAAACCATTGAGCTTCTCACCTTGACCTAAGATCTTGATGAGCCCGTTGATAAATTCATATCAAGGTGGAGAAATTTGGCTGCTCGCCATCTTAACCCTATGCCCGAGAAGGAAGCAGTTCAAACCTGTGTGCAAAACATGCGACGTGAAATTTCTCTACATGTCGAGGCCTCCAATCAGAATTTCATGTCAGAGCTAATCTCTAAATCGGTCCGCATAGAAGGCCTATCACGCCACCACTGTGGGTCATGACAACATTCTGCAAGCTCAGGGAACAACCGGAGAAATGGTAATGCTCGAACTAACACTCGGGGCAGTCAACAAAAAGGAATGATCAGTGTAGCTGTCACAGTTAGTGATCCAAAGAAAGCTCCTTCCCAAAGTTTGGACCTCTCCAAAGGGGTAGACACAGTAAGAACACCTAAAGAAGGTACGCACCAATAGTCATACAATTGAGTAGCCTTATCTGCGAACCTTAATCGAGGTGATTATTGGACAAGGCATAGGAATAAAGTCTACCCCTTTGAGAAGGAATGGGTCCCTGCGCTATTCTGATTATTTGCTTGAATAGAACATGATCGAGCTCCCAGAGACTATGTTCCCTGATCAAGCTGGAGTAAATAGTCAAGCGAATTACTGTGCTTATCATCGAAGGATCAATCACCCCACAGATGACTACTTCACGCTAAAAGATATTATCAAGGCCCTGATTCAGAAGGGTCAGATAAAACTTGAAGAGCTAAAGAAGGCATTCGGGGCAGCAGAAGCCTCCCACGCAGTAACAGTCCAAGAGGAAGATGAAGCGCCTGGTCTCCTTCACACCTTTTTCTTTATAATGCTTCAAGAAGGCCTCATCACACTAAAACAGGCAAGCCCCGACCCCTTACTCAGGGGACTGAGGACCATTGGTGCCTATACCATCAGATATGGGGCCATGACCTATGTGAATGCGCCAGTTTCCATGGTATATTCACGAAGAAAATACAGGAATGCTAAGAGTCTTGTAGCATTCCAAAAAGTCATCCTCAAACAACTCCACCTGTACAAGAGGGCCTCCCAACTTTAGACCCAGGTAATAATGGCTCAGATCCTGCTGAACACTTGGCTTCCCAACAATGGATAGTCCACCTTGGGCGGAGCAGACTCAAGTCATTAAGGCGAGAAGCAGTTCGTTAAGCTAAGGTTGTCCATAAACCCACTGAGACAGATCAACCACTGCCAATGAAAACTAGAAAAAGATGGACACCAAGGGCTGCTTGCCGGAGGAACAAGATTGCTCAACCGCCTGTTGATTAGGAATTTCTCAGGCCTCTTCCCCCATTTCCAACTTTACTGGATCGCATCCCTAACACGATCCTTTTTCCTTCCTCCTCTCATTAAGAGGATGTCCCCATGTCGTCTCCTCCTCAGAATACTTCCAATGAGGGTGATGATGTTAAAAGCACTCTCAAATGGTCTAAGCAAGGGAAAGACTTAAAAGATTCCCTACACACATCCAACTCTGGTGATGATGCAAAAAGCTACCCAGATTTTTCCGATGAGGGGAATGACCTTAAGAGCCCCTCACTGTTTGACCCGCCTTCTTCTTCTTCTTCGTTTGTTTCTCATCCTTCTTCTTTTATGTCTCCTGCAGGTACCACCTTAAAATGTCCAAACTTCGAGGCTCTCAACAGAGAACTTGAAGGAAACAACATAAGCAGGACACACAGGAGGTGGTTAAAAAAGACACTGGCTCAGGAAACAGGATTCTTAACAGTTGCTGATGCCCTGGCAGCTCGAGCTAAGACACAATCATCTTCCTCCAGTAAGAAGCATAAGAAGTCAAAGCCGAAGAAACCTCAGTGGCCTACTAACCCCGACTTTGAGAATAGACTGAGAGAATCAAAAGGGAAGAGCTTCTATTCCAAGGAAGCTTGCCACATGGTACAAACATCACCCACCACGGGGCAAATAAGCCTGAGATTGGGGAAAACGCTGTAGCCTCCACCTTAGAAGTCAGGAATCTTGAAGTTTCTAGGTTTAACACTTCTCCCTCACCCAAATACTTCAAGCAATCCACCCATCTTACAGCTCCCTAGGCTCCTTCCTTGCCCAAGTACCCTGGACGATCCACCCATCCTCTAATGCCATGCGAGGCTGTTGGTCTTATATACCCAGCTACCTCCTAAGCCTCAACCTCAAACCTCCATCACCTAAACCAGGTCAGCTGTGAAATCAAGTCAGCCAACAAGCAAATGTTTGAACGTATTTTTCAACACCATGGTTCCTGGTAGGAAGCAGGTCAATAAAGCCTACAAAACAGTGAAAATTATTGATAGTCTAAAAATGGCACCAAAATTGGTCAAGATCGTCATCAGCACTCCAAAATACCAACTGTCAAGTTTCATCACATTCTGAGATGTCTAAAGCAGTGAACACAAAGGAACAATTTTCAGAAAAATGGCCTCCAAGCACCCTAAAATGGACCCTACAACTGGAACTACATTTTAGGTGTCTTAAATCACTGTGGGACCACAGTCATTATCTGACATGGTCGAAAACCCCTATGGGCCAAGTTTTAGCTTAATCGAACACTTCAGAACAAAGATATGAGAAAAACCTTACAGGTGGTTGTTTTTACAGTCATAGACAGTCACTTTCGGGGCCCGTAACTCACTCGTTCCAATTCGGATCTCTCCCAAATTTGGTGAGCGTATTCGTCTCATCAAGATGAACAATTGGATATGTGGAACGCCATGAGAGGAAGTTCGAGTAGGGAGAAAAGCTAGAGAGAATTTATTGATCCATAAAAAAATTGTAAAAAATTTAACAGTGACACACCTCGTTCGATGGACCAAATCACGACTCTCGCACAACGGATGAACACGAAACCAATTCTATTGTGTGCGTAATGTTAAGGGCTATCATTGGTCAGATCCTTATACAAGATGGATGGTCAGATTTCATACACAAAACCGACGAAGTTACTGAAATTATGGTTGCGGGATTCTAGATTCTAGCCAAAACTCAAAAGTTACGAAATCTTCGTTCGGGCTCCAGCAGGAACTGTTCTTGAATTCCACACATTGTTAGGCAGGGACAAAACAATCCTTTTGCACCCATTTTTAGAATTTATTTTAATTCAATTAAATTTTAATTTTTAGCAATTAGGTCTAATTTTAATCAATCCACTCATGTTTGGGCACAATTCTACATAAACAGGCACATCCTCATTGTAAACGGACCCCAAAATAGGCACTACCTCATTATAAAAAGACCCCATGGCCTTCAGTTGATGGTTTGAAGATTGAATAAAAATTTTGATTCCTTGCTTGACCTTGTGAGTACGTCTTAGAGAGAGAGAGAGAGGAGAGAGAAGAAACGGGTTGATACCCGTTGAGCAGGCAACTTTCTCTCTCCTCCCTCTCTTTCTTTTCTCTCTTTCTCTCTTCTCTCTTATTTCTCTCTCTTCTCTCTGCCTCTCTCTCTCTCTGTTAGTCGGTGAGACCTAACGTCGACTTGGACTTTTCTCTCTTCCTCTATCAGTTGGCAAGACCTAACGTCAGTTGATCTTCTCTCTCTTCTTCTATTAATCGGTGAGACTTAACATCGACTAGTTTTCTCTCTCTTCCTCTATCAGTTGGTGTGAGCTAACACTGACTTGGTTTCTCTCTCTTCCTCTTTAAGTCGGTGAGACTTAATGCCGACTGGTTTTCTCTCTCTGCCTCTATCAGTCAGTGAGTCCTCACGTCGATTTGTTTTCTTTATCTTCCCCTATCATTCGGCGTGACCTAACACCGACTGGGTTTCTCTCTTTTCCTCTCTCAATTGGTGAGACTTAGCATCGACTGGTTTTCTCTCTCTTCCTCTTTTAATCGATGAGACCTCACGATGACTGGTTCTCTCTTTCTTCTTCTGTCACTTAACGATACTTAACATCGACAGCTTCCTCCCTCTCTCAGCTCTTGAAATAGTAAACAAAGTCTAGCGCCAACTGCATCTTCTTTCTCTTCTTCTCCCTCCTCTCTTCCTTCTTCTCTCTCCTTCTATCTAATCCCTTCTTCTCTTCAACCATTCCTCTGCTATTGTGTGATTCCAGAAAAGCAGAAAATGGTGAGGTCTGATCCAACTGCTCCATAACCTTTGCCATATAGGTGTGTAATTGCAGAAAAGCAGAAAATAAAAAGTATATGAGCCAAGGGAGGCGATTCTGAATCAGTTTTATTACTGGGGGGCTTTCGTCGTGATCTAAGAGGGCGCTCACACCAGTCAGCCCGAGTAAGTCACGAACTCACATTAAAAATTCATCTCTCACCGGTTGGTAACACCTACCCTCGTTTTCGAAGGAGGTTTCCGAGAGGGGGATCTCATAAACATTTCGAGTCTCCTCTGAAACTCGAGATGCGCGTGGCCCGATCCTTCAGGATCAGGAGGGCGAGGTCGAGGCACCTAATCAGCTTGGTGACTCCAGTGGGGACTTACTACCACTTAGTCGGATCGTTCTTGTTTAGCTAGTCTCTTATTTTACTTTCTGCTTTCATATATTCACTTATGGCTGCTGGGTTTTATAACCCATTTATCCGGATCAAGGATTTTCTTATCCCCTTAGTTGAGAGTGTCCCCATGGAACAAGGTCCTTTGACTTCATTCCCGACCATCCTCTTGAGCAAAGTCCCCTTGTTTAGCTCCCAAGTCTTAACCTGGACTGGTGTGAGGAGGGATTTGAAGGTCCCTAGTTCCCCATCTCTTTGCTCAGACGGAAACTCCACCAGGGCGCACTGCATGGGCAGCACTTATGTTGCCTTACACAACATACACCGAGCCACCGGCGAGTCGCTTGCCGGTCGAGTTCCTGAGGTACGCTGGAAGGCTACTGAATCCCTTTCTACAAAAGGCAAGCAAGTTGCCATTGCTCCTGTGGGTCGCCATTAGGCTATCCCCCACATTTCTGCAGCATTGGTCTCTATCTCTAGAGGCTCAACACTTCGAGGTGGAAACCCCATGGTCTCCATCCCTCACACACACCATAAGGCTCATGGGTCACCCACTCAAGCCACACCTCGGGACAACCCTTCTGTTACCTCGAGTCCGTGTCCAAGGTCGAACCTTCTATGGCCAGGTCCTGCGCATGCTACTCATATGCATCTCAATGCTCGGGCAACTTATTTATTACGTCAACTTGAGTACATATGAGACGACCTCTTCATCCTCCTACTATGCCAACACAAGCGCACCCTTTAAGGGGCACATCCGCACCCGTTCTCTTACAGACACCTACTCGTAGTTCTCGACCTCCTAGGGACAGATCACCTGCACGAGACCCAGTGGGCCCCTAGGTCCCTTGAGATCCTTCTTCGAAGGGCACACACATGTTGCCATCTCAGGCATCCCCTCACCCTCAACTCATGTCTCCTCATGAGTCAACCCTGCTCTTGTTTGCTCCTTCCTCATCGAGCAAGCACCTTCAGCCTTGGTACTCGAAGGTTTTCCCCAAGAGTACCATCCTGAACTAGCCCTATCACTTAGGTCATGTCTCTAAAGCTCATAAGAGAGCTCGGGGCATGGACCTCGTGGAAGATTGAGTCATTCATTCTCCTTGGCCCAAGATGACTCCAGTTCCTGGCCCCCAACCATTACTGCATCTGATGAAGACAACCCTCTCCTATGCGAGAAGATTTGACATGCTGTTACCTAGATCACAGTTTTGGGGTGAGGTCCATCAAAACCTCAAGGCTAAACGCGATGGAGGTCTGTGAATTTCTACTAAGGAGGTGACCAAGGCAGTCAAAATAGCCAATTTTGATGACCCTCTTCACCTGAATCCCTTCTATCCCCTTCAAATAATGAAGCCTGAAGAAGAGCTCCTTGAGCCCTGTGATGTGGCTACTGTCGCAGAAGAAGACCCGGCCACTCAGCAGCCATGGTCCCAAGACCGTCGAGAACCGGTCCAAACGCGATCCGTGTATAGGAGTCGAATTCAGTCAGAGCATGAGGACCCCTTACTAACTGACCTTCCATGTATGACCCGTCAAGCTTGCAAGCCTTCAGCTGTCATTAACGTTGACCTCCCTAGAGAAACGGTCAGCGTAATGGTCATAAGCGAGCCCGTTGATGTGCAGGAGGATCGAATGAACAAGTTTGAGGACATGGTGCATGTGATGATGGAGAAGATCGATCATATTTATGTGGCACGCCAGTCGGCTAACCATGAGGTTAATTCCCATCACTCTGACGGTGCACCTCCACGGCAACCCCCTCCATCTACCTCACAGGACAATTCTATCCTTCCTTCAATCTCTCAGTTAGTTATTAACGCTATGGTCACCCATAGCCTAAAGAACAAAAAAATTCCAGGGATACAGGCTACGATGCCGTATCAAAGACCTTACCCCTCCTATATTGATCAGGTCTCGTTCCCCTCAGACTATAAGAAGGGAAGTTTCCTTTATTCAGTGGAACCACCTCCTCGAACCAGTATATTGCCCACTTCCAGACGGCATGTCGAGAAACAATGGCTGACGGGAGACTTCTTCTCCGACAGTTCGTTGAGACCCTCGATGGCCCGACATTCCAATGGTATGCCCGACTTCCTCCAAAATCAGTGCATACATGGGAGGAGATGGAGAAACTATTCTATCAACGCTTCTATGAGGTAGAGAGAGAGGTTCAACCTATCGAACTTCTCACCCTGACTCAAGAACCAGATGAACCCATGGATCAGTTTATATCAAGGTGGAGAAACTTGGCTTCTCGCCATCCCAATCCTATGCCTGAGAAGGGAGCAGTCCAGACTTGCATGCGAAACATGCGACCTGAAATCGATCTTCATGTTGAGGCTTTTAATCTGACCTCCATGTCGGAGTTGATCTCTAAATCAGTTCGCATAGAATATTTGTCACGCCATCATGGTGGGACATGACAACCATCTACAAGTTCAGCAAATAACTGGGGCAATGATAGCTCTGAGAATAACACACGGGGCAGCCAATAAAAGGGGCTAATTAGTGCAGCCGTCATGATCACTGATTTAAAGAAGGCTCCCTCTTAAACGTTGGACCTCTCTAAAGGGGTAACCGCGACAACAGTAACACCCCAGGCTGGTAAGCAATAATTGTCGTTCAATCGGGTACCTCCACCAGCCAACCTTGATCAGGGTGATTATTTTGCCAGACATAGGAACAAGGTCTATCCCTTCGAGAAGGAATGGGTCCCTGCACTGTTCCGGTTACTATTGGAGTAGAATATGATCCAGCTTCCAAAAACTAAGTTCCTTGAGCAGTTTAGCCATGACACTCAGGCGAATTATTGTGCCTACCATCGGAGGATCAATCATCCCACAAATGACTACTACACTCTAAAGGATATCATTGAGGCCCTCATTTTGAAAGGTCAGATAAAGCTTGAAGATTTGAAGAAGGCCTTCAGGGCAATTGAGGCCTCCCATGCCATAATCATTCAAGAGAATGACGAAATGCCTGATATCCTCCATGCTTTCTTCATTCTAATGCTTTAGGAAGGCATAATCACACTAAAGCAGGCAAGGCAACCCTACCGTTTTGCTAAGGGGACTGAAGATCATTGGTGCCCATTCCATCAAATAAGAGGTTATTATTTGTCAGAATGCACAACTTTCCTTTATATATTCGTAGAGAAGATGCGAGAGTGCCAAGATGTTTACAATCTCCCCAAAACTGACCCCCAAGTCACTTCTCCATCGGGGCAAGAAGATCTCACAAACTAGGATCTTCTCTGTGGAACCCTCAGATTCTCAGCCATGGATAACCTACCATGGTCGAAGTAGACTCAAGTCTTTAAGACGAGAAGCGGTTCATCAAGCTAGAGCGGTTTGCCACCCTAGCGAGACGAATCGGACATCACGTCAGAAAACTAGAAAGAGGCAGGCACCAAGGGCTGCTTGCTAAAGAAACAAGACTGCTCAACCCGTAGTCGAGCAGGGATTTCTCAGGCCCCTTCCCCCAAGGCCAACCTTGTTGGACTTCATTCCTGACACAATCCTTTTTCCTTCTTCATCCTGTCAAGAGGATGCTCCCGTCTCATCTCCCACTCAGCACACATCCAATGAGGGTGACAACGTTAAAAGCACTCCTCAACGGTCTAAGCAAGGGAAAGACATAAAAGATCCCCTGCACTCGTCCAGCTCTGGTAATGACGTAAAAAGCTGCCCAGATCGGTCTGATGAGGGGAACGACTTTAAAAGTACCCCACCTTCTAACCCTACTCCTCCTTCTTCTCATTCTTCCTTATCTATGTCTCCTGTAGGTACAACCTTGATATGTTCGCACTTCGATTCTGTCGATAGAGAATTTGAGGGATCAAACATAACAAAGGCTCAACACAAACGATTGAGAAAGACCTTGAGACAGACAATAGGATTCTTAATAATTAACCCTAGCAAGTAAAGCCAAGGTAGAGCCACCTTCTTTAAGGAAGCGCAAGAAGTCGAAGCCAAAGAAACCCCAGTGGCCCTCTGAGCCTGACTTTGAGCAGAGATTGAGAGAGTCGGGAGGGCAAAGCTTCTATTCTCAGGGAGCTTTCCACATTGTACGAATTTCAAGATCACTACCCACCACAGGGCAGATAATTTCAGATCAAGGAGGATGCTACAGCCTCCACCGCAGAAGTCGGGCACCTTGAACTTCCTCTGTCTGCCACTGCCCCTTAATCCAAAGGATTGTTATCCTATCCTACAGCTCCCAAGGCTTCTTCCTAATCCCAATACATTAAACAATCCTCCAATTCTCCAATTTCCTTAGACCCCTTTTATCTCATGCACTCAGCCCCTTCCAAAACCTCAAACTTCCGTCACTCGAACCAAGCCCGTCGTGCAATAAAGTTAGCCAGCCGGCAAAACCCAAACCTACTCCTCAACCCAATATACCCACCAAATCAGTGGCAAGGCCAGGAGCACAAAGCCTTGATCAACAAAAAGTGAACTATGATGTGATAGGACATCTACGGAAGCTTCTAGCCCTTCTCAGTGTCTATGACGCCCTCATGCTCTCAAAGAATTACCAGATGGCTTTGATTCGATCTCTGTCAAAGAAGTACCAGAAGTGTACGAGACTGAAGTAGAACCTATCAATCTAGACCCGGCAATTCTGCTAGGATGTATGCCAATCACCTTTTCAAAAGACGATATGCAGCTAGAGGAAAAGTTTCATAATCGCCCTCTCTTTGTTACTGGCAAATTACATGCATGCCCCATCAACCGAATTATGTTAGATGGAGGGTCGATAGTCAACCTGATTCTAAGGAGGATCCTTACTCGATTGGGATTGGGGTCCGAAGATCTTACCTCGACTGACGTCACAGTTCAAGGGTTCAACCAATCAGGGGAGAAGCCGGTTGGCATGGTACGCCTTCATTTTAAGGTTGGGGAGTTGAACGATTATGCCCAGTTTCATGTAATCGACACCGACACATCTTACAATATCCTCCTCAATAGCCATGGCTCCATGATCAGGGGGTGGTTCCATCAACGTTGCATCAATGCTTCAAATATGCCGAGATGGGAGACAACATACGGTTTATGCTAACAAAAGACCGCTCCTTGTGGCCGAAATTCACTACGTCAACGCTAATATTACTTCACAGATCTAGTGTTGCCTCTGAAGCCAAGTGATGAAGGTCACGAGTCTACAAGCAAGACTATGTCCCTGTCTCATGAAGATGTTGAGGATGTTGGAAGGAGGTTAGTGAACATGTTCAAGGAAGAAGAAAGGCTGGGTAAAATTTTACCCTCAACTACTCTTCATTCCAACATCCCAACCATCATCCCTCAAGAAACTCCCTCTTCGTTTGAAAAAGAGTCTTCACCTTCTACCCCCAGTTCTCAGCCACCTTGGCAGGAAATTGAACCATAAGTCATTTATGAGATCGAGCAAGCCATGGGGGTAGAATTCCCTGCTCCAAGGATCACCTATACGCTGGACCATCAAAAAGTCTTGCATATCCCCATTGCACTCTTGAAAGCCGAAGCAGTGCAACAATCGTGACAAAAAGTTTTTCAAAGTCCGGTTGCTATAAGTATAGAGGATGTTCCTCAGACCGATGTCCAACCAAAAGTTTTACTTTTTCCCTACTTCTCGGGAGAGATGTTCGACGAAGGGCAACTTCCTCCCCCTCAAGGGTGGGATCCTCTAGCAGACTTGAGGATCGAAGTCCATAGTCTTTAGAGTAAATTGATGGTCGTGTGTATCGCTTCAAAGCATCTCAAATAGTTTATGCCGGAGACTAATAGCTATGATGAGCTTGAAGTAAACATGTCACCAACAGAGGTCGAGGCCCCTCCGGATTGGACTATCTATAACAACCAGGCTCACCAAATCATGAGGAAAATGAACTATGACCCTTTGGCCAATCAGACTTTGAAAGGAAAAAAAGTAATGACTCCCTATTTCGGAGATATCCAACTGGCGGTAGCCCACCATGGGGCTAAACAAGGCCTAGGGTATTAATCTCTTGGGATAATGAAAGTATCGAGAGGCATTCATAAGAATCACATGAAGCGCATCAAAAGTAAAGAGAGAATGAAATCTTGTAGTAAAGTCATTCAAAAAGAGAAGCGCTTTATTCCTCAGTAAAAACTTTTACAAATACTAAAAAAAGCGGGAATGACATGCTCAGAAATGATCAATCATCTTATTGATCTCTGCGCTGCGTGCTTCAGAAGAAGTCTCAGTGCCTTGAACACGTGCCATCACCTCCGTCGCTCTTTGAGTCGCCTCTGTCATCACCATAGTTTCTTATTCAAATGTGCTTTCGAGTTCGGACAAATCTGCAACCAAAGAGGCCTCCATGGGCTTCTTTTGAGCCATCTTTGTCTCGAGGCTCATGAATTCTTCTTTCAGTATTCGCATTGCCTCCCTTACTTCGATCATTCTCTTGAAGCTTCCTTGTACCTCTCTCTTGAGGTCTTGCTGATGCCCAATTATCAAGGCTTTCTTCTCAATATCTTCTCGCGACTGCGCAAGATCAACTCTTCCAAGGAGGCTACCGTTCAGGTTTCTTCCTCATGATGCAGCACTCCCAACTGCCAGTTCTCCAACAGGTTTAGAGTTGCATCGAAATGGGAAAGCACCTCTGACGTCTAGTTAAACCTTCTCCCAGCTCATCGAAAGGTAGCTCCCTCAAGCCCTTAAGGCCTGCTTTGAACATGCCTTCAATTATGCTAGAAACATCACCGAAAATAAGCCGGGATGGTGTTACTGAGGCCATCACTGCGGAAGACACCTCGACCTCAAGGATCGGGCTTGTTGAAGTGATAGCCATCTGAGCCACTGGCTCACCTAAAATAAGGGCAAAGCCTAGAGCTTCTTTCCCTTCAGGCTCATAGGCGCCCCCGCCTCAATTTGCAAGGGCTCTTCGATGCCAACCTCTCCGTCTTCAACCTCTCTTATGGGGACCTCTACTTCTGTCCCAACAGGCTGTAGAGGAACCTGTTCCCCTTGCTCTTCACCCTCTTGAACTGTCACCTTAGCATCACCAAGTTTAGGAATTTCCTCTTCTCTTTGGGCTTCCTCAACCGATTCTTTTCTGGCAATGGCTTCTTCCATTTGACCCTCACCTTCAACGGCTAGAACCTTGGCCACAAAGAGTTCAGTCACCTCATCTTCATGACTCGAGACTGTGGGAGCAGCAACCTCTTGGTGCTCAGGCACGTCATCAACTTCAGGCTCTTCTCCTCGAGCCATAGCCCTTGCCTCGGTCGGGGCACTAAACTCCTCATGCATAGAGGCCACATCAACAGCAGAGCCCCTTTCTAGAGCTGTTGCTTCAGGGTTTTCATCCTCTTCAGTCTCCACCCTTGCTGCCTTAGACTCAGGAACTAACCTTGGACTTAAGGGTGTCTCCCTAAGATCCAGAGTCCCCTCCCTATCAGAAGCAACATCAATAGGATCAGAGCTGTCAAAGTTGTCCACCTCAGTTTTTGAAGAAAAAGAAAACATTTTAGCAGAATCAGAAGATGGTTCAAAATCACAAAGGGTGATACTAGAAGAATTCTTAAAAGATCAGAAGAGGAAGGCCTACCTCATGTTTCTGACACCACATGAAGCTTATCGCTCTTTCGCCTCCAAATACGTCCACTAGCTGAAGACGTTGCAATGGTCTCCGCAAAAGTAGGGCACATTCGTTTCCTTCCCCCGCCTGGAGTAGGAGCTGCTACCTCAGATCCACCTCCCTGGGAAGGCCCTCCAGCCAATTTGCTGTGAGGACCGCTCCTGATTAGGGCTTTCAAGTCCTGTGGTGGATGCTTCTCATAACCAGGGACTTGTCGCCCCTCATCCCATTTGAAGATTGAGTTAAGATTGTCGAAGACACTCCCGGTCATCGTCTTCATTGCAAGGAACTCTGGTGAGGCCTCATCAGCAACTATCTCAGGCGGAAGCCCTAAAGCCTGCCAGTTAGAGGAATGATCTAAGGAGAACACCGTGTCGGGTGCAAGAGCATCCGTTAACCCTCTTTGCTAGGTGTCTTGGCACCAGTTATTGTTCACTCCTTTCCAAGGTTGATCCTTATCCCAATAGGCCTTACTGGTGACCCTCCACGAGTTCATGTATGCCCTGGTTGTTCGAACTCTCTTACCAAGGTGAGGCATCACATATTTGCTGGTCCTTTTCATTTCAAGACACATGGAACAAGCAGTCCGTAAATGCTCTGGCACCCAACACTCTCAGAAAGTTCCAAACTCTTCTGCCCTCCCCTTATACACCTTACTCCGACGCTTCTCGAAGAATACTTAGAGGGGCAGCCTTGGTCAAGCCCATGTTGACAGGCGAAGCAGTGGGGGAAATACCCCTCCAGCCGGGCACTGTGTGGAGTCCGATAAGGTAAAACTCCCCCTTTGATGCTCAGCATGAACATGAGTTCCTTAATCGTTGTTGGGGCACCATCCAATTCCTTCCCCAATTCATCAACGAAAGCACAGTCGGTGAAGCTCCCGACCGGAAAAGGGACTATCCTCATGTTCAAAGAATCATTCCTGAACAAACCCCGAGGCTCCCTGGGGTATGGAAGATAGCCCTCTGGTTCGCAATCTTCATCAGAAAGGACCACAATTTATTTCCTGAGCACTGATGCATGATGTAGGTGTCAGGGAAATAAGCCTCTAGCCACCCATACACATAATGCACAGGGAATGGAGTTTTAAAATCTCTAGGAAAAGCTTCTCCTCCTACGATGCCATTCCCTCCCTCTTTACCCTTATAGGATTTTCCACGGGAGATAGCCCCCAAGCCATGGTATATGTTGCACAGGACTGGTTGAGCGAGGGCATACTCACACCCTCTAGCCATGTCGCACACCACGTGTAGTACCCTTGGACTAATGTCGTCCCCCCAGCCAGGGAACAAGAATTTGCACAAAAAAAAGGCCAGGTAGGCGGCCAAGAAGACATGGTCATCGTCGGTCTCTAGTTGATATATGGGAGGTGTTGCTTTTTCTACTGCCTTCCCTTTTCCCTTCGGAGTACCCTGACCACCCTCAGGATAATCCCCACAAAATATATTCACCCATTCTGTAAAGGTGACCTTGCCATTGGTAGATCGGCCTACAATCGACTGATAGACCTCAAGGATCTTCGAAAGACTGGCCCGCGGCTCTTCACCCCCCAAGTTAGCACCACTAAAGATAACTGAGTTTAGGGGCACAAACACGTCATAAATAGCCCCGATCATCGAGAGACCTCTAATGAAGTGAAGATCTATATAAAGAGATTCCCGCTTCACCATGACCAAGAAGCTAAGTATTGCTTACATAGCTCCATGTCTCCAGAATACCTTTACTGTATTAGAGCAACGGTCGTAGTAGCTGCCTGAACACTGAACCGCTGCTATTAGCGAAGAACGCTTCAGAGTGCTTCCATACGAAGCCAATACCTTAGCAATCCAGGAAGTGTATCCCTTCAGATATTGGCGCTCTCCCTGAATCCAAGGGCCTTTTTCCAATCACCTAAGTAATCCCTTTGTCTAGACCATTTGCTTCCCCAAGGTGGGCAAGTTCTCCTCGGAAGCTATGTTCCAATGCATACAATGAAGAAGTGCCATCCCTTCCTCAATACAGACGTTGCCATCATTGCCCTCCTACACTTCAAAGCATACGGGGTCAGTAATGAATGTAACATTAAAGGGCCATTCTGGTTAGCACACTTGCTGGGTCAGCCAAATGGGTTCACTCCTTGATAAAACTTCACTCGTAAAATCATGGGAGCCGATTTCTCCTTCCCTTGGGAGCATCTTCACATTAGGTATGTGGTAAGAAGAACCAGCCATTACAAATGGACTTAGCGCTTCACTCCTAAAAGCTTCTAAGGCACTGGAATAGCACCAGTTGAGCCTCTCAAACACTTATCGCCGGGTGAGCTTCTCAATGCTCAGCACTAGTTGCGTATTAACGAATAGCGTCAAGTGAGTTTGACAAACACTCAGCATCGATTGAGCCTCTCAAACACTTATTGTCGGGTGAGCTCTTAATGCTCAGCGCCTGTTGCGTATTAACGAATAACGTTGGGTGAGTTTGATAAACACTCAGTGCCGGTCGAGCTTCTCGGTACTCAGCGCCAGTTGAGCATCAACAACTAGCGCCGGTTAAGTTTTTAAGCACTCAGCACTGGTTGAGTGCCAAAAACTAGCATCAGTTGAGTCTTTCAGTGCTCAGTGTCTGTTAACTAGCGCTGATTGAGTCTTTCAACGCTTAGCCCCGATTGAGGTTGCCAACACCTTAGCGATGGTTGAGCTTGTCCAAGGCCAGTGCCGGCTATGATGGAATCTCTCGCACGTGCCAAGAATCATAGTCGTGACACCTCGAACTTAGCAACGTCGACTGATAACTGTCTTCACGTCTTTCGGTTCTGCCTCACACATGAGCGATTGATAATTGTCCAATTTCCAAGGATGAACGCTAAACCGTCACCAATCGTATGCCTTCCCCACGATGGTTCACCTCCTACAATCGTACAGCCCACCTCTTACAACCGTTCGTTCGTCTCCCGCTGAAACTTTTCCAATATGCTCGGAAACCCACTGAAGAACTTTCCCGCCCGTTTTTTTGGCCTGAGTGTCACCAGAACCTCACCGAAAAACTCCGGTAAACTTCCCCTAAGTTCCTGGAAACTTTTGCAACACCACGAGCAGTGCCCAAAAACTTCCACAATCATCGAGAGACCCTTAAAATTCCCAACCAAAAAGGAAAACTGCACCACGAATTTCCTCTCTTTTGCGGAAAACTTCCTAGAGTATTCTCCTCTCCCTACTACTCTCTCAGTAACTTTGCCAATTCTTGGCAAAGTCCACACGTAGAAGGTTTTCTCTATAAGACCCTTGTCAGAATCCTGCTGTTTGCAGAAGAATCTTCCCTACAAAACTCTTGCTAAAGTCTTACTACTTGCTGAAACTTCAACCGGGCACACCCTCTCCTCACTGTTAAAGAAAACTGTTTCTTAAGTTTTTACACTTTGTGAAAAATAAGGGAAAATGGGATTTTACCCCCTTATATAGACTACGATGCCCTCAAATGCCCCTCACAAACTCGAAATTCGATTTGCATCCAAGGGAAGCCAAGCAACAATGAGCTGCGTCAAGCCTCGGCTTGAGGCCTGAGGTAACTCTCATCCCTAGTGCCGATTGACTTAGCGCACGGTGTAAATTTCAACACAACCCTAGTGCCGGTTGACTTAGCACCGGGTGAGTTACAAATACAACCCTATTGTCGATTGACTTAACGCTGGGTGAGTTTCCAAATACAACCCTAGTGCCGACTGACTTAACGTCAGGTGTGTTTTCAAAAACGACCCTAGCGCTAGTTGACTTCAGATAATATCACAGGTCGTTCACAACGCCGATTAAATCTTTAACAACCCAACGCCGGTTATGTTTTGAGAACTCTGCGTCGGTTGAATATTTGCAATAGACCACTGGCGCTACACGTGGCATCGACCGTATTTCAAGCAATGTATGCCTTACCACTAGCCCTAGTGAAGTTACATCGAAACCGTGATGTGTCATCCCCAGTGGAGTTACACATGGGCCGTTGCACCCAAACCGTGACTTACCAAATGAAGTTGGGACCTGTCCTTCATCCCCCAGTAGGAGTCACACTCATACTGCAACCCATTATCCCCAATGGGGTTAGGGTCATTCTTACCTCTTCAATTCCTGGTGGGTTTGTTCACACCACCCAGTGGGTTTGTTCGCACCAAGCTATCTTATCCCCACAGAGTCGGGTTATTTTCATAAGCCAATTCTCCAAAGAGTACGCTTACCTCCATTAAACCCTAGGGAAGTCTACCTCTATTGACCAGCCTTTATCATGTCACCATTCCAATCTAAGCCTTCAGTTTGTGAATGGCCTTAACCATTATTCCTAGGGAGTCGAATCACCATCCACAGACCTATTCCCCATGGGGCTCCACTTACATGGAGACAAAGCCTCGGTCCATGCTGCACGACCCTAAATTGCATAGCCTCGATTCATGCTGCACGACACTAAACTGCATAGCCTCGGTCCATGCTGCACGACTCTAAACTGCATAGCCTCAGTCCATGCTGCACGACCCTAAACAGCATGGCCACGGTCCATGCTTCATGACCCTATACTGCACAGCCTCAGTCCATGCTTCATGACCCTAAACTGCATAGCCTCGATCAATGCTGCACGACCTTAAACTGTACAGCCTCAGTCCGTGATGCACGACCCAAAATTGCGCAGCCTCTGTCCGTACTACATGACCCTAAACTGCACAGCCTAGGTCCATGCTGCACGACCCTAAACTGTACAGCCTCGGTCCATGCTGCACGACCCTAAAATGCATAGCCTGGTTTAAACACATGACCCTAAATTGAACAGCCTCGGTCTATGCAGCACGACCCTAACTGTACAGCCTCGGTCTGTGCTGCACGACCCTAAACTGCACAGCCCCGGTCTAGACGCATGACCCTAAACTGCATGGTCCAAAATATATGACCTTAAACTGTAGTGGTGGTCCGTGCTGCATGACCTTAAATTGCACAGCACCATGGTCCAAACTACATGACTTTAAACTGTAGCGGAGGTCTAGTTGCACTACCTTAAACTGCATGGTCTTAATTGTACGATTTTAAACTACATAACCACAGTCTAGTTGTGTGACCTTAAACCATAACACCCATCCTAGCCGCTTCACGTTAAAAGGCTCAGCAACCATGGTCCAACTGTATGACCTTAAACCATAGTGCACGTCCTGTTGGCATGACGATAAACTGCTTTGCTTAGGTCATGGAGGCATGACCATAAACTCACCCCACATACACGCACACGCCCTTACGTGCACTTTCACGCACACCTTTCCTAACCTACCTGATAGTGTGCGTGCACCAACTTCATTACCTACTCAGTGAGTCCATTCATTTCATCACCATACCTCATTCCCCAGTGAGTCTCTCCCATGCTCACAAAACGGTAAACCATCCGCCATCCATACTCGTTGTAAATTAGTGGGTCACCATCGTGCACTCACATTTCATACATCGTCCATCTCTCATAGGTAGCCCCAAGCCATCTCCCCAAGTGGGCCAAACCACCACCATACTCACTCCATGGCCTTAAAAGACTTCCATCCATCACCATCACCATCACCATCACAGCCTAGTTGCATGTATAGGCCGCATGACGTTAAACTGTTTTCCACAGGTCTCGGAGGCCCTTAAACACGCCTTCATAAAGAAAAAGAGAAAAGAATAATATAGTGTATGCCTGAACAAGGGAAGGCTATGAGTAAAAATGTTGGACGAGCATGCTCACAAAACCATGAGTAAAAGAGTTCCGTGAATAAAAAACCGGGCACGATGAAAACCCGAAAGGGCATCGTGAGCAAGAATGAAAAAAAAGAAAAAAAGAAAAAAGGATGGACTTGACCAGAAGGTCATGGGTAAATGAACCCCATAAAAAAAAGTTAGTGAAAACCGTCTCAACTACGCCGCTGCCCAAGTCCAAGCAAAAATCTGTAAAGGACGCTTGGATCAATAAACATGTTGATGCAACACTCGCCTCAACAGGCGGCTTCAATCCTCACTCAAAAGAAGAAAATCCCTGGTGACATAAAAACCAAGAACCTAAAAACATGAGTTTCAAGGAAAGATTCTGACAGTCTGAGTCTAGTTGTAAAAGGACTTGAAAGACAGAAGACTCGCCAAGACGGTAAGACAAGTCTCATGAGGAAGAACATTATTCTCATGAGGTCACAATTACACTCTAAGAAACAAACATTACAAAGGCAAGAAACTACAAAGTAAGGGGAGAACCTATCAGAGACTTAAGCTGGCCTAGCCGATAGGCCCAGACCGGCTAACACTGCCCCTGATTGGATCCCGTAGTCGAGACCTAAAGTGGGACTCTGAAGGTCAAAAGCAAATCGAGTGTAGCAGCAAACAATGCCTACCAAAGCAAACCAACGAACCCAGAGCAAATGGGAACAATTCCCTTCGCAATTGCACTCAATTACTAGATGGGCCCGATTTTGACTGACAAGGTTCATACAAAATCCTTAGATTCAGAATCACAAACAGTCCGCGTGAGGGAGAGGACTTCGACAAGATCCCTCAAACAAAAAAGTCTCTTCTCCCCCTAAAGTCTCCACAGACGAACTCACGAACAATGCATCCCTACGTCTGAGCAGCCTAGTTACACCATTACGTGAATCTCCTCAGCATTCACGTGGTCCTATGGCTAGGAAGCAAAAAACTAAAAGCTGAAGGAAAATTTCCAAACAACTGTCCTTCTTGCTTCTCTTGAAGCACAACAATCGGCGGGGAAAACTCTTTGAACATATTTTTCAGCACCTTGGTCCTTGGTAGGAAGCAGGTCAATAAAGCCTACAAAAAAGTGAAAATTCCTGACAGTCTCAGAATGGCACCAGAATTGGTCAAGATCATCACCAGCACTCCAAAAGACCACCTGTCAAGTTTCGTCGTATTCCAACTTATCTATGATAGTGAACACAAAGGAACAATTTCAGAAAAATGGCCTCTAAGCACCCTGAAACATACCCTATAACTGAAACAACATTTTCGGTGTCTCAAATCACTATAGGACTACCACCATTAGATTCGGCAAGGTCGAAAATCCCTCTAGGTCAAGTTTCGACTTAATCAGACACTCTAAAACAAAGATATGAGCAAAACATTGAGACAAGAGGGGTTGCACACTATTCCCATGTGGTCTCACTGCACCAAAACACCATTAAAGGTGGTTATTTTTATAATCGCAAGCAGTCACTTTCGGGGCCCGTAACTCACTCGTTCCAAGTCGGATCGCTTTCGAATTTGGTGAGTACATTCGTCTCATCAAGACGAACAATCAGATATGTGCCACGCCCCGAGACGATGTTCGAGCAGGGAGACAAGCAAGAGAGAAGTTGTCGATTCGTGAAGAAATTACAGAAAATTCAGCAACGACACGCCTCGCTCGATAGACAAAATCATGACGCTCGCGCAACGAATCAACACGAAATCAATTCCATTGTCTGCGTAAGGTCTAGGGATATCATTAATCCGAACCCCATACATGATGGATGGTTAGATTTCATGAACGAAGCCGACGAAGTAACTGAAATTTTGGCCCTCAGATTCCAGATTCTGGCCAAAACTCAAAAGTTACGAAATCTTCGTTCGGGCTCCAAATCGAGTCCCGTTTGTTGCCACGCGATCTTGACGACATGCTTAGTGCACTACGATGAAAAAATTATAGAAAAACATGAAGGAAGAGTGTACTATCGATCTGAAGTTTTTAAGATTCAAACAAATTTCAAGTCTCATAATCATGGCTCAAAAACATGATTCATGACTTGAAGTTGGTATCAAAACGATCTCCGTGTGGAGCCCTACAAGAAACCCATAATATTTCGATCAAACGAGCATTAAAGCAACCCTGAGTCAGCCACAGAAGATCATACAAGTTCTCGGGTAGCAGTAGGGATTGTTTTAGAATTCCACACATTGTTAGGCATAGGCAAAACAATCCTTTTTCACCAATTTTTAGAATTTGTTTTAATTCAATTAAATCTTAATTTTCAGCAATTAGGTCTAATTTTGATCAGTCCATCCATGTTTGGGCACAATTCTATATAAACAGGCACTGCCTCATTGTAAACGAACCCCAAAACAAGCACTGCCTCATTGTAAAAAGACCCCTCGACCTTCAGTTGCTGATTTGAAGATTGAATAAAATTTTTGATTACTTGCTTGAGCTTGTGAGAGAGAGAGAGAGTAGAGTGAAAAAAAGGGTCAGTACCCTTCAAGTAGGAAACTTTCTCTCTCCTTCTTTTCTCTCTTTCTCTCAGTTCTCTCTTTTTTCTCTCTTTCTCTCTTCTCCTTGTTTTCTCTCTCTTCTTTCTCTCTCTCTCTTTTCTCTGTCGCTTTCTCTTTCTTCTCTCCTCATCTTTATCTCAATTTGTCCCCTTCTGATGCAACCGGTGAGGCTTAGTGCCAGTTGGTCTCCGCTATCTCTTCCTGTCAGTCGGCAAGACCTAGTGCCGACTGAGCCTTGTCTCTTCCTTTGTCAGTCGGTGAGACCTAGGATCGATTGGTCTTCTCTCTCTTCTTCTAACAGTCGGTGAGACCTAACACCGACTGGTTTCCTCTCTCTCTCTCTCTGTCAGTTGAAGAGACCTAGCATCGACAGGGCCTTCTGTCTCTTCCTTTGTCAGTCGGTGAGATCTAGCATCGGTTGGTCTTCTCTCTCTTCTTCAATCAATCAGTAAGACCTTGCACCGACTGGCTTTCTCTCTCTTCCTCTTTCAATCGGTGTGACCTAACACTGACTGGGTTTCTCTCTCTTCCTCTCTCAATCGACAAGACTTAATGCCGATTGATTTTCTCTCTCTTCCTCTATCAGTCAGCAAGACTTCATGTTAATTGGATTTCTCTCTCTTCCCCTATCTGTCGGTGACCTAACATTGACTGAGTTTCTCTCTCTTCTTCTCTCAGTCAAAGATCAAGTGATATATCAAAACGATCACCTCGCTGAGCTCGTCACTTTTACGGTATTATTTTCACGGAGAGGTTGCCAGAATGGGACGAAATGAGATCCGAACAATCACCATGGCCCATGCTACCTTTTTGGACACCATTGGTTAGGTGCCTCGATCTCGCCCTCCTGGTCGGGATGACCTGGTAGCACGTGTCTCGGGTTTTAGGGGAACTTGGGACTTGAGACCACTCTCTCGGGAACCTTGTTACAACAAAGGCAGGTATACCAACCGATGAGAGAGAAATTTTATGTGAGACGGGACACACCTCACCTGAGTCCGTGACTCACTCGGGCTGACACGTGCGAGCGCCCTCTTAGATCACATAAAAAATCCCTCTAGTTCTACAACTGGTTCAAAATTGCCTCCCTTGGCTTGTACTCTTCTGTTTCTGCAATCGCACATACATGGTTAATTTACAAGACAAGTGGGCCAAGGGACCCCGTCTTATCTTAGGCGACATCCAAAAGAAGAAGAAAAGAGTAAGAGGATAGAGATTGAGGTGATGAAAGGAGAAGAAAGAGATAGAATAGAGGAAAGGGGAAGAGAAGAATTTGAGCAAGTGACTAGACTAACACAGTAACTAGACCAGCAACTGATTGACTAATCATGGTAGCAAGACAAGCACGGTAACTCAGACCAACACGACAGTAATACTATTCAATGACATAACCAACATCCACCAGCCTGCCACGATCGTTAGCCCGTCATGGTAGTAAGACGGGCATGGTAACTCAGACCGGCACGATAGCAATACTGCTTGACGATAAGACTACCATGGTAGTGCTTGACTTAGCCTCCCTTGGTCAAATGAGAGGGACTGAGAGAAGGAGAAGAAATAAGTAGTGAAAAGAAGGAGAGATAAGAGAGAAGAAAGAAAGAGAAAGACGAAGAAGAGGAAGAGAAGAGAAGAGAAGAGAGAGACAGAAATGCGAGATTGAGAGAGAAGACATAAGGGAGAGAAGAAGAAGAGAATAGAAGAGAGGAGAAAAGAGAAAAAGAAGAGAGAAAAGAAGAAGAGGGTAAAAGAACATAACAGAGAGAGGAAGAAGAGAGGAAGAGAAGAAGAAAAGAAAAGAAGAGAAATGAGAGAAGAGAAAGGAGAGAGAAGGAAGAAGGATAAGAGAGAAGGAAGAGAGAGAAAGAGAGACGAGGAAAGAGAAATATGGTAGACGATGGGATCCCACCGTCCATGATAGGGGAGAGAGAAAGGGAAGGAAGCATGGACGGAGATGAGGTTCCACCATCCATGATAGGAAAGAGAGAAAAGATAGGAGCATGGGAGACGATGGGGTTCCGCTGTCCGTGACAGAAAGTGAGAAGAGAAAAGAAAACATGGACGATGATGGGGTTTCGCTGTCCATGACAAAGGAGAGAGAAAACATGGACGACGATAAGGTTCCACCGTCCATGATAGAAGAGAGAGAAAATAGAAAAAAACTTGGACGATGATGGGGTTTCCCCGTCCATGATAAAGGAGAGAGAAAAGAGAAGAAAACGTAGATGATGATGGGGTTCTGTCGTCCATGACAGAGGAGAGAGAAAAGAGGAAAAAACATGGACGGTGATGAGATTCCATTGTCCATGATAGAGAGTGAGAAGAGAGAAGAAAACATGGACTACGATGGGGTTCTACCGTCCATGACAGAGGTAAGCAAAAACATGGACGACGATGGGGTTCTGCCATCCATGACAGAGGAGAGAGATTACATGGACATCGATGAGGTTCCACTGTCCATGATAAAAAAAAGAGAAAGGAGAAGAAATCATGGATGGCAATGGGGTTCTTCCATCCATGACAGAGGAGAGAGAAAAAAGAAGAAAACATGGACGATGATAGGGTTCTGCTGTTCATAATAGAGGAGAGAGAAAAGAGGAGAAATTATGGATTATGATGAGGTTCCACCATCCATGATAGAGGAGAGAGAAAAGAAAAGAAAATATTGATGGCGCTGGTGTTCTACTGTCCATGATAAAGGAGAGAGAAAAGAGAAGAAAACATGGATGGCGATGGGGTTCTACCATCCATGATAGAGGAAAGAGAAAAGAGAAAAGAGAAAAGAGAAGAATACATGGACAACGATGGGATTCTACCATCCATGACAGAGGAGAGAGAAAGGAGAAAAAAAATGGATGGCAATGGGGTTCCTCCCTACATAACAAAGGAGAGAGAAAAGAGAAGAAAACTTGGACGATGATGGGCTTTTGTCGTTCATGATAGAGGAGAGAGAAGAGAGAAAAGAGAAAACATGGACGACGATGGGGTTCCCCGTCCATGACATAGGAGAGAAAAATGAGAAGAAAACATGGACGACGATGAGGTTCCACCATCCATGACAGTGGGAAAGAGACAGGGGAACTTGGTAGAGGCCCTACCCGCCACTCGAGTTGAGGCCCAACTCACTGTGTATGTTTCAAGAGATTAAGAGAAGAAAGAGGATGTCATTCTCAGTGATGGACACTGTCATGCATTACTGGAGAGAAGAGAGAAAGGAAAGATGAGAGAGAGAAAATTGGAGAGAAGAAAAAGCGGAGAGAGAAAGAGAGATAACGGAAGAGGAGAGAGACAAAGAGATAAGGGAAGAGGAGAGTAGGAGGAGAGAGAAAGAGAGAATAGAGGAGGAGAGGGAAAGTTACCTTCACCAAAGGGTAACAGACTTTTTTTCTATCTCCTCTCTCCCTCTCCAAGATGTGCTCCCAATTTCAGTGTGAAACTCTCAAATTTTATTCATTGGATTGAAAATTGAGGGGGGATGCTTTACAATTAGGTTTAGCATGTATTTATAAAATTGGGCCCAAACATGGGTGGACACCAAGAAACTAGCCTAATTGATGATAATCACAATTTAATTGAATTAAAGTAAAATAAAAAAATGGTTGCAAACTAACAGTTTTTCCCCTACTCAACAATACATGAAACTCAAAAACAGCCCCTGCTGCTGCCCTAGAACGTGTGTGATCTTCCATGAATGATTTGACGCTCATTTGGCCGAAAAATGATTACTTTCTCGTTGGGTTCGGCATGACGATCAATTTGATACCAACTTTGAGTCACGGATCGTGTTTTTAGACCACGATCATAGGACTTGAAATTTTTATGAATCTTGAAAACCTCTGATGAATAATATGCTTGTTTCTTGATGTTTTTTGTTGAGAAATGCACTGAGCATGCTGTCATGATTGGGTTGCAACAAACGCAATTGGATTTAGTGTCTAGAAAAAGATTTTTTCATCTTGGGTTCTTTGCTGAAATCTTGAATTTCGGCAGCCAGAATTTACAGCAAACTTATCGGCTTCGTGCGTGAAATTCGATCGTTCATCATGTGCGAGGTTCAGATTAAACATAGCCTCAAACCTTACACATGCAATGGAACTGGTCTCGCATTGATCTGTCATAGAGTGTCGTGATATTGTCGCTCGAGTGAGTCGTGCTACTGTTGAATTTCCTGCAACTGTCTTCACGAATCACCAACCTCTATCAAGTTTTTCTCCCTTATCTAGCATCCTCACGAGTCGTGCCACATATCAAAACACTCGTCTTGACTAGACGAACACGCTAATAAAATTTGTGCGAGATCCGACTCAAGACTAGTGAGATACGAGTCTTCAAAGTTGCTTCTTGTAACTCTGCAAACCAGTCTCCTTTAAGGAGATTGGTGCAGGGAGGCTGCATGGGAATGACGTGCGGCCTACCTCTTTTTATGTTTCACCCATAACTTTGTCTTGAAACCTCTGTTTAAGCTAAAACATGACCCTTAGGGTTTTCGATCGTGTCAGATCTAATGGCGGTGGTCCCACAGTGATTTAACGCATAGAAAAAAGAGTTCTAGTTACAGGGTCCGTTTCAAGGTGCTACAGGCTGATTTTTCTGAAATTGTTTCTTTTTTAATACTGCCTTAAACATGTCGGATTGCGACGAAACTTGGTAGGTGCCCTTTTGAAATCCTTAGCTTTCAAACCCGTTCTGGGGCAATTATGAGACTATCGAAAGTTACATTGTTTGTCAAGGCTTTATTGATCAGCTTCTTATTTATTCCATATCGGGGACCCAAGGTGCTGAAAAAATGTGTCCAAACAACTTGCCCCCCCCAATGTTGTGCTTCGAGAGAAGTGAGAAGGACAACATTCATAAAACTTCCTCGGCTTTATTTCTTTTTTCTTTCTAGCCTCTGGACCACGTGAATGCGAAGGAGATATCCACGCAACGCTGTAACTAGGATGCTCAGACGTTTGGATGCAATGTACCGGTCCATCCGTGGAAACTTCGGGGGAGAAGAGACGTTTTTGAGGAATCTGCCAAAGTCCTCACCATCAAGGGACTGTTTGTGATCCTGACAGTTGAGGATTGTGTACGAACCTTGTTGGTCAGGATCAAGCCCGTCTAGTGGTGAAGTGCCATGCTTAAGGGCATTTTTCCCATTTAGTTTGGGTTTCTTTGTTTTGTGTTTTTTATTTTGGATGGTCTGCTGAAGGGCCTTCTATTGGCGGCCGTCTGCTTTTCACACCAGATTTTTCTTGGCAGGTAGGGTACCTTAGTTTATCAAAGTGACCAGCTATGGCCACACCTGCTTACTGCTAGCAATTTCGACAATCAAGATACCTCTCTTATTAGTCCGAGGTGACCCTAGGGGATCAATCCTGTTGCTGCATAACAGGTCCAAGGTCTGGCTGACTTGGCTTTCTTGGGGCACCTTCAGCATCTTGGAGTGTGTTAGTGACCTCGTGGGAATGGTGCTCTTCTTAATGAGACTTGTCTTGCCTTCTTGGTGAGTCTTCTATCCTTAGAGTCCTTTTATGAATGGACTCAGGCTGTTAGAATGTTTCCTCGATTCTCATCTTTTTGGGCCTTAGTATCAGGGTATTCCGACATCAAGGATTTTCTTTTGAATGTTAGCTGACACCACCTATGAGGCGTGTACTGCATCAACCTACTTATTGATCCAAGTGTCCTTTTGCAGATTTTCACTTGAACTTGGGAAGTGGCACCATAGAGACGATTTTCACCAACCTCGTTTTAATTGGGGCTCTTTTACCCATGACCTTTCTATCATGTCCACCCTTATTCTTCCAATTTTACTCGCGGTGCCCTTTGAGGTTTTCACTATGCTCAGGTTTTTATTTTACGAAACTCTTTTAGTCATGGTTTCGTGACCATGCTTGTCCATCATTTTTACTCATGGCGTTCCCTTGTCTAGGTATACACCATGCCCATTATTCTCTTCTTCTTTGTTTTTGTGAAGATGTGTTTAAGGTCATACCTTTGGGAGTTGTGCAAAGCCTTTTAACGTCATGTGGGTAGGATGTTCAATATAATTTAAGGTCATACAGCTGGATCATGGTGGTGATGAATGACAGTCTGTGGAGGCCACGGAGTGAGTATGGTGGTGGTTTGACTCACTTTGGGGAGATGGCACGAGGCTGCTTTGTGAAAAGTGAATGGTGTTGATATGGTAGGTGGATGATGGGGACCCACTTGTTGACGGCAAGTACGGATGATGGAATGGCTTACCGTTTGTGAGTGTGGGTGAGACTCACTAGGGAATGATGAATGGTGATGAAGGAATACGGATTTACTGGGGACTTAGTGAAGGTGGTGCGTGCACATGAACGGGTCGGATAGGGAAGGCATGTGTGAAGACGCATGTAAAGGGCATGTGTGCATATGTGGGGGTCTGTTTAAGGTCATTCCTCCGGGACCTAGGCAAAGCAGTTTAATGTTAAGCGGTCAGGATGTGCACTATAATTTAAGGTCATATAGCTCGGACCACAGCTGTACAGTTTAGAGCCGTGCAGCTAGGACCATATAGTTTAAGGTCGTGCAACTAGACCTCCACTACAATTTAAGGTCATATAGTTTGGACCACGGTGTTAAGCCTTTTAACATCATGCGGCCAGGACGTGCATTATGGTTTAAGGTCATATAGCATGGACCGTAGCTATGCAGTTTAAATTCATGCAACTAGGATCATGCAATTTTAAGGTCATGCAACTAGAACTCTGCTACAGTTTAAGGTCATATAGTTCGGACCATACAGTTTAGGGTCGTGCATCTAGACTGTGGCTGTGCAGTTTAAGGTCATGCAACACGAACCATTGTGTGGTTCGCCATATAGGTGAACGTCCATGGGAAATAGAAGCATGTATGACACTCCGACGCCCTAGGTATAAAATGGTTAAGGCCATACACAAGGAGAGGGCTAAGATGGAGATGGTGACCCGGCAAGGGATAACAAACAGAAGCGGACTTTATTAGGGATTAGGGGCCAAGTGCGACTCCTTGGGGTGAAAGATAAGACTCTATAGAGAATAGGTTTTTGGAAAATAACCCGACTCCCTAGGGATAAGAAGGGAAAGGGTCAAAGTGAGGATAATGACTTGGTGCGGAACAGGCTCACTAGGGTTGAAGAGGTAAGCATGAGTCTTTTTGTCATACACCTAACTCCACTGGAGATGATGGTCTACAGGACTGGTGTAACTCCTACTGAGGATGTTGGTAGAACACTCACGATGGTAACAGGGCTTAGTATAAGGGCACACAGGTTGGTAGCACATGCGCGGCGTTAGCATGGGGAGCATAACACACACGGCGCTAGTCCTGAACAACACTACGCATCAGTCACATGGATGATACACACGCGGTGCTGGGAACAAATTACACAGACGACGCTGGTCACAAGTTGCACAGACAGTGTTGGTCACAAGTTACACAGATGGTGTTGGTCACAGTTACATAGATGATGTTGATTACAAGTTACACAGACAACGTTGGTCACAAGTTACACAAACAGTGCAGGTCACAAGTTACATAGATGACAGTGACCTATGTGTGAGTCTCGGGCCAGAGCCTGACCTGGTTCTAGTCCATTTGACTCTTGGTGCTACATGAGTAGCAGTAAACCTCTGTTCGATCCTCAGGTTTGAACTTGACCCAGTCTGACCCATTTCCATTTGGCCTTCAAGGACTTGACTGACATTTCCAATTTGTTAGGGGTACTTCGAGGAAGTGCTGCCTATATAAGGGTGTAAACCCCATTTTTCACCATTTTACAGAAGGTAAAAATGGCTAAGGCATCTTTAGCAGTGAGAGAAAGAGAAGCTTCCGGCTAGAACTCTTGCAAGTACACAGGGAATTTCAAGAAGGTTTGCAAGAGTTCGCCGGCAAGAACTTTGGCAAGAAAGTTCTGGTAAAACACTCGCAAGGAGTTGCAGGAGTCTGCCTGCGAGGGTAGCTGCCAGGGTGAGAACAATAAGTAGTTCGCCATGGTCTGTAGAGATTCCAAAAATAGTTTTTGAGAGTAGGGGAAAGGGGCCCAAGTTACCGCAGGGGTTTGTTGGTGAATTTTTGCCAGCATTCGAAGATTTTTCGATTGTGTGGAGGAACGGGAAAATTTTGCTAGTGGGCTTCCAATGAGTGGAGAGGTTTCTCGGTGAGGAACCGAGAGGCCGCAGGGCAGTGAACAGTTGCTGAGGGAGACGAAGGGTCTTGGGGAAGGTGGATAGGCAACCAAAAGGTCACAAGAACTGAAGGGTCATAAGCAACTGAAGGGTCACAGGAACCGAAGAGTCGTAGGCAATCGAAGGGTCACGGGAACCAAAGGGTCGTTGGGAATTGAATAGTTGCTAAGGAGACGATCGGTCACAGAGCATCTGATCGGTCACAGGCCAACACATGCGGCGATAGGTTACACATGGCACTCATCGTGAGCGGCGGTGACCATCCCCTCACGCTCGCTCAACGATCGTTTCATGGACGGCGACAAGTCATACCTAGCTGTAGTCATGTCGGTGATGAGTTGTGCGTGGCAATGGTTGCGCATGATGCTGAGTCCTGCACAGTGATGTTCACGCACGGTGCTAACTCATGCACGACAATGATCACGTGTGGCGCTAAGACATGAGCGAAGATGATCATGCACGACGCTAAGTCATGCACGGCAATGGTCATGCACAACATTGAGTTGTGCGTGATGATGATCACACACAGCGATGACTTGGGTAGGTAAAGGGTGGTGTCTAATGGTAAGGCCAGGCTTATGAAGTCTGTTGGAAGCCAAGTCCTGGAGCACAACAATGAACTCCATGTTGTTTTGTGGAAGGGTGTTCGCTATGAACAGAGCATGCTCTCCATTATAGATCAGTTCCTTACCAAAAGGGTTTGCTTTATATGTCTGGTAAACTCGATCTAACACCCTTCTACCCTCGTGATGCAGGACCAGGTTTTTGGCCTGTAACCGCCCTCTTTTCCTCAGATGAAAGAGCATAGCTGGGGGTCAACTGCTCTCTTTTCCTCAGATGTAAGAGCGACGCTTGGGGTCAACTTCTCTCTTTTTCTTAGATGCAAGAGAAACTCTTGGGGTTAGTCATCTTCTTTTCCTCAGATGCAAGAGTGACATTCCAACGTAGCTATTTTCTTTTCTTTTAATGCTAGAGCAATACTGCATGATAGATTTGTGACCTCCCTAATAAAGGGCCTTTTGGCTTGTAACTCCTTTTAATGCAATAAAAAGAGTTAAACTTTGTTTGAACTGTCTTGCTTCTTTTCTTTCCCTCTTTTAGCTCTTTTTTGTTTTCTTGCCTCCTTTTTGCTAGATATTGAGTCTTTTGAGAGCGTATTAATGATAATACTTCTTTAGGTATCGCCCATTGATGGGGATGGGGGGCATCGCTTCCTCTCCATCAAGATGTGCCAGTATGTAAGCACCATTTGGTGAGACTTTCTTGACTATAAAGGGACCTTCCCACTTAGGTTCAAACTTCCCTTTGTGCCCCCCATGCATAATAATTGACCTTTTGATGTCTAGAAGCAGATCCCCATGAGAAAATGAGCAGACTTTGATTGATTTGTTAAAGGCCCTCTTCATTCTCCCCTAGTTGAGTTCAAGGTTCTATTGAGCTTCTAACCTCTTTTCATCGAGTGCATCCAATTCTTGACACCGAAGTTTAACTCTCTCATCTTTGGTCAGTCCTTGATGTATAGCGACACGGAGTGAAGGAAGTTGAATCTCAAGGGGTAAAACTGTTTCACCCCCATAGACTAGGGAATAAGGAGTAGAATCGGTGGCCCATAAGGCTTCAGGAAGCTTCTCATGCCAAACCTTTTTCATTTTTGATATTGACTTCCTTAAAACACTGCACTGGGTTTTATTAAAAGCCTCAACTTGATCGTTCACCCGAGGGTAGTACATAGTTGAGTACTTCCACTCGAAACCAAACTGGTTAACCAAGCGATCAATGTGATGACTTCTGAACCGAGGAATGTTGTCAGATATAATCCGATCAGGCACTCCAAACCAGTATATGATGTGATGTCGCACGAAATTGACCATCATAGTCTCAGAAACTTGCTTAAGCGGGATCGCTTCAGCCAACTTGGAGAAATAATCTATTGTTGCCAGAATGGAGAAATAATCTCTTGTGTGTCAACACATCTGACGAGAATACTAACGAAAGGCTGCTTGAAGAGAGCACCTCCTTCAAGAAGGGTGTACTTAGTAGACATCGAATGCACATTATTGCGCTCAGCACGATCTTTAGGTAGTCTACCATGCTTTATGAAGTTAAAAATGGGCTCTTTGCAATCTTCTACCTGCTCGACTGCCGCACATATTGGGTCGAGGAACTCCGGTTCCTATTTGAGCTACTCCAAATCTAGATCAAAGGCTATCTCCAACCCAATTATAAGGGCTTGATATTCTGCCTCATTATGGGAATTGGCTTTGGTGAAAAAGAAAGATAAAGGAAGTACCTCTCCTTTCAGAGTCATGAATACCACTCCAGCGCCACCGCAATCAGCTTGAAAGGCTCTGTAGAAGTACATCTCCCATGCGTGAGTAAGTTCTACACAGAATACTTCTTCATCAAGGAGGTCACTTGATAAAGGAGATTCTGCTAGTACAGGATGTGCTGCGACAAAATCAGTCTAGGCCTAACCCTTGACAGTCATTTGTGGTATGTATACGATGTCGAATTCCATCAGTTATAATGCCCACTTAGCAAGGCATCTTGACAAGCATGACCGTGTCATGAGAAACTTTACAGGATTTACTTTTGATAAAAGTTTTACTTCATGACCGAGCAAGTAGTGGTGGAGCTTTTGTACTGTAAAGATTAGGGCCAAGCACATCTTCTCTATCGGGGGATAATTCTTCTCGGCTCCTTGTAGCCTGCGGCTGAGATAATATAACGTGTTCTCTTTCCCTTCGTCTTTGTTCTATGCCATTAATGGCCCATGGACTCGTCTAGAGTGGTCACATACAAGATAAGAGGTTTTCTCAACCGGTGTAGAGAGCGTTAGAGGATTGAGTAAATATTACTTGATGTCATCAAAGGTCGCTTGACATGATTCATCATAGATGAATGGGGTATCCTTCTTCAACAGGTGCATAAAATGCTTACAACGACCTGAGAGGTTTGAGATGAACCTGCGGATATAAGCCAGCTGCCCTTGGAGGGATCGCAGCTCTCGCAATATTGTTGGTGGCAAAATTTCTTGGATTGCCTTAATCTTGACTAGCTCAACTTCCAGCCCTCGGTGTCTAACAATGAACCCCAAGAACTTTCCTGGTTAAGGCATAATCATTCGAAACCCTTTTCAAGGTCTCTCATATGAGTGTCTTTCTCTTCAGATTCCACCACCAAGTCATCCACATAACATTCCACCTCTTTATATGGTCGTCTTTTCACTTTAATATGTTGCACCAGCATTCTTCAATCTGAAACGCATCATTCTGTAGCAGAAGACCCCTTTTGCAGTCAAGAATGCGGTGGCTTCCTCATCTTCTAGTGCCATTCGTACCTGATTATACCCGGAGTATCCATCCATGAAGGAGAAGATCTGACAATCAGCCATAGAATCAATGAGCATCGCCGTGAATGGCAACGAGAAGTCATCCTTCGGGCAAGCGGTATTCAGGTCACGAAAGTCAATGCAAACCCTAATTTAGTCGTTCTTCTTGTTGACTGAGACAACATTTTCCATCCACTTTGGGTACTTGACTTCGCGAATGCAGCTTGCTTGCCTGAGCTTGGTCACTTCAGCGTCTATCTGCATTTCAAGGTCAGGCCTGAACCTCCACGATTTTTGCTTGACAGGTTTGATGGACGGATCGATGCCAAGATGGTGAACTGTGACTTGAGGATCTAAACCAGGCATCTCATGGTAATTCCAGGCAAAGACGTCTCGGTTTGCTCCCAAGAAGGCAGTAAAATTCTCTTTCTCTTTTGACGACATATTTGCCTAGATGAAAGTGAGCCTAGGGTCAACTTCATCTCCTAGATTTATCTCCTCGAGCTCATTAGCTGTCGCTTGACTGCCTTCTTCCCATTCTTCTGGGGCCTCTAGTAATTCTTCATCATTGGCTTTAGAAGACTTCTCGTTAAACTGCAGTGAAGATACCCATACTCCTGCCATTTCTTCTTCTAGCAAGGCTTTGCTATGGAACTTGATTCTTGCATCCTCATCTTACTTGCCGACTAAAGGATCAACCTCGAGCAAAGCCAATGTATCCGATCGAGAGAATTAACTCTGAGGTTCTTGGGACAACTGTCACTCAACGATTGTACTGACAGCCCAATGTCTCATGAGGACCTTCCTGATGTTCCCCTGTATCCCCCATGGGTCTAGATAATGTGGTAGGTTGAGGGTCAAGTTTAGAAGGAGGGGGTTTATTTTAGTTTGTTGGCTCTCCTGATTGTGCAACTGGCATGGTTTGGATGATCTGGGTGGATTGGGTGATAGGGATTTGTTTTAGTGGGGTGGAGGTTTGAGGTTGAGGCTTAAGAGGTGGTTGGGTATATGGGAACAGAGGCATCCCAGGGAATTGGAGGATGGGTGGATTATCCGGGGTATTTGGGCGAGGAAGGACCCCAAGGAGCTGGAGGATAGGTAAATTGTTTGAAGTATTCGGGTGAGGGAGAAGTGGTGGACCGAGAAACTTTAAGATTCCTAGCTTTTGAGGTGGAGGTTGCAGCTTTTTCCTCGACCTCTTGCCCCGTGTTGGGTCATGGTTCTGAGATTTGCACCATGTGACAGACTTCTTGAGAATAGAAGCTCTGCCCTCTTGATTCTCTCAGCCTCTGCTCAAAATCCGACTGAGGGGGCCACTAGGGTTTCTTTGGTTTTGACCTCTTGTGCTTCTTGGCGGAGGAAGATGGCTCTGACTTAGGTCGAACAGTCAGAGCATTAGCGACCGTCAAGAATCCAACTGCCTGGGCTAACATCTTTCTCAGCTACCTCTAGTGCATCTTGAATATATTGGTTCCTTCGAATTCTTTGTCAAGAGCCTCGAAGTTTGGACATTCCAAGATTATACCTGCAGGAGACTAGAAGAACAGGGGTTAGTAGGTGAGGGACTTTTAAGGTCATTTCCCTCAACGGACTGATTTGAGCAACTTTTTACGTGATCACCAGAGTTGGACGTGTGCAGGGTGTCTTTTAGGTCTTTCCCTTGCTTAGACCATTGGGGGGTTCTTTTAATGTCATCACCCTCATTGGACATGCCCTGAGCAAAAGATGGCTTAGGGGTGTCCTCCTAATGAGATGATGAAGGAACGATGATCGTGCGGGATGAAGTCCTATAAGGTCGGCAATGGATGAAGAGGTCTAAGAAATTCTTGCTCAACAGATGGTTGAGGAATCTTGTTTCTCTGGCGAGCAGCCCTTGGTGCCAGTTTTCTCCTGATTTTTATTGAAAGTACTTGATTCGTCTTGCTAGGTTTGTGAATAGCCCTAGCTTGACGAACTGCTTCTCTCTTGAAGGACTTGAGTCTGCTCTGCCTGTGGTAGACTCTCCATGGTTGAGAAGTTGAGGGTTCAATAGGATCTAAATCATCATTACCCGGGTCTTGCATTGAGAGGCCCTCTGGCACCGGTGGAGCAATGACTTGGAGGTCTCCTTCTGGAACGTTACAAGCTTCTTAGCGTCAATATGTTCTTTATGATTATGGTGTTGAAACTGGAGCACTCGCTTAGGTTGTGGCCCCATATCTGATGGTACGAGCACTCGTGATTCTCAGTTACCTGAACAAGGCATTGGGGCTACCTTGCCGGCTTTGGTGTGATGAGGCCTTCTTGAAGCATCATGACAAACAAGGCGTGACGGAGA
The DNA here is from genome assembly GCF_054954075.1 of Amborella trichopoda. NCBI lineage: Eukaryota > Viridiplantae > Streptophyta > Magnoliopsida > Amborellales > Amborellaceae > Amborella > Amborella trichopoda. The sequence continues at coordinate 19,601,744 of NC_142347.1, read as the reverse complement.
TCAAGTGCTTCGTCTTCCTCCTTGACTTTCCTACTGCCCTGAATGCCTTCTTTAGCTCTTCGAGGTTTATCTGACCCTTCTAGATCAGGGCTACGATGATGTCTTTTAGCGTGTAGTATGTCTCTGTGGGGTGGTTTATCCTCCAATGATAAGGATAGTAGTTCACATGGGTGTCGAGTCCAGCTTGATCAGGGAACTTGGTCTCAGACAGATCGATCATGTTCTGTTCCAGTAATAATCGAAGTAGTGCGGGGACCCATTCTTTTTCAAAAGGGTAGACTTTACTCTTATGCTTGGTCCAATAATAATCTTGTTCAAGGTTCGCAGGTGGGGCTACTCGGTTGTATGATTATTGTTGTTTGCCTGCCTGAGGCACTTTCGTTGTGCTTACCCCTTTGGAGAGGTCCAAAGTTTGTGAGGGAGCCTTCTTTGGATCATTGACAATGACAGCTGCGCTGATTACTCCTTTTTGTTGGTTGCCCCAGACATTGGTCCGAGAGTTACCATTGCCCTGATCATTTACTGAGCTTGCAAACTGTTGTCACAACCTGCCATAGTAGCGTGACATGCTTTCTATGTGAACCAATATAGAGATTAGCTCTGACGTGGAGGTTGGATTGGAGGCCTAAACACATAGAGCAATCTCAGGTTGCATGTTTCGCACACAGGTTTGAACTGTGTCCTTCTCAGACATGGGAATAGGATGGCGAGCAGCCAAATCCCTCCATCTTGCTATGAGTTGATCCATGGGTTCGTCTGGTTCCTGAATCAAGGTGAGCAGTGCGATGGTTTAGACCTCTCTCTCGACCTCATAGAAGCGTTGGTGGAACAGTTTCTCCATTTCCTCCCAAGTATGTATTGAATTCATGGGCCTGAGTATACCACTAAAAAGCAGGGCCATCCAGGGTTTCAACAAACTGACAGAGAAGGAGACTCCCATCAGCCACTGTCTCTTAACATGCCGCTTGGAAATGGGCGATATGCTAGTGTGGGGATGTTGTAGCATCGAACCGGGGATGCTTCCCTTTGTTGTAGTCTAAGGGAAATGAAACCTGATCAATGTTGGAGGGGTACGGCTTTTGGGAAAGCGTTGTACCCTGCATTCCTAGGATCTGTCTGCTCTTTAAGCTACGGGTCACTATAGTGTCAATGACCTCCGTGAGACAGGGTGAGGGATGGAATTGTCCCCTGAGGAAGAAGGAGGAGGCTTCCTGAGAGCTGCATTACCTGAGTGATAGGAGTCGGCCTCATGATGGGATACATTGATTGGGGACCTCGTTCTTTCCATGCGATCAATCTTCTCCATCATCGCTAGCACCATCTGCTGAAACTTGTTCATGCATTCTTCCTGGTTCTCATTAGGTTCAGTCACAACCATAATGCTAACCATTTCCTCAGGGTGGTCAGCTTTAGGTGCAGTTGAAGGCTTCCGAGTTTGGTGAGTCACATGCGGTAGATCGGTCATCAAGGGCTCAGCAGGCCTCGATTGGACTCGAGTCTTATATGCCGATCGCATGAGGATCGGTTCTCGACAGTCTTGGGATCGTGGCTGCTGGGTGGTCAGGTCATCTTCTATGATGTTGACCACTGTGCAGGATACTCGCACCTCCTCTTTAGGTTCAGAAATTGGAAGGGGGTAGAAGGGGTTCTGGTGAAGAGGGTCATTAGGGTTGGGTGCCCCAACTGTCTTGGTTGCTTCCCTAGTCAGGATTTGCAGACCCCTGTTGCATTTAACTTTGAGGTTTTGATGGACCTCATGCTAAAACTGCGATCGAGACCGCGACTAGTCATCTCTTCTTGCACAAGAGAGTGTTGTTTTCATTACGTGAAGTAATGGGTGGGGGCCAGGAACTGGGGCCAATCTGGGTCGGGAGGATGAAGGACTTGATCTCCCATCAGGTTTTTTGCCTGAGTTCTTCTATGGGCTCCAGAGACATGACCGAGTTGACGGAGCTGGCTTAAAATGGTACGCTTGAGGAAGGTCTTCGAGTACCAGGGCTGGAGGTGCTTTCTCGAAGAAGAAGGGGGAAGGATCGCCTCATGAAGGTGTCTGAGTCGGGAGTGAGGAGCGGCCAGTGAAGGCGACACGTGTGTTCCCCTTGAAGAAGGATCACAGGTGACTTGGGGGTCAGCCCGAGCTCGATCAAGTGGTCTGGCCTTAGGAGGCCGAGAATCGTGAGCATGTGTTTGTAAGAGAACAGGTGGAAGCCTGCCCCTTACAAGGTGCGGTAGTTTGTGATGAGTAGGAGGATGAGGGGGTCATCTTCCTTGTACTCGAGTTGTCGCAACGATGACGTTGCCCCGGGCGGTGGGATGCACATGCACAATGTGTACAGGACCTGAACCTAGGAGGCCTGATCCTGGATACTGACTCGAGGTAACACAAGGGTTGCCCCGAGAGTGACTTGAGTGGATGATCCACGAGCCTTAAGGTGTGTGCAAGAAGTGGAGGCCCCAAGGTCTCCACCTTGATGTGTTGAGCCTTGAAGCATAGAGACCCGAGGTGGTGCAGGAATGTTGGGCATAACCTTACGGTGACCCACAGACGCAACGACAACTTCCATGACTTTTGTAGAAAGGGACTGGGCAGCCTTTTGACGTACCTCGATAATACGAACGGCAACTGACTTGCCGTTGACAGGGTGCATGCTGTGAATGGTAGTAGATGTGCTACCAATGCAAAGTGCTTTGATTGAAGTTCTACCAGAGCTAGGAGATGGGGAGTTAGAGACTTTTAAGTCCCTCCTCACACTTATCTAGGTCAAGATCTGGCAGCTAGACATTGGGTCTTTACTCAAGAGCAAAGTTGGGAACGAAGTTCGAGGAACTTGCTCCCGGGGGAAACTCGCGAATGTGGGGATGAGAAAATCCCTGATTCGGATAAATTGGTTAAGAAACCCAGAAGCCATGTGTGTGCAGAAAAACAAAAAAACAAAAGAGAGACTAACCAAACAAAGGTGATCCGACAAAGGGGTAGTAAGTCCCTAGTGGAGTCGTCAAGCTGGTTATGTGCCTCGATCTCACCCTCTTGGTCGGGATGACCGGGTGGCACGTATCTCGGGTTTCAGGGGAACCCAAGACTTGAAACCGCTCTCTTAAGAACCTTGTTACAAAACAAGGGCAGGTATACCTACCGATGAGAGAGGAGTTTTATGTGAGCCAGGACACATCTCACCTGGGTCCATGACTCACTAGGGTCGACTGGCACGGACGTCCTCTTAGATCATTTTCGAAAGCCCCCCAGTCCAACAACTGGTTCTAAATTGCCTCCCATGGCCTGTACTCTCCTGTTTCTGCAATCACACATACACGGTTAATTTATAAGACAAGTGGGTCGAGGGACTTCACCTTGTCTTGGGTATATGTACACTGGCGTGAACATCCAAAAGAAGAAGAAAAGAGTAATATGATAGAGATTGGGGTGATGAAAGGAGAAGAAAGAGATAGAATAGAGGAAAGGGGAAGAGAAGATTTTGACCAAGTGACTACACTAACACAGTGACTAGACTAGCAAGTGATTTACCAGGCGTGGTTGCAAGACGGGCATGATAACTCATATTAACATGGTGACAATACTACTCAACTACAGAACCAAAACCGATCAGCTTGACACAATGGCTAGACTGTCGTGGCAGCAAGACGGGCACGGTAGCTCAGACCGACACAGCGACAATACTGCTCGATGACAAGACTACCATGGCAGTACTTAACTTAGCCTCCCTTGGTCAAATGAGGGGGAAGGAGAGAAGGAGAAGAAAAAAGAAGAGAAAAGAAGGAGAGATTAGAGAGAAGAAAGAAAGAGAAAGAAGAAGAAAAAGAGGAAGAGAAGAGCGGAGAGAGATAAAAATAAGAGATTGAGAGAGAAGACATAAGAGAGAAGAAGAAGAGAAGAAGAGAATAGAAGAGCGGAGAAGCCAGAAGAAGAAGAGAAGAAGAGAATAGAAGAGCGGAGAAGCCAGAAGAAGAAGAGAAAAGAGAAGAAGAGGGTAGAAGAAAGGAACAGAGAAAGGAAGAAGAGAGGAAGAGAAGAAGAGAAGAAAAGAATAGAAGTGAGGGAAGAGAAAGGAGAGAGAAGAAAGGACAAGAGAGAGAAGGAAGAGAGAAAAAGAGAAAGATAAGGAAAGAGAAACATGGACGATGATGGGATCCTGCCATTCATGATAAGGGAGAGATAAAGGGAGGGAAGCATGGATGGCAGTGAGGTTTCGTCGTCCATGAGAGGAGAGCGAGAAAAGATAGGAGTATGGATAGTGATGAGGTTCCACCGTCCGTGACAGAGAGTAAGAAGAGAAAAGAAAACATGGACAGCGATGGGGTTCCTCCTCCATGACAGAGGAGAGAGAAAACACGGACGGTGATGAGGTTACGCCATCCATGACAAAAGAGAGGAAAAAGAGAAAATAACATAGACGAAGATGGGATTCTGCCGTCCGTGACAGAGAGTGAGAAGAGAGAAGAAAGCACGGACGACGATGGGGTTCCATCGTCCATGACAGAGGTAAGAAAAAACATGGATGGCGATGGGGTTCCGCCGTCCATGACAGAAGAGAGAGAAAACATGGACAACGATGAGGTTCCACCGTCCATAACAGAATAGAGATAAAGGAAAAGAAAATATGGACGACGATGCCGTCCATGACAGAGGAGAGAGAAAAGTAAAGTAAACATGGATGGCGATGGGGTTCCACCGTCCATGACAGAGGAGAGAGAAGAGAGGAAAAAGTATGAATGACGACAACATTTTGCCATCCATGACAGAAGAGAGAGAAAAGAGAAGAAAATATAGATAATGATGGGGTTCCACCGTCTATGATAGAAGAGAGAGAAAAGAGAAGAAAACATGGATAGTGATGGGGTTCTGCTGTCCATGACAAAGGAGAGAGAAAATAGAAGAAAATATGAACGTCGATGGGGTTCCATTGTCCATGATAGAGGAGAGAGAAAAGAGAAGAAAATATGGACGATGATGGGGTTCCACTGTCTATGATAGAGTAGAGAGAAAAGAGAAGAAAACATGGATGGAAATGGGGTTCCGCCGTCCATGACTGAGGAGGGAGAAAAGAGTAGAAAACATAGACGACAATGGGGTTCCACTGTCCATGACCGAGGAGGGAGAAAAGAGAAGAAAACATGGACGGTGATGAGGTTTCGCCGTCCATGATAGAGGAAAAGAGACGGGGGAACTTGGACAAAGGCTCGGCACGCCACTCAAGTTAAGGCTCACCTCCCATTGTATGTTCCAGGAGATTATGAGAAGAATGAGGATGTCATGCTCGGCAATGGACACCGTCATGCATGACTGGAGAGAAGAGAGAAAGGAAAGATCAGAGAAAAAGAAAGATGGAGAGAAGAAAAAGAGGAGAGAGATGGAGAGATAAGGGAAGAGGAGAGAAATGGAGATAAGGGAAGAGGAGAGAGAAAGAGAGAGAAGAGAGGAGAGAGAAAGAGAGGAGGAGAGAAAATTTTTATCACAACCCCACCCCTTAGCCCCTGCCGGAGGGCAATAGAGCGCGAGATCATGACTGGACGTCATGAACATCACTTTGGAAGGAGTGACTCAACGCATAAAACACAGAATCAAGAGTAAATCATGAAAGAAAACTAGTACAAATCCATTCAACAGACAAAATCAAATCAAAAGTACATCTATCTCATTCATTCAACGTCGAAAGTTTTTACAATTCCTTCAAGGCACTGCTAACCCAAAATATACAAAATGAAATGTTCATCATATGTAGAGACCACAAAAAACATACTATGAAAGTCTTTAGAGGACAAATTTTTAACTCCTCGACTACAACCACCAAGTTCGGGGGATGTCAAGCATACCAGTGAAACGTCGGACTGTTAAGGGTTTCAACAAACTGGCGGAGCAGGAGTCTCCCATCAGCCGTTGTTTCTCGGCACCCTGCTTGGAAGTGGGCAATATGTTGATTCAATGATGTGGGGGAAATGGTACATGGTCAATATATGATGGGTATGGCCTTTGATAAGGCGTTGCACCCTATGTCCCCGGAATTTGTCTGTTCTTTAAGCTATGGGTAACCATAGCATCAATGTCTGCCTATGAGACGGGGTGAGAGACAAAATTGTCTTGTGAGGCAGAGGGAAGGGCCTGTCTTGGAGGTGCATCATCTAAGTGATGGGAATTGACCTCATGGTTAGTTGATTGTCGTGCAATGTCTATACGATCTATCTTCTCCATCATTGCGTGCACCATATCTTCGAACTTGTTCATGTGGTCTTCCTGTGAGTCCGGTTCGTTTATAACCATTACGTCGATTGTTTCTCTAATGAGGTCAGCCTAAGTTGCAGTTGAGGGCTTGCCAACATGACGAGTCACGCACGGAAGATCAGTCGGCGGTGGTCAGCATGCCCCAACTGGACTCGATTCTTATATACCGATTGTGTGAGGGTCGTTTCTCAACAGTCTTGGGATCGTGGCTGGGTCATTTTCTACAACGCTAACCACAGTCCAAGGCTCATGCGCTTCTTCTTCAAGCTTCATCATCTGAAGAGGGTAGAAGGGGTTCAGGTGAAGAGGGTCATCAGAGCTGGCTGCCCCGACTGCCTTGGTCACTTTCTTGGTCCGAATTCACAGACATATATCATGTTTAACTTTGAGGTTTGGATGGACCTCACGCCAAAATTGTCATTGAGATTGCGGCTGATCAGCCCTTCTTACACAAGAGAGAGCTGTCTCCATCAGATGTGGCAAAGGATGAGAGCCAAGGACTAGAGTCATCCTGAGTCGGGGAGGATGAAGGACTCGATCTTCCATCAGGTCTTTGGCCCGAGACCTCTTATGAGCTCCAGAGACATGACCGAAATGACGAGGTTGGTTCAAGATGGTGGGGTACCAAGGCTGGAGGTGCTTACTCGAAGAAGGAGGAGCTGACAAGAGTAGGGTTGACTCATGAGGATGCTTGACTTGAAGGCGAGGAGGGCTGTCTGGGGTGGAGACATGTGTGCACCCCTTGAAGAAGGATCATAGGCGACTTGGGGGTCAGCCCGAGCTGGAGCAAGTGGTCTGGCCTTAGGAGGCCGAGAACTACGAGCAGGTTTCTATAAGAGAACAGGTGGTAACCTACCCTCTACAAGGTGTGCTAGTGTGTGCTGAGTAGGAGGACGAGGAGGTCGTCTTTCGTGTACTCGGGTTGGCGTAATGACGACATTGCCCTGACCAGTGGGATGCATGATCAACATGTGCAGGACCTGGTCTTGGGAGGTCTGATTCTGGATGCTAACTCAAGGTAACATAAGGGTTGCCCCAAGGTGTGGCTTGAGTAGATGACCCACGAGCCTTATGGTGTGTGCGAGAGCTGGAGGTCCCTGAGTCCCTCAGTCATCGCCTCGATGTGCCAAGCCTCTTGGGATAGAGACTCGTGGTGGTGCAAGAATGTGGTGTGTATCCTTGCAGTGACCCACAGAAGCAACAACTTGCTTGCCTTTTGCAGAGAGGGAGTGGGCAGCCTTTTGACGTACCTTGAAAATACGACAGATAAGTGACTTACTGATCACAGGGTGCGTGCTGTGTGCAGCAACAGATGTGTTGTCAATGCAAGGGGCTTTGGCAGAAGTTCCACTAGAGCTAGGAGACGAGGAGTTAGGGACCTTTAAGTACCTCCTCACACCAATCCAGGTTAAGACCTGGGAACTAGACCTAAGGTCTTTGCTCAAAAGGAGGATTGGGAACGAAGTTCGAGGAAGTTATCCCTTGGGGACACTCGTGAATGCGAGAATAAGAAAATCCTCGATCCAGATGAATGGGTTACAGAACCTTGAAGCCATAAGTGCAGATACAGAAAATAAAAGGAGAAACTAACTAAACAAGTACTATTCGACTAAGGGGTAGTAAACAAGTACTATCCGACTATCTCGGGTTTCAGGGGAACCCAAGACTCTGAGATCGCTTTCTTGGGAACCTTGCTCAGGAGCAAGGGCAGGTAGACCAACCAATGAGAGAGGAATTTAAGGTGGGTTTGGGACTTACTCGGGCTGGCTCAGATGGGCGCCCTCTTTGATCACGAAGAAAGTCCCCCAGTCATAAAACTGGTTCAGAATTGCCTCCTTTCGCTTGTATTCTCCTGTTTCTGCAATCCCACACATATGGCAAATGTTATAAGACAAGTGGGTCAAGGGACCCCACCTTGCCTTTGAGAGAGCATACACAGGTGTGCACATTCAAAAAGAAGAAAACAAGAATGAGAGAATTGAGATTGGGATTAGAAAAATTTTACAAGGCGGTAAGAGTGACTAAACTAGTAGGTAATTGACTCGGCATGGCAATAAAACGAGTTCGGTAACTCAATCTGGCTCCACAAAATTACAACTAGACGACAGTATCAATACTAACATCTTGACACGATAGCTAGTTTATCGTGATAGTAAAGTGAGCATAGTAACTCTGACTGGCACAACGGCGTTACTGCTAGTTGACAGAATTTTCATGAAATGCTAGTCTCAACCCCTCTTGATCAAACAAAAGAGTTGAGGACAGAGAAGAGAACAGAAAGAGAAAGAAGAGCATGAAAGAGTATAGAGGGGAAAGAAAGAGGAAGAGGAAGAAAAGGGGGAAAAGCAAGGAGAAGTAAGAAAGAGAAGGAAGAGGAAGAAAGGCACAGATGACAATGAGATGTGAGTAGAGAAGACTCAGACGGCAATGGGCTTCCACCATCTGTGACTAAGGGGAAGGAGTAAACACAGGTGGCGATGTGTTTCTGTCGTCTGTGACAGAAGGGAAAGAGAGAGAAGACACAAGCGATGTCGTGCTTCCGTCGGCTATACAAGAAGTGAGAAGAGAGAGAAGGCACAGGTGGTGCAGTGTTTCCACCTGCTATACGAGAAGAGAGAAAGAGAAGAGAGAGAAGACACAAGCGGTGCAGTGTTTTCATCGATTGTGTCAGAAGAACAGGAAGAGAGAGAAAATATAGGCAAAAATAGGCTTGCGCCGTCTATGATCGAAAAGAAGAAAGAGAGAGAAAACACATGCGACAATAGGTTTGCCAGCTTTGATAGAAGAGAAGAAAAAGATTGAAAACATAGGCAGTGCTAGGCTAGTGCCGGCTATGACAGAAGAGAGAAGGGAGAGAATTTTGACAGAGGCCTGACTCGCTACTCAAGCCAAGGCCCAACTCACTATTCATGTCTCATGAGCAAGAAGGTATCACGTCAGACGATAAATCGGCCACACGTGAATGGAGAAAAAAAGAGGAGCAAGGAGAGAGCAACATGATAGACTAGAGGAGGAAGAGAGAGAAAGAGATAAAGATGAAAGTAGGGAAGAGAAAGGGACAGATGAGAGAGAAATGAAGAGAGAGAACAAGAGAGATAGAGATGAGAGGGAAGGAGAGATAAAGATGAGAAAAGAGGAGAGAAAGAGAGATAGAGACGAGAAAGGAAGAGAGAAAAAGAGGGGAGAAGAGAGAAAATTACCTTACCAAGGGGTACTGGCCCTTTTCTTCTCTCTCCTCTCTCTCCAAGATGCACCTATGAGTTCAAGCAAGAATTGAAGTCTTTATCCAATATTGAAAAATGAACCGAAGGTTTTTTTACAATTAGGCTTTGCATGTTTATATAGAATTGGGCCCAAACATAGGTGGATGCCTAAAAACTACCCAAAATTGAAGATAATTACAATTTAATTGAATTAAAATAAAGTCTAAAAATGGATACAAAAAGGACTGTTTTGTCCCTGCCTAACAATGTGTAGAATTCCAGAACAGTCCCTACTGCTACCCCAAAACTTCCGTGATCTTCCATGACTGATCCGAGGCAGCTTTGATGCTCGTTTGATCAAAAGATAATTGTTTTCTTTTAGGGCTCGGCATGGAGATCGATTTGAGCCATGATCATGAGACTTGAATTTTGGATGAATCTTGAAAACTTTGGATCGATAATGCGCTTGTTCCTTGACGTATTTTCATGATTTTTCGTTGTAGTGCCCTGAACATGATGTCATGATCACCTTGCAACAAACGTAACTCGATTTTGTGTCTGGATGAAGATGTCATCGTCTTGAGTTTTTGGTCGAAATCTTGAAATCTGGCAGCTATAATTTATAGCATCTTCGTTGCCTTTGTTTGCAAAATCCCACCATTCATCGTACGTGGGGTTCAAAATAGGGATAGTCTCAGACCTTATGCAAATAATGCAATTAATTTCGCATTGATCAAGTACGTGAGCATCGTGATTTGGCCACTCGAGTGGGACGCGCTGCTACTGATTTTTCTGTAATTTTCTTTACGAATCAGCAACTTCTATCTAGTTTTTCTCTCGGGTCGGACTTTGTCACGGGGCGAACCACCTATCGAAATGCTGGTCGATGAGATGAACATGCTCACAAAATTTGAGCGTGATTCGACTTGCAACAAGTGAGATATAGTCCTCAAAAGTCACTGTCCGTGACTGTGAAAACATTTACCTTTTTATGGTGTTTTGGTGCGGGGTGGCCATACGGGGATAGTGTGCGGCTTACTCGTTTTCGATATTTTACCCATAACTTTGTCCTAGAGTGCTCGATTAAGCAGAAAATTAACCCATAGGGGTTTTCGACTATGCCAGATCTAATGAAAGTGGTCCTACTGTTGTTTGATGCACCAAAAATATAGTTCTAATTACAGAGTCCATTTCAGGGTGCTAGAGGCTGATTTTGTCGAAATTGTTTCGTAGTGTTCACTACTTTAGATATGTTTGATTGCGATGAAACTTGACAGGTGGCCTTTTGAAGTGCTTATGAAGATCTTGACCTGTTCTGGGGCCACTATGAGGCTGTCAAAATTTCCACTGTATGTTGTGGCTTTATTGACCTGCTTCCTCTTTATTCTGCATTAGGGACCAAGGTGCTGAAAAATGTGTTCAAATAGTGTACTCAAGGGAAAATGAAAGAAATAACATAAGAGGGTCCATGTCAATTTGACAACCTTACGGCGTCTCCTTGACAAGGGACTTTTAGTAAGTTCCCATAGTCAAGAAAGAAAGAAAGGGATGAGATAGACTAACTGATAGAGAAAGGGACAAAGAGTTTGAAGGCTAGTATATCTTTCAACTAGTTTTTCAGAGAAATGCAAGAGGTTAGTTTTTATTTCACCCAAATCCTCAGAGGCAAAAATAGAGATTTTTGTGAAGAGAAGGGGAAGAAAATGAATGAAAGAAATGATGAAGGTCAGCTTCGCTCACGCTGAACCTTCGAAGAATGGAGCTGTTTGACCCAACGGTTAGGCGTGCATAGTGACAAGACTAACGCGGTGATTGGTCTGCAGTGGTAGCTAGACGGGCAAGGTAATTAGACAGGCAGAACAGCTAAACTACTCGACGACCAGACGGACATGGCGACTAATCTGGCACAGTGGTTGTTCTTACATGGCAGTTAGACGGGCACGGTAACAAGTCCGGCACAATGGATAAACTACTCAAAGACAAGACTGTCTGGCACGGCTGCTAGATGAGCACGATAACTAGTCTAGCACAACGGCTAAACTGCTCTAGTCAAGACTAACACAGCAAAGGAAGGCTCCACCAGCCCTCTAGTCAAACAAGCAAAAGGAGATGAGAGAGAAAGGAAATCGTGCCCAGTAATGTGTACTGTCGTGCAGGGCCGACGGTGAGAAGGAACAGAGATCACGCTCAACAGTATTCACTACCGTGCATAACAATCATAAAGAAAGAAGGGAAAACCACGCTCGGTAGTATGCGCTGTCGCATGCGACAGACAACAAGAGGAGTGAACATCACGCCTAACAGTATGTATTACCGTGTGTGATGAACTGATAGGCTGAGAGAGAAAAGCGTTACACTCGACAGTATGCACTGTTACGTGCAACAGACAATAGAGAGAAGAAAAATCACACCCAGCATTTGCACTGCCATGCGCAACAGACAAGAGAGAAAAGTAAACTTACGTGCGGCATTTGCACTGTCGTGTGTAACAGACAGTGGGGGGAGATGATAGTCACGCTTGGCATTTGCACTACCTTGCGCAACGAACATAGGGACAAGAGAACGTCTCGTTGGGTTGTATGCACTGCCTCGTACAACAAACTGAGAAAGAGAAGAGACTCACGCCCAACATTTGCATTGATGTGTGCAATGAACAGGGAGGGAAGAGAGCGTCACGCTCGGCAGTATGCACTACCACGCGCAACGGACTGAGAAAGGGAAGAACATGAGATGAGAAAGCAACAGTGAGAAAAAGAAAGAGAAGAGAAAGGAAAGGAAAGAAGAAAGAGAGAAAAGGAAAAAAAAGAAGAAAGAAAAGGAAAGAAGAAGAGAGAGAAAAAGGAAAGAAGAAAGAGAGAAAGGGAAAGAAGAAAGAGAGAGAAGGAAGAAAGAGAAAGAAGAGAGAGACAGTAAAGAGAGAAAAAGAGAGAAAGAAGAGAGAGAAGAAAGAGAAAGAAGAAAGAAAAGAAGAGAGAGAAAGAAGCGAGGGAAAGAAGACAGAGAATAAAAAGAAAGAAGAAAGAAAGAAGCGAGAAGAGAGAGTAAAGAGAGAAAGAAGAGTGAGAGCAAAGAGGAGAGAGAAAAAAGAGAGAAGAGAGAGAAAAGAGAGAAAGAAGATTACCTTACGCCCAGGGGTACCACCAAAAATCTTCACTCTCCTCTCTCTCTCTCTAAGACATGACCAAAATCTCAAGTAAAAGTAGAATTTTTTATTGATAAAAAACTTGGTCTTTACATGAGGTACGTGCTTGTTTATATAGAAGTGGGCCCAAAGGTGGGTGTACAATCAAATTTGACCTAATTGTTAGAAAGTAATAATTAAGTGAATAAAAGAAATTCTAAAAAAATGGGGTAAAATGACGATTTTGCCCTTGCACCAACAATCTATGAAACTCGAATTGAGTCTCTGCTACGCCCAAGAACACTTGTGATCTTCCCTAGTTGGTTCGGGGTCTTTTCGCTCTCTGTTTAGCCGAAAGATGATTCTTTTCTTGATCGGTTCGGGAAGACGGATATTTTGATACCACTTTCGAGCCACGGATCGGGTCTTTGGGTCATGATCAAGAAGTGCAAAAATCACGAGGAACGTGTGATATTTCTTTAAAGACTACGTGCATTTCTTGGTGTTTTTTGATGATTTCTTCGCGGAATATCGATGAGCAAGTTGTCGTGAGCATTTGGTGACGAATGTGGCTCGATTTGGTGCCCGAACAACCATTTTTTATTTTTGATCTTTTGGCCGGAGTTTGGTTTCTGGTGGCTGAAAAGTGCAGTAAGTTTGTACTCACTGCATTTCAAATCTGACCATCCATCACGTGTGAGGTTCAGCTCTGATGAAGCATCGAACCTTGTGCTCGTAATGGGTTTGATTTTGGGTCGATCCGACGTGCGAGCATCATGCTATGGTCGCTCCATCGAGGTGTGCTCATGTTAGAAAACCTACACTCTTGCCTTGAATCATGATCTTCTCTCATGTCTTTCTCCTGGCTCGAGCCACGACATAGGTCGTGCCACATATCAAAATGCTCGGGTTGACGAGACGAACACTCTCGTAAGATTTGAGCTTGATCCGGCTTGGGATGAGAGAGATACTGTATTTCAAAGTTGAGCCTGAAACATATGAACATAGCTTCCATTAATGGAAACTGCTTCACTGAGGGTGCACGATAATAGCGTGTGACCTACTCATTTCAGGTAATTTGGCCATAACTTGGCCCATGAACGTCTGATTAAGATAAAACTTGGTGCCTATGAGTTTTCAGATGTTTTGGATCTAATCACGGTAGTCCCACAATCATTTGATGCCCTAGTGATAGGGCCATAGTTATAACGTCCATTTTAAGGCGATAACGGATTTTCTCAAAATTGTTTCTGCGTTTGCCTTGCCTTAAACGCGTCAGATTGCGCTGAAACTTGGCAGGTGTTCTTAGGAGACCTTTATCAACATTGTTGATCCTTCTTGAGCCATTATGAGACTGTTGGAAATTTCACTTCTAGATCAAGGCTTATTATCCTATGGTTTCCGTAGTCCACAGGCAATTTGGTACTTACGGACCTAGATCGCAAATTGCTTTTATCTTTATTTGCAACGGGCATACAAATGTTAAAAAATACCATTAAACACACTTCTATATGATATTCTTTCCATGGCTTTCTTTTCATCATCTTCATTAGGGCACATATGATTGTTTAACTGTCTTCTTGTCGACAGGGATTGATATAGGCTTACATTTATCAATTTCAAACTTGTCCAATACCTTTTTGTAGTAAGTCACCTGTGAAAGTTGAATGGTTCACTATTTTTTATTCTTTATAATTTTGATACCCAACACATATGAAGCTTCCCCTAGATCCTTCATTATCAAAGTGTTGTCCAATGAATTCCTTTGTTTCTGACACGAGGGTAATTGAGCTACTAAAAATTATCTTATCATCCATATAGAAGGAAATGAATAGAACATCACTCATATTGATCTTTTTATAGATGTAATAGTCTTCCTCATTTAAGGTAAACCCTGTCAGAGACAGTGTCTTTTGTAACTTGATGTACCACTGACGTGATGCTTGTTTTAGGCCATAGAGGGATTTCGTAAGTTTATACACAAGATTCCCCTTTCCTTTCTCTTCAAATCCCTCGGGTTGTTTCATGCATATTTCTTCTTCTAAATCCCTATATAGAAAGACGGTCATTATGTCCATTTGATGGACCTCAAAGTCAAAATGTGCTACTATGGGTATCAGGATTCTAATATATGGAAATTTCACAATTGAAAAGGTTTCCTCATAGTCTACCCCTTCCTTTTGGGTGAATCCCTTGGCTACGAGCCTAACTTTATATTTCTTTAGTAAATACTATTATAAAAAATATAAAAAAATAAAAACACAAAAATATGTCACATGATATCTAACCCATGATCATTAGATATCTATTGTAATTAAAACCTAAGGTTGGGTGGTCTACAACCAGAGTTCTTAACCCTTTTCTTTGGGAATTACACTACTTTTAAGAGTTTTTGGAGGGTCATCCCTTACCGAGGTTGGAGAGATGCCAGTGGTGGTTTGTAAGCCATAAGAGCTTCATAGCCTCATTCATGTGGTTGTAGGCTTATGAAAGTAATGGCCAATTCCTTAACAACCTTAAGCACAACATGTACATATGACAACCGTATTTTAGGAAGCAACTTTAAAGAGGTGGATGTCTATACATGCATATAGAGAGTCCCTCAAACACTATATCAATGTGTGCATGTAGCTTTCTCTCAAGGGGAACCTATAATCCGCATCTAGGACTATAGTTTTACTATTTTTTGGCCAACTTTAACAGACCAATTGTAAGGCCCTGCATATAAATGGGGATTATGAATCCCATTGGGTTGATTTGAGAAGATAGTTGTGGATAAAAAATTTTGAATGGTAAGAATGCCTTCATGGTCACTTTTCTTGATCAATTAGTACCAATCTACTTCGAGTTATCTTCAAGTGTTTTAGAATTTTAAAGAACTTAAAATGCTATTTTAGTTTTATTTATGTTTCTGCAATTTTTAATTTTTTTAAAAAAATTTGTAAAAATTATTTAAAGGCATAAAATACTACAAGGGCAATGATGAAATTAAGAAACTTGTAGGGGCGTAGTGGAACCACCTATGGGGAAAAGGGTCCAATTCCCACACGTGATGACACACATGGGATCGAATATGTGCCCACATTGGCCACATGCCCCACACTAAGTGTGAAACCCCACTTGGAGGGGGAAAGATTTCCTACTTTAGAAAATCTTCCCCAACAAATTTTGGATAGTATATATATATATATATATATAGAAAAGTCTTCCAACACCTATAAGAGAAAATGAACAGTGATTTCGCCTACCCTCAGCACAATCCAAAGTTCATCGCATGGTCACAATTGTCTAGTAGTGTTTAATTTAGTGAGGTACATCTTAGTGAGGTACAAAATATGTTTCTCATATTTTGTGCACCTCACTAAGATGTACACAGGCTCCAAATTTTCTGATTTATAAAAAAAATGAAAAATGAAACACAACCGGACAATTGTGACCATGCGATGAACTTTGGATGGTGATGAGCATAGGCAAATCACTGTTCATTTTCGCCTATAGGCGTTGGGAAGAATTTTTCATATATATATATATATATATATATATATATATATATATATATATATATATATATATATATATATATATATATCTATATGTATATATATATATGGAAAAAGATTTTGTACACACATAGGTGTACTACTAGAGTAAACACCCATGACCCATATTAAATTAGAGCCTATCTGACAATAATGGATGTCTAGTACTGTTTGAATTTTAATTGTTATTTTACAAATCCAAATCACTTGAAATTTTAATCGCGTGTTCTTATATGAAATAAATTGATAAAAATACCCCCAAAACTTTTGGGGGTAATTTGGTCATTATGTTTTTTGCGAAATATTTTTTTTAGATTTTTATTAAGTGTGCCTTGATGAGAAGAACACACTCCCAAAATTTTATGTCATTTAGATATGCACAAAAAGAATTAAAATTCAAACAGGATATGAGATCGTGATCATCAGATAGGCCCAAATTCATTATGAGCCATATATATATATATATATATATATATATATATGAACAGTGATTTCACCTATCCTCATCACCGTCCAAAGTTCATCGCACGGTACTGTTCATTTTTGTTTATAGGCTTCACGTAGTGTTTTCATATATATATATATATATATATATGGAAAAGTCTTCATAACACTTAGAGGTGAAAATGAACAGTGATCTCGCCTATGTTCATCATCTTCCAAAGGTCATCGCATGGTCATGATTGTCTAATAGTGTTTTATTTTACATTTTTTTCTATAAATTGGAATGATCTGAAATTTGGTGCGTGTGTACATCTTATTGAGGCGCACCTAATAAAAATATGAAATCAAAGATTTCACAAAATAAATTGATCAAAATACCCATTGTAAATTGTCAAGGGTATTTTGGTCAATTTATATTTTGAGTTTTTTTTTTATGAGATTATCTTATGTTTGATGCACACACGCTCCAAATTTTATCTCATCCTGACTCGTAGAAAACAGACGAAAATTGAAACACAATCGGACAATGGTAACTGTGCAATGAACTTTGGACGGTGATGGCCTTAAGGGAAATCCCTGTTCATTTTTGCCTATTGGCATTGCGTAGTGTTTATATATATATATATATATATATATATATATATATATATATATATATATATATATATATATATATATATATATATATATATATATATATATATATAGGGAAAAGTCTTTCCATCGTCTATAGGCGGAAATGAAAAGTGATATCGCCTGTGCTCATCACCGTCCAAAGTTCATCGCATGTCATAATTGTTCGGTAGTATTTCAATTTTTCACTTTTTTATTAATTAGAATGATCTGAAATTTAGAAAATGTGTACATCTTAGTACGACACACCTAATAAAATTTTGAAAAAAATATTTCACAAAATATAAATTGAGATGATTCCGATTTTTTTGATATTTTTAGTAGATTTGTCTATTTTTTATGTAAAATATTTTTAGGGGTATTTTGATCAATTTAGTTCGTATAAAATATTTGTTTGATATTTTTCATAGATTGACCTATTTTTTATGAACATACGTTCCAAATTTCAGACCTTCTGATTGTACGAGAAAATAAAATATATACATACATACATACATACATATATATATATATTATAGAAAACGCCTATAGGTGAAAATGAACAGTGATTTCGCCTATGCTCATCACCGTCCAAAGTTCATCGTACTATCACAGTTGTCCGATAATGTTTCAATGTTCAGTTTTTTACATATCAGAATGATCTCAAATTTGGCGCGTGTGTTCATCAAAAATAGGAGAATCTAATAAAAATATAAAACAAATAATTTGTAAAATATAAATTGATTAAAATACCCCCATTAATTTTCAGAGGTATTTCGATCAATTTATATTTTACGAAATATGTTTCTCATATGTTTATGAGGCGCACCTAACTAAGATGTACACACGCTCCAAATTTTCTGATTTATAAAAAAAATAAAAAAGAAACACTACCGGACAATCGTGACCATGCGATGAACTTTGGACGGTGATGAGCATTGGCAAAATCGCTATTCATTTTCACCTATAGGCGTTGGGAAGAATTTTTCATATATATATATATATATATATATATATATATATATATATGGAAAAAGATTATGTATGCACATAGGCGTACTACTAGAGTAAACACCCATGACCCAGATTAAATTAGAGCCTATCTAATACTGTTTGAATTTTATTTGTTATTTTATAAATCTAAATCACTTGAAATTTTAGTTGTGTTCTTTTATGAAATAAATTGATCAAAATACCTCGAAAACTTTTTGGGGTAATTTGATCATTATGGTTTTTACGAAATAGTTTTTTAGATTTTTATTAAGTGTGCCTTGATGAGAAGAACAAACTCCTAAACTTTTACGGGATTTAGATTTGCACAAAAAGAATTAAAATTCAAATAGGATATGAGAGCATGATCTTCAGATAGGCCCAAATTCAATATGAGCCATATATATATATATATATATGAACAGTGATTTCGCCTATCCTCATCACCGTCGAAAGTTCATTGCACGGTACTGTTCATTTTCGCTTATAAGCTTCATGTAGTGTTTTCATATATATATATATATATATGGAAAAGTCTTCACAATACCTAGAGGTAAAAATGAACAGTGATTTCGCCTATGGTCATCATCTCCCAAAGGTCATTGCATGGTCATGATTGTCTAATAGTGTTTTATTATGCATTTTTTTCTATAAATTGGAATGATCTGAAATTTGGTATATGTGCACATTTTATTGAGGAGCACCTAATTAAAATATGAAATCAAATATTTCATAAATTGATCAAAATACCCATTGGAAATTGTCAAGGGTATTTTGTCAATTTATCTTTTGAATTTTTTTTATGAGATTATCCTATATTTGATGCACACACACTCCAAATTTTAGCTCATCCTGACTAGTAGAAAACAGACAAAAATTGAAACACAATCGGAAAATTGTAACCGTATGCTGAACTTTGGATGGTGATGGGCTTAGGGGAAATCCTTATTCATTTTTGCCTATAGGCGTTGCGTAGTGTTTATATATATATATATATATATATATATATATATATATATATATATATATATATATATATATATATATATATATATATATATAAGGAAAAGTCTTTCCATCGTCTATAGGTAGAAATGAAAAGTGATATCGCTTGTGCTCATCACCGTCCAAAGTTCATTGCATGTCATGATTGTCCGGTAGTATTTCAATTTTTCTATTTTTTATTAATCAGAATGATTTGAAATTTAGAAGGTGCGTAGATCTTAGTGCGGCACACCTAATAAAAATATGAAAAAAATATTTCACAAAATATAAATTGAGATCATTCCGATTTTTTTGATATTTTTCTTAGATTCGCCTATTTTTTATGTAAAAGATTTTTAGGGGTATTTTGGTCAATTTATTTCGTGTAAAATAGTTTTTTGAAATTTTTCATAGATTCGCCTACTTTTTTATGAACACACGCTCCAAATTTTAGATCTTTCTGATTGTACGAAAAAATAAAATATATAAATACATACATATATATATATATATATATATATATATATATAATCGCAACATATATATATATATATATATATATATATATATATATATATATATATATATATATATATATATATATATATATATATATATATATCCTCTACAATTTGGAATGATTTGAAATTTTGAGCGTGTGTTCATAAAAAATAGGCGAATCTACGAAAAATATCAAAAAACTATTGTACGTGAAATAAATTGACCACAATATCCCTAAAACATTTCAGGGGTATTTTGATCAATATTTTTTCGGGATTTATGTTTTTTATATTTTTATTAGGTGAGCCTCACTATGACGTACCCACGCTCCAAATTTTAGATCATTCTGATTAGTAGAAAAAATGAAAAATGAAACAATGCCGGGCAATCGTGAGCATGCGATGATGAACTTTGGACGATGATGAGGGTAGGTGAAATCACTGTTCATTATCGCCTCTAAGGGTTAGGAAGACTTTTCCTGTATATATATATATATATATATATATATGAAGATGCTAAAAAAATGCCTATAGGCAAAAGTGAACAGTGATTTCGCCTACCCTCATCCCCATCCAAACTTAATTGCACGGTCACAATTGTTTGGTAGTGTTTCAATTTTCATGTTTTTTATACATCTCGGAGTGATCTTAAATTTGGACTGTGTGTTTATTAAAAATAGATGAATATAATAAAAATATAAAACAAATAATTCACGTATAAATTGACTAAAATACCTCAGAAGATTTAAGGAGGTATTTTGATCAATTTATATTTTGTGAAATATGTTTTTCATATTTTTATTAGGTGCACCTTACTATGATGTACACATGCTCCAAATTTTAGATCATTATTTTTATTAAAAATAAATAAAAATTGAAATACTATCAGACAATTGTGACCGTACGATGAATTTTGGACGGTGATGAGCATAGGTGAGATCACAATTCACTTTTTCCTATAGGCGTTGAGAAGACTTTTCCTATATATATATATATATATATATATATATATATATATATATATATATATATATATATATATATATATATATATATATATATATATATATATATATATATATATATATATATATATATATATATATATATATATATATATATATATTGTATGTATGGAAAAAGCTGGGGTTAGCCCACTAGCTCATATGAACAAATGAGCCCAATGACCTAGATTGATTCTGAGCCGATCTGACGATCATAAATGTGTACTAGCTCATTAGATATGTGTTCATCAAAAAAAGGTGAATCTTCGTAAAATATAAAAAAAAAATATTATATGAAAAAAATTGACCAAAATACCCCTATAAAGTTTTCAGAGGTATTTTGGTTAATTTTATTTCTTCAGATTATTTTTTTTTATATTTTTATTAGGTGTGGCTTGATGAGAAGAACACATGCCTAAAATTTCAAGTGATTTGGATTTTTTAAAAAAAACTTTAAATTCAAATATGAAATAATGTCGTGACCGTCACATCGCCCCAGATTCAATCTGGGCGGTCGGGCTCATATATTCCTGTTAGCCCTTGGACTATTAGTAGTATCTTCATTTATATATATATATATATATATATATATATATATATATATATATATAATCCTGATTCATGACTCTAAACTGTATCATGTGCTGTCTATTTTGGATGACCTTAGATTGGTATATACATACTCTAAACTGTATCACGTATGGTCTATTTTACACGACCTTAAATTTCTATATACATAGAACCCTGATCCGTGACTCAAAACTACGTCATATATAGTCTATTTTGTACTACGTTAAATTGCTATATACATATTGTTCTAATTCATGACTCTAAACTGTATCATATATAGTCTATTTTGCACGGTAGTAAATTGCTATATACATATAATCCTGATCCATAACTCTAAACTGCGTCATATATGGTCTATTTCTCACGACCTTAAATTGCTATATACATATTGTCCTGATCCATGACTCTAAATTGCATCAGATAGGATCTACTTTCACACGACTTTAAAGTGCTATAGATTTATAATCTTGATCCACAACTCTAAACTGCATCAAATGTGGTCTATTTTTGAACGACCTTAAATTGTTATAAATATATAACCCTAATCCATGACTCTAAACTGCATCATATATGGTCTATTTTGTATGACCTTAAACTGCAATATACAAAGTCTTGATCCATGGCTCTAAACTGCATCATACATGGTCTATTGTTGCTCGACTGTAAACTGCTGCATCCATATAGTCCTGATCCATGACTCTAAATTGCATCATTTATGGTCTACTTGGCATGACCTTAAATTGACAAATATATATGTAGTTCACAATGCACAACTCTAAACTGCCTAACACATAGTCCAAGCAACAAGAATTTAAACAGTCTATCATATAACGGGTCTTTTCATATCCCATTAAGGCTAGATATTGATATTTTGAAATGACGCTATATAGAAGTCCGTATGTCAAGACTATAAAATGCTAGGTATATAGTCCACACTTCTTGGCTATAAACTTGCAAGTATGACAGTCTACACCTCATGATTATAAACTGAAGGATATAATAGTCCTAATGTACGACTGTAAACTATGTTAAAAACGGTTTATTTCGTATGACCTTAAACTACAATCGATATAGTCCTGACCAGTGTTTTAAAAATCGTCGAGTTGAACTGGACTCGCCCAGTTCGACTCGAGAATCGCTACAAAACGTGCCGAATCGGCACAAAAAATGGGAATCGCCTGTGTCCAGAGAGAACCAGGTGATTCCCAATAGTAGACTCGCGATTCTGTCCGAGTCCCAATAGTAGAATCGCGAGTCACCAGGAAGAACACGGGCTGGACAATGTTCTTCACTGGATTTCGATTTTTTTTGTCTTTTTGTGATCAATTTTCAACGTTTTCAGCCTTATGAATGAATATTATAGGCTTTAATTCAAATTTCGAATCATTTTCACTCAATAAAAGGAATTAAAAACCACCATTTTTATCAACAAATTTGCTTTGCGGAGTGAGTTTTAGGGTTTCTGCCATTTCAGTGATTTCAATCGAAATAAAGCTTCTTTTTTGTAAAATTTCAGGCTAAGTGATTATAAGAGTGTCGGTCAGAATTTTGTGTTCATAATTTGTGATTATCTTGGAGGAATACCTATCAATTTTGACTTTGAAGGAACAGATGCACAAAAAACAGGTAAAACTTAAGTTTTTTTTTTTTTTTTTCCCCATGCGATCAAATCCAGTCAATATTTTACAAATCATGTATTAAATTTATAGGGTTTTGATTCTTTGTAGTGTTGTTTATCATTAGTTATATTCAATTTGATTATATTTATTCAATTTGAGTTGGATTTTATAGAAAATAAGAGTGATGTCTGTTAACAAAACAGTGGACTGTTTTTTGTTTTTTTTTCCAGCCATTTTCACGATTTCAATTGAAATAAAGCTTCATTTGTTGTAAAATTTCAGGCTGAGTGATTGTAAGAGTGTTGGTCAGAATTTTGTGTTCATAATTTGTGATTATCTTGGAGGAATACATATCAATTTTGAGTTTGAAGGCACGGATGCACGAAGAACAAGTAAAAACTCAGGTTTTGTTTTTTTTTTCCCCATGAGATCAAATCCAGTCAATATTTTACAAATCATGTATTAAATTTATAGGGTTTTGATTCTTTGTAGTGTTGTTTATCATTAGATATATTCAATTTGATTATATTTATTCAATTTGAGTTGGATTTTATAGAAAATAAGAGTGATGTCTGTTAACAAAACAACGGACTGTTTTTTGTTCTTTTTTTCTACCATTTTCATGAGTTCAATTGAAATAAAGCTCCATTTTTTGTAAAATTTCAAGCTGAGTGATTGTAAGAGTGTTGGTCAGAATTTTGTGTTCATAATTTGTGATTATCTTGGAGGAATACATATTAATTTTGAGTTTAAAGGCACGGATGAAAGAAGAACAGGTAAAAACTCAGGGTTTTTTTTTTTGCCCCATGAGATCAAATCCATTCAATAGTTTACAAATCATGTATTAAATTTATAGGGTTTTGATTCTTTGTAGTGTTGTTTATCATTAGATTTATTCAATTTGATTATATTTATTCAATTTGAGTTGGATTTTATAGAAAATAAGAGTGATGTCTGTTAACAAAACAGTGGACTGTTTTTTATTTTTTTTTCCGCCATTTCGCGATTTCAATCGAAATAAAGCTTTATTTTTTGTAAAATTTATGGCTGAGTGATTGTAAGAGTATTGGTCAGAATTTTGTGTTCATAATTTGTGATTATCTTGGGGGAATACATATCAATTTTGAGTTTGAAGGCACGGATGCACGAAGAACAAGTAAAAACTCAGGTTTTGTTTTTTTTTTCCCCATGCGATCAAATCCAGTCAATATTTTACAAATCATGTATTAAATTTATAGGGTTTTGATTCTTTGTAGTGTTGTTTATCATTAGATATATTCAATTTGATTATTTTATTCAATTTGAGTTGGATTTTATAGAAAATAAGAGTGATGTCTGTTAAAAAAATAGTGGATGATTTTTTTTTTTTTTTTTCCCTCCATTTTCACAATTTCAGTAAATATTTTGCAAAGAATGTGTTAAATTTATAGGGTTTTGATTCATTATAGTGTTGTTTATCATCTCATGTATTCAATTTTATCTGATTTATTTAATCTGAGATTGATTTTTAAGATTGAATGACTGATGTCTGTGAAGAACTGCGTTTGTTTTTTTTTTTTTCCTTAATTCAATTGATTTTATTTAATATTTTGATACTAATGTGTTAATATTATGGGGCTTTGATTCCTTGTAGTGTTGTTTATCCAAACATGTATTATATTTGATGTAATTTATTCGATTTGAGGTGGATTTTTGAGTTGGAATGATTGATGTTAGGTTGGTCTGTGAAGAACTGGGTGCTTTTTTTTTTTTATTCATGATCAATTTTTTTGAGAAATCGTGATTTTTCGAAAAATTGTTTGTGATTATCATGAGGAATTAAAAAATATTTGTAATTTTTATTGTTAAATTTCTAGTTCAAAAAATTGCATGTTGATAGATTATTTATGCAAAAAAATACATGTTATTATATTTTTAGTGCAAAACTGTATTTTTTATTTTTTTGTTAATGCAAAAAAATACATTAACAAATACATGCTGTTAAACTTGATTATATTTTTAATGCAGTTTTGCATTAAAAAAGTATTTTTAAGTTTTTAAATTTTTAATACAAAAAATACATGTTGTTAAACTATATTATCATGAGGAATTAAAGTGAATATCATTGTAAAAAAATCGTGGCATGTTGTTATATTTTTAATGCAAAACTGTATTTTTTAATTTGTTGTTAATACAAAAAAATACATTAACAAATGCATGTTGTTAAACTGTATTATATTTTAAATGCAGTTTTGCATTAAAAAAGTATTTTTAATTTTTTAAATTTTTAATATAAAAAATATATGTTGTTAAAGATCATGAGGAATTAAAGTGAATATCATTGTAAAAAAATCGTGGCATGTTGTTATATTTTTAATGCAAAACTGATTTTTTAATTTGTTGTTAATGCAAAAAAATACATTAACAAATACATGTTGTTAAACTGTATTATATTTTTAATGCGGTTTTGCATTAAAAAGTATTTTTAATTTTTTCAATTTTTAATGCAAAAAATACATATTGTTAAACAGTATTATCATGAGGATTTAAAGTGAATATCATTGTAACATATCATGTATGATAATTATATTAACTTGGATAAATATTTTTTTTTCTCGGTAGGAACGAATTCATATTTGTCGAAATGAAGATTTGTGAAAAGTCCATATGTAATGGCATTGTGAATTACTATACCATTGTAAATATATTTTTTATTGATACTATATCAATGTAAATTTATTGTTCTTTATGTAGTGGCTGAGATAGGCTATTTTTATCTATAATGTTGCATAAATAAATTATTTTTCCCAGTAGGAATTAAAATATTTTTGTTAATAGAAGTATTTTGCACTAACTAACAAATATAACTTCATGAACTACGCCTACATATTATCGCTACACATGGTGATTATTTTTCATGTTCAACTGTCAGGTTAATTTTTAACCTTTTACGTTTTAAAGCTGAACCATGGCATGATCTGCAGAAGACCCTGCATGGCAACATGGGATCAGACTTGATCCCAACAACAAAGACAAATTTATTTGTAATTACTGCCAAAAAGTGATTAGTAGTGGGGTACATAGGTTCAAGCAACACTTGGCAGGGGTTAAGGGAGATGTTTCTGCATGCAATAGTGTCCCTAATAATGTAAGAAAGCAGATGGCGGCATTTCTCAAGGCTACTAAAGGAAAAAAAATTGCAAGGAAGAGGATGGATGAGGAGATAGCTAGTTTATATACGCCATCAAGAAGGAATGATTTAGAAGAGCAATATAATAATGACTTGGAGATGACCACAAGAATGAGTTTACATGAAACATACCAGAGGGAATGCGGGTTTAGAATGCCTGGTGGTTATGACATGGGCATGCATGGTGGGCCTAGCTCAGACATGCATGGCGGGCTTAGCTCAGACATGCATGGCGGGCTTAGCTCAGACATGCATGGCGGGCCCAGCTCGAGCATGTATGGTGGGCCCAGCTCAAATATATATGGAGGGGTTGGTGGCAATATGTATCAAGAAGAATCAGACGTTGATGAAATTGTTTCTAGGTTACCTAAGAGTGACAGTATTGTAGGTCATGGTCATATAGACCCATTTCTCTCAAAGCCTAAGGCACAACAGATGATCCTAAAAGGCATGGTTAAATGTACAAGAAACATGTTGGGGAGATATGTTGGTAAATTGTTCTACGATAAAGGGATTCCCTTTGATGCATCCAATAGCCCATATTTTCCACCTATGGTCAGTGCAATTCAAAGTGCCAGGCCCGAGGTAAAACCCCCGACAGCATATGAGCTCAGTGGGCCAATATTAGATGAAGAGGTGGAGGAAGTTACAAACTGGATTGAAGAATATAAACAAAGTTGGCCAAGGATAGGCATTACTCTCATGAGTGATGGTTGGTTGAATAAGGTTAGCAAAAAGGAATTTTTAAACTTCTTGGCCTATTCCCCAAAAGGTACTGCTTTTTTGTCTAGCAAAGACGTATCAGGAACGAAGAAGGATGTAAACTTCTACGTACGACTATATGATCAGATAGTGGAGGAGGTGGGAGACAAGCATGTAGTCCAGTTTATTATGGACAATACGCGTGCATGTGTTTCTGCGGGCAGCAAGTTGATGGATAAGAGGAAGCATCTAGTATGGACCCCGTGTGCTGCACACAGCATCGATCTTATGTTAGAGGAGATTGGTGAGATCAAAATTGTGAAGGAGACTCTAGAGGAAGCAAGGTTGGTGTCGAGATTTATATACAACCACTCTAAAATTTTATTTTTGTTTAGAGAACACTCTCAAGAAAAGAGATAATCAGGCCTGCCATAACCTGCTTTGCGACCGATTACTTAGCTGTGGACTCTATTCGGGAATCTGAAGGTGCATTAAAGAGATTGTTTACCTGTGAAAAGTGGTTAAATGACCGCCTCTCGAAGTCCAGTACCGATATACAAGTGAACGGCATAGTCTCAAATAGAAGGTTTTGGTCTCGATGTTCCAGTGTTGTAGAGGTCACTGGCCCTTTGGTCACAATGTTAAGAATGGTGGATGCTGACAAGAAAGCTACCATGGGCTTCCTTTATGAAGGTATCGAGAAGGCGAAATCAGCTATTGGGGAGAAGCATAGTATTACTAGCAAAGTGATCGAGATTATAGAAAGGAGGTGGAACACCAAATTTGGACGTTCAATTCATTATGCTGGTAAATATATATTTATATCATTAGAATGTTTCAATTTAAATCATTTTTTTATGAAATTGTAAATGATATTTTTTTATCTATATATTTTCTAGGTTACTACTTCAACCCAAAATTTTTCTATTTGACACCTGAACATCCCCACAAGATTATGGAAGAGGTTAGATACATTATTGCAAGGTTGGAGAGAAGCCATCGAAACCAAGTAGCAGCAATACAAGAGGTATTATTTAATGTTTGGGTAAGAACTTCATTGAGTTGTTATATTTGTGAGGAATAATGCACTAAACGAAATATATTTGTTTTAGCTTGCTATGTATAGGGATGTTATAGGATCCTTCGGAACTAGACTTGTCAAGAATTCTCGAACTAAGATGGATCCAGGTTATCACCTCGCTAATATTTTGTTCATTCATATATTTAATCTTATGAATTGTTCTTGCCCTTACAATGCTTTTTGCATTTTAATCCAGCTAAATGGTGGGAGATATATGGTACTGATGCACCTCACCTAAAGAGGATAGCCATCAAGCTGCTCTTCCAGACATGTTCTGCTACTGGCTGTGAGCGTAACTGGAGTACGTTCCAATGGTTGCACACTACTAGGAGGAATTGACTTGCTTCAGAGAAGCTTCATAAACTAGTCTACGTTCTTTATAACTTAAACCTTAATAAGAAGGAAGCTTGAAGACTATGGGTCGATAGACTTAGACACAATATTTGTCATAGACACAACAGACCAATGGGTAGTAGAAGAGGAGCAGCCAGTGGTGCACAAGAGAGCATTCCTTGAGGCTATCGGTGAGGAAGATCTTGAAGAAGGTGATGAGCAGCATGAAAGAGGAAGCAGCTAGCCAACGTATCTACAATTCGTCGAAGATGTCGGTGATATTGCACCTAATGAGGGAGAGTGAGAAGGGGGTCTAAGGGAAAATGAGAGAGATGATGATTCTGAGGCCACCCTATCCCAGCCATATCGAGTTCCAACATCAACAGTGTAGGGATGAGCACGACAGTGTAGGTGAGCATGAAGGATGGACAAGCTTCAGGGATTTTTGATTGGAAACACAACAGAACACTAATACTCAGAGATTTGGGTATAGTCAGACACCTAGTAATATCGATGATTCATTTGTAGATCGAATCAATGAATTGTCAAACGAATTCAATCAATGGCACCAACGTGACCAAGAAGAAGAACGACGTCGTCTGTCATTTTATTTTTAGATCGTATGTTACTAATTGTATTGTTTATTGTAGTCCATGTATGTTGTTATACTTATTCCATGATAATTTTAGGTTTATCCTTTTGTGTGATATAAATTAAATGATAAATAGTAGTTCATGCAGGGAAAGAACATATCAATATTCGCATATTCATGCAAAGAAATGAAAATTCTTAATGGAGTACCCTCATTTCTTATTGAATTCCTAAAAAACAATATTTATAATGAATTTTAATAATTTTTTTTGGATTTTTTTGAAGCTTTACTCTGACCGATTCACCCGATTCTCAATCGAGATCGCCTATTTGCCCATCTGGATCGATTTTTTAGGTGCCCGATCTGGGTCACCGATCCGCTTTTTAAACCATTGGTCCTGACACATGACTATAAACAGTTTCAAGATATGTTATGTTTGGCATGACCTTAAACTACCATCGATATAGTCATGATACATGACTTTAAACTGTTTAAAGGTACCGTCTGTTTGGTATGACCTTAAACTACTATCGATATAGTCTTGATTCATGACTCTAAATTGCATCATATGTAATCTAATTTTCATGGCCTTAAATTTCTATATATATAGTCCATGAGATATGACTCTAAACTATTTATTAGTCCATGCTATATTCTCTAAATTAGTTATTAGTCCATGATATATGACTCTAAAGACTTTAGACCATTTATTAGTCCATGATATATGACTAAACTATTTATTAGTCCATGATGCATGACCCTAACGTCAACAGGTCCACAATATATGACCTAAAACATTGTTATATAGCATTTCCTATATGACTATAAACTACAGCAATGGTTAGGTTCCTCGATCTCGCCCTCTAGGTCGAGATGACCTGGTAGCATGGCTCTGGATTCGTTTCGATCCCAAGACTGGCGATTGCTCTCTCATGAACCTCTAAAGAGGACGCGGGCAGGAATACCAACCAATGAGAGAGGAATTTGGTCGTGAGGCGGGACTTACCTCATGTGGGTTCATGAGACGCTCAGGCTGCTTGCGTGGGTGCCTTCTTAGATCACGAAGAATGCCCCCTGGCCTGAGGGCGATTCAAAATCGCCTCCCTTAACTTGTTTCTTTCTTCCTCCATCCACACACACACATTAAGGGTACAGACAAGTGGGTCAAAAGACCCCACATTATTTTTTGGTGAATGCACACAAGTGTTCACATTCAAAGAGAAAATGGGGTAATAATGTCAGTGAGTCCGTGTCAGTTGGACAGCCTTTCGGCATCTTCTTAACAGGAGACTCACGACAGCGTTCGGAGTGAGATGGAGAGAATGAGAGAGGGAAGAAATGAGATGAGAGATAGAAAAAGAGGAGAATAAAGAAAGAAAAGAGAGACGAAGACTAGTATGGCTTTCACATAGTTCTTCACAAAGAGAGAGGAAAAGTAGAGAGAGAAAAGAGAAACAAATGCTAGTTTGGTTTTCATCTAGTCCTTTAAAGAAGAGAAAAATAATGAGAAAGAATGAGAGAGAGAAAAGAGAAACAAAGACTAGTTTGGCTTTCACTTAGTTCTTCAAAAAGAGTAAGGAAAAGTAGAGAGAGAAAAGAGAAACAAAGGCTAGTTTGATTTTCATCTAGTCCTTCAAAGAAGAGAAAAATAATGAGAGAGAAAGAGGATGAAGGAGATTGAGAGGGAAGAGAGAAAGAGGAGAGAGGGAAAAGAATGAAAAAGAATAAAAGAGGGTTGAAGGTTATTCACTAATCTTTCAAAAAGGGAGAAGAGAGAGGGTGAAATAAGAGAGAGACGAAGAGAGAAAAAAAGAGAAGAAGAGAAGAAAGAGAAGAGAAGAGAGAGAGGAGAAGAGGGACAGAGAAAAGAGAAGAGAGATGGAAGAGAGAAGAAGAGAAGAAAGAGCAGAGAAGCGAGAAAGGAAGAGAGAATAAGAGAAGAAAAGAGAGGAGAGAAGGAAGAGACGAGAGAAGGAAGAGAAGAAAGAGAAGAGAAGAGAAGAGAAGAGAGAAAGACAGAGACAAGAGAAGAGAGAAGGAAGAGAGGACAAGAGAAAGCAGGGACTGCAGTTGAACCTGCCATCCCAAAAAAGAGAGGGAGAGAACTTGGGATGGCAGCCAAGCTAGCTATCCCAGTGACATGAGTAAAGAGAGGGAGGGTCAGAGTTTGGGACCAATCACCGTCTGCCATCCCAGTGAGATGAGAGAGGAAGAGTTTGGGATGGCGGGTTGACGCTGCCATCCCAGGGGAGGGGAGGGGAAGGGAGAGAGAGAGAAGGGAAGAAATTTTGGGATGACAGCAAATCCTGCTGTCCCGTGGGGAGAGAGAGAAATGAATTTGGGACGGCGGGTCGCTGTCCCCAGGGAAAAGAGAGAGAAGCGAATTTGGGATAGCGGGTGGACCCTACCATCTCAGAGAGAAAATAGAGAGAGAAGAGAATTTGGGATGGTGGGTTGACCCTATCGTCCCTGTTTGGACGTATTTTTCAGTACCTTTGTCCCTAGTAGGAAACAGGTCAATAAAGCCTACCAAACAGTGGAAATTCCCGACAGTCTCAGAATAGCCCCAAAACTGGTCAGGATCTTCATCAGAACCACAAAGGATCACATGCTGAGTGTCATAGTAATTAGACATGTCTAAGGCAGTGAACATGAAGAAAAAATTTCAACAAAATCGGTCTCTAGCACCTTGAAATGGACCCCGTAACTAGAGCTATACTTTTGGGCATCAAACAGCAGTGGGACTACTGCCTTTAGATACGGCATGGTCAAAAACCCTTATGGGTCAAGTTTCGGCTTAATGGGGAACTTCAAGACAAAGTTATGGGTTAAAAACTAAAAAGAGGTAGGCCGCACACTATTCCCATGTCGCCTCACTACATTAAAACACCATTAAAGGTGACTATTTTTATAGTCATGGGCAGTCACTTTTGGGGCCTATATCTCACTCGTCCCAATTTGGATCACTCCCAATTTTGGTGAGCGTGTTCGTCTCATCAAAATGAATAATTAGATATGTGGTATGCCCCATGACGACGCCCGATTAAAGAAAAAAACTAAATGAAAGTCGCTGATCCATGAAGGGAGTTTCAGAAAATTCAGCAGCAGCACGCCTCGTTCGAGCAGCCAGATCACAACGCTCGCATACCCAATCGCCACGAAACTAATTGCATTATGCACGTGAGGTCTGAGGATATCTCTGGTCTGAACCTCACATACGATGAACGGTTGGATTTCACACACGAAGGCATCAAAGCTGCTGTAAATTCGACCGTCAGGGGTCAAGATTCCGGCCAAAAACACAAAACAAAAACTCTTCATTCGGACACGAAATCAAGCTACATTCATTGCAACATGATCATGACGACATGCTCAGTGTGATTCAATGAAGAAATCAAGGTGAAACATCAAGGAATGAGCACACAATTGATCCAAAGTTTTCAAGATTCGTCCAAGATTCAAGTCTCATCATCATGCCTCAAAAACATGATTCATGGATTGAAGTCGGTATCAAAATGGTCGCCATGTCGAGCCCTACAAGAAAATAATAAACTTCTAATCAAACGGGCATCAGAATGACCTCGGGTCAGCCACAAAAGATCACACAAGTTCTCAGGCAGCTGTAACGACTATTTTGAAATTCCACACATTTTAGGCAGGGGCATACAGTTATTTCGTACCTATTTTTAAAATTTCTTTAAATTCAATGAAATTGTAATTATCTTCATATGTAGCTAGGTTTTGGGCGTACACCCACGTTTTAGCTCAATTCTATATAAACATGCAAAGCTAAATTATAAGGGCCTTTGGTTCATTTTTGGATTGATTCAATAAAATTTCCATTCCTGCTTGAGTTTGTGAGTACATCTTGGAGAGGGAGAGAGGAGAGAGAAAAAAAGGGTCGACTCCTTTCAAGCAAGTAACTTTCTCTCTCCTCTCTTCTCATCTCTAGCTCTTTCTCTCTCCTTCTCCCCTCTTTCTCTCTCCTCTCTTATCATCTCTATCTATTTCTCTCTCGTCCTCCCTTCTCATCTCTATCTCTTTCTCTCTCCTTCTCTCTTTCTCTCTCTTCTTTCTCGCTCCTCTCTTCTCATCTCTTTTTTCTTCTCATATCTATCCTCTTCTCATTCCTATCTTCTTCTCATCCTATCTCTTTCTCTCTCTTTTTCTCATCTCTATCTCCATCTGTCCTCTTCTAATGCAAACAGTGAGGCCCAGCATTAGTTGGTTTTCTCTAGTCACAACTAACGAGGCTTAGCGTTGATTAGTTTTCTCTCTCCTCTTTTGCTAGTCGTTGAGACTTAGCACCGACTGGCGTTCTCTATCTTCTCCTTCTATCTGTCAGTCAGCGAAGCCTAGCATTGACTGGTCTTCTCTCTCTTTTACTCTCTCCTCTTTTGTCAGTCGGTGAGACCTAATGCCGACTGGTTTCCTCTCTCCTTTCCTTCTGTTTGTTAGTCAATGAAGCCTTGCACCAACTGGTCTTCTCTCTCTTCTTTTCGCTCATCTTCTGTCAGTGGATAAAACCTGATGCCGACTGGTTTTCTCTCCATTCCGATGTCTGTCGGTGAGACCTAGTGCCGACTGGTTTACTCTCCCTTCCCTTGTCAGTCAGTGAGACCTAGTGCCGATTGATTTTCTCTCTTTTCCTCTGTCAATCAATGACACCTAATGCCGCCTGGTTTTCTCTCTTCTTCTGTCAGTCGGTGAGACCTAGCACCGACTAATTTTCTCTCTCTTCCTCTGTCAGTCGACTAGACCTAATAACGACTAATTTTCTCTCTCTTCTTTTATCAGTTAGTGAGACCTAGCACCGACTGGTTCTCTCTCTTCCTCTGTCAGTTGGCGAGACCTAGCACTAGCACCGATTGGTTCTCTCTCTTCCTCTGTCAGTCGGTGAGACCTAGCATCGATTAGTTTTCTCTCTCTTCTCCTAATAGTCGATGAAGCCTAGCATCGACTAGTTTTCTCTCTCTCCATTTTAAACACAGTCGACAATGCTTAACTCCGACTGCGCCTTCCTTCTGTCTCTGTCCTTTATCTCTCATCTTTCATACTCTTCTCCTTCTTCCATCTCCCTCCTTCTTTCTTTCCCTTCTTCTTTTCTTATTCTCTCCTCATAACCTTAATTCTGCTGATCTTTCCTTCGACTAAAATGGATTGAGATTAGCCTCTCATGATAGTCCTATCGTTTAGCCGTAATGTTGTTATCATAAGGTTACTTGGCCCATGTTATTGCCATGACCTATTGACCATTGTACTTAGCTAGTCGATAATGGTAACTACGTCTAGTAGTAATCTTAAGCCGATCTTAGTTACCAAGCTCGCTTTACTACCACATCAGGCCAATTATCCATTTGCCTAATCACCGTTTTGATCCTCTCGCTTAGTCAAATTCTTCTCTCCCCCTTCTTTCTTCTCTTCTTCTCTTTTAATGTGCATGCTTATGTACGTTCATCAAAGAGGAAAAGGGTGAGGTATGACCCACCTGTTTTATAACCTTTGCCATATATGTGTGTGATTGCAAAAAAGTAGAAAGCAAGAAGAATATAAGCCAAGGAAGGCGATTCCGAACCAGTTTTATTACTGGGGAGCTTTCTTGGTGATCTAAGAGGGCACCCATGCGAGTCAGCTCGAGTACATGCCCCCGTCTTCAAACGGGGTTCCCGAGAGAGCGATCTCAAAAACATCCCGAGTCTCCCTTCGAAACCCGAGATGCAGCTGCTCGATCCCAAAAGGATCCGGAGAGTGAGATCTAGGCAACTAACCAGCTTGACGACTTCACTGGGGACTTATTAACCTTAAGTCGGATCGCTCTTGTTTTGGTAGTTTCTTCTTTTATTTTATGCTTTCATTGTCTTTTCACAGTTTATTATGGCTTGTGGGTTCTCTAACCCATTTATCCGGATCGAGGATTTTTTTATCCCCGTATTCGAGAGTGTCCTTAAGGAACAAGTTCCTTCAACTTTGTTTCCAACCATCCTCTTGATCAAAGACCCCTTGTCTAGCTCCCAGGTCTTAACCTGGACCAACGTGAGGTGGGACCTAAAAATCCCTCACTCCCCATCTCCTCGTTCTGGCAAAAACTCCACCAAGGAACCCTGCATCAGCAGCACTTCTGTTGCCCCACACAGCATCCACCAAGCCACTAGCATGTCACTTGCTGGTTGTGTTTTCGAGGTACGTCGGAAGACTGTTAGTTCCTTTTAGTAAAATGAAAAAAAGTTGCCATTGCTTCTGTGGGTTGCCATAGGGCTACCCCCCACATTTCTGCATCATTGCTCTCTATCCCTAGAGGCTCATCACGTCGAGGTGGAAACCCCACGGTCTCCACCCCTCACACACACCACAAGGCTCGTGGTTTACCCACTTGAGCCGCACCTTAGGGCAACCCTCCTGTTACCTTGAGATCGTGTCCAAGATCGAACCTATTAAGGCCAGGTCTTGTGCATGCTACTCATATGCATCACACTGCTCCGGGCAATGCCATTGCCACGCCAACCCCAGTACACAGGAGACTACCTTCTCGTCCTCCTACTCTGCACACACAAGCGCACCTTATAAGGGGCAGACATCTACATGTTCCCTTGCAAACACTTGCTCGAGCCCGGGTTGCCCCCCAGGTCTCCCGTAACCCTTCTTCAAGGGGGGCACACACACGTCGCCATCACAAACGCCCTCTTGCCCTCAACTCAAGTCTCCTCATGAGTCAACCCCTCTTTGGCCCGCTCCTTCTTCATCGAGCAAGTTCCTTCAACCTTGGTACTCGAAGGTTTTCCCTAAGAGTACCATCCTGAACCTGCCCTGTCACTTTGGTCGTGTCTCTCGAGCCCACAAGAGACCTCGGGGCATCAACCTGATGGAAGATCGAGTCCTTCATCCTCCCAGGCCCAAGATGATTCTAGTTCCTGGCCCTCATCTATTGTCGTACCTGATGGAGATAGCCCTCTCCTATGCAAGAAGAGTTGACCAGCCACGACCTTGATCGCAGTTTTAGCACGAGGTCCATCAGAACCTCAAGACTAAACGCAATAGGGGTCTAAAAATTTTGACTAGGGAGCTGACCAAGGCAATCAAAACAAACAATTCTGACAACCCTCTTCGTCTGAATCCCTTCTACCCCCTTCTGATGATGAAGCCTGAAGAAGAGCTCCATGAGCCCTGTGTTGTAGTTACTGTTGTAGAAAAAGACCCAGTTGCTCAGCCGCCAAAGTCCCAAGACCGTCGAGAACCGATCCAAACATGATCAGCATACAAGAGTTGAGTTCAGTCAGGGCATGTTGATCCCCTTGCTGACTGACCTATCATGTACAACCTGTCAGGTTCGTAAGGCCTATGTTGCCACTAACGTTGACCTCCATAGTGAAACGGTCAGCGTAATGGTCGTAAGCGAGCCCTGTGATACGCAGGAAGAGCGCATGAACAAGTTCAAGGATATGGTGCGCGTGATGATGAAAAAGATCTATTGTATCGATGCTGCACGATAGTCGGCTAACCATGAGGTCAATTCTCATCACTTCGATGATGCACCTCCAAGGCAGCCACCTTCTTCCACCTCACAGGAGAATTCAGTCTCCCATCCCGTCTCTCAGATAGAGATTGACTATATGGTCATCATAGCCTAAAGAACAGAAAAATCCCGGGGATAAAGGGTGCAACGCCTTATCAAAGGCCATTTCCCTCGTATATTGATCAAGTCCCATTTCCCTCCTATTATAAGAAAGGGAAGTTTCCTTTATTCAACAGAACCACGTCCCCCAACCAGCATATTGCCCACTTCCAAGCAGCATGCCGAGAAACAGCGGCTGACGAGAGACTTTTTCTCTAACAATTTGTTGAGACCCTCGATGGCATAGGATTTCAATGGTATGCTTGACTCCCTCCAAACTCAGTCCATATGTGGGAGGAGATGGAGAAGTTGTTTTATGAACCCTTCTATGAGGTCGAGAGAGAGGTTCAAATTATCAAACTTCTCACCCTGACTTAAGACCCAGATGTGCTCGTGGATTAGTTCATATCAAGATGGAGAAACTTAGCTTCCCGCCATCCTAACCCTATGCCTGAGAAGGAAGCAGTCCAAACTTGGGTGCGAAACATGCAACCCGAAATCGCTCTACATGTCGAGGCCTCTAATCCGACCTCGATGTCAGAGTTGATCTCTAAATCAGTCCTCATAAAAATTCTTTCACACCACCATTGTGAGACATGACAACCATCTACAAGTATAGCAAACAACCAGGGCAATGGTAACTCTCGGAATAACACAAGGGGCTGCCAACAGAAAGGAGTAATTAGTGAGGTCATCATGGTCACTGATTCAAAGAAGGTTCCCTCCAAAACTTTTGACCTCTCTAAAGGCGTAAGCACAATAAAGGTAGCACCTCAGGCTGGTAAGCACCAACAATCGTACAATCGAATACCCCACCAGCCAACCATGATCGGGGTGATTATTTCACCAGGCATAGGAACAAGGTCTACCCCTTTGAGAAGGAATGGGTCCCTGCATTGTTCTAGTTATTATTGGAACAGGATATGATCCAGATTCTAGAAACCAAATTCCCTGAGCAACTTGGCCTTGATACTCAGGCGAATTATTATTCCTACCATCTGAGGATCAATCATCCTATAGATGACTGCTACACGGTGAAGGATATTATCGATGCCCTGATTCTGAAGGGCCAGATAAAGCTTAAAGACTTAAAGAGAGCCTACAGGGCAGTCGAGGCCTCTCATGACGTAACCATCCAAGAGGAAGACGAAATGCCCAATATCCTTTACGCCTTGTTTATTATAATGCTTCAAGAAGGCATAATCACATTGAAGCAAGCAAGGCAGCCTCGTCGCCTTGCTAAGGGGACTGAAGATCGTTGGTGCCCATACCAGTTGAAAAGAGGCCATTATCTATCGGAGTGCGCAAGCTTCCTTGATATATTTGTAAAGAAAATGCGGGAGTGTCATGAGTTCTACAATCTCTCTGTAAGTGATCCCCAAGTCATCTCCTATCGGAGCAAGAAGGTCTCACAGAGCAGGACCTTCCTATTAATGTCTCAGACTCTTTGGAGCCCTCGATTCCCCAGCCATGGATAGTCTACCATGGCTGAAGCAGACTCAAGCCCTTAAGGTGAGAAGCAGCTCACCAAGCTAGAGATGTTCACCAGCCCAGCGAGATGAATCAAACATCACCTCAGAAAACCAGAAAAAGACGTGTACCAAGGGCTAATCGCCGAAGAAGCAAGATAGCTCAACCCACAACTGAGCAGGAATTTCTTAGGCCCCTTCCTCCACTGCCAACTTTATTGGATTTCATCCCTAACACAATCCTTCTTCCTTCTTCATCCTGTTAAGAAGACGTCCCTGTGCCATCTCCCACTCAGCATACGTCCAATGAGGGTGACGACAATAAAAGCACTCCCCAACTATCTAAGCAAGGGAAAGACCTAAAAGACCCCCTCCACCCGTCCAACCCTGGTGATGACATAAAGAGCTGCCCAGATCGGTCTGATGAGGGGAACAACCTTAAAAGTCCCCACCTTCTAACCCTTCTCCTCTTTCTTCTCCTGTTTCTCATTCTCCCTCGTCTTTCTCTTATGCAGGTACAACCTAGATATGCCTGAACTTCGAGGCTCTAAACCGAGAACTCGCAGGATGCATTATAAGCCGGACGCAGCAGAAATGATTGAGAAAGACCCTCAGACATGCAGCAGGATTCCTATCAGTTGCTGATACCCTGGCAGCTAAAGCCAAGGCAGAGCCACCTTCTTCAAAGAAGCGTAAGAAGTTGAACCCAAAGAAACCGTAGTGGCCACCTGAGCCTGACTTTGAGCAGAGATTGAGAGCATTAATTGGGCAAAGCTCCTATTCTCTAGGAGCTTGCCACATGGTGCAAATTTTAAGAGCAATACCCTCCACGAGGCAGATAAATCTTAGATTGAGGAGGACGCTGCAGCTTTCACTGTAGTAGTCGGGCACCTTGAAGTTCCCTAGTCCTCCATTGCCCCCTAATCCAAAGACTAGTATGCCTATCTTACAACTTCCTTAGCTCCTTCTTAATCCTAATGCTTCATGCAGTCCACCTATTCTCATATTTCTTGGGACCTCTTTTATCCCATGCACCTAGTCTCTTCCAAAATCTCAAACTTTCATCACTCAAACCAAGCCCGTTCTGCAATCAAGTCAGCCAGCCGACCAAAATAAACCTTTTCTACCAAAATCTGCTCCTCAACCCAACATACCACCCAAATCGGTGATAGGACCAGGAGCACAAGGCCCTGATCAAGAAAAGGTGAAATATAATGTGATAGGGCATCTACGGAAACTTCCGGACCTTCTCAGTGTCTACAACGTCCTCATGCTCTCAAAGGATTACTGGATGGCTTTGATTCAGGCTCTCTCTAACCCAGAAGTGTACGAAACCAAAGTTGATCCCATTGAAGTAGACCCAACAATTCTACAAAGATTTATGCCAATCACATTTTCAGAGGACGATTTGCAACTAGGGGAAAAATTTCATAATCGCCTTCTCTTTGTTACTGGTGAATTACATGCATGTCCCATCAACCGAATTATGTTAGATGGAGGGTCGGCAGTCAACCTTATTCTAAGGAGGATACTTACTCTATTAGGGTTGCGATACGAAGATCTTACCCCGACCCACATCACAGTTCAAGGGTTCAACCAGTCAAGAGAGAAGCTAGCCATCACAGTACGCCTTCACTTTAAGATCGGTGAGTTGAACGATTACGCTCAGTTTCATGCAATCGACACCGACACTTCTTACAATATTCTCCTCAGTCTGTCAGGGGGTGGTTCCATCAACATTGCATCAGTGCTTCAAATATAGTCGAGATGGGAGACAACATACGGTCTACGTTGATACGAGACCGTTTCATGTGGCCGAAACCCACTATGCAGATGCTAAATATTACTTCACAGATTTGGCCTCGCCTCAAAAGCCGAATGATGATAGTCACAAGTCTACGAGTAAGACTGCCCCCTTGTCTCATGAAGATTTTGAGGATGTTGGAAGGACGTTGGTGAACATGTTCAAACAGGAAGAAAGGCAGGGTAGAATTTTACCCTTAACTACTCTTCATTCAAACATCCCAACCATCATCCCTCAAGAAACTCCTTCTTCGCCCAAAGAAGTCTTCGCCTTCTGCCCCCAGTTGTGAGCCACCTTGACCGGAAGACGGACCAAAGTTCATTCTTGACATTGAGCAAGCCATGGGGAAAAAATTCCAGGCTCTAAGGATCACTTTTACACAAGACGAATAGAAAGTCTTGCATATCTCATTGCGCTCTTGAGAGCCGAAGCGGCGCAGCAACTGCCGCGAAATATTTTTCAAAATCCAGTTGCTACAAGTGTAGAGGATATTTCTCAGACCAGTGATCAGCTAAAAGTGTTACTTCTCCTCGACCTCTCAAGAGAGCAGTTCAATAAAGAGCAACTTTCTTCCCCTCAAGGGTAGGATCCCCTAGCAAACTTAAGAACCGAAGTCCGCAGTCTCCACAGTTAATTGGTGGTCATGCGTCTCGCTTCAAAGCATCTCAAACAGTTTGTGCCGGACACTAAAAGCTATGATGAGCTTGAGGTCAACACACCACTAATGGAGGCCAAGGCCCCTCTTGACTGGACTATCTATAGTGACCAGGCTCATCAAATCATGAGGAAAATGAACTATGAGCCCTTGGCCAATCAGACATTAAAAGGAGAAAAAGCAACAACTCCCAATTTTGAAGCTATCCAAGCCGCAGCAGCCCATCATGGGGCTAGACAACGCTTCGGGTATTAGCCTCTTGGGGCAATGAAAGCATCGAGAGGCATTCAAACAATAAATCACATGAGGTGTAGTAAAAGTAACAAGAGAATGAAATCATAAAGCAAAGTCAAAAGAGAGAAGCGCTTTATTCATCAAGTTAAAATTTTTACAATGTACTGGCAAGAGGAAATGACCTGTTCAGAAACGAGCAATCATCTTGTTGATCTCTGTAGTACGTATTGCAGGAGAGGTCTAGGTGCCCTGGATACTCTACTACAATTCCGCCACCGTTTGAGTCTCCTTTTCCATCGCCACAGTTTTCGACTCAATTGTGCCATTGAGTTCGGACAAATCTTCGACCAATGAGGCCTCCATGGCCTTCCTCTAAACCATCTTTATTTCGAGGACCTTGAATTCCTGCTTCAGTATTCACATTGACTCTCGAATTTCAATCATTCTCTTGAAGCTTCCTTGCGCCTCCCTCTTAAGGTCCTGTTGATGGCCAGTTATCATGGCCTTCTTCTGGATGCAAGCATCTATTTTCTCGCGACGTCACAAGATCGACACTTCTAAAGAGGCTAGCCTGTCAGTTTCTTCTTCATGATGAAGCACTCCCAACCGCCAGCTCTCCAACTCGCTTAGAATTGCATTGAAATGGAAAAGCACTCCTGGGGCACTCTTAACCATAGTAGTCGCGGCGAACTCCCTCAATTTTGTCAAGGCTTCACCCAACTCATCAAGGGGCAGCTCCCTCAAGCCTTGAAGGCCTGCTCTAAGCATGCCTGCAATCCTGCTAGAAACGCCACTAAAAAAGGCCTAGATGCTGCTGCTGAGTCCACGACTACTGAAGAAACCTCTACCTCAAGGACGGGGCTTGTTGAAATAATAGCCATAACACCAGTCTCGCTAGTTTGATCTTCTCTTATGGGGACCTCTACTTCTTCTTTATTCACCTGAACCGTCGCCTCGACATTATTAGGTTCAGAAACTGCCTTTTCTCTTTTGCCTTTGCTAACCAATTCATCTCTAGCCCCGATTTCTTCCATTTGGCTTCTACCTTCAGTAGCTAGAACCTTGGATAGGAAGAGTTCAATTCCCTCATTTTCATGACTTATGTCCATAGGGGCAGCAACCTCTTGGTGCTTAGGCATGTCATCAACTTCAGGCTCTTCTCCTTGAGTCATAGCCCCTACCTCTATTAGGGCACCAAGCTCTTGAGGCATGGAGGCCACATCAACATCAAAGCTCCTATCTGGAGCAGTGGTTACAACGCCTTCATCCTCATCAGTCTCCATCCGAGCCGTCTTTGACTCCGGAACTATCCTGGGACTCAAGGGTGCCTCCCCAATATCCGGAGTCATCTCCCTATTAGAAGCATTGACAATAGGCTCAGAATGGCCGGAATCGTCTGCCTCGGATTCTAAAGAAA
The DNA here is from genome assembly GCF_054954075.1 of Amborella trichopoda. Taxonomy (NCBI): domain Eukaryota; kingdom Viridiplantae; phylum Streptophyta; class Magnoliopsida; order Amborellales; family Amborellaceae; genus Amborella; species Amborella trichopoda. The sequence continues at coordinate 19,559,858 of NC_142347.1, read as the reverse complement.
AAGAAAACAATTCAAGAGAAGCAGAAGGTGGTCCAGAGAGCGCAGAAGGTGATACCGGAGTAGTTCTAGAAAGATCAGAAGAGGAAGAGGTACCTTTTGATTTGACGCCATAGGAAGCTTGACACTCTTGCGCCTCCGAATGCGCCCACTAACTGAAGGCATGACATGAGTATCGGCAGCAGTCGAGTGCTTTCTTTTCTTCCCCCCTCCTGAAGTAGGAGCTACCGCTTTCAGATCCACCTCCTTGAGAAGACCCCTTCCAGTTAATTTACTATGGAGACCACTCTCAATGAGGGCATTCAAATCCTATGGGGGACGCTTCTCATAACCAGGAACTCGTCCCCCCTCATACCATTCAAAGATGGAACTGAGATTGTCGAAAACACTCATAGTCTTCATCTTCATTGCAAGGAATTCTAGCGAGGCCTCATCAGCTGCTATTTCACGCGGAAGCCCCAAAGCCTTCCAGTTGGAGGGATAATCTAAGACAAACACCCCATTAGGAGTTGGAGCATTCGCCAGTCTCCTTTGTCTAGTATCCTGTCGCAAGTTACCGTTCACCCCTTTCCAGGGGTGATCTTGATCCCAATATATCTTACTGGTGATTCTCCACCAGTTCACATAGGCCCTCGTCGTTGGAACCTCTGCCTATGTGAGGTATGACATATTTGCTGGTTTCTGTCATCTCTAAACACATGGACCAAGTGGTCCATATATGCTCAGGCAGCCAGCACTCACAGAAGGTTCCCAAATCTTTCGTCTTCTCCTTGATCATTTTACTCCAGCGCTTTTCGAAGAATATTGAGAAGGGGCATCCTTGATCAAGCCTGTGCTGATGGGCGAAGCGGTGAGGCAAATACCCCTATAACTTGGCATTGTACAGAGTCCAATAGGGTAAGACTTCCCCTCTAATGCTCAGGCTGAACATGAATTCATTAATAGCTGTTGGAGCATCTTCTAGCTCCTTCCCCAACTCATCAATGAAAGCATGGTCGGTGAAGCTCTCGACTGGAAAAGGGGCCCACCTCATGTTCAGAGAATAATTTCAAAAGAGACCCCTAGCCGCCCCTGGGGTATGGAAGATGGCCCTCTAGTTGGCAATCCTCATCAAGAAGGGCCACAACTTATCTCCCGAGCACTGATGCTTGATGTAGGTAGTAGGGAAATAATCCCCTAGTCACTCGTACACGTAATGCATAGGGAATGGAGTCTTGAACTCCCCGAGAAAAACCTCTCCTCCAACAATACCACTTCCTCCCTCTTTTCCCCTGTAGGCCTTTCCACGGGAGATGGCCCCTAAGCCATGGTATATGTTGCACAAGACCGATTGAGCAAGAGCATACTCATGCCCTTGGGCTGTGTCACAGGCCACATACAGTACGCCTGGATGAATGTCATCCCCTCAGCCAGGAAGCACAAATTTGTAAAGGAATAAGGCCAAGTATGCAGCCAAGAAGACATGGTCATCGTCAGTCTCAAGTAGATATATGGGAGGCGTCTCCTTTGCGACAACCTTCCCTTTCCCCTTTAGAGTACTCTGACCCACAAAAGAAGTTCACCCATTGTGTAAAGGAGACCCTGGCATTATTAAATCGGTCAAAAATAGACTGGTAGGCCTCAAAGATCTTTTGAAGGCTGACAGGTGGCTCTTCATCCCCCCAAGTTTACACCACCGAAGATGACTGAGTTTGGGGGCACAAACCCATCATACATAGCCCCAATCATCGGTAGGCCTTCAATGAAATGAAGATCTAGCAAAGAGATCCCCGCTTCGCCATGACCAAGAAGCCAAGTGTTGGTGACATGGCTTCATGTCTCCAGTAACACCTTTACTATATTGGAGCAATGATCATAGTAATTGCCCTAACACTGGACTGCTGCCAATAGCGAAGCACGTTCAAGTGTACTTTTGTATGACGCCAATACCTTGACAATCCAGGAACTGTATCCCTTCAGGTATTGATGCTCCCCTTGAATCCGGAGGCCTTTTCCTGACCGCCTTAGTAATCCCTTTGCATGTACCATTTGCTTCCTTAAGGTAGGCCAATTCTCCCTGGAAGCTATGTTCCGATGCATACATTGAAGAAGTGTCATCCCTTCTTCAGTACTAACATTACCATCATTACCCTTGCGCACTTCGAAACAAACTGGGTCAGTAATGAAATTGACACTAAGGGCCACTCTAGCTCGTACACTGTCTGGGTCTGCCAAATGGGCTCACCCCTTGATAAAACTTCTCCTGTAAAATCACAGACACCGATCTCTCCCGCTCTTGGAAGCCTCTTCACATTGGGAATTTGTAAGAAGAACCAGCCATTATAAGGGGCTCGGTGGTTTACTCTAAAATTGTTGCTAAGACATTGGACCAGTGCCGGCTGAGTTTGACAACACTTAGCACCGGTTGAGTCTTTCAAATGCTTAGTGCTGGACCCAGTGCCAGTTGCATGCCAGACGACTGGCACCGGTTGAGTCTTTCAGCACTCAGCATCCGTTGAGATTGCCAATACTCAGCACCGGTTGAGATTGGCAATACCCAGCACAGGTTGAGCTTGTCCAAGGCTATCACCGACTGTGATCGAATCGCTCGCATGTGTCACGAATCTCAATCATGTCTCCTCGAACTTAGCTCCACCGACTGATAACCATCCTCATGTCCTTCGACTACGTCTCACACACGAGCGACTGACAACTGTCACCACATCCCATATGCCTCCCTTGCGATTGTTCACCTCCACCAACTGTACACCTTCCACGACGGTCCACCTCCCCTAACTGTTCGTCTCCCGTCGAAACTTCTGTTACATGGTCGGAAAACCTACTGAAAAACTTTCTCACCTATTTTTGGCCTGGATAGCACCAATACCTCACAGAAAATTTCTGCAAACTTTTTTACGTTCCTGGAAACCTTTGCTGCACCACTAACAGTGTTGGAAAGTGGCAAAAATTCCTAGGAAATTTCTTAAAAACTCTCCGGTAAACTCTCAAAACATGAGGAAATGATCATAGTTTCACTTCCTGCCTTTTTTACCAAAAACAATTGCAGTCAAAATCTCTTCCCCTACTGGAAAATCCCCTGTGCTAAAAAGCTCTCCCCGAAACTTCGCCAAATTCTTGGCAAAAACTTCACTAAGATCCTTCCTTGTAAGAAACAACCTGGAATCCCACTGTTGGCCGAAAACCTTCCTTGCAAAACTTTTGATGAAGTCTCGCTGCTCGTTGAAACTTCAACTGATCACTCTCTCCTCACGGTTAAAGAAAACGTGTCCTTAAGTTTCTTTACCCCTGGTGAAAAGTGAGGGAAAACGGAATTTTACCCCCCTTATATAGCTTATTGCACTACCCTCGAATGCCCCTCACAAACTGGGAATTCCAGTCGTGTCCAAGGGAAGCCAAGTGACGATCAGCCGAGTCGGGCTTTTGCTCGAGGCCTGAGGTAATTCTCATCGACCCAACCCTAGCGCTGGTTGACTTAACGCTGGGTCTCTTCCAAATAACCCTAGCATCGGTTGACTTAGCACCATGTGAGTTTTCAAAACAACCCTAGTGCCGGTTGACTTAACGTCGAGTATGTTTCCAAATGATCCCAGTGCCGGTTGTCTTCAAACGATATCACAGATTGTTCACAGCGTCAACAACCCAGCGCAGGTTGTGCTTTGAGAACTCAACGCCAGTTGAAGAGTCGCCAGAAACCACTAACGTTACACCTGACACCGGTCGTATTTCAAGCAGCCTATTGTTACCTACTTCAGGTTGAAGTCTTGTGCATCCTACCCCTTATCCTTAGTGAGGTTGCACCCAAACTGTGACCCGTCATCCCTAATGGAGTTAGCAGTTATCCCTCATCCCTATAAGAGTCACACCCATACTGCAGGCCTATTATCCTCAGTAGAGTTAGGGTCATTGTTACCTCTTCAATTCTCAGTGGATCTGTTTCAGACCAAGCTATCTTAACCCCAAGGACCAAGCTTGCCCCCCACCTAAGCCCTAGTGAAGATCGCCTCTATTAGTCATCCTTCATCAGGTCACCATTTCCAGCTGAGCCCTCTACTTGTGTATGGCGTTAACCATTTTATCCCCAGAAAGTCAGATTGCCATCGGCAGACCTTTTCCCCATAGAGCTCCACATAAATGGTGACCCACACGATGGTCTAGTTGTACGATCTTAAATTGCATGGTCCAAACTATATGACCTTAAACTGTAGCAATGGTCTAGTTACACGACCTTAAACTGCACAGACATGGTCCAAACTATATGACCTTAAACTGTAGTGATGGTCTAATTGTACGACCCTAAACTGCATGGTCCAAGCTATATGACTTTAGACCGTAGCGATGGTCTAGTTGCATGACCTTAAACTGCAGAGCCATGGTCCAAACTATATGACGTTAAACTACAGTAGAGGTCTAGTTGCACGACCTTAAACTGCACTTTCCTAGTTGTATGACTTTAAACCGCATGACTAAGGTCCATCTATATGGACTTAAAGCGTAGTACATGTCCTAGCCACATGACGTTAAACGGTTCAGCACCATGGTCTAAACTATATGACCTTAAAACTATAGCGATGGTTTAGTTGCACGACCTTAAACTACATAGCCATGGTCCAAACTATATGACCTTAAACTGTAGCGAAGGTCTAGTTGCGCGACCTTAAACTGCGCGGTCCTAGTTGTATGACTTTAAACTGCATAACCACGGTCCAGCTGTATGACCTTAAACCATATTGCGCGTCCAAGCCGCATGACGATAAACTTCTTTGCACAGGTCCTGAAGGTATGACCATAAACTCGCCCCCACATATGTTCATACGCTTTTACGTGCACTTTCATGCATGCCTTCCCTAACCTACTTGATTAGTGTGCGCGCACCACCTTCATTACCTCCCCAGTGAGTTCATTCACTTCAACACCACACCTCATTCCACAGTGTGTCTCATCCACGCTCACAAAATGGCAAATCATCGCACCATCCATATTTGTTGTAAGTTAGTGGGTCATCATCATCCACTCACACTTCATATATCATAGGTAGCCTCGTGTCATTTCCCCAAGGGAGTAAAACCACCACCATCCATTTCCATTGTGGTCTTAACTACATGACCCTAAACTGCAATGCCATGGTCAGAACTATTTGGCCTTAAACTGTAGCGGAGGTCTAGCTGCACGACCTTAAACTACACATAGTTGTATGACTTTAAACTGCATAACCACGATCCAGTTGTATGACCTTAAACCATAGTGCGCGTCCATGCCGCATGACATTAAATTGTTTCGCACAAGACCAAAAGGCATGACCCTAAACACGTCTAAACATTAAAAAAAAAAATGAAAAAATAACGGGCATGGTTTATACCTTAACAAGGGAACGCCATGAGTAAAATCGACGGACGGGCATGGTCACGAAACCATGAGTAAAAGATTTTCGTGAATAAAGATCGGGCACGTTGAAAACCCAAAAGAGCATTGTGAGAAAAAATGGATGAAAAGAGTGGACATAGCCGATTATGAGTAAAAGAGCTCCAAAATAAATAGAAGTTGGTGAAAATCGTCTCTACGGCACCGCTTCCCAAGTTCAAGTGAAAATTCGCAAAGGACACTTGGACTAATAAACAAGTTGATGCAGCACTCGTCTCAACAAGCGGCTTAAGCCCTCACTCAAAAGAAGAAAAATCCTGGTATCAGAGTACAGGGACTCCAAAAATATGAGCTTCAAGGAAAAGATTCCGACATCCTGTGTCCAGATGCAAAAAGGACTCGAAAGACAGAAGACAAGACAAGTCTCATGGGAAGAACATTATTCCCATGAGGTCACTCTAGAAACAAATACTCCAAAGGAAAGAAACTGACAAAGCGAGGGGAAAACCTGCCAAAGACGTCAGCTCGTCTAACCGGTACGACCAAACCTTCGGGATCGGCTAATAGAACCAGCCTCTGACTGGACTCAGTAGACGAGACACAGTGGTACTTTGAACATGAAAAGCAAACTTGGTGTAGAAGCAAAAAACACCTACAAAAGCAAACCAATGAACCTAGACCAAATGCGAACGATGCCCTTCTGCATGGCACTCAATTGTTTGATGGGCCTCATTCAGACTGACGAGGTTCGTACAAAATTTTCAGATTCAGAAGCACAAACAGTCTGCATGAGGGTGAGGACTTCGATAAGATCCCTTGAAAAAGTCTCTTCTCTGCCTAAAGTCTTCGCAGACAGACCTGCAAACACTGCATCCCTACGTCTAAGTAACTTAGTCACACCATTACGTGAATCTCCTTGGTGTTCACATGGTCCTATGGCTAGGAAGAAAAAAAATAAAAGCTGAAGGAAATTTTCCAAATGATTGTCCTTCTCACTTCTCTTGAAGCATAACAATCGGCAGTGCAAGTTGTTTGAAAGTATTTTTCCACACCTTGGTTCCATGTAGGAAACAAGTTAATAAAGCCTGCAAAACAGTGGAAATTTCAGACGGTCTCAGAATGGCCCCAGAGATGGTCAGGATCTTCATCAGCACTTCAAAGGACCATCTGTCAATTTTCATCGTAATCAGACATGTCTAAGGCAGTGAACACAAAGAAACAATTTCAGTAAAATCGATCGTAGCACCTTGAAATGGACCCCATAACTAGAGATATACTTTTGGTGCATTTTACAGATGTGAAACCACCGTCATTAGATTTGGAATGGTCGAAAACCCCTATGGGTCAAGTTTCATCTTAATTGGGCATTCCAAGACAAAGTTAGGGGTTAAAGACTAAAAAAGGCTAGGTCGCACACTATTCCTGTGTGGTCTCACTGCACAAAAACACCATTAAAGGTGGTTGTTTTTACAGTCATGAACAGTCACTTGCGGGGCGTATATCTCACTCATCCCAAGTCAAATCGTTCCCAAATTTAGGGAGCGTATTAGTCTCATCAAGATGAACAATTCCATAAGTGGTATGCCTAGTGATGACGCCTGAGCAAAGAGAAAAACTAAATGAAAATCGCTGATCCGTGAAGGGAGTTGCAAAAAATTCAGCAACAGCACACCTCGTGCAAGTAGCCAGATCACGATGCTTTCATACCCGATCGACACGAAACCAATTGCATTATGTGCGTGAGGTTCGAGGCTACCTTTGGTTCGAACCTTGTGTATGATTAACGGTTGGGTTTCACACGTGAAGGCGTTAAACCTGCCGTAAATTCTAACCGTCGGAGTTCAAGATTCTGGCCAAAAACTCAAGATGACAAATTCTTCATCCGGATACAAAATCAAGCTACGTTCGTTGCAACATGATCATGACGACATGCTCAGTGTGATTCAATGATAAAATCATGAACAAACGTCAAGGAATGTGCACATAATCGATCTGAAGTTCTCAAGATTCATCTAAGATTCAAGTTTCATGATCATGTCAGAAAAACATTATTCATGGCTCGAAGTTGATATCAAAATGATCATCATACCGAGCCATATAAGAAAACAATAATCTTTCCATCAAACGGGCTTCATAATGACCTCGGGTAAGCCACGAAAGATCACGCAAGTTCTCAAGCAGCAGCAGGGACCTTTCTTAAATTCCACACATTTTTAAGCAAGGGTAAAACAATCCTTTTGCACTCATTTTTATAATTCCTTTCAATTGAATTAAATTGTAATTATATTAAATTTTAGCCAGTTTTTTGGCATACACACACGTTTTAGCCCAATTCTATATAAACTTGCAACGCTAAATTGTAAGGGCCTTCAGTTCATTTTTTAAGATAGTTCTCTCGGGAATCCCATTCGAAGATGGGGGCAGGTGTTACTAATCGGGGAGAGAGGAATTTAAAGGTGCGTTCGACACTTACTCGGGCTGAGTCGCATGGGCGCCCTCTTAGATCACGCAGAAAGACCCCTAATAATAAAATTGGTTCGAAATCACCTCCCTTGGCTTGTATTCTTCTTGTTTTCTGCTCTTCTATAATGACACACATATATGACAAAGGTTATAAAGAAGTTGGGTCAGACCTCACCCTTTTCCTGTTTGATGAACGTACACAAGCATGCGCATTCAAAAAGAAGAAGAGAAGAAAGATGGGGGAAAGAAGAATTTGACTAAGCGACAGGATCAGAGCGATGGCTAAGCTAATGGATAATTGGCCTGAAGTGGTAGTAAAGTGGGCTCGGTAACGAAGACCGGCTCACAAGATTACTATTGGACGTTGTTACCAATACCGACTAGCTAAGTACGATAGTCAGTCTGTCGTGGCAATAACAAGGGCTAAGTAACCCTAACACAACAATATTACTGCTAGACGACAAGATTATCATGAGAGGCTAGTCACAAACCCTCTTAGTCGAACGAAAGAGTAGCAGAATTAAAGCTATGAGGAGAGAATAAGAAGAGAAGAACGGAAAGAAAGAAGGAGGGAGAAGGAAGGAAGAGAATAAATGAGAGAGAAGGAAGGAAGGAAAAGTCGGGGTTAGCATTACCGGTTGTGATTACAAGGAAGAGAGAGAAAATCAGTCAATGCTGGGCTTCACCGACTGACAAGAGAAGGGAGATAAAACCAGTCGATCCTAAGTTTTACCGACTGACAGAGGAATAGAGAGAACCAGTCGGCATTAGGTCTTATTGCTTGACATAAGAAAAGAGAGAACCAGTCGACACTAGGTCTCATCGACTGACAGAAGAAGAGAAAGAAAACCAGTCGACGTTAGGTCTGATCGACTGACAGAAGATGAGAGAGAAAACCAGTTGACTCTAAGTCTCATAGACTGATAAACGAAGAGAGAGAAAACTAGTCTGCTCTAAGTCTCACAATCAGATAAGGAAAGGGAGAGAAAATCAGTCGGCGTTAGGTGTCATCGACTGATAGGGGAAGGGAGAGAAAACCAGTTGGCGCTAGGTTACGTCGACTGATAGAAGAGGAGAGAGAAGATCAGTCGATGCTAGGCTTCACTGCATGACAGATAGAAGGAGAGGAGAGAGAAAACTAGTCAACATTAGGTCTCATCGATTGATAAAAGAGGAAAGAGAAAACCAATTGATGCTAAGCCTCGTCAGTTATGATAAGAGAAAACCTATCGGTGCTGGGCCTCATCGTTTGTATTAGAAGAAGACAGATGGAGATAGCGATAAGAATAAGAGAGAGAAAGAGATAGAGATGAAAAGAAGAGAGAGGTGAGAATAAGATAGAGATGAGAAGAGAATAGAGATGAGAAGAAGATAGAGATGAGAAGAGAGGAGAGAGAAAGAAGAGAGAGAAATAGAGGAAAGAGAATGAGAGAAGGAGAGAGAAAGAGAGAAGGAAAGAGAGAGAGATAAAGATAAGCAGGAGATGGAGATGGAGATGAGAAGGGAGGAGGAGAGAGAGAGATAAAGAGGAGAAGAGAGGAGAGAGAAAGAAGAGAGAAAGAGGGGAGGAAGAGAGAAAGAGATAAATATGAGAAGAGATGAGAGAGAAAGAAGAGAGAGAAAGAAGAGAGAGAAAGAGGGGTGGAGAGAGAAAGAGAGGAGGAGAGAGTAAGAAATAAAGATGAGAAGAGACGAGAGAGAAAGAAGAGAGAGAAAGAGAGGATAATATAGAAAGAGAGGAGGACAGAGAAAGTTACCTGCCTAAAGGGCATCGACCCTTTTCTTCTCTCTCCTCTCCCCCTCTCCAAGACGTACTCACAAACTCAACCTGGGTCCTCCCTGGAGACCCGAGACGGTGTCCCCCAATCCTAGAAGGATCCGGAGGGTGAGATCGAGGCACCTAACCAGTCCTAAGGGGAGAGATGGAAAGGAGGTTTGAGATGACAACAAACCCTATCATTCTAGAGAGGTAAGAGAAAGCTTAGAATGGTGGGTAAGACTACTATCACGTACGAGAGAGAGAAAGAGAAAGAAAATAAGAGAGAAAAATAAGGACGACAGCTGCGCTCACCACTCAGGAAAGGGGATCATCCTGCCATCCTAGTTAAGAGAGAGAAGCCAAGAGAGAAGGAAGAAATAAAGGGTTGAGCCTGCCATTTGAGAAAGGGCGCAACCAACCATCCCAATCAAGAGAGAGCAAGTAAGAGAGAGAAAGAGAGAAAATAAAGAAGCGAAGAGAGAAAAGGAAAGAAGAAGAGAGAGAAGCAAGAAGAAGAGAGAGAAAGGAAAGAAGAAGAGAGAAAGGAAAGAAGAGAGTGAAAAGAAGAAGAAAGAGAGGAAAGAAGAGAGAAAGGAAAGAAGAGAGAGAAGAGAAGAGAGAAAGAGAAGAGAGAAAGAAGAGGAGAGAGAAAAAGGGGAGGAGAGATAGATTACCTCAACGAGGCGCATGGGTACTAGACAAAGTTCTCTCTCCTCTCTTTCTCTCTCCAAGAAAAGAAAAACATGACCCAAAGATGAGCACAAGCCAAAACCTTTTAATTGATCAAAAGGGGTCCTTCACATATTTACATCACGTGTATTTATAGAGTTTCAATCCAAACATGGGTGGATGCCTAATTTTTTACTTAATTGTTAAATAAATAACATTTAAATGAATTAATTAAAAATAAGAAAATATGGGGCAAAATGATTATTTTGCCCCTTGCCCCCAATTCCTGAAATTTCAATTTAGTGCCTGTCATGGCCATGTAACTCTTGCGATCTTACATGGTTCGTTCGGGGTCTTTGCGGCCAAAACAATACAGCTTTCTTGATCAACTCGGAGAGGTGGTTGTTTTGATACCCATTTTGAGCCATGAATCGAGGATTTTGACCGCGATCATGACATAAGAAAAACATGAGAAACATGTGATCTTTGATTCAAAACCCAGATGGGGAGACTTTTTGGGAGAGAACAGACTTTGTGCTACCGGTGGGGGACCCCTCTAGGAAGGCCCATCATCCACGTCAAAAGCTTTTGTTTTTTTGTTCCAACAGCTGGGGGCCTTGTTTAACTGCTTGTAGACCCAATGGGTAGGAATCCAAGCTTGTCTTGTAGTCAAGGGCCTTGCTTAAGGGCTTTTTTCGCAATTAATCAGATGTTTTATGCCTTTTGATGAGGGACTCCTCTGGGAAGGCCCATCATCCATTCATAACTTAATCAGGCACTCTAGGACAAAGTTATGAGTAAAATACCGAAATGTGTTAGGTTGCACACTATTCATGTATGGCCACCCTGCACCAAAACACCATTAAAGGTGGCTATTTTCATAGCCATAGGCAGTGAATTTCAAGGCCTATACCTCACTCGATCGGAGTCAGATCGTGCTCAAATTTGGTGAGTGTGTTCGTCTCATCAAGATGAGTGATTCGTTATGTGGTACGCCCCAAGATGATGCCCGAGCAGGGAGAAACACTAAAGAGAAGTTTCTGATCTGTGAAGAAAGTTGCAAAAAATTCAACAGTAGTGCACCCCACTCCGGCCACAAAATCACGACGCTCACATACCCGATCGGCACGATACTAAATACATTATGTGTGTGAGGTCCATGTTATCTCAGGTCCAAACCTTGCGTACGATGAAAAGTTGGATTTCACACACAGAGATGTCAAAGCTGCTACAAATTTTGTTTGTCAGATTTCAAGATTTTGACAAAAAACTCAAGACGACGAAATCTTCTTCTGGACATGAAATCAAGCTGCATTTGTTGCAACATGATCAAGACGGCATGCTCAGTGTGATTCAATGAAGAAATAGAAGAAAAACATCAAGGAACGAGCACACAATTGATCCAAAGTTTTAAAGATTCATCTAAAATTCAAGTCTCATGGTCGGGGCTAAAAAAACCTGATCCATGGCTTGAAGTTCGTATCAAATCGATCACCATACCGAGCCCAACAAGAAAAAAATCATCTTTCGATCAAACGGGCATCAAAACAACCTCGGATCAGTCATGAAAGACCACACAAGTTCTTGACCAGCAGTAGGGATTATTATGGAATTTCAAAAATTATTTGGCAGGGACAAAACAGTCCTTTTGCACCCATTTTTAGAATGTCTTTTAATTCAATAAAATTGTAATTATATTCAATTTTAGGTATTTTTTAGGCGTCCACTCATGTTTGGGCCCAATTCTCTATAAGCATGCAAAGCCAAATTAGCCAAATTATAAAACACCCTTGGGTTCATTCTTAAAGATTCAATAAAGAATTCTTTTTTACTTAAGCTCGTGGGTGCGTATCGGAGAGAGAGAGAGAGGAGAGAGAAGAAAAGGGTTGATACCCTTCAATAAGGTAATTTTCTCTCCTTCCCTCTTTCTCTCTCCTCCTCGTTATCTCTTTCCTTATCTCTTTCTCTCTCATTACCTCTTTCTCTCTCCTCCCCTCTCTCCTCATTTCTCTCTCTTTTGATCATCTCTATCACTCCCTTTCTCTCTCCTCTTTCTCATCTTTCTCCCTTTCTCATCTCTACCTCCCTTTCTCTCCTCTTTCTCATCTCTATCTCTCTTTCTCTTTCCTCTTTCTCATCTCTATCTCTCTTTCTCTCTCCTCTTTCTCATTTTTATTTGGCACAGTCGATGAAGCTTAGCACCGACTGCATCTTCTCTCTCTTCTCTGTTTAGTATAGTCAACGAAGCTTACATTTGCTCTCTCTTCTTTATCTAATACAATCAATGAAGCCTAGTGCCGACCACATCTCCTCTCTCTTCTCTATTTAGTACAGTCGGGGAAGCCTAGCATCGACTGCATCTTCTCTCTGTTCATTGTTTAATAAAGTCGATGAAGCCTAGCACCAACTGCATCTTCTCTCTCTTCTCTATCTAATATAATCGGTGAAGCCTAGCACTAATTGCATCTTCTCTTTCTTCTCTATCTAATATAGTCAACGAAGCCTAGTACTGACTACATCTTCTCTCTCTTTTCTATCTAATACAGCTGACGAAGCCTACCACTGACTGCATCTTCTCTCTATTCTCTATCTAATATAGTCGGCGAAGCCTAGCACTGACTGTATATTTTCTCTCTTCTCGATCTAATACAGTTGATGAAGCCTAATGCCAACAACACATTTCTCTCTCTTCTCATTCCAACCCAGTCGGTGATGCTCAGTGCTGACTGTATCTTCTCTCTCCTCTCCTCTTAAACATTATAGATGAAGCCTAACACTGACTGCACCTTTTTCTCTCTTATTCCAACACAGTCAGCGATGCCTAGCGCTGACCGTGCCTTCTGTCTCCTCATTTCCTAAACACAATGAACGAAGCCTAGCACCGACTGTGTCCATCTCTCTGTTCTCTTTCCAACCCAGCAAGCAGAGCCTAGCACTGACTGTGTCTCTCCTTCTCTTCCTCTTCCACCACAGTCGTTGATGCCTAGCGTCAACTGTGTCTTGCACCCTCTTTTCTCTTGCCTTCTTTCTTCTCTCACACTCATCTCCTACTTTCTTTCTCTTCCTCTCTTTCTTTCTCTTCTCTTTCCTATTCTCTTACTTCTTATTCTCTCTTTATGATTTTCATTCTTTATGTTATCCTTTCGTTTGATTAAGAATGGTCGAGATTAGCCTCTTATGGTAGTCCTATCATCTAGCCATAATGTTGTTGTGCCAAAATTACTTCGCCCGCTTTATCGCCACGGCAGACTAACCATCGTGTCTAGCTAGTGAGTATCGGTATGGACATCTAATAGTAATCTTATCGAGTCGGTCTGAGTTATCGAGCATGTTTTACTACCACATCAGGCCAATTACTCACCAGCATAGTCATTGTGTTGATCTCTCTGCCTGGTGAAATTCTTCTTCCCCCCATCTTTCTTCTTTCGTTCTTTCCTTCTTCTTCTGAATGTGCACCCTTGTGTACGTTCACCCAAAAGACCAGGTGAGGTCCACTGACCTACCTATCTTATAACCTTTGCCAAATATGTGTGATTTCATAAAACAGTAGAATACCAGCCGATGGAGGCGATTCCGAACCAGTTTTATTACTAAAGGGCTTTCTTCGTGATCTAAGAGGGTGCCCACGAGAGCCAGCCCGAGTAAGTCTCGAACCCACCTTTAAATTCCTCTCTCATCGGTTGGTAATACTTGCCCTTGGTCTCAAATGAGGTTCCCGAGAGAGCGATCTCAAACTTCCTGGGTCTCCTCGAAAACCTGAGACGAGTGCCGCCTAATCATCCAGATCAAGAGGGCGAGATCGAGGCATTCGACCATCTTGGCGACTCCATTGGGGATTGATTACCCCTTGATCGGATCATTCTAGTTTGGCTAGTTTCTTCTTTTATTATTTGCTTTTATCTTTTAATATTTCATATATGACTTACGGGTTTTGTTACCCATACATCGAGATCGGGGATTTTCTTATCCCTATATTTGTGAGTGTCCTTAGGGAAGAAGTTCCTTCAACTTCGTTCCCAACCATCATTTTGAGCAAAGACCCCTTGCTTCTAGGTCTGCACCTGGACCAGTGCGATGTGAGATTTAAAAGTCCCTCACTCCCCATCTCCTCGCTCTAGTGGAAACTCCACCAAGGCACCCTACATCGGAAGCACTTCTATTGCCACACACAGCATACACCCAGACACTAATAAGTCACTTATCAGTCTTACTGCTAAGGTACGCCGGAAGGCTGCCCAATACCTCTCTACGAAAGGCAAGCAAATTACCATTGCTTCTATGGGTCGTCGCAAGGCTGGCCCCCACATTCCTGCACCACCATGAGTCTTTATCTTAGGGGCTTGACAGATAGAGACGGAGGCTCTGTGGCCTCCACCTCTTACACACACCACATGGCTCGTGGGTTACTCACTTGAGTCACGCCTCGGAGCAACCCTTCTATTACCTCGAGTCTGTGTCTAAGATCGAACCTTCCAAGGCTAGGTCCTACACATGCTACTCATATGCATCCCATCGTTGGGCGCAACGCAATTGCTGCGCCAACCCGAGTAGATAGGATACGACTTCCGCATCCTCCTACTCTGCACACCCAAGCGCATCCTATGAGGGGCAGGCCTCCACCTGTTCTCTTATAAACACCTACTCACAGTTCTCAGCCTCGCAAGGCCTGACCACTTGCTCAAGCCCCGGCTGACCCCTAGGTCACCCGTGATCCTTCTTCAAGGGGCGCACACGCATCGCCATTTTAGACGGCCCCTCACTGTTGAATCAAGCGTTCTCATGAGTCAACCCTGCTTGTGCCTGCTCCTCCTTCTTCAGGCAAGCACCTTCAGCCATGGTACTCAAAGATCTTCCCCAAGAGCACCATCCTGAATTAGACCCGTCACTTCGATCATGTCTTTGGAGCCCACAAGAAAGCTCGGGGGAAAGACCTGATAGAAGATCGAGTCCTTCATCCTCCCCGGCCCAAAATGACCCCAGTCCCTAGCCCTTATCCTTTGCGGCACTTGATGGAGATGGCTCTCTCTTATGCAAGAAGAGCCGATCTGCCGCAGCCCCAATCACAGCTTTGGCGTGAGGTCCATCAATGCCTCAAAGCTAAACGTGATAGAGGTATGCAAATTTTGACTAAGGAAATGACCAAGGAAATCAAAACAATCAGTTCTGACCCTCTTTGCCAGAATCCCTTCTACCCTCATCCGATGACGAAGCCCAAAGAAGAAGGCCATGAGCCCTACACTGTGGTTGGTGTCATAGAAGATGACCCAGCCACGATCCTAAGACCGTCAAGAACTGGTCCTAATGGGATCGACATACAAGAGTCGAGTTCAGTTAGGGCATGCTAGCCTCCTATTGACTGATATACCACGCAAGACCCGTCATGTTCACAAGCCCTCAGTTGCAACTAACGCTGACCTCCATAGAGAAACAGTCGGCGTAATTTTTGTAAACGAGCCTGGTGACGTTTTCGAAGAGTGAATGAGCAAGTTTTAAGATATGGTGCACACCATGATGGAAAAGATCGATAGTATAGACGCCGCATGCCAATCAGCTAACCACGAGGTCAATTACCATCATTCAGATGGTTCACCTACAAGGCAGCCCTTGCCCTCTGTCTCATAGGACAATTTTGTCCCTCACCTCGTCTCTCATGCAGACATTGATGCTATGGTGACCCATAGCCTAAAGAACAGACAAATCCTTGTGATACAGGGTGCGACGCCTTACTAAAGGTCGTACCCTTCATACATTGACCAGGTCCTATTTCCCTCAGAGTATAAGAAAGGGAAGTTTCCTCTATTCAATGGAACCACGTCCCCGAACCAACATATTACCCACTTCAGGCAACATGTTTAGAAATAATGGCCGATAGGAGACTTCTTCTCCGTCAGTTTGTTGAAACCCTAGATGGCCCAGCTTTTCAGTGGTACACTCGACTCCCTCCAAACTCAGTACATACATGGGAGGACATGAACATTTTTTTCTATCCACGCTTCTATGAGGTCGAGAGAGAGGTTCAAACCATCGAACTTCTGACCTTGACTTAAGACCCCGAGTACCCTCGCTGGTCAACCTTGATCGGGTTGATTATTTCACCAGGCATAGAAACAAGGTCTATCATGTTCCGGTTATTATTGGAATAGAAAATGTTTCAGCTTCCAGAAGCCAAGTTCCCTGAGCAAACTAGCCTTGACACTGAGGAGAACTATTGTGCTTACCATTGAACGATCAATCATCCCACAGTTGACTGCTACACACTGAAAGATATTATTGAGGCCCTTATTCAGATGGGTCACATAAAGCATGAAGACTTAAAGAAGGCCTTCAGAACAGCGGAAGCCTCCCATGCAGAAACCGTTCAAGAAGAAGATGAAGCCCCTAGCATCCTTCATGCCTTCACGAAGACATAATCACATTGAAGCAGGAAAGGCAACCTCGATGACTTGCTAAGGGGATCGAGTACCATTGGTGCCCGTATCACTAGATAGAGAGTCACTTCCCGTGGGAATGCACCAGTTTCCATGACATATTCTCAAAGAAAATGCAGGATTGTCAAGAGTTTTATGATGTCCTAGTAAGTGACCTCTAAGCCACTATTCTGCCAATGCAAGAGGACCTCTCAACGCAAGACCTTCTCAATAATCATTCAGACTCCGATGAACCCTTGACTTCCCATCCATGGATAGTTCAACAAGGGCGAAGCAGACTCAAGTCTTTAAGGTGAGAAGTAGTTCACCAATCTAAGGCTAATCACAAGCCTAGTGAGACGAATAAAACACCACCTCAGAAAACCAAAAGGAGATGGGCACCTAGGGCTGCTCGTCAGAGAAATAAGATGGCTCAACTGCTAGTCGAGCCAGAATTTCTCAAGCCCTTTCCCCCACTACCAACTTTACTGGACTTTCTCCCTGGCACACTCCTTCTTCCTTCCCATCAAGAGAACCTCGCAAAGTCCTCTTCCACTCACAATACGTCTAATAAGGGTGATGACATTAACAACACTCCCCAACGGTCTAGGCAAGGGAAAGACCTAAAAGACTCCCTGCACTCTCCAACCCTGGTGATGACATAAAAGCTGCTCAGAATGGTCTGATGAGGGAATGGCCTTAAAAGTCCCCCACTTTTTGACCCTTCTTCTTCTTCTTTTGCTTCTCATTCTTCCTCTTCTATGTCTCTTAAAGCTACAACCTTGATAGGTCCGAACTTCGAGTCTCTTGAAAGAGAACTTGAGGGATCAAACATAACTAAAATGCAACATAGGCGGTTGAAAAAGATGCTGGCTCAAGCAGCAGGATTCCTAACAGTTGATGATGCCCTGACAGCCAAAGCCAAGGCAGAGCCACCTTCTTTAAAGAATCACAAAAACTCAAAGCCAAAGAAGCCCTAGTGGCCCCCTGAGCCCATCCTTGAGCAGAGACTGAGAGAATCAAGAGGGCAAAGCTTCTACCCTCAGGAAGCTTCGTACATGGTGCAAATCGTTAAAGCACCACCCATGACAGAATAGATAAATCTCTGATCGGGAAGGATGATGAAACCTCCACCGCAGAAGTGGGGCACCTTAAAATTTCTTGGTTCACCGCTACGCCCTGATCCAAATACCAATCTCCCTATTCTACAGCTCCCTGAGCTCCTTTCTAATCCGAATACCTCAAACAATCCACCTATCGTCCAATTCCCCATTATTTCTCCGACTCAATCTTTTCCAAAACCTCGAAGCTCCATCATCCAAACCAAGCCCATTATGCAATCAAGTCAGCCAGTAGGCCAAAATAAACCTCTTCCACCCAAACCTATTCCTCAACCCAAGATACCACTCAAGCCAATGGCAGGACTAGGAGCACAAAGCCTTGACCAAGAAAAGGTGAAATATGATGTGATAGAACATCTGAAGAAGCTCCAAGCCCTTCTCAGCATATACAATGCCCTTATGTTCTCAAAGGATTATCGGATGGCTTTAGTCCAGGCTCTCTCAAACCTGGAGGTGTACGAGACTGAAGTAGAACCCATTGAGGTAGACCTAACGATTTTACAAGGATTTATGCTAATCACCTTTTTAGCGGATGATCAACAGTTAGGGAAAAAGTTTCATAATCGACCCCTCTTTATCACTGGCGAATTACATGCATGTCCCATCAACCGAATCATGCTAGATGGAAGGTCGACAGTTAACCTCATCCCAAGGAGGATTCTTACTCCATTGGGATTAGGGTCCGATGATCGTACTCCAACCCAAGTCACGATCCAAGGGTTCACCCAGTCAGGAAACAAGCCAGCTGGCACAGTTCGCCTTTTTTTTAAGTTTGGTGAGATGAACGACTACGCCCCCAGTTTCATGTAATCGACACTAACACCTTGGCAGTCCAGGAAGAGTATCCCTTTAAGTATTGGTGCTCCCTTTGAGATTAGAGGCATTTTGCTGACCACATTAGTAGCCCCTTTGCCTGTACCATTCATTTCCTTAGGGTGCGAAAGTTCTCCCGAGAGGCTATGTTCCTGTGCATGCAATGAAGCAGTGGCATCCCTTCTTCAATATTGACATTTTCGTCATTACCCTAGCGAATTTCAAAACAAACAGGGTCGTTAATGAAGGTGACACTGAGAGGCCACTCTGGCTTGCAAACTAGCTCAGTCAACCAAACGGGCTCGCCCCTTGATAGAGCCTCACCGGTAAAATCCTGGGTACCGGTCGCTCCCTCTCTTGGAACCTTCTTTACATCAGGAATTCGGTAAGAAAGACCAGCCCTTATAAAAGGGCTCAACGATTCAAATAAAAAATTTCTAAGGCATTAGATCAGCGCCAGCTGGGTACTCAAACCTTAGCACCGACTGCGTTTCCTAATGCCTAGCACTGACAGCGTTTTCCAATCTCCTGCCGTGTTTTCCAATGCCTAGCACCTGCTGTGTTTGCCAATGTCTAACACTGATCAAGTTTGCTAATGCCTAGCATTGGCTGCGTCAGACAACACTTAACACCAGTTGTGTCTGCCAACCCTTAGTGTCAATCGAGCCTTCGAACGCCTAGCACCAACTATTTTTTCTAATACCTAGTGCCATCCACATTTGCCAATGCCTAGCGCCAGTTACGGTTGTCAATGTCTAGTGCCGGTTGTGTTTAAATCTCTCACACGTGCCACGGACTCCACGCATGACGCCTCGAACCCTGTGCTTTGTCCCTTGACAACTATCGCCACATCCTTCTATGCTGCAGACACACATCTCACATTTGTGAATGGAAACTGCCCGTCTTCCCTGCGATGGTTCACTTCCTATGACTGTCCACTTCTTGCAACCGTTCGCCTTCCCTGTGACGGTCCACCTTCAACGATCGTTCTGTTTCCCTTAACCCTTTGATGTCTCATCGGAACTGCTCCTAGTCGGTTGGAATCTTACTGAGAGACTTTTCCTCACCTGCATCTTGGTCTGGAAGTCACTAAAACCCCACCGAAAACCCTCTGCAACTTTCCTTAAGTCACCGAGAAACCCCTAAGCTCCCAGAATACTTCTCAAAGCTTACAAAAATGCCAACTGTTTCACTTCCTGCCTCTTCTACCCTCGAAGATCACAGCCGAAGTTCTCCTGCTTCCTAGAATACCTCTTGTGCTAAACCGAGAAACTCCTGCAACTCTTCCTTTTCTGACAATCTCTTGACAATCTTGGCAAAACCTTCCCTTTAAGGCTTGCTGGAACAATTGATCTCTTGTTAGAATCCCTCTGCTTGCCGAAGCTTTCACCCGAAGTCCTATGCTCACTATTAAGAAGTTTGTTTAAGTTTTTTGTCTTCGGTGAAAAGTGAAGAAAATGGGGTTTTACCCCCTTATATAGCCAACACTACCCTCAAACGCCTCTCACAAATTGAGAATCCCAGTCGCATCCCAGAAAAGCCAAACGGCGATGAGCCAGGTCGGGCATTGATCCCAGGCCCGAGGCAACTCTCATCACCGCCTGTAAAATCTCAACAAACGGGTTGGACCAGGTCGGGTTTGAAATGACGTCCAGGAAAAGTTTCATTTACCACCTCATCAAGGCCGGGTTGGGCTCAGGCTATGGCCTTAGTACCAATCCCTACCCAGCACTTGCTATGCCGTCAAAGTGACCTAGCACCGGCTGAGTTTCAACAGCCCTAGTGCCGGTCGAGTGCTTAATAACCCAACGCTAGCTGTGTTTCAAATGATAGCATGGGCTACCCTCAGCACCTGTTGTGTTTTTAATAACCCAGCGCCGACTATGCTGTCAAAGTGACCTAGCGCCGGCTGTGTTTCAACAAACCTAGTGCTGGTTATGTGCTCGAAAACTCAGCGCTAGTGGTGGCACATGTCATCCTCAATGCTCACTATATTTTTAACAACCTAGCGTCGGCATAGTGGTTAAGAGTGTGTGTTGGCTGACTTCAGTGTCGGGTGTGTTTTCAAAGACATAGCGTCGGTTGAGTGCTCAATAAATAATGGTTGTTGCACCTGGTGCCGGTTGTATTTTAAGCAACATATGCTAAAGTTGTGCGTGACCTATCATCCCCAATGAAGTCAAGAGCAGGCCACTTTTGCTCATCCCCAGTGCAGGTCACACCCGTAGTGCAGCCCATTATCTCTAATGGAGTTGGGGTCATTCTTATCTCTTCAATCCCTAGTGGGTCTATTTCACACCAAGTCACTACTCCTTTGCTATCTTATCCTCAGGGAGTCAGCTTACCTATTCTTCATGGAGTCTCATCTTTCACCTCCCGAGAATCATACTCACACCCTAATCCCCAGTGAAGTCTACTTCCATTTGCCATCCCTCATCGGGTCACTACCTCCATCTGAACTGTCTGCTTGTGTATGTCATTAACCACTTTATCCCCAGGGTGTCAGATTGTCATCCATAGACCTATTCCCTATGGAGTCTCACCTACATGGCGGCCCAAACCATGCTTTGTGCTGCATGACCTTAAACTGCACAACCTTGGTCTAGATACATGACCCTAAACTGCACGCTCCAAACTATATGACCATAAACTGTAGCGGAGGTCTAGTTGCAAGACCTTAAACTGCACGGCCCTAGTTGCATGACTCTAAAATGCATAACCACGGTCCAAACTATATGATCTTAAACTGTAGCAAAGGTCTAGTTGCATGACCTTAAACTGCACGGTCCTAGTCGCATGACTCTAAATTGCATAACCATAGTCCAAACTCTTTGACTTTAAACTGTAACGGAGGTCTAGTTGCACGACTTTAAACTTCATGGTCCGAGTTTCATTACTCTAAACTGCATATCCACAGTCCAGCTGTATGACCTTAAACCATAGTGCACGTCCTAACCGCATGATGCTAAACTACTCTGCACAGGTCCCGGAGGCATGACTATAAAACTCGCCCCCACATACGCGGACACACTTTTACATGCATCTTCAAGCACGTTTTCCCTTATCGGCCCGTTCATGTGCACGCACCACCTTCACTACCTCGCCAGTGAGTTCATTCCTTTCATCATCCTACATCATTCCTCAGTGAGTCTCACCCGCGCTCACAAAACGGCGAACCATCTTGCCCCCTATACTCATCGTAAGCTAGTGGGTCATCACTTTCCTCATTCCATCCATACATCATCCATCTTTCATAGGTATCCTCGTGCCATCTCCCCAAAAATGAGCTAAAACCACTACCATTCCCACTCCATGGCCTCTAAAGACTGCCATCCATCTCCATTATGGTCCAGCTGTATGACCTTAAACCATAGTGCATGTCTTGGCCGCATGACGATAAACTGCTTTGCACAGGTCTTGAAGGCATGACCTTAAACGCGCATTCAAGAAAAATAAAAAAAGGGGCTTGACGTATACCTTAACAAGGGAAGTCTATGAGTAAAAATGACAGACAGGCATGGTGTATACCTTAACAAGGGAACGTTATGAACAAAAATGACGGATGGGCATGATCATGAAACCCTGAGTAAAAGAGTTTCGTGAATAAAAACGTGGGAATGGTGAAATCCCGAAAGGGCATCGTGAGTAAAAATGGAAGAATAAGGGTGGACATGGCCGAGAGGTCATGGGTAAAAGAGCTCTAGATAAAAAGAAGTTGGTGAAAATCACCTCAATGGCGTTGCTTCCCAACTTCAAGTGAAAATCCACAAAGGACGTTTGGAATAATAAACCGGTTGATGCAGCGTTCGCCTCAATAAGTGGCTTCAGCCCTCACTCAAAAAGAAAAGTCACTGGTGTTACAATACAATGATCTAAACATACGAGCTCTAAGGAAAATATTCCGACATCCTGAGTTCAGTTGCAAAACGGACTCGAATGACATAATACTTTCCAAGACAGCAAGACAAGTCTCATGAAAACGAGCATCATGTCACAAGGTCACCAACATACTTCAAAGATGTTGAAGATGCCCCAAGGAAGCTAAGTCATGACTTTGGAGTGGCAATCATATGATTGTCGTAGCTACAAAGCAGTGGGTAGGGTTGGTTTTACCTAGAGTTGGTCACTCGATAAACTTAGGTACCCTACTCGCCAAGTAATAACAGGTTAGTCATGACTTTGGAGCAGCAATCAGATGATTGTCATAGCTGCAAAACAGTGGGTAGGGGTGGTTGTACCCAGAGCTGATCACCACGATAAACTGAGGTACCCTACTCGTCAAGGAATGACTGATGCATGAAGCAGACAGCACCGACGCAAGGCCTTTTAGCATACCATTCATGTACTCCTCGAAATGTGGTTCAACACCAGAGGATATACACAAACACAACCAATTGGAAATAAGGATCTTCGACATGGCCTTCAATTTCCAGACAGACTTGATTTTGACTGAAGAGGTCCGTACAACGTCCTCAGCTTTAGAATCACAAATAGTCTGCATGAGGGTGAGGACTTCGATAAGATCCCTCAAAGAGTCTCTTCTCCCCTAAAGTGTCCACGATGGACTTGCGAACAATGCATCCCTACGTCTGAGCAGCCTAGTTGCACCATTGCATGAATCTCCTCGACGTTCACGTGGTCTTCTGGCTAGGAAGAAAAAAAAAGTAAAAGTGGAAGGAAATTTTTCAAATGTTGTCTTTCTCGGGTCTCTTGAAGTACAACATTCGACGAGGCAAGCTATTTGAATGCATTTTTCAGCACCTTGGTCCCTGATGTAGAATAAAGAGGAAGCCGATCAATAAAGCCTACAAAATAAGTGGAAATTTTGACAGTCTCAGAACTGCCCTAAAATTGGTTAAGATCTTCATAAGCACTCAAAAAGGCTATCTGCCAAGTTTCATCGCGATCATACATATTTAAGGTAGTGAACACAAATAAATTATTTCCAAAAAATCATCCTCTAGCACCTTGAAAAGGACCCCGTAACTATATTTTTTCTGCATCAAACAGCTCTGGGATCACCATCATTGGATCCGACACAGTCGAAACCTCTATGGGTCATGTTTCGACTTAATCGAGCACTCCAAGACAAAGTTATGGGTAAAATACCGAAAAGGGGTAGGCTACACACTATTCTCGTGTGGCCACCCTGTACCAAAATACCGTTAAAGGTGGCTGTTTTCATAGTCACGGGTAGTGACTTTTGGGGCCTATATCTCACTCGATCCGAGTCAGATCGTATTCAAATTTGGTGAGCGTGTTCGTCTTATCAAGATAAGTGATTCCATATGTGGTACACCCCAAGACGATGCCCTAGCAGGGAGAAAAACTAGAGGGAAGTTGTTGTTCCGTGAAGAAAGTTTTTGAAAATTCAGCAGCAGCATGCCCCACTCCGACGACTAAATCACTATGCTCCCATACTTGATTGGCACGAAACTAATTGCATTATGTGCTTGAGGTACATGGCTATCTCTAGTACGAACCTCGTGTACGATGAACGGTTCAATTTCACACATGGAGATGTCAAAGTTGCTATAAATTATGGCCGCCCAATTTCAAGATTCTGGCAAAAAACTCAAGACGATGAAATCTTTATCCGGACACAAAATCGAGCTACGTTTGTTGCAACGTGATCAAGATGGCATTCTCAGTCTGATTCAATGAATAACTAGAAGAAAAACATCATTGAACAAGCATACAATCGATCCAAAGTTTTCAAGATTTATCCAAAATTCAAGTCTCATTGTCGTGGTTTAAAAACACAATTCATGGCTCGAAGTTGGTATCAAATTAATCGTCATGTCGAGCCTTACAAGAAAACAATCATATTTCAATCAAACGGGCATCAGAACAACCCCGGATCAGTCATGGAAGATCACAAAAGTTCTCGAGCAGCAACAGAGACTGTTTTGAAATTCCACACATTGTTAGGCAGGGGCAAAACAGTCCTTTTACACCCATTTTTATAATTTCTTTTAATTCAATAAAATTATAATTATCTTTAATTTTAGGTAGTTTTTTAGCGTCCACCCATGTTTGTGCCCAATTCTATATAAGCATGCAAAGTCAAATTCTAAAACACCCTTGGGTTCATTCTTAAAGATTTTGTTTTTTCTTAAGCTCGTGGGTGCATCTTGGAGAGAGAGAGAGAGGAGAGAGAAGAAAAGGGTCGGTACCCTTTGATAAAGTAATTTTCTCTCTCCTTCCCTCTCTTCATTTCTCTCTCTTGCTCATGGTATCTCTCCCTTTCTCTTTCCTCTTTCTCATCTCTATCTCTATTTCTCTCTCCTCTTTCTCATCTTTATCTCTCTTTCTCTCTCCTCTTTCTCATCTTTATCTCTCTTTCTCTCTCCTCTTTCTCATCTTTATCTCTCTTTCTCTCTCTTCTTTCTCATCTCTATCTCTCTTTCTCTCTCCTCTTTCTCATCTCTATCTGACACAGTCAGTGAAGCTTAGTGTTGACTGCATTTTCTCTCTCTCTTCTCTGTCTAGTACAATCGACGAAGCCTAACACCAATTTCATCTTCTCTCTTCTCTATCTAAGACAGTCAGTAAAGCTTAGCATTGACTGCATCTTCTCTCTCTTATATATCTAGTACAGTCGGTAAAGCCTAGTGCGACTGCATCATCTCTCTCTTTTGTATCTAATACAGTTGGTGAAGCCTAGCGTCGACTATATCTTGTCTCTCTTCTTTGTCTAATACAGTCAGTAAAGCTGAGTGTCGACTGTATCTTCTCTCTCTTCTCTATCTAATACTGTCGATAAAGCTTATCACCAACTGCATCTTCTCTCTCTTCTCTATTTAATACAGTCAGTGAAGCGTAGTGTTGACTACATCTTCTCTCTCTTCTCTGTCCAATACAATCAGTGGTGCTAAGTGCCGACTGCACCTTTCTTTCTCTTCTCATTCCAACCCAACCAATGATGCCCAACACTGACTATGTATTCTCTCTCCTCTCTTTTTAAACACTACCAATGAAGCCTAACGCTGACTGCACCTTTTTCTCTCTTCTCATTCCAACCCAACTGGTGATGCCCAGCACCAACTGTGTTTTCTCTCTCCTCATTTCTTAAATACAGACGATGAAGCCTAGCACTGGCTGTGTGTGTCTCTCTCTTCTCTTTCCAACCCAGATGGTGAAGCCTAGTGCTGACTGTGTCTTTCCTTCTCTTCCTTTGCTAACACAACCGGCGATGCTTAGCACTGACTGTGTCTTTCACCCTCTTTTCTCCTTTCTTCTCTCTTCTCTCACACTCTTCTCCGTCTTTCTTTCTCTTCCTCTCTTTCTTTCTCTTCTCTTTCCTATTTTCTTAGTGTCTATCTAGGACTAACCATTGTTGTGTCAAAATTACTACGCCTGCTTTATCACCACGACAGACTAACCATCGTGTCAATCTAGTCAGTATCGATATTGACGTCTAGTAGTAATCTTGTTGAGCTGGTTTGAGTTATTGAGCCTATTTTACGACCACGTCAGGCCAATTACCCATCAGCTTAATCACTGTGTTGATCTCCCCACCTGGTCAAATTCTTCTTCCCCACATCATTCTTCTCTTTTTCCTTCCTTCTTCGTTTGAATGAGAATGCCTGTGTACGTTCACTCAAAAGGCCAAATGCGGTCCACTAACCCACTTGTCTTATAACCTTTTCCATATATGTGTGATTGTAGAAAATAGGAGAATATAAGCAAAGGGAGGCGATTTCGAACCAGTTTTATTATTGGGGGGACTTTCTTAGTGATCTAGGAAAGCGCCCATGCGGGCCAGCCCAAGTAGGTCCCAAACCCACCTTAAAATTCCTCTCTCATCGATTGGTAATACCTGCCCTTGTTCTCGAATGAGCTTCTCGAGAGAGCGATCTCAACGTCCTGTGTCTCCCATGAAACCCCAGACGTGCGCCGTCCGATCATCCAGATTAGGAAGGCGAGATCGAGGCACCTGAGCAGTGTGCTACAGTTTAAGGTCGTGTAGTTGGACCTTTGTTTCAGGTGGTGGAGGTGGCTCAATGAGAGATCGTGAGTATAGGGTAACTCACTGGGGAATGGAAAGTGAATAAGACTCTGTGGGGAATGAGTATGGGCATGATGGTCTGACCCACTGAGGATAAAATGGCTGAGACCATTTATAGGTAGTGGGTTCTGATGATGAAGGAGACCCGTGAGTGATGGTAGGTGCAAGCAAACTCACTGGGGATTAAGGAGCACGTGTGACTCAATGGTAATTAAAATGGGTCCACACATGTGATGAGAGGCATGAGTGTGGCTCGTGGGTGAAACTGTGATGAGGGACAGCAGACCCAGAAGCGTGAGTGAGATTTCATCGAGGAAGATGGTGGGTTCACTAAGGCTGAGATGTCGTGAGGGGCTCACATGAAGCGATTGGAGCTGGGTAGGAAGCAGATAGCTTGTGCTCGCCAGCATGCGCATGCATGCATGATAGCCAGCGACAAGGGTTCACCTCAGAGATGCATGCTTACTCGCACAGCGGCTAAGGGTGTATTGAGCACACACGCCGGCCTGAGTGAGCGCGTACAATAGTCTGGAGAAAGTGCACGTGCATGGCGGTCTAGGGAAGCCAGATGCCCACGACAATTGAACACGCTTGGCAGTCGAACGCGCACATTAGACAGGCAGAGAGTCATTCACAATGTCCTGCACAGAGAGACACACACGGCAGCATGTGCGTGATGGGTTGGGTAGAAAGGAGTCATTCAAGTTTAGGCTTGGGCCGGAACCCGACTTGGCCTGACACATTACCATTTTGTCTTCTGGACTCATCTGGAATTTTCACTTTGTGAAGAGAAAGAATGGGAAACACTAAGTATAAAAAGGGGGTAAAGCCCTTTTACTCTTTACCTTAGTTTTTTTTTTAACGGTGGCCCGTTTTTAACAGTGGGAGAGGATTTTCGACAAGAGGAGGGAGAGGTTTCCACGAGGACATGGGAACTTTCTGGCAAGGGGAGTTCTAGTAAAATAGAGGTAAACCAAGGGTCCCCAGTTAGCTTATCGGTCAGGCGTAGAGGAGTTTCGACGAAGGAAGTATGCCAGGAAGGGAAGAGGGTTTTCTAGCAACAGGAACACGCCGGGAAGAGGTAGAGAAGGCTCGGTGGTGAGTTTTCAACGAGTACTGCAGGGGTTTCAAGTTGTTTTTGGTGAAGTGATCATGTCGGGAAGAGGGACAGAAAACTCAGTAGTGAGCTATAGAAGGTTTTCCGGTGGGCATCAGAGGTTTTCCAGTGGGAGGAGCCGTAGGGTTGCGAGTGGTCCAAGGGGTCGCAGTCCACACTCGTGAATTATGAAACGTGTCAGGTGGTGCAGGGCCATTCAGAGGAAAGGCGACGTACCTGGTAATCAAGGCGTCATGTGTGACACGTGTGCAGAGATAGGTGCGGCAGCCTGGAAAGAGGTGTGCATGGCCAGTTGTGAACACTCTCAACGGTCAAGCTTTTAGTGCGCTCGACAGACTTTCGGAGCGCTCGATAGTCAAACTCTTAATGCGCTCGGCAGGCTTTCAGTGTGGTCAGCAGTCTGACTTTGAGTGTGCTCGGCAAGCTGTTAGCACGCTCGGCGGAAAGACTTTTAGTGTGCTCGACAGGCTTTCAGCACGCTCGACTATCTAAGTGAAAATATGCGCTCGATAATTTACGCACGCAGGCCCATTTTAAGTGATGCTCTCGGCAGTCTGGATAGACGTGCCAATTAGACCGTGCACACGGTAGCAGCATTTTGACGTGCACTATAGCTTGAATGGGCGTCCCAAAAGGGAAAGTGTTTGTGTCAGATGGCAGGACTTCCTGAGAACTTTTCCTGGGGGAAAAAGCTTTTGAGGGCCAAGGAGGTAGGGACTCACACTTTTACAAGAGATGGCTTAGTCAGGGGGGACTCCATCCGGCTTGCAATGTCTTCAAGCGAGCTATAGTGGCCCCTGAGTATCACCTTCATTAGGGAACCAGTCCGCTTTGATGTTTGTTAGAATGATGATGGCATGATTTCTGCTGAAGAGGAGGGGGTTGCTCTTCTTCATTGCCTGCAAGTGGCTTCAACTGAGGACGTTCCAACCCTTGAGAAGAGGATGGTCAATACGGAGGGGTTGATATGGCCCCTGCTGGGAGCACCGGTTCCTGAGGGGGTACACCTCTTGGGCTCTTAACATACTGCAATGTAGACACCCTCAAGCTCTTGTCCCTGTTAGCGGCAATCCAATATTCTGTAGAATATTTTGACCGGTGCTCCAATACCATGAGGGCACTGTTGGAGACATGGAGTGTCATGACCCCGCCTTCTACCGTCCTACTGTACTTACCAGAGGGCAACAGGGTGTAGGACTACGACCAAAGGCAGTGAATGTCACTCAGGTGGGAGTGCGCTCAACTCTTTAACAAGAAGGAATCAAAGCAACTCACGAAACAAAACTGAAATCACACAACTACAAACAAAAACCGGACAACCAAGTTCAAGACTGTATAAATATATAAAAACAGAGCTCCAAAAATAATACAAATATGTCCAAGGCTTCAAGGCCCAACAACATTTACATGACTTCAAAATACACAAGAACTCTATGCCACAACCAACCAAAACGTACAATTGCAATAAAAACATCCACGAAAGCACGAAGCTCCAACAGTCAGTCGCAATCACCATACCGCCCATCCTCCACCCACGGCTATCGCTCTACATAGATTAAGATGAAAGAGTGAGCCTTAAAGCCCAATAAACATATCAAGTTACCACACCTCCCTGCCTATGAACATTCTCTCATAACCGTACACATGATGTTATGATATTCTTATAAAACATGAGCCATGTGTCAAAATAAACTCTACTAGTGTGTAGTCCACAATTCATAGTAAAGCAATAACAAATCAGATAAATCATATATGATGTGAAACAGAAGTCGATAAAGTCATTTAGCCATATAAGTCTTAACAGATCAATGAATATAAGCAGTAACAACAGCTTTCAACTAACTCACTCCCTAGTTCCCCTACTCCCGAAGTAGAAGCTCTATCCATTAGGCCAAGCTAATCCCATTTCTTAGGACTTCTACCATCATTCAGGAGGGAAACAATGAAAAATGGGTGACCTATTTTGTAATTCCTTCACACACGCACACACACAATCCCCAAGGTGCTTTGGGGCTTTTGATAGGCGGTGGTCTTGCAATTTGTTCTCTAGCTGGAGGGCATTACACCACCAAATGATGACCCATTGCGTAGTGCCCTACACACATATTGGGGGGTGAGACCCTCCCATGTGATCCTAACTCCCTTCCTATCATCGGGAGTCAGGGAAAGATATCAACTGCTGGCCTAACTTTCTTATCATATTACATTACACTACTAATAGATGACCCATTGCATAGTACCTCATATCACATTCTTATCATATATACCTCATATCGCATTCTTATCATATCGTATCGCACTACCAATGGATGGCCTATTATGCAGTGCGTCATACCGCTTTCTTACCATATCAGATTACACTACCAATGGATGACCCATTGCATAGTGCCTTACACATTTCTTATCATATCACATTACACTTCCAATGGATTGCATAGTGCCTTATACACATCTTTTCATTACAGATCTTGCTTTCATATCATGCCAGAGCATGCACATATCATATCAAAGCATGTGCATATCTTATTATAACAGAACATGTCTTACTATATGCATCCATATCATAACAGAGCTTATCTCATTATCATGCATTCATATCATAACAGAGCATGCATTCATTCCATAACAGAGTCGGCGTCATTATTAGATATCCATTTCATAATAGAGCTTGCTTTCGTGCACATATATCATAATAGAGACAGATTCACATGAAATAATTATATGTCAAAAGCATAGTACATATCATCAGACTCATTAGCCCAACAGACAACTTCAGATTATTTTTCTGGTTTTTCACAGTGAACTCAGTCCACCTTTAAGGGAATATAATGAAATTTAGAAATCATTTAGACATGAGACCAATTTTATAACAATTTAGGCTTATAGAAACACAACTTTCATAAAGGGAATGACCCCAAATTTTGGCTTAAAACTTATCAAACTGCTTGATATTTATGATCAACAGAGACATTTTCTATGCTAAAACAATTACACAAATGGGAGTCACAGTACTTGAAATACAAAGAACATACTAACAAGATTTCATATCTTCAATCACATCCATTTTCACAATCACATTCATATTTATGCATGAATTTCAAACTTGATGAACTAAGTAAACATGCATCAAATAAAAGCATGGAATCATCGAAGCTAAATCTACTTTTAGCACTAAGTGAACTCAAAATGCCCACACAGGGTTTTCCCCCTTCAAAACGCCAAGCTCCAAGGATGTCTCATGCTTAAGGCTCTAAGTTGGAGAGAGGGAGGACATGGGTGAGGGAGAGAAAATTCTTGAAGGGGTACTCAATTGATCACACAAAGGGGAGTCACAGTTTTGGAAATTTCCTATCTTCACAGCAAAATTTTCCAATGTGACATTCTCATATATAAATGAGAATAACTTTTAATCCCCATGAAATTCTGTCATGGTTCCAAAAGCTTTTTTATAATAGACTCATTGATATTTCATTTGGAAGTGGTTTGACCTCATTTTTATACCTTTGGTTAGTGAACTGTTCTACACAAAAACACACAACAGTTCTGGAAATTCATTTCACTGTTATGACATACTTCAAAAAATGCCTAATAACTTCCAAGCCAAAAAAGGTATTGGTAAGAGCTATTTTGTGTCTTAAAATATATTCAAGGAGGTACGTTGCCACAAAATTAACAGAGACATTATCTATTCTCAAACAATTACACAAACAGGAGTCACAGTTCTGAAAAAACAGAGCACATACTAACAAGATTTCAGATTTTCAATCACATCCATTTTCACAATCGTAATCATATTCATCAATTTTCACAATCATATTCATATTCATGCATGAATTTCGCACTTGATGAACTAAGTGAACATGCATAAAATGAAAGCATGGAATCATGGAAGCTAGATCTACTTACAACACTAAGTGAACTCAAAATGCCCACACAGGTTTTTCCCATTTCAAAAATGCCAAGCTCCAAGGATGTCTCAAGCTTAAGGCTCTACATTGGAGAGAGGGAGGACATGGGTGAGAGAGAGCAAACTCTTGAAGGGGTGAGAAAGGGGGTTTAAATAAGCAAAGAGAGAGACGACAGCACGCAACAGACAAGTGGTAATCAAGGGGTATGCATGTGCCACATGGCACACAAGAGGCATGCAACAATCATGAGAGAGATAAGAAGTCCCCCTCCCTCCCCCCGAACTGTCGCTCTCATCAACATCTCGCGTGGCAGCAGCACACACGGCAGTGTCGTACACGGTAGAAAAACACATAGTGGTGTCACGCACTGTGGCAACATACATTGTGGCATCGCGCATGGCAGCATCACACACGGCGGTGTCACTCACGGCGGCAACGCACAAGGTGGCGTCGCGCACTACGGAAATGCACACGGCAGCATGCAGCAGCGTCACGCATTGCGGCAATGCATACGGCAGCGTTGCTCACGACATCAACACACATGGTGGCGTTGCGCAAGGTAGCAATGCACATGGGGCGTCGTGCATGGCGGCAACGCACACGGCAGTGTCGCGCACGACGGCAACACAAACGGTGGCAATGCACACGATAGCGTTGTGCACGGTGGCGTCACGCACGGAGGTACCAAAAATGATGGCGTCGCGCATGGCAGCAATGCACATTGTGGCGTCTCGCACTGCGGCTGTGCCGCACACTCAGCATCTTCTACGCACCAGATCACCTATGCTGACAACCAGTCGGCGCACCACCATATGCTGGAAACGTCTTGGTCCTTACATGGAGTCATGTCAGCAACACGTGGCTCTTTGGTCATGGTGAGGCAGGGATCTCTCTGCTGGATTTGCATTTCATCGACGGCCTACAACTGATGGGGGCCATGTATGATGAGTTCGTGCCTCAGAACTCAGTCATCTTTAGCAACACGTCACTAGGAGGCGAGGCACCTCCTCCTAGCCTTAAGGAGGTGTTCAACATCTACCAGCTCTTTAGCTCCGAGTCAACCGGCGTTTGTGTGACCTTTACCCACTGGGTGAAGTTCTTTTATAGGGAGTTCTCTGACGCAGCCGAATTGGACTACTGCATCCACAGAGGGAAGGCAAAGGGCATTGAGGAGGTGATCCCCACAACTTACAAATGTCAGTCCGAGAGTGATGGCGTCTTTCTGGCTGCTAACTTGACATTGTTCCTCTGCAAATTCGTCGTCCCAAGGGGGACGGATTGAGTTCCCTCTACATACCTTGCGACATGATGCGTGGGTGCCGATATGCCCTTGCACAACCAGTCTTGTGCAGCATCTACTATGGGTTGGGGGTTGTGCTAAGAGGGGAGCCCTTCAAAGGAGGAGAAGATGGATCATGACTGGTGGGAGGACAGGCTTTCCCAGGGAACTTCAAGACGCCTTTCCCAGTCCACTATGTGTTCAGGTGGCTTGCTGCGTACTTCTCCGGCACAAAGATTAGGACCACAGCTTTAGAGGGGAGCATGTGTCCTCACTTGGTGAAGATTGCAGGGTAAAAGGATATCTTCTACCGTGGGGCATGCACGAGGTTTGTTCGGCAATGAGTCCACCTACATGCATCGAGTCCTCTTTCTGGTGGGGAGTTACATAGATCGTGCCTTTGTGGACCAACTCGATCATGAGCTGTATGATGCTCCCACACGCATCCAAGAGCTCATGTATCTTCTGAGCGTCAAAGGGGACATCTTAGCCTACCGGACTCTGTATGGCACAAAACGGGAGGGGTATTACCCCCACTGCTTTGCCCGTCAGCATGGGCTCGACTAGGGGCATCCCTTCCCGGTCTTATTTGAGCAGCACTAGTGAAGGGTAACACTGAGAATAAGGAAGAATTAAGGGCCTTTCGTGAGTCATGAAAGGAAGTACATGTTCACACTGCTTGAGCAACCTGCTTAGAGTTTACCGAGGTAAACAAGTTTGTCTTGCCTCATTTTGGTAGAGGAAGCCGAGCGACAGAAGCATATGAATGTTGGTGGATTATCACCAATCGCGGGTATTGACAGGTCGACCACCCCTGGAAGGGGAAAAATAGTTGATGGCGCAAGGATACTAAATAGGGGAGCAATTTTAGACCCCCTCTTATTAGTCAAATTTTTGAGCTGGATTACCCCTGAGGCTAGGAACAACTTGGAGTGCCCCGTGAGGTAGCGCCGAATGAGATGTCGCCGCAAGTGCTTGTTATGAATGAGATGACAGGGACTCTTTTTAGCAACCTGAGTTCCATCTTTGAGTGGAACAAAGGTGGTAGGGTTTCAGGCAGGGAGGGACGTCTGCTCATGGCTTTGAACACCCTCATTGGGAGCGATCCACATATTTCCCCTGTAGCAGGTTCTTCACATGGCCAGACCTCAGGGAGACTTGCACCCACCCTCTCAAGGAGGGAAGAAGAAGAGGAAGCGCTCTACGCCCATAGGTGCTTCTGGATCCCAGCCTACTGCTGCACCTTCCTAGAGTCACGACAGTGCCAAGCTGGCTAGGCCATCTATTTTACGTGAGTCAGTAACTAATGCTCCATCCCCCACTACTTCAGAGGCTCAGAGAGATGATGTTAGCATCTCCAAGCTCGTCACTATTCCTTCAAATCAAGAGGCGACCCCTGATCTTGGCATGGCATCCCTAGTCCAAGATGTGGCTCATGTGTTAGTCGAGCTGGTGCGTGAGCTGACACCGGTTCCACCCTCCCCAAGGAGGGCAAGTTTAGACTTGGCCTCGTGCCCGGGGCAGAAGGGCCCCTTCACAATTGGCAGAGGCAAGTGAAACTACGAGTGGAGCTGCTGATGAAGGCCCTATTGCTGTTCAAGGGGAAGAGCATGGGGTCAAGAGGTGACCCTTGATCTTAGCGTGGTGTCCCTAGTCCAAGATGTGGCACCTGTGATAGTCGAGGCATTGCGTGGGCTAACATCGATTCCGCCCTCCCTAAGGAGGGCATGTTTGGACTTGGCCTCGTGCCTGGGGGAGAGCGCCCCTTCACAACTGGCAGAGGCAAGTGTAGCTACAAGTGGTGCTACTGATGAAGGCACTATTGTTGTTCAGGGGGAAGAGCATGGGGTTGATGAGCCACCAGAGCATTATGAGGCGGCCGTCCCAGATGATGCACCCGGTGGTGTGGGCGATGAAGGACCAAGCACCACTCAAGGAAAGGAGTCTGATGTCATTGAGACACCTGAGCAACCTGAGGCAGTTGCTCCAGATGAGGTAGCAGAGGCCCCGGTTCCAGAGTTGTTAATCGTCGAGACTCAATCAGGGCCCGAGGAGTCCAGTTGGGCTTCGAAGTCATGCCTTTAGAGGCGGCCACATCTATGGCCATCATTCTCTCAACCTTAGTTTCTACAACCAAGTTTGCTTCAGTTGCAACGACTTCGGACGTGGCTCCTCCAGTCGAGGCTATCTCTCCCCCGGGCCTTTACTGGTCCGGGCCTACTTCCAACAGGGAATCTAGCTTGATTATGAACATGCTCCTTATAGGTCTTCAATGGTTGAAGGAACGACCTTTTGCAGAGCTTGGTCACGCACATCAAGCTTTGGGGTTACACCCTTGGGCTGAGGACTGCGACAGATGTGTAGGAAGTATTCGACTATTTTGACTCTGTCTTGCATGAATTGGAGGGCTGGAGGGTGAAGGGACTGGAGCGTGAAGTTGTGGCATGCGAGCTGGAGGGTGCTCAATTGGCTTCTTTGGAAGCCTTGATGGTGTGCTGTTGTGAAAAAGTGCGGATCTATAGGCAGAAGAGGGATGTTGTGACCATTGTGAAGACCGACCTTTCCAAGGAGGTAGATGCCCATCTTGTCAAGATGAAGGTCGTAAGGATGGAGTTATCAAGGCTAGAGGGTGATTACTAAGAGCTTGAGAAGAAGGTGAAGCTCTGAAAGGCCGGTGATAAGGTCCTTGCAGGCGAGCTGTGTGAGCTTGTCCAGACTCTTGAATTAGAGACCACTTCCTTGGATCAAGAGGCACAAATTGCGGCCGAGCTCAAGGGATGTTCTCAATGGGATAAGACATAGTTTGCGAAAGCCAGGGCAAAGATTAATGAGGTCATCAACCACTTCTAGACTCAGCTTCACTCCTTTCTTTTTCTTATTTCATCTTTTGACTGTATATAAATACTTGTACACAAAATTTCTTATACGAATGAAACGCCACTTTTACCTTCGCTTGAGTCTGATTATGATGTGTAATTTCATCATTTCCTTCCAGGGGACTGCGAGCTGTTATGGGCCCTATGTGTAGACACGTTTGCCCTTATACTTGCCTTTTGACTTAAACAGCCTTTAGGGTTTTCGTTTAAGTCCTTAGAGTGTGCGCCATTTCTGGTTTTCGTTGAGCCCCGAAAAGATTTTTTTTTTTACACTTTTGCCCTTGTTTTTCAAACCATGTCTGCCATTTTCTTTTTCTTTTGCTCGCGATTCCCTTTCGCGTTTTCATCATGTCCATCTTTTATTTGACTATTTTTGCCCACGATAGCTGATGATGCTACCGTGCACCATCATTTTTCCTTTTTCTTTTTCTTTTGACTTTTTACACATGACGCCCTTTCGGGTTTTCATCATTGGTTAGATGCCTCGATCTTATCCTTTGGGTCGGGACGACTTGGTGGCACATGTCTCGATTTTCGAGGAAAACCTAGGACTTGAGATCGCTCTCTCGGAAACCTTGTTAAGAAACAAGGGTAGGTACATCAACCGGTGAGAGAGGAAGTTAACGTTAGGTGGGACACACCTCACCTGGGTTCAGGACTTACTCGGGCTAACTCGCGTGGGTGCCCTCTTACATCACGAAGAAAACCCCACAGTCCAACATCTGGTTCGAAATCGCCTCCCTTGACCGGTACTCTTTTGTTTCTGCAATCCCACATGGTTAATTTTACAAGACAAGTGGGCCATGGGACCCCACCTTCTCTTTTGACAAATGTACACAGGCGTGCACATCCAAAAGCAGAAGGGAAGAATAAGAAAATTGAGATTGGGGTGAGAAGAGGAAAAGAAAGAGATAGAATAGAAGAAAGAGGAGAGAAGAATTTGACCAAACAACTAAATTGACACAGTGGCCAGACTAGTAGGTGATTGACCGGCACGACGACAATGCTATTAAACAACAAAATCAACACTGACCAGCCTGACATGATGGCTAACCTGTCGTGGTAGTAAGACGAGCACAATAACTCAGATAGGAACGACAACATTACTGCTAGACGACAAAACTACCATGACAGTGCTAATCTTAACCTCCTTTGGCCAAACGTGAAAGGAAGAAGAAGGAAGAGAGAAAAGAAAGAGAGGGAAAAGGGAAAATAGAGGAAGAGAGAAAGAGAAGAAAGGAGGAGAAAGAGTAAGGAGAGAGAAGAAAAGAAAGAGAGAGTGAAAAGAGAAGAAGAAGAAGAGAAGAATAGAATGGAAGAATGGGGAAGAGAAAAGAACAAGAGAAGACTAGAGTGGAAGAATGGGGAAGAGAGAAGAAGACTAGAAAAAGATGAAGAAGAAAGAAGAGAGAGAGGGGTAAAAGAAGAGGGAAATAAAGAAGAGAGAAAAGAGGATGCGAAGAAGGGATAAAACGAAGGAAGATGAGAGAGAAGGAAGAGGGAAGAGAGGGAAGGATAAAGAGAGAGAAGAGAAAGAAACATGGATGGCGATGGGGCTTCTATTATCAGTGAAAATGGGAAGAGAGAATAAAGAGAAACATGGATGGCGATGGGCTTCCACCATCCATGACAAAGGGAAGAGAAGAGAGACAACATGGACAGCGATGGGCTTCCACCGTCCATGACAGGAGAGAGAGAAGAGAAAGAAACATGGACAATGATGGCTTCCACTGTCCATGACATGGGGGAGAGAGAGAACATGGATGACGATGGGCTTCCACCGTTCATGACATGAGAGAGACAAGACAGAAAGAACATGGACAACGATGATCTTTCGCCATCCATGATAGGAGAGGGAGGAGAGAAAGAAACATGGACGGCGATGAGCTTCCGCCGTCCATGATAGGAGAGAGAGAAGAGAAAGAAACATGGACGTCGATGGCTTTTACTATCCATGACATGAAAAAGAGAGAACATGAACGGCAATGGGCTTCCGCCATCCATGACATGAGAGAGAGAGAAGAAAGAAAGAAAGAATATGGATGGCGATTAGTCTTCACCATCCATATGAGAGGAAAAACTCAAACAAAGGCTCGGTCCGCCACTCTAGCTAAGGCCGAGCTCACTATGTGTGTTACACAGGAGGATATCATATCTGGTGATAGGCTCCACCGTGCATGAATGAAGAAGAGAGAGAAACAAGGGAACAAGGAGAAAGAAAGAAGAGAAAGATTAGGAAAGAGAGGAAAAGGATTAGGACAGAATGAGGATGAATAAGGAAAGAGAATAGAAGGAAAGAAGGAAGAAGAAGATGAAAGACACGCAAGGTGATAGCCCACTATCGTGCATGTTGAGAGAAGAGAGAGAGAGATAGACGATGAGAGAAAAATAGAGAGAATAAGAGGAGAGAGAAATAAAGAGGAAGAGAAGAGAAGAGAGAGAAAGAGAGAGAAGAGAGGAGAGAGAAAGAGAAAGAAGAGTGGCGAGAGAAAGAGAGAGAAAGAGAGAAGAGAGAAAGAGAGAGATGAGAGGGGGAGAGAGAAAGTTACCTTATTGAAGGGTACTTTTTCTTCTCTATCCTCTCTCTCTCCAAGAATTACCCACAATCTCAATGTAAAACTCTCAAATCTTATTCATGAAATTGAAGAATGAGGGAGTCCCTTTATAATTCGGTTTAACATATATTTGTAGAATTGGGCCCAAACATGGGTGGATGCCTAAGATCTAGCCTAATTAATGATAATTACAATTTATTTGAATAAAATAAAAATCTTAAAATGGATGCAAAATGATGTTTTTTCCTCTGCCCAATAATACATAGAGTTTCAAAACAGTCCTTACTGTTGCCCTAGAACGTACGTGATATTCCATGGATGATTCGAGGTTACTCCGACTCCGGTTTGGCCAAACGATGATTACTTTATCATTGGGCTCAACATGACGATCGATTTCGTACCAACTTCGAGCCACGGATTGTGTTTTTAGGCTACGATCACACAACTTGAAATTTCTATGAATCTTGTAAACTTCTGATCGATAGTGCACTAGTTTCCCGATGTTTTTTCATGATTTCTTCATTGGATTGCACTGATCATGCCGTCATGATCATGTTGCAATAAACGCACCTCGATTTCGTGCTCGGACGAAGATTTCGCAATCTTTTTTTTTGCCGAAATCTGAATTTTGGCGGCTGAAATTTCAACCAACTATATCGGCTACCATTCATAACACATGGGGTTCAGACCAATGGTAGCCCTGGACCTTACGCACGCGATGGAACTGGTCTCGTGTTGATCTGATGTGCGAAAGCCGTGATATGGCCGCTCGAGAGAGGCATGTCGCTGCCGAATTATCTGCAATCGTCTTCACGAATTGGAAAATTCTCTCTAGTTTTTCTCTCTGCTCAGACGTTTTCACTAGGCGTGTCACATGACAAAATGCTCGCCTTGACGAGACGAACATGCTTGCAAAATTTGAGCGTGATCCGACATGTAACGAGTGAGATACGGGTCTTCAAAGTTGTTGCTCATTACCAGTCTCCTTTAATGGAAATTGATGCAGGGAGGGCGCACGGGAATAGTGTGCGTCCTACCCCTTTTTAATGTTTCACCCATAACTTTGTCCTGGAGTGCTTGATTAAGTCGAAACTTTACTCATAGGGGTTTTTTACAGTGTCAGATCCAATGGCAGTGGTCCCACAGCTGTTTGATGCACCAAAAATAGAGTACTATTTATGGGGTTCGTTTTAGGGTGCTAGAGGTTAATATTTCTGAAATTGTTTCTTTGTTTGCACTGCCTTAAACATATCAGACTGTGACGAAACTTGGCAGGTGACCTTTTTGCAGTGCTTAGGAAGATTTTATCCCATCATGGGAAATTCTAAGACTATAAAAAATTATGTCGTATATCAGGGCTTTATTGACCAGCTTCCTCCTTATTCCGCATCAGGGAACCAAGGTGCTGAAAAATAGGTTCAAATAACTTGTCCCGCCGAATGTTGTGCTTTGAGAGAAGCGAGAAGGATAACATTCAAAAAATTTCCTCAACTTTATAACGTTTTTCTTCCTTGTCACAGGACCAGTTAGGGGCTTTATGTTGGCCTGTCCCGAAGGTCTGGGCCTGTCGGCTAGGAGGGGTTTAGCGAGGAGGCCTCATGGCTAGGCATCACCCTGGAGTCTTTTCTTAACTTTACAATTAGCTCATGGGGGTGTCTTTGGTTTGCCATTGCGATTTTCGTTGTTTTGGTGTTTGTTTTGAATGGTATGTTGAAGGGCCTTCTATTGGTGGCTGTCTGCTTTGTGCACTAGAATGTCCTTGGCGGGCAGGGTACCTCATTTTCGAGGTGGCAAGCTTTGGGCTCAACCCCACTTTCTGTAGAGCAGTTTTGACAAATAGGATACCTCTCTTCTTCATCCGAGGTAACCTTTGAGGGCTCAATCCTGGTTGCTGCATAACAGGTCCAAGGTCTAGCTGACTTAGCCTTCTTAGGGCGTCTTCAACATCTTGAAGTGCGTTAGTGACCTCCTGGGAATGGTGCTCTTCTTCATGAGACTTGTCTTGCCTTCTTGGCAGGTCTTCTGTCATTCGAGTCCTTATGTAAGTGGACTCAAGTTGTCGAAATCTTTTCCTGATGATCATCTTTATTAGGTCCTTATATCAAGGTATTTTGATACCAAGGATTTTTCTTTTGAATGTGAGCTGAAGCCACCTATAGAGGCGAACGTTGCATCAACCTGTTTATTGGTTCAAGCGCCCTTTGTGGCTTTTCAGTTGGACTGGGGAAGTGGCACCGTAGAAACGGTTTTCAACAACCTCCTTTTATTTGGGGCTCTTTTACCTATGGCCTTTCGACCATGTCCACCCTTATTTTCCATTTTTACTCACAGTGTCCTTTTTGGGTTTTCACCATAATCAGGTTTTTATTTTCACAAAACTCTCTTACTCATGGTTTCATGACCACGCCCGTCCATCATTTTTACTCATGGCGTTCCCTTATCCAAGTATACACCATGCCTATTTTTCTTTTCCTTACTTTTTTTTTTTTTTCATGAAGGTGTGTTTAGGTTCATACCTTCGAGAATTGTGCGAAGCCTTTTAACGTCATACGACCAAGATGTGCACTATAGTTTAAGGTCATATAGCTGGACCATGGTGGAGATGGATGGTAGTCTGTAGAGGCTATGAAGTGAGTATGGAGATGATATGACTCATTTTGGGGAGACAACACGATGCCACCCATAAAGATGGATGGTGTATGGATGGAAGGTGGATAGTGGTGACCCACTAACTGACAGCAATTATGGGTGATGGGATGGCTCTCTGTTGGTGAGCAGGGGTGAGACTCACTGGGGATGATGAATGGTATTGAAGAACAATTGATTTATGGGAAAGTGATGTGGGCACACGGATGGGTAGGTTTGGGAAGACACATGTGAAGATGTATGTAAGGGGTGCACGTGTGTGTGGGGGAGTGTTTAAGGTCATGCCTCTTAAAACTGAGCAAAGCAATTTAACGTCATGAGGCTAGGACGTGCACTATAGTTTAAGGTCATAGAGCTTGGACCATGGCTATGCAGTTTTAAAGTCATGTAGATACGACCATGCAGTTTAAGGCTGTGCAACTAAACCTCCGCTACAATTTAAGGTCGTATAGTTTGGGCCTTGGCGCCATGCCTTTTAATGTCATGCATCCTGGATGTGCACTATAGTTTTGGGTCATACAGCTGAACCATGGTTGTGCAGTTTAGAATCAGGCAGCTAAGACCATGCAATTTAAGGTCGTGCAACTAGACCTTCTCTACAGTTTAAGGTCGTATAGTTTTTACCATGCAGTTTAGGGTCGTGCACCTAAGCCATGGTTTAGGTTGCCATGCAGGTGAAGCTCCATGGGGAATGGGTCTTTGAATGACAATCCAACTCCCAGGGGATAAAATGGTTAGGGCCATACACAAGAGAGGCCTTAGATAGAGATGGTGGCCCGACTAGGGATGGCAAATGGAAGCAGACTTCACTGAGAATTAAGGTACGAGTGTGACTCCTAAGGGGTGAAAAATGAGACTCCATGGAGAATAGATGACCCAACTCCCCGGGGATAAGATAACAAAGAAATAATGACTTGGTGTGAAAAAGATTCACTAGGGATTTGAAGAGGTAAAAATAACCCTAATTCCACTGGGGATAATGGGCTGTAGTATGGGTGTGACTCCTACTGGGGATGAGGGACAATGGCCTGCTCCTGACTCCATTAGGGATGACAGGTCATAGCCTGGGTGCAACTCCGCTAGGATGATCGTAGGATACACGCGGCGGTAACCAGGTGCTAGCACATGCGCAGCGTTAGCATGGGGAGCATAACACACACGATGGTGATCATGGGCGGTAGTAGGCACCAGTTGCACAGGCAATGCACGCGCAGCGCTGGGGACAAATTACACAGATGACGTTGGTTCTGAACGACATTAGGCACAAATTACACCGACGACGCTGATCACAAGTAACACAGACGGCGCTGGTCACAAGTCACACATACGACATTGGTCACAAGTTACACAGGCGACGCTCGACGCTGACGACGCTGGTCACAAGTTACACAGATGGCGCTGATCACAAGCTACATAGTCGGCAATGATCACCAGTTACACAGATGGTGCTGGTCAGAAGATACACAAACGACGTTGGTCATAATTTACACAAACGGTG
Organism: Amborella trichopoda; assembly: GCF_054954075.1. Taxonomy (NCBI): domain Eukaryota; kingdom Viridiplantae; phylum Streptophyta; class Magnoliopsida; order Amborellales; family Amborellaceae; genus Amborella; species Amborella trichopoda. Next base: position 19,517,381 of record NC_142347.1, on the reverse strand, counting down.
CTGGTCAAAAGTTACACAGACGGCGGTGATCTATGTTCGGGCCCCGAGTATGAGCCTGTCTTGATCCTGGTCCCTAATGCATGAGGTTTCTCGGGCGGCGGTAAACCTCCATTTGAGTCTCGAGTCTGAGCCCGGCCCGGTCCGTCCGGCCTATCGTCGTTTGACCTTTGAGGGCCTGGCCGGCATTTCTAGTTTTGTTAAGGGCACTTTGAGGAAGCTTCACCTATATAAAGGGGTAAACCCCATTTTTTCACCATTTTACCGAGGGTTAAATCAATTATGGTAAATTTTCAACAGTGAGGAACAGAGGGATTTCCCGGTGAGGACTCAGGCAAAACAAGGGGTGCATGAACTCTTGTCGATAAGAACCTTGGTAAGAAAGTTCCGGCTGGGAGAGAGGGCAACGGAGAGAACACAGGAGCACCCACAGGGGGTTATAAGAATCTGTGGCAAGGGTTGTTGTTGAGTGCAAAAAGTAGGGAGTTAGCCCGGGAGAAGCGAGAAAGTTTGGTGTTGTTTCAGAGTAACACGGTAGGGAAAAAGGGGTGTAGGCTGTAGCAGGGAACTACCGACAAACTTCCGCTAGTTTCTGATGGTTTTTTGACAATGTGAAGAAAGGGGAAAGGTCTGCCAGTGGGTTTCTAGCGTGTGAGAGAAGCTTCTCAGTGAGAAATCGTAAGGTTGCGAGAAGGAGTACAATCACCGACAACGAACGGTCGTCAAGAGGCGAACAGTCGTGGGGAGCCGAAAGGTCACAGGTAGCAAACGGTCACCGGAAGGTGAATAGTCATGGGGAGTCGAAGGGTCTTGAGGAGTTGAAAGGTCACTTACAGCTAAGAGGACTCGAGACTTGAATGGTAGCAGGGAGACGAAGGGGTCTTGAGGAAGCTGAATAGTCACCGTCATGGGCAGTGGAGGCGTCACGAGCGAAAATACAGAGCAATAGAGAACACAGCCGACATTAGCCTTGGTCAGACATAATCGGTGTTACCCCTCGAAGTTACAGCCTGCGTTAGGCTTTGAGAACAAAGCCATCGTTAAGCTTTGAGAATACAGCCGGTGCTAAGCCCTGCGTAAACGCAGCCGGCATTGGGCCTTAGTAAACACAACTGGTGTTGGTCTTTTTGAAGACACAGTCAACGCTAATCTCGTGCAACCCTAGTCAATGCCTTAGTCACCTTAACCAACAACATGACACGCACGATGTTAGTCACATGTGGTAGTTGCTGTTCAGTTGACTATCCTTTCATGAATGGCAACAAGTTGTGCCCAACTGAGTTGTGCCTGACAACAGTCATATGCGGCGATAAACTGTGCTCGGTGATGATCGTGTACAATGATGACTTGGTTAGGCAAAAGGTGATGACCAATGGTAAGGCCTAGCCTATAGAATCTGTTGATGGCTAAGTCTTCCAGCATAATTGTGAACTTCATGTTGTTATGTGGAAGGGCCCTCACTATGAATAGGGTATGCTCTCCATCATAGGCCAGTTCCATGATATATTCAATCAAAGCGCTTCTACCTTCTCCTATTGTGAGAGCCACTTTTGGCCTGTAACCATCCTCTTCTCCTCATATGAAGAGCAGCACTTCGATGTACCTACTCTCTTTTCTTCTTATGCGAGAGAAACTCTACATAATAGATTTGCTAATAATGAGCTTTTGACTTGTAATTCCTTTCGACGCAATAAAACGAATTAACCACCCGTTTTTTTTTTTTTTAACTATCTTGTTTCTTTTTCTTTCCCTCTTTTTTTTCTTCTTTTTATTGAGTCTTTTGAGAGCGTATCAAGGATAGTACTTCTTTAGGTATCGCCCATTGATGGGGGGCATTCCTCGTCTCCATCAGGATGTGCCAGAATGTAAGCCTCATTTAGCGAGACCTTTTTTACTATGAAGGGACCTTACCATTTGGGTTCAAACTTCACTTTGTGCATAACGATCGGCCTCTTGATAGCTAGAACCAGATCCCCAAGGGTAAATGAACAGACCTTGACTGACTTATCAAAAGCCTCTTCATCCTCCCCTGGTTGAGCTCGAGATTCTACTGAGCTTCTAGCCTCATTCCATCGTGTGCATCCAGCTCTTGATAATGACGCTTAACTCTCTTATATTCAGTCCGCCCTTGATGTATGGTGACCCGTAGTGAGGGTAGTTGAATCTCGAGGGGTAAGACTGTTTCACCCCCATAGACCAAGGAATAAGGAGTGGAATCAGTGGCATTTCGTGTCATGATGTGATAGGCCCTCAACGCTTCGGGAAGCTTCTTATGACAGTGGTTAGATGCCTCGATGTCACCCTCTAGGTCGGGATGACCTGTCGGTACATGTCTCGAGTTTCGAAGAAAACCCAAGACTTAAGATCACTCTCTCGGGAACCTTGTTAAGGAACAAGAGCATGTACACAAACCGGTGGGAGAGGAATTAGGTGTGAGGTAGAACACACCTCACATGGGTTCGGGACCTATGTGGCTAGCTCCCGTGAGCGCCCTCTTAGATCACGAAAAAGGCCCCCCAATCCTACAACTGGTTCAAAATCACCTCCCTTTACCTGCACTCTCTTGTTTCTACAATCACACACGCATGGTTATTTTTACAAGATAAGTGAGCCAAGGGACCTCACCTTGTCTTTGGGTGGATGAACATAGGCGTGCACATCCAAAAGAAGAAGGGATGAATAAGAGGATAAGGATTGGGGTGAGGAAAAGGAAAAGAAAGAGATAGAATAGAAGAAAGGGGGAGGAGAATTTGACCAAGCAGTAAGACTGACACAGTGGCTGGACTAGTAAGTGATTAGACTGATGTGGTAGCAAGACAAGTACGGTAACTCATATCGGCACGGCAGCAATGCTACTAGATGTCAGAACCAATACCAACCGACCTGGCATGTGGCTAGCCTGTCATGACAGTAAGATGGGCATGGTAACTCAGTCCAGCACAGCGGCATTAATGATAGACAACAAGACTACCATGACAGTGCTCATCATAACCTCCTTTGTTCAAACGAGAGAGGAAGAAGAAAGAAGAGGGAAAAGAAAGAGAGGGAAAAGAGAAAATAGAAGAAGAAAGAAGGTAAAGAAAAGAGAAGAAAGAATATGGAGAGAGAAGAAGAGAAAGAGAGTGGAAAGAGGAGAAAAAGAGGAGAAGAATAGAGTGGAAGAAGGGAAAAGAGAGAAAGAAGGGCGAGAAAAAGATGAAGAAGAAAGAAGATAGTAGGGGAAAAGAAGAGAGAAAGAAAGAAGGGAGAAAAGAGGAAGGGAAGAAAGGATAGAAAGAAAGAAGAAAAGAGAGTAGGAAGAGGGAAGAGAGAGAAAGATAGAGTGAGAAAGAAGAGAGACGGCAGAAGGAAACATGGACGGCGATGAGCTTCCGCCGTCCATGACAACGGGAAGAGGAGAGAGAAAAGATGGACGACGATGAGCATCCGCCGTCCATGACATTAGAGAGAGACAAGAGAAAGAACATGGGCAGCGATAAGCTTCCGCCGTCCATGACATGAGAGAGAGAAGTGAAAGAAACATGGACGACGATGGCTCCCGCCGTCATGACATGGGAGAGAGACAAGAGAGAATATCGACGGTAATGATCTTCTACCGTCCATGACATGAGAGAGAGAAGTGAAAGAAACATGGACGGCAATGAGCATCCACCATCTATGATAAAAGAGGGAGAGAGAGAAAGAACATAGACGACAATAGCTTCCATTGTCCTTAACAAAGGAGGAAACTTAAACAAAGTCCTAGCCTGTCACTCAGGCTAAGGCCCGGCTCACCGCATGTCTTCTTGAGGAGGACATCATGCCCGAAGATAGGCTCCGTCATGCATGAATGGAAAAGAGAGAGAAAGCAGAGAACATGGAGAAAGAAAGAAGAGAGATATTAAGAAAGAGAGGAAAGAGAAAGGAAGGAAAGAAGAGAGAGGAGGAAAGAGAGCAAAGAAGATCAAGAAAGAGAAAGGAAAGATCAAGAGATGAGGGGGGAGTGATTAAAGAAAGAGCAGAGAAGAAAAGGAAAGGGGTAAAAGACATGCACTACAATGGTTCACTGACATGCATGTTGAGAAAAGACAGAGAAAGAAAGAGAATGAGAGAGCAGGACAGAGAGAAGAAGAGAAGAGAGAAGGAGAGAGAAAGAGCAAGAAAGAGAGATAAAGATGAGAAGAGAGAGACGAGATAAAGATGAGAGGAGAGAAAAAGAGAGAAAAGAGGCGAGGAGAGAGAAAGAGAGATGTAAAGAGAGAGATGAGATACAGATGAGAGAAGAGAAAAAGAGAGAAAAGAAGGGAGGAGAGGAAAGAGAGAAAAGAAGGGAGGAGAGAAAGAGAGATGAGAGAAGGAGAGAGAAAGTTACCTTTATCAAGGGGTACCAGAATTTTTCATCTCTTTCCAAGACGTGCCACAATCTCAAGATAAAAACTCTCAAATTTTATTCATGAAATTGAAGAATGAGGGGGAAACCTTTTACAATTAGGTTTAGCATGTATTTATAGAATTGGGCTCAAACATGGGTGGATGCCCAAACTCTAATCTTATTGGTGATAATTACAATTTACTTGAATTAAAGAATAATAAAAAAATAAGGTGTAAAACGGTGTTTTTATCCTTGCTCAACAATACATGGAATTTCAAAACAGTCCTTGCTGCAGCCCTAGAACGTGCGTGATCTTCCATGGTTCATTCGAGGTTGCTCCGACGTTTTTTTTTTACCAAAAGACAATTACTTTCTTGTTGAACTCGGCATGAAAATCGGTTTGATGTCAACTTCGAACCACATATCACGCTTTTAGGCCACGATCATGTGACTCAAAATTTGGATGAATCTTGAAAACTTTTGATCGATGATGTGCTCATATCTTGACATGTGTCGGTGATTTCTTCGTTGTATTATACTGAGCATGCCGTCACGATTGCATTGTAACAAACGCAGCTCGATTCCGTGCCCAGATGAAGATTTGTAATCTTTGGGTTTTGGTCGGAATCTAGAATCCGACGATTAGAATTTACAGTAACTTTAACTACTTTGTGAGTAAAATTTGACCGTTCATCATGCACGAGGTTCAGACCAACGGTAGCCCTTGACCTTAGCATGAGATGGAACTAGTTTTGCATTGATCTGATTTGTGAGTGCCATGATATGGCCACTTGAGCGAGACGTGTCGCTATTGAATTTCGTGTAATTTTTACCACAAATCGTGAATTTTTGTCCAGCTTTTCTCCCTTCTCGGGCATTGTCACGGGGCATGCCACATATCAAAACGCTCGTCTTGATGTGTTGAAAACAGTCCAAAATGTTTGGGATCTATCCCACTCAGAATGAATGAGATATGAGTCTCCGAATTTTCTACATGTGACTGTGTAAATAGTCACCATTAATGGTGATTTGGTGTAGGGAGGGCCACAAGAATATTGTGCAGTCAACCCCTTTTTGGTCTTTTACCCATAACTTTGTCTTGGAGTGTTCGATTAAGCCAAATCTTGACCCATAGGGAGTTTTGACCGTACAGATTCCAATGGCAATGGTCCCATAGCTGTTTGATGCACCAAAAAAACAGTTTTACTAATCATGTCCATTTCAGGGTGCTAGAGGTTGATTATTCCGAAATTTTTTCTTTGTCTGCACTGCCTTAGACATGTTGGATTGCGACGAAACTTGGCAGGTGGCCTTTTGAAGTCCTTAGGAACATTTTCACCCATTTAGGGGCAATTTTGAGAATGTAAAAAATTCTACTGTAAATCAGGACTTTATTGACCGGCTTCCTCTTTATTCCACATCGGGGACTTAAGATGCTGAAAAATGCGTTCAAACAGGTTGCCCCACCGAATGCTGTGCTTTAGGAGAAGCGAGAAGGATAACATTCAAAAAATTTCCTCGACTTTATTACTATTTTCTTCCAAGCCATAGGACCACATGAACGCCGAGGAGATATCCACCCAATGCTGTAATTAGGATGCTTAGACGTTTGGATGCAATGTGCAGGTCCATTCATGTAGACCTCACCCTCGTATGGACTATCGAAGTCCTCACCCTCGCGTGGACTATTTCAGAGGAATTCATATTTTAAGTCCTCACCCTGTCGAACGGTACCTGTCAGCCTTGTGATAATGACTGGGCTACGTTGTCCCCTAGCCTAAAAGAATGGATGATGACTAGGCAATGTTATCACCTAGCCTTTAAGAAGGATGATGACTGGGCTACGTTGTCACCCAACCTTGAAGAAGGGATCATGTCTGGGCTACGTTGTCATCCAGTCTTCAAGAAGGGATGATGACTGCGCAACGGTGTCATCCAGCCTTGAAGAAGGGATGATGTCTGGGCAACATTATCATGCAGCCTTGAAGAAGGTAGAAAGAGACAAAGGAGGAGGAAAGAGAGAAAGAGCTAAAGAGAAGAAAGGTAAGAGAGAAGGAGGGACACATACGGTGTTGTCACTGCCGCACATGTCATGAGAGAGAAGAAGAGAAGAAGAGAGAAAGAGAAGCATGCATAGTACTACCGATGTCATTCATGTGAGAAGGATGGAAAGAGATAAAAAAAGGTCATGTACGGTACTGTCACTACCTCACACGTCAAGAGACAGAAGAGAAGAGAAAAAGAAAGATTTGGAGGGATGATTTTAACGTCTACGCCCTGTTGGACGTCTTGGTGGCGTTGTTGGCAACCAACTACGTTTGTAGGACGTCTGATATGATAGTTTCTTGCCTGTTGTGGATATTGAGGGATAATTTTAACATTTACACCCTGTTGGACGATGTTTGTGATGATGAAGGGAGTGCTGGCTGAAGTCGCCTGTGGAAGCGAGCTCTGCATCAACCTGCTTTCTTGGTCCAAGTGCCCTTTGTGGGTTTTCACTTGAACTTGGGAAGTGGTGCCATAGAGACGGTTTTCAACAAGCTCCTTCTATTCGGGGCTCTTTTACCCATGACCTTATGGTCATGTCCACCCTTAATCTCTCATTTTTACTCACGGTGCCCTTTTCAAGTTTTCATCGCGCCCGGGTTTTTATTTTCATGAAACTCTCTTATTCATGGTTTCGTGACCATACCCATCCGTCATTTTTACTCATGGAATTTCCTTGTTCATGTATACACCATGCCCATTTTTCTTTTCTATTTTTTTTTTGTGAGGACGTGTTTAGGGTCATGCCTCCGAGACCTGTGCGAAGAAGTTTAACGTCATGCGGTCAAGACATGTATTATAGTTTAAGGTCATACAGCTAAACCGTTGGGGAGATGGATGACAGTCTGTGGCGACCATGGAGTGAGTATGGTGATGGTTTTACTCCCTTTAGAGGGAATGGCACGAGGCTGCCTATGAAAGATGAATGATGTATGGATGCAAGGTAAAAAGTGGTGACCCACTATTTGACATCGAGTATGGATGATGGGATGGCTCGCCATTTTGGTAGAGCGGGTGAAAACTCACTGGGGAGTGATAGATAGTAATGAAGAAAGATGGATTTAATGGGGGTTTATTGAAGATGGTGCACACATGATCAAGTTGGTTAGGGAAGACATGCATGAAAATGCACGTAAAGGGTGTGTGCATGTGTGTGGGGGCGTGTTTAAGGTCGTGCCTCCTAGACCTATGCAAAGCAGTGTAACGTCATGCGGTTAGGACATTCATTATAGTTTAAGGTCATATAGCTTGGACTATGGCTGTGCAATTTAAAGTTGTGCAGCTAAGACCTAAGTTTAAGGTCGTATAGTTTGGATCATGCAGTTTAGGGTCGTGCACCTAGACATTGTGTGGATTTTCATGTAGGTAAAGCCCCATGCGGAAAGGGTTTGTGAATGACAATCTGACTCCCTGGGGATAAAATGGTAAAGGTCATACACAAGCAAAGGGCTTATATGGAGATGATAAATGGAAGCGGATTTCATCGGGGATTGGGGGACAAGTATGACTCCCAATGGGTGAAAAATGAGACCCCTAGGTAACCCGACTCCCTGGGGATAAGATAATAAAGGAATAATGACTTGGTGTGAAACAAACCCACTGGAGATTGAAGGGGTAAGAATTACCCTAACTCTACTGGGAATAATGGGCTGTAGTATGGGTGTGACTCCTATTGGGAATGAGGGACAGTGGCCTGCTCTTGACTTCATTGGTGATGATAGGTCATGACTGGTTAGGTGCCTCGATCTTGCCTCTCCGGACTTAGGTGATCGGGTGACATGTGTCTCGGGTTCGAAAGACCTGGAACCTGAGATCACTCTCTCAGGAGCCTCGTTCACAGAATAAGGGCAAGTGTCTAACTAGTTAGAGAGGACTTTTGGATGTGAGGTGGGGACCAACCTCACTTGGGTCTGTGACTTACGCGGGTTGACTCGTGGGCACCCTCTTAGATCGCGAAGAAAAGCCTCCCAGCTGCTTCAGCTGGTTCGAAATCACCTCCTTTGACCTACAATCTCCTTGTTTTCTGCACAAAACTACGATGGTTAATTTGCAAGACAAGTGCGCTAAGGGACCCACCCTTGTCTTAGGGAAATGCACCTTCGTATGGCTGAGAAGCTGAGAAGTTAGGTGATGAAAAGAAGAAGGAATGAATGAAAGGAGAAAAGAAGAGAGGACTCGATAAGGAGACGAAACTAACATGATAGATGAACCAGTGTAATGACCGACTCAGAGTGGTAGCAAGATGGGCATGATAACTCAGACCGGCACCACAGCAGTACTACTCGAAACCAAAGTCGATATGACTATCCTAATTTGGTTTGGCAGCACTTAGGACCAGATGATGGCAATGTTGCTCGACAGCTAGACCGCTATGGGAATGCTAGACCAAGTCGACCCTCAGTCAAGTAAGAAGGGGAGAGAATGAAGAGAAGGCTCGAGACGGTGACGGAAGGAGGTTTCAATGGTGTTAAGCGTCACCACCCACAACCACGGAGCAGCGGTTTCACAGTCTTTGGATAACACTAAACACTATTGCTCATGTCTAAAGGGTTAACAATGAACTACGGGCGGCGCAAGGCATCACCGCTGACGACATAAGAATGTAGCACACCCTTGCATGGCCGGCGATAGCCTCTAGTGAAGCATGCAGCGATAACCATTTATGAACTGTGCGGCGATAATTCTTTTTGAGGCATGCGACGATAGGCGTGGGACACAAGAGGAGCCTGTGCACGGCGATAGGCACCGAGCACGCAGAGGAATCTCACGAACGGTGATAGGCACCGAGCGCATGAAGGAAGCTCACGGATGACGATAGGCACGGAGAGCATGAAGAAAGCTCGCAGATGGCTCATGGATGGAATTAGGCACTAGGCAGGCGAAGGAAGCTCACGGACGACGATAGGTGTTGCCGCGACCCCTCACGGGTTGCGATTGGCATCGCCATCTACGATAGGCAAGCAATAGGGGGAGACCCCTGTGGGCGGCAATAAGTTTCGCTGTTTGTGCTATTCACTGAGACATCGAGGACACCTCGGCATACGGCAATGAGCAACACCATCTGTGAGTCTCGCTAAGAGATAAAGATGAACGAACAGAAGGGGCAAGCAGTTCGCATATGGCGCTGCCATCACCATGCGCGATCTGTGGAACCACAAGCGGGAGAAAAGAAAAGAAAAAGGTATGCACGACATTTCCACTTCCGTGCATGGCCTCTAAGAGCAGTTCAGACGAAGAAGAAGAAGAGTGAGAATAAGAAAAAGCAGAGGAAAAGGAAACAAAAGAAGAGAAGAGAGAGAAAGATTTAGCTTGAGCATAGGGGTACCGATCCAAAAGTTTCTCTCTCCAAACGTGACCCAACAATAAGGAAGAAAGGGAATTCTATTAATCTCTTTTTGCGAAGGGTTCAAGCCTCTTGTGTACAATGAGAATAAGTGGTATGTATAGAATTGTGCCCAAACATGGGTGGATTGATCAAAATTAAACCTAATTGCTGGAAATTATGATTTAATTGAATTAAAAGAAATAGGTAAATAGGGTGCAAAATGAAAGATTTGCCCCTTCCTAACAATTTTTGAAAATCCAAAACAATCCCTATCCTACCCTAGAACGTGCGTGATTTTTCATGGATGATCTGGGGTTGTTCTGATGCCAGTTTGATCGACAGATGATTGTTTTCTTATAGGGCTCGGCATGACGATCGATTTGATACCAACTTCGATCCATGGATCTTGTTTTTAGGGCACGATCATGCAAGTTGAAATTTGGATGAATCTTGAACTTCATATCGATACTGTGCTTGTTCCTTTATGTCTTTTATGTGATTTCTTCATTGGATCACACTGAGCATGCTGTCACGATCGTGTGGCAACAAACGCAGCTCGATTTCATGGTCGGATGAAGATTTTACAACTTTGGAGTTTTGAGAGGAATCTAGAACTTCGACGCCGAAATTTGCAGTAACTTAATCGGCTTCATGTGTTGAATCTGACTGCTCATCCTGTGCGGGGTTCGGACTGAAGATAGCCCTTGACCTTAAGCACACGATGGAACTGGCTTCGCGTCGATCAGATTCTCGAGCGGCATGATTTGGCCAGTCAAGCAAGGTGCAACGCTGTTGATTTCCCTGTAACTTTCTTCATGGATCAAAAACTTCTCTCTAGCTTTTCTTTGTGCTCATTCGTCGTCATGGGGCGTGTCACATAGCGAAACGCTCATCTTGAAGAGGCAAACATGCTCACCAAATTTGAGCGTGATCCATCTTGAGAGGGGTGAGATATGACCATTAAAAGTCACGGTTTGTGATTGACCCTTTAATGGAGTTGAGTTGTGGGGTGGCCGCATGGGAATAGCGTGCGGCTCCTCCTGTTTCGCTCTTTTGTCTATAACATCTGCTTGGAATGCTCGTTTAAGCCGAAATTTGACCTCTGGGGTTTTTCAATCATGCTGGATCTAGTGGTGATGGTCCCACAACAATTTGATGCATTGAAAATATAATTATCGTTATAGGGTCTGTTTAAGGGCGCAAGAGGATGATTCTGCTGAAGTCATTTATTTTTTTGCACTGCCTTAGATATTTCAGAATGTGATGAAACTCAGTAGAAGACTCTCAGGAGTATTCATAAAGATCTTGACCAGTTTTGGGGCCATTCTGAGACTATCAGAATTTCCACTGTATGTTAGGTTTTATTGACTGGGGACCCATGATGATGAAAAATGCCTTCCAATAGCATGCCCCACCGAATGTTGCATTTCGAGAGAAGCAAGAAGTATAATCATTCAAGAAATTTCCTCTGACTAGCGACAAGACTACGTGAACACCGTGGAGATCCACGTAATGCTATAACTAGGATGATCAGATGTCTGGATGTAATGTACGGGTCCATCTATGAAGGCTTTAAGGGGAGAAGTGACTTTTTGAGGGATCTGTAGAAGTGCTCACCCTCAAAGGACTATTTATGATTTTGAGAGTTATAGGATTTTATAGGGACCTTATTGACTCCTTTTGAGGAGATGGTATGAGGCTGCCTATGAAAGATGGAAGATGATGAATAGTGGGTGAAAAGTGGTGATCCACTAGCTGATGGCAAGTATGGATAGTGGAATGGTTCACCATTTTGTGAGCGTGGGTGAAACTCACTGAGGAATGATGGATGATGTTGATGAAGTGAATGGATTCACTAGGGAGACAATGAAGGTGCTGTGCGCACACGAACGGGTCGTTTAAGGACGGCGTATGTGAATATGCATGTAAAGGGAATGTGCGCATATGTGGGGGCATCATTAAAATCATGCCTCCTGTACTTGTGCGAAGCAGTTTATTGTCATGCGATCAGGATGTGAACTATGGTTTAAGATCATATAGCTTGGATAGTGGTTACATAGTTTAAAGTCATGCAAATGTGGCCATGTAGTTTAAGGTCATGCAACCAGGCCTCCGCTACAGTTTAAGGTCATATAGTTTGGACTATACAGTTTAAGGTCATGCACCTAGACCACGGTTGTGTAGTTTAAGGTCATACAGCATGGACCAAGGCAATGCGTTTAATGTCATGCAACACAAATCGAGGCTATGCATTTTAAGGTCATGTAGCAAGGACCATTGTGTGGGTCGCCATGTAGGTGAAGCTGCATGGAGGATAGGTCCGTGGATAGTAATCTGACTCCTTGGGGATGAAGATAGTTAAGGTTATACACGAGCAGGGAGCTTTAGATGAAGATCAAACTTCACTGGGGATAAGAGGGCAAGTGTGACTCCTTGGGGATGATGAGTAAGGGTATGCGTATAACTCTGTTGACAGTGACAAGCTAGAGCGTAAATGCAACTCCACTGGGGGTTGAAAGAATAAGAATGACCCTAACTCCCTAGGGATAGTGGGTTGTAATAGGATGTTACTTCCTACCGGGGATGTTATTGTGAAACAAACCCTCTGGGGATTGAAGGGGTAAGCTACAGCCCTTTTTTTGCATACACCTAACTCCACTGGGGATGTTGATGAAATACCTAACTTTATTTGTCACGTCGTGCATTACAGTTTTAAGGTCTTGTAGCTTGGACCATGGCTATGCAGTTTAAAGTCATGCAGTTAGGACCATGCAGTTTAAGGTCATGCAACTAGACCTTCATTACAATTTAGGGTCATGTAGTTTGGACCGTGGCGTTAAGCCTTTTAACGTCATGTGGCCAGGACGTGCACTATGGTTTAAGGTCATACAGCTGAATCATGGTCATGCAGTTTAGAGTCATGTGACGAGGTCCATGTTGTTTAAGGTCGTGCAACTAGACCTCCGCTATAGGGTCATATAGTTTGAACCATGGCAATGCAGTTTAAGGTCATACAACATGGACCAAGGCTATGTAGTTTAAGGTCATGCAACACTGATAAAGGCTATGCAGTTTAAGGTCATGCAGCACGGACCATGGCTATGCAGTTTAAGGTTATGCAGCACAGACTATGGCTATGCAGTTTAAGATTATGCAGCACAGACCGTGGGGAGAATATGACTCCATGGGGAATAGAGCCATAATGGGGGACTCGACTCTCTGAGGAGTGACGTTGTGGCGCAAAAAATGAACTTCCTGAGGAGGCCGGACGATGGTCTGAATGGGAGTCCCGTGGTATGCGCACAACAATAAGTTTTGGATAAGACCTGTTAGGTGCCTCGATCTCGCCTCCGGATCTTGGATGATCGAGCGACACGCATCTCAGGTTTCGAGGGAAGACCCAGAACGCTTTTGAGATCACTATCTTTGGACCCTCGTTCGAGAATGGGGCAGGTGATAACAACGTGTGAGAGAGGAATCTTAAAGATTTGTTCGGGCCTTAATCGGGCTGGCTTGCGTGGGCTCCCTCTTAGATCATGAAGAAAGCCCCCAAGTAATGAAATTGGTTCGGAATCCCCTCCCTTGGCTCGTATCTTTCCTATTTTCTCCAATCACACCCATATATGGCAAAGGTTGCAAGATGGGTGGGTCTGACCTCACCCTTTTCCTCTTTAATGAAGGTACATGAGCATGTGCATTCGACTGAGCTAGAGGATCCAGCTAGCAAGTAATTAGCCTGACGTGGCAACAGAACGGGCTCGGTACGAAGACCAACTCACAAGATCACTACTAGACAGCATCACCCATACTGATTAGTTAAGAACGATGGTCAATCTGTTGTGGCAATAAATCGGGCCAAGTAATCTTGGTACACCAACATTATGGTTAGACAACAGGACTTCCATGAGAGGCTAACCTCAATCCCTCTTTGTCAAACGAAGGAATAACAGTGTGGTGGATTTGGGGGAAAGAATGAGGTAAGAGAAGAAGGGAACAAACAGAGGGAGAGAGAAGAGATGAGAGGATAAAAGAGAGAGGGAAGGAAGATACAGTCGGCACTAAACATTACTGACTGTTCAGAAGAGAGAAGTGAAATCAGTCGGTGCTAGGCTTCACTGACTATGTCAAATGAGAAGAGAGGAAGAGAAGAGAACCACTGACGCTAGGCTTACACTGGTTGCAATTGGAGATAAGTAAGGGAGAGAGATCGAACCGACGTTAGGCTTCACCGACTGCAACAGAAGAGAGACAAATCCATCCTGCACTAGGCTTCACCGACTGTGACAAGAGAGAAGAGGGAAATACAACTGGTTGTAGGGTTCGTCGACTTTTTAGGAAGAGAAGAGAGAGAAATCCAACCAGTGTTGGGATGAAGGAAGAAGAGAAAAAAGACTCCACCCGGTGCTGAGAATGAAGGAAGAGGAGAGAGAAATCCAATCGATGCTGGGATGAAAGAAGAGGAGAGAGAGAACCCCACCTAGTGCTATAATGAAGGATGAAGAGGAGATAAAAAACCTCACTTAGCGTTGGGATGATGGAAGAGGAGAGAGAACCCCACCTGACGCTGGGAATGAGAGAGAGGAGAGCCAACCGATGCTAGGCTTGTGTCAATTGTGATGGGAGAAAGAGAGAGAAATGAGAAGAAGAGAGAGAAAGAGATGAGGAGAGAGAAAGAGAGGAGGATAGAGAAAGAGAGGAAGAGAGAAAGAGGGAAAGAGAGGAAGAGAGAAAGAGGGGAAGAGAGAAAGAGGGAACGAGAGAGAAAGAGGAGAGAAGAGAGAAAGAGGGGAGGAGAGAGAATGTTACCTGCTTAAAGGGTAACGACCCTTTTTTTGTCTCTCCTCTCTCTCTCTGTCCAAGATGTGCTCACAAGCTCAAGCAGAATAGAAATTTCTATTGAATGATCTCATGAATGAACCGAGGGTTCCTATAGAATGGAAATTTCTATTGAATAATGTCGCGAATGAACCGAGGGTTTGCATGCTTATATAGAATTTAGTCAAAACATGGGTGGATGATCAAAAACTAACTAAATTGATAGTAGTTACAATTTAATGATTTTAAAGAAATTCTAAAAATGGGTGCAAAAGGACTGTTTTGCCCCAACCTATCAATTTGTGGAATCTCAAAACAGTCCTTGTTGCTACCCAAGATCTTCTGTGACTTCCATGACTGCCCCAAGGTTGTTCTGATTCCCTTTTGATCGAAAGATTATTGTTTTCTCGTAGGGCCCGGCATGACGATCATTTTGATACCAACTTTGAGCCATGAATCATGTTTTTGAGGCAAGATCATGAGACTTGGATCTTGGATGAATCTTGAAAACTTTAGATCCATTGTGTGGTCGTTCCTTAATGTTTCTTTGTGATTTCCTCATTGAAACACATTGAGCATGCCGTAATATATATTGCAACAAACGTATCTTGATTTCGTGTCCGAATGAAGATTTTGTCATCTTGAGTTTTTTATCGGAATCATGAAGTCCAGCGACAGGAATTTACAGCAGCTTTGACTCCATCATGTGTGAAATCCAACTGTCCTTTATACGCGAGGTTCGGACCAAAGATAGCCTCAGACCTCATGCACATAATGTAATTGGTTTCGTGCCGATCGGGTATGCGAGCGTCGTGATCTTGCTGCTCGAACAAGGCGTGCTGCTGCTGAATTTTCTGTAACTTCCATCACAGATCAGCAACTTTCATTTAGTTTTTCTCTCTACTCGGGCATTGTCACAGGGCATACCACATATCGAATTATTCGTCTTAATGAGACGAACACGCTCACCAAATTTGGGAGCGATACAACTTGGAATGAGTGAGATGTAGGCCCCGTAAGTGACTTCCCATGACTGTAAAAACAACGACCTTCAATGGTATCTTGGTGCAATGAGGCCACACGGGAATAGTGTGCGGCCTACTCCTTTTTAGTCTTTTACCTATAACTTTGTCTCTGAGTGCCTGATTAAGCCGAAACATGACCCATAAGGGTTTCTGAGTGTGGCAGATATAATGGCAATAGTTCTACGGCTGTTTGAAGCACCAAAAGTTTAGCTCTCGTTATGGGGTCCATTTCAAGGTGTTGGAGACCGATTTTGCTAAAATTGTTTCTTTGTGTTTACTGCCTTAGACATGTCTGATCATGATGAAATTTTGGAGGTGGTCTTTTGAAGTGTCGCACAAGATCTTGACCAATATTGGGGCAATTATGAGACTATCAAGAATCTCCACTGTTTTGTAGGCTTTATTGACCTGCTTCCTATCAGGGACTAAGGTGCTGAAAAATATGTTCAAACAGCTTGCCCCACCAAATTTTGTCCTTCAAGAGAAGTGAGTAGGAAAATCATTTGAAAATTTTCCTTCGAATTTTAATTTTTTTTTTCCTAATCATAGAACCACATGAACGCCGAGGAGATTCACGTAATGGTGTAACTAGGCTGCTTAGACGTAGGGATGCATTGTTCGCGGGTCTGTCCGTGAAGACTTTAGGGGGAGAAGAGACTTTTTTGGTGGCATTTGTTTGCTGCCTCATTAGGTCTGCTTTTGATGTTCAGAGTACCACTATGGGTCTCATCTACCGAGTCTTGTCCAGGGGCAGGTTCTATTAGTCGATCCCAAAGGTCTAGTTGTGGCGGCATGATGAGCTGATGTTTCTGGCAGGTTCTGCATTGGCTTTGTCAGTTTCCTACCTTGAAAGGATGACAACTGGGCTACTTTGTCACCTAGCCTCATGGAGAGAGAGGTCAATAATTGCAGAAGGAGAGGGCATGCACATTTCATGCATGGGGAGAAGGTCCATAAGAGAAAGAGAAGGCATGCGCATTTCATGCATGGGAAGAAGGTCCTTGAAGAAGGGATAGTGACTGGGCTACGTTGTCACCCACCCTTGAAGAAAGGATAATGACTGGGCTACGTTGTCACCTAGCCTTGAAGAAGGATGTCGATTGGGCTACCTGTTCACCAATGACTGAAGAAGGATGTTGGCTTGGCTACCTATTCACCTAAGACTAAAGAAGGAAGTCGACTGGGCTAGCTGTTCACCAAGACTGAAGAAGGATGTCGACTAGGCTACCTGTTCACCCGGGACTGAAGAAGGAAGTCGACTGGGCTATCTGATCACCCAGGATTGAAGAAGGAAGTTGAGGGATGATTTTAATGTTCACACCTTGCTGGACGTCTTGATGATGAAGAGAGTGCTAGCTGAAGCCGCCTGTTGAGACGTGCGCTGCATCAACCTGTTTATTGGTTGAAGAGTCCTTTGCGAATTTTCGTTTGAACTTGGGAAGCAACGCCATAGAGACGGTTTTCACCAACTTCCTTTTATTTTGGGGCTCTTTTACCTGTAACCTTTCGGCTATGTCCACCCTTGTCATCCATTTTTTATCACGATATCAATTCGGGTTTTCACCGTGCCCGATTTTATTCACAAACTCTTTTACTCATGGTTTCGTGACAATGCCTGTCCATCATTTTTACTCCTGGTGTTCCCTTGTTTAGGTATACACCATGCCCATCCATCATTTTTACTCATGGCATTCCCTTGTTTAGGTATACACCATGCCCATTATTTTTTCATTTTGTTTTTATTTATGTGAAGGCATGTTTAAGGTCATGCCTTTGGGACCTGTGTGAAACAGTTTAAGGTCATGTGGCCTTGACGCGCACTATAGTTTAAGGCCATACAGCTGGACCGTGGTTATACAGTTTAGAGTCATATAACAAGGACCGTGCAGTTTAAGGTCGTGCAGCTAGACCTCCGCTACAGTTTAAAGTCATATAGTTTGGACCATGGCTGTGTAGTTTAGGGTCATGCAGCAAAGACAACAATGGGGATGGATGGCAGTTTGTGGAGGCCCTGGAG
The DNA here is from genome assembly GCF_054954075.1 of Amborella trichopoda. Classification (NCBI taxonomy): domain Eukaryota; kingdom Viridiplantae; phylum Streptophyta; class Magnoliopsida; order Amborellales; family Amborellaceae; genus Amborella; species Amborella trichopoda. The sequence goes on along the minus strand of NC_142347.1, from coordinate 19,499,805 downwards.
TAAGTATAGTGGTTTGACTCACTTGGGGAAATGGCTCGAGGCTACCTATGATGTATGAAGTGTGAGTGAATGATGGTGGCCCACTAACTTTCAACGAATATGGATGGCGAGATGGTTTGTCGTTCCGTGAGCACGGGTGAGACTCACTGAGGAATGACGTGTGGTGATGAAGTCAATGAACTCACTGGGGAGGTAATGAAGGTGGTTCATGCACACTGACAAGTAGGTTAGGGAAGGCGTGCGTGAAAGTGCATGTAAAAGCATGAGCGCGTATGTGGGGGAGAGTTTATGGTCTTCCCTCCTGGACTTGTGCAAAGTAGTTTATTCTCATGCGGTCGGGACATGCACTATGGTTTATGGACCGTGGTTATGCAGTTTATAGTCATACAACTAGGATCATGCAATTTAAGGTCGTGCAACTAGACCTCTACTACAGTTTAAGGTCATACATTTTAGACCATGGCTGTGCTGAGCCTTTTAACATCATGTGGCTAGGATGTGTACTATGGTTTATGGTCATACAGCTGGATCGCGGTCATGCAGTTTAAAGTCATACAATTAGGATCGTGCTATTTAAGGTCATGCAACTAGACCTCTGCTATAGTTTAAGGTCATCTAGTTTAGACCATGGTGTTGAGCCTTTTATCTTCATGCGGCTAGGACGTGCACTACAGTTTAAGGTCATACAACTTGACCATGGTTATGTAGTTTAAAGTCATGCAACTAGGACCATGAAGTTTAACGTCGTGCAACAAGACCTCTGCTAGTTTAAGGTCATATAGTTTGGACCATGGAGTTTAGGGTCATGCATCTAGACAATTACTATAGTTCAAGGTCATATTGTTCGGACCATGGAGTTTAGGGTCATGCATCTAGACCATCGCTATAGTTTAAGGTCATATAGTTTGAACCATGGAGTTTAGGAGCATCTAGACCATATCTCCAAAGTTTAAGGTCATATAGTTCGGACCATGGAGTTTAGGGCTGTGCATCTAGACCATCGTTATAGATTAAGGTCTTATAGTTCGGACCATGGAGTTTAGGGTTGTGTATCTAAACCATCGAAATAATTTAAGGTCATATTGTTTAGACCATGGAGTTTAGGGTCGTGCATCCAGACCATCTCTATAGTTTAAGGTCATATAGTTCGGACCATGGAGTTTAGGGTCGTGCATCTAGACCATTGCTATAATTTAAGGTCATATAGTTCGGACCATGAAGTTTAGGGTCGTGCATCTAGACCATCGCTATAGTTTAAAGTCATATAGTTTGGACCATGGAGTTTAGGGTCATGCATTTAGACCATAGTGTGGGTCACTAAGTAGATGGAGTTCTGCAGGGAATAGGTCTATGGATGGTAATCTAACTCCCTGGGAATGAAATAGTTAAGGCCATACACAAGCAGAGGGCTCAAAGGGAAATGGTGACCTGATGAAGGATGACCATCAGAGGCAGACCTCATCAGGGTTTAAAGGGGTAAGCGTACGGGGTGAAAGATGAGACTGGCTTCTTAGGGATGAGATGGCCTAATGTGATATAAACCCACTGGGAATTGGAGAGGTAAAAAAAAATGATCCTAACTCCACTGGGGATAATGGGCTGCAGTACGGGTGTGACTACTACTGGGGGATGAGGGATAGCTTCCTGACTCCATTTGGGAGGTCTTGGTTTGAGTGTAATGGCTTGGGTATAAGTCCACTAGGGATGGCACATCATGGCTTCAACCTGGAGTAGGAGACAATAGGCTGTCTGTAATACAACCGGTGTCGAGTGTAACGATCATGGTTTCTTGTGAATGTCCAACCAGCGCTGAGCTCTTAAAAACACAACTGGTGCTAGGTTGCTAAAAAACCTCAGTTGGCACAAGCTGTGACATTGTTTGAACACGACCAGTGCTAAGGTGATTTGAAAGTCCCCCAGCGTCAGGCGACCATTGCTAGGGTTGTTTGGAATCCACCCGACGCTTAGTCAACCGGCACTAAAGTGGTTCGAAACTCACCCGACGATGGGCATGGATCGATGAGAGTTACCTCAAGCCTTGATTCAAAGCCTGACTCGGCTCATCGTCGCTTGGCTTCGTTTGGGCACGCTTGGAATTCCCAGTTTGTGAGGGGCATTTGAGAGCAATGTAGTCCATATAAGGAGGTAAAATCTTGTTTCCCTCACTCATCACCAAGGGTAAAAAAAAAAACTTAAGCAAACGTTTTCTGTAACAGTGAAGAGAGGGTGCCCAGTTGAAGTTCCCGCTAGCAGTGAGACTTCAGCAAAAGATTTGCAGGGAAGGTTCTTCGGCAAACAGCGGGATTTCGGTGGTTTTTGCAGGGAAGACCTTCACCGGTCAGACTTCGCCAAGAATTTGGTGAAGTTACAGAGAAAGCAGCGGGAAAAGGATAGTTCTCCAGGAATTTTTCCTGGAAACAGAAGAGGTTCCGGGTGTAATGTTTTTCTGGTAGAAGAAGTGGGAAACACAACAATGAGTATTTTCCCATATCTTGAGAGTTTTCTGAGAATCCTTTGAAGAGTTTCCCGAAGGTTGTGGTAACTTTCCAACACTGTTTGTGGTGATGCCGAGGTTTTCTGGGAACTTAGGGGAAGTTTGTAGGAGTTTTTTGTGAGGTTCTGGTGATGCTCAGGGCAAAAAACGTAGTAGGTTTCGGACCGTATAGCAAAAGTTTCGACGGAAGACGGACGATCACAGGAGGAGGGCGTACGATTGCTGGAGGTGAACCATCGTGGACAAGGCGTACGATTGCGAAAGACATGGTGAAGATTAGTCATCACTAGTGTGTCAGGTGGCGTCGAAATACGTTACAACAGTTGTTAGTCGGCACGACTAATCTCGAGGTGTCACATCTAGGATTCAAGGCACGTGTGAGAGGTTCACTCACATTAGGTGCTGGCCTTTGAAAAGCTCCACCAACATTGGGTGTACGCAATTGCAACCAGTGCTGGGTGCTGAAAGACTCAACCGGCACCAGTTGTTGGCACTCAACTGGGGCTGGGTATTGGCAAGGTCAATCGGCGCTGAATGCTGGATGGACTCAACCGGCACTGAGTGTTGGACAGACTCAACTGGTGTTGATCTAGTGCCTTTAGCAACATTTTGGGACTGAACCACTAAGTCCCTTTATAATGGCTGGTTCTTCTTATCAATTCTCTGACGTGAAGAAGCTCCTAAAGGAGGGAGAAATCAGTGCTCATGATTTTACAAGCGAGGTCTTATTGAGGGTATAACCCAGCCAAGGTACGAGCCAGAGTGGCCTCTTGGTGTCATTTTCATTACTGACCCTATTTTCTTCGAAGTGCGTGAGGGTAATGATGGCAATGTCAGTACTGAAGAAGGGATGGCAGTTCTTCAATGTATGCATCAGAACATAGCTTTCGGGGAGAATTTTCTTACCTTAGGGAAACAGATGGTATAGGCAAAGGGATTGCTAGGGTGTTTAGGAAAAGGCCTCCGGATTCACGGGGAGCATCAATACCTGAAGGGATACAATTCGTGGACTGCTAAGGTATTGGCGTCATACAAAAGTACTCTTGAACGTGCTTCGCTATTGATAGCAGTCCAGTGTTCGGGCAATTACGATGACCATTGCTCCAATATAGTAAAGGTGTTACTGGAGACATGGGGCCATGTAAGCAATACTTGGCTTGTTGGTCATGGGGAAGCAGAAATCTCTTTGCTAGATCTTTACTTTATTGAAGATCTCCTGATGATCAGGGCTATGTATGACGAGTTCCTGCTCGCGAACCCAGTCATCTTTGGTAGTGCTCTAAAGAGCCACCAGCCAATCTTCAAAGGATCTTTGAGGCATATCAGTCGATTCGGCTGATCTAGCAATGGCAGGGTCACCTTTACAGCATGGGTGAACTTATTTTGTGGGGATTTTCTCGAGGGTGGTCAGGATACTCCGAAAGGGAAAGGGAAGGCTGTCGCAAAGGAGACGCCACCCATATATCAACTTGAGACTGATGATGACTGTCTTCTTCGCTGCATACTTGGCCTTATTCATGTGTAAATTCGTACTTCCTGACTAGGGGGATGACATTCGTCCAAGTCTACTATATGTTGCATGCGACATGACTAGAGGGAGTGAGTATGCCCTTGCTTAGCCAGTCCTGTGCAATATATATCATGGCTTGGCGGCCATCTCCCGTGGAAAGGCCTATATAGAAAAAGAGGGAGGGAATGACATCGTTGGAGGATAATCATTTCTTTGGGATTTTAAAACCCCATTCCCTGTGCATTACGTGTACGAGTGGCTAGGGGCCTATTTCCCAGACACCTATGTCAAACATCAGTGCTCAAGACATAAACTGTGGCCCTTCTTGATGAGGATCACAAACAAGAGGGCTATATTTCACACCCCAGGGGAGAATCGGGGCTTATTTGGGAATGATTCCTTGAACATGAGGCGGGTCCCCTTTCCGATCGGGAACTTCACTGACCGTACTTTCATTGATGAGTTGGGGAAGGAACTGGACGGTGCTCCCACAACAATTAAGGAACTCATGTTCGTGCTGAGCATCAGAGGGGGGGTCGAACCTTATCGGACTCCACACAGTGCCCATTTAGAGGGGTATTTCCCCCACCGCTTTGCTCATTAGCACGAGCTTGATCAAGGCTTCCCCTTCTCGATATTTTTAAAAAGTGTCGAAGTAAGGTTTATAAGGGGAGGTCAAAAGAGCTTGGAACTTTTTGAGAGTGTTGGCTACCGAAGCATATACGGATCGCTTGGCCTATATGTCTTGAGGTGACACAGACCAGCAAATATGTGCTACCTCACTTCGGTAGGAGAGTTTGAACGACCAAGGCATATGTGAACTGGTGGAGAATCACCAGTAAGCGGTATTGGGATAAGGATCACCCATGAAAAGGGGTGAATGGTAACAGGCACCAGGACACTTGGCAAAGGAGGCTGGCGGATGCTCCTGCTCCCAGCGTTGTATTTGTCTTGGATTATCCCTCCATCTGGCAAGCTTTAGGACTTTCATGCCAGAGAGCAGCTAATGAGGCCTCACCAGAATTTCTTGTAATGAAGACGAGGATAGAAAGTGTCTTTGATAATCTTAGCTCGATCTTCGAATGGGATGTGGGGCGACAAGTCCTTGGTTATGAGCAGCGTCCACCATAGGACTTGAATGCCCTAATCGAGAGCGGTACCCACAGCAAATTGGCTGGAGGGCCTTCTCAGGGAGGTCGATCTGAGGTAGCAGCTTCTCCTCCAAGAGGGGGAAAGAAGAGAAAGCACCCGACTGCTGCAGACACTCGTGCACCATCTTCGGTCAATGGGCATACTTGTAGACATGAGAGCGGGAAGCTTCCCACGAGGTCAGAATCAGGAGGTAGCCCTTCCTCTTCTGCTCCTTTAGGAACTCCCCGAGTATCACCCTCGATGGTCTCTGGACCACCATTTGCTGATGCTAAATTATTTTCGTTTTCTTTCGAAATTGAGGCAGACGACAACGGACACTCTGAGCCTATTGGCATTGCTTCAGATCAAGTGGTGACTCCGGATCTTAGGGAGGCTCCCTTGAGTCTAGGGGTAGTTCCTGAGTCAGAGTCGGCTTGAATGGAGACTGATGAGGATGAAGGTTTTGAGGTAACTACTCCAGATAGAGACTTTGATGTTGATGTGGCCTCCATGCATGAGGAGTTTAGTGCCCCGACCGAGGCAGGGACCATGGCTCAAGAAGAAGAGCCTGAAGTTGATGACGTGTCTGAGCACCGAGAAGTTGCTGCCCTCATGGTCCTAAGTCATGAAGATAAGGGGACTGAGCTCTTTGTGGCCTAGGTTCTGGCTGTTGTAGGTGTAGACTGAATGAAGGAAGTCATTGCTAAGGATGAACTGGCTGGCGAAGGCCAAAGAGAAGATGCAGTTCCTGAATTTGGTGATGTTGAGGTGACAATTCAGGAGGATGAAGGGCAAGGGGAACAAGTTTCTCTAAAGCCTGTTGGGACAGAAGTAGAGGACCTCCTAAGAGAAGGTCGAGATAGCGAGGCTGGCAATGAAGACCCCGGGCCAGTTGAGGCTGGGGCTGCTTATGAGCCTAAAGGGCAAGAAGTTCCAAGCTTTGCCTTTGTTTCAGAGGAGTCAGTGCCTCAGATGGCCATCACTTCAACAAGACTGGTCCTTGAGGTTGAGGTGTCTTTAGTAGTGGTGGCCTCAGCCGCACGGTCCAGGCTTGTTTTTCATGGTGTTTTGAGCATGATTGAAGGCATGCATAGAGCATGCCTTCAGGGCTTGAGGGAGCTGCCTTTCAATGAGCTGGGAGAAGGTTTAGCCAATCTGAGGGAGTTTGCTGCGACTACTACGGTTGGGACGGCGCCATAGGTGCTTCCCCAATTTGCGTACTTACGTAGAATTTGGCGAAAACACTGGTGGATGCTCAAAAACTAACTAAATTGATGATAATTACAATTTAATTGATTTTAAAGAAATTCTAAAAATAGGAGCAAAAGAATCGTTTTGCCCATGCCAATCAATGTGTGGAATCCAAGAACAGTCGTTATTGCTGCTTGAGATCTTGCGTAATCTTTTGTGGATGACCCGAGGTTGTTTTGATTCTCTTTTGATCAAAAGATTATTGTTTTCTTATAAGGCTTAACATGGCTATCATTTTGATATTAACTTCAAGCCATGAATCATGTTTTTGAGGCATGATCATGAGACTTGAATCTTGGATGAATCATGAAAACTTTGGATCGTTTGTGTGCTCGTTCCTTGATTTTTCCTCATGATTTCCTCATTGAATCACACTGATCATTGCGTCACGATCATGTTGTAATGAACATAGCTTGATTTCGTGTTCGAATGAAGATTTTGTCATCTTGAGTTTTTCATTGGAATCTTGATGTCCATTAGCTGGAATTTACAGCAAATTTGATGCCTTCGAATGTGAAATCCAATCGTTCATCGTACACAAGGTTTGGACCAGAGATAGCCTCGGACCTCATGCACATAATGCAATTGATTTCGCGTCGATAGTGGATGCGAGCGTCATGATCTAGCTGCTCGAACGAGGCATGCTTCTTCTAAATTTCTGCAATTTCCTTCACTGATCAGCGACTTTCATTTAGTTTTTCTCTTGCTCGAGCGTCATCAAGGGGCGTACTACATATCGAATTGTTTGTCTTGATGAGACGAACACACTCACCAAATTTTGGAGCAGTATGACTTGGAATGAGTGAGATATAAGCTCCGTAAGCGACTGCTCGTGACTGTAAAAACAGCCACCTTCAATGGTGTTTTGGTGCAATGAGACCACACAGGAATAGTGTGTGGCCTACCCCTTTTTAGTCTTTTACCCATAACTTTGTCTTGGAGTGTCCGATTAAGTTAAAACTTTACACATTGGAGTTTTCAACCATTTTAGATTTAATGGCAGTGGTCTTACAGCTGCTTGACGAATGAAAAGTATAGCTCAAGTTACAGGGTCCATTTCAAGGTGTTAGAGACTGATTTTGCTGAAATTGTTTCTTTGTGTTCACTACCATAGACATGTCTGATCATGATGAAACTTGACAGGTGGTCTTTTGAAGTGCTGATGAAGATCTTGACCAATTTCGGGGCCATTATCAGACTATTAGGAATTTCCACTATTCTGTAGGTTTATTGACCTGCTTCCTACCAGAGACCAAGGTGTTGAAAAATACGTTCAAACAGGCGCACGTGGCAATAGACCTTAAGTGAAGCACATGATGTAAACCACTTGGTGAGGCATGTGACATGAACTGCTTGGTGAAGTGTGCGATGATAACTCCTTATGCAACGCACATCAATAACCCCTTGAAGAGGCACGTAGCGATAACTCCTTATGCAAGGCATGACAATAGCCTCTTGAAGAAGAGCACAGTGATAGCTTCTTATGCAATGCACATCAATAGCCCCTTGATGAGGCGCACTATGATAGCTCCTTGATGAAGCACACGGAGACAGCGTTTGACGAGGCACGTGGCGATAGCTCCTTGATGAAGCGCGTGGCGATAGCTCACTGACGAAGTGTGCGATGATAGCCTCTAGGCGAAGTGCACGATGATAACCCTTTAGGGTCTCGAGCTTAACCCGCCCGGCCTACTCTTATTAATGTCAAAAGCTAAGGACTGGAGCATCCTTTCAAAACTGTGAAGGGCAGTTTGTGGCGCTGCTGAGTATAAAGGGGGAAAAACTCCATTTCACTATTTTACCGAAGAGTAAACAGTTGAAAAGATTTTTAGAGAGAGAGCCGGAGCTTTAATTAGGAGTTTCCCCTCAAACATTTGTAGTACCCAAGTGTTCAAGAGCTTTGTGGCGAGCTTGAGCAGGTTGTGGGCCTTTGCAACATGCTTACGGATGTTTTCAGAGAGTGCCAAGGCTCTCTGAGTAGGAAAGAGGAGCTTCATAGAGCTTCACCGAGACTTTTCCGGTGAAGCTGCGAGAGTCGCAGTGGTGCTTTCCTGGGGCTTGAGTGTTTTTCCGGTAGTTTCGTGATTGCTGGTAGGTTGCAGAAGGGCCAGGGGCTCTGACGGTTCTCTGGTTATCTGAAGAGAAGTAGAAGGAGAAATGGTTATGTCAGAAACTCCACAATTTTTCCCATGGGTAGAGGAGTGGAGAGAAGAGAACTTGCAGGGTCACAGGGATACTTTCTAGGTATTCCAGTGATTCTTTCGATATTCCTTGTCGATACGGGGAGAGAACAGGGTCAAAGGGTATTTCCCGACTGACGAAGGGAGTTTTCAATAAAACCTAAAGGGTTGTGGGGAAGCGAAAGGTCGTGAGAAGGTGGACCATCGGTGGGGGGCAACGATTGGGGAAAACGAAGAGGCATGGGAGCTAATCCCTCCAAGGAATTGGAAACAGTGGGAATCGGGGCACTGTGACGGCATGCATTATATTAAGTCGCATGCAGTGCTATCTTCACGTGTCTCTAGGCCGCGCACGACGATAGCCATGCTCAAAAGCGTTTCGCTCACGGCAATGGTCTCGCACGGTGGTGACCTGCTTATGATGATGATAGCATGCGGCATTGAGCTGCGCACAGTAGAGGGCACCTGTGGCGTTAAGTCACACGCGGTAATGATCACGCGTGGTATTGAGTTACACATGGCGATGACCATAGAGGGCGATGCTTTGTGGGGGCCAAGAGTGATGGTAAATGAGAAGGCTCGGTTACTTATGGTCTATTCAAAGCCAAGTCCTCCAGCAAAATAGTGAAGTCCATGTTGTTTCAAGGTAAGGGAATCCATCATGGGCCAGCTCCTTGCTAGAGAAGTCTGCTTTGTATGTCAAATGGATTGAAGCTGACTCATAAATGGTTGGCTTCTTCTTTGGGCTTGTAACCATCCTCTTTAAGAACACCCGACAGATGAATTGAAGCTGACTTTCAAGTGGTTTTGCTTCTTCTTCATGATGAGGGTGCTTTTTTTTTTCCTGTAACCGTCCTTTTGTCCTCAAATACAAGAGTTTTGTAGTGCGGGTTTGAGCTTGTAATCGGCCTCTTATCCTCATATACAAGAGCTTTGTAACTTCCCTAATAATGGGATTTTGATTGTAGCTTGCACCTTTTTCTAATGCAATGAAAGAAATGAACTTCTCTTGAGCCAGCTTAATGTTCTTCTTTTCCATTTCCTTTTTTTTATTGCATGAGCCGCATATTAGGGATAATACTTCTTTGAGTATCACCCATTGATACGGGGCATCGCCTCTCCTCCATCCAAGTTTGCCAGTATATAGTCCCCATTTGGTGTGACCTTTTTTACTATGAATGGACCTTTCCACTTGGGTTTGAACTTTCCTTTGCGGCGCCCATGCATGACAATCGGTCTCTTGACTGCTAAGACTAGATCTCCACTGGTGAATGAGCGAACCTTGACAGATTTGTCAAAGGCTCTCTTCATTCTCCAGTGGTTGAGATCGAGGTACTGTTGGGCCTCTAGTCTCTTTTGGTCAAGGGCATCCAACTCCAGATAACGGAGCTTGACCCTGTCATCTTCAATTAGTCCCTGATGTATAGCGACATAGAGTGAAGGTATTTGAAATTCAAGGGGTAAAACCGCCTCACCTCTATAAACCACAGAATAAGGGGTAGTGTTTGTGTTTGTAGCTTTGTGAGTGGTGGTTTGACAGGCTCACAGAGCTTCGCGCAACTTCTCACGCCAATTCTTCGTTGACTTCGAAATTACTTACGGAGCACCCCGCATAAGGTTTTGTTGAATGCCTCAGCTACACCGTTCGCTCGAGGGTAGTACATGGTCGAGTATTTCCACTCGAAACCAAATTGGTTTGCCAGGTGATCAATGTGATGGCTTTTGAGCTGAGGGAAATTATCAGAAATTATTCGGTCTAGAACCCCGAACCGCTATATGATGTGGTGACGCACAAAGTTTGCTACAGTGATCCCTGGAACTAGCATGAGAGGGATTGATTTAGCCCACTTAGAAAAGTAATCTGTTGCTGTTAGAATGAAGGCATGACCCAAGGTAGAAGGAGGGTCGATGGATTTTACAATATCCAAACCCCACTGCGAAAAAGGCCATGATATCACTGTAGGATGGAGAGGCTCCGAGGGCTGATGACTGACGCTTGAGTGAATTCGGCACACCTGGCATCTTTTTTCATAGTTTTGAGCGTCAGCCACCATTGAGGCCAATAATAGCCGAGCCTGTGTATGCACTCGTAGAGCTTATGGTTGGACTAATGCAACCTGTAGATACTTGAATGCACTTCTTCGAGTACTTTACTTTCTTCTTGTGTATGGACGAATCTGAGGAGAATTTCGTCAAATGATCGATGAAAGAGAACATCCTCGTCGAGAAGGCTGTACTTGGTATACATCCTTCATTAACGGTTGCATTCCACCCGATCCTCAGGTAGTCTTTCATGCTTTATGAAATTCCTGATAAGTTCCCTCCAGTCTTCTACTTGTTCTACCTCTGCACACATCTGGTCAAAAAATTCGGGCTCCTACTTCTCAGCTTTGGATTCTTTTCCTCAAGACATTTCCTGCACTATCTTAATGTCATCCTTAGCAGTGAGGAGTGCTTCGAACGGATAAGGTGGGTAATCAGGGAAGACATCTCTCTCTTCATCGGTATCAACTTCGGTTCTCAAGTCGATATGCCTCAATTCTATTACTCAGACAGACATGGGTCCTGATGAAGACAATTGAATAGTAGCACCGAGCTTTAAGAGTGAATCGGCTTACGAATTCAACCTTCTAGGGATATGACTCAAGGAGAAATCATCGAATTGGGCCATATAAGATATGGTCGTGTCATGATAGGGCTTGAGAGGATCCTTCCTCATGCTGTAAATCCCTTTAAGCTACTGGATGACCAGCTCAGAGTCACCGAAGATGTTTAGCTGCTCCAGCTCTAGCTCTTGTGCGATCTTCAATCCGGTTATGAGGGCTTGATATTCAGCTTCATTATGAGAAAATGCCTCTACAAGTGAGAAGGATAGAGGAATCATTCTACCATCGGGATTCAGGAATACGACTTTGGCATGCCCTCTATCTGACTGGAATGCTCCGTCAAAATACATCTTCCAAGGTTGAGCTAGCACCGTATAGAAAACTTCTTCATCTGGGAGATTCCGAAGGGACTCAGTGAGCCACGAGAAATTCTATGAGGGCATGACCTTTGACTTCCTTCTGTGGTACGTATATGAAGTCAAACTCCATTAGCAGTAATGCCCACTTGGCCAAGCATCCTGATAGGCATGGTTGGGTCATAAGAAACTTGATCGAGTCCGCATTTGAGATTAGTTTGACCTCGTGACCGAGGAAGTAATGGCGGAGCTTCTATACTATAAAGATCAAGGCTAAGCTTGTCTTTTCTATGGGAGGGTAATTCTTCTCGGTTCCTGTATCCTGTGGCTGAGATAATAAAGCATTGTCTCTTTCCCCCCATCATTATTCTTTGTTACGAGTGCTCTGAGTGATTCATCAAGAGTGGTCACGTATAGGATGAGAGGCCTTCCTAACACTGACGTAGAGCATACTAGAGAATTCAACAAGTACTGCTTAATATCATCGAGTGGGGCTTAGCATGCCTCATCTCATATGAAGGGAGTGTCCTACTTCAGGACGTGTAAAATGGGCCCGCATGGTCTGTATGAACAAATTTTTCAGCACCTTTGTCTCTAATGCGGAATAAAGAGGAAGCAGGTTAATAAAGCCTCAACATACAGTGGAAATTTTGATAGTCTCAGAATGACATAAAAACTGGTCAAGATCTTCATAATCACTGCAAAGAGCCACCTACAAAATTTCATAGTAATTAAACATATCTCAGGCAGTGAACACAAAAAAACAATTTCGAACAAATCAACCTCTAGCAACCTAAAATGGATCCCGTCACTAGAACTATATTTTCAGTGTGTCAAACAGCCGTGGGACCACCACCATTGGACCTAGCACAGTTGAAAACCTCTGTGGGTCAAGTTTCCGCTTACTTGGGCACTCCAGAACAAAGTTATGGGTAAAGTACCAAAAAGGGTAGGCCACAAACTATTCCCGTGTGGCCACCCGTCACCAAAACACCGTTAAAAGTTGTTGTTTTCAATGTCACGGGTAGTGACTTTCGGGGCTTATATCTTACTCGTTCCAAGTCGGATTGTGCTCAAATTTTGTGAGAAGGTTGGTCTCATGAAGACAAGCGTTTCGATATGTGGTACGTCGCGTGACGATGCCCGAGCAGGGAGAAAAACTAGAGAGAATTTTCTGATCCGTGAATAAAATTACAAAAAAATCAGCAGCAACATGCCTTGTTCGAGAGGCCAAATCACGACACTCGTATACCCGATTGATACGAAATGAAATGGATTATGCGCGTAAGGTCTGAGGCTATATCTTGTCTGAACTTCGCATACGATGAATGGTTGGATTTCACACACGGAGGCATCGAAGATGCCGTAAATTTTGACCGTTGGATTTCAAGATTCTTGCAAAAAACTTAGGACGACGAAATCTTCATCCGGACATGAAATCGAGTTGCATTTGTTGCAACGTGATCATGACGGCTTGTTTAATGAGATTCACGGAAGAAATAGAAGAAAAACATCAAAGAACGAGTGTACTATTGATCCGAAGTTTTCAAGATTCATCTGAAATTCAAGTCTCATTATCATGACTTAAAAACATGATTCATGGCTCGAAGTTGGTATCAAATCGATCGCCATGCCAAGCCTTATAAGAAAACAATCATCTTTCAATCAAATGGGCATCAGAGCAACCTTGGATCAGTCATGAAAGATCACGCGAGTTCTCGGGCAGTACCAAGTACTGTTATGAAATTTCACACATTGTTAACCAGGGGCAAAACAATCATTTTGCACCCATTTTTAGAATTTTTTTATTCAATTAAATTGTAATTATCTTGAATTTTAGGTAGTTTTTGAGTGTCCACCCATGTTTGGACCCAATTCTATATAAACATGCAAAGCCAAATTGTAAAAAAGACATAGACTCACTTATAAAAGATTCAATAAAGACATCAATTAATGATTGAGTTCGTGCATGCGCCTTGGGGAGAGAGAGAGGAGAGAGAAGAAAGGGGTCGATAACCTTCATAAAATAACTTTCTCTCTCTTATTTTCTCTCTCCTCTTCATTTTACTCTCCTCCCTCTTTTCTCCCATCTTTTATCTCTCCTCCCCTCAATCTCTCTCCTCTTTTGTCTCTTCTCCCCTCTTTCTCTCTCCTTCCTTCATCTCTATCTGTTTCTCCCTTTCTCGTTCTTGCCTTCATCTTTATCCTTTTCTCTTTCCCTTTCTCGCTTGCCTATATCTTTATCTCTTTCTCTCTCTTATCTTCATCTTTATCTCTTTCTCTCTCCCTTTCTTTATCCTCTTTTCTCATCTCTCTCTTTCTTTCTCCCTTTCTCTCTCCTACCTTCATCTTTCTCTTTCTCTCTCTCCCTTCTCTGATCTATCATGTCTCCCTTTCCCTGCTTCTCTTTCTCCATTCACGTATGGTGGACCTATTGCCTGGTGTGATGCTTTCTGCTCTTGAGATATGAACAGTGAGGCAGACCTTAGCCCGAGTTGCGCAAGCCTAGCGCCGTGTGGGTTTTCTTTCTTTCTTCTTTTCTGTTACAACCAGCGCAAGCCTAGCACCACTTGAGTTTTATTTCTTTTTTCTTTTTTGTCACAGCTGGCGCAAGCCTAGCGCTGCCTGGGTTTTCTTTCTTTCTTCTCTTATGTCACAATCAACGCAATACTAGCGCTGCCTAGGTTTTCATTCTTTCTTCTTTTCTATCATAACCGGTGCAAGCCTAGCGCCACCTATGTTTTCTCTCTTTCTTCTTTTCTGTCAAAAACAAGAGAGTACAAGCTAAGGGATTGCAAAAATAGGAGAATACAAGCCAAGGGAGGCGATTTCGAATCAATTTTACGATTGGGGGGACTTTGTTCGTGATCTAAGAGGGTGCCCACGCAAGCCAGAACGAGTAAGTCTCGAACCCACTTTAAAATCCTCTCTCATCAATTAGTCCACCTGCCCACCCACTTTAAAATCCTCTCTCATCAGTTGGTCCACCTGCCCTTGTTTGTTAGCAAAGTTCTCGAGAGAGCAATCTCAAGTCTCGAGTTCTCCTGAAACCCGAGACACGTGCCGTCCGATCATTTAGATCTGGAAAGTGAGATCGAGGCACTTAACCAGCTTGGTGACTCCCCTTAGGACTTACTACCCCTTAGTCGGATCGTACTTGTTTAGTCATTTTCCTCTTCTATTTTCTATATTTACACTTATGGCTTTTGGGTTCGATAACCCATTCATCCGGATTGGGGATTTTCTTATCCCCGCATTCACGAGTGTCCCCAGGGAACAAGTTCCTCGAACTTTATTCCCAACCCTCCTTTTGAGCAAAGACCCTGAGTCTAGCTCCCAGGTCTTAACCTGGATTAGTGTGAGCAAGGACCTAATATCCCTAACTCCCCATCTCCTAGCTTTGGTGGAACTTTCACTAAGGCCCCTTGCATCGGCAGCACTTCTGTTGCTGCACATTACATGCACCCTGCCACCGGTAAGTCACTTGTCGATCGTATTGACGAGGTAGGCCGGAAGGCTCGCAGTTCCTTTCTGTAAAAGGCAAACATGTTGACATTTCTTTTGTGGGTCGCCGCAAGGCTACCCCCCACATTCTTGGACCACCATGAGTCTGTGTCACTAGAGGTTGGACACATCGAGGAAGAGACCCTGCAGCCTCCACCTCTCACACACAACATAAGGCTTGTGGGTCATCCACTCGAGCCACACCTCGAGCAACACTTGTATTAACTCAAGTCAGCGTCCAGGATAAGAACGCCTAAGGCCATGTCCAGCACACGTTGAACATATGCATCCCACTTCTCGGAGCAATGTCGTTGTTGCGCCAACCCGAGTACCTTGGTGCACCCTATAAGGGGCAAGCCACCACCTGTTCTCTTACAGACGCTTGCAGCTCTCGACCACCTAAGGTCAGACCACTTGCTTGAGCCCGAGCTGACCCCTTGGTCCCCCGTGATCCTTCTTCAAGGGGGGCACACCTATCGCCGTCACAGACTGCCCTCGCCCTCGACTCAGGTGTTATCATGTGTCAACACTTTTGTTGGCTAGTCCTCCTTCTTCGAGCAAGCACCTCCAGCCTTGGTACTGGAAGATCTTCCCCAAGACTACCATCTTGAACCAGCTCTGTCATTTCATTATGTCTTTGGAGCCCACAAAAGAGCTCGGGGCAAGGACCTGATGGAAGATCAAGTCCTTCATCCTCTCGGGCCTAGAATGACTCCAGTCCTCGGCCCTAATCCTTTGCTGCACCTTAGGGAGATAACTCTCTTTTGTGCAAGAAGAGCCAACCAGTAGCAGTCCCGATCACAGTTCTGGCGTGAGGTCCATCGAATCCTCAAAGCTAAATGTGATAGGGGTGTGCAAATTCTAACCAAGGAGGTGACCAAGGTGGTCGGGGCAACCAACTCTGATGACCCTCTTCGCCTGAACCCCTTCTACCCTCTTGGAATGACGAAGCTTGAAGAGGAAGCGCATGAGCCTTGCATTGTGGCTAGCATTGTAGAAAAAGACCCAACCACTCAACAACCGCAGTCCTAAGACTGTCGAGAACCGGTCCTCATGCGATTGGCATTTAAGAATCGAGTCTAGTAGGGGTATGTTGACCGATCTGCCATGCGTGACCTGTCAAGTCCGCAAGCCTTCAACTGCATCTAAGGCTGACCTCCCTGGAGAAATCATTAGTGTAATGGTTATGTCACACCCCAAGAATTTACAGTACTGTTATTCTTGAGATGTGACAGGCAAAACATATATACATCTATTGATAGGACAAATTTACAGTGGCGAAGTCTTACAAAGTAAATAAAGAAAGCTAGCACAACAACAGTATCTTCCAAGGTCGATCTTGACTAGCCCTCAAAATGAATCCGCAGTTATCCTGAAAAAATGTTTACTATAGTTTGATGAGTTTGGCTACTCAGTAAGTGATCATCATAATCCTAAAAATAATCATGATTGAAAGATATCAATATTTTCCAAAATGAGATCTATTAACAGAAATGCATCAACAGTTTCACTTTCAATAAATGCATAATTAAGTATAATCCGAGTAATTGAAATGGTTATAACACTTTTAACGGCAGTACATAATTCAAAGGATTTCACAAAATACCCTACTGGCGTCCCAAGTAGGTCACTTATATACCCCATCAGCGTCCTGATGGGTCCACTTAATCCCTATCGGCGTCCCAGATAGGTCCACTTAATCCCTGCAGGTCCACTTATACCTCACCGGCATACCTGATGAGTCCACTTAATCCCTACCGGCGTCCCAGATAGGTCCACTTATACCTCACCGGCGAACCGGATGAGTTCACTTGCATACTTAAATTATTTCTAAATCTTTTTAAACATTCGAAAGCAGCAATATCATGTACTCAACATATCATTGAAATCATTAATATGAATTTCACTTAAACCATTAATAACAGTCAGTCTCTATAACATTTCAAAAATAACCAATCAAATATTTTGGGCTCAAGTTTAGAAAGGTAGCAGTTTGTAAAGGCATTCTAGCATAATTGTCAATTTAATATGTATAGAAAAACTCTTATAAAAATTCAAGAATACGGAATTATCAAAATTTATGGGATATCAATCCACAAATAAACATTTCACAATAATACTATAATCAATTGCAAAAATGTCAATTTTTTTAAAATAATAAGGCAGTGATTTGCACATGAATTTTACAATGTCTAAATATTCAAAACAGTAGAAAGAAATATCACAATTTTACTAGAAGCAGAAATATCACATTTATTTCTAACAATAAACAAGAAAAATAAATAAATTTATTTTTCTAATTTATAGCATTCAAAATTTCTAACATAGATAAAATATCACAATTTTTATTAAAAAGATTATTTTTCAAGATAATGAGGTCACGTGTGCATAAAATTTATCGCGCCTAAAATTCATGATAATAAGCAGAAATAATTATTTCATTTCATTTTTAAAAAGAATGGATTATTTTTCGAGACAATGGGGTCAATTACATACAAAACTTATAAAATAAAGATCCTAGATGGAAATATCACTATTTATTAGACTATTTTTCAGGAAGACGATGTTCACTTACACACAAAACTTATAAAATAAAGATCCTAGACGGAAATATCACTATTTATTAAAAATAGACTATCTTTCAGGAAGACGATGTCACTTACACACAAAACTTATAAAATAGAGATCCTAGACGGAAATATCACTATTTATTAGAAATAGACTATTTTTATGGAAGACGATGTCACTTACACACAAAACTTATAAAATAAAGATCCTAGACGGAAATATCACTATTTATTAGAAATAGACTATTTTTCATGAAGACGATGTCACTTACACACAAAACTTATAAAATAAAGATCCTAGACGGAAATATCACTATTTATTAGAAATAGACTATTTTTCAGGAAGACGATGTCACTTACCTAAAATATTTGAGAGGGAGTTTTCGATAAAAATTCGGCTAGGGAGAGGAGCTCACTGTGTTTCGACCAGAAAGGGAAAGATTTCAAAAGTTTCCTAGGGTGGGAGTCCTCGCCTCTCGTATTTAAACTCTTACGACACCTTATTATAATATTTTATTAAGTGACACCTAATAAACGAGGTGTAGCCGTTACAATACCCCTTATATTCTTAAAGCCCACATCCACTTGACGTGGCAAGGCAGGAGAAAACAAAAGAAACTTAGCCAAAAGATTTTGAAAATAGTGATGGTCCCTAAGGACCATCATGCTCTTATAGACCATCACTTATTAAGAGTTTCTTTCCTTCTTTTTTATTTTTATTTTTTATTTTTTTATTTTTATTTTTTTTTACTTTTCTTTTTTTTTTGCTTTTTTTTTTTTAAATTTTAGAATTATTACATTCTTCCCCCCTTAAAGAAATTTAGTCCTCTAAATTTGTGTACCTGATTACTGAAAAAGATAAGGATATTTTTCTTTGATTTCGTCTTCTCGTTCCCAAGTCGACTCTTCTCTTGAATGGTATTGCCATAATACACGGACCAAAAGAATCTCCTTGTTACGCAACACTTGCACCCTTCTATCCAGTATCAAAATTGGCTGCTCAATGAAGGATAGGTCCTTCCTGATCGGTAAAGGTTTATATTTTAAGATATGGGATGGGTCGGGCTGATATTTTCGTAGTGAAGATACATGAAAGACATTATGGACATTTGCCAATTCGGGTGGTAAGGCAAGTCTATAAGCGACACCTCCGATTCTTTTCAGGATTTCAAATGGTCCGATGTAACGTGGGCTCAACTTTCCTTTCTTGTCGAATCTCATAATGCCTTTTATTGGTGAGATTTTTAGGAAAACTCGATCACTTTCCTCAAATTCAAGATCTCTCCTTCGGTTATCGGCATAACTCTTTTGCCGACACTGAGCTGTCTTGAGCCTTTCACGAATTAATGTTATTTTATCTGTGGTTATCTGGACAATTTCTGGCCTCAAAAGCTTTCTTTCACCAACCTCGTCCCAACATATGGGTGACCTGCATTTCCTTCCATTCAGGGCTTCATATGGTGCCATCTGAATACTGGCTTGGAAGCTATTATTATAAGCAAACTCAATCAGGGGTAAATGGTCATCCCAGCTTCCTGTAAGGTCAATAACACAGGCCCTCAGCATATCTTCCAAGATTTGGATGGTCCTCTCCGATTGTCCATCAGTTTGGGGGTGAAAGGCAGTACTAAAGGTGAGTCTCGTCCCCATGGCTGACTGTAGTCTAGCCCAAAATTTAGAAGTAAACCTAGTATCCATGTCCGATACAATACTGACAGGAGCTCCATGCAATCGCACTATTTCCTTAATGTACAACTGAGCCAGTCGATCCAAAGTGTACGTCGTGCGAATCGGTAGAAGTGGGCAGCTTTGGTCAACCGGTTCACAATGACCCAAATGCTATCATGTCCTGAATTTATTCTAGGCAAGCCAGAGACAAAATCCATAGAGATGTGCTCCCACTTCCATTCTGGCATGGGTAAAGGCTGCAACAACCCAGCGGGCCTTTGATGTTCAGCTTTTACTTGCTAACATGTTAGGCATTTAGACACAAATAGTGCTACCTCTTTTTTCATATTATTCCACCAAAAGGTTTTCTTCAGGTCCTGATACATTTTAATACTTCCGGGATGTATCGTATAACGAGAATGATGTGCTTCTTCTAAGATAGCTTTCCTTACACTCTTATCATTCGGGACACAAACCCGACCTTTGAATTTTAGCAAATCCTCACTACATATAGAGAATTCATCTCTCTTTCCTTGCTTCACCTCTTCTATATATGTTATAAGCTAAGGGTCATTCTTTTGTGCCAATCGAATCTGTTGGATTAATTGGGGTTCCGCCTTAATATTGGCAATCATACTTACCACACCATTAATGGACGGAGTTGGATGCCAATCTACTATTTCCTCTAACAATCGCATTTCTTGGATCATTAGATGAGCTAAGACTCCCGTAGATTTTCTACTTAGAGCGTCGGCCACAACGTTAGCTTTTCCTGAATGATAATGGATTGTACAATCATAATCTTTTAAGAAATCCATCCATCTTATCTGCCGCATATTTAAATCCTTCTGAGAGAAAAGGTATTTCAAACTCTTATGATCCGTGTATATTACGAATTGCTCACCATATAGATAATGCCTCCATATTTTCAGAGCGAATACTATTGCAGCTAGCTCCAAATCATGAATTGGATATTTTTTATCATATTCTTTCACTGTCTGGATGCATATGCAACTACTTTCCCATATTGCATTAATACACAGCCCAAACCTTTATGTGAAGCATCACTATAAATCACAAATCCCCCACTCCCCTCAGGAATAGTTAAAATAGGTGCTGAAGTTAATTAAACTTTTAGTTCTTGAAAACTCTCCTTACATTCACTTGTCCACTCAAATTTGACATTTTTCTGTGTCAATCGAGTCAATGGGATTGCGATTCGAGAAAATCCTTCTACAAATTTTCTATAATATCCTGCCAATCCCAAAAAGCTTCGAACTTCAGTCACATTACTTGGTTGTTTCCAATTAACAACGGCTTCAACCTTTGAAGGATCAACTGATAGACCTTCCTTTGATATGACATGTCCTAAAAATGTCACTTGTTCAAGCCAAAATTCACATTTACTAAGTTTGGCATACAATTTCTTTTCTCTTAATATTTGCAATACCATTCTTACATGCTGCTCATGTTCCTTCTGATTCTTGGAATAAATTAAAATATCATCGATGAATACCACAATAAATTTATCCAAAAAGGGCTTAAAGATCCGATTCATCAAATCCATAAATACAGCTGGTGCATTGGTTAATCCAAAAGGCATGACTAAAAATTCGTAATGGCCATACCTTGTTCTGAAAGCTGTCTTGAGTACATCTTCACTTTAAACTTAAGCTGATGGTATCCAGATCTAAGATCAATTTTTGAAAACACTTGTGATCCTTGTAATTGATCAAATAAATCATCAATTCTAGGTAATGGATACTTATTTTTCACTGTCACTTGGTTCAACTGTCTATAATCAATACATAATCTCATAGTCCCATCTCTCTTTTTGACAAACAATACTGGAGCACCCCAAGGTGACACACTGGGCCTGATAAAACCTTTATCTAATAATTCTTCCAATTGTTGTTTCAGTTCTTTAAGTTCTGCAGGAGCCACTCTGTAAGGTGCCTTAGAAATTGGTGCTACCCCTGTCAATAATTCAATGGAGAATTCAATTTCCCTGTCAGGCGGTAATCCTGGCAATTCTTCAGGAAAAACGTCGGGAAATTCTCGGAAAACCGGAGTGGTATCCAAATTTATTTCTTCCTTCCTATCTTCTTTGATATAGGCAAAAAAGCCTTGACACCCTTTTCGAAGGAGGAGATTAGCACGAATACAAGAGATTAAATATGATGGGGAGTCTTCTTTGACACCCTTGAAGTAAAATACTGGTTGATTCGGAATACTAAAGGTAACAATTTTCTTATAACAATCAATACTTGCATGGTATGCAGAAAGCCAATCCATGCCTAAGATTACATCAAAATCTTGAATTTCCAAGAGTATTAAATCAACCAACAGTTCCTTTTCTTCTATTTTTATTACACATGATTTGTACATTATATTGGTCTTAATTGAATCTCCCATCGGTGTGGCTACCTCTAGAATATATTCTAATTGTTCTGGTTCTACCTTTAAGTGGCATGCAAAGTGGTGTGACACAAATGAATGAGTAGATCCAGGATCAATCAAAACATGAGCTACTTTTTGGAAGATAGTAAGAGTGCCTCGGATCACTGATTTTGAGGCCTGAGCGTCTTGCTCGGTAATCGCAAATATTCTTCCCTTCATCTGAGGCTTTGGAGCTATCTCTCCCTGCTTTGGAAGCTGTTATATCTGTAAGCTAGGACATTGTTTAATCTGGTGTCCCAATTTTCCACATTTAAAACATGCTCCGGTATTCCAATAACAAGGGCTTGATCCATGATTTTTCCCACATTTTCTACATGGTTCTATTGGGTTTTGAAATGGGAAGGGCCTTGGCTTCTTGTTTGGCCTTTCAAACTGTTGTCGATTAGATGATGTAGGTCTAACATGACTGTTTTGATTTTTCGTCTTTTGGTAATCTTCAAAATCTTTTTCGATAATTTTGGCACGATCCACTATTTCAGCATAAGTTCTTAATTTCAAGACTGATATTCTACTTCTAATAGCTGGCCTGAGACCCCTTTCAAATTTCTTCACCTTTCTTGCCTCATTGTTAATCATATGTGGTGCAAACCTGGCCAATTCAGTAAACTTGGCCTCGTACTGTGCTATTGTCCTATTTCCTTAGATTAATTCTAGAAATTCCATTTCTTTTTGGTCTCGAATAAAATCTGGGAAATATTTTTCATTACATGCCTCTAGAAATACTTCCCAAGTCAAGGTTTTATTTTCTTTGACCAATACTCCTTTTGCCATTCGCCACCAGTGTTGTGCCTCACCTTCTAACATAAAAACTGCCAAGGCCACCTTCCTATCATCAGGACATTCCATAACCTCGAATATTTTTTCCAATTGCATAATTCATCCCTCGGCTTCCAGTGGGTTTACAGCACCCTTAAAAGAAGGTGGGTTTAATTTCTTAAATTGTTCGATATTACTCCCACCATTTCCTGTAACTGACTGCCTGGGTGGATTGTTGTGTTCCATCTGATGTTGCATTAGAGGTACCATATTTTCCAAGGCTTTGTGAATTCCTTCCATATTGGCTTCAGCTATTCTGGATCTTGACTTTATCCCGGTCTGTACACACAATAAATGTGATTTTAAGTACATTCTTTTTAAATTTCCTAAGGATCTTCAACCTATTGCTCTGATACCATAATTGTCACACCCCAAGAATTTATAATACTGATATGCCTGAGATGTGACAATCAAAACATATGTACATCTCTTGATAGGACAAATTTACACAGACGAATTCTTACAAAGTAACAAAAAAAAAAGCTTAGACACAAGTACTATCTTCCAAAGTTGCCCTTGACGAGTACTCAAAATGAATCCGAAGTTATCCTGAAAAAATGTTTACCGTAGTTTGATGAGTTTGGCTACTCAGTAAGTGAGCATCATAATCCTAAAAATAATCATGATTGAAAGATATCAATATTTTCCAAAATGAGATCTATTAACAGAAATGCATCAACAGTTTCACTTTCAATAAATGCATAATTAAGTATAATCCGAGTAATTGAAATGGTTATAACACTTTTAACGGCAGTACATAATTCAAAGGATTTCACAAAATACCCTACTGGCGTCCCAAGTAGGTCACTTATATACCCCATCAGCGTCCTGATGGGTCCACTTAATCCCTATCGGCGTCCCAGATAGGTCCACTTAATCCCTGCAGGTCCACTTATACCTCACCGGCGTACTGGATGAGTCCACTTAATCCCTACCGGCGTCCCAGATAGGTCCACTTATACCTCACCGGCGAACCGGATGAGTTCACTTGCATACTTAAATTATTTCTAAATCTTTTTAAACATTCGAAAGCAGCAATATCATGTACTCAACATATCATTGAAATCATTAATATTAATTTCACTTAAACCATTAATAACAGTCGGTCTCTATAACATTTCAAAAATAACCAATCAAATATTTTGGGCTCAAGTTTAGATAGGTAGCAGTTTGTAAAGGCATTCTAGCATAATTGCCAATTGAATATGCATAGAAAAACTCTTATAAAAATTCAAGAATACGGAATTATCACAATTTATGGGATATCAATCCACAAATAAACATTTCACAACAATACTATAATCAATTGCAAAAATGTCAATTTTTTTTAAATAATAAGGCAGTGATTTGCACATGAATTTTACAATGTTTAAATATTCAGAACAGTAGAAAGAAATATCACAATTTTACTAAAAGCAGAAATATCACATTTATTTCTAACAATAAACGAAGAAAAATAAATAAATTTATTTTTCTAATTTACAGCATTCAAAATTTCTAACATAGATAAAATATCACAATTTTTATTAAAAAGATTATTTTTCAAGATAATGAGGTCACGTGCGCATAAAATTTATCGCGCCTAAAATTCATGATAATAAGCAGAAATAATTATTTCATTTCATTTTTAAAAAGAATGGATTATTTTTCGAGACAATGGGGTCAATTACCCACAAAACTTATAAAATAAAGATCCTGGACGGAAATATCACTATTTATTAAAAACAGACTATTTTTTAGGAAGACGATGTCACTTACACACAAAACTTATAAAATAAAGATCCTAGACGGAAATATCACTATTTATTAGAAATAGACTATTTTTCAGGAAGACGATGTCACTTACCTAAAATATTTGAGAGGGAGTTTTCGATAAAAAATCGGCTAGGGAAAGGAGCTCACTGTGTTTCGACCAGAAATGGAAAGATTTCAAAAGTTTTCTAGGGTGGGAGTCCTCGCCTCTCGTATTTAAACTCTTACGTCACCTTATTATAATATTTTATTAAGTGACACCTCATAAACGAGGTGCAACCGTTACAATACCCCTTATATGCTTAAAGCCCACGTCCACTTGACGTGGCAAGGCAGGAGCAAACAAAAGAAACTTAACTAAAAGATTTTGAAAATAGTGATGGTCCCTAAGGACCATCATGCTCATATAGACCATCCCTTATTAAGAGTTTCTTTCCTTCTTTTTTATTTTTATTTTTTATTTTTTTATTTTTTTTATTTTTACTTTTCTTTTTTTTTTTACTTTTTTAAGTTTTAGAATTATTACAGGTTATAAATGAACCTGACTCGCAGGAAGACCGCATGAACAAATTTGAAGATATGGTGAGCACGATGATGGAGAAGATTGATCGCATAGATGCCGCACGACAATCAGCTAACTATGAGGCCAATTACCAGTAATCAAATGGTGCCCCTCCCCTCTGCCTCATAAGACAACTCTATCCCTCACCCTGTCTCACAGGCGGACATCAATGCTATGATTACCCATAGCTTAAAGAACAATCAAATTTCGGGGATACAAGGCGCACCGCCTCATCAAAGGCCGTACGCTTCATATTCTGTTTTCCTCATATTACAAGAAAGGGAAGTTTCCTCTATTTAACGAAACCACATCACCAAATCAGCATATCTCCGACTTCCAAGCAGCATGTCGAGAGATAGTAGCTGATGGGAGACTCCTTCTCCGTCAGTTTTTTGAAACCCTTGATGGCCCAGCTTTTCAGTGGTATTCTCGACTACCCCCAAACTCAGTGCATACTTGGGAGGAAATGGAGAAATTCTTCCACCAGAGTTTCAAACCATTAAGCTTCTAACTCTGACCCAAGATCCTGATGAGCCCGTTGACCAGTTCATATCAAGATGGAGAAATTTAGCTGCTTACCATCCCAATCCTATGCCTGAGAAGGAAGCAGTTCAAACATGTGTACTGAAAATGTGACCTGAAATCGCTCTACATGTTGAGGCCTCCAATCCAACTTCCACGTCAGAGCTGATCTCTAAATCAATCCGCATTGTAAGCCTATCACACCACCACAGTGGGTCACGACATCCGTCTGCAAGCTCAAGGAGTAACCAAGGCAATGGTAACTCTCAGACTAAAACCCTGAGCTGCCAACAAAAAGGAGTAATCAGTGCAGCCGTCACGGTCACTGATCCAAAGAAGGCTCTCTCCCAAACTTTGGATCTCTCCAAGGGCGTGAGCATAGTAAAGACAATGCCTCAAGAAGGCAAGCAACAATAGCCGTTCAACTGAGTACCCCCACCTGTGAATCTGAATCGGAAAGATTATTGGACTAGGCATAGGAACAAGGTCTGCCCCTTTGAGAAGGAATGTGTCCCTACGCTTTTCTGACTATTACTAGCACAAAACATGATCCAGCTTTCAGAGACCAAGTTCCCTGAGCAAGCTAGGCTCGATACTCAGGAAAATTATTGTGCTTACCATCGAAGTATCAATCACCCCACAGATGACTGCTTCATGCTGAAAGACATTATCGAGCAGATCAAGCTTGAAGAACTAAAAAGGGTCGGGGCAGTAGAAGCCTCCCGTACAGTAACGGTCCAAGAGGAAGACGAATCACCTCGTCTTCTTCACACCTTTTTTGTCATAATGCTTCAAGATGGTCTTATCACATCGAAACTAGCAAGGTAGTCTCGACACCTTGCTCAGGGAACTGAGAACCATTGATGCTTATATCACCAGATATGGGGGCATTACTTATGCGAATGTACCAGTTTCCATGATATAATCACAAGAAAATATAGAAATGTCAAGAGTCTTATGATGTTCCAGTAAGTGATCCCCAAGATACTGCTCCACCGGTGCAAGAGGGCCTCCCAACACAAGACTCTCATAATGATGATTCAGATCCTACTGAATCCTCCACTTCCTAACCATGGATAGTCCACCGTGGGCGAAGCAGACTCAAGTCTTTTAGGCGAGAGGCAGTTCACAAAGCTAGGGCGGTTCACAAGCCGAGTGAGACGAATCAAGCACCATCTCAGAAAACTAGAAGGAGACAGGCACGAAGGGCTGCTCGTCGAAGAAACAAGATGGCTCAACTGCTAGTGGAGCAAGAACTTCTTAGGCCTCTTCCCCCACTGCCAACCTTACTGGACTTCATCCCTATTACGATACTCCTTCCTTCCCACCAAGAGGACGTTTCCGAGTCATCTTCTCCTTAGATCACGTCCAATGAGGGTGACAACGTTAAAAGCACTCCCCAATGGTCTAAGCAAGGGAAAGACTTAAAAGGACCCCTACACACGTCCAATTCTGGTGATGATGTAAAATGCTACTTAGATCGGTCCAATGAGGGGAACAACCTTAAAAGTCCCCCACTTTCTAACCTTTATCCTCCTTCTTCTTCTACTTCTCATCCTTCCTCTTTTATGTCTCCTACAGATAAAGCCTTACAATGTCCCTACTTTGAGGCCCTTGATCAAGAGTTCGAAGGGATTAACATAAGTAGCACGCAACGGAGGCTATTGAAAAAGACGCTGGTCCAGGCAATCGGATTCTTAACAGTTGTTGATGCCTTGTTAGCTAAAGCCAAAGCAGAGCCATCTTCTTCAAAGAAGCACAAGAGCTCAAAGTCAAAGAAACCCCAGTGGCCCCCTAAGCCTGACTTTGAACAGAGATTGAAAGAACTTAGAGGACAAAGCTCCTAATCTCACAAAACTTTCCATATGGTACAAGTCTATGAAGTATCAGCTATGCGGGGCAAACACTGCGATACCCGTGCAAGAATCGTGTGATTCATACAAGGACGCCTCTCGCCAGACAATCATTGAATCTCAAATTCCCTGTAACTCCAATTCAAACTCCTGCACTCTGAGATGCAGTCCATGATTATGGAAGATCCTTCTATTCCTCAATTCGGGAAAGGTGTAGAAATTATGATCCACCCTAAAGCTCTATTAGAGGAGGAGATGTCAAGATCACGGGCCTTTGCACTTCAGGTTGATGAAGAGACCTCGAAAAGCAATGGAGGAGTAACAAGAGGCCCCAGAAGAACGGGAAGAAGGTGGTCAAGCCACTACAGATGAACTCAAAGAGATAAATATGAGAGGTGAAGCTGACCCTAGGCCCATGTTCATTTCAGCGAATATGTCTCCAGAAGAGAAAGAAAATTTCACTACTTTCTTGCAAGCAAACCAAGACGTCTTTGCTCGGCATTACCATGAGATTCTTGATTTAAACCCACAAGTCGCCTTTCACCGTCTCAGCATTGATCCGACTATCAAACTTGCCAAACAAAAATCAAGAAGGTTTAGGACTGATCTTGAAATGCAGATAGATGCCGAGGTGATCAAAGTCAGACAAGCACGCTTCATTTGTGACGTCAAGTACCCGAAATGGCGGGCAAATGTTGTTCCAATCAAGAATAAGAATGGCCAAAACAGGGTTTGCATTGACTTCTACGAATTGAATACTGCATGTCCTAAGGATGACTTTCTGCTGCCATTCACTGAGATGCTCATCAATTTTATGGCTCACTGTCAAATCTTTTCCTTCATGGACGGGTACTCTGGGTATAATCAGATACGGATGCTGCCCAAAGATGAGGAGGCCACTTCGTTCTTGACTCCAAAAGGGCTCTTCTACTACATGATGATGCCTTTTGGATTAAAGAATGCTGGTGCCACATACCAGAGAGCAATGACAACCATCTTCAGAGATATGATGCACATAAAAGTGGAGTGTTACATAGATGACTTGATGGTAAAATCTGAAGACAAGGATACTCACATGGGATACCTTGAAAAGGTATTCAAACTAAGCCTTCATCAAATTAAAATGAACCTACTCAAATGCTCTTTTGGCATGCGTTTGGGAAAGTTCTTGGGGTTCATTGTCAGACATCGAGGGCTCGAACTTGAACTAGTCAAGATCAAGGCCATCCAAGAAATTCCATCACCAACAACATTGTGAGAACTACGTTCTCTCAAGGGCAGCTAGCATACATCCGTAAGTTTATCTCAAATCTCTCAGATCGCTATAAACCCTTTACACACCTGTTAAAGAAAGATACTCCATTTATCTGGGATGAAGCATGTCAAGCAGCCCTTGATGACATCATTCATTATTTATTCAATCTTTTAGTGCTCTCTACGTCGATACTGGGAAGACCTCTCATCCTATATGTGACTTCTCTTGACAAGTCACTCGGAGCATTGTTGGCACAAAACAATGCTGAGGGAAAAGAAATGGCACTGTATTATCACAGCCGTAGGATGCAAGGGGCTGAGAAGAATTATCCCCCTTTAGAGAAGATATGCCCGGCCCTGATCTTCGCAGTAAAAAAACTCTGTCACTACTAGCTTGATCATGAAGTGAAATGTATATCAAAAGCAGATCTTGTAAAGTGTCTCATGACACGCCCATTCCTGTCAGGATGTCTTGCTAAATTGGCATTATTGCTGATGGAATTTGACATCACATATGTCCCACAAAAGGCCATCAAGGGCCAGGCTGTGGCTGATTTTCTCGCAGCACATCCCGTACCGATGGAATCTCCTTTATCAAGTGATCACCCAGATGAGGAAGTATTCTTTGCAGAGCTTGCCCAAGTGTGGGAATTGTACTTCGATGGAGCCTTCCAATCAGACCGAGGAGGTGCCGGAGTGGTATTCTAACCCTCAAAGGAGGAGTATCGCCACTTTCTTTCTCTCTTGTCGAGGTCGGCTCTCATAACGAGGGTAGAAAATCAGGCCCTTATAATTGGGTTGGAGATAGCTTTCGACCAAGAGTTGGAGCAGCTCAAGATCTATAGCGACTCTGAGATAGTTATCCGATAGCTCAAAGGGATCTATGAGTAGTGAAAAGACACTCTCAAGCTTTATCACGATACTACAAAATCATATATGGCCCAGTTTGGGGATGTATCCTTGAGTCACATCCCTAGGAGGCTAAACTCGCAAGCTGACGCACTTGTAAAAATTGGGGCTACAATTAATTTATCCTCATCAGGACCCACACTTGTCTTGGTGGCAGAATGGAGACACATTGAACTAAGGACTGAGGTAGACGTAGATGATGAGAGAAATATCTTCCCTAAGTACCCTCCTTATCCATTCGAAGCACTTCTATCAACTAAAGAAGTAATTAAGACTGACCAAGAAATGGCACGAAGTCAAGGAGTTAGGGTTCGAAACCAAGAACTACAATTCTTCGACCCAATATGCGTGGAAATTGAGCAGGTAGAAGATTGGAGAGATCCCATAACTAGTTTCCTAAAACATGGTAGGCTCTCAGAAGATCGTGCCGAACGCAACAGTGTACGTCGAATGTCTACCGAGTATACCCTCCTCGAAGGAGATGCTTTCTTCATATGGTCATTTGACGGTATTCTTCTTAGAAGTATGGATGTGCAAGAAGAAAATAAGGTGTTAGAAGAAGTACACTCATGAATTTGTGGACTA
The DNA here is from genome assembly GCF_054954075.1 of Amborella trichopoda. Classification (NCBI taxonomy): domain Eukaryota; kingdom Viridiplantae; phylum Streptophyta; class Magnoliopsida; order Amborellales; family Amborellaceae; genus Amborella; species Amborella trichopoda. Next base: position 19,469,825 of record NC_142347.1, on the reverse strand, counting down.
CATCATTCTGGTCGTAATCTCTATGAACGGATACGCAAGTTGGGGTACTATTTGCCTTTGATTATTGATTCCTTAAACTATGTTAGGAAGTGCCAGGTATGCCGAATCCATTCATGCCTTGTTCACCAACCTCCAGAGGCCTTTCACTCTAAAGTGGCATTGTGGCCTTTCTCAAAATGGGGTATGGACATTGTAGGACCTATCGACCCTCCATCGGCAATGGGTCATGTCTTTATTCTAGCGGCCACAGATTATTTCTCTAAGTGAGCTAAAGCAGTCCCCCTTAAGTAAGTTCCTGGCACAACGGTGGCCAACTTTGTTCGACATCACATCATATATCGGTTTGTAGTGTCAGATCGATATATATCTGACAATGGCCCTCAGTTCAAGAGTCATCACATTAAGCGCTTGGTTAACCAGTTCGGCTTTGAATGGAGGTACTCGACTATGTATCACCCTTGAGCCAATGGATGAGCAGAGGCTTTCAATAAAACCCTGTGCAACGTTCTACAAAAATTTGTATCAAAGACGAAGACGAACTGACACAAGAAGCTTCCGGAAGCCTTGTGGGCCTATCGCACTACTATAAGAAATGCTTCTGATTCCACTCCTTATTCTTTAGTTTATGGGGGTGAAGTAGTTTTACCTCTCGAAATTCAAATCCCTTCACTGCATTTCGCTGTCCATCAAGGACCAGCCAAATTTGAGAGAGTTAAATTCCGGTATCAAGAATTGGATGCACTTGACGAAAAGAGGTTATAGGCACACCAGAACCTTGAACTCAACCAGGGGAGGATGAAGAGGGCATTTGACAAATCAGTCAAGGTCCACTCATTTGCCCATGGGGATCTAGTTTTGGCCATGAAGAGGCCGATCGGTACGTAGGGTCGGTGAACAGGAAAATTTGAACCCAAGGGGGAAGGTCCCCTTATAGTGAAAAAAGTATCGGCAAATGGAGCCTACATTCTGTCACATCTTGATGGAGAGGAGCCAATGCCCCCTATCAATGAGCGATATTTAAAGAAGTACCATCTGTGATGCATATTCAAGAAATAGAGGCTCAATGCAAAGCAAGTGAGATGGTCTAAATAAAGTTTAACTCTTTTTATTGTAGTAAAAAGCAGTTACAAGTCACAAGCAAAACAACCCATTATTAGGAAGGTTACAATGCCCTTATATCTGAGGAAAAGATAACTGTTGACACCAAAAGTGTTGCTTTTGCATCTGAGGATAAGAGGATGCAAACCCACCAAAGAAACACCCTCATCATGAAGAAGAAGAAAATCCACTAGGAGAGTCAACTTCAATTCATATGACGAGTAAGGGGATAGTTACAGGCCAAAGAAGAGGCCAACCATTTCCGCGTCATCTTCAATTCATCTAATGAGTATATCAAACATACGAAGCAGACTTCTCTAGAAAAGAGTCGTCCTATGATGGAGAGCATACCCTGTTTGTAGTGGATGTTCTTCCACTGAACAACATGGACTTCACTGTTATGCTGGGGGACTTGGCTTCCAATGGGCATCATAAGCCAGACTTTACTACTCGTCACCACCCTTTTCCTACCCAGGTTAGTGCCATGCGTGAACATCACCGCACATGGCTCATCGCCATGCGCAACAACTCCCACATGTGACTCACTGTCACATGCGAGAAACACTGCGCACGTCATAACGCCCACCATGCACTGGTAAAGCGTCGTCTGAAGCTAGTGCTGACTGTCTCTTTTAAAGGCTAGCGCCAGCTGTGTTGCTAACTTTCAGCGCTGGTTGTGTCCTCTAAAGGCAAGTGCTGGTTGTGCTTCTAACTCCCAACACAGGCTGTGTCTTCCAAAAGCTAGGTGATGGCCGTGCTTCTAACCCCTAGCGTCGGTTGCCTTTTTCATTTTAGGGCTAGATGTATCAGCACCGGCTGTGCTTTTAAAAATCCAGCACTGGATGCGTATCCTAAGTCAGCGTCGGTCGTGTTCGTCACCGTGACTGTTCACCTCCTGGTGACTATTCATTTTCATGCCTCCTCAGTTTCTAAGACCCCTCGGTTTTCGGCCTAAGATGATTCTTCTCCCTGATGATTACACGGTTTCCAAGGGCAACCATTTGCCTTCCTTGCAACCGTCCATCTTTAGCTACGATCCGTCTCTTCAAGCCCTTGGGTCTTCGACGGGAACTCCTTTCCACTGTCGGACACCTCTGCAACCTTTCCCACGACATCGGGAAACGACTTACACCCGACAGAAACTATCAAAACTAGCAAAAATGCCTAAGAAACCCTTTGTTCAAATTTTTGCCCCGTCTTCCCTTTGCTCGAACTCACAAAGCCATGCTCGGAGTTCCCTTGTTCCTCGAAAAACCACTGTGCTGGTCGGGAAACTCCAGCAACTCCAATGAAATCTTGCCTCCTTTCTCGCGGGCTTCTCCTTGCTTAACCAAAACCTTCCCTTCTTGCTGACAAACCTCTTGCTAACCCTTGACGGAACATCTTGTGTTTACAGAAGCTCCTTGCTGAAAATCTCTTTCTCACTGTTAAAACCAAATTCACCATAAGACTTTTTACCCTTCGGTGAAAAATAGTGAAAATGGGATTTTACCCCCTTATATAGGTGGATCCTTCCCTCAAATGCCCCTTCCAAATTGGGAATCTCAGCCATGTCCAAGGAGGCCAAACGTCAATGGGTCGGATCGGGTCGGCTTCTGTCTAGAGGCCTGAGGTAAAATATTTCGCTGCTGCCCATGAAATCCTATGCAACAGAGACCAGGACAGGGTCAGGCTCTGGAAGACTAACCCACACTCAGCGCTGACAATGTGAATGGAACTATCCGATGTCGTCTGTGTTTTCAGTAACCCAGTGCCGATTGTGTTCTCAATAACCCCAATGTCGGTTGTGTTCTCAGTAACCCTAGCACCAGTTGATTTCTCAGTAACTTCAGTGTCGGTTGTGTTCTAAGTGGCTCAGCATCGGCTGTGCTCAAGGGATAGCACGGGCTGTCCTCATCACCAGCTACTTTTTTAACAACCCCAGCGCCAGTAGGGTGTTAAAAAAGTAATGATGGCTGATCTCAGTGCCAACTGCATTCAAAAGGCTCAGTGCCTGCTGAGTGTTCAAGGAATAAAAGTTCGTTATGCTTAGCGCCAACTATGTCCTAAACAGTCCATTGATCCATTGCTGAACACCCCACGCTAGAGCCGTGCGTGTCCTACCATTGTATTCCCAGTCCAGTTACACCTTGACCGTGATCTACTATCCCCAGTGAAGTGATACCTAAGTCATTCAGTTCAGGCCATGACTTCTCATCCCCAGTAGGAGTCATATTTGTACTGCAACTCATTATTCCCTGTGAAGTTAGGATCATTTTTACCACTGCAACCCCTAGTGGGTCTGCCTCACGTAGGAATTGGGTACCATTTTTCATCTATAAGGGACCTACACTTTTTCCATTGTCCTCAATGGAGTCAGGATCAGGCAACTTTTCCTCATCCTCAGTAGGACCTATACGCGTACTGTAGTCTATTGATCCCCAGTAGAGTTAAGATCATGCTTACCCCTTTAATCCCCTGTGGGTTAGTCTCGCATGAAGTTGTGTTACCCAAGGGAGTCAAGTTCCCTTCAATGATCTTATTCCCCATGGAGTTCTATCTTTCATCTTAGGGATTCATATTTGTCCTCTAACTCCCCAGTGAAGTCTGCTTCCCATCTAAAACCCTGCTATCATTGTACCCTCAGAGAGTCAAATTACTATTTACATACCTATTCCCCATGGAGCTCAACCTACATGGCAACCCACACAATGGTCTATGCTGCATGACCCTAAACTGCACAGCCCTGGTCCGTACTGCATGTTCTTAAACTGCACAGCCATGCTCCGTGCTGCAAGACCTTAAACTACACAGCCACGGTCCGTGCCGCAAGACCTTAAACTACACAACCATGATCCTGGCTGCATGACCTCAAACTACATAGCCATGGTTCTGGCTGCAGGACCGTAAACTACATAACTTTGGTCTAGGTGCATGACCTTAAATTGCATGGTCCAACCTAAACGACCACAAACTGTAGCAGAGGTTTAGCTGCACAACCATACACTGCACGGTCCTAACTATAGGGCCTTAAACCATAGTACATGTCCTAGCTACATGACGATAAAAGGCTTAGCACGATAGTCCAAATTATGCAACCTTAAACTGTAGCATAGGTCTAGTTGCAGGACCTTATACTGCACGGTCCTAGTTGCATGACTTTAAATTTTATAACCATGGTCCAGCTGTATGACCTTAAATCATAATGCAAGTTTAAGCCTCATGTCGTTAAACTACTTTGCATAGGTCCTAGAGACATGATCTTAAACTTGCCCTCACATATGTGCACACACCTTTTGTGTGCATTTTCACACACATCTTCCCTAACTGACCCGTTTGTGTACGTGCAGCACCTTCACTACCTCCCCAGTGAATCCATTCATTTCATCGTCCTTCATCATTCCCCAGTGAGTCTCACCTGTGTAGCTTGGACCATCATGTGGTCGAATGTACACCGAACTTGTGCGTTACCATTTTTCACCCACCTTTCATGTGTCATCCATCTTTCACAGGCAGCGCTCATGCTATCTCCAAAACGTGAGTCAAACCATCACCGTACTCACTCTATGGCTTCTACATACTGCGATGCATCACCACCATAGTCTAGTTGTATGACCTTAAACTGTAGTGCACATTCAACCGCATGATGATAAAAGGCTTCGCATAGGTCTCTATGGCATGACCCTAAACACACCTTCACAAAAAAAAAGAGAATAACGAGCAAGGTGTATACCTGGTCAAGGGAATGCCATGAGTAAAAATGACGGATGGGCATGGTCATGAAACCATGAGTAAGAGAGTTTCGTGAAAATAAAAACCCGAATGATGAAAACCTGAAAGGGAATCGTGAGCAAAAATTGAAGAATAAGGGTGGACATGGTCGGAAGGTCATGAGTAAAAGATCCCCAAATAAAGAAGTTGGTGAAAACTATCTCTACATCGCCGCTTCTCAAGTCCAAGTGAAAATTCGTAAAGAACGCTTAGGCCCAATAAATTGGTTGATGCAGCATTCACCTCTACAGGTGGCTTCAATCAGCATTTCAAAGAAAAAATCCCTGGTGTTACAATACCTTACAATACCTGGACTCCAAAAACATGAGCTTCAAGGAAAATACTCCAACAGTCTGAGTCTATTAACAAAAACGACTTGAAAGATAGAAGACTTGCCAAGAAGGTAAGACAAGTCTCATGAAGAAGAGCATCATTCCCACGCGGTTAAAAACGCACTCCAAGATGTCGGAGATGCCCTAAGAAGGCTAAGTCATCCATGACTTTGGACCTGTTACACAAGATTTCTAACAGTGGGTAGGGGTTGTACCCAAAGTTGGTCACCTCTATAAACTGAGGTACCCTACCCTCCAAGGAATAACTGGTGCTTGATGTAAATGACCGCTGACTAAAGGCTCTTCCGTAGACCATCCGGAATAAACAAATAAGAAAGTCACTCTGACAAATCAAAGACACCCCAAGAAGGCTAAGTCATCAATGACTTTGGACCTACTACGTGAGACTGCTAACAGTGGGTAGGGGTTATACCCAAAGCTGGTCACCACGATAAATTGAGGTACCCTGCCTGCCAAGGAATATCTGGTGCACAACACAGATGATCACCGACCAAAGGCTCTTTGGCTATCTATCTAAGACAAAGAAAGCCAAACTAAATGGAAACAATGAGCTTCACCATGGCTCTCAATTGCCAGACTGTCCTGATACTGACTAATAAGGTCCGTACAAAATCCTCAGCTTCTGAATCATAAACAGTCCCTAAAGGTGAGGACTTCGATAAGATCCCTCAAAAGAGTCTCTTCTCTCCCTAAAGTATCCACGAATCGACCTGTACATTGCATCCAAATGTCTGAGCATCCAATTGGAAGATATTTTTCATCAAACTGTAGTGGAGGTCTAGTTGCAAGACCTTAAATTTCTTAGTCCTCATCGTACGACTCGAAACTGTATGACTATGGTCCAGCTGTGTGACCTTAAACCATAGTCCACATCTTGGTCGTAAACGTTAAAAGGCTTAGCGACATGGTCCAAACTACATGACCTTAAACTGTAGCAAAGGTCTAATCTGCATGGTCCTAACCGCATGACTTAAAACTTCATAGCCATGGTCTGAGCTACAAGACCCTAAAACTGTAATGCACAGCCCGAAAAATGCTCCATATGCATCACTCCAACAAAGAGATGGGTCACCTATTCTCTAAAGATGTACTCCATCAACACCCCCAATGGAGTTAGATGCATGTATGGGTTGTACCTACCCCTTTAATCCTCAATGGGCTTGTTTCGCAGCAACATTTCACTGAGAGTCACATCTTACTGTGACCCACTATCCTCAGGGAGTCAAGGCCTATTTTATTCCTTCAACTCTCAGTAAGGTTCATCTGTTCTCTGGCCTGTCATGTTCAGCAGAGTTACAATCATACCATTATTCATTATCCCCCTAAAGTCACACCGGCCCTCCTAATCCTTAGTGAAGTTCGATTCCGTTTGCCACTACTCGTAGGGCGACCATCTTCAACTAAAGCCCTCTGCTTGTGTATAGGCTTAACTATTTTATCCCCAGGGATTTAGATTGCTATCCACATACTTATCCCCCATGCAGCTTCTCCTACATGACAACCCCCACAATGGTCTGTAATGCATGACCTTAAACTACACAGCCATGGTACGCATCGTGTGACCGTAAACTACATAGCCATGGTCTGCACTGCATGACCTTAATTTGCATAGCCATGGTCCAATCTATATGACCTTAAACTATACCAGAGGTCTAGTTGCACGACCTTAAATTGCCTGATCCTAGTTGTATGACTTTAAACTGCATAACCACAGTCCAAGCTATAGGACCTTAAACCACAGTGCACGTCCTGACCACATGACGTTAAACTACTTTGCACAGGTTCAAGAGGCATGACCTTGAAGATGCCCCCACATACGTGCACATGCCCTTTATGTGCATCTCCACGCACATCTTTCCTAACCAACTCATTCTTTTGTGCACACCACCTTTATTGCTTCCCCAATGAGTCCACATACATACACAATCCCTTTACGGGCATCTCCACTTACATCTTCCCTAATTGGCCCATTCGTGTATGCGCACCACCTTCATTACCTCCTCAGTGAGTCCTTTAATCATTACCATATTTCATCATTCCACAGTGAGTCTCACCCATGCTCACAAAATAGCGAGCCATCTCACCACCCATACTCGCCGTTAACTAGTGGGTCACCATTCTTCACCCACCATATTTTCTGCATTGGTAGCCTTGTGCCATCTTCCTAAAGTGAGTCGAAACCATCACCATACTTACTCAATGGCCTCCACTGACTGCCATTCATCACCACTATGGTCCAGCTGTATGACCCAAAACGATAGTGCACGTCCTGGCAGCATGACATTAAAAGCTTTCCACGGGTCTCGAAGGCATGACCCTAAACATGCCTTCACAAAAAAAAAGGCATGGTGTACACCTAAATAAGGGAATGTCGAGATTAAAAATGATGGATGAGCATGGTCATGAAACCATGAGTAAAAGAGTTCTATGGAAAACAAAACCCAAGCACAGTGAAAACTCAAAAAGGGCATCGTGAGCAAAAAGGAATGAAAAGGGTGGACATGACCGCGAGGTCATGGGTAAAAGAGCCTAGAATAACAGAAGTTGGTGAAAACTGTCTTTACGACACCACTTCCCCTGTTCAAGTGAAAACCTGCAAAAGGGTGCTTGGACCCACAAAACAGGTTGACACACTACCACCGCCTCAGCTGAAATTCAATTTTCGAACAACTCACAAGCCTGGTTAATAAGGTCTACCTAAAATCCTCAAATGATAGCATCCAGTCACAACACAAATTGGCTCATCAGGGAGTGAGAGCCACATAAGATCTCCCATATTTCAACATCAACAACAATAAGAGTCCTTGAGGGTGAGGATGATGACTAAAAGATCCCTCTAGAATGTTAAATACCATCACGAAGGCAAGAAATTGATGAAGCCAGGTCAAACCTACCAGAGACTTTAGGGTATTCCTCGTCAAAATCCCCTAGCCAACAAGGGCCCAAACTTTCGGGTAGGTCAGAAGCCCTCGACTAGACCCCTCTAGACGGGACCTACAGAGATATCTTGAACATAAAAAGCAAACCTGGTGTAGTAGCGAATAATGTCGACCAAATATTCATAACAATTGGACTTTAGATAGGCCTGATTCTGTCCGATGAGATCTATACAAAGGCCTCATGCTACAGAATTGTAGATACTCCCTTCAGGGTGAGGACTTCAACAAGATCCCTCAAACTTCCTGAATGATTGTATTCTCGATTCTCTCGAAGCACAACATTTTGAGGGGCACGTTGTTGAAAGATATTTTTTATCATCATCGGGTCGCGGCTCAATAAAGCCTAGCAAACAGTGGGAATTTTGATGGTCTTAGAATGGCCTCAGAACTGGTCAAAATCTTCATGAGGACCTTCAAAAGACTTCTCCCAAGTTTCGTCACATTCTGACATGTCTAATGCAGTGCAGATTGAGAAACAGTTCCGAAAAAATTGGTCACTAGCACCCTGAAACGGACCCTATACCTAGAGCTAAATTTTTGGTGTCCCAATTTCTTATGAGACCACTACTATTGGATCTGACACAGTTGAAAACCCTCAAGGGTCAAATTTTAGCTTGAACGGACACTCCAGAAAGAAGTTATAGGCAAAAGAGTGAAACAAGAGGAGTCGCACGCTATTCCCGTGCGGCCACCCTGCAACTCCACACCATTGAAGTGACAGTCACGACCAGTGAATTTTGACGCTCATATCTCACTTGTTCGAGGTTGGATCAAGCTAAAATTTGTGAGCGTATTTGTCTCATTATGACAAGTGTTTCGATGTGGCACGCCCCGCTATGATGGCCGGGCGTAAAGAAAATCTTCAGAGAAGTTGCTGATCTGTGAAGAAAGTGCAGAAAACTCAAAAGCGTTGTACCTCGCTCGAGCAGCCAAATCACGTCACTCATGAACTCGATCGACACGAGACCAATTCCATCGCATGCATAAGGTCTCAGGCTATCTTTGACCCCAACCCTATACAAGATGAATTGTCAGATTCTGCACATGAAGCCGAAGAAATGACTGCAAATTCAGTCATCGAAATTTGCAATTTTGGCCAAAATTTCAAAGTTGCAAAATCTTCATTCAAACATGTAATCGAGCTGCGTTTGTTGCCCTGCGATCGTAATGGCATGCTCAGTGTGACCCAGTAAAGAAATCATAAGAAAATCAAGGAATGAGCACACTATCAATCCGAAGTTTCAAGATCCATCTAAAATTGAAGTCACGTGATCGTGCCGTAAAAACACGATGCATGGCTCAAAGTTGGTATGAAAGCGATTGCCATGCCGAGCCCTACAAGAAAACAATCATCTTTCGATCAACCGGGCATCAGAATCGCCCCGAATCATCCATGAAAAATCATGCACGGTTCTAAGGCGACACATGGACTGTTCTGGATTTTCACAAATTGTTAGGAAGGGGCAAATCTTTCATTATGCACCATTTTTTCTATTTCTTTTAATTCAATTTAATCTTAATTGCCAGCAATTAGGGTTACTTTTGGTCATGGGTGGTGACGCCTAACCCCACCAGAACCCTATCTCTCCGCCATCTGGTGCCTTCTCTTCATTCTCTCCTCTTCTCACTTGATTGAGGGTTGACCTAGCCTAGCACTAGTATATCGACCTTAGTTTTGAGTAGTCTTACCGTCGTGCTGGTTGTGAGTATCATGCCTATCTTGCTGCCACTCCGAGTCGGTCACTATCCGACTATCAAGCTAGACTCGTCCCTTCGTGAAGTTTTCATCTCTTTTCAACCTTTGCTCGAAACCTCTACTCCATCATCCTAACCTCTAACATTCTTAGCCACACGAATGTGCATTGCCCTAAGATAAGGGTGGGTCTCTTCGACCCACTTGTCTTACAAATTATCCATAGAAAAACAAGGAGATTATAGGTCAAGGGAGGTGATTTCAAACCAGCTAAAGCAGCTGGGGCCTTTCTGGCGTGTTCTAAGAAGGCGCTCATGAGAGCCAGCCCAAGTAAGTTCTAAACCCACCTTAAATTCCTCTCTCATCGATTGGTATACCTGCCCTTGCTCTTGAGCAAGGTTCTGAGAGAGTGATCTCAAATCCCAGGTTCAGTAGACACTCGAGATATGTGCCGCCCGATCATCTAGATCTGGAGGTCGAGACTGAGGTACCTAACCACATCTTAGTTGCAGCATTTCGTGAATCTCCTCGGCGTTCACGTAGTCCTAAGGCTAGGAAGAAAAAAGTAATAAAGCCGAAGGAAAATTTTTGAATGTTGTGCTTCTTGCTTCTCTCAAAGCACAACATTCAGCGGAGCAAGCTCTTTGAACACATTTTTCAGCAGCTTGGTACCTGATGCAGAATAAAGAGGAAGCGGGTCAATAAAGCCTCAACATACAGTGGAAATGTTGACCTTCTCAAAATGGCCCCAGAATTTGTCAAGATCTTCATAATCACTTCAAAAGGTCACCTACCACGTTTTATCGCAATCAAACATATCTAAGGCAGTGAACACAAAGAAACAATTTCAACAAAATCTACCTCTCGCATCCTGAAATGGAGTTCATAACTAGAACGATATTTTTGATGCGTCAAATAGCTGTAGAACTACCACAATTGGATCTGGTACGGTCAAAAACCCCTATGGGTCAAGTTTCGGCTTAATCAGACACTCGAGGATAAGGTTATGGGTAAAATATCGAAAAAGGGGTAGGCCGCACATTATTCCTGTGTGGCCGCCCTACACCAAAACACCATTAAGGTGGCTATTTTCACAGTCATAGGTAGTGACTTTCGCGGCCAATATCTCATTCGATCCAAGTCGAATTGCGCTCAAATTTTGTGAGTAGGTTCATCTCATCAAGACGAGCATTTCGATTTTGGTATGCCTCATGATGATACCCGAACAGGGAGAAAACTAGAGAGAACTTGTTGATCCGTGAAGAAAATTACAGAAAAATTAATAGCAGCACGCCGTGTTCAAGAGGTCAAATCATGACACTCGCGTACCTGATCGACGTGAAACTAATTGCATTATGTGCACAAGGTCCGAGGCTATCTCTGATCACCCACAGAGATGTTGAAGCTGTTGTAAATTTTGGATGTCGAATTTCGAGATTCTGGTTAATAACTCAAGACGACAAAATCTTCATCCGGACAAGAAATCGAGCGGCATTTGTTGCAACGTGATCGTGACGGCATGTGTAGTACGATTCAGTGAAGAAATAGAAGAAAAATATCAAGGAACGAGTGCACTATCAAATCGAAGTTTTCAAGATTCATCCAAAATTCAAGTCTCATGATCATGCCTTAAAAACAGGATTCATGGCTCGAAGTTGGTATCAAATCAATCTCCATACTGAGCGCTACAAGAAAACAATCATATTTCAATCAAACGAGCATCAGAGCAACCCCAGATCAGCTATGAAAGATCACGCAAGTTCTCGGGCAGCAGAAGGGACTGTTATGAAATTTTACACATTGTTAGGCAGGGGCAAAACAGTCATTTTGCACCCATTTTTAGAATTTCTTTTAATTCAATTAAATTGTAGTTATCTTGAATTTTAGGTAGTTTTTGGGTGTCCACCCATGTTTCGGTCCAATTTTATATAAACATGCAAAGCTAAATTGTAAAAAAGACAGAGACACACTTCTAAAAGATTCAATAAAGACTTCAATTATTGCTTGAGTGCTTGTGTGTGTCTTGGAGAGAGAGAGAGGAAAGAGAAGAAAATGATTGGTACCCCTCGATAAGGTAACCTTCTTTCTTCTCCCTTCTTTCTCTCTCTCCTCTTTTCTCTCTTTTCCTCTTTTCTCTCTCCTCCTCTTTTCTCTCTCCTCCTCTTTTCTCTCGTCTTTCCTCTTTCTCTCTCATTTTTTCTCTCTCCTATTTTCACTCTCCTCCCCTCTTTCTCTCTTACCTTCATCTCTATCTCTTTCTCTCTCTCTTTCTCTCTTACCTTCATCTCTATCTCTTTCTCTCCCTTTCTCTCTCCTGCCTTCATGTTTATCTCTTTCTCTCCTACCTTCATCTTTATTTATTTCTCTCTCCTTTTTTCTCATCTCTATCTCTTTCTTTATCCCTTTCTCTCTCCTTCCTTCATCTTTATCTCTTTCTCTCTCTTCATCCTCTGATCTATCATGTCACTCTTTCCCTGCTTCTCTTTCCCCATTCACGCATGGCAGACCTAATGCCTGATGTGATGCCATCCTGCTCTTGAGACATGAACACTGAGCTAGGCCTTAGCATGAGTGGCGCAAGCCTAGCACTGCCTGTGTTTTCCTTCTTTCTTCTTTTTCGTCACAGCCGACGCAAGCCTAACACCGCTTGGGTTTTCTTTCTTTCTTCTTTTCTTTCATAGCCGGTGCAAGCCTAGCGCCACTTGGGTTTTCTTTCTTTCTTTTCTTGTGTCACAGCCGGTGCAAGCCTAGCGCTGCCTAGGTTTTCTTTCTTTCTTCTTTTCTATCACAGCTGGCGTAACCCAAATGCAGCTTGGGTTTTCTCTCTTTCTTCTTTTCTGTCATAGCCGGTGCAAGGTTAGCACTGCTTAGGTTTTCTCTCTGTCTTCTTTTTACAGCTGGTGCAAGCCTAGCACCGCTTGGGTTTTCTTTCTTTCTTCTCTTCTATCATAGCCGACGCAAGCCTAGAGCCGCCAAGGTTTTTCTTGTTTCTTCTCTTCTATCATAGCCGGTGCAAGCCTAGAGTTGTCTACGTTCTCTTTCTTCTTTTCTGTCACTGCCGGTGCAAGCTTAGAGTCGCCTGATTTTTCTCTCTTTTGTCTCTTCTTTCACAGTCGGTGGAAGCCATCGTCGTCCGACCTCTCCCTCTTTTTACTTTATTTCGTAGTCGATGGGGGTCATCGTTGTCTGTGTCCTCCTCCTCCTTTGCTCCCCTACTCTCTCTTCTTCTTCTCTCATGGTTTTCTATCCTACTCTGTTTCTTTTTCTCTTTTATCTTCTTCGCTTCTATTTCCTCATCTCTATCTCTTCTTTTCTCTCTCTAATCTATCTTCTCTCTTCTACTCTCTCATTTGATCAAGAAGGTTTGAGACTAGCCTCTATTGGTAGTCCCGTCGTTTAGCTTTCAAATTGTTGTGCCCGTCATAGTTACTGTGTCCGCGTTTTTTACCACGACAGACAAGTCATTGTGTCTAGCTAGTCGGTATTGGTATAGTCGTCTAGTAGTAACTCTATTGAGCCATTTTGAGCTACTAAGCCCATGTTACAACCACGACAAGTCAATTACCTACCAGTCAGGTCACTATGTCAGTCTCACCATTGGATCAAATTCTTCTCACCCCAATCTTTATCCTCTCATTCTTCTCATCTTTAGAATGTTCACGCCTGTGTACGTTCACCTTAAAGCAAGGTGTGGTCCTATGACCCACTTGTCTTGTAACATTTTCCATATGTATGTGTTTGAACATATTTTTCAGCACCTTAGTCCTTGATGCGGAATAAAGAGGAACCAGGTCAATAAAGCCTACAAAATAAGTGGAAATTTTGACAATCTAAGAATAGCTCCAGAACTGCTCAAGATCTTCATCAGCACTCCAAAAGTTTGCTTGCCAAGTTTCATTATAATCAGATATTTTTAAGGCAGTGAACACAAAGATACAATTTTTGAAAAATTGGCCTCTAGCACCTTGAAATGGACCCGTAACTAAAACTACAGTTTTAGTAAGTCAAATAGCTATGGGACTATCACCATTTGATCCGACATGGTCAAAAAGCCCTATGGGTCAAGTTTCAGCTTAATCGGGCACTCCAGGATGAAGTTTTGGGTAATATTTAGAAAAGGGGTAGGCCGCACATTATTCCCGTGTGGCCACCTTGCACCAAAACACCATTAAAGGTGGTTGTTTTTACAGTCATGGGCAATGACCTTTGAGCCTACATCTCACTATTTTCAAGTCAGTTCATGCTCAAATTTGGTGAGCGTGTTCATCTCTTCAAGACGAGCGATTAGATACGTGGTACGCCCCATGACGATGCCCAAGCAGGGAGAAAAACTAAAGAGAAGTTGTTAATCCGTGAAGGAAGTTGCTGAAAATTCAGCAGCAGTATGCCCCACTCCGGTGGCCAAATCATGATGCTCACAAACCCGATCGGCACGAAACAATTGCATTATGTGTGTAAGTTCCATGGCCATCTCTGGTCCGAACCCTATGTAGAATGAACGGCTGTATTTCACACATGGAGGCATCAAAGCTACTGTAAATTTCGACCGTCGGATTTCATGATTCTGGTAAAAACCTCAAGATGACGTAATCTTCATCTAGACACAAAATCGAGCTCCATTTGTTTCAATGTGATCATGATGGCATGCTCATTGAGATTTAGTGAAGAAACTGAAGAAAAACATCAAGAAACGAGCGCACTATCAATCCGAAGTTTTCAAGATTCCTCCAAAATTCAAACTTCATGATCATGGCATAAAAATATGATTCGTGACTTGAAGTTGGTATCAAATCAATTGCCATACTGAGGCCTACAAAAAAACAATCATTTTTCAATCAAACAGCCATCAGAACAACCCAGGATCCGTCATCAAAGATCACACAAGTTCTCGGGCAGCAGTAGGGACTGTTCATGAATTTCATACATTATTAAGCAGAGGCAAAACAATCATTTTGCACCGATTTTTAGAATCTCTTTAAATTCAATTTAATTGTAATTATCTTCAATCCTAGGTATATTTTGGGTGTACACCCATGTTTGGGCCCAAATCTATATAAACATGCAAAGCCAAATTGTAAACAAGGAGGACAATACCCCTTGGGTTCACTCTTCAATCAATCAATAACGACTACATTTTTGCTGAAGATCATGGGTGCGTCTTGGAGAGAGGGAGAGGAGAGAGAAGAAAAGGGTCGATAACCTTCGATAAGGTAACTTTCTCTCTCCTCCTCAATTTCTCTCTCCTCCTTTCTTTCTCTCTTCCCTCATCTTTTTCTCTCCTCCCCTCTTTCTCTTTCCTCCCCTCTTTGCTCATCTTTATTCCTCTCTCTTCTTCTCATCTCTATCTCTCTTTCTCTCTTCTTTTCATCTCCATCTCTCTTTCTCTCTTCTTCTCATCTCTGTCGCTCTTTCTCTATCTTCTTCTCATCTCTATCTCCCTTTTTCTCTCCTCCTCTCATCTTTATCTCTCTTCTTCTCATCTCTATCTCCTTTCTCTCTCCTCGTCTCATCTCTATCTCTCTTTCTCTTTCTTCTTCTCATCTCTATCTTTTTTTCTGTCTCTTCTTCTCATCTCCATCTCTCTCTCTTTCTGCTCTTTGTTTAATACTGTCGATGAAGCTTAGCACCGAATGCATGTTCTCTTTCTCCTCTATCTAATACAGTTGGTGAAGCCTAGTGTCAATTGCATCTTTTTGCTCTTCTCTGTCTAATACGGTCAGTGAAGCCTAATGTCGATTGCATCTTCTCTCTCTTCTTTATCTAACACGACCGGTGAAGCTCAGCATTGACTGCATCTTCTCTCTCATCTTTGTCTAACACGGCCAGTGATCCTCAGTGTCGACTGTATTCCCTCTCTCTTCCCTGTCCAACATGACCGATGAAGCTCAGTGCCGACTGGGTCCTCTTCTTTATCTTTGCCTATTACAACCAGCAACACTTAGTGCTGTCTGTGTTTTTCTCTCTTCCCTCATATTCTTCTTATCCTTTCTTTTCCTTTCCCCTCCTTCATTTTAGTCTCATCTTCCCTTATCTGCATTCTTATTCTTCTTTATGGCCTTCATTATGTTATTCTTTCGTTTGATAAAGATGGGTCGAGTTTAACCTCTCATGGTGGTCCTGTAGTCTAGTTGTAATGTTTTTGTGCCAGAATTATGTCGAGCTAATCAGCATCAGTATTGGCATCTAGTAGTACTCCTGTTGAGCTAGTTCTAGTTACCAGGCCCGTTTTACTGCCACGTCAGGCCAATTACTCACTAGTTTAGTCATTGTGCTGATCTCCCCGCTTGGTCAAATTTTTCTCTCTCCCATCTCTCTTCTCTCATTCTTATCTTCTTCTTTTGAATGTGCATGCTTGTGTAAGTTCTTCTAAGAGGTAAAGTGAGGTTTATTGACCCACACCTATCTTATAATACTTGCAGAAAACAACAGAATACAAGCCAAGGGAGGCGATTCCGAACTAGTTTTTTTTCTGAGGGGCTTTCTTAGTGATCTAAGAGAGCGCCCACGTGAGCTAGCTCGATTAAGTCTCGACCCCACCTTAAATTCCTCTCTCATTGGTTGGTAATACTTGCCCTTGTTCTCGATCGAGGTTTCAGAGAGAGCAATTTCAAAAGTCTCGGGTCTTTGTGAAACCCGTGACGCATGCTGCCTGATCATCCTGATATGGAGGCGAGATCAAGGCACTTGTCCAACTTGGCGACTCCACTGGGGACTTATTACCCCTTAGTCGGACCGTACTTGTTTGGTTAATTTCTGCTTTTCTCTTCTGCTTTCACACATCATTTATAGCTTGAAGGTTCTGTAATCCATTCATCCAGAATGGAGATTTTCTCGTCCCCTCATTCGTGAGTGTCCCTAGGGAACAAGTTTCTCCAACTTCGTTCCCAACCATCCTTTTAAGCAGAGACCCCTTGTCTAGCTCCCAGATCTTAACCTGGATCGATGTGAGGAGGGACTTGAAGGTCCCTCACTCCCCATCTCCTCGCTCTGGTGGAACCTCCGCCAAGGCAACCTGCATTGGCAACACGTCTGTTGCCACACACAACATGCACCCAGCCACCGGCAAGTCACTTTTTGGTCATACTGTCGAGGTACACAGGAAGGCTCCCGAGTCCCTCTATTGAAGGCAAGCAATTTGACATTGCCTATGTGGGTCACCGCAAGGTTTCCCCCTACATTCCTGCACCACCACGAGTCTCTATCCCTAGAGGCTCATCACATAGAGGCTGAGGCCCTGTGGCCTCCACCTCTCACACACACCATAAGGCTCTTGGGTCACCCACCTGAGCCACACCTCGGGGCAACTCTTATGTTACCTCGAGTCCATGTCCAGAATCAGACCTCCCAGGACAAGGTCCTACACATGCTTCTCATATGCATTCCACCACTTGGGGCAATGTTGTCATTACGTCAACCGGAGTATTCAGGAGATGACCTCCTCGTCCTCCTACTCAGCACACACAAGCGGACCCTGTAAGGGGCAAGTCTCTACCTGTTCTCTTACAAACACCTGCTCGTAGTTCTCGGCCTCCAAAGTCACTCGCTCAAGCCCAGGCTGACCCC
This sequence comes from Amborella trichopoda, assembly GCF_054954075.1. Taxonomy (NCBI): domain Eukaryota; kingdom Viridiplantae; phylum Streptophyta; class Magnoliopsida; order Amborellales; family Amborellaceae; genus Amborella; species Amborella trichopoda. Next base: position 19,452,429 of record NC_142347.1, on the reverse strand, counting down.
CAGGTCCCCCAAGATCCTTCTTTAAGGGGCGTACATGCATCGCCATCATAGACATCCCCTCGCCCTCAACTCAAGAGTCCTCCATGCCCTAGCATACTCCTCCTTCTTCGAGAAAGTACCTCCAGCCTTCGTATTCGAAGATGTTTCCCAAGAGTACCATCTTGAACCAGCCCCGTCATTTTGGTCATGTCTTTAGAGCCCACAAGAGAGCTCGAGGTAATGACCTGATAGAAGATCGAGTCCTTCATCCTCCTCGGCCCAAGATGACCTTAGTCCTTGGCCCTCATCCCTTACTGCACTTGATGGAGGCAGCTCTCTATTGTGCAAGAAGAGCCGATCAGCCGCAGTCCCTATCACAGTTTTGGCGCGAGGTCCATCAAAGCCTCAAGGCTAAGCATGATACAGGTCTGCGAATTTTGACCCATGAAGTGACTAAGGTAGTCTGGGCAACTAGCTCTGATAACCCTTACCACAAGAATCCCTTCTACCCTTTTCAGATGATGAAGCCTGAAGAAGAAGAGCTCCTTGAACCCTGCACTGTGGTTAGTGTCGCAGAAGATGACCCAACCACTCAACAACCATGTCCCAGCAATCTCGAGAACCGGTCCTCACACGATCGGCACACAACAGTTGAGTCCGGTCGGGGCATGCTGGCCTTTTGCTGATGGATCTACTGCACGCGACGCATCAAGTTCACATTCCCTCAGCTGCAACTAACATTGATCTCCCTAGAGAATTAGTCAGTGTAATGGTTGTAAGTGAGCCTGGTGACACGCAAGAAGAGCGCATGAACACGTTTGAGGATATGGTTCGCGCGATGATGGCAAAGATTGATTATATAGATGCCGCACGCTAATCAGCTAACCATGAGGTCAATTCCCATCACTCTGACGGTGCACCTCCAAGGTAGCCCCTTCCCTCTGCCTCACAAGATAATTGTATCCCTCACCCCGTCTCTCAGGCAAACATCGACGCTACGGTGACCCATAGCCTAAAGAATAGAGAAATCCTGGGGATATAGGGTGTGATGCCTTACCAAAGGCCGTACCCTTCATATATTGCTCAGGTCCCTTTCCCCTCAAATTACAAGAAAGAGAATTTTCCTCTAGTCAACAGAATCACTCCCCTGAGCCAGCCTATTGTGCACTTCCAGGCAGTACATTGAGAAATAGTAGCTGATAGGAGATTCCTTCTTTGTCAGTTTGTTGAAACCCTTGATGACCCAACTTTTCAGTGGTATGCTCGACTCGGTCCGAAGTCGGTACATACATGGGAGGAGATGGAGAAACCGTTCTATCAGTGCTTCTACGAGGTCAAAAGAGAGGTCAAAACTATTGAGCTTCTCACGCTGACTTAGGACCCCGATGAGCCTATGGACCAGTTCATATCAAGATGGAGAAATTTGGCTGCTAGCCATCCTAATCCTATGCCTGAGAAGGAAGCAGTCCAAATTTGCGTGCGGAACATGTGATCTGAGATCGCTCTACATGTTGAGGCCTCTAATCCGACTTCCATGTCAAAGTTGATCTCTAAATCAGTCAGCATAGAAAGCTTATCACACCACCACTGCGGATCACGACAACAGTGCAGCTGTCATGGTCACTGATCCAAAGACGGCTCCCTCCCAAACTTTGGACCTCTCCAAAGGGGTGAGCTCAGCAAAAGCAACGCCCCAAGTAGGCCAGCAACAATAGTCGTACAATCGGGTACCCCTGTCAGCGAATCTTAATCGGGAAGATTATTTCACCAGGCATAGGAACAAGGTCTACCCTTTTGAGAAAGAGTGGATCCCTGCACTGTTCTGGTTATTATTAGAACAAAATATGATTCAGCTTTCAGAAGTCAAGTTCCCTAAGCAAGTTGGCCTTGACACTCTGGCAAATTATTGTGCTTATCATCGAAAGATCAATCATCCCACAAAATGACTGCTACACGCTAAAAGATATTATTGAGGCCCTGATCCAGAAGGGTCAAATAAAGCTCAAAGACTTAAAGAAGGCCTTCGGAATAGCAGAAGCCCCCCATGCAGTAACCACACAGGAAGAAGACAAAGCCCCTGGTATCCTTCACACCTTCTTCGTTATAATGCTTCACGAAGGCATAATCACACTTAAGCCCACAAGGCAACCGCAACACCTTGTTCAGGGGACTGAGGACCGTTGATGCCCGTATCACCAGATAAGAGTTCACTACTAGTGGGAATGCACCAGTCCATGATATATTCGCAAAGAAAATTCGGGAATGTCAGGAGTTTTAAAATGTCCCAGTGATCCCCAAGCCACTAAACCGTCAATGCAAGAGGATCTCCCAACACAAGACTCTCCTAATAATGATTCAGACCCTACTGAACCCTTGACTTCTCATCCATGGATAGTCCACCATGGCCGAAGCAGACTCAAACCCTTAAGGAGAGAAGCAATTCGCCAAGCTATGGTGTTTACAAGCTTAGCGATGCGAATCAAGTACCACCTTAAAAAACCAGAAGGTGACGGGCACCAAAGGCTGCTTGCCGGAGACACAAGACGAATCAACCCCCAGTTGAGCATGAATTTATTAAGCAACTTCCCCCACTGCCAAACTTACTACACTTTATCTCTAGCATGATCTTCCTTCCTTCTCATCTAGAGGATGTTTCTGCACCAACATCTTCCACTCAGAGCACGTCCAATGAGTGTGACGACGTTAAAAGAACTCCCCAATGATCTAAGAAAAGGGAAAGACCTAAAATATCCCCATAAACACATCCAACCCTGGAATGACACAAAAAGCAACCCAAATCGGTCCGATCAGGGGAACGACCTTAAAGGTCCCCGACCTTCTAACCCTTCTCCTTCTTCTTCTTTTGCTTCTTATCCTTCCTCTTCTATTTCTCCTACAGGTACAACCTTGATATGTCCCGACTTAGAGGCTCTTGATAGAGAACTGGACAGATGCAATATATCCAGGAAGCAACAGAAGCGATTGAAAAACGTCGCTGACCCAGAAAGCAGGATTCTTAGCAGTTGTTGATGCCCTGGCAGCTCGAGCCGAAACACAACCATCCTCGCCGAAGAAGCACAAAAGTCAAAGCCAAAGAAACCCCAATGTTCCCCTGAGCTTGACTTTTAGCAGAGACTGAAAGAATCAAGGGTGCTGAGTTTTTATTCTTAGGAAGCTTGCCACTTGGTACAAGTCTATGAAGCACCAGCTAGCGTGGGGCAAACAGTGCAGGCACCCGTGCAAATACCACGTGATTCATATGAGGATGCTTCTCACTCCATCATTGCTGAACCTCAGTTTCCCTGCAACTTTCAAGACAAGCTCCTGCAGCCTGATTGGCTTCCCATGTTTAAGGTTGACCCTTCTGTCCCTTGGTTCAAGAAACTACAAAAATCATGGCATACTCTGGAGTCCTATTGGGAGCAGAGATGTCAAGATTATTGATCTCTGCACTTGAGGTTGGTGAAAAGACTTTTAAGGAAAACAAGGAAGAGTTGCAAGATGCCCCAAAAGAATGGGAAGAAAGTGGTCAAGCTACTGTTGACGAGGTCAAAGAAATAAATCTAGGAGATGAGGCCTACCCTAGGACTACTTTTATCTCAGAAAATATGTCTCCAGAAGAAAAGAAAATTTCACTACTTTCTTATGATCAAATCAAGACATCTTTGGTAGCCATTACAATGAGCTGCCTGCTCTAGACCCTTAAGTCGTTGTTCACCGTCTCGACATTGATCCTACTATCAAACTTGTCAAGCATAAATCAAGGAGGTTTAGGCCTGACCTCGAGATGTTGATAGATGTCGAAGTGACCAAACTTAGACAAGCAGGATTTATTCATGAAGTCAAGTACTTAAAATGGCTAGCAAATGTTGTTCCAGTCAAGAAGAAGAATGGCAAAATTAGGGTTAGCATCGACTTCCGCAACCTCAATACCACGTGTCCCATGGATGACTTCCTATTTCCATTCACCGAGATGCCCATCGACTCTACGGCTCATTGTCAAATCTTTTCCTTCATGGACGAATACTCTGAGTATAATCAGATACGGATGGCACCTGAAGATGAAGAGGCCACTGCATTCCTAATGCCAAAAGGGGTCTTCTGTTACACAATGATGCCTTTTAGATTAAAGAATGCTGGTGTCACATACTAGAGAGCAATGGCGACCATATTTAAAGACATGATGCACAAAGAGGTGGCGTGCTATGTAGATGATTTGGTGGTAAAATCCAAAAAAAAGATGCTCACATGAAAGACCTTGAAAAAGTATTTGAGTGATTACGCCTTCATCAACTAAAATGAACCCACTAAAATGCGCTTTTGGCATGAGTTCAAAAACGTTCTTGGTGTGCAATGTTAGACATAGAGGGCTTGAAGTTGAGCCTGTCAAGATATAAGCGATCCAAGATATGCCTCTCCTCCTATGATACCATTCCCTCCCTCCTTTCCTTTGAAAGCTTTCGTATGGGAGATGGCCCCCAAGCCATGATAAATATTGCATAAAACGGGCTAAACGAGGGCTTACTTGCACCCTCGTGCCATGTCATAGGCTACATACAGAGTGCCTGAAAAAATGTTGTCTGCCCCATCCAGGGAGCACGAACTTGCACACAAATAAAGACAATCATCGCTGGTCTCGCATTGATACACGGGAGGCATCTCCTTCACAACTGCCTTCCCATTCCCTCTCGAAGTACGCTGACCACCTTCGGGATAGTCACCACAGAAGAATTTCACCCATTCGGTGAAGGTCACCCAACCGTTGCTAGACTTGGCAGAGATCAGTTGGTAAGACTTAAAAATCTTTTAAAGACTGGCAGGCGGCTCTTCATCCCCAAGCTAGCACCATAAAAAATGACCAAGTTCTGGGACACGAACTCGTCATACATGGCCCCGATTATCGGAAGGCCCCCTAATAAAATGAAGATCTAGTAAAGAAATTCCTGGTTTCCCATGCCCAAGAAGCCAAGTATTGCTAACATGACTCCATGTCTCTAGTAATACCCTTCACAATATTAGAGCACTAATCATAGAGAAGCACGTTCAAGAGTGCTTTTGTATGACACCAACACCTTGGCGGTCCAGGAACAATATCCCTTGAAGTATTGATGCTCCCCTTGAATTCGGATGCCTTTTGCTGACCACATTAGTAGCCCCTTTGCCTGTACCATTCGTTTCTCTAAGGTAGGCAAGTTCTCTCCAAAAGTTATATTCTTGTGCATGAAATGAAAGAGTGCCACCCCTTCCTCAATATTGACATTGCTGTCATTACCATCGCGGACTTCAAAATGAACGGGGTCGGTATTGAAAGTGACATTGAGAGGCCACTCTAGTCTGTATACTGGCTTGGTTAGCCAAATGGGCTCACCCCTTGATAGAGCCTCAGTGGTATAATCATAGGTGCCGACCTCTCCCCCCTTGGAAACTTCTTTACATTGAAAAATCGGTAGGAAGAACATTATAAAAAGGGCTGAGTGATTCACTCCCAAATCAAAGAACTATTAAGCCACTGGATCAGTGCCGACTATGATTTAAAGAGGTTGTGTTTTAGGAGACTCAGCGACGGCAGTGCCCTCAAAACTTAGCACCGACCGTGTCTGCTAACGCTTAGCACCGGCAGTGCGCCCAAAGTTTAACGCCGGCTGTGTCTGCCAATGCTCAGCATCGGTTGAGCGTGCCAACACTTAGCATCGGCTGTGTTTGCCAAAATCTAGCATCGGCTGTGTTCGTTAACTTCTAATGCCGGTTGTGTTCAAATCTTTCACATGTGCCATGGATTCTATACGTGACACCTCGAGCCTTGCTATGACGGCTGACAACTATCACCACATCCTTCTGCGTCACATGACACACATGTGGAAGGCAAATCGTACACCTCCTACAATGGTCCACCTCCAGTGACAGTTCACTTCCTGCAACCATTCGCTTTCCTTGCAATGGTCCATCTTCAACGACTGTTCCATTCCTTGATCCTTTGGCCTCCTGTCGGAAACTCACTGAGAGACTTTCCCTGCCAGCGCCTTGGCCCAGAAGTCACCAAAACCCCACCTGAAACCCTCGACAACTTTCCACATAAGCTCCCGAAAAACTCCCCAAGACTTGCAAAAATGCTCAGTGCTACACTTCCTTCCTCTTCTACCCTCCAAGATCATAGCTGGAGTTCTCCAGATTCCCAAAACATCCCTTGTGCTAAATTGAAAAACTCTTACAAATCCTCCTTTTCCAGCAATCCCTTGACAGTCTTGCCAAAAACTTCTCCTTGTCTTGACGGAGCACATGAACTGTTGCCGGAACCCCCTTGCTTGCCAGAGCTTTCACTGGGAAGCCTCTGCTTACTGTTAAGAAAGTTTGTTGAAGTTTTTTTTTTTAACATCAGTGAAAAGTGAAAGAAAATGGGGTTTTACCTCCTTATATAGCCAACACTACCCTCAAACGCCCCTCACAAATTGAGAATCTCAATCACGTCCAAGGAAAGCCAAACGATGATGAGTCGGGTCTTTGACCTGAGACCCGAGGCAACTCGCATCGCCACTTGAAAAATTCCTACGAATAGGTTGGAGTGGGTTAGGCCCAAGGCAACTCTCATTGCCACCTATAAAATTTTCAACAAAAGGGTTGGACCGGGTTGGGCTCAGGTAATGGCTCGAATATTAATCCATACCAAATGCTGGCTAAGCGGTCAAAGGTACCTAATGTCGGCTATGTTTCAACTACCATAAAGCCGCTGTATGCTCAGCAACATAGTGCCGACTGTGTTCAAGGATGTCCCACTCACAATGCCGATTGTGTTTTTTACAATCTAATGTCGGCTATGTTTTTAACCTTCCAGCACCGACTAAATTGTTAAGAAGCAGTGTTGGCTGTCTTCAGCGCCAGTTGTGTTTTTGAAGACTTAGCGCTGGCTGGGTACTCAAGAAATAATGGTTGTTGCACCTAGCGTCGACTGTATTTTAAACAGCCTATTGTCGCCTAGTCCAGGTCGAACTCATGCGTGCCCTATCATTATCCCCAGTGAAGTTGCACCATGACTTTGACTTATTGCCCCCAGCAAAATGGAACCTAATTCGATCAAAACCACGTCATGACTTCTCATTTCCAGTAAGAGAGCCATATGCATACTATTATCCCCAGTAGAGTTAGGGTTATTCTTGCTGCTGCAACCCCCAGTGGTCTGGTTTACAATTAGTTATTCTATCCTCAAGGATATAAAAGATCCACATTCACCGAGTCTCACCTACATGGCAACCCAAGCCTTGGTCTGCACTGCATGACCTTAAACTGCACAGCCCTAGTCTAGTTGCATGACCCTAAAATTGCACGGTCCAAACTATATGACCTTAAACTGTAGTGAAGGTCTAACTGCATGACCTTAAACTGCACGGTCTAACTTATATGACTTTAAATCATAGTACATGTCTTGGCTGCATGACCGTAAAAGGTTTCGCACTACGGTCCAAACTATATGACCTTAAATTGTAGCGGAGGTCTAGTTGCACGACCTTAAACTTCATGGCCCTAGTTGAATGACTCTAAACTACATAACCACGGTCCAAGCTATATGACCCTAAACCATAGTGCACGTCCTGGCTGCATGACGATAAACCGCTTTGCACAGGTCCATGAGGCATGACCAGAAACTCACCCCCACGTATGTGCACACACCTTTTGTGTGCATCCTCACGCACGTCTTCCCTAACCTACCCAATTGTGTGCACACAACACCTTCACTACCTCCTCAGTGAGCCCATTCATTTCATCATCCTACATCATTCTCCTAGTGACTCTCACCCACGCTCACAAAACAGCCAACCATCCTGCCATTAATACTCGTCGTAGGCTAGTGGGTCACGAATTTTCACATTCCATCAATACATCATCCATCTTTCATAGGTAGTCTCGTGCTATCTCACCAAAAGTGAGCTCAAAATCATTACCATGCTCACTCCATGGCCTCTACAGATTGCCATCCATCTCCATTATGGTCCCACTGTATGACCTTAAACCATAGTGCATGTTCTGACCACACAACGTTAAAAGGCTTTGCACAGGTCCCAAAGGCATGACCTTTAAACACGCCTTCACACACCCAAAGGCATGACCTTTAAACACGCCTTCACACAAAAAAGAACAAAATCGATAAACGGGCATGGTATATACCTTAATAAGAGCACACCATGAGTAAAAATGACGGACGGGCATGGTCATAAAACCATGAGTAAAGGAGTTTCGTGAATAAAAATTGGGCACGGTGAAAACACGAAAGGGCATGGTGAGTAAAAATGGACAAATAAGGGTTGACATGGCCGAAAGGTCATGGGTAAAATAGCCCCAAAATAAAATGAAGCTGGTGAAGACCATCTCTAAGGCACAGTTTCCCAAGTTTTAGTGAAAATCCACAAAGGACGTTTGGACCAATAAACAGGTTCATGCAGCGCTCACCTCAACAAGCGGCTTTAGCTTTCACTCAAAAAAAAATCCTTGCTATCATAGTACCAGGACACCAAAAATATGAGCTTCAAGGAAAATATTCTGACAGCCTGAGTCTTGTTACAAAAAGGACTTGAAAGTTAAAAGATTTGCTAAGAAAGCAAGACAAGTCTTATGAAGAAGAGCATCATTCCCAAGAGGTTACAGATACACTCCAAGATGCTGGAGAGGCCTCAAGAAGGCTAAGTCATCCATGACTTTTGAGCGGCAATCAGATGATTGTCGTAGCTACAAAGTAGTGGGTATGGGTGGTTATATCTAAAGCTGGTTATCTCGATAAACTGAGTTACCCTACCCATCAAGGAACAACTGGTGCACGACGCAGACGAGCACTGACAAAAGGCTCTCCAGCACAACAAACAAATAAACTGAGTTACTCCACCCGCCAAGGAACAACTGATGCACGACGTAGATGAGCGTTGACAAAAGGCTCTCCAGCACAATAAACAAATAAGAAAGTCACTTCGATGAACCAAAGATGCCCCAAGAAGGCTAAGTCATCCATGACTTTGGAGCGGCAATCATATGATTGTCGTAGCTGAAAAGCAGTGGGTAGGGGTGGTTATACACAAAGCTGGTTATCTCGATAAACTGAGGTACCCTACCAACCAAAGATCAACTGGTGCATGACGCAGACAAACACCGACCAAAGGCTCTTTTGTTGTCTATCCAAGATGAAGAAACTCATACCAAATGAAACAATTCCCTTCGACATGGCACTCAATTGCCAGACCGGCCTGATTTTGATTTACGAGGTCCATACAAAATCCTCAGCTTCAGAATTACAAACAGTCTACACGAGGGTTAGTACTTCAATAAGATCTCTCAAAAAATTCTCGTTTCCCCCTAAAGTTTCCATGGATGGACCCGCGAATAATGCATCACTATGTTTGAGCATCCTAGTTGCACCATTGGATGACTCTCCTCGGCGTTTTTGTGGTCCAGTGGCTAGGAAGAAAAAAGTAATAAAGCCGAAGGAATTTGTTCCAATGTTGTCCTTCTCACGTCTCTTGAAGAATAACATTTGTTGGAGCAAACTGTTTGAACATATTTTTCAGCACCTTGGTCCTTGATGTGGAATAAAGAGGAAGCCGGTCAATAAAGCCTACAAAATATGTGGAATATTTGACAGTCTCATAATAGCACTAGAACTGCTCAAGATCTTCATATGCACTCCAAATGGCCGGCTACCAAGTTTCATCACAGTCAGACATGTTGAAGGTAGTGAACACAAAGAAACAATTTGGAAAAAATTGGCCTCTAGCACTCTAAAATGGACCTCATAACTAGAACTATACTTTTGTGTGTCAAAAAATTATAGGACCACCACTATTGGATCCAAAACGGTCGAAAACCCATATGGGTTAACTTTCGGCTTAATTGGGCACTCCAGAACGAGTTATGGATAAAATGCCAAAAAAGAGTAGGTCGCACACTATTCCCCTATGGGAACCTTGCACCAAAACACCATTAAAGGCCACTGGTTTTACAGTCATGGGCAGTGACTTTCAGAGCCTATATCTCACTCGTTTCAAGTCGGATCACGCTCTTTAGTGAGCGTGTTCTTCTCATCAAGACGAGCGATTTGATATGTAGTACGCCCAGTGACAATGCCCAAGTAGGGAAAAAAAGTATAAAGAAGTTGATGATCTGTGAAGGAAGTTGTAGAAAATTCAGTAGCAGCATGCCCTACTTCAGCTGCCAAATCATGACGCTCGCATACCCAATCGGCACGAAACTAATTGCATTATGTGCATAAGGTTCATGGCCATCTCCGTTATGAACCCCACGTACGATGAACGGTTGGATTTCACACACAGTGGCGCTGAAGCTGCTGTCAATTTCGGTCATTAGATTTCAAGATTTTGGCAATAAACTTAAAGGCAACAAAATCTTCATTCGGACACAAAATTGACCTACGTTTGTTGCAACATGATCGTGACGACATGCTCAGTGTGATAGGCGAAGAAACCAAACAAAAACTTCAAGAAACGAGCACACTATCAATCTGAAATTTTCAAGATTCATCAAAAATTCAACTTTAGTGATCAAGGCTTAAAAACATGATTCATGGCTCGAAGTTGGTATCCAATTGATCGCCATGCTAAGCCCCACAAGAAAAAAATCATTTTTTGATCAAACAAATATCAAAACAACCCCGGATCAGTCATCAAAGATCACACAAGTTTACGAGCGGCAGCAGGGACTGTTCATGAATTTCAGACATTATTAAGCAAGAGCAAAACAATCCTTTTGCACCCTTTAGAATTTCTTTTAATTCAATTAAATTGTAATTATATTCAATTATAATTAGTTTTCGGGTGTACACCCATGTTTCGTCCCAATTTTATATAAACATGCAAAGCCAAATTTTAAACAAGGAGGACAATACCCCTTGGGTTCATTCTTCAATCAATTAATAAAGACTTCATTTTTACTGAAGCTTGTGAGTGCGTCTGGGAGAGAGAGAGAGAGAAGAAAGAAGAGAAGGGCTAGTATCCTTCGTTAAGGTAACTTTCCCTCTCCTCCCCTCTTTCTCTCTCCTCCGCTCTTTTCTCTCCTCCTCTCTTTCTCTCCTCCCCTCATTGCTCATCTTTATTTCTCTCTCTTCTTCTCATCTCTATCTCTCTTTCTCTCTCTTCATCTCATCTCTATCTCTCTTTCTCTCTCTTTTTCTCATCTTTACTTCTCCTTCTCTCTTCTTCTCATCTCTATCTCCTTTTCTTTCTCCCCTTCTCATCTCTCTTCTTCTCATCACTATTTCCCTTTCTCTTTCCTATTCTCATCTCTATCTCTCTTTCTCTTTCTTTTTCTCATCTCTATCTCTCTTTCTCTCTCTTTTTCTCATCTCCATCTCTCTTTCTGCTCTTCGTCTAATACTGTCAGTGAAGCCTAACTCTGACTGCATGGTCTCTTTCTCCTCTGTTTAATACAGTCGGTAAAGCCTAGCACTGTTTGCATCTTCTCTCTCTTCTCTGTCTAATACAGTCGGTGAACCCTAGCGTCAACTACATCTTCTCTCTCTTCTTTATCTAACACGATCGGTGAAGCTCAATGCCGACTGCATCTTCTCTCTCTTCTTTATCTAACACGGCCGATGATGCTCAACACTGACTGTGTTCCCTCTCTCTTCTCAGTCTAATGCCTAATACAGCCAGCAACACCTAACGTCGTCTGTGTCTTCTCGCTTCTCTCATATTCTTCTTCTCCTTTCTTTCCCTTCACCCTCCTTCTTTCTGTTCTCTTCTTCTCTTCTCTTACTTCTTATTATTTTTTTATGGCCTTCATTATATTATTCTTTTGTTTGATAAAGATGGGTCGAGATTAGCCTCTCATGGTGGTCCTGTCATCGAGCCGTAACGTTGTTGTGTCACAATTATTGTGCTCCTTTTATTGTCACGATAGACTAACCATCATGTCTAGCTAGACTGTAACGGTATTGGTGTCTAGTAGTAGTCCTGTTTAGCTGGTCTTAGTTACCATGCCCATTTTACAGCCACATCAACCCCATTACTCATTAGTTTAGTCATTGTGCAGATGTCCCCACCTGGTCAAATTCTTCTCTTCTTCTTTTGAATGTGCGTGCTTGTGCACCTTCACCAAAGAGGAAAAGTGAGGTCTGTTGACCCACCTGTCTTATAATATTTTTCATATGTGTGTGATTACAGAAAACAGGAAAATACAAGCTAAGGGAGGCGATTCCGAACCAGTTTTATTACTGGGGGGCTTTCTTACTGATCTACGAGGGCACCCACACGAGCTAGCCCGAGTAAGTCCTGAACCTACATTAAATTCCTCTCTCATCGGTTGATAATACCGTCTCTTGTTCGCGAATGAGGCTCTTGAGAGAATGATCTCATAAGTCCTGGGTCTCCCCGAAACTCGAGACGCGTGCCCCACAATCATCCAGATCCAGAGGGCGAGATCGGGGTACTTAACCAGTGTGTGATTACAGAAATTGGAGAATACAAGCCAAGGGAGGTGATTTCGAATCAGTTTTACGACTGGGGGGCTTTCTTCGTGATATAAGAGGGTGCCCATGTGGGCCAGCCCGAGTAAGTCCCGAAGCCACCTTAAATTCCTCTCTCATCGGTTGGTCCACCTACCCTTGTTTTTTAGCAAGGCTCCTGAGAGAGTGATCTCAAGTCTCGTGTTTCCTTAATACCTGAGACAGGTGCCTTCCGATCATCCAGATCTGGAGGGAGGGATCAAGGCACCTAACCAGCTTGTCGTGAAAGGTTTGAGATGAACCTTCAAAAGTAGGCCAATTAGCATTGGAGAGATCGCAGTTCATGCAAGGTTGTAGGTGGTGGCATATCCTGAATTGCCTTGATTTTGACCGGCTCGATTTCCAGTCCACGGTACCTCACAATGGACCCTAAGAATTTTGTTGAGCAAACGCCAAAGACACATTTCAAGGGGTTTATTTTGACTTGGTGATGCCACAACCATTCAAATATCTTTTTAAGGTCTTGTATGTGAGCGTCGTTTGTTTCAGATTTCACCACCAAGTCATCCACATAGCACTCAACCTCCTTATGGATAATATCCTTGAAGATGGTAATCATGGCTTGCTGGTACTTAGCACCGGCATTCTTCAACACAAAAGGAACCAACCTTTCGGGGTCATGAATGAAGTATCCTCTTCATCCTCTGGTGCCATTCTGATTTTATTATAACCAGAATACTCATCCATAAAGCAGAAGATCTGGCAATGAGTTGTGGAGTCGACAAGCATCTCGGTGAACGGTAGAGGGAAGCCGTCCTTAGGGCAGGCAGTGTTCACGTCGCAAAAGTCAATAGAGACCTTGATTTGGCCATTTTTTTTCTTGACTGAGATAACATTTACCAGCCATCTCGAGTATTTGATTTCATGTATAAATCCAGCTTGTATAAGCTTGTTCACCTCAACATAGATCTGCATCTCTAGGTCTGGTCTAAACCTTTTTGATTTCTGCTTCATGGGTTTGGACAGATCAATGCCGAGATTGTGAAGAGCAATTTGAGGGTCTAGATCGCATCTCATGATAATGTAAAGCGAAGAAGTCACAGTTTTCTCAGAGGAGAGAGATATAACTTTTTTTCTGTTCTGTGGACTTTTTTGTCGAGATGAAAGTTGGCCTTAAGTCAGCCCCATGCCCTCAATTTATCTCTTCAAGCTCGTAAGCCGTGGCCTGACCACCTTCTAACCACTCTTCCGGAGCCTCTTGCAACTCTTCATCTGGGGATTCAAGATGCTTCTCATCAATTTCGAGTGCAAAGACAGACAATCCTAACATCTCTGCTTCTAGGAGGGGCCAAGTGTGCGAGATGATTTCTGGTCCCTGGCCGGACTAAGCAATGAAAGGGTCGGCTTTGAGTGGGGAGTCCATGACCTCGTGATTGGGGTCACCGGGTACTTGCCCCAAGCTGGGTGATGTTTCATGAACTTAAACAGGTGACAGGCCTCGTGGGGAAAGGAGGTTGTTGATGGTTCAGTTTTGGCTCAGGCTACTAGGGCATCGACGATTGTCAAGAAACTGCCGCTTTGGCCAACATATTTCTTAGGAGCTTCTGCTGCGACCGCTTGTGCCTTTGAGCTCTCTGTTTAGAGTGTGGAAGTCTGGGCACTGCGAAGCTTCACCTGTTGAAGAAATAGAAGAGGAGGGGGGAGAAGAAGAGGTAGAATGTTCTAGGTAGCTTTTTACGTCGTGGCTAGAATTGGAGGTGCACAGCGACTATTTTAGGTCTTGCCCGGGCATTGACCGTTGTGCGGTGCTTTTAGCATTGCCACTCATATTGAACGACTCCCGAGCTATTGATGACTTTGTAACGTCCATCTGATTGGACGACAGGATAAGGCGAGCTGTGCCTGGGATGAAGTCCTGTAAGGTTGGCAGTGGAGGAAGGGCATGAGGAATTCTTCCTCAACTGGTGGCTGATGGATGTAGTTCCTTCAACTAGTTGACCTGGGTGTTCATCTCCTTCTTGATCCCTGAGGAGCTATTTAGTCCACCCTGTTGGGCAGATGAGTAGTCCTAGCTTAGTGGACTGCCTCACGCTTCAGGGATTTGAGCTTACTTCATCCATGGTAGACTTCACAAGGCTGAGAAGTCGAGGGCTCTGAAGGGGTAAGCTCATAAGGGACCTGTAGTGGGATTTCCTCTTGGACGTGAGCAATGGCTTGGAAGCATTCATGGAGGATGGAAAAAACAACGTGGCCTTTCTGTACCTTCTCAGTGGCTACGGCTTCGAACTCAGAGCATTCTTTTAGCTCGTGGCCTCATACTTGGTGATATGAGCACCATCAGTTTTTCGTACCCTGAGCAAGGCACTAAGGCAGCCTGGCAGGCTTGGTAGTGACAAGACCATGTTGGAGCATCACCTTGAAGAGGGCTTGCAGAGGGACTAGCCTAATGCTTCCCTAGCCTTGCATCGGGAATTCTTCTTACAATGATGGAAGAGGGACTTGAGGGTGTCCTTCTATGTTACCATGGACTTTCGGCCATTGCTGTATCTTCTTTGCCTAGAGCTCATGGAAGCCAGTATATTCACTCAGGTCATGGCGTCGTATCAGGTGATAAGAGCATGAGAGGTTCTCAATTCCCGGAGGCAGGAACTTGGGCTGCCTTGTCGGCTTTGACGTGCTATGTTCCTCTTCGAGCATTATGGAAAGTAGTCCCCGAAGGATGGCGGGTGCCTTGTCATCTTCTTGGATTTTGATTATGTGAGAAGCCTCAGTTGCCCCGAACGCTTTCTTTAACTCTTTGAGCTGTATGTGACCATTATTAATAAGGGCTTCGATAGTGTCTTTGAGCTTATAACAGTCATGAGTTAGGTGTCCTACGTTCTTGTGATAGGCATAGTACCTCTCGTGTGTCTCCTGTCCAGCTTGTTCTTTAGTGTTGACCTCCGGCTGGTGGATCATGTTTTCCTCAAGTAGTAGTCGAAGCAGTGCAGGAACCCACTCCTTGTCCAACGGATACATCTTGTTCTAGTGCTGGATCCAGTAGTCACTTCGATTAATATTTTTAGGAGGCTAGACCTTCTTATAGAACTGCTGCTTGCCCCTGGCCTGAGAAGTTTATGCCTTGGAGAGGTCTCGAGCTTGAAGGGCAGCATTCTTAGTGTCAGTCATAGTGACAACCGCACTAATCACCACTTTTTGTCAGTTGCCTCGATTGTTGGAGCGGGAGTTCGAGCCAGAGGTTTGCTGACGAGATCCATCATGGTGTTTAAACAAATCCTTAATATGAACTGCTTTAAAGATGAGCTCTAACATGGAGGCTGGGTTGGAGCCCTCGACATGCAAGGCGATCACGGGAAGCATATTTTGAGAGGAGGTCTGAACATCATCTTTTTCAATCATGGGAGTGCCATGAAAGGTTATCAACTCTCTCCATCGGGTGATGAACTTGTCAACCGGCTCACCAAGGTCTTGAGTCAGAGTGAGGAGCTCGATGGTCTCCACAATCCTTTGGACTTCGTAGAAGCATTAGTAAAACAACTGCTCCATTTCTAGCCAGGTGAAAACTATGTTTGGAGGTAGCCGAGCATACCACTGGAAGGCTGGCCCTTCGAGAGTCTCGACGAATTAATGGAGGAGGAGTCACCCATTAGTTGCCGTCACTTGAGAAGCTGCTTAGAAGTGAGCAATATGTTGGTGAGGGGACGTAGTACCGTTGAATAGGGAGAGCTTCCCTTTTTGGTAGTTTGGGGGAAATGTCACCTGATTGATATATTAAGGGTATGGCTTATGGTAAAGCGGCACCTTTTGCATGCCTGAGACCTTGTTCTTGAGACTGTGGGCCACCATGACATCTATGTCGGTTTGGAAAACCATGTAGGAAGCAGAGCTGTCTTTAGAGACCAGTGGGGGAGTCTGTCTAGGAACTGTGTCTTCAGAGACGGGGAATCTGTCTCATGGTGAGAAGAAGGGGACTTGGAGGCTTCTAGGCATTCCATATTTCCAAGGATGGACTGCATCATTACCTCAAACCTATTCATCTGCTCTTCTTGGGCGTCGTCTGGCTCGTTGATCACTAGGACATTGACTGTTTCTTCTGGAGGGTTAGAGCCAGGTGGAGTAGTGGACTACCAGGGTTAGCTAGTCATGTGTGGCAAGTCGGTCTACAGGGGTTCAACATGCCTCGACTAGACTCGAGCCTTGTAAGCCGACTGTGTGAGGAACGGTTCTTGACGGTCTTGGGACCGTGGCTTCTTGGTAGTGATCACCGAGCAATACTCTTGGACTGGCTCAGGTTCTAAGATCCGCAGAGGGAGGAAGGGATTATCAGGCCGGAGGCCACCAAAGGTGGTAACCTCAACTGCCTTAAGGGCTTCTTTGGTCAAGCTCTGCAGACCTTTCTTCCGCATAACCTTAAGGCTGCTATGGACCTCACTCCAGAACTGAGCTTGAGGCTTGGACTGCCTCGTATTTCTTGACTTTCAAAACAGTCCTTGTGCTTCCCTAGAACGTGCGTGATTTTTCATGGAAGATCCGGGATTGCTCAAATGCATGTTTGATAGAAAGGTGATTTTTTTCTTGTAGGACTCGGCATTGCGATCGATTTGATATCAACTTTGAGCCATGGATTGTGTTTTTAGGGCACGATCATGCAACTTGAAATTTGGAGGTATCTTGAAACTTTGGATAGATAGTGTGCTTGTGCGTTGATGTTTTTTCTATGATTTCTTTGCTGAATCATACTGAGCATGCCGTCACGATCACGTGGCAACAAACGTAGCTCGATTTCGTGTCCGGATGAAGATTTTGTAAATTTGGAGTTTTGACCAAAATCTGAAATTCTGGTGCTAGAATTTGCAATCAAGTTATCAACTTCGTGTGCAGACTCCGACCGTTCATCATGTGCGTGGTTCGAACTAAAGATAGCCCTGGACCTTGCGTAAATGATGGAACTAGTTTCGCATCGATTGGGTTCGCGAGCAGCTTGATTTGGCTACTCAAGTAGGTGCGACACTGTTGATTTTCCTGTAACTTCTTCAAGGATCAACAACTTCTCTGTAGCTTTTCTTCACGCTCAGACATCGTCGCGGGGAGTGCCACATATCAAAACGCTCGTCATGACGAGGGAAACGCTCGTCATGACGAGACGAACATGCTCGTGAAATTTGAGCACGATCCGACTTGAGACAAGTGAGATATGTGTGTCAAAAGTCACTGTTCATGATTGACCCTTTAATGGAGTTGAGTTGCAGGGTGACCGTATGGGAATAGCGTGCGGCTCCTCCTGTTTCTCTCTTTGCCTATGACTTCTTCCTGGAATGTCTGTTTAAGTTAAAGTTTGACGCCTATGGGTTTTCAACTGTGACGGATCCAATGGTGGTGTTCCCACGGTAATTTGATGCATCAAAAATGTAATTCTAGTTATAGGGTCCGTTTCAAATGCTAATGGCGGATTCTGCAAAAGTTAATTCTTCGCTTGCATTGCCTTAAACATAAGAGACTCTCAAGATTCCTGATGAAGATCTTGACCAGTTTTGGGCCATTCTGAGACTGTCAGAATTTCTACTATATGTTAGGCTTTCTTCACCGGGGACCCATGATGATGAAAAATATCTTCCAACAATGACTTGGATGCAACTCCACTGGGGATAGTGAAAGGACACACATTGGAGTAACCAGACACTAGCACATGCACCACTTTACCATGGGTAGTGTAACACACACAGCGGTGGTCATGGGCGGCAGTGGGCACCAATCACATAGGCGACGCATGTGCAGTGCTAGGCACAACTAACACCGACGGCGCTAGGCACAAATTACACAAACAACGCTGGGACGGTGCTGGTCACACGTTACACAAACGGCGCTGGCCACAAGTTACATAGACAGCGCTAATGAAAAGTTACACAGATGGCGGTGACCAGTGTTCGAGCATCGGGTCTGAGCCCGACCTGATCCTCATCCCTAATGCATGAGTTTTTCATGGGCAGCGGTAGACCTCCATTTGGGCCTCAGGTCTAAGCCCGACCCGGTCCAGTTCATCGTCGTTTCAAGGACCTGATTGATATTTTCAACTTGTGAGGGTATTTCAAGGGAACGCTTCCTATAAAAAGCGTGCAAACCCGATTTCTTCACCATTTTACCGAGGGTTAAAACAACTAAGGAGAGAAAGAGGGACATCCGGTGAAAACTCCAGTGAAATCACAGGGTGCTCGAAGTTTTGCCAGCAAGAACCTTGGCGAGAAAGTTTTGGTTGGGTGAGAGAGCATTGGAGAGAACACAGGAGCATCCTGCGAGAGTTTTTGCTGTCAGAGAGAGTTGTCGTCCTGGTGAGAACAGCAAGGAGCCTGTCGGGGAATAGTGAGAAACTTCGACAATAGTTTTTGAGAGTAAAGGGGAAAGGGTCTCAAGTTACCACAAGGACTCGCTGGGTGAACTTCCATTGGAATTTGGGATTTTTCTGTGGTTTTTTGATGTGGTGAGAGGAGAGGGGAAGGTGCAACAGTGGGCTTCCAACTGGAGAGGGGAGTTTTGATGGGTGATCGAGAGTCACCAGGAAGTGAACTGTCGTTGGTAGCGAACGGTCAGTTGTCAAACCACACGTGCGAGGTCGTACGTCAGACAACGTCGTGGCCGACACTCGTCAAGCGGCGCGCCTAGGGTACAAGGTGACACGTGCACAGTTTGTGACACATGCAGGAGATTTGAACATGAGCGGCGATAGCCCTCTTAAAACATAGCTAGCATTATTCCTTTGAATACACAGCAACCGTTAAGCTTTTAGAACACAGCCGGCACTAGGTACTGAGAAACACCGGCAGTGCTAGGTTCTGAGAACATAGCCGACGTTAAGACTTGAGAAACACAGCCGATGTTAGGACTTGTGATACACAGTCGGTTGGTTAGGTTGCTCAATCTCGCCCTTTGGATCTAGATGATCGGGCTATACGTGTCTCAAGTTTCTAAGGAAACCGGGATTTGAAATCGCTCTCTCGAGAACCTTGCTCAAGAACAAGGGCAGGTATATCAACCGATGAGAGAGGAGTTTAAGGTGGGTTCGGGACTTACTCGGGCAGGCTCACGTAGGTGCCCTCTTAGATCATGAAGAAAGCCCCCCAGTCTTAAAATTGGTTTGAAACCACCTCCCTTGGCTTGTACTCTCATGTTTCTTCAATCATACACACGTGGCAAATGTTACAAGACAATGGAGTCAAAGGACCCCACGTTGTCTTTGGGTGAATGTACACAAACGTGCACATCCAAAAGAAGAATGGAAGAATGAGTGGATGAAGATTGGGGTGAGAAGAATTTGACCGAGCGGTTAGGCTGACACATTGGCTAGACTAGTAAGTGATTGACCTGGTGTGGTTGCAAGACATGCTTAGTAACTCAGATCGACACAACGACATTACTACTAGATGACGGTATCAATAGGAACTAGCCTGGTACGATGGCTAGTCTGTTGTCACAGTAAGACGGGCATGGTACCTCTAACCAGCACAACGGCATTAGAGCTAGACGACAGGACTACCATGACAGTGCAAGTCTCAACCTACCTTAGTCAAACGAGAGAGGGAGAAGAAAGATGAGAGAAAAGAAAGAGAGGGAAAAGAGAAGAAAAAGAAGAAGAAAAAGAAGGGGAAGAAAAGAGAAGAGAGAGTAAGGAGAAAGAGAAAAGAAACAGAGAAAAGAAGAGAGGAATAAAATGGAAAAAGGGAGAGAGAAAGGAAGAAGAAAGGGGGGGAAAAGCAGAGAGAAGGAAGAGAGAGAAAGAGATGAATAGAAGCAGAAAGAAAAGAGAGAAAGAAGAGAGAGAAAGGAGGAGAAAGAAGAAAGAGAAAGGAGGAGAAAGAAGAGAGAGAAAGGAGGAAAAAGAAGAGAGAGAAAGGAGATAAGAAAGAAGAAAGAGAGAGAGAGAGAAGAAAGATAAAGGAGAAGGGAAACATGGACGGCAATGGACACTTGTCATCCATGACAAGAGGGGGAAATGAGGAAAGAACATGGATGGTGATGAGCTTTCGCCATCCATGACTGAAGAGAGAAAGGGTAAAGAGAAACACAGACAACGATATGCCTTTGCCATCCATGACTGAAGAGAGAAAGGGTAAAGAGAAACACAGACAACGATATGCCTTTGCCACCCATGAGAAAGGAAGGAGAGAGGATGAGAACATAGATAACGATGTGCCTTCGCCGTCCATGACGAAGAGATAAGGAGATTGAAAAGAAGGACGGCAATGAGCTTCCATCGTTTGTGACAAAGAGATGAGGATAGAAAACATGGATGGCGATGAGCCTCTGTCGTCCATATCAAGGAATGAGGAGAGAGAAAATGCATGAACGGTGATGAGCTTCCACCATCCATGACAAAAGAGAGAGAAGAAAGAAAATGCATGGACGACGATGAGCTTCTGCTGCCCATGACAAAGGAGGGAGGAGAGAGAAAATGCATGGACGACGATGAGCTTCCATCATCCATGATAAAGGAGAGAGGAGAAATAAAATGCATGGAGGACGATGAGCTTCCGTTGTCTATGAAAAAAGAGGAGAGGAGAGAGAAAATGCATGGATGGTGATGATCTTCTACCATCTATGACAAAGGAAAAAGGAGAGAGAAAATGCATGGACGATGATGAGTGTCCGTCTTCCATGACAAAGGAGAACCCTCAAACAATGGCTCGGATCGTCGCTCGGGTTAAGGCCTTGCCCACTTTGTGTGTCTCATGGGAAGTCGTCATGCTTGACGATAGGCCTCACTGTGCATGAATGAAGAAGGAGGGGAGCAGAGAGAAAGAAAGAAGAAGAAAAATGAAAGTCACACACGGCGATTGCCCTTTAACATGCATGTCAGAGGAGAGAGAGAAAAAAAATAAGAGATAAAGATCAGAGGAGGAGAGAGAGAGTGAAAAATGAGAGGAGAGAGAAAAAGATAGAGATGAGAGGAGAGAAAAAGAGATAGAGATGAGAGGAGGAGATAGAAAATTACCCTATCAAAGGGTAGCAACCTTTTTCTTCTCTCTACTCTCTCTCTCTCCAAGACGCACCCATGAACTCAAAGTAAAAACTCCAATTTTATTGCTAAGTATGAAGAATCAAGGGGGTCCTTTTATAATTACATTTAGCATGTATTTATAGAATTGGGCCCAAACATGGGTGGATGCCAAAAAACTAGACGGATTAATGATAATTATAATTATTTTGAATTAAAGAAAAATCTAAAAATAGGGTGCAAATTGACGGTTTTGCCTTTGCCCAACAATACATGGATTTTCAAAACAGTCCCTATTGCTGCCCTAAAACATGCGTGATTTTCCATGGATGTTTCGAGGTTGCTCTGACACTCGTTTAGCCTAAAGATGACTACTTTCTTGTTGGGCTAGGCATGGTGATCGATTTGATATCAATTTTGAACCATGGATCATGTTTTTAAGCCACTATCTCGCGACTCAAAATTTGCATGAATCTTAAAAACTTTGGATCAATAATGTGCTCTTTTCTTGATGTATTTCTTCGATTTCTTCGTTGAATCGCACTTAGCATGTCGTCACGATTGCGTTGTAATAAACGCTGCTAGATTTCATGCTCGAACAAAGATTTCGTAACTTTTGGGTTTTGACATGAATATAGAATCCGACGGCCGAAATTTATAGCATCTTCGACACCATACCTTCATGTGTGAAATCCGGTCATTCATCACGCATGGGGTTCGTACCAGAGAGAGCCTTAGGCCCTACGCACCTGTTGGAATTGGTCTCGAGTCGATTCGTGGCTCGAGCACTGTGATTTGATCGCTCAAGTGAGGCATGTCGCTGCTGAGATTTCATTAACTTTTTTCATGAATCGACAACTTTTCTCTAGCTTTTCTCCTTGCTCCGGAGTCGTCACAGGGCATACCATATATCAAAACGCTTGTATTGACGAGACGAACACACTCCAAAAGGTTTGAGCATGATTTGATGCATGACAAGTGAGATATGGGTCTCTAAATTTGCTGCTCGTGACTGTGAAAACAGTCATCATTAATGGTGAATTAATACTGGGAGGCGCACTGGAATAGTGTTCGCCTACCCCTTTTTAATGTTTGACCCATAACTTTGTCTTGGCACTTTTGTTTGAGCTTAATCTTGATCCCCATGAGGTTTCAACTGTGATGGATCCAATGGAGGTGGTCCCACAACAATTTGACTCACCGAAAATAGAGTTCTTGTTACGGAGTCCGTTTCAAGATGCTAGAGGCCGATTTTTTCGAAACTGTTTCTTTGTATGCATTGCCATAGACATATCAGATTGTGATGAAACTTGGCAGGTGACCTTTTGAAATCCTTAGGAAGATTGTGACCCAATTTGGGGAAATTCTGAGACTACAAAAAATTCCATTGTGTGCCTAAGCTTTATTGATTGACTTCATCCTTATTCTGCATCGGGGACTGAAGGTGTTGAAAAATGTCTTCAAACATCGGCATTGGGCATAGCCGGCGCTAGCTTTGGAGAACGCAATCGACACTAATCACACGTGATGCCAGTAACTATCTTCCTCACACAGTAATAGTCAGTTTTTTAGTGTTTCACACACGACAGTGAGTTCTTAAGCTTTGTATGATGGCCGAGTCTTCTCACAGATCCCTAACATGAAGAACCTTCCAAGGGGAGGAGATCTTGGCCCTGATGATTTTAATGGTGAATGTTTAGTGAGGGGGGAGCCCATTTGGCTAATTGACTTGTTTTGTAAACCACAGTGGCCTCTTAGTGTCACCTTGATTATTGGCCCCTGTTCATTTTGAGGTCTAGTATGCAAATTACAGAAACATCTGTATCAATGCAGGGGTAGCCCTTCTTCATTGCATGCATAGAAATGTGGCCTCTGGAACGATTTTGCCAACATTGGGGAAGGGAATGGTGAAGACCAAGGGGCTAATATGGTCTTCTCCTTGTCTCTGAGTGCAGGGGGAGCACCAATATCTAAAGGGGTACTCTTCGTGGATCATCAAGGTGCTGGGGTCACACGAAAACATTCTTGAGTGTGCTTCTCTGCTAGCAACAGTTCAGTGCTCAGCTTTCTATTATGATCGGTGCTCCAATACCATTAATGTACTACTGGAGACATGGAGTCATGTTAAAAAAACATGGCTCCTTGAGCATGGGGAAGCAGGAATCTCCTTATTGGATCTTCACTTCATTGGTAGCCTTCCGCTGATCGGGGTAATGAATGATGAGTTCATGCCCTAGAACTCAGTCATCTTTGGTGGTGCTCGCCTAAGGGGCGAAGAACCCCCTATTAGTCTTCAGAAAATTTTTGAGATTTATCAATTCTTCATTCGAAGCCTAGCAGTGGTTGGGTGACCTAAACTGAATGGATGAAATTCTTTTGCGGAGATTACCTCGAGGAGAGTGGTCGAGGTGCCTCAAGAAGGAAGCGGAATGCAGCTGTAAAGGGGATGCCTCCCATATACCAATCCAAGACCAGTGATGACTGTGTCTTCTTGGCCACATATTTGGCCCTGTTTCTATGCAAATTTGCTATCCCTGGAGGGGCAGATCACATTGGTCTAGGCACATTCTATGTGACCTGTGACATGGCAAGGGGACGCCAGTACGCTCTTGCTCAACCAATCCTATGCAACATCTACCACAAACTGCGAGCCATCTCCAAGGGGAAAGACTAAAAAGGCAAAGAGGGGGGTAATGACCTAGTTAGTGGTGAATCCTTTCCTTGGGAATTTAAGACACCATTCCCCATCCATTATGTGTATCGGTGGCTAGAGGCCTATTTCCCTGCCACCTTTGTCAGAAGTCAAGGCACAGGGGTTAAAATGTGCCCCTTCTTGATGAAAATTGTTGGGCAAAAGGCTATCTTTCATAGCCTAAGGGAGGCTCAGAACTTGTTTGAGAATGACTCCTCAAGTACGCATCGGGTCCCATTTCCAGTTGGGAGCTTTACTGACCGCACCTTACTGATGTGCTGGGGAAGGAACTGGACGGTGCTCCCACAACCATCAAGGAGCTCATGTTCTTTTTGAGCATCAGAGGCGGGGTTTGGCTTATTGAATGCCACACAGTGTCAAACCTGATGGGTACTTCCCACATCGCTTTGCTTGTCAATATGGGCTGGATCAGAGTTGTACCTTCTTCGTGTTCTTTGAGAAGAGCCACAACAGAGTAAATACTGGGAAGAAGGAAAAGCTAGGGACTCTTCGGGAATCATGGTAGTCATAACATATACAGACCGCATGGTCCACATGTTTGGAGATGACGGAGGTTAGCAAGTATGCGCTACCCCACTTTGACGTAAAGGTACGGGCGACCGAGGCCTATGCACACTGGTGGAGGATTACCAGCTAGGGATACTGGGAAACTGATCACCCTTAAAAAGGGGAGAACTGTAATTGGTGTTAAGAAACTTGACAAAGGAGGATCGTCAACAATCCCCCCTTCTTGGCGAGGTCTTTAACTTGGGCTATCCCTAAAATTAGCAGGCTCTTAGGATTCCTCAAGAAAGAGCGACTGATGACACTTCGCCATAATTTCTTGCCACGGAGAAGAGGATGGGGAGGGTTTTTGATAATCTCACCTCTGTCTTTCAGTGGAGGGAGGGTCGAAAGGTCCCTCGTCATGAGGGGCACCCAGTTCAAGATCTGAATGCATTGATAGGGAGTGGCCCACATAGTTCTCTTGCTGAAGGGTCTTCTCAAGAGGGGAGTTTTGAGGCGGCTACTCCTTCTCCAGCAGGAGGGAAGAAAAGGAAGCATTCTACCCTTACCGGTACTCGTGCACCAATTCGGACGGTTAGACCTACTCGAAGACATAGGGATACGAAACTTCTAGCCATTTTGGAATCAAGTGGTAGCTCTTCATCTGCTGCTTCACTAGTTTCTCCTTCAGAGTCGCCCTCCGCCCTTTCTCCATCATCTTTTTCCTCTCTTGAACTGTTTTCTACCTCTTCGAAAATCGAGGTAGATGAATCTGGCCTTTCTGAGCCTATTATCATTGCTTCTGATCTAGAAGTGACTCAGGAACTTGGGGTAGTGCCTCTAAGTCCAAGGGTGGTTCTTGAGGCAGATGCAGTTCCAATGGAGATCGATGGGGCTGAAGACCCTGTAATTATTTTTCAAAGGGAGGAACACGAAGCTGACATGGCCTCTGACCCTCAAGAGGTTACTGCTTTAACTGATGCAGGGGATGCGATCGTGAATAATGAGGGCTCAAGCATCTTTCAAGTGGAGGGTCCTATGGTTAGTGATGCTCTTGGGCATTAAGAGGCTGCTGCCCCAGAGTGCGCAGGTCATGAACATGAAGGGGTTAAGCTTTTTGTGGCAGAGGTTATGGCTGTAGAGGATGCAGGTCAGTTAAAAGAGGCCATGGCTGAGCTTGAAGTGGTGACCTTAGAAGATGAAGGCCAAAGGGAAGAGGTGGCCCATGAACTTGTCGAAGTTGAAGTGACAATTCAAGAGGGTGAGAAACAAAGAACATATGCTAGCCTTGAACTTGTTGAGTCCATGGAAGAGGGTGAGAGACAAGGGGAGGAGGTTTCTTTGGAGCACACTGAGATAAGAGCTGTGGTCCCAGCAAGCGTGAACAAGGTGAGGAGGCTGGCATTGAGGAGACCAGGCAGGTTGAGGCTAGTCCTGCCCCTAAATCTAAGGTGCCTGAGGATTTAGACTTCACGATTTCTCGAAAAGAGCCAGTGAGTCACATGGCTATCACCCCTTCGAACCCATCCCTCGAAATCGAAGTTCCTTTAATGACGGTGGACCCTGTAGTACCATCCAGACCTATTTTCAGCAGGGTATTCGACATAATTACGGACATGCTCCTTCCAGGTCTTCAGGGATCAAGGGAGCTGTGTCTCATTGAGCTGAGTGAGGCACTAGTCAAACTCAGAGAATTTGTTACTGTGACCACTGTTTTTGGGAATGCACCAGAAGTCCTCTCTCATTTGATGCTACTTTAAACGAATTGGAGAGTTAGTGGTGGAGAGGTTGCTTCATGAGGCAGAAAGAACCAAGCTGGCTTCCTTGGAGGTATCTATCACATGTCATCGTGAGGGAATAGACTCCTACGGACAGAAAGAGGACACAATGGTTTCCCATCAACTTAATCTGAAGATGGAAGGAAGAGCTTGTTTTAAGAGAATGATTGCCATAAGGATGGAGATGCCGAGGTCGAGGAGCGAATTTGATGATCTTGAGAGGGAGATGATCCAGAGGAAGGCCTTGGATGCCTCTTTGGCTGAGGATCTATCAGATCTCATTCTCTCCATCGTATCGGAAAGCATCTCCGTGAAACAGGAGACTCAGATTGTGGTTGAGCTGAAGGAGCGTATTCAGCATGCCGATGCTTCTTCTGCAGCACCCAGAGCAGAGATCAATAAGATAATTGATCATTTTTTAGAGTGTCCCCTCTTTGATTTTTCTTTTTCTATATACTAACACTTGTACAAATCTTTGATTTATGAATAAAATGACCATTTCTTTTTTTTTTTCTCATTTTCCAGCATGATTTCATTCTTCTTTTTACTGCATCTCATCTCTAGCTTCTAGGTAAGCCACATCTTGGGGTATTCGTTGTTTCTACCCTTTTATTGAGGGAAAGCCTAAGCCTTGCTTTGACCTGTGATAAACTGCTGCAATTTCAATGACCTCAAATGGGGGAGGGTTGCTTGTTCTCCTCTAATTGTTTGATTGGACAAGAGCTCATAATTCATTTTTCTCATCATTTGATAAGCATGCTCGCTATAAATAGTCCAATCAGGAGGGGCTTTAGCTTTTATTCGAGGAACATTCACTGTTAGTTCATCATAGCTCTTGGTCTCGGGCACGAACACCTTCAGGTGTTTTGAAGCGATACGCATAACCTCCAGTTGGCTCTGGAGACTGCGGACTTCGCTTCTTAACTCGGCCAGGGGATCCTGCTCTTGAGGGCAAGAAAGGATATGTTCTCTATCATCGCACATGTCCGCTCGCTACACTTCGATTGCCAGTGACGATGACTATTTAGCTTCTTCAAGACCCTTCGACTTCCCACGACTATTCACCTTCTGGTGATCATTCGCTGCAAGTGACCTTCCAACTCCTTAGGACCCTTCAATTCCCCGCCACTGTTCACCTTCCGGTGACCGCTGGCTACTGTTGGCCGTTGCCTTCCCGAGACCTTTCGGTGCCTGTTCGCCTACCTATGACCTCTCGGCTTCTTACGGGGAAACCTCACCACTAGTTAGAAATTCACTACTGCACCTTCCCCTCTTCTTCCCACACAACTAGAAAATCCCCGAAGACAGCGAAAGTCCACCGGCAGTACTCTGCTACAACTTTAGTCCCTTTTCCCTTTCTTCGATACTCCAAGACCACTGCCAAAATCTCTGTAGGCCCTAGCAGAACTCCTGGCTTCCCAACTCCGGCAAATAGCAACCCTTGTCGGAAGTACCCTGTGTTTGCACCGGAGTTCTCACAGGAAATCTAAATGGATTCGTCACACTCTTAGGAACCCTCGCCTATAAGCTCTGTGTTCTTGCCAAACTTTTTCTGGGAGCTCTCGTTCTCATGATGCTAAGAATGCCTTAGCCGTTTTACCTTCGGTAAAATGGTAAAAATGTAGTTTACCCCTTTATATAGATGAATCTTCCCTGAAGTGCCCCTAATAAATTGGGAATGTCAGTCAGGTCCCTTAATACCAAATGGTGATGGGCCAAACCGGGTCGGGCTCAAGCCCGAACGAAGTTTACCATGAAACCTCATGCAGTAGATACAATGACCAGGTCGGGCTCAGGCCTAAGGCCCGAACACTGGTCACTGCCGTCTGTGTAACCTGTGACCACTGCCACCTGTGTAACTTGTGACCAGCGTCATCTGTGTAACTTGTGACCACTTCCGTCAGTGTAACTTGTGACCAGCACCGTCTGTGTAACTTGTGACTAGCATCACCTTTGTAATCTGTGCCCAACAACAGCTGTGTTCTCAAGGCCTAGCACCTACTGTGTTCTCAAAAGTTGGCATTGGTTGTGCCTAGTGCCGGCTGTGTTCTCAAGTCTATCGCCCCGTGTGTTGCCACTACGCACATTAGCGCCGCATATGTTACCTCCACGCGTACTGATGTCGTATGTGTCAATGCTACTATCATTCAAGTTCATCACCATGTGTGTTACGCTCCCCATGCTAATGCCGTGCTCATACTTGTTGGTGGTATAAGACTAATGGACTAGAAATGCAATCTTTAAAAAAATTTACATTGTATAAATACAGAAGTGTTTAAATGCATGAATATCTCAATACAAAACTATAATACATATAGTCCAGTCTACAAACATGGTTTATACACATTTGACTAATAAAATTCAACCCTGATAGGTATCTTACAAATCCTTTACTCAAAAATTCAATTAAAATGAATACAATATTAAAATATTCACATTGTACATCTCTACAACATATTGCATGACTTGCACTTGCAATTCTTCATTATACCAAATTATATGATAATTTCATCTTCATTCTTCATCCTCATCATATATCATAATATCTCATACACATCATACACTTGATCATAATAATTGAATAAGATTTCAATTAGCATAAACAACAATGCATAACATTAAAGCTCATATCGCAAGATAAATAAACAATCTCAATATTCACACAATAGACTCAATTTAACCAATCATAAATCCATTTAATAACTGTAAATACATGAAATTAACATGCAAACATACATGAGAAAATCATGGTTCTAACCCCTTTTGCCTAGGCCACGAAACGGCCTTTTGAGGACTTAATTTTGTCCCATTGTCTAGCGCACGGGTGATAATAATAACTCAAGGAGATCAATCTAATGGGAAGCAAATGATCACATTTATTTCACTTAATGGAGATCAAATTATGAGAGAAACATATATCAAAATAACCCTTCAAAGTTTGAGAGAGATACTATCTTCATGACAATTTATGGTCATAAAGATTGACATTTATGTTCATATCTATCTTCTTACTTGCTCTCTCAACATTTATTCATGTGCTCAAAAGTTCATAACTCGATGTACATATCAATTCTCAAGTAACATTGATTTTTACTCGAACAAAAGTTCATTAAAATTATGCTTTAATCTCATGCATTGTTCTCAACGTTTCCTTAGTCACGAACTGGTACTTTATCTATTCAAAACTAAGGAGTGGGAGTAGTGCGTGGACTTTCAAGCATTTCACCATTCAATTCATTCAATCTCTTATTGATATTATACTCGGATTAGATGGATAGCTTGTCTCATCATGAACTTATTAATTGGATCCAATCCCAAGATCATGAGAGGTTCAATTATACATGTCCGAGTGACTAAACACATTATAAGTTTGAATCAATTTGGACAATATCTCATGTAATGTGGGACTTATCAAAGTTTATTAGATTTCTCTCACATTTAATCTCACAAATTATCTGATGATAAACAATCAATTGCATTAAGTCATATGCATATAGTCCATTCATAGATAGTCACTATCAGTGTGATTAGCCCACAAAATGAGGTGTTCTTATCATCATATAATCATATCATAATCCACATATAAATATACAGTTGTACATAAGGTCTCACATACTATTAAAACATTTTCAAGTGGCTTGTGCGTAATCCACTAAAAGACCTACTGGCCTTTTAGAGACCCGTGGAAGCTATTTAGTGGATCATCTATGTTAAAGTGAATGCATATGGTCACCATAACATGAAATGCATGTATAGACAAATGAGGATCTATTACCATAATGTCACACAATTAATCATTGAAAATTCAAAAGTCTATCAAAGAGATGCCTCACTACTCTAATGCGTGACATGTCTCTAAGTGACTTAAAACTTCTCACTGTGGCACTAAATGAAAACAATAATACTTATAATGCAGTGGACAAAAACGGGCCATGGGTTCATAAAATGATCAATTTTCAAATAAGAGGTCAAACACTCCTTTCGGCTTTTATTTACAAATCATTCTAATTCAATGCCTCTTCCAATTTTCTCATAAGTGAAATTAATTTGAGATATAAGTGTTTCAAAAATTAATACCAAGGTTCTCTCTTTGAGGATGGCATGGATTTACTATTTAGACTTACTAAAGATGCTCCCACTGAAACCAACAAAGTTACCTTTCAAAATAACTTGAATTTATCTCTTAGAAAGCAGTTTACTTTTAAGTAAAAATTCAAAGGTTTCAAAAAAGACTTTATTCAAAGATTGATTACTATGAGATACTCCAAAATATTATGACAAATGGTTATGCGGTCATATCATAATGTCAAAAGAACCTCTTTAAGGGTGATCTTTCAAAATGGAAGAAGCATGGAGTTTAGCATAGTCGTAACTCTTTAACAGAAATACAATACAATGTAGCAATACACACAATGGGGTGGAATGCCCTTTATGGTTTCTAACATCATCTTATGCAAAAAAATTTAAATATAGAAATCCTCGTTTAGAAGAACAAATGTTTAAGATAAAATCTCTTTCATCACATTTTCTTAATTATTACAATCCATACGTAAGATACATTTTGGTTTGATTGATCTCAATTTCCAAAATAGTGAAAAACATGTTACTATAAAGGAAAATGTTATCTCATACATGAAAATCATTTTTCATGACCATTGAGCCTAACGTGCCATGAAATAATCCTCATATGACATTCATAACATAATACCACATTCACTAATTCACATAAAAATTATGGCAGGATCATGCATCACTAAGTACTCACAATATGATAATATAATACATCACATTATCTCATCATTTAGGAAAGCTCAAAATAATGAAGCATGTAGCTTGAGGCACTATAAGGGTTAGTTAATGTCATATTCATGATACATCTCATGAGTTCTCAAATCATGAAGCAACTCACAAATAATAAACATTTCTCATATCTCATAATTCTCAAGCAATCACAAGTGCAATCCTTACACATGTCATATATCTTGAATTAGCCCTATCCATAGGATCGATAACTTGAATCATAGATCATAGATCTAGAATCAAATTACTTAAGCATATTTCATATGTCTTAAGCTTATATAAGAGTGGACATAAGCATTCAAAATCTCAATATATAAGTATCAGCCTAATTCAAGTTTATAGCTTATGTGATGAGTCCAAGCCTGCTAATTATTAAACTCATATAATACACCAAGATAGTATACCAATAATTGCTCACATGATATCATAAAACTAAAATGGTTGTTCTCTAAGAAATGAATTCTCAATATATTAAAATCATGCTCACAAGTAGAAAGAAGTCGTACCTTATGGTTTTAAAGTGACCAAGTCATAATGTGCCAATACCTTTGTCTTCAATCTGTGATTTGGTTTCACCCTTTATTTCTCTCTTTTGTAACTATGATCATTGTCTCATCCATCCACATATGCCTTTAGCCTTGTTTTCAACTTCATCACACAATATCTGGGACTATCCCGGATCTAGACCAAGACTTGGGTATCGGATATTAAAACTTAACACTCACGATTCGGTGGGGTTTATATAACTCTTCCACTAGTCTAAAACACCGTAAGAACTCACAAGGACTTTCAACTACTTATACTTCATAGTGGGATTACAAAAATATAAAGTATCAATGCCCTTCTCAGACATTAGATATAGGAAATAATGTTTTTCTAGTTTTTCAGGATGACTACAGTACAATTCAATGGACATAACTTTAAATTTACACATCATTTAATCATGAGACTTATTCTCAGATAAAATAAACTTATAATTAGACAACTTTCATTTAGAAATTAGCATTGAATATTGGTCTGAAGTGGAACAAATAACATGATTCTCATAGAGTCAATTTCTGCTTTGTGTAACAGAAATTACAGTATGATACCCCTCAAGTACAACGACCATAATTTTCCAAATATGGGGAATTTTCCTATGAGCCCAAATGTAAATTTAAACTAGACTCGATTCCTCAAAAGTATAAATGGTCCTAACTCATTCCCATAAGTTTTGATTGATCAAAACCCTTACTGAAAAAGGCATACAGTTCTTGAAAATGTCTTTCTCAGATTTGACACACTTTATTAAACGGTCAATAACTTCCAAAATATAAACAATATGATCATGACACTTTTTCCATATGAAAATGCATCAATAACACAAAATACTACCAAATATTATTCTCTTATATAAAATATTGAATGCCCTACCATTCTCTCACAAATATACAACAATTCTGAAAAATATTCATTCATAGTTCTCATGCCAATGACACTATCAATTCTCAAATTCAAAGCATATATATAATGGAATTCGATCACGTGTTTATAAAACTTAAAACTTAGATTATACAGAATATAGGAGGACTAAGGGACCATATTAGAGCCCTGCTCTGATACCATTTGTTGGTGGTATAAGACCAATGGGCTAGAAATGCAATATTTTAAAAAATTTCCATTGTATAAAAACTCAAGGATCTA
This sequence comes from Amborella trichopoda, assembly GCF_054954075.1. Taxonomy (NCBI): domain Eukaryota; kingdom Viridiplantae; phylum Streptophyta; class Magnoliopsida; order Amborellales; family Amborellaceae; genus Amborella; species Amborella trichopoda. The sequence continues at coordinate 19,419,568 of NC_142347.1, read as the reverse complement.
AATGCATGAATATCTCAATACAAAACCATAATACATATATTCCAGCCAACAAACATGGTTTATAAACATTTGAATAATAAAATTCAACCCTAATAGGTCTCTTACAAATCCCTTACTCAAAAATTCAATTAAACTGAATACCATATTAAAATATTCACATTGTACATCTCTAAAACATATTGCATGACATGCACTCGCAATTCCTCATTTTACCAAATTATATGATAACTTCATCTTCATTCTTCTTCCTCATCATATATCATAATATCTAAACACATCATGCACTTGATCGTGAATAATTGAATAAGATTTCAATTTGCATAAACAATAATGCAGAGCATTAAAGCTCATACCGCAAGATAAAAAACCAAACTCAATATTCACACAACATACTCAATTTAAGTAATCATGAATCTATTTAGTAACTATAAATACATCAAATTAACATGCAAACATACATGAGGAAACCATGGTTCAAACCCCTTGTGCCTGGGCCACGAAAGGGCTTTTTGAGGACTTAATTTTATCCCATTGTCTAAGGCACGGGTGATAATAATAACTTAAAGAGATCAATCTAATGGGAAGCAAATCAATCTAATGGGAAGCAAATAATCACATTTATTTTTATTAATGGGGATCAAATTATGTGAGAGGCATGTATCAAAATAGCCTTTCAAAGTTTGAGTGAGATACTACACAAAATAGAGCAGCTATAGTGAAACTACACCATGTGGTCCATAAGGGACCAGACGAACTTTTCAACATTACAAAAGGAACTCAATGGACTATTTTTTATGCTCAAATATGATGAAATAAACCTCTCATCAGTTGTGTATTCTCAATAAAAATTCTAGAAAAATAAGATCAAGAAAACAAGTTGAAACTACTCAAGATCATGAAGTAAGCATGCTAGTCTACACATACTATGTGTATGGACTATACTATTACTTTGGGACTCTTCAAATATCAAGTTTTTATGACCAAAAATGAAGAAAGCTACTGTAAATTAAGAATTACAACAAGATTTGATTATAGGAATGAGGTTGGAATTAAAAATATGAGAAGAAAAATCAATACCTTAATAAAGAAATAGTATGGGCTTGATCACATAAACGATGGACTACTCCATGAAAGTTCAAATGAAAGCTCAAGAAAGAAGATAGTCTCATCGGTGACCACATTTTTGTCAAGCTCTCTCTCTCTCTTTGAAGTGAATACTCAAGTTAGGGTTATAACTGATCCCATAAGTTACTTTTATACTTAGATCATAAAGATGGATTTGATCTTGATCCTTGATGCCTCAGATCAATGACACATGAGAGGCTTTTATCCAAGCCACTCATCCATATTTGATCACCAAGATCAATGTATGAGATTTTGATATCTATCACTCCTTAAAACCTAGGTTTATAGTCATTTTACATTGAAGCCCTTAGCTCCATGTTTTACTTCCCATTAAGTCCAAATTAATTTTTACACTTATGCTCATGGTTTTTGAATAATTTTTTAGAGTCAATAAAATAGAAAGATGTGGACATAAAGGTAATATGGGACATCCACACATGTGAATAAAATCTCTTATGATACCACTAATAGGATTTTAAGAACACTAAAGTTTCACATGGGTCAAGCCCAAAAGGTGGTGCCACATAAGATACACTCACATGCTACAAAATCATATGTGGATAATAATATGAATTAAATTAATTTTATAAATTCCATGACTTCACACAAGCCAAAATTGGCACATATGAGCAAAAAAAACATGTGATTTAAATCAAACTTAAGTCATAACAATATATAACATTTTAAATAACAAGATAACATGTTATAACATAATATCAACAAAACGATTAATGACAAGTACATCCCCACATAAATATGACATCAGCATGATGTCATCCACAACTAGGGAGGTGGGCGTGCCATGTGGAATCCCTATGGCCACTTGGGATCCATGTGGCATCCCCACAGAATATCCTTGTTTGGTATTTATGTCGAACAAATTTGAAAGTCATATTTTTATTATTTAAAAAAAAACTGAAAAATTTCTCCGAAAATATCAAAAATTCTCTAAATAATTTCTTAATATTATTACAATATTTTTCATCAATATAAAATATTTTCTCATCAATTTTAGATTAATATGGGCCCAAAGTAAATGAAACCTCTAGACTCATAACACTAGTCGGAGTCTTCCATTATGCTAACCTGAATGACGTTCTCTACAGTCTATGGTTGGGACATATAATTGGTCACATCAAAGTTGCTGATCTAGAACACATACGCACTAGCTCTTCTTGTTCAATGGATTACTGGTGCATCCTTGTGGGACATGTTCCTACTCAAATACAGGGGTCCTCTCAAAACACATACGCAATAGCTCTTCTAAGTCAAATAGTATTATAGAAGAGTGGCTTCCCCATAGGAATGTGGGTGCACATGCCATGGAACGGTCTCGTGTCAAGATACGGGCTCATGTCCCATGAGCCGACCATCCCATACAAGGTGAATACTCATTTAAATACTCAGGTTCTATTATTCTAGATTGGATTCTCCAAGCCCTGGCATATCACATCAACTATGAGGCATTATAATCAATATAGTCCTAATTGAGAGGTGACCCTCACACCTCCTTGAGTGTTCATACTCTCAAAACGTATACTCTCAATGCTTCAAATACTCGGGGTATTTTAATTTGGGCCTCAGTGCACCAAGCACCCAGATTCAGTCTCTCACTAACTCCCACTGATCATAAGACTATTGGCTTTAGGGCCTTGAAGGGCCACATAACTAACAATACTAGCACTTGGCTACCGCCATGTTTGTCATACCACTATCTCCAGTGGAGTTGCACCTAAGCTGTGACCTATCATCCCCAATGGAGTCAGGAGCAGGCCACTGTCCCTCATCCCCAGTAGGAGTCACACCCATACTGCAGCCCATTATCCCTAGTGGAGTTAGGATCATTAATACCTCTTCAATCCCCAGTGGGTTTTTTTCGCAACAAGTCCTTATTCCTTTGCTATCTTATCCCCAAGGAATCAGATTACCTTCCAAAAGCCTATTCTTCATGGAGTTTCATTTTCACCCCCAGGGAGTCATACTTGTCCTCCAATCCCCGGTGAAGTTTGCTTTCATTTACCATCTCCATCTATGCCCTCTGCTTGTGTATGTCCTTAATCATTTGATCCCCAAGCAGTCGAATTGTCATCCATGATTTTTTTCCTCATGGAGCTATGCCTACATGGCAATCCACACCATGGTCTAGGTGCATGATCCTTCACTGCATGATCCAAACTATATGACCTTAAACTATATCGTAGGTTTAGTTGCACGTCCTTAAACAGCATGGTCCAACTGTATGACCTTAAACTCTATTGCACGTCCTGGCTGCATGACGTTAAAAGGCTTAGCATCACAGTCTGAACTATATGACCTTAAACTGTAGCGAAGGTCTAGTTTCAAAACCTTAAACTGCATGGTCCGAGTTGCATGACTCTAAAGTGCATCGTTACGGTCCAAGCTCAATGACCCTCAACCATAGTGAACGTCCTGGCCGCATGACATTAAACTTCTTTGTGCAGGTGCCTGAGGCATGACCTTAAAAATGCCCCCACACACAAGTACATGACATTTACATGCGCCTTCATGTACATCTTTCCTAACCGACTCGATTGTGTGCGTGCACCATCTTCATCAAACCCCCATCTTTCTTCATTACCATCATCATTCCCCAGTGAGTTTCACCAACACTCACAAAATGACGATCCATCCCATCATCCATACTCGTCGTCAGCTAGTGGGTCACCACTTTCCACCTTCCATCCATATATCATCCATCCTTCACAAACAGCCTCATGCCATCTACTCAAAATGAGTCAAACCACCACCATATTTACCCCATGGCCTCTACAGACTGCCATCCATCTCAACCACGGTCCAGCTATATGACCATAAACTATAGTGCATGTCCTGGCCGCATGACATTAAAAGGCTTTGCACAGGTTCTATAAGCATGACCCTAAACACGCCTTTACAAAGAAAAAAAGAAAAAAAAGAGAATAATGGGCATGGTGCATACCTGTACAAGGGAACGACATGAGTAAAAATGATGAACGGGCATAGTCACGAAACCATGAGTAAGAGAGTTCTGTGAATAAAAATTCGGCCACAGTAAAAACTTGAAAGGGCTTCGTTAGTAGAAATGGAAGAAAAAGGTAGGCATGACTAAAAGGTCATTGATAAAAGAACCCCAAATAGAGGAGGTTGGTGAAAACTATCTCTACGGCACCACTTCCCAAGTCCAAGGGAAAACCTGCAAAGGGCTCTTGGACTAAGAAAGCAGGTTGATGCAGCGTTCATTTCCATAGGAGTCTTCAGCCAATACTCCCTTCATCATCACAAACATCATCCAACAAGTCCCCCAATATCCACAATAGGCAAGAAACTGTTATACCAAGCACCCTACAAACCTGGTTTGGTTGCTAACAACACCACCAAGATATCCAATAGGGTGTAGACATTAAAATCATCCCTCAACATCTTTCTTTCTCTCTTCTCTTCTCTCTCTTGACATGCGCGGCAATGGCAGAGTCATACATGCCTTCTTTCTCTCTCTCCTTTTTCTTTCTCACATGCACGATATCGGTGATACTGTGCATGCTTCTCTTTCTTCTTCTCTTCTTCTCTTTCCTAACATGTGTGACAATGATCACACCGTATGTGTCTCTCCCTCTCTCTTTCCTTTCTGCTCTTCTTCTCTCTCTTTACATGCACGATAGCGGTAGTATTATCCATGCCTTTCTTCTCCTTCGTCTCTTTCTCCCTTCTTTGGTGTTGGGTGAACACGTAGCCCAGTCATCATCCCTTCTTCAAGGCTGGGTGACAATGTAGCTCAGTCATCATCCTTTCTTCAAGGTTGGGTGACAAAGTAGCCCAGTCATCATCCCTTCTTCAAGGCTAGGTGACAACGTAGCCTAGTCATCATCCCTTCTTTAGAACTGGGTGACAACGTAGCCCAATCATCATCCCTTCTTCAAGGCTGGGTGATAACGTAGCCCAATCATCATCCCTTGTTCAAAGCTAGGTGACAATGTAGCCCAGTCATCATCCCTTCTTCAAGACTGGGTGACAACATAGCTCAGTCATCATCCCTTCTTCAAGGGATTCCAATTGGAAGGTTGCTGGAGAAAGGGATTCCAACAACCGACTGGATTTGCTTCTTTGGTGACCTGAGTACTTGCAGCCATTGAACAAGGGATTGAATGCAAGAGTTATACTAGAATGTAGCTCTGTGCGAGGTGGTTCTTTTGAGCTTATCCTCACGTTAATCTATGGCTTAGATTTTGAGATATACTTCACCGAATCCTGAACTTGCTGAACCCTGTTTTTTTTTTTTAGTTTCTCCAGCTGCTATCCTCTTCAGAGCAATGGGGGTTCCAGGTCTTGCCACAGTGAGTGCCTTAGGTCAAAATGACAGGGCTGACATGTATCATGTCAACATCTGAGTTTGGTTTGATTTCAAAGAAAGGCGTCGTGGGTTGGAGAAGTTGCTACCAGAAAACGTTGTCGCAGTCCCCATTTTCGAGACTGGTTTGGTGAAACTGCATCGCGCTATGGTAAAACTCATGAGTTGCGAGTCTGCATGAGCATAGACCCTTTTAGGGGGTTCGATTGAGCCCAAATTTGGTCCTCGGGGGTTTTCGATATTCTGAGCACAATGGCGATGGCCTAGTGCATTGCATCCACTATCATAAGGCTACAGTGGAGGTCTTTTTTTGGTGCCAGAGCACTGCACCCAGGTCACTAGGTTGGAGGCTTTATTTTTTGGCACAATCCTGGCCTACTGGTGTTTCATGAACCCGTGAGACCAGACTGTCATCGATTCTCTCCTTATTCGCACAGGCTCATGGAGGTATGTAAAAAATGACATAAAACAGTCATCTCGACCCGAAGGGCGAGATCGAGGCACTTAACTAGCTTGGCAACTCCACTGGGGATACGGTACCCCATAGATGGATCGTTCTTACTTGGCATTCCTTTCTTTTATTCCCGCTTTCTAACACACACATATGTTGTTGGGGTTGTTCAACACCTTTATCCAAATAGGGGATTTTCTAATCCTCGCACTCAGGAGTCTTCCTCGAGAATAGGGTCCATGAACCTCATTCCCGACCTTCCTTATGAGTGTTGACTTGGTGTCACACTCCCTGGTCCTCACCTAAGTTGGTGTGAGCAGGGACTTAAAAGTCCCTCACTCCTCATTGATTAGGTGCCTCGTTCTTACCCTCTGGACCTAGATGACCTATATGATTAAGCGACATGTATCTTGGGTTTTTAGTGAACCTGAGATTTGAGATCGCTCTCTTGGAACCTTGCTCAAGAGCAAGTGCAGGTATACCAATTGTTGAGAGGAATTTAAGGTGGGTTTGGAACTTACTCTGGTTGGCTTGCTTGGGTGCCCTCTTAGATCACATCGGAAAGTCCCCCAGCTGCTTTAACTGGTTTGAAAACACCTTCCTAAACCAGTAATCTCCTTGTCTTTCTGCCCAACACTTCTATGGTTAATTTGCAAGACAAGTAGGTCGACGAGATCCACGCTTGTCTTAGGGCAATGCATAATCGTGTGGCTAAGAATGTGAGAGGTTAGGATGATGGAGTCGAGGTTTCAAGCAAAGGTCAAAGAGGGAAAAAAATTTAAAGAAGGGACGAGACTAGCTTGATAGCTGGACAATGATCGACTAAGAGTGGTAGCAAGATGGGCATGAAACTCAGGACCAGTACGGCGGCAAGACTACTAAAAAACGAAGCCGATATGACAGTGCTAGTCTAGGTCAACCCTTAATCAAGTGAGAAGAGGAGAGGATGAAGAGAAGGAACGAGATGGTGGAGAGATAGGGTCTTGACGGCACTAGGCATCGCCACCCACGATCGTGGAGGAGCAATGTCACGGCCCTTGGATAGTGCTAGACACTACTGCTCACAACATGAGGGGAAGGAAGGAACTACAAACGGCGCTGGGCGTTGCCGTCAGCAACACAAGAAGGTAATGCACCCCTACATAGGCTGCGATAGCCTCTTGTGAAGCGCAGGACAATAGCCATTTGCAAAGCGCACATCGATAGTTATCATGAAGCACACGACGTTAGGAGATGCAGAGCGAGCGACGATGAGCATTGAATGCACAAAGGAGGCTCGCAGACGGTGATAGGTACCGCTTACGCGAAGAAAGCTCACGGGAGGCAATAGGCATTATCGAGACCTCTCGTAGGCGACGATAGGCTTCGCCTTCTATGATAGGCACGCAACGGGGGAAGACCCCTGTGGGCGGCTATGAGTTTTTCCGTCCATGCTCTTCACTGAGGCATTGAGGACGCATCTGCGATCGACGATGAGCAGTTCCATCTGCAATTCTCGTTGAGAGGTAGAGACAGAAAAATAGAAGAAGAAAGAAGCTCGCTCATGGTGTTACCATCACCGTGCTCGACCTATGAGACCACAGGAGAGGCATGCACGGCACTGCTACTGCCATGCATGACCTCTAAGGGGAGCTCAAATGAAGAAGAGGTAGGAGAAGGAGAGGAAGAGAGAGAAGAAAAAGAAGAGAGAGAATGTTTACCTTGAGCTCAGGGGTACCAGTACAAACGTTTGTCTCACCTTACTCTCTCTCCAAACGTGACGCAACAATGAGAAGAAAGAGAAACTTTATTTAGTAAAAACTCTCTTCTCGTATTCTGTGCATCTGTATTACCCTTTTTGCGTACAATGATGGTATGTGGTACATATAGAATTTGCCGCAAACATGGGTGGATAATCAAAATTAACCCTAATCGCTGAAAATTAAGATTAAATTGAATTAAAAGAAATTAGAAAATAGGGTGCAAAATGACAGATTTTCTCCTTTCTAACAATTTGTGGAATTCAAGAACAGTCCTTGTGTTTCCTTAGAACGTGCATGATTTTTCATGGATGATCTGGGGTCGTTCTAATACTCGGTTGATCGAAAGATGATTGTTTTCTTATAAGGTTCGGCATGGCGATCAATTTGCTACCAACTTTGGGCCATGGATCGTGTTTTTAGGGCACGATCATGTGACTTGAATTTTGGATGGATCTTGAAACTTCGGATTGATAATATGCTCGTTCCCTGATGTTTTTTGGTTATTTCTTCACTAGATCACACTGAGCATGTCATTACGATAGTGGGGAAACAAACACAACTCGATTCTGTGCCCGAACGAAGATTTTGCAACTTTTGAATTTTTGTCGGAATCTAAAATTCCAACGTCATAATTTGCAGTCGCTTCGTCAGCTTCGTACGCAGAATCCGACCGTTCATCTTGTACAGGTTCGAGTCAAAGATAGCCCGAGACATTACACATGCCATGGAATTGGTCTCTCATCGATAGGGCTGGTTAGTGGCATGATTTGGCCGCTTGAGCGAGGCACGACGCTGCTGAATTTCCTGCACTTTCTTCACGGATCAGCAACTTCTCTCTAACTTTTCTTCTTGCTCGAGCATCGTCGCGAGGCCTGCCACATATTGAAATGCTTGTGTTGATGAGATGAATATGTTCACAAAATTTGGGCTTGATCCGACCTCGGACGAGTGAGATATGAGCGTCGAAAGTCATTAATCGTGACTGTTCCTTCAATGGTGTGGAGTTGCAGGGTGGCCGCATGGGAATACCATGCGGCTCCTCCGGTTTTGCTCTTTTGCCTATAAATTTTTCTTGAGATATCCGTTCAAGCTGAAATTTGACCTTTCGAGATTTTCAACCGTGTCGGATCCAATGACGGTAGTCCCATAGCAAATTGAGACACTGAAAAAGTAGCTCTAGGGTTCGTTTTAAGGTGCTAAAGGCCGACTCTGCCCGAACTATTTCTCTATCTGCACTGCCTTAGACATGCCGAAATGAGATGAAACTTGGCAGGAGACTTTTGAGATACCTCATGATGATCTTGGTCAGTTCTGGGACTATTCTGAGACTGTCAAAATTTCAACTGTTTGCTAGGCTTTTATTGAGTAGGGGCCCCATGATGATGACAAATATCTTCCAAAAGCATGCCTCACCAAATGTTATGCTTCGAGAGAATCGATAAGTGCAATCATTCAGGAAGTTTGAGGGAGCTTGGTGAAGTCCTTACCGACAAGGGACTATTTGCGATTTAGAAGGGTGAGGCCTTTGTAGGGACCTCCTAGGACCGAATCAGGCTTATCTAAAGGCCAACTGCTATGAACCTTTGGTCGGCGTTGTTCACTACAACACTTGGTTTGCTTTTAACGTTCAGGTATCTAGGTCTCGTTTAGGAGGGTCCAGTCTGGGGCTTCTAACCTACCCGAAAGTTTGAGCCCTTGTTGGCTAAGGGATTTTGGTGAGGAATGCCCTGAATTCTTTGGAAGGCTTGACCTTGGATTCGTCAGGGATCTTTTGGTCATCTTCCTCACCCTAAAGAACTCTTGTTGTTGTTGATGCTGAAAATGTGAGAGATCTTATGTGGCTCTCACTCCCTGATGAGCCAATTTGCGTTGATTGGATGCTAGCAGTTGAGGATTTTAGGTAGACCTCATTAACCAGGCTTGTGACTTGTTTGGAAATTGAATGTCGGCTGAGGCAGAGGTAGTGCGTCAACCTGTTTTGTCGGTCCAAGTACCCTTTCATGGGTTTTCACATGAACATGGGAAGTGGCGCCGTAAAGATGGTTTTCACCAACTTCGATTGTTTTTGGTCTCTTGGACCCATGACCTCGCTGTCATGTCCACCCTTTTCATCTGTTTTTACCCACGATGACCTTTTGAGGTTTTCACTGTACCTGGGTTTTGTTTTCCATGAAACTCTTTTACTCATGGTTTCGTGACCATGATCGTCTGTCATTTTTACTCATGGTGTTCCCTTGTTCAGGTGTACACCATGCTCGTCTCATTAGGGAGGCAATAAAGATGGTGGGTGCACATGAATGGGCCAACTAGAGAAGACGTGCGTGAAGGTGCATGTAAAGGGCGTGCGCGTATGTGGGGGTGTCTTTAAGGTCATGCCTCCTAGACCTATGTGAAGAGTTTAACGTCATGCGACTAGGACATGCACTATGGTTTAAAGTCATATAGCTGAGATTGTGATTATGCAGTTTAAAGTCATGCAACTAGGACTAAGCAGTTTAAGGTCATGCAACTAGACCTCTGCTATAGTTTAAGATCATATAGTTTGGACCACGGTTATGTAGTTTAAGGTCATGCAGTACAGATTACCGCTTTGCAGTTTAAGGTCATGCAGTTCAGACCATGGCTGTGCAGTTTAAGGTCATGCAGTTCAGACCATGGCTGTGCAGTTTAAGGTCATGCAATATGGACCATAATCATACAGGTTTGAGTCCTGCGACAAGGACTAAGCAGTTCAAGGTCGTGCAACTAAACCTCCACTACAGTTTAGGGTCATATAGTTTGGACCATGGCTTCACAGTTTAAGGTCATGCAACTAGGACCATAGCCGTGGAGCTTAAAGTCATGCAGCACAGATTATGGCTGTGCAGTTTAAGGTCATGCAGCACAGACCATGGCTATGCAGTTTAAGGTCATGCTTACGGACCATTGTGTGGGTTGCCATGCTGGTGAAACTGCTTGCGGGATAGGTCTGTGGATAGCTACCAACTCCCTACGGATAAAGATAGTTAAGGCTATACACATGCAGAGAGGTTCAGATAAAGTTAGATACCCTATGAGGAGTGGCAAGCAAAAGAGACATCATCGAAGATTAGGAGGGCCCATGTGACTGTATGGGGATAATGAGTAATGGTATGGATCTAGCTCTAGTGAGAATGATAGGCCAGAGCACAGATGAACCTTACTGGGGGTTGAAGGGATAAGAGTGGCCCTGACTCCCTGGGGATAGTGTGTCACAGTAAGATGTGAATCTCATTGGAATTTTGGTGCAAAACAAGCCTATTTAGGATTAAAGGCATAGATATGACCCTTGCATGCATCTTACTCCACTGGGGTTGTTGATGAAGTACACCTTTAATGAATAGGTGGCCCATCTCTCGGTTGGTGTTATGCGTATAGACCATTTGTCACGTCATGCATTACAGTTTTAGGGACTTGTAGCTCAGACTATGGCTATGGAGTTTCAAGTCATGCAGTTTGGACCACGCGGTTTAAGGTCATGCAACTAGACCTTCGCTGCAGTTTAAGGTCATGTAGTTTGGACCATGTCGATAAGCCTTTTAACGTCATGCGGTCAGGATGTGCACTATCCAACTGAACCATAGTCGTACAGTTTTGAGTTGTGTGACGAGGACTAAGCAGTTTAAGGTCGTGCAATTAGACCTCTGCTACAGTTTAAAGTCATATAGTTTGGACCATGGCTGCGCAGTTTAAGGTCACGTAGCACCGACCGGGGCTGTGTAGTTTAAGGTCATGTAGCATGGATCAGGGCTGTGCAATCTAAGGTCATGCAGCACGGACCATTGTATGGTGAAGGAATGCGACTCCATCGGGAACAAAGCCAACATCGGAGACTAGACTCCATGAGGAGTGAGAATGTAATGCAAGGAATGAACTTCTTGAGGAGGAGGACAATGGTTTAGATGGGAGTGTCATGGTATGCACGTGGCACAAAGTTTTGAATGGTGCACGAGGCTTTAAGGCTATTGTGAAGTGCACGACATTTCCTTTTGATAAGACGTGTGACACTGGCTTCTAAATAACCCCTTAGATGAAGATCGCGGCAATAACCTTTGGGTGAAGCGTTCGGCGATGGATCCTTGACGAAGCGCTCGTTGGTAGCCTTAATGAGGCGCACGGCGATGGCTTCTTATGCAGTGCACGGCGATAGCCCTTTCGGTGAAGCACGCGGCGATGACCCTTTCGGGTCTCTGGCTTGACCCGTCCCCAGCCTGGTCTTATTACCATCAGAAAATGAGAACTGAAGCGTCATTTCATCTTTGTTGAGGGAAGTTTGCGGCACTGCTGAGTATAATGGGGGAAAACCCCATTTTAACGTTTTACCAAAGGGTAAAATAGTTAAACAATTTTAGAGAGAGAGAGAGCTAGAGCTTCTGGTAAGAGAAAGAGATAAAGATGAGAAAGAGGAGTGAGAAAGGGAGAGATTGAGATGAGAAAAAGAGAGAGAAATTGAGATAGAGATGAGCATAAGAGAGAGAAATGAGAAAAGAGGGGAGGAGAGAGAAAGAGGGGAGGAGAGGGAAAATTACCTTATCGAAGGGTACAAGCCATTTTCTTCTCTCTCCTCTCTCTCTCTCCAACATGCACCCACGAGCTTAAGCAAAATGAAGTCTTTATTGAATCTTTAAGAATGAACCTAAGGGGTATTGTGTTCGTTCTTTACAATTTGGCTTGGCTTGACATTTTTATATAGAATTAGGCCAAAATATAGGTGTATGCCCAAAAACTACTTAGAATTAAAGATAATGACAATTTAATTGAATTAAAATAATATCTAAAAATAGGTGCAAAAGGACTGTTTTGTCCCTGCCTAACAATGTGTAGAATTATAGAACAGTTCCTGCTGCTGCTCGAGAACTTGCGTGATATTTCATGACTGATCCAGGGTTGCTCAGATGCCCGTTTGATCGAAAGATGATTGTTTTCTTATGGGGCTCGGTGTGGCAATTGATTTGATACCAACTTAGAGCCATGAATCATGTTTGTAAGCCATGATTATAAAACTTGAATTTTGTATGAATCTTGAAAACTTTGGATCGATTGTGTGCTCGTTCGCCGATGTTTCTTTGTGAGTTCTTCACTGAATAACACTGATCATGCCATCACAATCATGTTGCAACAAACGCAGCTTGATTTCTTGTCCAGACGAAGATTTTGTCGTCTTGCACTTTTGGTCGGAATCTTGAAATCCGACTGTCAGAACTTACAGCAGCTTTGAAGCCACCGTGTATGAAATCCAACTATTCATCGTACACGAGGTTCAGGCCAGAGATAGCCACGGACCTTACGCACATAATGCAATTGGTTTCATGCCGATCGGGTATGCGAACATCGTGATTTGGTCGCCGGAGTGAGGCGCGTTGCTGCTGAATTTTCATCAACTTTTCTTCATAGATCAACAACTTCCTTCTAGTTTTTCTCCCTCCTTGGGCATCGGCACGGGGCGTACCATATATCGAATCGCTCGTCTTAACGAGACGGACATGCTCACAAAATTTGAGCGCAATCTGACTCAGAATGAGTGAGATATGGGCCCCAAAAGTTACTGCTTGAGGCTGTTAAAACAACCACCTTTAATGGTGTTTTAGTGCAGGGTGGCCACATGGGAATAGCGTGCGACCCACCCCTTTTCGATAATTTACCCATAACTTTGTCTTGGAGTGTCCGATTAAGCTGAAACTTGACCCATAAGGGTTTTCAAACGTGCCGGATCTGATGGCAGTGGTCTTATCGCAATTCGACATACTAAAAAGAGAGTTCTAGTTACGAGATCCATTTCAGGGTGTAAGATGCTAATTTTTTTGAAATTGTTTCTTTGTGTTCACTGCCTTAGATATATATGATAGCAATGAAACTTGGCAAATGACCTTTTGGAGTACTGATGAATATCTTGACCAATTATGGAGCCCATTTGAGACTGTCGAAATCTCCACTGTTTTGTAGGCTTTATTGACTTGCTTCCTCTTTATTCCTCATTAGGGACTAAGGTGCTAAAAAATGTGTTCAAACAATGAGCCAACAATGAAAAGAACGAGAAAATTTATTTAGTAGAAAATCTTTCTTTGTGTATTCTGTGTGTGTATTGCCCTTTTTGCTTACAATGATGGTACGTGGGATATGTAGAATTTGCCCCAAACATGAGTGGATGATCAAAAGTAACCCTAATTGCAGAAAATTAAGATTAAATTGAATTAAAAAAATAAAAAAATAGGGTGAAAAATGACAGATTTGCCCCTTCTAACAATTTACGGAATCCAGAACAGTTCCTGTGTTGCCCTAGAACATGCGTGATTTTTCATGGATGATCCAAGGGCATTCTGATACCTGATTGATCGAAAGATTATCATTTTCTTATAGGGCTCGGCGTTGGGATTGATTTGATACCAACTTTGTGTGACTTAAATTTTGGATGGATCTTGAAACTTCGAAATGATAGTGTGGTCTTTCCTTGATGTTTTTTTGGTGATTTCTTCATTGGATCACACTGAGCATGTTTTTTTGACCAGAATTTGGAATTTGCAGTTGGCTTCGTGTGCAAAATCCGACAGTTCATCTTGTACAGAGTTTGAATCAAAGATAACTCGAGCAATGTGATTTAGGCCGCTCGATCGTGTTCGCGAGCAGCGTGATTTGGCCGCTCGACAGAGACATGACACTCTAAAATTTCCTGCACTTTCATAACAGATCACCAATTTCTCTTTAGCTTGTCTTCGCGCTCGAGCATCGTCGTTGGGGGTGCCACGTATCGAAATGCTCATCTTGATAAGAAGAATACGCTGACAAAATTTGAACTAGATCCGACCTCGGATGAGTGAGATATGGGCATCGAAAGTCAGTGGACGTGATTGTTCCTTCAATGGTGTGAAGTTGAAGGGTCGCCGCACGGGAATAGCGTGCGGCTCTTCCTATTTTGCTCTTTCGCCTATAACGTTTTCTTGGGATATCCATTCAAGCTGAAATTTGACCCCTGAGGGTTTTCAACCATGCCGGATCCAATGACGGTAGTCCCATTACAAATTGAGACATCAAAAATGTAGCTCTAGTTATAGGGTCCATTTTAGGGTGCTAGAGGACGACTCTGCCAGAACTGTTTCTCAATCTACACTACCTTAAACAAGTTGAAATGCGACGAAACTTGGCAGGAGACTTTTGAGAAACCTCATGAAGATCTTGGGGAGTTCTACGGCTATTATGAGAATGTCGGTATTTACACTGTTTGTTAGGCTTTTATTGAATGGGGGCCCCATGATGATGAAAAATATCTTCCAATACCCAATGTGTAAGGATCCACCCAATCACGGTCCCAATCTCAGTTCTGGAGGCAACTATACTAGAACCTGAGAGCCAAGCATGATAAAGGCATGCAAATCATGTCGAGGGAAAGACCAGACACATTCGGAGCAAGTAAACTTGTGGACCCCCTGGCCGAGAATCCTTTCTACCCACTACAGGCAGTAGAAGAGCCTAAGATGAGAAAGCCAGAATCCTGCATGGTTGTCAGTTTCATATGAGACGTCCCAACCCTGTAGCCCCTGCGGTCCCAAAACCATCACGTACCACTCCTCAACTGATCTGCATACAACGCTCGAGCTAAGTCGAGGCATGTAGAACTCCTACTGATTGACCTATCACACCAAGTCCAGTAGGCACGTAAGATCCTGACCACACAAGAGGCCGACCTCCCCAAGGAGAGAGTGAAGATGATGATCATTAAGCAATGTAATGAGGAGAAGAAAGATCATCAAACTCGGCATGAAATTATGATACCCCGAGTAATGGAGAAGCTTGAATTGGTGGAAAGTGCCTGGCCTTTTACGAATTGATCTCACCATAGGGCCAATTCTCCACTGCTCCCTCATTCGGTTGAGGAAGCACTAAGGCAGCCGCCTCCACCTAGCTCTAAAGGCCATTCTCCCCCTGATCAAGTCTCATAAGCTGACATTGACACCATGGTCAGCCGTAGCTTGCGGAATAGACACATCTCAGGCTTGCAAGATATAGCCTTGTACCGAAAGCCGTATCCCTCTTACATTATCCAGCTCTCATTTGCCCTCAATTATCAAAAAGGGAGACTCCCTATCTTTAACGGAATGAGTTTTCCTCACCAGCATATCACTCACTTTATTTTGGTGTGTCTAAAGACAGCTGCTGATGGGAGACTTCTCCTCCATCAGTTTGTTGAAACTCTAGATGGGCCGACGTTCAAGTGGTACACAGGGCTTCCCCCGTACTTAGTGCAAACCTAGGAAGAAATGGAGCACTTGTTCTATAAGCGCTTCTACGAAGTCGAAAGAGAAGTACAAGCCATTGAGCTTCTCACATTGACCCAGGGCTCGAATGAGCTGGTTGATCAATTCATTGAAAGATGGAGAGACTTGGCTGCGCATCAGACCACCCTTATGCTTGAGATCGATGTTGTTCAGACATTTGTATGCAACATGTGGATGAAGATCTCCCTACTCATCGAGGCTTCAAACCCTACTTCTATATCAGATCTAATCTCCAAAGCAGTCCGCATAGAAAGCCTCTTTAAGCATCATGGTAGGCTTCAAGTGCAATCATCAAGCAAGGGAAATAGTCGAACTCTAGTAATGCTCACCCCAATTCTCGAGGCAATCAGCAGAGACCGATGATCAGTGTCACTGTCGAAAGGACTATTGGGCAGAGAAGAGAAACAAGGTCTATAGCTTTGATAAGGAGAGGGTCATGACCCTACTCCGGATGTTGCTAAAACAACAAGTGCTTGCCTTGCCTGAGATGAAGAAGCCAAACAAAGCTGATCTTGTCACCCACATGAATTACTGCTCCAATCACAGAATGTTGGGGCACCCGGTTCCAGAGTGTTTCACTCTCAAAGACCACATTGAGGCCTTAATCCAAAAGGGGCAAATACCGCTTGACAGTCTCAAGAAAGCATTTGGGGCTGCTGAGGCATCCCACCTGGTGATGGTTCAAGAAGAAGATGAGCAAAAGGATTATCTTGATGAACTGCCACTAGACCTTCTTCTGAAAATGTTCTGTATTATGATTCAAGTAGGGGTAATCGCGCCGCGTCCATCAGGATAGCCCAGATGCATTGCTTGAGGGACCGAGCATCTCTGGTGCCCATACAACCAGTTATGTGTCCATGATCTAGATATGTGCTTCTCCTTCTAAGCCTCAGTGGTAGAGAAAGTGCGAAGAGGGTACTTCACTGCCCACATCCGAAAAGATGATGCTCAAGCCTCTAAGTCATCAACACAGGAAGTCGCTCAGACCCAGACCTCTTGTGAAGGCTCACTGCATGGATTTTCTGGTTCAGGTGATCCATCCACCTCCCAACCATGGCAAATATATCAAGGGAAGAATAGAAAGAAATCCAAGAAAAGGGAGGCGGTTCACCAAACAAGGCAAGCTCCAAAGCCTCGTGAACCTGATGAGCCTACATAGGCCAGGAAAAGGGGTAACAAAAGACAAGTACCAAGGGCTGCTCGAAGGAGGAGAACCCTTTGTTTGAAGGCATTTTTTAACACCTTAGGTCCCCGATGCAGAATAAAGAGAAGCCGGTCAACAGAGCCCTAATACATGAGTTGAATTCTAGAAAGTCTCATAATTTCCCCCACAACAATTAAAAATGTTCCTCAGGACTCAAAAAGGCCACCTACCAAGTTTCTTCACAATCCAACATGTCTAAGGCAATACAAATAAAGAAACAGTTTCGGTAAAATCAGCTTCTAGCACACTGAAATGGACCCTATAGCTGGAAGCTTATTATCAAGGCATCAAATGACTGTGGGACCATCTCCACTGGATTTGAAACAGTCGAAAACCCCTTTGGGTCAAGTTTCGACTCAATCAGACACTCTAGGACAAAGTTATGGGCAAAAGACTAAAAAGGGGTAGGTCACACGCTATTCTCGAGCGCCATCCCTGCATCAGTGTCCATTCATGAAGACTGGTTTTCACAGTTTCGTTCTCAAATGTTGATGGTCATATCTCCCTCGTCTTGAGTCGGATCGAGCCTAAATTTTTGAAGCATGGTCATCTTGTCATTCTAAGCGTTTTGATATGTGGCACGACCTGCGATGTCGCCTAAGCAGGCAGAAAAGTTAGAGAGAAATTAAAAATTCGTCGTAAAATTTGTAGGAGAATCAGCAGTGACCACCTCGATCGAGCAGTCATATGACGACGCTCGCACAGTAGATCGATGTGAAACTAATTCCTTTACGGGATCGAGGTCTGAAGCTACATTTGAGTTGAACCTCGCATGTGATGAACGATTGGATTCAACGCACGAGAATGATGAAGTTGCTACAAATTTCAGCCACCAGAATTTAGATTCCAGCAAAAAACCCAAAAGTAGAAAATCAACGTTTAGGCACGTAATTGAGCTGCGTTTGTTGCCAAATGATCGTGATGGCCTACTCATCGTAATTTAGTGAAGAAATCGTGAAGACATTTCAAGAAATGGGTGCAATCTTGATCCAAAGATTGTAAATTTCTCACAAATTTTGCATCGCATGATCGTGGCCCAAAAATGTCATCTGTGATTCGAAATGGGTATCAAAACGATAGCCATTTTGAGCCTAATAAGAAAACAATCATCTTTTTGTCAATCGAGCGCTGGAGCAACCTCGAATCAGCCTTGGAAGATTGCACACCTTCTAAGGCAGCAACAGGGACTGAATTCGAATTACGTGAATTTTTGGGCAATGGCAAAATCATAATTTTGTTCCCATTTTTAGGATTTCTTTTAATTCAATTAAATTGTAATTTTCAGTAATTATGGTGAATTTTGGGCATCCACCCATGTTTGGGCCCCACTTTTATATAAACATGTGATATCTCAATGTAATAGAACCCCAATTAGAGACTAACATAATGAATATGAATTAAGGCTTTAGCTTGAGTTTGTGGGCCACGTCCCGGAGAGAGAAAGAGGAGAGAAAGGTTTGGTACCCTTGGATTAAGGTAATTCTCTCTCTTTCTCTTTCTCTCTCCTCTATTGTCTCTCTCCCCCTTCTATCTTTCTCTCTCATCTTCTTTCTCTCTCTCCTCTTCATTCTTTCTCTTCTTCTTCTTTATTTCTTTTTTTCCCCTCTATTCTTTCCTTTTCTCTCTCTTCCCTTTCTCTTTCTACGAACTCTCTTTTCTTTCTCTTCTTCTTTGTCATACACGGTGGTATCTATTGTCGAGCATGATGTTTTCCCCCTTCCATCAATCTCTCTAGGATGAGAACAGTGAACCAGGCCCTTTCCCAAGTGGAGGGCCAGACCTCTGTCCAAATTCCTTCTCCTCCCGTTGTGCTCGGCGATACCCACCGTCGTACATGATGTATCTCACCCCATTCTTTGACAAAGACACTGGATCGAGCCCTTTCCCGAGTGGCTGGTCGGGTCATGTTTGAGTCCGTCTTAACATCCACTACGGTGCTTATTATCGCACATGTCTTTCCTTCTCTCTCTCACTTGTCATGCACGACGGTGCCTATTATCGTGAATGTTTCTCTTTCTCTCTCTTCTGTCATAAATGACAGAGCATATCTCCATCCATGTTCTTTCTCTTTCTCTCTCTTTTGTCATGGATGGCAGAGCCTATTGCGTCCGTGCGCTCACTCATCTCTTTCTCCTATCATGGACGGCATAACCTATCGTCGTCCATGTTCTCTCTTTCTCTCTCTTATCATGAACGGCAGAGTCTTTCGCCGTCCATGTGTTTCTCTTTTTCTCTCTTATCATGGACGATGGAGCCTATCGCCGTCCATGCTCTTTCTCTTTCTCTCTTTTCTGTCATGAATGGTAGTACCTATCGCCGTCCATGACTCTCACTCATCTCTCTCTTTCCTATCTTGCACGGCAGTGCTCACCGATGTGCATGACTTTTCTCCTCACCTCTCTCCTATCATGAATGATAATGCTTAATGCCATCCATGACTTCCTCATCTTCACTCTTCTCTTTCTTCTCTTTCCTCTTCTTTTCTCTTCTTTCTTTCTCTTCTCTCTTTCTTTTCTTTCCTCTTCTTCTCTCTCATCTTCCCTCTCTTTTATTCCTTCTCTCTTTTCTCTTTCTTCTGTCCTCCTCCATCCTCTCTCTCTCTTCTTTCCCCTCCTCTCATTCTTTTCCCACTCTTCTAACCTCTCTCTTTTCTCTCTTCTTTTTTCCTCTCTCTCATGATGCTCGACCACCCATTGATCATCTCTCATTCCCCCCTCTTTTTTTCTCTCTCTAAAAAACCCATAAAAGAAAACCCACTTCGTTTTCATTTCATTATTTTGTTTTCATCAAAGTTGCGTTCACCCTCACCCTTTTTTTCACTCTATTTCGTTTAAGCCTCTCTCTCTGTCTTCCTTTTTATCTCACGTTTTCATCCCAGCTTTTCACATAAACACCCAATAAGAGGCCCCTCTCTTTATTCCTCCTGTTGCCCCCTTTCTCCTTTTCTCTAATCTCATCCATGCCCCTTCCCTTTGTTTTTATCCAACCCTTTCATCCAAATAACCAAATAATTCTTTCTCTCTCAACATAAGAACCCAATAAAAGCCCTCTCTCTCTAAACTAATCTACTCAATAAGCAAACCCACTCTCTTTGTTAATTAATCTATTTTTCTTATATTTTATTCCACCATCTCATTTTACTTCTTTGGGTTTATTTTATTCCCTTCCCTTCATTTTATTTTATTTCACTCACTCGTTTTATTTTCCCTTGTCCTATGTTATTTTATTTATATTATTCCACTTACTTTAGCCCATCGTACTTTACTCTATTCCATTCGTTATCTCGTATGATTTCATTTTTTTCCATCCCTTTTATTTTATTTTATTCCACTTTATTTTATTTAATTTACTTCATCTCATTCTATTTTAATTTATTTAATTCTAATTCCATTTTCTAGTTTTATGTTATTTTAATTCATCTATCTTATTTTCATCTCATTTTTCATCACTCTTATTTCGCTTTCATCTCTTTCTGAAGACCTAGTGAGAGTCAAGCTAGTCTTTACCTCCCATCTTTCTCTCCTTTGATCGTTTGACCAGAGGGCAGGCAGAGATCGGTGCTCGTGTGAGTCTTGTCATCGAGTAGTTTAGCTGTCGTGCCGGTCAGCGTCATCGTGCTTGTCTAGCTGGCATGTCAGACAAGCCATTACACCATGCTGGTCGGTGTTAGTTTTTGTCGTTGAGTTGTTAAGCAACCATGGCAGTCAGACGTACCGTGCCCATCTTGCTACCACGTCAAATCAGTCACCGTACTGGTCTAGCCACTGTGCCAGTCTAGCGGCTCGTTCAAACTTCTTTTCTAACTTTCACTTCTCTTTTCTTTTTTCTTCTCTCATTCTTCTTCGTCTCTTCTCCCCTTGGGAAGGTTATAGCGAGAGTCACGCTGACCTTTGCCTTCTCTCTTATTCCTCTTCTTCTCTCCTTCAAAGACAAACACTTCCTTTCTCTCTATTTTCCCCTTGTCTATTTCTTCCTTGTAAAATATGTACTGAGAGTCCCTTGTCAAGAAGACGTCGTGAGGAAGGGTATGAATGAAATCCTACACCCAAAGGCCTATGTTCATGAGACCTTGGAGGCATGAAAGAGCTTCCCCTTGGGTTTGTCAACCCAGAGTTTAAAAACAAATTCAACGGGAAGAGTGACCCCGATATTCACATCAATGCGTCTCTCCTCTCCGTCCGAGCCTTGCGAGATAGGCTTAACCATTTGAAGGCCCTGCTTTCACAAACTTTGATCGGCGAGGCTTTAAACTGGCATCGGAGAATAATGACCGCTCAACCACACATAACTTCAGACGAAATGTTCAACCAATTCGTCTCTCATTACCGTGGGTCGACACTAAGATATCTTTCTTTGGGCAAGCTCAGTGCAATCAAACAAAACCCAGGCGAATCCTTCGAGGATTTTATCGGTTGATTCCATGAGGCGGCGAGGTGGGTCATCAAATGTCCACTTACGTACCCAACTAAAATCTTCATGGCCTTAGAAAATGCAGCTCCTGAATACAGGACCTTCTTTAGCTAGGGACTTATCCCCCACTCTTTCGACTCCATGATCGAGCGGGCGGCGTGACATGAAAGGGCGAGAGGGACACCACTCAACACTAGGCTGGATAACAAATCCATCAGGACTCTCCAGAATAAAAAAAAGAGCAACAACAAGGGGAAAGCTTCTAGTCAGGTTAACGAAATTGTTGTTAATGGACCGGATCAGGGTTCAGCCACCTAGCATAATAATAGGAATCAAAATCGAAGGGGTCAGCCTAGAGCTAACACTTAAAATAACAATTGAAGGCGAGAGGACATCTTCACTCCTCTCAAAGACCCATAAGAAAAAGTGCTGGAGTTACTCATGAAGAAAACTATGGTTCAACTCTCGCCACCATCTGAACCTCCATTTGAGGTTAAGGATAAAAATAGATGGTGCGAGTGGCATAAAAACCATGCTCATGATACCTAAAACTATTTCTACTTGAAGCGGGTGATTCAAGGGTTGATTAATAGGGGCGACATTACTATCGGACCTAAAAATCAACTTGTTGAAGAACCTAATCAAAATATAGGTATCTTCACAAACCCTCGCCCCAAAAATACAGCCACAATGATTGAAGAAACGGAAGCTTCGAGTAACTCAAAGGAGGATGTTATCATTCACATGATTGAAAATGGAGACATAGGAGATGATCCCGGCCAATTCATATTTGCTTGTGATTATCATCTCCAAGATGTTGAAGAAGATCTTTTTAGTTTTCTTAGAGGAAACTCTTCGTCCCCGATCTCTGATGATCCACCTAAGTGGGACCAGTATGACGACGATGCCCTCGAGATTGACATGGTCAAAGCTGATGAAAAGGGATCATCTTTTAAACAAGGGGCCAACACCCCGAGGTCTCCCATTACTCTCGCTAGGGCTGACACTATCGAGCTTCAGGAAGGTGAAGCTGATTCCCTAACCTGAAGAGGTCGAGTGTTCAAACCCATCCAATTGATGGCGAACACTCTCGGTGAAAGAATGGGAGCCACTTCAGCAGCCAAACCACCAGTAGGGGTTGCGGATCATGAGCTTAATAAAAGAACTCAAGGATCAGCAACCACTTATGATCTACCGACTCATCTCGGGACGATCCAGGCTCAAATCTCCATCTTGGAGTTGCTTGAAAATTTTCTAGAACAAAGAACGCAAATTGAAAAGGTTCTTGCTAAGACCCACATCTCGAGCAACATACAATCGAATGAGTTGTGTGGTATGATCAACCAACTAATGGCACCAACACCAATCATATTCACTAACAATGACATCCCAGCTAATGTCAATCGCTTTCACGTTCAGCCTCTTCATATCACTATTTTCATGAAAGGATATGAGATAAGGAGAGTGATGGTTGATAATGAGGCATAACTGATTATATGCCCTATGAAAACGATGAAGCAGATAGGCAAAATCCCAGATGACTTCGAGACGTGCCAACTAACTATCGTCGCATCCAACGGGACCAAGAGGCAAGCTAAAGGCATATTGCCTCTCACACTCAAGATTGATCGTACTATCCAAGCGATAAAGTTTTATGTCTCAGACATAAAACCTTCATTCAACATGCTGCTAGGCAGACCATGGCTACATGAGAACCTCGTGGTTGCCTCAACACTCCATCAATGCCTCAAGTTTTCGATTAAAAATGGCGTCGCAAAGGTACACGCTGAGCCCCCTTCCTATTCCAATTCCCACATACATAGCGAAAAAATGGCCGTAGGAGTCGAGCTCAGAGAAATCTCGCTCACTTCATTCGAGCAAGCTGATTGTTTGCCTAGAGGTCGGTGACCCCGTTCCTCAAATTTTGTAAACTTCTGCATCGATGGAAGAGAATATCCATTGCCACCATCGATACGGCTTAGGGTTCCTCGAAGCCTGGCACATACTCTTATCCTAAGGCTTCCAACCTGGCTATGGATTGGGAAGTCAAGAGCAAGGCGTAACGAAGGCGATTTCTGCATCACCTGAAGCCAAAATTAGAAATAGGGATCGAAGAGGACTCGGGTGTTCTCTCACTTTATTTTAAAGCCAGATGAAGCCTTTAAGCTATCCTGGCTTTGTATCTAGAGGCATTCAATGCCTTGATCCTCTCGATGCCTGTCCTTCAAAACAGCCAAAGGTGATCCTTGATTCCCCAACAAAGGATAGTCCCTCTTCCACATCTCAGCACACACAAGGATAGGAATTAACGACATACCTGCTGACCTGGATCTGGAGGAGGTGTTCATAGTTGACTCTAACACATCCAAGGGTTCTCATCCACAAACAACAACTCAGGGATGGAATTGGTCAATCATTCCTTTATCTCGAGAATTGTTGGAAGCATACCAGTGGCACCTTCAAGTCCCAGTGCCAAAAAATGGATAGGCACGGGGTGGCCATCTAACTATCCTGCCCATCCAGTCCCCAACATTTCTCTCGCGAGTCCCACAAGGGACACCTCTTGTGACATTTCAAAAACCACGAAAAATTCAAAACATGATAAAGCTGATAATAATGAAAAGAATTTTAAAAAATGGCTCTCACTCAAGATAGCCCAATAACGGTGGATAATACCCGAGAAGATGAATTGGACGACTGAGATGAAGAGCAAGAGAGTCAAGAGTCTGAAGGAATCCCTCAACCTAAGGAGCTCATTTCCCATGTTGAGTAGTTCAAGAAGAGATTCGATGGTGACCCAACGGCTATCATCGAAGAGACGATTGACTTAAACCTAGGACTGAGAAGGACCCAAGGTTAACCAATATTAGAACCTCCTTATCTTTTAAAGAGCAAGAAAATGTGGTTTCTTTTCTCAAGGAATATCGCGATTTCTTTGCTTGGTAAAACAATGATATGCCAGAGCTTGATCTCACATTGGGGCAACATCACCTAGTATTCAACGAAGGGGTAAGGACAGTAAGGCAGAAGCTCCAAGGTCAAAAGACTCACCTTGAGCTCAAAATTAAGGAAGAGATCGACAAGCTGCTCAAGGCGAGGTTTATCACCCCCGTCAATTACTCGGAATGGTTGGCCAACATAGTGGTCGTACCCAAGAAAGATTGGAGGATCTGAGTGTGTATCGATTACAGAAACCTCAATAAGGCATTTCCCAAAGACAATTTTCTGTTGCTAAACATAGATGCCTTGGTTGACAACACTGTAGGTCACGAGATGCTATCATTCATGGACGGCTTCTCCGATTACAACCAAATCCTCATGGCAGAAGAAGACCAAACCAGGACGTCATTCATAATGCAATGGGGAGCCTACTGTTGCAAAGTCATGCCCTTCGATCTCAAAAACGCAGGAGCAACTTATCAAAGGGCAATGACTAGCATCTTCCATGATTTAATGCATACCATTATGAAAGACTATATCGACGACATTCTTTTGACCAAGTCTGATAATCTCACCAACCTGAGAACCATTTTTGAAAGACTCCAGAAACATTAACTCAAACGCAATCAACAAAAATGTGCCTTTGGAGTTGAATCCAGTAAATTACTGGGCTCTATAGTAAGCTAAAGAGGCATTGAGGTGGACCCGTCGAAAATACAAGGCATCACTGAAATGCCTCCTCCCCGGAACATCAAAGAAATTCGTGGGCTTCAAGGTCTCATACAAGGCATAAGGTGTTTCATTTCACAATTGGCGAATAAGTGCACACCATTCAATAGACTCCTTAAGAAGGACACCCTTTTCATATGGGACAATGAATGCCAAGAAGCATTCGATCAAATCAAGAAGTACCTCACAAAACCTCCCATCCTTCGTCCTCCTAATCTAGATAAACCCATGTTCCTATACATGTCAGTGAAAGACAAGACCATGGGGGCAATGTTAGGACAATATAAAGATCATGAAAGAAGCAAACGATATACTATATCAACAAACCATGGTCGATTATGAGACAAGATACAGGATGTGGAGAAACACTGCTTAACACTTGTCTGGGCCATGCAGAAACTAAGACATTATGTCTTATCTCATTATGTCAAGCTCAAATATAAAATTGACCCACTCAAGTACCTATTGGAGAGGCTAGTCCTCAATGGATATTTGACGAACTGGAGAATGCTACTGAGCGAGTTCACTATCGAGTATGTCACTCAAAAATCCGTCAAAGGACAAGTCATTGCTGACCACTTTGCTGAACACGCTCTGCCAGACAATATTCCCATTAACACGGATCTCCTTGATTAGAACCTCTTCACAATTGAGGACTCGATTAGGGAGCTATACTTCGATGGTGCAAAGAACGAATACAGGTCAGGTATAGGAGTTATATTATGCTCACCTGATAAGACTTTAATACCAACAACCATCAGATTGAATTTCCCATGTACCAATAATGTTGCTAAATACGAAGCCTTGATAGCTGGGCTTGAGAATGTCATGGGAATGAAAATGTAGCAAATACGAGTGATTGGTGACTCTTTACTCGTCATAAACCAAGTTTAAGGGATTTTGAGGGTTAAAGAAGAAAAGCTCAAACCCTATCTAGAAAAGGTGGAAAAGATGATCCCACATTTTAGGAAAATCACCTTTCAGCACTTGACTAGGGAAAATAATCGGTTCGTCGACACCCGTGCAACCCTTGCCTTAATAGTCGATATTCCCCTAAAAATCAACACACTCCCATTCTACATCAGGAACAAACATGACCCTTCCCCTCCAAGGATCTAAAAAGAAATAGAGCAAGAAAATGAGAACGATGGGGACGTGTCTCTTGTGGCTTTAGATGCACTAGTTACAGCAAAACCATGGTTCCACGATGTTCTGTCCCTACTAAAATATGGGTTATACCCGAAGGAGCCACCAAAAAGGTTAAAGAAGCCCTTTGAAGGTTTTTGATGGGATTCTTAGTAAGAGGTGACCTCCTGTTCAAGAAATCCTTCAATGGCATCATTTTACAGTGCCTCGATCAGCCAGAAATTGACCAAGTATTAACAGAGTTACACAATGAAGGAGGTCATTCTAAGGCAGCCGCCTTAGCTTAGAAAATCAGGCCTCAAGGCTATTACTGGACCACCACGGCTGAAAACTGCTGAAAGTTCGTTACGAGGTGTACCAAATGTCAACTCTATAGAGACCTCGTCAATGCACCATATGTATCACTCAACTCAACACCGCCCTTATGGCCCTTCGTCATGTGGGGTCTTGATATCATCGGAATGATATCACCAAAAGCCTTAAACGGCCACCGTTTTGTATTAACGGCTACGAAATACTTCACCAAATGGGTAGAGGCCGCATCATTTGTTAAAATTGAAGGCCAA
The DNA here is from genome assembly GCF_054954075.1 of Amborella trichopoda. NCBI lineage: Eukaryota > Viridiplantae > Streptophyta > Magnoliopsida > Amborellales > Amborellaceae > Amborella > Amborella trichopoda. The sequence continues at coordinate 19,392,622 of NC_142347.1, read as the reverse complement.
CATTTTTCCCATTCATAAAGAACAATATCGTATTCAGATTTGGGGTTCCTGAGGCAATCATCATTGACAACGGATCCAATCTTAAAAATGAAAAGGTCACTATGGTGTGCAAAATGGGATAACACAAAAATTCTCCACACCTAACTACCCTCAAGGAAACGGACAAGCAGAAGCAAGAAATAACAAACTTCTCAAAATCATAGACAAAATAATAGAAGGTGGGAAAGATTGGCACGAAAAGCTAAACGGCGCCCTATGAGCCTACCGGACAATTGAGAAGACTCCTACTGATATGACCCATACTCATCGGTGTCTGGTATGGAAGCAGTGCTACAGATCGAGGTTGAGATACCATCCCTCCGAGTCCTTATTTATAAAAATTCAGATGAGGAACAAAAGATTGAAGCACGAATCTCTTCCCTCATTAACTTAGATTAAAAATGACTACGACCAACACAAAACATTGCTTACCAGCATAGAGCCGAAAGGGCGTACCAAAGGAAAGTTGTTCCTCGAAAGTTCAAAGAAGGGGAAATGACACTCAAGAAAATCTTCCACACTCCTACAAATCCACACCGTTTAGGAAATTTCAAACCTAATAGAGAGGGACCATTCGTGGTTACCCAGGTGTATGCAGGCAATTCATATAAGATAAAAAATCAGTAAGGGTACGAACTCAACGACTTCATTAATGCAATGTATCTTAGAAAATACTACCCGTTATAGGCTAAAAAATGGGCTGAAAACCTGAAAAGGCATCACAAAGAAAAAAATAAAAAAAAGTAATAATAAAAGATCCCCAAGAAGGAGCTTCTAATACAAAGCACTCTACTTAGGTGCCTTGATTTCACCCTCCGGATCCTGAAGGATTGGGCGGCGCATCTTGGGTTTCGCGGGAGACCCGAGACATCTATGAGATTGCTCTCTTGTGACGTCGTACGAAAATGGGGGCAGGTGTTACCAACCGGTGAGAGAGGAATTTTGAAGGTGGGTTCGGGACTTGCTGGGGATGACTTGCGTGGGTGCCCACTTAGATCACGAAGAAAGTCCCCCCAATAATAAAACTGGTTTGAAATCGCCTCCCATCGCTCGTATTCTTCTTATTTTCTTCTTTTCTACAATTACACACGTAAATGGCAAACGCTATGGAACAGGTGGGTCGGACCTCGCGCTTTTCCTCTATGATGAATGTACACAAGCATGTGCATTCAAAAAGAAGAAAGTAAGATGGGGGGAGAGAAGAATTCCTCCAATCGAGAGGATCAGGGTAATGACTAGGCTGGTTGATAATTGGCCTAACATGGTAGCCAAACGGGCACGGCAACGAAAATTGGCTCACGGGATCACCATTAGACATTATTACGAATATCGACCAGCTAAGCACGATGGTCGGTCTGTCATGGCAGTAAAGCGGGCCAAGTGCTCTTAGCGTAACAACATCACAACTAGACGATAGGCCCGCCATGAGATGCTAACCTCAATCCCTCTTGGTTGTAAGCCGGAGTAGCAGAGGAATGGTTCGAAGAGAAGAAGGGTACAGACAGAAGGAGAGAGAAGAAGGAAGAGAGAAGGGAGACAAAAGGAGAGAAGATGCAGTCGGTGCTAGCCATTACCGACTATTTCAGGAGATGAGAGAGGGAGGAAGCTGTCGACGATAAGTTTCACGAACTGACAAAAGAAGAGGGAGAGAACCAGTTGGCACGAGGTCTACTTGACTGACAAAGAAAGAGAGAGAAAACCAGTCGATGTTGGTCTCACCGACTGACAGAGGAAGAGAGAGAAACCCAGTCCGTGCTAAGTCTTACCGATTGACAGAGCAAGAGAGAGAAAACCGGTCGGCACTACATCTCACCGACTGATAGATGAACTCAGTTGGTGCTAAGTCTCGCCGACTAATGGAGGAAGAGAGAAAATCAGTCGGTGTTAGGTCTTTTTGATTGAATGAGGAAGAGGGAGAAACCCAGTCGGCGCTAGGTCTCACCGACTGACAGAGGAAGAGAGAGGAGACCAGTTGGAGCTAGATCTCACAGATTAACAGAGGAAGAAAGAGAAAGCCTAGACGACGCTAGGTCTCACTGATTGATAGAGAAAGAGAAAACTAGTCGGTGTGAGGTCTCGTCGATTGATAGAGGAAGAGAGAAAAAATCAGTTGGTGCTAGGTCTCATCGATTGACAAAAGAAGAGAGAGAAAGCCCGGTCGGTGCTAGGTCTCACTGACAGATAGAGAGAGAGTGGAGACCTATTGGTGCTAAGCCTCATTGGTTACATGTACAAATGGAGTTAGCGATGAGTAGAGAAGAAGGAGAAAGAGATAGAGAAAAGAGAGGGAGAGAGAAAGAGAGAAGTGATAGAGAAAAGAGAGAGAAAGAGAAAGGAGACAAAGAGAGAGTAGAGAAGGAGAGAGGAAGAAGAGAGAAAGTTGCCTACTTGAAGGGTACCAACCATTTTCTTCTTTGTCCTCTCGCTCTTTTCAAGACATACTCACATGCTTTAGCAAGGAATCAAAATTTCTATTTAATCTTCAAACAATCAATTGAACGCCAAGGGGTCTTGTTTATAATGAGGTAGTGCCTATTTATATAGAATTGTGCTCAAACATGGGTGGATTGATCAAAATTAGACCTAATTACTGAAAATTAAGAATTAATTGAATTAAAAGAAATTTAAAAAATGGGCGTAAAAGGACTTTTTTACCACTGTCTAATAATGTGTGGAATTTCAGAGCAGTCCGTGTTGCTGCCCGAGAACTTGCGTGATCTTCCATGGTGACCCGTGGTTGCTTTGATGCCTGTTTGATCGGAAGATTATTGTTTTCTTGTAGAGTTCGACGTGGCGATCGTGTTGCTACCAACTTCGAGCCATGAATCATGTTTTTTAGCCATGTTCACGTGACTTGAAATTTGTTTGAATCTTGGAAACTTTAGATTGATAGTGTGCTCATTCCTTGATGTTTTTTCTATAATTTTTTCCATTGTAGTGCACTAAGCATGTCGTCACGATCACGTGGCTATAAACAGGATGTGATTTAGAGCCCAAACGAAGATTTCACAACTTTTGAGTTTTGGCCGGAATCTATAATCTGACGGCCAGAATTTCAGTTACTTCGTCAGCTTCGTGCATGAAATCTGACCGTCCATCAAGTACGGGGTTCGGACCAATGATAGCCCTGGACCTTATGCATACAATAGAATTAGTTTCGCGTTGATCCGTTGCATGAGCGTCGTGATTTGGTCCACCGAACGAGGCATGATGCTGCTGAATTTTCTGTAATTTCTTCACGGATCACCAACTGCTCTCTAACATTTCTCTTTGCTTGGACATCGTCTCGAGGCGTCCCACATATCGAATTGTTCGTCTTGATGAGATGAATATGCTCACCAAATTTGAGAGCTATCAGACTTAGAACGAGTGAGTTACAGGCCCCGAAAGTGACTACCTGTGACTATAAAAACAACCACATTTAATGGTGTTTTGGTGCAGTGAGGTCCCACGAGAATAGTGTGTGGCCCCTCATGTTTCAGTGTTTTGCTCATATCTTTGTCTTGGAGTGTCTGATTAGGATGAAACTTGGCCCATAAGGGTTTTCGATCATGACGGATAAAATGGCTATGGACCTATAGTGATTTGAGGTATAAAAAAATGTAGTTCCAATTGTAGGGTCCATTTCAGAGTGTTATAAGCCATTTTTACAAAAACTGTTCCTTTGTGTTCACTGCCTTAGACATGTCGAAATCCAACGAAACTTGGCAGGTGGTCCTTTGGAGTGCTGGTTACGATCTAAACCAATTATGGTGCCATTCTAAGACAATCAGGAACTTTAGCTGTTTTGTAGGCTTTATTGACCTCCTTCCTACTTGGGACCAAGTTGCTGAAAGTTACGTTCAAACAGCTTGCCCCACCAAATGTTGTGCTTCAAGAGCAACGAGAAGGACAATCATTTGCAAAGTTTCCTTCATATTTTAATTTTTTCCTTCTTAGCCATAGGACCACATGAACGCCGAGGAGATTCACGTGATGGTGTAACAAGGCTACTCAAATGTAGGGATGCATTGCTCGCGGGTCCATCCGTAGAGACTTTTGGGGGAAAAGAGACTTTTTTGAGGGATCTTGTCGAAGTCCTCACCCTCATGCGGACTGTTTGTGATTCAGAATGTGAGGATATTTTACGGACCTCGTCAGTCAAAATAGGGCCCATCTGGCAATTGAGTGCAATGGCGAAGGGAATTCTTCCCATTTCGTATGGGTTAATTGGTTTGCATTAATAGGCACTATTTTATGCTACACCAGGTTTTCCTTTGACCTTCAGAGTACCACTTTGGGTCTCGACTACTGGGTTTAGTCAAGGGCAGTGTTAGCCGGTCCCGAAGGTCTGGGCCTGTCGGCTAGGCGAGCTGAAGTCTCTGGCAGGTCTCCCCTTGCTTTGTCAGTTTCTTGCATTTGTAATGTTTGTTTCTTAGAGTGTAATTGTGACCTCATGAGAATAATGTTCTTCCTCATGAGACTTATCTTGCCGTCTTGGCGAGTCTTTCGTCTTTCAAGTCTTTTGCAACTGGACTCAAACTGTCAAAATCTTTTCCTTGCAGTTCATTTTTTGGGTTCCTAGTTTTTATGTCACCAGGGATTTTCTTCTTTTGAGTGAGGATTGAAGCCGCTTGTTGAGGCAAGTGTTGCATCAACCTGTTTATTAATCCAAGCGTCCTTTACGAATTTTCACTTGGTCTTGGAAAACAGCGTCGTAGAGACGGTTGTCACCAACTTCTTTTTATGGGGTTCTTTTACGCTTGACCTTCTGGTCATGTCCACCCTTTTTTTCTCATTCTTTCTCACAATGCCCTTTCGGGTTTTCACCATGCCCAGTTTTTTTATTCACGAAATTCTTTTACTCATGGTTTCGTGACCATGCCCGTCCATCATTTTTACTGATGCTCTCCCTTGTTTAGGTATACACTATGCCCGTTATACTTTTCTTTTTTTCTTTATGAAGGCATGTTTAAGGTCACACCTCCAAGACTTGTGCAAGACAGTTTAACGTCGTGCGGTCTGAACGTGCACTATGGTTTGAGGTCATACAGCTGGACCGTGATGGTGATGGATGGCAGTCTATGAAGCCTATGGAGTGAGTATGGTGGTGGTTTGGCTCACTTGGGGAGATGGCTCGGGGCTACCTATGAGATATGAACAATGTATGAAATGTGAGTGGAGGATGGTTACCCACTAAGTTAAAACGAGTATGGATGGCGAGATGGTTCGCCGTTTTGTGAGCATGGGTGAGACTCACTGGGGAATGAGGTATAGTGATGAAATGAATGAACTCACTGGGGAGGTAATGAAGGTGGTGCACGCACATTATTAGGTAGGTTAGGAAAGGCGTGCGTGAAAATGCACGTAAAGGCATGTGCACATATGTGGGGGCGAGTTTATGGTCATGCCTCTGTGACCTGGGCAAAGTAGTTTATCGTCATGCCAGTAGGACATGCACTACGGTTTAAGGTCGTACGGCTGGATCGTGGTTGTTGAGCCTTTTAACGTCATGCAGCTAGGACGGGTGTTATGGTTTAAGGTCACACAACTATACTGTGGTTATGTAGTTTAAAGTCATACGACTAGGTCCATGCAGTTTAAGGTCGTTAAACTAGACCTCCGTTACAGTTTAAAGTCATATAGTTTGGACCATGGTGTTGTGCAGTTTACGTTCATGAAGCACGAATGCTACAGTTTAAGGTCGTATAGTTTGGACCATGGTGCTATGTAGTTTAAGGTCATGTTGTACGGACCACCGCTATAGTTTAAGGTCGTATAGTTTGGACCATGCAGCTTAGGGTCGTATGTCTAGACCGAGGCTGTGCGGTTTTAGGGTCGTGCAGCATGAACTGAGGCTGTACAGTTTAGGGTCGTGCAGCAAGGATCGAGGCTGTGAGTTTACGGTCATGCAACATGGACCAAGGCTGTGTAGTTTAGGATCGTACAACATGGACCTAGGCTTTGCAGTTCAGGATCGTCCAGCACGGATCGAGGCTATGTAGTTTAGGGTCATGCAGCACGAACTAAGGCTGTGCCGTTTAGGGTCGTGCAGCACGAACCGAGGCTGTGCAGAACAAATCAAGGCTATGTAGTTTAGGGTCATGCAGCATGAGCTGAGGCTGTGCAGTTTAGGGTCATGCAGCACGGATCGAGGCTGTGCAGTTTAGGCTCGTACAGCACGGATCGAGGTTGTGCAGTTTAGGTTAGTGCAGCAAGGATCGAGGCTGTGCAATTTAGGATCGTGCAGCATGGACCAAGGCTGTGCAGTTTAAGCTCATGCATCACAGAATGTGGCTGTGCAGTTTATGGTCATGCAACACGGATCGAGGCTGTGCAGTTTTGGATCATTCAACACAGATCGAGGATGTACCGTTATGGACCGTGCAGTACGGACCGAGGCTTTACAGTTAACGTCGTGTAACAAGAACCGAGGTTGTGCAGTTTAGGGTCATGTAGCATGAACTGAGGCTGTGTCGTTGTGGGGCGTGCAGCACAGATCGAGGCTGTGCAATTTAGGGTCATTCAGCACGGACCGAGGCTGTGCAGTTTAGGGTCATACAGCACGAACCGAGGTTGGGTCTCCATGTAGGTGGAGCTCCATGGGGAATAGTTCTGTGGATGGCGATCCGACTCCCTAGGGATAAAATGGTTAAGGCCATTCAAAAACTGAAGGCTTAGAGGGAAATGGTGACCTGATGAATGCTGGTCAATAGAGGTAGACTTCATTGGGGTTTAAAGGAGTTAAGCATACTCTTTGGAGAATTGGCTTAGGAAAATAACCCGACTCCCTAGGGATAAGATAACTTAGTGTGAAATAGACCCACCAGGAAATGAAGAGGTAAGAATGACCCTAATCTCATTAGGGATAATGGGCTGCAGTATGGGTGTGAGTCCTATTGGGGGATGAGGGACAACTTCTGGACTTCATTTGAGAAGTCACGGTCTTGGTGCAATGGCTCATGTGTAACTCCACTGGGGATGACACATCATGGCTTAGGTGCAACTTCACTAGGGATAGTGGTATGGCATACACTGCTTGAAATTTGGCCGGTGCCATGCGTAGTGCTAATAGTCTACTGCGAATATTCAACCGGTGCTGAGTTCTTATAACATAATCAGCACTGGGTTGTTAAATATTCTGCTAGCAATGTGAACGACCCGTGATGTTGTCTGAATTCAACTGATGCTGAGTTTAACCGGCGCTAGGGTAGTTTATGGATACACACCCGGCGTTAAGTCAACCGCCGCTAAGGTTGTATTTGGAAACTCACCCGGCGCTAGGGTTGCATTTGGAAACTCACCTGGCACTAGCGTCATTTGGAAATTTACACTCGGCGCTAAGTCAATCGGTGCTGGGGATGAGAGTTACCTTGGATGGAACTAGAATTTCGATTTTGTGAGGGGCATTTGAGGGAAACATAGTCTATATAAAGGGGTAAAATCATGTTTTCCCTTACTTTTCACCAAGGATAAAAACTTAAGCAATAGTTTTCTTTAACAATGAGGAGAGGGTGTGCCCGGTTGAAGTTTCGGCAAGCAGTAAGACTTCAGCAGGAGTTTTGCAGGGATGATTCTTTGGTAAACATCTTTCGGCAAGGGTCTTGCAGAAAAAACCTTCGGCGTGTGGACTTTGCCCAGAATTGGTGAAATTGTAGAGAGAGCAGTAAGGAGAAGAGAATCCTTCAAGGAGCTTTCCACGAAAGAGAGGAAATTTCGGGTGCAATGTCCTTTCCGGTAGGGATTTTTAGGGGTTTCAGGTGATTGTGGAAGTTTTTCGGCACTACTCGTGGTGTTACATAAGTTTTTGAGAACTTAGGGGAGGGTTGCAAGAGTCTTCCGATGACGTTCTGGTGACACTCACGCTAAAAACATGGGTGAGAAAGTTATTCAATGGGTACTCGACCATATAAGAAATGTTCTGGCAGGAGATGAACGGTTGTAGGACGTGGGCCGTACGATTGTAGGAGGAGAATCGTTGTGGGGAAGGCAAACAATTGGTGAAGGTTTGAATTTCATCCTTCAAAATCATGTGACCATTAAGGAGGTGCGAAAGCTTAAGTTTTAAAAAATGAGGAGTCCCAAGAGGCGAACAGTCGAGACAAAGCTGACACTAATAGAAGTGCAACTGGCGCTGAGGCAACTGGAGGCAATGGTTTAGCATGTTGACACAACCGGCGATGAGCCTCAAGAAAGGAAACTTGCCCTAAGGACTAGGAGCACAACCGGCATTGGCCTTTGGAGAACACAACCGACGATGGCTTCAGTCGGCGCTCGTCAACACATGTGGCTTATCACGATGCGAAGAAAGAAGCTTGCGTATGGCGGTAAGTCATGTGCGAGGTTCGCGGCACTCGATGACGAGCTATGTACGACGATGTTCATGGGTCGGCAAAAAGTGGCGATGGATGGGGCGTAGCTTGTGGTACCTTTTGGAAGCCAAATCCTCCATGACAACAGTGAGGTCCATGTTGTTCTGTGGAAGGGCATCCACTGTGAACATGGCATGCTTTTCGTCATAGGCCAGCTCCTTACGAGGGTAGCCCCTCTTGTATGTTTGATATACACATCAAATGGATCCTACGTCGTATGTTTTACATACAGGTCAAATGAGTTATCTGGCTTCTATGTTTCACGTACACGTCGGATGGACTGAGGCTAACTTCTTAGAGTGGCTTTGCTCTATCTTTTGGCCAGTAACCATTGTTTTACATGTCAGATGAATTAAAGCTACCTCTCCAAGTGGTCTCACTTCTTATTCATGAGAACGGCTTTCCTTTTATGGGACAGGCATTTGTTTTGGCCTGTAACCGTCCTCTTACTCTCAGATGCAAGAGCAAGAGTACAAGTTTAAGCTTGTAACCATCCACTTATCCTCAGACGCAAGTGACTTGTAACCTCCTTATTATTGGGTTCTTGTAACTCATTTTTACTGCAACAAAAATAAGTTAGCATTTTTTTTAGACTATCTTGCTTGTTTTCGTGTTGAGTCCCTTTCTTTGGAATGCACATTACGTATAGTACTTCTTTAGGGATCGCCCGTTGATAGGGGGCATCTCCTCCTTTCCATCAGGATGTGCTAATATGTAGGCTCCGTTGGGCGAGTCTTTTTGACTGTAAAGGTACCTTCCCACTTAGGCTCAAACTTCCCTTTACGCCGATCATGCGTAACAATAGGCCTCTTGACAGCTAAGACTAGATCACCACAGGTGAACGAGCGGATCTTGATAGACTTGTCAAAAGTCCTCTTCATTCTCCCTTGGTTGAGTTCAAGGTTCTGCTGAGCCTCTTGCCTCTTTTCATTGAGTGCATCCAATTCTTGATATCGGAGCTTGACTCTTCCATCTTTAGTTATTCCTTGGTGAATAGCGACTCGCAATGAAGTGATTTGTATTTTGAGCGTTAAAACTGCTTCACCCCTATAGACCAGAGAATAAGCAGTGGAATCAGTAGCATTTCATGTAGTAGTACTAAAAGTCCACAGTGCTTCAGGAAGCTTCTCATGCCAGTTCTTCCTTGTTTTTTATACTGACTTTCTTAAGACATTGCACGATGTCTTATTGGAAGCCTCAGCTAATCCATTTTCCCGAGGGTGGTACATAGTCGAGTACCTCAATTTGAAACCGAATTGGTTAATTAAGCGATTCAATTTGAGGACTCCTAAATTGAGGGCCGTTGTCAGATATGATCCGGTCGGGCACTCTGAAGCGGTATATGATATGATGTCAAACAAAGTAGGCTACCGCTGTCCCAAGAGCCTACTTAAGGGCGATCACTTTAGCCCACTAAGAGAAGTAATAAGTTGCAACTAGGATAAAAGAATGGCCTATTGCGATCAATAGGCCCTACGATACTGTGAGAAGGGCCATGACGCTATAAGGTGTAAGGGCTCTGGAGGCTAGTGAACCAGGCTGGAGTGTATTTGGCACACTTGGCACTTTTTAGCATAGCTTAAGGAATCAACTATCATGGAAGGCCAATAATATCCCATCCTGTGTATTCATTCATAAAGTTTAAGACCGGACTGGTGTAGTCCACAGATGCCTAAGTGGATTTCTTGGAGCACTTTATTTGCTCATTAGATGTCGACGCATTTAAGAATAATGTCGTCAAACGACCATTTTAAGTGAGCATCTCCCTCAAGGAGGGTATACTCGGTAGACATTCTCCATATGCTGTTGAGTTCGGTACGATCTTCATCGAGCCTATCATGCTCTAAGAAACTTGTGATGGGTCCTCTCCAATCTTCTACCTGCTCAATTTCTGCACACATTAGGTCAAATAATTCTGGTTCTTGGTTTCGACCTTTAGCTGCTTGACTCTGTGCTATTTCTTATTCAGTCTTGATTACTTCCTAGGCTGACAAAAGCGCTCCAAATGAATAAGGAGGGCACTCGAGGAAATAGTTTCTTGTCATCCACATCGACCTCGGTTCTTAGTTCGATGTGTCTCCATTTTGCCACCCTGATAAGCGTGGGCCTTGATGAAGATAATTCAATTGTAACATCGAGTTTCGCAATTGCGTTAGCCTGTGAGTTTAGCCTTCTAGGGATGTGACTCAGGGATATGTCCTCAAATTGAGCCATATGCGATTTTGCAGTATCGTGATAAGGCTTGAGAGTGTCTTTTCGCACATCATCAATCCCTTTGAGCTGTCAGATAACCAACTCAGAGTCGCTATAGATCTTGAGTTGCTCCAAGTCGAGGTTGAAGGCCATCTCCAATCCGATTATAAGGGCTTGATATTCTACCCCATTATGACAGCCAGCTTGACTAAGAGAGAAAGAAAGTGGCAATATTCCTCCTCTCGGACTCAGGAATACTACTCTGGTGCTCCTTGATTTGATTGAAAAGCTCCATCGAAGTACAATTCCCACACAAGAGCAAGGTCAGCACAAAATACTTCTTCAAAAGGAAAGTCGCTTGATAGAGGAGATTCTATCGGTACAGGGTGTGCTACAAGAAAGTCAGCCAAGGCATGGCCCTTGATGGCCTTTTGTGGGACATACATGATGTCGAATGCCATCAGCAATAGTGCCCACTTAGCCAGGTGTCCCGACAAGCATGTGTGTGTCATGAGAATCTTTAGAGGATTAGCTTTTGATATAAGTTTCACTTGATGACCGAGCAAGTAATGGCGGATTTTTTGTACTACGAAGATCAAGGCCAGACACATCTTCTCTATAGGGGGATAATTCTTCTCGAGCCTTGCATCCTGCGAATGAGGTAGTATAACGCAGTTTCTTTTCCTTCTTCATTGTTTTGGCCACAATGCTTTGAGGGACTCGTCTAAAGTAGTCACATATAGAATGAGGGGTCTTCCCAATACCGGTGTCGAGAGTACTGGAGGATTGGTAAATAATGCTTAGTGTCTTCAAGGGCTGCCTGACATGCTTCGTCCCTGATGAATGGGGTATCTTTCTTTAGCAGATGTGTAAAGGTTTACAGCGACCTGAGAGGTTGAAGTGGAACCTGTGCATGTAGGTCAGTTTCCCTTGGAGGGAACACAGTTCTTGAAGAGTCATCGGTGATGGCATTTTTTGGATTGCAATGATCTTGACTGGTGAATCTCAAGCCCTCGATGTCTGACGATGAACCCCAAGAATTTTTCGGAGCACATGCGGAAAGCATAATTCAACGGGTTCGTTTTAAGTTGATGAAGATGCAAATGCTCGAATACCTTCTCAAGGTCTCTCATGTGGGCATAGGCCTCTTCAAATTTTACCACCAAATTGTCTACATAGCATTCCACCTCTTTGTTCATCATGTCTTTGGAAATGGTCATCATTGCCCTCTGGTATGTGGCGCCAACATTCTTTAATCTAAAAGGCACCATTGTGTAATAGAAGACCCCTTTTGGAGTTAAGAATGCAATGGCCTCTTCATCTTCTGGCACCATCCTTATCTGATTATAGCCGAAGTGTCTGTCCATGAAGGAAAAGGTTTGACAGTGAGCGGTAGAGTCGATGAGCATCTCGGTGAATGGCAACGGGAAGTCATCCTTGAGACAAGCGTTAATCAAATCCCGAAAGTCAATACACGCCTTGATTTGACCATTCTTATTCTTAATCGGAACAACATTTGCTAGCCATTTCGGGTACTTGACTTCGTGAATAAAGCCTGCCTGTTTGAGTTTGGTCATCTCAACATCTATCTACATCTCGAGGTAATGCCTGAACCTTCTCGATTTCTGTTTGACAGGTTTGATAGTCGAATCGACGCCGAGATGGTGAACAACTACTTGAAGGTCTAAGTCGGGCATTTCGTGATAATGCCAAGCAAAGACGTCACGGTTTGCACGCAAGAAGGTAGTGAAATGCTCTTTCTCTTCTTAATACATATTCGCTGAAATGAAAGTGGGTCTAGGATCTGCTTCGTCTTCAAGATTTATTTCTTCGAGTTCATTAGCTGTGACCTGACCACCTTCTTCCCATTCTTCTGGGGCCTCTGGGAACTCTTCATCATTATTTTCAGAGGTCTTTTCATCAACCTCAAGCGTAGAGAACCATGACCCTGACATTTCTGCTTCAAACAGAGTTCCAAAGCAAGTCATGATTTCTGCTCTTTTCTCGGATTGAGGGATGATGGGTCGACCTTAAACATGGGAAGTGTTTTGAGGTTCGGCAAAGGTTGGGCCTGAAGTCTCCTGGTATGAATCACACGGCCCTTGCACAGATGTGTGTAGTTCTTGCGGTGCAGTGACTTGCGCTTCATAGACTTGTACCATATGGCAAGCTTCTAAAGAATAAAATTTTTTCCCCCTTGATTCTCTTGGCCTCAGCTCGAAGTTGGGCTCAAGGGGCCACTGGGGATTCTTCCGTTTCGACTTCTTGCACTTCTCTGAAGAAGGTGGCTCTGCCTTGGCTTCAGCTGTCAGGGCATCAACAATCGTTAAGAATCCTGCTGCATACGCCGGGGTCTTTCTTAATCGTTTACATTGCGTCTTTATTATGTTTGATCCCTCAAGTTCTCTATCACGAGAATCGAAGTCTGGACATATCAATGTTGTAACTGCATGAGACATAGACAGGAAAGAATGACAAGCAAGAGAAGAGGGAGAGGTAGGGTTAGAAGGTGGGGGACTTTTAAGGTCTTTCCCCTCATCAGACCGATCTGGGCAGCTTTTTACGTCATCGCCAGAGTTGGACGGGTGCAGGGGATCTTTTAAGTCCTTCCCTTACTTAGACCGTTGGGGAGTGCTTTTAACGACATCACCCTCATTAGACGTGTGCAGGGACTCTTTTAGGTCTTTCCCTTGCTTAGACCGTTGGCAAGTGCTTTTAACATTGTCACCCTCATTGGACGTGTGCAGGGGATCTTTTAAGTCTTTCCCTTGCTTAGACCGTTGGGGAGTGATTTTAATGTCGTCATTCTCATTTGATGTGTGCTGAGTGAGAGATGAGATGGGAGCATCCTCTTGATAGGATGAAGAAAGAAGGATTGCGCCAGGGATGAAGTCTAGCAAGGTTGGCAACAGGGGAAGGGGCTTGAGAAATTCCTGCTCAACTATGGGTTCAACGGTCTTGTTTCTTCGACGAGCAGCCCTTGGTGCCCGTCCCTTTTTGGTTTTCTAACATGATGTCTAATTCGTATCACTGGGGTGGAAAACTGCTCTAGCTTGGTGAACTTCTTCTCATCTTAAGGACTTGAGTTTGCTTTGGCCATGATAGATTATCCACAGTTGTGAATCAGAGGGTTCCGCAGAGTCTGAATCACTGATAAGAAGGTCTTGATTTGTGAGATCTTCTTGCCCCGATGGAGAAGGGATTTGGGGATTAGTTATGGGGAGATTGTAAAATTATTGACACTCCCGCATCTTCTCTCCGAATATATCAAGGAAAGTTGTGCATTCTGACAAATAATGACCTCTTATTTGATGGAATGGGAACCAACGATCTTCAGTCCCCTTAGTAAGGCGGCAGGGGTTTCCTTGCCTAGTTTGGTGTGAATATGCCTTCCTAAAGCATTATAATGAGGAAAGCGTGGACGATATTAGGCATTTTGTCTTCATCTTGAATGGTTACGGCATGGGAGGCCTCAGCTGCTCCGAAGGCCATCTTTAAATGTTCATGTTTTATCTGACCTTTCATAATGAGGGCCTCAATGATATCCTTTAGCGTGTAGCATTCATCTGTCGAATGAATGATCCTTTGATGGTAGGCACAATAATTTGCCTAAGTGTCGAGACCAGACTGCTCAGGGAACTTGGTTTCTGGAAGCTAGATCATATTCTGCTCCAATAGTAACCGGGACAGCGCAGGGACCCATTCTTTCTCGAAGGGATAGACATTCTTCCTATGTTTGGCTAAATAATCACCCTGATGAAGGTTGCCTGGGGGAAGTACCCGATTCTATGATGATTGTTGCTTGCCAGCTTGGGGTGTTACTATTGTTGCGGTTACGGAGGGAGCCTTCTTTGAATCAATGACCATGACGGCTGCACTAATTACCTCCTTTTGTTGGCTACCCTGTGTGTTATTTTGAGAGCTACCATTACCCCGGTTGTTTGCTAAATTTGTAGATGGTTGTCATGTCCCACCATGTTGGCGTGACAAACTTTATATGCGAACTACTTTAGAGATCAATTCCGACATGGAGGTCGGATTGGAGGCCTCGACATGTACAGCAATTTCTGGTCACATGTTCCACAAGCAAGTCTGGACTGCTTCCTTCTCAGGCATAGGATTAGGATGGCGAGAAGCCAAGTTTCTCCATCTTGATATGAACTGATCCACGGGTTCATCTAGTTCTTGAGTTAGGGTGAGAAGTTCGATAGTTTGAGCCTCTCTCTCGGCCTCATAGAAGCATTGATAGAACAGTTTCTCCACCTTCTCCTATATATGCACCAAGTATGGAGGAAGTCAGGCATACCATTGGAATGCCAGGCAATCAAGGGTCTCAATGAATTGTCAGAGAAGTAGTCTCCCATTAGCCTCTGTTTTCCGACAGGTGGCCTGAAAGTGGGCAATATGCTCTATCAGGGAGGTGGTTCCACTGAATAAGGGAAACTTCCCTTTCTTATAGTCTGAGGGGAATGTGACCTTAAGGGAATGTGACCTAAACAACATAGGAGGGGTAAGGTCTTTGATAAGGTGTCGCACCCTGTGTCTCTGAAATTTGTTTGTTCTTTAGGCTATGGGTGATCATAGCGTCAATATCTAACTAAGGGACTGGATGAAGGACAAAATTGTCCTGTGACGTAACCATCGAGGTGCACCAACAAAGTGATGGGAATTGACCTCATGGTTGGCCGACTGACGTGCCATGTCAATACTATCGATCTTCTCCATCATCGCGTGCACCATATTCTCAAACTTGTTCAAACGATGCTCATGCGCATCATCGAGCTCTCTTATGATCAATACGCTGACCGTTTCTCTAGGGAGGTCAACGTTAGAGGCAGCAGACGGCTTTCGAGCTTGACAGGTCATACATGGTAGGTCAGTCAGTAAAGGGTTAGCATGCCCTGACTGAACTCGACTCATGTATGCAGATCGCATTTGGATCGATTCTCGATGGTCTTGGACCGTGGCTGCTGAGTGGCCGGGTATTCTTCTGTGACAGTAACCACAACACAGGGCTCATGGAGCTCTTTTTCAAGCTTCATTATCTGAAGGGGATAGAAGGGATTTAGGTGAAGAGGGTCATCAAAATTGGCTATTTTGACTGCCTTGGTCACATGCCTAATAAAAATTCACAAACCTCCATCGCGTTTAGCCCTGACGTTTTGATGGACCACGCCCGAAACTACGTTCTATGTCATGGCAGGTCAACTCTTCTCGTACATGAGAGAGTTGTCTTCATCAGATGCGGCAATGGATGGGGGCAAGGAACTGGAGTCATCTTGAGCCGAGGAGGATGAAGGACTCAATCTTCCATGAAGTCCATGCCCCAAGCTCTCTTATGAGCTCCAAAGACATGACCTAAGTGATAGGGCTGGTTCAGGATGGTACTCTTGGGGAAAACCTTTGAGTACCAAGGCTGATGGAGCTTGCGTGATGAAGAAGGAGCAGGCAGAAATAGGGTTGACTCATGAGGAGGCATGAGTTGAGGGTGAGGGGACGCCTGAGATTGCGATGCACGTGCACCCTTCGAAGAAAGATCTCGAGGGACCTAGCCTAGGCTCGTGCAAGTGATCTGGCGTTAGGAGGTCGAAAACTACGAGTAGGTGTCTGTAAGAGAACGGGTGCAGGCCTACCCCTTATAGGGTGCGCTTGTGTGTGCAGAGTAGGAGGACGAAGAGGTCGTCTCCTATGTACTCGGGTTGGCGTAATAATGGTGTTGCCTCGAGCAGTGAGATGCATATGAGTAGCGTGGGCAGGACCTGGCCTTGGAAGGTTCAATCTTGGACACGGACTCGAGGTAACAGAAGGGTTGCCCCAAGGTGTGGCCCGAGTGGGTTACCCACGAGTCTTGTGGTGTGTGTGAGGGATGGAGACCGTAGGGTTTCCCCTTTGAAGTGTTGAGCCTCTAGGGATAGAGACCAATGGTGCAGAAATGTCCTTATGGCGACCTACAAGAGCAATGAAAATTTGCTTGCCTCTTGCAAAAAGGGATTGGGCAGCCTTCCGGTGTACCTCAGGAGCTCGACCGACAAGTGGCTTGCCGGTGGCTAAGTGTATGCTATGTGAGGCAACATAAGTGCTGCCTTGGGGGAGTTTCCTCTAGAGCGAAGAGCTGAGGAGTGAGGGACCTTCAAGTCCCTCCTCACACCGGTCCAGGATAAGACCTGGGAGCTAGACAAGGGGTCTTTGCTTAAGAGGTTGGTCGGGAATGAAGTCGAAGGACCTTGTTCCCTGGGGACACTCTCGAATAAGGGGATAAGAAAATTCCCGATCTAGATAAATGATTTACAGAACCCAGCAGCCATAAGTGAATATGAAAAGAGAATGAAAGTAGATAATAAAGGATGATACTAACCAAACAAGATTGATCCGACTAAGGGGTAGTAAGCCCCCCAGTAATTAAACTGGTTCAGAATAGCCTCCCTTGGCTCGTATTCTTCTTATTTTCTGCTTTTCTGCAATCACACATGTATATGGCAAAGGTTATGGGACATATGAGTCTGACTTATGGGTCAAACCTTACCCTTTTCCTCTCTAATGAACGTACACAAGCATGCGCATTCGAAAAGAAGAAAGAAAGATGGGGGGACAGAAGAATTTGACCAAGCGAGAAGTTTAGAGCAGTGACTAGGCTGGTTGATAATTGGTCTAACGTGGCAGCCAAACGGGCTTGGTAACGAAGATCGGCTCAGGGGATCACCACTAGATGTTACTACCAATATCGACCAGCTAAGCACGATGGTTCGTCTGTCGTGGCAGTAAAGTTGACTAAGTGATCTGAGCGTAACAACATTATGGCTAGACGACAAGCCTGCCATGAGATGCTAACCTCAATCCCTCTTGGTCGAATGGAGGAGTAGCAGATGAATGGTTTGAAGAGAAGAAGGGAATAGACAAAAGGAGAGAGAAGAAGGTAGAGTGGAGGGAGAAGAAAGGAGAGAAGATGCAGTCAGTGCTAGACATTGCCGACTGGTTCAAGAGATGAGATTGAGAGGAAGCTATCGGCGCTAAGTCTCGCTTACTGACTGAAGAAGAGGAGAGAACCAGTTGGCGCGAGGTCTCACTAACTAATAGAGGAAGAGAGAGAAAACCAGTCAGTACGAGGTCTCGTCGACTGACAGAGAAAGAGAGAGAAAATTGGTCGGCATTAGGTCGCACCGACTGATAGAGGAAGAGAGAGAAACCCAGCTGACGCTAGGTCTCGTCAACTGACAGTGGAACCCAGTAGGTGCTAGGTCTCGCTGACTGATAGAGGAAGAGAGAGAAAACTAGTCAGTGCTAGCTCTCACCGACTGATAGAGGAAGAGAGAGGAACCAAGTCAACGTTAGGTCTCATCGACTGACAGAGGAAGAGAGAGAAAACCAGTCCGCACTAGGTCTCACCAATTGACAGAGGAAGAAGGGGAAACCCAGTCAGTGCTAGGTCTCATAGATTGACAGAGGAAGAGGGAGAAGACCAATCGGTGCTAGGTCTCATCAACTGACATAGGATCAGAGAGAAAGCCCAATCGACACTTAGTCTCGCCGACTGATAGAGGGAGAGAGAAAAAATGAGTCGACACGAGGTCTCACCGACTGACAGAGGAAGAGAGAGAAAATCAGTGGCACTAAGTCTCATCGAGTGACAGAAGAAGAGAGATGAAGCTCAGTCGGTGCTAAGTCTCACCGACAGATAGAGAGAGAGAGAGAGGAGACCAACTGGTGCTAAGCCTCGCCGGTTGCTTCAAAAGGGGACAAATGGAGATAGAGATGAGGAGAGAAGAAAGAGAAAGAGATAGAGTAAGGAGAAAAAGAGAGAAATAGACAGAAGTGAGAGAAAGAGAGCGAAGAGAGAAAAAGAGAGAAAGAGAGAGGAGAGAGAAAGAGAGAGAAGAGAAGGAGAGAGAAGAGGATAGAGAAAGTTGCCTATCGAAAGGGTACCGACCTTTTTCTCTTTTCTCCTCTCTCTCTCCAAGATGTACTCATAGGCTCAAACTTGGAATCAAAATTTCTATTCAATCTACAAACAATCAACTAAAGGCCAAGGGGTCCTATTTATAATGAGGCAGGCAGTGCCTGTTTATATAGAATTATGCTCAAACATGGGTGGATTGGTCAAAATTAGACCTAATTGCTGAAAATTAAGATTTAATTGAATTAAAAGAAATTTAAAAATGGGTGAAAAAGGATTTATTTTTCCCCATCCTAACAATGTATGCTCGTTCCTTGATCTTTTTTCTATAATTTTTTCGTCGTAGTGCACAAAGCATACCGTCACGATCACGTGGCAACAAACGGGACGCGATTTAGAGCCCGAATGAAGATTTCACAACTTTAGAGTTTTGGTCAAAGTCTAGAACCTGGTAACCGAAATTTCAGTTACTTCTTCGACATCGTGCATGAAATATGACCGTCCATCAGGTACGGGGTTCAGACCAATGATAGCCCTAAACCTTACGCACATAATGGATTTGGTTTCACATTGATCTGTTGTTCGAGCATTATGATCTGGTCCATCGAGCAAGGCGTGTCGCTGCTGAATTTTCTTTAATTTCCTCACATATCGGAAACTTCTCTCTAGCTTTTCTCCCTGCTTAGACATCGTCTTTGGGCATGCTACATATCGAATTGTTTGTCTTGATGAGACAAATACATTCACCAAAGTTGGGAGCGATCTAACTTGGAACGAATGATTTACGGCCCCGAAAGTGACTGCCCGTGACTGTAAAAATAGCCACCTCTAATGGTTTTTTGATGCAGTGAGGTCACACGGGAATAGTGGTAGACCCCTCTTGATTTAATGTTTTACTCATATCTTTGTCTTGAAGTGTCTGATTAAACCAAAAGTTAGCCCATAGGGGTTTTAGACTGTGTCAGATCTAATGGCAGTGGTCTCACAATGATTTGAGACACTAAAAATGTAGTTCCAGTTGTAGGGTCTGTTTCAGGGTGCGAGAGGCCATTTTTTTTAAAACCGTTCCTTTGTGTTCACTGCCTTAGACATGTCGAAATGCGACGAAACTTTGCAAGTGCTCTTTTGGAGTGCTGATGATGATCTTGACCGATTTTGGGTCCATTTTGAGTCTGTTGGGAATTTTCACCGATTTGTAGGCTTTATCGACCTGATTCCTACTAGGGACCAAGGTGCTGAAAAATACTTTCAAACACACTCAAGTAAAAACAAGTACTTGCAAGTTCCAATAATACTGCACAAGTAGACCTTAAGGATGAAGAGTCCTCCTAAACCCTGCACATTCCCAACATAACCAACTTAGAAAGATGCAGGAGGGTGACATGAATGGGAAAACTGAAGTAATTTCGATAAACCTTAGAAAACGTCGTGACCCTCCCAGAGGAAAGCCCGACAATAATCTAGAGGAATCTTCATGGATTCGTGAAGCAAACAATGAAAGCTCCAAAGGTAGAAATACAACTTCGAGACCTTTTTGAGTTCCCACAATGCCACTAGGAAATCCTTCATTGGGTAAAACATAATAAAGAAAATAACCACCAAAAGGGCTACCGGTGGCAAAAATTTAAGGCCCATCGGTTTTGAAAATGCTTTT
The DNA here is from genome assembly GCF_054954075.1 of Amborella trichopoda. Lineage (NCBI taxonomy): Eukaryota > Viridiplantae > Streptophyta > Magnoliopsida > Amborellales > Amborellaceae > Amborella > Amborella trichopoda. Next base: position 19,372,494 of record NC_142347.1, on the reverse strand, counting down.
TCAATTTGATTGTTAAAATCATCCATTTTAAAAAAGCTTTCTCCTTTTATAAGGGACTTCCTCCATCACTACAAGAGGCTAAACTGTTAGTCACACTGGCCTCGCTCTTGAAGCCAACTTCCTATGCCTGTTATGAAGGCTTGAAACTAGCTAGGCACTCCATGGTGGTATGAGTATAACTCCCAACTACCACATATAAGAGATTGGTGAACATCGCCAATGATGAAATTGGCTAGTCTGAGAGCATTTTTCTCTCGACTAGATCCCCTAAGGTAATGGGGCAAGCTCATCCCTTTGTGTGCATACAATGACCAACTAGTCAGAAATTCTAGGGGTCTAAGCTTGTAAATATTCAGTTTGAAAGGTATGTGCAAAGAAAGTGTTCTACTATGCTTCGATGAATAAAATTGCACACTTACAAGTGCAAGCTTAGCAAAGACCCTCCAACAAGGGCAATAAAAAATTATTTTCAAACTCCCTACAACAAGGGCAAAGTTGAGAAAGACCTCACAACAAGGGTAACAACAATTGATAAAATAATAATAATAATAATAGAAAACATTTTTATGGGTGACACACCTGGTGTCGCCCAGCCAAAACATAATAACAAATAAAAATAAAAATAAAAAAAAAATTCGAAATGCGCAACACGCCCGATGTCACCCCGACGAAACCACTCGCGTCACCCAAATATTTTTACCAAAATTCTTTCTTTCCAATTATACCAATATTTTCAAATTAAAAAAAAATTCCATATGCTCCTTGGTGGCGTGAGCCTAAACTGCCAAATGATTTCAAAATCTTCGGCTCCTTGGTGGCATGAGCTTAAACTGCCAACCGATTTCAAAATTCCATATGCTCCTCGGTGGCATGAGCTTAAACTACCAACCGGCTTCAAAATCTTTTGCTCCTCGGTGGCATGAGTCTAAATTGCCAACCAATTTTAGAAAAATCTTTGCTCTACGGTGGCATGAGACCAAACTACCAACTAGGATTCAGATCGCCAGACGCCCATGACGTTAAAAACCCGAGCTAACACGTCAAACTCGTGCGACTTTAAAAAATCGAGCTAACACATCAAACTCATGCGAAGTTAAAAAACCGAGCTAACACGTCAAACTCCTGCGACATAAAAAATCCAAGCTAACATCGCAAACTCGTGCGATGTTAAAAAGCCATGTTGACACGTCAAACTTGTAGGACGTTAAAAAGCCAAGCTAACACGTCAACTCGTGCGACATTAAAAGGGCCGAGATAGGTAACGTCTAGCCCCATATGACAAAAGAGGTCGGGTTATTCAGTTCAATGTCAAACTCTTGGGACAAAAAAGAGCCGAGACAGGTACTGTCTGTCCCAGTATGACGTAACAGGTAGGGTGTTTCATCCATCACTACATGACACTAAAATTCTTAGAGGGCTCCATGGTTGTAGGAGTTGAAATTGCTAACCAATACTACTTTTCGAAATATCTTTCTCTTTTCAAAATTTTTACCATATGTCTGGTGTTTTCAAAACCTTTAATTTCTTTGTTAAAATCGTAGCATGTCCCAACTCCGGGTTCTGTTTCAAATCCCTTCATACATTCAAAAATTTCTAAATAGACTTGTAAAAAAACAAAGGCGTTTGGACACCCGTATATGATGAACACTAGGTTGCCGCGATTATCGCGTTGCTACCTCACCTCTCTATTCTGAATTGATCCGAAAAGTCTCGTCTTATAGAAAGCCTTTCCCTGTAGACAGCCTTTGGAAACCCCTAAGGAAATCACAGAAATTGCCAGAGTTAAAATTTTCATACTGACAAAAACCTGAGGTCAGATGTCATGGCTATAAAATCCACCTCGAGTTTCAAACTTGCGTAACTCGTCGACACCTCACAGCAAAAACCTTAGGATGAAAAATGCCCTAGGTGGGTGAGCATGGGAGTGCAATGACTTGAAGGGATAGTTGGAGTGCCATCTGCCCACGTGAGGTCAAGATGACATTCATTTTTGACATTCTTCTGCCCCTCAAAGGATAGGGAGTGTCAAAGGGTCTACTGTTGCTACTCACTTGTCCCTCGAAGGACAGGGAGTACACGTTCACGTGCCGCTCAAAGGATAGGGAACGACATCGTGTCTACTTCTTTGCCAATCTCATGTCCCCCGAAGGACAAGGAGTGCGAAAGAGGGCCAACTGTAGACACTCTCTTTAAATCTGGAAAGTTCTATGGTTTCTTAGACCCTTAAGATCAAATTGGCCTAGTAAATCCAAAATCCATAGGTCACACAACTTACTCTGTGAGCCGGAACCATTCTACCAGCTCAGAACCCAAATGATGCCTGTTTTGACCCAGAATCTAGTAAACGTGCTGGTTTACGAAAAAAATCATTAAAAATAGTTCAAAAATTCCGTTTTGACCCAAATTTTCTTTGACAGCTTCAGACGAGGCTGAGGAAGACACCAAATTGAAAACAATCAATTTGGATAAGTTTTTAGTTTGGACGACATGGGGCGTGTCACCCAAGTCATCCTTCAAATACCCTCTTTTACCAAGAAAATCACCAAAATAGTAAAAAAATCTGTTTTGACCCAATTGTTTTCTGGTAGCTTCACAAGAGGCCAAGGAACATACCTGAAAAGAGAATTTTCAATTTGCAGCCTTTTTTATTTGTGCCGCCAAGGCAACACGACTCGTGCCACCCAGCTACATTTTTGCCCAAACAATATTTACGTATGTTTTTAGGGCTATCTTGTGGGTGGTTTGGACGTGTGATGCTGTCTGTATTGGTCAAATCCGAATTTTAAAAATTAAAGATTGGTTTGACCAAGAGATTTGTTGGTTACGGGATAACTCTACCCCAACAAATCCCTCCTTCAGATGAACTCACTTTGGGTGACCATAAAAGGATGAAAAAAGAGAGGGTTGAAGAGGGATGAGACTTTTAGAAACTTTAGGCTGGAAGAGAAACCTTAGAACCTAGATCTAGGGCACAACAACCCTAGATCTAAACCATTTTTAAGGCACAACCACCCTATTACTACCAGAGACTTGCTGATCGACATCTGGACCATAAGGGCAAAAGGAACTGGTTCTGATATGAGAGAGCCCTCGTAGGCTCGAGAATCCCAAGCCATCCGACCTGGTTCAACATTTTATTCTCCTTCATTTCCTATTTATTTTTATTGTATTTATTTTATTTTGATCTGGCTTTTAGTCATTCTAATTGAAAATTGTGTTTTGAAATGCTTCCGATCACGCTGGCTCCACCACAAATCTGAGAGCAGATCTGATCTTAGATCTGAATTTGATTGTTCCCACTTTCTCTACCATTGCTTTTTCATTTATTTTTTATCTGTTGAAAGTGTCAGATCTGAGAGATCTACATCGTTAGATCCCTTGATTCTACGGTATAAACAGATGGTTCGCCTTTTCATGAGCACCGATGAGACTCACTGGGGAATGATGCACGGTGATAAAGTGAATGGACTCAGTGGAGAGGTAATGAAGATGACACACGCACACTAATAGGTAGGTTACGGAAGGCGTGCGTGAAGGTGCACATAAAAGCATGTGTGGGTATGTTTGTTGTCATACCTCCAGGACCTTTGCTAAGCTGTTTATCCTCATGCCAACAGGACGTGCACTATGGTTTAAGGTCATGCAGCTAGACCGCGGTTATGCAGTTTACAGTCATACAACTAGGACTATGCAGCTTAAGGTCATGCAACTAGACCTTCGCTACAGTTTAAGGTTATATAGATTGAACCATGATGCTGAGCCTTTTATCGCCATGCGGCTAGGACGTGCACTATGATTTAAGGTCATACAACTAGACCATGGTTATGCAGTTTAAAGTCATACACTAGGACCATGCAGTTTAAGGTCGTGCAACTAGACCTCTGTTAGTTTAAGGTCATATAGCTCGGATCATGGAGTTTAGAGTCGTGCATCTAGACCATCGCTATAGTTTGAGGTCATATAGTTTAGACCATGGCGTTTAGGGTCATGCATCTAGACCATCGCTATAGTTTAAGGTCATATAGTTGAGACCATGGACTTTAGGGTCGTGCATCAAGACCATCGCTATAGTTTAAGGTCATATAGTTCGGACCATGGCATTTAGGGTCGTGCATCTAGACCATCTCTATAGTTTAAGGTCATATAGTTCGGACCATGGGGTTTAGGGTCGTGCATCTAGACCATCACTATAGTTTAAGGTCATATACTTTGGACCATGGAGTTTAGGGTCGTGCATCTAGACCGTCGCTATAGTTTAAGGTCATATAGTTTTGACCATGGAGTTTAGGGTCATGCATCTAGACCATCGCTATAGTTTAAGGTCATATAGTTCGGACCATGGAGTTTAGGGTCGTGCATCTAAACCATAATGTGAATCAATAAGTAGATGGAGTTCTTTAGGGGCTAGGTTTATGGATGGTAATCTGACTCCCTGAGGATGAAATAGTTAATGTCATACACAAGCAGAGGACTCAGAGGGAAATGGTGACCTGATGAAGGATGGTCATCAGACGCAGACCTCACCAGGGTTTAAAGGGGTAAGCGTAGTCTTTGGGGTTAAAGTTGAGACTGAATTCCTGGGGATGAGATAGCTTAGTGTGAGACATACCCACTAGGAATTAGAGAGGTACAACATGATCCTAACTCCACTAGGGATAATGGGCTGTAGTATGGGTGCGACTCTTACTAGGGGATGAGGGACAGCTTCATGACTCCATTGGGGAGGTCTCGATTTGGGTGCAATGGCCTGGGTGTAAGTCCACTAGGGATGCACATCACAGCTTCAGCCCAGAGTATGCGACAGCTAGCGTCGGGTGTAGCACTCATGGTTTCTTGTGAATGTTCAACCAGCACTGAGCTCTCAAAAACACAATTGGCGACGCTGGGTTGCTAAAAAAAAAAACTTAGTTGGTGCGAGTCGTGACCTTGTTTGAACACAATCGATGCTAACTCAACCAGTGCTAAGGTCATTTGAAACTCCCCCAGCGTTGGGCGACCGGCGTTAGGGTGTTTGGAATCCACCCGGTGCTAAAGTGGTTCAAAACTCACCTAGCGTTGAACATGGAGCGATGAGAGTTACCTCGGTCCTCGATTCAAAGCCCGACCCGGCTCATCGTCGCTTGGCTTCCTTTAGAAGCGACTGAAATTCCCAGTTTGTGAGGGGCATTTGAGGGCAATGTAGCTCTATAAGGGGGTAAAATTCCATTGTCCCTCACTCTTCACCAAGGGTAAAAACAAACATAAGCAAAAAATTTCTGTAATAGTAAAGAGAGGGTGCCCAGTTAAAGTTCCGGCTAGCAATGAGACTTTAGCAAAATTTTTGCAAGGAAGATCGGTAGACAACAGGATTTCGATGGTTTTTACAAGGAAGACCTTCAACAGTCAGACATCGCAAAGAATTTGGTAAAGTTGTAGAGAAAGCAGCAGGGAAAGGAGAGTTCTTTGGGATTTTTTAGGGAAACAAAAGAGGTTTCGACTGTAATTGTTTTCTGGTAGAAGAAGCGGGAAACACAACAGTGAGTAATTTCGCATGTCTTGAGTGTTTTCTGAGAATCGTTTGAGGGGTTTCTCGGAGGTTGTGGTAACTTTTCGACATTGTTCGTGGTGTTGCCCAGATTTTCTGGTATCATAAGGGAAGTTTGCAGGAGTTTTTGGTGAGGTTCTAGTAACGCTCAGGTGGAAAATGTAGTAGGTTTCCCATCGTATAGTAGAAGTTTCAACAAAAGACGAACGGTCACAGGAGATGGGATGTACGATTGTAGTAAGTGAACCGTCGTGGGGAAGGCACATGGTTGCAAAAGACGTGGGGACGGTTAGCTCCGTAACTCATGCGATCATTAAGGAGGTGTGAAAACTTAAGCTTCACAAAATGAGGAATCTCGAGAGGCGAACAGTCACGATGGCCAGTGCTAACAGAAGTGCAATAGATGCTAAGACAACCGGCGCTGATGATTTGGAGTGCTGATACAACCGACATTGTCCCTCAAGTAAAGCACTCGACACTAAGGGTTAGACACGCAACCGGCACTAACCTCTGAAGGACCCAGCCAGCACTGGCTTTAGTCAGCGCTGATCATCACGTGTGGCTTACCACGATGTTGAGAATGACTCTCGCATGCTATGGTAAGCCTTGTGCAGCGTTCAGTGATTAGCTACATGCGGCGTTGTCCATGAGCCCCGCAATAAGTGGTGAAGGATGTGGCGTGGCTTGTGGTACCTGTTGGAAGCCAAGTCCTTCAGCACAACAGTGGGGTCCATGTTGTTCTGTGGAACGACCACTAAGAACAAGGCATGCTTTCTGTCATAGGCCAGTTCCTTCTTAAGGCAGCCCACCTTGTATGTTTGACAGACATGTCGAATGAATCCCACGTTGTATGTTCGATGTACAGGTTAGGTGAGTTATCTGGCTTGTACATTTGACATACACGTCGGATGGACTGAGGCTAACTTCTTAGAGCAGCTCTTCTTTGTCTTATAGCATGTAACCATCCTCTCACTCATCAGATGAATTAAAGCTGACTCTCCACGGCTGAATGAGTGGATGTTGACAAACTTATCAAAAGCCCTATTTATTCTCCCTTGGTTGAGTTCAAGGTTATGCTGAGCCTCTAGCCTCTTTCTAATGGGTGCATCCAATTCTTGATACTGGAGCTTGACTCTCCCTTCTTCGGTTTTCCTTGGTGAATAGCAACTCGTAGTGAAGGGATTTGTATTTTGAGAGGTAACACTGCTTCACCCTCACAAACCAGAGAATAAGGAGTGGAATCAGTAGCATTTCATGTTGTAGTACGATAATCCCATAGTGCTTTGGGAAACCAAACTGGTTAATTAAGCGTTCAATGTAATGACTCCTAAATTGAGGGCCATTGTCAGATATGATCCGGTCGGGTAATCCGAAGCGGTATATGATATGATGTTGATCAAAGTAGGCTAACGATGTTGATAAAAACATGGCCCATTGCGAAAGGGGGGTCAATAAGCCCTACGATGTTCATACCCCATTGTGAGAAGGGCCATGATGCAGCCGTAGGGTGTAAGGGCCTTGGAGGCTGGTGAACCAGTCTGGGGTGTATTTAGCACACTGAGCACTTTTTAGCATAGCTTAAGGAATTGTCGATAATGGAAGGCCAATGATATCCAAACCTGTGTATTCATTCATAGAGCTTTGGACCAGACTGGTGTAGTCCACAGATGCCTGAGTGTACTTCTTCTAGCACTTTATTTGCTCCTTGGATGTCGACACATCTAAGAAGAATGTCATCAAACGACCGTCTGAAAATAGCATCACCTTTAAGGAGGGTGTACTTAGTGGACATTCAACGTATGTTGTTGCGTTCAACACAATCTTCCCGGAGCCTACCATGTTTTGGGAAATTAATGCTGAGCTCTCTCTTGTCTTCTACCTGCTCAATTTCTCCGCATATTGGGTCAAAGAATTCTGGTTCTTGATTTCGACCGTTAGCTCCTTGACTTTGAGCTATTTCTTGTTCGGTCTTGATTACTTCTTTGGCTGATAGCAGTGCTTCAAATGGATAAGGAGGGCACTCAGGAAAGATATTTCTCTCGTCGTTCGCATCGACCTCAATTCTTAGTTTGATGTGTCTCCATTCTGCCACCCAAAAGAGTGTGGGTCCTGATACGGACGACTGAATTTTAACGCTAAGTTTTGCAAGTGCCTCAGCCTGCGAATTTAGCCTCCTGGGGATGTGACTCAGAGATATGTCTTCAAATTGGGCCATATACGATTTTGTAGTATAGTGATAAGGCTTGGAGTGTCTTTTCTCACATCAAAGATCCCTTTGAGCTGCCGGATAACCAACTCAGAGTTTCCATTGATCTTATGCCCCTCCAAGTCATGATCGAAGGCTACCTCGAGTCTAATTATAAGGGCCTGATATTCTTCTCCATTATGAGAACTGTCTCGAGTGAGAGAGAAAGAAAGTGGCAACATTCCTCCTGTAGGAGTCAGGAATAGTACTCCAGTGCCTCCCCGTTCTGATTGGAGTGCTCCGTCAAAGTAAAATTCCCACACATGAACAAGGTCAGCATATAATACTTCTTCATTAGGGAGGTTGCTTGATAAGGAGATTCTACCAGTATGGGATGTGCTGCGAGAAAATCAGCCGAGGCCTGACCCTTGATGGCCTTCTGTGGGACATACGTGATGTCAAACTCCATCAGCAATAATGCCCGCTTAGCAAGGTGTCCCAACAAGCATGGGCATGTCATGTGAAACTTTGCAGGATCAGCTTTTGATATAAGTTTCACTTCATGACCAAGCAAGTAATGGTGGTGTTTTTGTACTGCAAAGATCAGGGCCAGACACATCTTTTCTATCAGGGGATAATTCCTGTCGGCCCCTTGCATCCTGCGACTCCGATAATACAATGTCGTTTCTTTTCCCTCGTCATTGTTTTGCACCAACAATGCTTCGAGTGACTCGTCTAAAGAAGTTACGTTAGAATGAGGGGTTTTCGCAATACTGGCATAGAGAGTACTGGAGGGTTGAGTAAATAATGCTTGATTTCGTCAAGGGCTGCTTGACATGCTTCGTCCCAGATGAATGGGGTATCTTTTTTTAAGTGGAGTGTAAAGGGTTTACCTCAACCTGAGAGGTTCGAGATGAACCTACGGATGTACGCCAGTTGTCCTTGGAGGGAGCGCAGTTCTTGAAGTGGAGTCGATGATGGAATTTCTTAGATTGCCTTGATCTTAATTGGCTAAACTTCAAGTCCTCGATGTCTGACGATGAACCCCAAGAATTTTTTGAAGCGTACATCGAAAGCGCATTTTAGTGGGTTCATTTTAAGGTGGTGAAGATGCAACCGCTCGAATACCTTTTCGTGGTCTCTCATGTGGACATCTGTCTCTTCATATTTTACCACAAAATCATCTACATAACACTCCACCTATTTGTGCATCATGTCTTTGAAAATGGTTGTCATTGCTCTCTGTTATGTGGCCCCAGCATTCTTTAATCAAAAAGGCATCATTGTGTAACAGAAGACCCCTTTTGGAGTTAAGAATGCAGTGGCCTCTTCATCTTCGGGCGCCATCCTTATTTGATTATACCTGGAGTATCCGTCCATTAAGGAAAAGATTTGACAATGAGTTGTAGAGTCGATGAGCTTCTCGGTGAATGGCAGTGGGAAGTCGTCCTTAAGACATGCAATATTCAAATTACGAAAATCAATACACACCCTAATTTGACCATTCTTCTTTTTGACAGGAACGACATTTTCTAGCCATTTCAAATATTTGACTTCACGGATGAAACCTGTTTGTCTAAGTTTGGTTATCTCGACATCGATCTGCATCTCGAGGTCAGGTCTGGACCTTCTTGATTTATGTTTTGATAGGTTTGACAGTCGGATCAATGCCGAGATGGAGAACAACTACTTGAGGGTCTAAGTCGGGCATCTCATGATAATGCCAAGCAAAGACGTCGCGGTTTACTTTTAAGAAGGCAGTGAACTCCTCTTTCTCTTCTCGAGACATACTCGCTAAATGAACATAGGTCTGGGGTCTGCTTCGTCTCCAAGATTTATTTCTTCCAGTTCATCAGCTGTGGCCTGACCACCTTCTTCCCATTCTTCTGGAGCCTCTTGCAACTCTTCATCATTGTTTTTAGAGATCTTTTGATCGATCTCAAGGGCAAATACCCATGATCCTGACATCTCTGCCTCCGATAGAGGCCCAGAGTGGATTATAATTTCGGCATTTTCCCCCACATGAGGAATGGAGGGATCTTCCATAAACAAGGATTGTTTCTCAGACGGTAGGGGTTCGTCTTGAAGATTATAAGGAATTTAGGATTCAATGATTGTAGTGCAAGAAGTGTGCCTTTACGAATCACATGGTCTTTGGGCAGCTATCTGCAGTGTTTGGTCCACACTGGCTGGTGCTTCACTGACTTGTATCACGTGGAAAGTTTCCTTAGAATAAAAACTTTGCCCTCTTGACTCTCTCAATCTCTGCTCTAAGTCAGGCTCAGGTGGCCACTGTGGTTTCTTTGGCTTTAACTTCTTGCGCTTCTTTGAAGAAGGTGGTTCCACCTTGACTTTAGCTGCCAGGGCGTCAACAACTGTTAAGAATCCTACTGCCTGTGCCAGGGTCTTTCTTAATCGTTTGCGTTGCATCTTAGTTATGTTTGATCCCTCAAGTTCTCTATTGAGAACCTCGAAGTCCGGACATATCAAGGTTGTACCTACAAGAGACATAGATGAGGAAGAATGAGAAGCAGTAGAATGGGGAGTGGGGTTAGAAGGTGGGGGACTTTTAAGGTCGTTCCCTTCATCAGATCGCTTTGGGTAGCTTTTTACGTCATCGCCAGAATTGGACAGGTGCAGGGGGTCTTTAAGTCTCTCCCTTGCTACGACTGTTGGGGAGTGCTTTTACGTCGTCACCCTCATCGGACATTTACTGAGTGGGAGATACGACGGGTGCATCTTCTTGACAGGATGGAGAAGGAAAAAGGATTGCACCAGGGATGAAGTCCAGCAAAGTTCACAGTGGAGAAAGGGGTGGGTCTGAGTTATTTTTGCTCGACTATGGGTTGAGCGGTCTTGATTCTTTGGCGACCAACCCTTGATGTCTGTCTCTTTCTGGTTTTCTGAAGTGATGTCCGATTCGTCTCGCTGGGGTGACAAACCACTCTAGCCTGGCGAAGCGCTTCTCATCTTAAAGACTTGAGTTTGCTTCCGCTATGGTAGATTATCCATAGCTGAGAAGTCAAGGGTTCCGCAGAGTCTGAATCATTGATAGGAAGGTCCTGCTTTGTGAGATCCTCCTGCCCCGATGGGGAAGCGTTTCAGGGATCACTTATGGAGAGGTTGTAAAATTCTTGACACTCTTGCATCTTCTTTCCATATATATCGTGGAAAGTTGGGCATTTTGACAAGTAATGACCTCTTATATGATGGTATGGGCCCCAACGATCTTCGGTCCCCATAACAAGGCGAAGGGGTTGCCTTGCCTGCTTCAGTGGGATGATGCTTTCCTGAAGTATTATAATGAAGAAGGCATAGAGGATACAGGGCATTTCGTCCTCCTCTAAGATGGTCATGGCATGGAAGGTCTCAATTACCACAAAGGCCTTCTTTAAATCTTCAAGCTTTATCTGACCCTTCTAAATCAGGGCCTCAATAGTATCCTTCAACAAGTAGCAGTCATCTGTGGGATGATTGATTCTCCGATGGTAAGAACAATAATTCGCTTGAGTGTCAAGGTTAGATTGCTCAGGGAACTTGATTTCTAGAACATGGATCATATTCTATTCTAATAATAACCGAAACAACACAGGGACCCACTCCTTCTCAAAGGGATAGAGCTTGTTCCTATGCCTGGTGAAATTATCACCCCGATCAAGGTCGACTGGTGGAGGTACTTGATTGTATGACTGTTGTTGCTAGTTTGGAATGTTACCTTTGCCGTGCTTAGAGAGGTCCAAGGTTTGGGAGGGAGCCTTCTTTGAATCAGTGGCCAAGAGGGTTGCATTGATTACCCTTTTCTGTTGGCTGCCCCATGTATTATTTCGAGAGTTACCATTTCCACGGTTGTTTGGTGAACTCTTAGATGGTTGTCGTGTCCCACCATGGTGATGTGACAAACTTTCTATATGAACTGATTTAGAGATCAACTCGGACATGGAGGTCGGATTGGAAGCCTTGACATGTAGAGCAATTTCAGTTCGCATGTTCCACACATAAGTTTGGACTGCTTCCTTCTCAGGCATAGGATTAGGACGGCGGGAAGCCATGTTTCTCCGTCTTGATATGAACTGATCTAAGGCCTCATTAGGGTCTTGAGTTAGGGTGAGAATTTTGATGGTTTGAACCTCTCTCTGGACCTCATAGAAGCATTGATAGAATAGTTTCTCCATCTCCTTCCATGTATGCACCGAGTTTGGAAGAATTCGAGCATACTATTGGAATAATGGGCCCTCAAGGGTCTCAACGAACTGGCAGGGAAGAAGTCTCTGATCAACTGCTGTTTCCCGACATGCTGCTCAGAAGTGGGCGATATGCTTATTTAAGGAAGAGGTTCCATTGAGTAGAGGAAACTTCCCTTTCTTATAGTCTGAGGGGAATGGGATCTGATCAATATAGGAGGGGTATTGTCTTTGATAAAGCGTCACACCTTGTATGCCTGGATTTTGTCTATTCTTTAGGCTATGGGTGACCATAGTGTCAATATCTGAGTGAGAGACGAGATGAGGGACATAATTGTCCTGTGAGGTAGATGGAGGGGGTTGCTGCTGAGGTACACCATCAGAGTGATGGGAATTGACCTCATAGCTAGCCGACTGGCGTGCACCGTCAATACGATCGATCTTTTGCATCATTAAATGTACCATATCCTCAAACATGTTCATGCGATCTTCTTGCATGTCACCGGGCTTGCTTATGACTATTACGCTGACCATTTCTCTAGGGAGGTCAACATTAGTGGTACCTGAAGGCTTGCGAGGTTGACGGGTTGTACGTGGTAGGTCAGTTAGTAGGGGATCAGCATGCCTTGACTTAACTCGACTCTTGTACGTGAATAGCGTTTGGACCGATTTTCTACGATCTTGGGATCGTGGCTGTTGAGTCGGTGCACGACGGTCTTGGGACCATGGTCATTGAGACGGTTCACGATGGTCTTAGGACTGTGGCTGTTGAGTGGCTGGGTATTCTTCTGCGACAGTAGCCACAGCATAGGGCTTATGGAGCTCTTCTTCAGGCTTCATCGTCTGAAGGGGGTAGAAGGGATTCAGGTGACGAAGGTCATCAAAATTAGCTGTTTTGACTGCGTGGTCTCCTCCCTAATCAAAATTTGCAGTTCTCTATAGCGTTTAACTTTTAGGTTTTGATGGATCTCATGCCAAAGCTACGATCTCGGTCGCATCTTGTCAACTCTTCTTGCACAGGAGAGAGTTGTCTCCATCAAGTGCGACAATGAATGAGGATCAGGAACTGGAGTCATATTGGGCCGGAGAGGATGAAGGACTCGATCTTCCATGAGCCCATGCCCCAAGCTCTGTTATGAGCTCTAAAGACATGACCTAAGTGACGAGGCTGGTTCGGGATGGTACTCTTGGGGAAAACCTTCAAGTACTGAAGGTGCTTGCTTGATGAAGCAGGAGCTGGCAGGGGTAGGGTTGACTCATGAGGAGGCCTGAGTCGAGGGCAAGAGAACGCTTGAGATGGAGACGCATGTGTGCCTCTTGAAGAAGGATTTCGGGGGACCTGGGGGTCCATCCTGGCTCATGCAGGTGATCTGTCCTTACGAGACAGAGAAATATGAGCAAGTGTCTATAAGAGAACAGGTGTAGGCTTGCCTCTTACAGGGTGCGCTGGTATGTGCATAATCAGAGGACGAAGAAGTCGTTTCGTCTGTACTCAGGTTGGTGCAATAATGGCATTACCTTGAGAAGTGAGATGCATATGAGTAATGCGCACAGGACCTGGCCTTGGAAGGTTCTATCTTGGATACGGACTTGAGGTAACAGAAGGGTTGCCCCGAGGTGTGGCTCTAGTGGGTGACCCACGAGCCTTGTGGTCTGCGTGGGGGGTGGATACCATGGGGTTTTCGCCTCGAAGTGTTGAGCCTCTAGGGATAGAGACCAATGGTGCAGAAATGTGGGGGTAGCCTTATGGTGACCCACAAAAGCAATGGCAACTTGCTTGCCCTTTGCAAAAAGGGACTAGGTAGCCTTTCGGCATACCTTAGGAACACGATTGGTAAGTGACTTGCAGGTGGCTGGGTGCATGCTAACTGAGGCAACATAAGTGCTACCCATGCAGTGCGCCTTGGTGGAGTTTCTACCAGAGAGAAGAGATGGGGAGTGAGGGACCTTCAAGTCCCTCCTCCCATTGGTCCAGGTTAAGACCTGAGAGCTAGACAAGGGGTCTTTGCTCAAGAGGATGGTCGGAAACGAAGTCGAAGGAACTTGTTCCCTAGGGACATTCTCAAATATGGGGATAAGTAAATCCCTGATCCGGATAAATGGGTTACAGAACCCAGCAGCCATAAATGAATGTGAAATGGTAACGAAAGCTGAAAATAAAAGAAGAAACTAGCCAAACAAGAACGATCCGACAAAGGGGTACTAAGTCCCCAGTGGAGTCGCCAAGCTAGTTAGGTGGCTCAATCTCGACCTCCGAATCCTGGATGATCGGGCAGCATGCGTTTCGGGTTTCGAGGGAAGACCTGAGATGCTTATAAGATCGCTCTCTCGAGAATCTTGCTCGCGAAGTGGGCAAGTTCTCCCAACCGGTGACAGAGGAATTTTAAAGGTGGGTTCGGGACTTACTCGGACTGGCACGCATGGGTGCCCTCTTAGATCACGAAGAAAGCCCCCCAGTAAATGAAACTGGTTCGAAATCGCCTCCCTTGGCCCATATTCTTCTTGTTTTCTACAATCACACACATATATGGTAAAGGTTGTAAGATGGGTGGGTCAGACCTCACCCTTTTCCTCTTTGATGAACATACACAAGCATGCGCATTCAAACAGAAGAAGAAGAAGAAAGACGGCGGAGAGAAGAGTTCGACTGAGCGAGAGGATCAAGCTAACGAGTAATTGGCCTGACGTGGTAAACAAACGTGCTCAATACCAAGACCGGCTCATGGGATCACTACTTGACATCATCACTAATACCAACTAGCTAAGCACAATGGTCAATTTGCGTGGCAATTAAGCGGGCCAAGTAATCCTGGCACACCAACATTACGGCTAGACGATAAGACTTCCATGAGAGGCTAACCTCCATCCCTCTCAGTCGAACGAAATAACAATGTGGTGGTTATGGGGAAAAGAATGAGGCAACAGAAAAAGGGAATAGACAAAGGGAGGCAGAAGAGACAAGAGGATAAAAGAGAAAGGGAGGATATAGTCGGCGCTAAACATTGCCGACTATGTCAAAAGAGAAGAGAGAAATTAGTTGACGCTAGGCTTCACCAACTTTGTCAGATGAGAAAAAGAACCACTTGGCGTTAGACTTACGCAGGTTGCAATTGAAGAGAAGCAAGGGAGAGAGATTGAGTCGACACTAGGATTCATCGACTGCAACAAAAGAGGGACAAATTCAACCGGCGCTAGGCTTCATTGACTATGACAAGAGAGAAGAGGGAAATCCAACTGGTGCTGGGATGAAGGAAGAGGAGAGAGAAGCCACCCAACGCTAGGGTTCATCGACTATTAAGGAAGAGAGGAGAGAGAAATTCAATCAATGCTGGGATGAAGGAAGAGGAGAGAGAAAAGCCCACCTAGTGTTGGTATGAAGGAAGAGGAGAGAGAAAACCCGACCTAGTGTTGAGATGAAGGAGGAAGAGGAGAGAGAAAAACCCCATCTGCATTGAGAATGAAGAAAGAGGAGAGAGAACCCACCCAACACTAGGAATGAGAGAGAGGAGAACTAACCGGCACTAAGTTTGCATCAGTTGTGAGGGCGAAAAGAGAGAGAAATGAGAAGAAGAGGAAGAAAGAGATAGCGATCAAAAGAGAGAGAAAAAAGAGGAGGATAGAAAGAGGGAAGGAGAAAGAAAGAGTGGAGGAGAGAGAAAGTTACTTGCTTGAAGGGTATCAGCCCTTTCTTCTCTCTCCTCTCTCTCCTCTCTCTCTTTCTCCAAGGCGTACTCACAGGCTCAAGAAAGAATGGAAATTTCTATTGAATGATCAAAGAATGAATCGAGAGGGGTTTTTACAATGAGGCAGTGCCTGTTTATATAGAATTGGGCCCAAACATAGGTGGACGCCCAAAAGTAACCCTAATTGAAGGTAATTACGATTTAATTGAATTTAATGAAATTCTAAAAATGGGTAAAAAAAGACAGTTTTCCCTTGCCTAAGAATGTGTGGAATCCCAGAACAGTCCCTGTTGCTACCCAAGATCTTGCGTGACCTTTCGTGGCTGACCCAAGGTTGTTTTGATGCCCGTTTGATCGAAAGATTATTTTTTTCTTATAGGACTCGGGATGGTGATCATTTTGATACCAACTTCGAGCCATGAATCATGTTTTTGAGGCATGATCATGAGATTTGAATCTTGGATGAATGTTGAAAACATAGGATCGATTGTGTGCTCGTTCCTTGATGTTTCTTCGTGATTTCCTCATTGAATCACACTGAGCATGCCTTCACGATCATGTTGTAATGAATATAGCTTGATTTTGTGTCTGGATTAATTTTTTGTTGTCTTAAGTTTTTTATCAAAATCTTGAAGTCCCCCTGTCGAAATTTATAGCAGCTTTAACACCTTTGTGTGTGAAATCCAGCCGTTCATCGTATGCAAGGTTCGGACCAAAGATAGCATCAGATCTCACACACATAATGTAATTATTTTCATGTCATTCGAGTATGCGATGATCGTGATTTGGCTGCCCGAACGAGGCGTGCTGCTGCTTAATTTTTTGCAACTTCCTTCACAAACCAATGACTTTCATCTAGTTTTTTTCTTTGCTTGGGCGTCGTCACGAGGCATACCACATATCGAATTGTTTGTCTTATGAGACGAACACGTTCACCAAATTTGGGTGCGATCCGACTTGGAACAAGTGAGATATAGGCCCTGAAAGTGATTGCTCGTGACTGTAAAAACGACCACCTTCAATGGTGTTTTGGTGCAGTGAGGCCACATGGGAATAGTTTGTGGCCAACCCTTTTTTAGTCTTTTACCCGTAACTTTGTCTTGGAGTGCCTGATTAAGCCGAAACTTGACCCATAGGGGTTTTCAATAGTGATGGATTTAATGGTGTGGTCCCATAGCTGTTTGACATACCAAAAGTATAGCTCTAGTTACAGGGTCCATTTCAAGGTGCTAGAGATCAATTTTACTGAAATTGTTTCTTTGTGTTCATTGCCTTAGTCATGTCAGATCATTATGAACTTCGCAGGTGGTCTTTTGATGTGCTAATGAAGATCTTGACCAATTCCGGGGCCACTCTGAGACTGTTGGGAATTTCCACTGTTTTGTAGGCTTTATTGACCTGCTTCCTACCAGGGACTAAGGTGTTGAAAATTAGGTTCAAACACTCTGAAGCAGTGACAAATACTAACCAAATCAGTCTAAGGTTAGGGAAAAGGGTAGAGCCCATTATGCAGATACCAATACTCTTGAAGTATCCTAGTCCGCCAGTCATCCCATACCCAAATACTCCAACCAGTCCATCACCACTTCTCAAATACCTAGGACCACCATTGGTTCCATCCAAAAAACCATCTTCAACCCTCACCCTCCACTCCACCAACACATACTCTTACTGCTCAATCTAACAAATCCACACTAGACTCAGTCGCACGACCTGACCAGTTGGCACCAAATCCAGTTGCACAATCGTTGCCTTCTTAATCCATACCGACTGTGCAACAAAGTCAACCAATGCCCCAGAATGTCTTTCCACCACCTAAGCCTACCCCACAATACCCAAACCCATGGCGGGTCTGGGAGTTCAAAGGGTTGACATTGACAAGCTTAAGTATGATGTGGTTGGGCACTTAAGGAAGCTCTCTGCCCTTCTTAGCATCTATGATGCCTTTATGCTCTCGAGAGACTACCGTATGGCCCTCGTCCAAGACGTCTCCTACCCCGAAGTATATGAGACCGAAGTAGAGCCCATTGAAGTGGACCCTGAAATCCTAAACCATTGTTTAGTCGTCACCTTCTTGGATGACGACCTTCAGTTGGGTGGAAAGTTTCACAATCAGCCTCACTTTGTAACCAACGAGTTGCATGCGCGTCCCACCAGCCGAATTATATTAGATGGGGGATCGGCAGTTGCCCTCATCTCGAGAAGAATTCTTACTCACTTAGGGTTGGGATCTGATGACCTTACACCAATGAACATCACAGTTCAGGGGTTCAATCAGTCGGGAGAAAAGCCAGCCGACACTGTTTACCTCCACCTCAAGATCAGTGAATTAAACGATTATGCTCAATTCCACGTGATCGACACTGACACCTCTTATAACATCCTCCTCGGTCACCCTTAGATGCATGACCAAGGGGTGGTTCCGTTCATGATTCATCAATGCTTTAAGTATAATCAGGATGGGAAGCAGTACACAGTCTATGCTGTTAAAAGATCATTCCTCTTCATTAAGATACATTATGCTGATGCAAAGTACTACTTTGCAGATTCGGTATCACCTCGAGAACGCAAGGACGAAGATTGAAGACTTGTAAGAAAATCGAAAAATTCCATACATGACGATGTGGATGATGTAGAAAGGCTGCTTTTGGGCATGTGTGAAGAAGAAGAGAGTAAAGGAAAGCTTCTCCCTCTAACCTCTATTCACCCCAACACTACATGCCCTCTTCCGGAAGTGTTACCTGCTTCCCCCGAAGATGGGGCTCTCCCCACCTCTTCCAATTCAATGTCACCCCCGCAGGTTCCCGAACCGGTGACTACCATCCAACCCGAGGAGGTCATGGGAGTAGATGCTCTGGCACCAAGAGTCTCATACACATCGGATTATTAGAAGATCTTGGACATCCCTGTTTCCCTTCGCGAAGCGAAAGCATTGAAGAGAATTGCCAAATCCGCCCAAGATTACGACAAGGTTTTGTACATCCCAGCCTCTTCAAGAGGAGAGGATAATACATCTTTAAATCAAGGGATGCCTTCTCATGCAATTCCCAGCGAGTGTTGCATTTCTCAGATGCTGCAAAAAAGAGGGAGTCAGTTCAAGAGTCTGTTAATGGCACCATTCTACCACTCCATTACTTAGATCAAGCAGCCATTATTGATCTAAGAAGGAAGATTGAGGACCTTCAAGATCAATTGAAGTCCATACGAAAAGGAAAGACAAGATGGAAAAAGCCCCTTTGACCGCTTCAAAACCATGGGTAGAGTTCTTGCCGAGGGTCCAGAGCCATGACAAAAGTAGAACTACAAAAGCCTTATCTCATTTGAAGGTCGAAACCTCCCCCGACTGGAACCTCTACAGTCAGTAGGCTCATCACATCATAAGAACGATGGATTATGAGCCCCTAACCAATCAGGGACTAAAAGGTGGAAAAGAAATCGCTCTCTTTGAGGTCATGGAAGCCACCACTGCTCAACACATGACGAGAAGAGGAATGGGGTATTCTACCTCCTCTCATCTCTCTCAATGACAGACACGACTGCCTGAACAAATTTTTCAGCACCTTGGGTCCTCGATACAGAATAAGGAGGAAGTCGGTCAATAAAGCCTTAATCTACGGTGTAATTTTCGACAGTCTCAGAATTGTCCCATGATGGGTTAAATCTTCATATGCACTCTAAAAAGGCCACTTGCCAAGTTTCATCTCAATCAGACATGTTTAAGGCAGTGCAGACAAAGAAAAAATTTCAAAAAAATCAACCTCTAGCACAGTGAAACAGACTCTATAATTAGAACTCTATAATCAGTGCACAGTCACGAGTAGCAACTTTGGAGACCCGTATCTCACTCGTTACGATTCGGATCATGCTCAAATGTTACGAGCAAGTTCGGCTCGTCAAAACGAGCACTTTAAAATGTGGCATGCCCCGTGAAATTGCTAAAGCAGGGAGAAAAACTAGAGAGAAGTTACCGATTCATGAAGACGGTGGCAAAAAATTCAACAGTGACATGTCTCGCTCCAACGGCCATATCACGTCGTTCGCACATCAGATCGATGCGAGATCAGTTCCATCGCGTGCGTAGGGTCTAGGGCTACCATTGGCCTAAGCCCCGTATGTGATGAACTGTCGGATTCGATAGGTGAAACCGATAAATTTGTTGTAAATACTGTCCTCTAAAATTCAGATTTCGACCAAAACCCAATGATTGCAAAATATTCATTCGGGCACGAAATCGAGCTGCGTTTATTGCAACGTGATCGTGACGGCATGTTCAGTGCAATCCAGTAAAGAAATCATGGAAAAAATAAGAAACGAGCGCACTATCGATCAAAAGTTCCAAGATTCATACAAATTTCAAGTTGCATGATCATGTCCTAAAAATGAGATTCGTGGCTCGAAGTTGGTACCAAATCGATCGTCATGCCGATCCCAGTGAGAAAGTAATCATGTTTTGGCCAAACGGGCGTCTGACCAACCTCGAATCATCCATGGAAGATCACGCACATTATAGGGCAACAGTAGGGACTATTTTGAAATTCCATGTATTGTTGGGCAGAGGCAAAAATGTCATTTTGCACCCATTTTTTATATTTTTTTAATTCAAATAATTTTTAATTATCATCAATTAGGCTAGATCTTGGGCATCCACCCATGTTTGGGCCCCATTATAACGTGCTAAACCTAATTATAAAAGGCTTCCCTCATTCTTCAATTTCATGAGTAAGATTTCAAAGTTTTATATTGAGATTGTGGGTACGTCTTGGATAGAGAGAGGAGGGAGAAGAAAAAGTTCAATACCCTTGGGTAAGTTAACATTCTCTCTCCTCCTCTCATCTCTCTCTTTCTCTCTTCTCTCTTTCTCTCTCTTTCTCTCTCTTTCTCTCTCCTCTCTTCTCACTCTTTCTCACACCTCTCTTCTCTCTTTCTCTCTCCTCTCTTCTTTCTTTCTCTCTCTATCTCTCTTTTTTTATCTTCCTCTTTATTTCTCTCTCCTCTTCTTCTCTCTATTTTTCTTCCTCATCCTCTTTCTTTCTCTCTCTTCTCTCAACATGCACGATAGTGGGCCATCGTTGTGCGTGTATTTCATCTTCTTCTTCCTTTTTTCCTTATTTATTCTCATTCTTTCCTAATCTTTTTCCTTTCTTTCTTAATCTTTCTCTTCTTTCTGTCTTCTTATTCCCTTTTTCTCTCTTCTTCATTCATTCACGGTGGAACCTATCGCTTGGTATGATGTCCTCCTCTGAATCACACACAATGAGCCGGGCCTTAACTTCAGTGGTGGGTAGGGCCTTTGTCTGAGTTTCTTGCTCTGATTTGGATGGTGGACACTAATCACCATCCATGTTCTTTCTTTCTTCTCTCTCTCATGTCATAGACGGTAGAAGCCCCATCACCATCCATATTCTCTCTCTCCCATGTCATGGTCGGTGAAAGCCATCGTCGTCCATGTTTCTTTCTCTTCTCTCTCTCTTATCATGGACAGTAGATGCTTATCCCCGTTCATGTTTCTTTCTCTTCTCTCTCTCTTGTCATGGATGGCAGAAGCTCATCATTGTCCATGTTCTTTCTCTCTTCTCTCTCTCATGTCATGAACAACAAAAGCCCATTGTTGTGCATGTTCTCTCTCTCTCTCTCATGTCACAAACGGCAGAGGCTATCACCATTCATGTTTCTTTTCTCTTCTCTCTCTCTTGTCATTGACGGTCGAAGCCCATCATCATCCATATTTTCTCTCTCCTCTACCCTTTGTCATGGACGGTAGAAACCCATAGCTGTCCATGTTTCTCTTTTTTCTCTCTTCCCTATATCATGGTGGTGAAAGCCCCATCGTTATCCATGATTCTTTCTCTTCTCTCTCTTCTTTCTCTCTCTATGTTTCTCTTTCTTTCCTCTTCCTTCTCTCTCTTCTTCCTTCTTTCCATCCTTTCTTCCCATCCTATTTTCTCTCTTCTTTCTTTCCCTCTTCTTTTTCCCCTCTCTCTTTTTTCTTCTTCATTTTTCTCGTCTTCTTCTCTCTTCTGCCTACTTCTACTCCATTCTTCTATTCTTCTTCTTCTCGTTTCACTCTCTCTTTCTTTTCTTCTCTCTCCGTACTCTTCGTCTTCCTTTCTTCTCTTTCTCTCTTCTTCTATTTTCCTGTTCCCTTTCTTTCTTTTCTCTCTTTTTTCTTCTTCATTTCTCGTTTGACCTAAGGAGGTTAAGATTAGCACTGTCATGGTAGTCTTGTCGTTTAGCTGTAATGCTACCGTGCCGGTCTACGTCACCGTGCCCGTCTTACTGCCACGACAAGGTAGCCATCATGTTAGGCTGGTCAGTGTTGGTTATGTTGTCTAGTAACATTGTCGCTATGTCGGTATGAGTTACCATGCCTGTCTTGCTACCAAGCCGGGTCAATCAGTTATGAGTCTAGCCACTATACCAGTCTAGCCAATTGGCTAAGCTTTTCTCTCCCCTTTCTTGTATTTTATCTCTTTCTGTTCCTCTTCTCACCGTAATCTCTATCCTCTTATTCTTCCCTTCTTCTTTTGGATGTGCACTCCTGTGTACATTCTCCCAAAGACAGGGTGGGGTCCCTTGGCCTACTTGCCTTGTAAAATTAACCATGTGTGTGTGATTGCAGAAACAGGAGAGTACAAGTCAAGGGAGGAAATTCCGAATCAGTATTCTTCGTGATCTAAAAAGGTGCCCATGTGAGTCAGCCTAAGTAAGTCCCGAACCCAAGTGTCTTATGTCCTGCCTCACGTTAAATTCGTCTCTCACCGGTTGGTGTAACTCCCCTTGTTTTTTAACAAGGTTTTCAAGAGAGAGATCGCAAGTCCCAGGCTTACCTTGAAATTCGAGACACGTGCCATTAGGTTGTCGTGACCCGGAGGGTGAGATAGAGGAATTTAACCAGCTTCGTGACTCCACTAGGGATTTACTACCCCTTTGTCGGATCGTCCTCATTTGGCTAATTTCTCCTTTGTTTTTCTGTATTGCACACACATGGCTTCTGGGTTCCTTAACCCATTCATCCGGATAGGGGATTATATATTTCCTACATTCACGATCTTCCCTCTTGGTCAAGTTCCACAAACTTCATTCTCAAGTTTCCTTTTGAGCAAAGACCCAGTGTTTAACTCCCAGGTCTTAACCAGGATAGTGTGAGGATGAATTTAAAGTCCCTAACTCCTCATCTCCTAGCTTTGGTGGAACTTCCACCAAAGCACTTTGCATCGGTAGCACGTCTACTAGCACTCACAGCATGCACCCTATCAATGGAAAGTCACTTGCCAGTCGTATTGCCTAGGTACACCGAAAGGCTGCCCAATCCCATGCTGCAAAAGGCAAAGATGTTGCGATTGCTCCTGTGGGTCGCTGCAAGGACACTCCTTACATTCCTACACAACCTCGGGTCTCTATGCTTAGAGACTTAACACACCGCAGTGAATACCATGGTGCCTCCACCTCACACACACACCCTAAGGCTCGTGGATCATCCACACGAGCCACAGCGCGGGGCAACCTTTGTGTTACCTCGAGTAAGTGTCCAAGATCGGGCCTCTTGGGCCAGAAAACTTTTGCACATGCATGTGCTTCCCACCACTCAGGGCAGTGTCATCACTATGCCAACCCGAGTACATGGAAGAAGATCCTTCCGTTTTCCCTCTAAGAACACACTACCGCACCTTATAAGGGGAAAGTTCCCACCTATTCTCTTACAGACATGTTCTCGCAGATCTCAGCCTCTTAAGGCCGTAGCATTCGTTCAACCCTAGGCTGACTCCCAAGTCACCCGTGATCCTTCTTTATGGGGCGCACATGCATCGCCTTCTAAAACTGTCGCTCCTCACTCCCGACTTAGGCAACATCATGGATTGATCCTTCCTCCTCCTGCTTGACTCTTCTCCTCTGAGCAAGCACATTAAGCCTTTGTACTAGAAGACCTTCCCCAAGAGTACCATCTTGAACCAACCCCGTCATCTCTGTCATGCCTCAGGAGCCCATAAGAGAGCTCGGGCAAAACACTAATGAGGGATCAAGTCCTTCGACCTCCCCGGCCGAGGTTGATCCCAATTCTTGACCTGCACCCATTGCTTCACCTAATGGAGGCCGCTTTATCTTGTGCAAGAAGGGCCGATCAACCGCAGTCCTAATCACAATTCTGGCATGAGGTCCATCAAAGCATCAAAGTCACGCGGGACAGAGGTCTGCAAATCTTGACTAGGGAAGCTATTAAAATAGTCGAGGCATCAAGCTTGGATGATCCTCTTCATCAAAACTCCTCCTACCCTCTTCAGATGACAAAGCTTGAAGAAGAGGGACGAGAATCTTGCACAGTGGTCAGTGTTGCAGAAGATGACCCAACCTCTCAGCAGCCATGGTGTAAGACCGTTGAGAACCAGTTCTCACGTGGTCGGCATATAAAACTCGAGTTCCGTCGGGGCATGCAGAGTCCCTGCTGACCGATCTACCGCGTGCAACCTGCCAAGCTCAGAAGCCCTCAACCGCACCTAAGGCTGAGCACCCTAGAGAAATGGTCAGCGTTACTGTGCTCAACAAACTTAACGAATCTCATGAAGAGCACATGAACAGGTTCGAAGACATGGTGCACGCAATGATGGAGAAGATTGAACGCATGGAAGCCCATGAGGCCGACTACCATCACACGGATGATGTAGCTCCAAGGAAGCCTCCTCCACCTATCTCACATGACAATTCCATCTCTCACCACGTCTCACAGGCAGATATCGATGCTATGGTGACTCATAATCTGAAGAATAGGCAAATCCTGAGTATACAGGTTTACTAGAAACTATACCCTCTTACATTGATCAGGTCCCTTTTCCCTCAGATTACAAGAAAGGGAAATTCCCCCTGTTCAATGGTACGACATCCCCACACCAGCATATCGCACATCTCTAGGCAGCATGTAAAGAAATAGCGGCTGATGGGAGACTCCTCGTCCGTCAGTTCGATGAAACTCTTGATGACCCGACCTTTCAGTGGTATGCTCGGCCTCCCCCAAATTCAGTACATAGTTAGGAGGAAATGGAGAAATTATTCCACCAACGCTTCTATGAGGTCGAGAGAGAAGTTCAAACCAACGAGTTTCTCACCTTGATCTAAGATCCTGATGAACCCGTGGACCGATTCATAGCATGGTGGAGAGATCTAGTTGCTCGTCACCCTAATCCCATGCCTGAGAAAGAAGAAGTCCAGATCTGGGTGTGAAACATGCAACCTGAGATCACTCTACATGTTGAGGCCACCAATCCGACCTCCACGTTAGAGCTGATGTCTAAGTCAGTGCGCATATAGAGTTTGTCACACCACCATAGCGGGTCATGACAACACTCTTCAAGCATGGGAAATAACCGGGGCAATGGAAATTCTCGAACCAATGCCTGGGGCAATCAACAAAAAGGGGTAATCAGTGCAGTTACTATCGTAAACCATCCAAAGAAGGCAGCCTCTCAAACTTTGGACCACTCCAAAGGGGTAGGGCGCCTCAAGGTGGTAAGCAGCAGTAATCATATAACCGAGTACCCTTACCTGCGATCCTTAGTCGAGATGATTATTGGGCCAGACAAAGGAATAAGGTTCACCCTTTTGAAATGGAATGGGTCCCTGCACTACTCTACTTATTACTAGAGTAGAACATGATTGAGCTCCCTGAGACAAAGTTTCCTGAGCAAGTGGATCTTGAAACACATGCAAATTACTATGCTTACCATTGGAGGATCAACCACCCCACAGAGGATTGCTACGCACTCAAGGATTTCATTGAGGCTCTAATCCCGAAGGGTGAGAAAAACTCGAAGAGTTAAAGAAGGCATTCAAGGCAGCAGAAGCTTCCGACGTAATGACAGTCGACGAGGAAGACAAAGCGCTCGATCTCCTTCGCGCCTTGTTTGTCATGATGCTTCAAGAAGGTCTCATCACACTAAAGCTGACAAGGCAGGCCTGACGCCTTGCTTAGGGAATTGAGAACCATTGGTGCCCATACCATCAGATATGGGGCCACGACTTGAGCGAGTGCTCCAGTTTTCATGAGAAAATCGTGAAGAAAATATAGGGATGCTAAGAAGCTTGTAACGTTTCGCAAGGAGATCGCCATGTCATTGCTCCATCGGTGCGAGAAGGCCCTCTGACACAAGAACATGGTAATGATGATTTAGATCCTGCTGAAGCCTCAACCTCCCAACCATGGAGAGTCTACCATGGGCGAAGCAGACTCAAGTCCTTAAAGTGAGAGGTAGTTCGTCAAGCTAGGGCCACTCACAAACCTAGCGAGACGGACTAAGCACCTCCAAAGGTACCCAAGAGGAGACAGATGCCAAGGGCTACTCGACGAAGGAACAAGCCTTCTCAACTCCTAGTCGAGAAAGAATTCCTCAGGCCACTTCCCCCATTGCCGACCTTACAAGACTTCATCCCCTACATAATCATCCTTCCTTCCTCATCTCATCAAGAGGATATCCTTGAATCACCTTCTACTCGGGGCACGTCCAATGAGAGTGACGACATTAAAAGCATTCCCCAACGGTATAAGCAGGGGAAAGACCTAAAAGACTCCCTGCACACATCCAGCTCAGGTGATGACGTAAAAAGCTACTCAGATCGGACTGAGGAGGGGAATGACCTTAAAGAACCCTCACTTACTAACCCTCCTTCTTCTTCTTTTTCCCCTTCCTCTTCTATGTCTCCTACAGGTACAATCTTGAAATGTCTAAATTTGGAGGCCCTCGATAGAGAACTCAAAGGAACTAATATAACCAGGATGCACCGAAGGCGGCTAAGAAAGACTCTAGGCCAGGTGGTTGGATTCTTAACAGTCGCTAACGCCTTGGTGGTTCGAGCCAAGTTAGAGCCATCCTCTTCTAGTGGGAAATGCAAGAAGTCAAAGCCAAAGAAACCTCGGTGGCCTCCTGAGCCAGACATTAAGCAGAGGTTGAGATAGTCAAGACGACATAGCTTCTATTCTTAGGAAGTCTGTCACATGGTGCAAATCTCAAAAGCATCACCCAGCACGAGGCAAACACTGCTGATACCCATGCAAAGACTGAGTGATTCCTGTAAGGGTGCCTCTGGCCCACAATTGCTGAAACGTAACCACACTGTAACTTTCAAATCAAACTCCTGCAGCTCGATATGCTATCTATGTTTGAAGTCGACCCTTCTGTACCACAATTCTAGAAAACGTAGAAATCATGTCCTACACTGGTACTCTATTGGAAGCAGAGATGTCAGGATCATGGGCCTCTTCATTTGAGGTTAATGAGAAGACCTTTGAAGCCAACGATGAAGAGTTGCAGAAGACCCCAGAAGAATGGGAAGAACGAGGTCAAGCCACAACCGATGAACTTGAAGTGATAAATCTAGAGGATGAAGCTGACCCCAGACCTACTTTCATCTCGGCAAATATGTCGCCATAGAAGAAAGAGAATTTTATTTCCTTCTTAGGAGAAACTGAGATGTCTTTGCCTGGCATTACCATGAGATGCCTGGTTTAGATCTGCAAGTGGCAATCCATTATCTCGGACTTGATCCATTCCCCAAACGTTTCAAGTAGAAATCAAGGAGGTTCAGGCATGATCTCGAAGTGTCGATAGATGCAGAGGTAACCAAGCTGAGGAAAGCATGCTTTATTCGTGTGGTCAAGTACCCAAAATGTATGGCAAACATTGTACCAATTAAGAAGAAAAATGGCTAAATCAGGGTCTACATTCACTTTCACAACCTAAATGTCGTTTGTCCAAAGGATGACTTCCGGTTGCCATTTATAAAAATTCTCATTGACTCCTCGGCTCATTGTCAGATCTTCTCCTTTATGGATGGATACTCCGGGAACAATCAGATGGATGGCACCAAAAGATGAAGAGGCCACTATGTTATTACTCCAAAAGGGGTCCTCTGCTACATGATGGTGCCTTTCGGGTTGAAGAATGCCGGTGCTACATATTAGAGAGCAATTACATCCATCTTTAATGATATGATGCACGAGGAGGTCGAGTGTTATGTTGATGACTTAGTGGTGAAATCCGAGAAGAAAGAGGCTCATATGCGAGATCTTGAAAAGGTGTTCGAAAGATTACACCTACATCCGCTTAAGATGAAGCTACTGAAATGCGCGTTTGATGTGCGCTCAGAAAAATTCCTATGGTTCATTGTCGGACACCGAGGGCTGGAAATTGAGCTAGTTAAGATCAAGGCTTTCAGGAAATGCTTCCATCAACTACGTTGTGAGAGCTACGTTCCCTTCAAGGGCTGCTGGCTTCTATCCTCAGGTTCATCTAGAACCTCTCAGGTCATTGTATACCCTTTACGCACCTGCAAAAGAAGGATACCACATTTATGTGGGAAGAAGCATGTCAAGCAGTGCTTGATGTCAACAAACGATACTTACTCAACCCTTCTGTGCTCTCTACATTGGTGTTGGGAAAACTTCTCATCCTGTACATAACTGCTCTAGATGAGTCTCTCGAGGCACTATTGGCACAAAAAAATTACGAGGGGAAAGAGACCGCCCTATACTATCTCAGTCATAGGATGTAAGGCGCTAAGAAGAATTATCTCCTATTGAGAAAATGTGCTTGGTCCTAATCTTTGCAGCACCAAAGCTCTGCCACTACTTGCTCGGTCATGAAGTGAAGCTTATATCAAAAGTAGACCCTGTAAAGTTTCTCTTGACATGCTCATGCTTGTCGGGACGCCTTGCTAAGTGGGCATTATTATTGATGGAATTCAACATCACATATGTAGCTCAAAAGGCTATCAAGGGTCAAGCCTTGGCCGATTTTCTTGCAGCACATCCTGTATCGACAAAATCTCTCATATCAATTGATCTCCTGGATGAAGAAGCATTCTGTATAGAACTTGCTCACGCATGGGAGATATACTTTGACGGAGCCTTCCAATCTGATCGAGGAGGCAACAGAGTGGTATTCATGATTCCCAAAGGAGGGGTACTTCCACTATCCTTCTCCCTTATAGTAGAATACCACCCTTATAATTGGGTTGGAAATAGCATTTGATTTAGACTTGGAGCAACTCAATTTCTATGGCAATTCTGAGTTGGTTATTTGGCAGCTTAAGGGGATCGATGACGTGAGAAAAGACAATCTCAAGCCCTATCACGATACTAGAATATCGTATATGGCCCAGTTTGATGATGTATCTTTAAGTCATATCCCTAGGAGATTAAATTCGCAGGTTGATGCACTTGTAAAGCTTGCAGCTACCATTCAACTGTCTTCACTAGGGCCCACGCCTGTTTGGGTGGCAGAATGGAGACACATTGAACTGAGAATTTAAGTTGACACGGATGATGAAAGAATCCTTTTTCCTGAGTGCCTGCCTTACCCATTCGGGGCACTCCTATCATCCAAAGAGTTTATTAAAGCTGAATTGGAAATGACACAAAGTCAATGAGTTAACGCTCATAAGCTAGAACAAGAATTCATAGATCCAATGTGTGCAGAAATCGAGCAGTTGGAAGATTGGAGAGAGTCAATCATCAATATCATAAAGCATGGTAAACTACCTGAAGATCGTATTAAGAGCAATAATGTGCGTCAGATGTGTACCAAGTAGACCCTTCTCCAAGGGGATGCTCTCTTTCACCGATCTTTCAGTGGAATTCTTCTCAGATGTGTAGATATGCAAGAAGCAAATAAGGTGTTGGAAGAAGTACACTCAGGCATCTATGGATTTCATCAGTCCTGCCGTAAGCTCTACGAACAGATACATAGATTAGGGTACTATTGGCCTTGAATGCTTGCCAACTCCTTGATATATCCTAAGACGTACCAGGTGTGCCAAATGCACTCGAGCCTTATTCATCAGCCTCTGGAGCTTCTACATCCTACAGTGGAAAAATGGTCCTTTTCATAATGGGGAATGGACATTGTAAGACTTATAGATCCTACTTTTAAAATTGGCAGCTACAGATTAGTTTTCTAAGTGGGCTGAAGTGGTTCCCCTTAGTAAGTCTCGGGGTTGCGGTTGCTAATTTTGTGTGGTATCATATCATATACCCGTTTGGGGTGCCTGATTGAATTATATCTGACAATAGCTCTCGATTCAAAAGTCATCACATTGATTGCTTGGTTAACCAGTTTGGTTTCGATTGGATGCACTCAACTATGTACCACCCTCTAACGAATGGCTTAGCTAAGGCTTTCAATAAAACCCTATGCAGCATTTTAAGGAAGTCAGTATCAAATTCAAAAAAGAACTGGCTGTTTGAACACATTTTTAGCATCTTAGGTCCCCGATGCAGAATAAAGAGGAAGCCGGTGAATAAAGCCCTGATTTACAGTGGAATTTTCCACAGTCTCAAATTGCCCCAGAATGGGTGACAAATGTTCCTAACACCTTCAAAAGGCCACCTACCAAGATTCGTCACAATCGGACATGTCTAAGGCAGTGTAAACAAACAAACAAATTCGAAAAAATTAATCTCTAGCACCTTGAAACGGAACCTGTAACTATAATTCTATTTTTAGTGCGTCAAAAGCAGTGGGACCACCAACATTGGATCCGACACGGTCGAAGACCCCAATGGGTCAAGATTCGGCTTAATCAAGCGCTCAAAGACAAAGTTATGGATAAAAGACCAAAAATGGCAAGCCACACACTATTCTCGTGCGCCCTCCCTGCACCAAATCACCATTAATGGTGACTGTTTTCATAGTCACAACCATCAACATCAAAGACCCATATGTCATTCATTTTGGGTCAGATCGCTCCCAAATCTTTTGGAGTGTGTTTGTCTCATCAAGACGACCATTTTGATATGTGGCACGCCCCATGGAAATGCCTGAGCAGGGAGAAAATCTAGAGAGAATTTGACTATTTGTAGTAAAAGTTGCAGGAAATTCAGCAGCAACACGTATCGCTCCAGTGGTCATATTTTTACGCTCGTAGATTGGATCAACGTGAAACTAGTTCCATCGCATGCGTAAGGTCCAATGCTACTGTTTGTATGAACCCTGTGAGTGATGAATAGTCCAATTTCACACACAAAGGCATCAAAGTTATGGCCAATTCTGACCGTTGGATTCCAGATTCCGGCCAAAACACAAAGGTTGCAAAATCTTCGTCTGAGCATGAAATTGAACTGTAATTATTGTAACGCGATCATGATGGCATGCTCAGTGCAATATAGTAAATAAATCATTGAAAAATGTCAAGACATGAGCACACCATCAATCATAAGTTTTCAATATTTATGCAAATTTTGAGTCTCATGATCATGGCCTAAAAACATGATCCGTGATTCGAAGTTGGTATGAAAATAATCGTCATGACGAGCCCAACAACAAAGAAATTGTCTTTCAGCAAAAAGAAAAACGTTGGAGCAACCCTGAATCGGCCATAGAAGATCACGCATGTTCCAAGGCAACAACAGAAACTGTTTTGGAATTCCATGTATTGGTTCGCAGAGGCAAAAACATCATTTTGCACCTTATTTTTAGATTTTTCTTTAATTCAAATTAATTGTAATTATCATCAATTAGGCTAGATTTTGGTCATCCACCTATGTTTGGGCCCAATTTATAAATACATGCTAAACCTAATTGTAAAAGTTCCCCCCCTCATTTTTCAATTTCATGAATAAAATTTGAGAGTTTTAGTCTTAAGATTATGGCACATCTTGGATAGAGAGAGAAGAGAGAAGAAAAACTCTGATACCACTCTATAAAGGTAACTTTCTCTCTCCTCCTCTCATCTCTATCTCGTCTCTCTCTTCTCATCTCTCATCTCTCTCTCCTCCTTTTCTTTTCTTTCTCTCTCTCCTCTCATCTCTATCTTATCTCTTTCTCTCTTCTCATTTCTCATCTCTCTTTCTCTCTCCTCCCTTCTTTTCTCTCTTTCTCTCTCCTTTCATCTCTTTCTCGTCACTCTCTCTTCTCATCTCTATCTCTCTCTTTCTCTCTTCTCTTCTTCTCTATATCTTGCTCTCTCATTCTCTTTCTTACTCTCTATTCTCTCAACATGCATGACAGTGAGCCATCGCCGTGCGTTTCTTTCCCCCCTTTCCTTTTCTTCTCTGCTCTTTCTTTAATAATTCCCCCCTCTCTTCTCATCTTTCCTTTCTCTTTCTCGATCTTCTTTCCTCCCTTTCCTCCTCTCTCTTCTTTCTTTCCTTTTTCTTTCCTCCTTTTCTTAATCTCTGTCTTATTTCTTTCTCCATGTTCTCTGCTTTCTCTCTCTTCTCCATTCATGCATGACGGAGCCTATCATCGAGCATGATGTCCTCCTATGGAACAAATGCGGTGAGTCGGGCCTTAGCTCGAGTGGTGGGCCGAGCCTCAGTTTGAGTTTCTTCCTTTTTTACGGACAACGAAAGCCATCATCGTATATGTTCTTTCTCTCTCTCCCTCTTTTATCATGGACAGCGGAAGCCTACCATGTTTATTTCACTTTTCTCTCTCATTTCATGGACGGCGGAAGCTCATTGCCGCCCATGTTCCTTCTCTTGTCTCTCTCATGTCATGGACAGAGGGATCCATCGCCGTCTATGTTTCTTTCACTTCTCTCTCATGTCGTGGATGGGGGAGGCTTATCGCCACCCATGTTCTTTCTCTTATCTCTCTCTAATGTCATGGACAGCGGATGCTCATCGCCGTCCATGTTTTCAATCTCCTCTTCACTTTGTCATGGACGGCGGAAGCCCATCGCTGTCCATGTTTGTCACTCTTCTTGCTCTCTTGTCACGGATGGGGGAAGCCCATCGCCATCCATGTTTTCCTTCTCTCTCTTCTTTCTCACTCTATCTTTCTCTCTCTTCCCTCTTCCTCCTCTCTTTTCTTCTTTCTTTCTATCCTTTCTTCCCTTCCTCTTTTCTCCCTTCTTTCTTTCTCTCTTCTTTTTCCCTTCTTTCTTCTTTCTTTTTCATCTTTTCTCATCTTTTTTCTCTCTTCTCCTTTCTTCCACTTTATTCTTCTCCTCTTTTTCTTCTCTTTTCACTCTCTTTCTCTTCTTTCTGTCCTTACTCTTTCTTCTCTTTTCTTTCCCTTCTTTCTTATTCTATTTTCTCTTTTCCCTCTCTTTCTTTTCCTTCTTCTTTCTTCTTCCTCTCTCGTTTGACCAAAGGAGGTTAAGATGAGCACTGTCATAATAGTCTTGTCATCTAGCAATAATGTCGCTTTGCTGGACTGAGTTATTGTGCCCGCCTTACTGCCACGACAGGCTAACCATCATGCTAGGTTAGTCAGTATTGGTTCTGACATTTAGTAGCATTTTGGTTGTCCCTGT
Organism: Amborella trichopoda; assembly: GCF_054954075.1. NCBI lineage: Eukaryota > Viridiplantae > Streptophyta > Magnoliopsida > Amborellales > Amborellaceae > Amborella > Amborella trichopoda. The sequence goes on along the minus strand of NC_142347.1, from coordinate 19,339,677 downwards.
ATGAGTTACCTTGCCCGTCTTGCTACCATGCTAAGTCAAGCACTTACTGGTCCAGCCATTGTGTCAGTCTGGCTACTTGGTCAAATTTTCCTCCCCTTTCTTCTATTCTATCTCTTTCTTTTCCTTTTCCTCCACCCAATATTTATCCTTCTATTCATCCCTTCTTCTTTTGGATGTGCACGCTTGTGTACATCTGCCCAAAGACATGGTGGGGTCCCTTGGCCCACTTGTCTTGTAAAATTAACCACGTGTGTGTGATTACAGAAAGAGGAGAATACATGTCAAGGGAGGCGATTTCGAACCAGTTGTAGGACTGGGGGGCTGTCTTCATGATCTAAGAGAGCACCCACGTGAGCCAGCCTGAGTAAGTCCCGAATCCGGGTGAGGTGTGTTTTGCCTCACACCAAATTCCTCTCTCACCGATTGGTGTACCTACCCTTGTTCCTTAACAAGGATCCTGAGAGAGCGATCTCAAGTCCAGGGTTTTCATCAAAACTACAGACACGTGTCGTGAGGTCATCCAGACTTGGAGGGCGAGATCGAGGCATCTAACTAGCTTGGCGACTCCACTGGGGATTTACTACCCCTTTGTGAGATCGTCCTTGTTTGGCTACTCTCTCCTTTTATTTTCTGTATTGTATTTACAAGACGTCTGGGTCTCTTAACCCATTTATCTGGATCGAGGATTTTCTCATCCCCACATTCGTGAGTTTCCCTTAGGAACTAATTCCTCGAACTTTCTTCCCAACCTTCCTTTTGAGCAAAGACCCAGAGTCTAACTACCAGGTCCTAACCTGGATAGGTGTGAGGCAAGAATTAAATGTCTCTAACACCCCATCTCTTAGCTCTGGTGGAACCTCCATTAAAGCACTTTGCATTAGTAGCATGTCTGCTACCACTCACAGCATGCACCCTGTCACCGGCAAGTCACTTGCTGGTCTTATTGTCGAGGTATGAAGAAAGACTACCCAGTCCTTTTCTGTAAAAGGTAAGCAAGTTCTTGTTGCTCTTGTGGGTCACCGTAAGGCTACCCCCTACATTCCTGCACCACCTCGGGTCTCTAGGCTTAGAGGCTCCACCTCATGCACACAGCCTAAGGCCTGTGGGTCATCCACTCGAGCCACACCTCGGGGTAACCTTTCTGTTGCCTTGAGTAAGTGTCTAGGATCAGGTCTCTAGGGGTCGAAACCTATGCACATGCATCTGCATCCCACCACTCGGGGCAGCATCATCTCTATCTAACCCGAGTACACGGAAGACAACCCCCTCGTCCTCCCTCTAAGCACAGACTACCGTACCCTATAAGGGGCAGGCTCCCACCTTTTCCCTTACTGACACATGCTCACAATTCTCGGCCTCCTAAGGCCAGACCACCTATTCGAGCCCGAGCTGACCCCCATGTCACCCTGAATGCTACTTCAAGGGGCGTACACGCGCAACCTTCCCAGACCACTGCTCGCTCCCGACCCAGATGCTGTCGGAAGCCTGTCCCTTCTTCTGCTACCCATTCTCCTCCTGGTGGACATCTCAAGACTTAGTACTCAAGGTCTTCCCTAGAAGCACCATCCTCAGTCAGCCCCATCAGGTAGGTTATGCTTTTGGATCCCACAAAGGCGGCAAACCCGTGATGATTGACGAAGTTCTACAACTTCTAAGTTAACATCCCAAGCTGGCCCCTATCCATGCTCAACATTTGCTGCCTCATCTTATGGAAACCTCATGGTCTAAGAAGACGGGCCAACCTCGACCCTAGACTCAATTTTGGAAAGAGGTTTATTGCATTCTCAAGCTCAAGAAAGTCAAAGGACTGCAAATCCTGACTAAGGAGTTGACCAAATAAGTCGGGGCACCTAGCCCCAAGTGTCTCCTTTCTGAGAATCCTTTCTACCATCTTCAAATCGTAGAGCCTAAAGAGGAGGTGAGAGAGTCTTGCACAATGGTTAGTGTCATAGAAGATCACCCGACCACCCAGCAGCCACAATCCCAAGACCATCGAGAACCGGTCCTCATGTGGTCGGTGTACAAGACACAAGTTCAGTCGGGGCATATTAAACCTGTTCTGACCAATCTATCGTGGACAACTCACTAAGCTCGGAAGCCCTCAATCGCACTTAAGGCTGACCTCCCAGGCGAAATGGTTAGCGTTATGATTTTTAATGAACCTAACGACTCTCATGAAGAGCGTATGAAAAGGTTCGAAGACATGGTGCGTGCAATAATGGAGAAGATTGATTGCATGGAAACCGCGTGACACTCAGCCAACCATGAGCTAAAATCCCATCACTCGGATGATGCAGCTCCAAGGAAGCCTCCTCATCTTGCTTCGCAAGATAATTTTGTCCCTCACTTCATCTCACAGGTAGACATCGATGCTATGGTGACTCATAGCCTGAAGAATAAGCAAATCCTGGGTATACAGGGTACAATGCTTTATCAGAAGACGTACCCCTCTTACATTGATTAAGTCTCGTTTCCCTCGGACTATAAGAATGGGAAATTTCCCCTATTCAGTGGTACGACATCCCCACACCAGCATTTCCAAGCGGCATGTCGAAAGATAGCAGCTGATGGGAGACTTCTTCTTTGTTAGTTCATTGAAACCCTTGATGGCTCAACCTTTCAGTGGTATGCTTGGGAGGAAATGGAGAAGTTGTTCCACCAAAGCTTCTATGAGGTCAGGAGAAAAGTCCAAACCATCGAGCTTCTCACCCTGACCCAAGAACCTGACGAACCCGTGGACCAATTCATAGCAAGATGGAGAGATTTGGCTACTCGCCATTCTAATCCCATGCTTGAGAAAGAAGCAGTTCAGACCTATGTGCGAAACATATGACCTAAGATTGCCCTACATGTTGAGGGCCTCCAATTCAAATTCCATGTTAGAGTTTGTCTCTAAGTTAGTTTTCATAAAGAGTTTGTCAAGCCACCTTAGCGAGTCATGGCAACAATCTTCAAGCTCGGGAAGTAACCGGGGCAATGGTAATTCTGGAACCAACTCCCTGGGCAACCTACAAAAAGGAGTAATCAGTACGGCTGTCACCATAAGTGATCCAAAGAAGGCTGCCTCTCAGACTTTGGACCTCTTCAAAGGAGTTCGAACAACAAAAGGCAGCGCCTTAAGGTGGCAAGCAACAACAATCATACTACCTTGTACCGCCATCTATGAACCTTAATCAAGATGATTATTGGGTCAGGCATAGGAATAAGGTTTACCCTATTGAAAAAGAATGGATCTCTGCACTACTACAGTTGTCACTAGAGCAAAACATGAACGAGCTCCCTGAAACCAACTTTCCTGAGCAAGTCAGACTCTACACTCATGCAAATTACTGTGCTTACCATCGAAGGATCAACCACCCCACAGAGGAATCTACATGCTTAAAGACATCAACAAGGCTCTTATTCAGAAGGGTCAGATAAAGCTAGAAGAGCTTAAGAAATAATCGCAAAAGCTAGCAGAAGCTTCTCATGCAGTGATAGTCCATGAAGAAGATGAAACACCCGATCTCCTTTGTGGCTTGTTCGTCATGATGCTTCAAGAAAGTCTCATCAAACCAAAGCCGGCAAGGCAGCTCTGACGCCTTGCCCAGTGGACTGAGAACCATTGGTGCCCGTACCATCAGATATGGGGCCATGACCTAAGCTAGTGCTCCAGTTTCCACGACATAATCGCAAAGAAAATACAGGGATGCCAAGAAGCTTGTAACATTCTAGAAGGAGTTCCCCAAATCACTGCTCTGCCGGTGTAAGAAGGCCTCCCGATACAAGACTCGGGTAGTAATGATTCAGGTCCTACTCAATCCTCAGCTTCCCAACTTGAAGAGTTTACCACGAACGAAGCAGACTCAGGACTTTAAAACGAGAGGCAGTTCCCCAAGCTAGGACTGTTCACAAACCTAGAGAGAAGGACCAAGCACCTCCAAAGGTACCCGAAAGGAGATGGGCGTCAAGGGAGCTCGATGAAGGATCAAGCCCCCTCAACTATCAGTGAAGCAAGAATTCGTCAGACCATTTCCCCCATTGTTGACCTTACAAGACTTCATTCCCGGTGTAATCATTCTTCCTTTCTCACCTCACCAAGAAGAAATCCCCAAGCCATATTCTACTCAAGACATGTGATGGTGATGACGTTAAAAGCACCCCCCAACGGTCTAAGCAGGGGAAAGACCTAAAAGACTCCCTACACATGTCCAACTCTGGTAATGACATGAAAGCTACCCAAATCGATCTGATGAGGAGAGTGACCTTAAAAGTCCCTCACCTACTAACCCTTCTTCTTCATCTTCTACTTCCCCCTCCATCTCTTCTATGTCTCCTACAGGTACAACTTTGAAATGTCTGGACTTCGAGGATCTTGAATGAGAACTTGAAGGAACCAATATAAGAAAGACACACCGAAGGCGGCTAAGAAAGATGCTAGCTCAGGCGGCTGGATTCTTAACAGTTGCCGACGCTTTAGCGACTCGAGCCGTCAGAGCCATCCTCTTCTACTGAAAAGCACAAGAAGTCAAAGCCAAAGAAACCTCAGTGGGCCCCTAAGCCTGACTTCGAACAAAGGCTAAGAGAATCAAGAGGACAAAGCTTCTATTCTCAAGAAGCCTATCACATGGTGGAAATCTCAGAAGCGTCACTCAACACGAGGCAAATGAGCCTAAGGTTGGGGAAAATGCTGCAACCTTCACCTCAAAAGCCAAACATCTTAAAGTCTCTTAGTCCTCCACTTCTCCCTCTCCTAAAAAACATACCCATCCTTAAGCTCCCTAGGATCCCTCCTCACCCAATTATCCCAGATAATCTACTCATCCTTCAATTCACTGGGACGTCTCAGGTCCCACATACCCAGTCACTTCCTAAACCTCAACCACAAATCTCCACTTCACTAAAATCAGTCCCTGTCACCCAAACCAAGCCAGCTGCGCAACTAAGGTAGTCAACAGACCAAAATAAACCTCTTTCACCAAAACCTGTTCCCCAACCTCCTATACCATCCAAACCAGTGGCAGAACTAGGAGCACCAAAGGCTGACATGGAAAAGGTGAAATATGAAGTGATCGGGCACTTGAGGAAGCTTTCAGCCCTTCTCATCATCTATGATTCCTTCATGCTCTCAAGGGATTACCGTATGGATCTGGTTCAGGCTCTTTCCAATTCAGAGGTGTATGAGTCTGATGTGGAATCTATTAAGGTGGACCCAGCGATCTTGAATGGATGCATGGAATCACTTTCTCAGAGGATGATGAGCAATTGGGAGAAAAGTTTCACAATCGCCCTCTCTTCGTGACTAGTGAATTACATGCATGCCCTCATCAACCAAATTATGTTGGATGGAGGGTTAGCAGTCAACCTTATCCCATGAAGGATTCTCACTCGATTGGGATTTGGGTTTGAGGACCTCACTCCGACTCATATCACTGTCCAGGGGTTCAACCAGTAAGGAGAGAAGCCGGTTGGCACAGTTCTCCTTCATCTCAAAATCGGTGAACTAAACGATTATGCTCAGTTTCATGTAATCGACACTGACACCTCCTACAATATCCTTCTCGACTGGTCGTGGCTCCATGACCAGGTGATGGTTCCATCAACATTGCACGAGTGCTTCAAGTATAGTCGAGATGGGAAACAAAATACGGTCTACGCTAAAAAAAGACTGTTTCCTACGGTTGAAAGTCACTATGTTGATGCTAAGTACTGCTTCACAAATTCAGTGTCACGCAAAAGCCAAATGATGGTGATCACAGGTTTGTGAGGAAGACAGAACCTTCGCCTCATGAAAATGTTGAGAAAATCGGGTGAACACTAGTGAACATGTTCAAAGAAGGGGAAAGATAAGGAAAAATCCTCCCTCTGACTCTCATTCATCCCAACATCCCATTCATTGTCCCAGAGGAGGTACCATCTTCACCTAAAGATAAGGATTCCCCCTTTGCTTCCAGTCCAGAACCACCTTTGCAAGAAGGTGAACCAGAGGCCACTCCTGTGATTGAGGAAGTCATGAGGATAGAACTTACGGCTCCAAAGGTCACTTACACATCGGACAATTAAAAAGTCCTGCATGCTCCTATTACGCTCTTGAAAGCATAATTGGCATGCCAGCCACCGTTAAAGTCCTCCAAACCTCGGTTGCTATAAGCAAAGAAGATCCTCCTCATCCCACCACAGAGATAGTTTAGACCTGTAGTCAGTCACAAGTCAAGTGCTTCCCTGATTCTATGGGAGGGGAGCCGACGTTAGCCCCTTATCAAACAGAAGGATGTTACCCCTCAAAGTCATAGCCGACGTCAGTCCTTGAGGACACAACCGGCGTTAACCCTTGTGAAACACAGCCGGTGTTAGGTCTTAGAAACACAGCCGACGTTGGGCCTTAAAAAACACAACCGGCATTATTCTATTGAAGACACAGCCGACGCTAATCTCGCACCTTATTCGTGCTTGGCCAGCAACACGATGCGCATGGCGTTAGTCATGCACTGAGGTTGTTGTTCTCTTGACGATCATTTCATGAATGGAAGAACGTTGTGCCCTGCTGAGTTATACCCAGCAACGGTCATAAACGGCGATAAGTTGCGTCTGGCGATGATCATGCATGGCAATGACTGGGGTAAGAAAAAGGTGGTGACGAATGGTAAGGGTCGGCCTATAGAATCTGTTGCAGGCCAAGTCCTCAAGCACAACTGTGGACTCCATGTTGTTCTGTGGAAGGGCCCTCACTGTGAACAACGTATGTTCTCCATCATAGGCCAGTTCCTTGCCAAAAAAGTCTACTTTGTTTGTCTAATATACTCAATCAAAGCTCTTCCACCTTCTCCTATTGTGAGAGCCACTTTTGGCCAGTAACCATCCTCTTCTCCTCAGATTAGAGATCTGCATTGTGGTCAACTGTCCGCTTTTCTTCTGGTGCAAGGGGAATTTTTTGCCTGTAACTGTCCTCTTTTCCTCAGATGCAAGAGCAATGCTAGGGTCAACCGCTCTTTTTTCCTTAGATGCAAGAGCAATGTTGGGGCCAATCGTTCTCTTTTCTTCAGATGCAAGAGCAATACTGCATAATAGATTTGTAACCTCCCTAATAATGGGCTTTTTGGCTTGTAAGCTCTTCTAATGCAATAAAAGAGTTTAAATTGTGTTTGAACTATCTTGCTCTTTTTTTCTTCTTTTATGCCGCCTTTCGAGAGAGTATCAAGGATAATACTTCTTTAGATATCGCCCATTGATGGGGGGCATCGCCTCTTCTCCATCAAGATGTACCAGTATGTAAGCCCCATTTATAAAGGGGCGTTCCCATTTGGGCTCAAACTTCCTTTTGTGCCACTCATGCATAACAATCGGCCTCTTGACAACCGGAACAAGATCCACACGGGTAAATGAGCTGACCTTGACTAACTTGTCAAAAGCCCTCTTCATCCTCCCCTGGTTGAGCTCGAGATTCTGCTGAGCTTCTAGCCTCTTTCCATCGAGTGCATCCAACTCTTGATAACGAAGCTTGACTCTCTCATCTTCGGCCAGTCCTTGATGTATGATGACACATAGCATGGGAAGTTGAATCTCAAGAGGTAAAACTGTTTCACCCCGATAGATCAGGGAATAAGGAGTGAAATCTGTGGCATTTACACGATAGTGCGATAGGCCCACAACGCTTCAGGAAGCTTCTCATGCTAGATCTTTTTCATCATTGATACTGACTTCCTTAGAACACTGCATAGAGTCTTATTGAAAGCCTCAACTAAGCCATTTGCTCGAGGGTATTATATAGTTGAATACTTCCACACGAAACCGAATTGGCTAACTAAGAGATCAATGTGATGACTTCTGAATTGAAGGCCGTTGTTAAATATAATCAGACTAGGCACCCTAAACCGGTATATGATGTGATGTCACACGAAGTTGGCCACTGTAGCCCCAGGAACTTGCTTGAGTGGGATCACTTCAGCCCATTTTAAGAAAAATCTGTAGCCGCTAGAATGAAGACATTGCCTATTGTAGAAGGAGGATCTATATATCCTGCAATGTCCACTCCCCAATGTGAAAAGAGCCACAATGCCACTGTAGGATGTAGAGGCTTCGGAGGCTGATAAATAAGGCTCTAGTGCATTTGGCACACCTGACACCTCTTGGCATGGTTCAAGGAGTCAGCAACCATTGAGGCCAATAGTACCCCAATCTATGTATCCGTTCATAGAGCTTAGAGCCAGACTGATGCAATCCACAAATGTCTGAGTGTGCTTCTTCAAACACCTTGTTTGTCTCTTGTGTGTCTACACATATAAGGAGAATGCCGTCAATAGTCCAGCGGAAGAGAGTATCCCCTTCGAGGAGGGTGTACTTGATAGACATTCGAAGCACATTATTGCGTTCGGCACGATCTTGAGGCAGTCTACCATGCTTTATGAAATTGATGATTGGCTCTCTCCAATCTTATACCTGCTCAATTTCTGCAGACATTGGATCGGAGAACTCCAGTTCCTGTTTTTAAATATCGGCTCCTTGACTTTGTGCCATTTTCTGTTCATCTTTAATAACCTCTTTGGCTAATAAGAGTGCCCCGAATGGGTAAGGTAGGCACTCGGGAAAGAGGACTCTTTCATCATCTGCATCAACCTCAGTTCTTAGTTCAATGTGTCTCCATTCTGCAACCCAAACTGGCATGGGCCCTGGAGAAGACAATTGAATGGTAGCTCCAAGCTTTGCGAGTGCATTAGCCTGTGTATTCAATCTCTTAGGGATGTGACTTAAAGAAACATCCTCAAATTGAGCCATATAAGATTTTGCAGTATCATGATAAGCCTTGAGGGTATCTTTTCTCATGTCATAGATCCCCTTAAGATGTTGAATAACCAATTCAAAATTTCCATAGATATTGAGCTGCTCTAAGTTTAAATCAAAGGCTATTTTCAACCCAATTATAAGGGCTTGATATTCTGCCTCGTTATGGGAATTGGCTTCCGTGGGAGAGAAGGATAGAGGAAGTACCCCTCCTTTCGGAGTCATGAATACCACTCCGACGCCTCCTCGATTAGATTGGAAGGCTTTGTCTAAGTACATCTCCAAGCATGAGCAAGTTCCACACAAAATACTTGTTCATCTGAGAGGTCACTTGATAATGGAGACTCTGCTAGTACCGAATGTACCGTGAGAAAATCAGCCAGGGCATGTCATGAGAAACTTTACACGGTCATGACAATCATGGGCGTGTCATGAGAAACTTTACAGGGTCTGCTTTTGATATAAGCTTCACTTCATGACCGAGCAAGTAGTAGTGAAGCTTTTGTACCGTGAAGATTAGGGCCAGACACATTTTCTCAATAGGGGAATAATTCTACTCAGCCCCCTGCATTCTGCGGCTGAAATAGTATAGTGCAGTCTCTTTCCCCTCATTGTTGTTTTGTGCCAATAGTGCCTTGAGAGACTCATCCAGAGCGGTAACATACAAAATGAGTGGTTATCCCAACATCGATGCAGAGAGCACTAGAGGGTTGAGTATGTATCGCTTGATGTCATCAAGCATTGTTGGCATGCATCATCCCACACGAATCGGGTATCTTTCTTTAACAGGTGCATAAAGGGTTTACATCGGCCTGAGAGGTTCGAGATAAACCTGCGAATTGAAGGGAGCGTAGCTCTCACAATGTAGTTGGTGGCAACATTTCCTGGATAGCCTTGATCTTGACTGGCTCAACTTTCAGCCCTCGGTGTCCGACAATGAACCCCAAGAATTTCTTCAGCACACGCCAAACGCACATTTCAATGGGTTCATCTTAAGATGATGGTGGCATGATCTTTAGAACACCTTTTCAACATCTCGCATATGAGCTTCTTTGTTCTCGGATTTCACCACCATGTCATCCACGTAACACTCCACCTCCTTGTGCATCATGTCAATGAAGATGGTCATCATTGCTCTCTGATACGTAGCACCGGCATTCTTCAACCTGAAAGGCATCATCGTGTAGCAGAAGATCCCTTTTTGAGTTAAGAAGGCAGTGGCCTCTTCATCTTCTACTGCCATCCATATCTGATTGTACCCAGAGTATCCATCCATGAAGGAGAAGATCTAACAATGAGCTATGGAGTCAATGAGTATCTCCGTAAAAGGCAACGAGAACTCATCCTTCGGGCAAGTGACATTTAGGTGGTGGAAGTCAATGCAGGCCCTGATTTAGCCATTTTTCTTCTTGACTGGTACAATGTTCGCCAACCATTTTGGGTACTTTACTTCATGAATGAAGCCTGCTTGCCTGAGTTTGGTCACTTCAGCATCTATCTGCATTTTGAGATCAGGCCTGAACCATCTTAATTTGTGTTTGACAGACTTGTCAGATGGATCGATGCCGAGACGGTGGACTATAACTTGAGGATCCAAACCAGGAATCTCATGTTAATGCCCAGCAAAGACGTCCCGGTTTGCTCGCAAGAAGGCAGTAAAGTCCTCTTTCTCTTCTGGCGACATATTTACCGTGATGAAAGTAGGCTTGAGGTCGACTTCTTCTCCTAGATTTATCTCCTCGAGCTCATCAGTTGTGGCTTGACGGCCTTCTTCCCATTCTTCTGGGACCTCTTGCAACTCCTCATCATTGGCTTCAGAGGTCTTCTCACCAACCTCAAATGCAGAGGCTCATGATCCTAACATCTCTGCTTCCAATAGAGATCCAGTGTAGGACATGATTTCTGCACTTTTCTCAAATTGAAGTACAGAAGGGACAACTTCAATCCACGATAGCATATGAAGCTGCAGGAGTTTGATTTGAAAGTTATAAGAAGGTTGAGTTTTAGTAATTGTGGGGGCAGAGGCACCCTCACAAGAATCACTCGGTCTTTGCATGGGTGCCCACAGTGTTTTCCTCGTACTAGGTGATATTTCATAGACTTGTACCATGTGGTAAGCTTCCGGAGAATAGAAGCTCTACCCTCTTGATTATCTCAGCCTCTGCTCAAGGTAGGGCTCAGGAGGCCACTGGGGTTTAGTTAGGTGCCTCAATCTCACCTCCTCTGATCTAGGTGATCGGGTGACATGTGTCTCGGGTTTGGAAGGCCTGGTACTTGAGATTGCTCTCTCGTGAACCTTGCTCAAGAACAAGGGCAGGTATCCAACTAGTGAGAGAGGAATTTTAGATGTGAGGTGAGGACCAACCTCACCTGGGTCTGGGACTTACTCGGACTGACTCTCATGGGCGCCGTCTTAGATCACGACGGAAAGCCCCCCAACTACTTCAGCTAGTTCAGAATCGCCTCCCCTCGACCTGCAATCTCCTTGTTTTCTGCACAACACTATGGTTAGGTGCCTCGATCTCATCTAACCGATCTAGGTGATCGGGTGACAATAGCTCGGGTTTGGAAAACCCGGGACTTGAGATCGCTCTCATGGAAACTTCATTTAAGAGCAAGGGCAGGTATCCACTAGTGAGAGAGGACTTTTGGATGTGAGGTGGGGACCAACCTAACCTAGGTTTGTGAATTACTCGGGCAGACTCACATTGGCTAGTTCGAAATCGTCTCCCTTGACCTCCAATCGTCTTATTTTTCTGCACAACACTACTATAGATAATTTGCAAGACAAGTGGGCCGAAGGGCCCACCCTTGTCTTGAGCAATGCACATTCATGTGGCTAGGAATGTGAGGGGTTAGAGTGATACTGTAGAAGGTTCGAGCAAAGATCGAAGAGAGAAGAAAACTTGATGAAGGGACGAGACTAGCTTGATAGTCAAATAGTGACCGACTCGGAGTGGTAGCAAGACGGGCATGATACTCAAGACTAGCACGACTGCAATACTACTCGAAATCGAGGACAATATGGCAATGCTAGGCTAAGTCAACCCTCGATCAAGTGAGAAGAGGAGAGAATGGAGAGAAGGCACGAGATGGAAAAGGGATAGGGTCCCGACGGTGCTTGGCGTTGTTAGCCACGACCGTGGAGCAATAGTGTCACGGCCCTTTGACGGTGTTAGACACTGCTGGTCATGGCTTGAGGGGGAGCAGGGAACTACCGACGACACTAGGCATTACTGCATACAACACAAGAAGGTAGCATGCCCCTATGCAGGCGGCAATAGCCGCTCGTGAAGTGCTCGGCTATAGCCATTTATGAAGCGCGCTATGATAGTTCCCGTGAGGCGAACCACGAAAGGTTTGGGATGTGAGAGGAATGATGACAAACGACCATGAGCACCAAACGCAGGAAGGAGGCTTACGGACGGTGATAGGTCCTGCGCAAGCCGAGGAGGCTTGGGGACGGCGATACACATCGCCCACGTAAAGGAAGCTCGAGGGCGTTTATAGATATTGTCGAGACCTCTTGCGGGTGGAGATAGGCATCGTCGTCTGCGATAGGCACGCAACAGGGGGAGACCCCTACCTTCGGCAATCAGTATCACCGTCTGTGCTCTTCACTAAGGCATTGAGGGTACATCTACGAACAACGATGAGTTTCTCCATCTATGCTCTTCACTTAGGCGTCGAGGGTACATCTGCGGATGGTGATGAGCAGCTATCTGCGTCGAGGGTACGTCTGCGGATAGGGAGGCTCATGCATGGCGCTACCATCACCATGCGCGACCTGTGAGACCATAAGAGAGGCATACACAACACTGCCACTGCCGTGCATATCCTTTTAGGGGATCTCAGATAGAGAAGAGGAAGAAGAAAGAGAGGAAGAGAGAGAAGAAGAAAAGAAAAAGAAGAGAGAGAAGCTTTACCTTGAGCGTAGGGGTACCGATCCAATTTTTTCTCTCTCCATACTCTCTTTGTCTCAACGTGAGCCAATAATGAGAAAAAAGAGAAACTCTATTCAGTAAAAACTCTCGCTTTTATGAAGAGTCCAAGCCTTTTTACGTACAATGATGGTACGATATATATAGAATAGTACCCCAAACATTGGTGCATGATCAAAAGTAACCCTAATTGCTGGAAATTAAGATTAAAAAGAATTAAGAAAATTAGAAAATAGGGTGAAAATGGCAGATTTGCCCCTTCCTAACAAGTTTTGGAATTCCATAACAGTCCTTGTGTTGCCTTAGAACGTGCATGATTTTTTGTGGATGATCCAGGGTGGTTTCGATGCCCAATTGATCGAAAGATGATTATTGTTTTGTAGGGCTCAACATAGCAATCAATTTGATACCAACTTCGAGCCATGGATCATGTTTTTAGGGCACGATCATGTGCCTTGAAATTTAAATGAGTCTTGAAACTTTGGATATATTGTGTACTCGTTCTTTGATGTGTACTCGTTCTTTGATGTTTTTTTGTGATTTCTTTGCTGGATGACACTGAGCATGCCATCATGATCGTGGAGCAACAAACGCAATTCGATTTAGTGTCAGGACGAAGGTTTTGCATGTTTGGAGTTTTGGTCGGAATCTGTAATTTCGACAATAGAATTTACAGTCACTTCGTCGGCTTCATGTGCGAAATTCGTCTGTTCATCATACACAAGGTTCAGACTAGTGACGTTCATAGACCTTACACACACAATTGAACTAGTCTCACATGGATCGATCACGTGAGCAGCGTGATTTGGCCGCTCGAGCGAGGCATGACGCTGCTGATTTTTCTGCACTTTTTCCATTGATTAGCAACTTCTCTCTAGCTTTTTTCATGCTCGAGCGTCGTCATGGGGCATACCACTTATCGAAATGCTCATCTTGATGAGACGAATATGCTCACAAAATTTGGGCTTGATCTGACCTTGGACAAGTGAGATATGAGCATCGAAAGTCCTAATCGTGACTGTCCCTTTAATGGTGTTAAGTTATAGGGTGGCCAGATCGGAATAGCGTGCAACTCCTCGTATTTCGCTCTTTTGCCTATAACCTTTTCTTGGGATATCTGTTCGAGCAGAAATTTGACCCCTGGGTGGCAGTGGTCCCACATCAAATTGAAACACTGAGAATATAACTCTAATTATTGGGGTCCGTTTTAGGGTGCTAGAGGATGATTCTACAGGAACTGTTTCTCAATCTGTACTGCCTTAGACATGTCAAAGTGTGATGAAACTTGACAGGAGACTTTTTAGAGTCCTCATGAAGATCTTGACTAGTTTTGGGGCTATTATGAGACTATCAGAATTTCCAATGTTTGTTAGGCTTTTATTGAGCGGGGGCTCCATGATGATGAGAAATATCTTCCAACAGCATGCCCCGTCGAATATTGTGCTTCAAGAGAATCGAGAAGTACAATCATTCAAGAAATTTATCCTGACTAGCCACAAGACTACGTGAATGCTAGGGAGATCCATGCAATGCAACAACTAGGGTGCTCGGATGTTTGGACGCAATGTATGGGTCCACTCGTGGAGACTTGTCGGCGGAGAAGATACGTTTCAGGGATCCTGTCGAAGTCGTCACCCTCGAGGGACTATTCATGATTATGACAACTTGAGGAATTTGTAGGGAACTCACTGGCCAAAATCAGGCCTATTTTGGTCGACAATGTTCACTGCTATGCTAGGTTTTCTTTTGATGATCAGGGTATCTTTGTAGGTCCCATGTAGCAGGGTCTGGTTGGGGGCTTTTGACCTGCCTGAATGTCTGGGCCTGTCGGCTAAGAGGATTTTTGGTAAGGAGGCCTCCTGGGCCCCATCTTGCCGGGTCCAGTCGGGGGAATGTCTCGAAGCTCTAGACTTGTCGGCTAAGGAAGTTTTTAAGTGAGGCGATCTCATGATGAGGAGTAACCATGAAGTCTCTAGTAGGTTAAGTCCTGGTGTTTGAACATATTTTTCAGCATCTTGATCCCTGATTAGACATAAGTAGGAAGCAGGTCAATAAAGCCTACAAAACGGTGGAAATTCCTGATTGTCTCAAAATAGCCCCAGAATTAGTCAGGATCTTCAATAGCACTTCAAAAGACAACATGCCAACTTTCATCAGAATCAGACATGTCTAAGGCAATGAACACAAAGAAATAATTTTAGAAAATTTGACCTTTAGCGCCCTAAAACGGACCCTATAATTAGAACTATGTTATTGGTGCATCAAACAGCTATGGAACCACTGCCATTGGATCCAGAACGGTCGAAAACTCTTATGGGTCAAGTTTCAAGGTATTCTAGGACAAAGTTATGAGTAAAAGACTAAAAAGGGGTAGGCTGCACATTATTCTCGTGTGGCCTCACTACACCAAAACACCATTAAAGGTGGTTGTTTTCACTGTCACGGGTAGTGATTTCGTGGCCCATATTTCACTTGTTCTTCAAATCGTGGTCAAATTTTGTGAGTGTGTTCATCTTGTCGAGACGAGCATCTTGATATGTGGTATGCCTCCAGACGATGTCTAAGTCGGGAGAAAAGCTAGAGAGAAGTTGCCGATCCATGAAGGAGATGCAGAAAATTCAGAGCGACATGCCTCGCTCGATAGACCAAATCAAGATGCTCGCGCAACAGATAGACATGAAACTAATTATATTGTGTGCGTAAGGTTTTGGGCTATCATTGGACCCATCCCCATAAATGATGGATGGTCAAATTTCATGCACGAAGTAGACAAAGTAACTGAAATTCCAACCATTGGATTCCAGATTCCAGCCAAAACGCAAATGTTGTGAAATCTTCATTCGGGCTCCAAATCACGTTCTGTTTGTTGCCACACGATCATGATAGCATGCTTAGTGCACTATAATGAATAAATCACAGAAAAATAATAAGGAACGAGCACACTATAGATTTGAAGTTTTCAAGATTCAAGAAAATTTCAAGTCCCGTGATCGTGGTTAAAAAACGCGATCCATGGCTCAAAGTTGGTATCAAAATGATCGTCATGTCGAGCCGTATAAGAAAAAAAAAATATTTTCATGAAACATATATCAAAACAACCTTGGGTCGGCAACGATAGATCACACAAGGTCTCGGGCAGCAACAGGAACTGTTCTAGAATTCCACACATTGTTAAGCAAGGGAAAAACAATCATTTTGCACCCCTTTTTTAAGTTTCTTTAATTCAATTAAATTGTAATTATCATATATTTTAAGTAGTTTTTGAGCATCCACTCATGTTTGGGCCCAAATATATATAAGCATGCAAAGCTAAATTGTAAAGACCCTCGGTTCATTCTTTGATCATTCAATAGAGATTAACATTCTTGCTTGAGCCTATGAGTAGGTCTTGGAGAGAGATAGGAGAGAGAAGAAAGGGTTGATACCCTTTGAGCAGGTAACTTTCTCTCTCCTCCACACTTACTCTCTCCTCCCCTCTCTCTGTCCTTCTCATCTTTATCTCTTTCTCTTTCTTGTTCTCATCTCAATCTCTTTCTCTCTCTTTTTCTCATTGTTATTTCTTTCCCCCATCGTAATTAACGCAAGCTTAACACCGATTGGTTCTCCTCTCTCTCATTCTCAACATCGGGTGGGTTTTCTCTCTCCTCTTCTTCTTTCATTCTCAGTGTCAGGTGGGGTTCTCTCTCCTCTTCCTACATCCCAACTTCAGGTGGGGTTTTGTCTCTCCTTGTCTTCTTTCATTCCCAGTGCTAGGTGGGGTTCTTGCTCCTCTTCCTTCATCCTAACACCAGGTGGCATTTTCTCTCCTCTTTTTCTTTCATTCCCAATGCCGGGTGGGTTCTCTCTCCTCTTCCTTCATCTAAGCGTCAGATGGGGTTCTCTCTCCTCTTCCTTCATATTAACATCGATTGGATTTCTCTCTTCTCTCTTCCCTAACAGTCGGTGAAGCTTAGCACCGATTGGATTTGTCTCTCTTTTATTGTAGTTGGCGAAGCCTAACACCGGCTTGATCTCCCTCCCTTGCTTCTCTTCAATTGCAACTGCGTAAGCTTAGTTCTTGGTGGTTCTCTTCCTCTCTTATCTCCTAACACCGTCGGTGATGCCTAGCTTCTACTGCTTCCTCTCTCTCTCATCGTCTGATAGGCTACAAAGCCTAGCGGTGGTAGCTTTCTCTCTTCTCTTCTGAAACAGTCGATAATGTCTAGCGTCGACTGTATCTTGCTTCCTTCTCTCTTTTATCCTCTCGTCTCTCCTCCCTCCCTTTGTCTGTTCCCTTCTTCTCTTACCTCATTCTTTCCCCCATAACTACCACTCTGATATTCTTTCATTCGACTAAGAGGGATTAAGGTCAGCCTCTCATGGAAGTCTTGTCATCTAGCCATAACGTTGGGGTGCCAAGATTACTTGGCCCGCTTTATTTCCACGATAGATTGACCATTGTGCTTAGCTAGTCGGTATTGGTAATGACGTCTAGTAGTGATCCCATGAGCCGGTCTTGGTACCGGGCCTGTCTTGCTACCACGTCAGGCCAATTACTTGCTAGCTTGATCCTCTCGCTCAATCGAACTCTTTTCTCCCCCGTCTTTCTTCTCTTATTCTTTTTAAATACGCATGCTTTTGTACAATCATCAAAGAGGAAAAGGGTGAGCTCTGACCACTTGTCTGTCAACCTTTGCCATATATGTGTGTGATTACAAAATACAAGAAGAATACGAGCGAAGGGAGGTGATTCCGAACTAGTTTCATTACTGGGGAGCCTTCTTTGTGATCTAAGAGGACGACCACACGAGCTAGCCCGAGTAAGTCCCTGACCCACCTTTAAAATTCCTCTCTTACTGGTTGGTAACACCTGCCCCCATCCTCGAACGAGGTTCCCGAGAGAGTAATTTCAGATACGTTCTGGGTCTTCCCTCGAAACCCGAGATGCGTGGCTCCTGATCATTCAGGATCCGGAGGGCAAGATCAAGGCACCTAACCAGCTTGGTGACTCCACTAGAGATTTACTACCCCTTGGTCAAATTATTCTTGTTTGGCTATTTTCTTCTTTTATTTTCTGCTTGCATTATCTTTTCACATTCACTTATGGCTGTTGGGTTCTGTAACCCATTTATCTAGATTAGGGATTTTCTTATCCTCGTATTTGAGAGTTTCCGTAGAAAATAAGTTCCTTCGACTTTGTTCTCGAGCAGCCTCTTAAGCAAAGACTCCTTGTCTAGCTCCCAGGTCTTAACCCGGACAAGTGTGAGGAGCGACTTGAAGGTCCCTCACTCCCCATCTCTTCACCCTGGTGGAAACTCCACCGGGGTGCCCTGCATTGACAGTCATTTGCCAGTCATGTTCCTGAGGTACATCGGAAGGCTACCCAGTCCCTTTTTATAAAAGGCAAGCAAGTTTCCATTGCTTTTGTGGGTTGCCATAAGGCTAGTCTCCACATTTCTACACCATTGGTCTCTATCGCTAGAGGCTCAACACCTCAAGGCGGAAACCCCATGGTCTCCACCACTCACACACACAACAAAGCTCGTGGGTGACACACTCGAGCCACACCTCGAGGTAACGTCATTATTGCACCAACCCGAGTACACAGGAGATGACCTCCTCATCCTCCTACTATGCATACGCCAGCGTCCCTTGTAAGAGCCTGGCCTGCACCAGTTCTGTTACAGACACTTGCTCATACTTCTCAGCCTCCTAAGGATAGATCACTTGCACAAGCCAAGGTGGACCTCCAGCTCCCTCGAAATACTTCTTTAAGGGATGCACACGCGTTGCCTTCTCAGGCATCCCCTCGCCATCGACTCAGGGCTCCTCATGAGTCAACCCTACTCTTGCCTGCTCCTTCTTCATCGAGTAAGCACCTTCAGCCTTGAGACTCGAAGGTTTTCCTCAAGTGTACCATCTTGAATCAGCCCCATCATTAGATCGTGTTTTTGGATCTCATAAGAGAGCTCAAGGCATGGACCTCACGGACGATCGAGTCCTTCATCCCCCCCAGCCTAAGATGACTCCAATTCCTGACCCTCATTCATTGTCGCACTTGATGGAGGCAGCTCTCCCTTGTGCGAGAAGAGTTGACCAGCCACGATCGAGATCATAGTTTTGACGCGAGGTCCATCAAAACCTCAAAGCTAAACGTGATAGAGGGCTGTGAATTTTGACTAGGGAGGAAACCAAGGCAGTCAAAACAGCCAATCTTGATGACCTTCTTCACCTAAATCCCTTCTACCCCCTTCAGACGATGAAGCCTGAAGAAGAGCTCCATGAGTCATGTGTTGTGGTTACTGTCACAAAAGAAGACCCAGCCACTCAGCAGCCACAGTCCCAAGACCATCGAGAACTAGTTCCATCGAGAACTGGTTCAAACATGATCCCCTTACAGGTGTCAAGTTCAGTCAGGGCATGCTGACCCCCTATTGACTGATGTACCACGTACGACCAGTCAAGTTGATCTCCCTAGAGAAACAACCAGTGTAATGGTTGTAAGCGAGCCTAGTGATGTGTAGGAGGATCGCATGTATAAGTTTGAGGATATGGTGCATGCAATGATGGAAAAGATCGATCGTATTGACGCTGCATGCCAGTTAGTTAACCATGAGGTCATTCCCATCACTTTGATGGTGTACCTCCATGGCAGTCCCCTCCGTCTACCTCACAGGACAATTATGTCTCTCATCCGGTCTCTCTGTCCGATATTGATGCTATGGCCACCCATAGCCTAAAGAATAGACAAATTCCGGGTATACAGTGTGACGCCTTATCAAAGACCATACCCCTTCTATATTGATCTGGTCCCGTTCCTCTCAAACTATAAGAAAGGGAAGTTTCCTCTATTAACTGGAACCACTTCCCCAAACTGGCATATTGCCCACTTCCAGGCAGAATGTCGGGAAATAGCAGTAGACGGGAGACTTCTTCTCCTCCAGTTCGTTGAGACCCTTGATGGCCTAGCATTCGAATGATATGTCCGACTTCCTCCAAACTCGGTGCATACATTGGAGGAGATGAAGAAATTGTTCTATCAACGCTTCTATGAGGTCGAGAAAGAGGTTCACACCATCAAAATTCTCACCCTGACTCAAGACCTTGATGAGCCCGTGGTTCAGTTCATATCAAGATGGAGAAACTTGGCTTCCCGTCATCCTAATCCTATGCCTGAGAAGGAAGCAGTCCATACTTAAGTGCGGAACATGCGACCTGAAATCGCTATACATGTGGAGGCCTCCAATCTCACCTCCATATCAGAGTCGATCTCTAAATCAGTTCGCACAGAAAGTTTGTCACGTCACCATGGTGGGACATGACAACCATCAACAAGTTCACCAAACAACCGGGGCAACAGCTATCAGAATAACACACGGGGCAGCCAATAGAGAGGGGTAATCAGTGCAGCCGTCATGGTCACGGATTCAAAGAAGGCTCCCTCCCAAACCTTGGACCTCTCTAAAGGGGTAAGCACGAGGTAACATCCCAGGCTGGTAAACGACAACAATCGTACAATCGGGTACCTCCACTAGCCAACCTTGATAGGGGTGATTATTTCTCAAGGCATAAGAACAAGGTCTATCCCTTCGAGAAGGAATGGGTCCCTGCGTTGTTTCGGTTATTCTATAAACATAATATTATCCAGCTTCTAGAAATCAAGCTCCCTGAGCAATCTGACCTTGACACTCAGGCGAATTACTGTGCTTACCATCGGAGGATCTATCATCCCATAGATGACTGCTACACGCTGAATGATATTATTGAGGCCCTGATTTTGAAG
The DNA here is from genome assembly GCF_054954075.1 of Amborella trichopoda. NCBI lineage: Eukaryota > Viridiplantae > Streptophyta > Magnoliopsida > Amborellales > Amborellaceae > Amborella > Amborella trichopoda. Next base: position 19,319,217 of record NC_142347.1, on the reverse strand, counting down.
GGTCATTTAAAGCTTAAAGAATTAAAGAAGACCTACGGGGCAGCTGAGGCCTCCCATGTCGTATCCATCTAAAAGGTGGACGAAATGTCTGGTATCCTCTACGCCTTCTTCATTATAATGCTTCAGATAAGATAAATCACATTGAAGTTGGCAAAGCAACCCCTTTTCCTTGTAAGGGGACCGAAGATCGTTGATGCCCATACCATCAGATAAGAGGTCATTACTTGTCAGAATGCACAACTTTCCTTGATATATTCGCAAAGAAGATGCAGGAGGGTTAAGAATTTTACATCCTCTCTGTAAGTGATCCCCAAAATGCTTCCCCATTGGGTCATGAGGTTCTCACAAAGCAAGACCTTCCTATCAATGATTCAGACTCTGCAAAACCCTCGACTTCCGAGCCATGGATAATCTGCCATGGTCGAAGCAGACTCAAATCCCTAAGGCGAGAAGCAGTTCGTCAAGTTAGAGTGGTTTGCCACCCCAGCAAGACGAGTCAAACATCACCTCACAAAACCAGAAAGAGACAGGCACCACGGGCTACTCGCTGGTCAAACAAGACCGCTCAACCCACAGTCGAGCAAGAATTTCTTAGGTCCCTTCCTCCATTGCCAATGTTATTGGACTTCCTCCCTGGCACGATCCTCCTTCCTTCTTTGTCCTGTCATGAAGACGTTCCCATGCCATCTTCCACTCAGCAAACGTCCGATGAGGGTGACGACGTTAAAAGCACTCCCCAGTGGTCTAAGAAAGGGAATGGCCTAAAAGACCCCCTGCACCCGTCCAACCCTGATGATGATGTATAAAGCTGCCCAGATCGGGCTGATGAGGGAAACGACCTTAAAAGTCCCCCACCTTCTAACCCTACTACTTCTTCTCCTGCTTCTCATTTTTCCTCGTGTATGTCTCTTGCAGGTACAACCTTGATATGTTAAAACTTTGAGGCTCTCGATAGAGAACCTAAGGGGTCAAACCTAATCGAGACGCAACGAAAGCGATTGAGAAAGACCCTTGTACAGGCAGTAGGATTCTTAACAGTTGCCGATGCCCTGGCAGCTAAAGCTAAGGCAGAGCCACCTTCTCCAAAGAAGCACAAGAAGTCGAAACCAAAGAAACCCGGTCGCCACCTAAGCCTGACTATGATCAGTGGCAGATAGAACCGAGGGCGAAAAGTGTTTAATCTCAAGAGGCTTGCCATATGGTGCAAGTCTATGAAGTGCAAGTCACTGTGGAGCAACACTACACACATCTACGCAAGGGCCGTGTGATTCATACGAGGACAGTTCACGCCCAACCTTTTTTGAACCCAAAACAAGCTCCTGCTGCCTGTTTGACTTCCAATTTATGAGGTTGACCCTTCTGTCCCTCGATTCGAGAAAGGCACATAAATCATTACATATTCTAGAACCCTATTAGAAGTAGAAATGTTAGGATCATCGGTCTCTGCACTTGAGGTCAGTTGAAAGAGTTCCGAAGGTGGCAATGAAGAGTTGCAAGAAGCTCCAAAAGAATGGGAAGAGGTGGTCAGGCCACAACTGACAAACTAGAGGAAATAAACCTTGGAGACGAAGCGGATCTCATACCCACTTTCATTTCAACGAATATGTCTCTAGAAGAGCAAGATCATTTCACTACTTTCTTGAAAACAAACCGAGACGTCTTTGTATGCCATTATCATGAGATGCCCGACTTAGACCCTCAAGTAGTTATTCACCATCTCGACATCAATCCGACTATCTAATCCGTCAAGCAGAAATTGAGAAGGTTCGGGCCTGACCTCAAGATGCAGATAGACGTTGAGGTGACCAAACTCAAACACACATGCTTTATTCACGAAGTGAAGTACCAGAAATGGCTAGCAAATATTATTCCAGTGAAGAAGAAGAACTGTCAAATCAGAGTGTGTATTGACTTTCACAATTTGAATACCACCTGTCCCAAGGATGACTTCCCATTGCCATTCACCGAGATGCTCATCGACTCTAACGCTAACTGTCAAATCTTTTCCTTCATGGACAGATACTCCGGCTATAATTAGATGAGGATGGAGCTTGAAGATGAAGAGGCCACTGCATTCTTAACTCCGAAAGGGGTCTTCTGTTGCACTATGATGCCTTTTAGATTAAAGAATGCAGGTGCAACATACTAGAGAGCAGTGACGACCAATTTCAAAGACATGATGCACAAAGAGGTGGAATGTTATGTGGATGACCAAGTTGTAAAATCCCAAGAGAAGGATGCTCACATGAGGGATCTTGAAAAAGTGTTCAAGCGTTTTCATGTCCATAAGCTAAAAATGAAGCCACTAAAATGGGCTTTTGGCGTGCGTTCGAGAAAATTCTTGGGATTCATCGTCAGACATCAAGGGCTTGAAGTTGAGCCAGTTAAGATCAAGGCAATCCAAGAAATGCCGTGATCGACTAGAATTCGAAAACTGCGTTGCCTCCAAGGGCAACTGGCATACATTCGTAGGTTCATCTCGAACCTCTCAGATCGTTGTAAACCCTTTACACACCAACTAAAGAAAGATACCCCGTTCATCTGGGATGAAGCATGTCTGGCAGCCCCTGACAACTTCAAGCATTATTTACTCAATCCTCCAGTACTCTCGACACCAGTATTGGGAAGACCCCTCATTCTATATGTGACTTTTTTAGACGAGTCTCTTGGAGCATTATTGGCACAAAATAATGAAGAATGAAAAAAAACCGTGTTATATTACATCAGTCGCAGGATACAAGGGGCTGAGAAGAATTATCCCCCTATTGAGAAGATGTGTCTGGCCCTGATCTTCACAATACAAAAACTCCTCCATTACTTGCTCGGTCATGAAGTGAAACTTATATCGAAAGATGATCCTGTAAAGTTTCTCATGACACACCCATGCTTGTCAGGACGCTTGGCTATGTAGGCACTATTGTTGATGTAGTTCGACATCACGTATGTTCCACAGAAAGCCATCAATGGTCAGGCCTTGGCAGACTTTCTTGTGGCACACCCCGTACCGACAGAATCTCCTCTAGCAAGCGACCTCCCTGATGAAGAAGTATTATGTGCTAACCTTGTTCATGAGTGGGAACTATTCTTCGACGGAGCTTTCAAATCAAATCAAGGAGGTGTCGGAGTAGTATTCTTGACTTCGAGAGGAGACGTATTGCCACTTTCTTTCTCTCTCGCTCAAGCCGAGTCTCATAATGAGGTAGAAGATCAGGCCCTTATAATCGGACATGAAATAGCCTTCGATCTTGACTTAGAGCAGCTCAAGATCTATGGCGACTCGGAGTTGATTATCCGATAACCCAAAGGGATCTATGATCTGAGAAAAGACACTCTCAAGCCTTATCATGACACTGGAAAATCGTACATGGCCCAGTTCGAAGACGTATTCTTGAGTCACATCCCTAGGGGGCTAAATTCATAGGCTGTTGCACTTGCGAAACTTGGCGCCACAATTCAGCTATCCTCATCTGGACCCACATTTGTTTTGGTGGAAAAATGGAGACACATCAAGCTAAGAACCGAAGTTGATGCAGATGATGAGAGAAACATCTTCTCTGAGTGCCCCCTTATCAATTTGGAGCACTTTTGTCAACCAAAGAAGTAATCAAGACTGAGCAAGAAATAGCACAAAGTCAAGGAACTAAGGGTAAATCAAGAACCACAATTCTTTGACCCAATATGCACAAAAATTGAGCAGGTCAAGACTAGAGAGAGCTCATCATTAGTTTCCTAAAACATGGCAGGCTCCTGGAAGATCGTGCGAACACAACAACATACGTCAAATGTCCACAAAGTATACCCTCCTTGAAGGTGATGCTCTCTTCAGACAGTCGTTTGACGACATTTTTCTTAAGTGTGTCGACATCCAAGGAGCAAATAAAGTGCTAGAAGAAGTCCACTCAGGTATCCGTGGACTACACCAGTCCGGTCCAAAGCTCTATGAATGAATATATAGGTTGGGATATTATTGGCCTTCCATGATAGCTGATTCCTTAAGCTATGCTAAAAAGTGCCAAGTATGCCAAATACACTCCATCCTGGTTCACCAGCCTCTAGAGCCTTTAAACCCTATGGCTGCATCATGGCCCTTCTCACAATGGGGTATTAACATGGTAGGGCCTATTGACCCCCCTTCCTCAATGGGCCATGTTTTTATCCTTGCTGCAACAGATTACTTCTCTAAGTGGGTTGAAGCGGTCCCCCTTAATCAATTTCCTAGGACAGCAGTAGCCTACTTCATTCGACATCATATCATATACCACTTCGGAGTGCTCGGCTGGATCATATCTGACAATGGCCCTCAATTTAGGAGTCATCACATTGATCACTTAGTTAACTAGTTCGGTTTCGGATATAGGTACTCGATTATGTACCACCCTCTAGTGAAAGGATTAGCTGAGCCTTTCAATAAGACTCTGTGCAATGTCTTAAGAAAGTCAGTATAAAAAATAAGGAAGAACTGACATAAGAAGCTTCCCGAAGCATTGTGGGCTTATCGTACTACTATACAAAATGCTACCAATTCCACTCCTTATTCCCTAATCATAGGGGTGAAATTGTTTTACCGCTCGAAATATAAATCCCTTCATTGCGAGTCGCTATTCACAAAGGAATTACTGAAGATGAGAGAATCAAGCTCTGGTATCAGGAATTGGATGCACTCGATGGAAAGAGGATAGAGGCTCAGCAGAACCTTGAACTCAACCAAGGGGGAATGAAGAGGGCTTTTGACAAGTCTGTCAGTATCCGCTCATTCACCCATGGTGATCTAGTCTTAGCTGTCAAGAGGCCTATTGTTATGCATGGTCGGCGTAAAGGGAAGTTTGATCCTAAGTAGGAAGGTCCCCTTACAGTAAAAAAGGTCTCGCCCATTGGAGCCTACATACTAGCACATCCTGATGGAGAGGAGGCGACACCCTCTATCAACAGGCAATGCCTAAAGAAGTACTATCCATGATGTGTATTCAAAAGAAAGGGACTCAATGCAAAAACGAGCAAGATAAGTCTAAACAAATGCTAAATCTTTTTATTACAGTAAATACGAGTTACAAGTTATAAGAAGTCCATTATTAGGGCTGTTACAAGTCTCTTGCATCTAAGGATAGGACAGTTACAAACCAAAACTTGTACTTTCACTCTTGCATTTGAGGATAAGAAGATCGTTACAGGCCAAAACAAATGCCTGTCCCATGAGGAAGAAGTAAACCGTCGAAAGGAAGGTCCCCCTCATGAAGAAGAAGAGAAACCACTTGGAGAGTTAGCTTTAATTCATCTGACGAGTAAGAGGATGGTTACAAGCCAAAAGACAAAGCAGGGCCACTTCAAGAAGTTCGCCTCAGTCCATCTGACGTGTATGTCAAACATACAAACCAGATACCTCATCTGATGTGTAAATCAAACATACGACGTAGGATTCATTCGACATGTATATCAAACATACAAGGTGGGTTACCCTGGCAAGGAACTAGCCTATGCAAAAAAGCATGCCATGTTTACAATGGATGCCCTTCCACAGAACAACATGGACCTCACTATTGTGCTGAAGGACTTGGCTTCCAATAGGTAACACAAGCAACACCACATCCTTCGCCACTTTTTGCTGGCTCATGGACAACGCCGCGTGTAGCTCATCACCGAACGCCGCAAACCTCACACATGACTTACGATCGCTTGCGAGCGTCATTCTCTGCATCGTGACAAGCCACACGTGCTAATCAGCGCTGACTAAAGCCAGCACTGGTTGGGTCCTCTAGAGGTCAGCGCCAGTTGTGTGCCTAACCCCTAGCACTGGCTGCTTTGCTTGAGGGTTAGCACTGATTGTGTCAGCGCTCCAAATCATCATCGCCGATTTTCTCAGCATCAGTTTCACTTCTGTTAGCGTCGGCCTTGTCACGACTGTTCACCTCTCGAGACTCCTTGTTTTCAATACATAAATTTTTGCACCTCCTTAATGGTTACACGATTTTCAAGGACGACAGTTTGTCTTCTGCAATCGCATGCCTTCCCCATGAATGTTCACCTCCTACAATCATACGGCCCACCTCCTATGACCATTCGTCTTCCATCGAAACTTCTGCTATACGAACAGAAACCTACTATGTTTTTAACCTTGAGCGTCACCAAAACCTCATCGAAAACTCACGCAAACTTCCCCTAAGTTCCCAAAAAACCTCGACAACACTACAAACAGTGTCAAAAATTTACCACAACCTCAAGGAAACCCCTTTAAAGATTCTCAGAAATCTCTCAAGAGGTGCAAAAATACTCACTGTAGTGTTTCCCGCCTCTTCTACCAAAAAAAAATTACAACTAGAACCTCTTTTGTTTCCCAAAAAAATCCCCGAAGAACTCTCCTTTCCTGTTGCTTTCTCTGTAGCTTCATCGAATTCTTCTCAAAGTCTGCTCGCCAAAGGTCTTCCCTGCCAAACCCCCGAAATCCTGTTATCTGCCAAAGAACCTTCCCAGTAAGACTTCAGTAAGCAAAACTTCTACTGAAGTCTTACTGCTCACCAGAACTTCAACCGGGCACACCCTCTCCTCACTATTAGAAAATAACAAATGTTGCTTAAAGTTGTTTTCACCCTAGGTAAAAAAATGAGGCAAAAATGGATTTTACCCTCTTATATAGGCTACACCGCCCTCGGGTGGCCGTCACAAACTGGGAATTCCAGTCGCATTCAAAGGAAGCCAAGCGACGATGAGCAAGGTTGGGCTTTGACTTGAGAGCCGAGGTAAATCTCATCGTAGCGTCGGTTTCTCAGTGCCGGGTTAATTTCAATCAAACCTAGCATCCGTTGATCAACGCCGGGTGAATTCTAAACAACCCTAACGTCGGGGGAGTTTCAAATCACCTTAGTGCCGATTGACTTAGTGTCGTTCGTGTTCAAACAATGTCACGGCTCGCGCCAACTGAGTTTTTAGCAACCCAGTGCCCATTGTGTTTTTGAGAGCTCAGTACCGGTTGGACATTCGCAAGAAACCATGATCGCTACACCTTGCATCCGCTGTATTACAAGCAGCCTATTGACATCAACTCCAGGTTGAAGTTGTGATGTGCCATCCTTAGTGGACTTGCACTCAGGCCATTGCACCCAAACCTTCACCTCTACAATGGAGTAAGGAGCTATCCCTCATCCCCCAGTAGGAGTCATAGCCATACTACAGCCCATTATCCCCAGTGGAGTTAGAGTCATTTTAACGTCTCCAATTCTCAGTGGGTCGGTTTCACACTAAGCTATCTCATCCCCAGGAAGTCAGTCTCATCTTTCACCCCAGAGATTACGCTTACCCCCTTAAACCTTAGTGAAGTCCACCTTTGATGGTCAGCCTTCATCAGGTCCCCATTTCCCTCTGAGCCCTCTTCATTTGTTTGGCCTTAACTATTTTATCCCCAGGGAGTCAAATTAACGTCGACAGACCTATTCCATGTAGAGCTCCATCAACTTGGCAATCGACACTATGGTCTAGATGCATGACCCTAAACTCCATGGTCCAAACTGTATGACCTTAAACTATCGCGGATGTCTAGTTGCACAACCTAAAACAGCTCGGTCCTAGTTGTATGACTTTAAACTACATAACCATGGTCCAGTTGTATGCCCTTAAACCATAGTGCCCATCCTAGCCTCATGAGGATAAAAGGCTCAACACCATGGTCCGAACTATATGACCTTAAACTATAACGGAGGTCTAGTTGCATGACCTTAAACTTCACGACCATAGTTTTATGACTTTAAACTGAATAACCATGGTCCAACGGTATGTCCTTAAACCATAGTGCAGCTCTTAGCAGCATGACGATAAAAATATCAGCACCATGGTCCGAACTAAATGAACTTAAGCTGTAGTGGAGGTCTAGTTGCACGACCTTAAACTGCACGGTCCTTGTCGTATGACTTTAAACTGCATAACCATGGTCCAACTATATGACCTTAAACCATAGTGCACGTCCTAGCCATATGACTATAAAAGGCTCGGCACCATGGTTCAAACTATATGACCTTAAACTATAGCAGAGGTTTAGTTGCACGATCTTAAATTGCACGGTTCTAGTTGTATTACTTTAAACTGCATAACCATGGTCCAGTTGTATGACCTTAAACCATAGTGCACATCCTAGTCGCATGACGATAAAAGCTCAGCACCATGGTCCAAACTATATGACCTTAAACTGTAGTGGAGGTCTAGTTGCACGACCTTAAACTGCACGGTCCTAGTTGTATGACTTTAAACTGCATAACCGCGGTCCATCTGTATGAGCTTAAACCATAGTGCATGTCCTACTGGTATGACGATAGACTGCTTTGCACAGGTCCAGGAGGTATGACCATAAACTTACCCCCACATACGCGCACATGCATTTACGTGCACCTTCACGCACGCCTTTCCTAACCTACCTATTAGTGTGAGCGCGCCATCATCATTACCTCTCCACGGAGTCCATTCACTTTATCACCATACATCAATCCTCAGTCAGTCTCACCCGCGCTCACAAAGCGATGAACCATCCCGCCATCCAAACTTGTTGCATGTTAGTGAGTCGTCATTATCCACTCACATTTCATATATCACCCATCTTTCATAGGTAGCCTCGAGCCATCTCTGCAAATGAGTCAAACCACCACCATACGCACTCCATGGTTTCCACGGACTGCCATTCATCACCATCATGGTCCAGCTGTACGATCTTAAACCATAGTGCACGTTCAGGCTGCATGATGTTAAATTGTTTCACACATGTCCAGAAGGCATGACCTTAAACACACCTTCATGATGTGTATACCTTAACAAGGGAACACTATGAGTAAAAATGACAGACGAGCATGGTCCTGAAAGCATGAGGAAAAGAGTTCCATGAATAAAAACCTGGGCACAGTGAATACCCGAAAGGGCATCGTGAGTAAAATAGATAAAAAGGGTGGGCACGATAGAAACGTCACGGGCATAAGAGCCTTAAAAATAAAAAGAAGTTAGTGAAAATCATCTCTACGGCGTCGCTTCTTAAGTTCACGCAAAAATCCATAAAGGACGCTTGGACCAATAACAAATCGATGCAGAACACGTCTCAACAGGCGGCTTTAGTCAGCACTCCCTTCATCATCAAGACGTCCAGCAAGGTGTAGATGTTAAAATCATCCCTCATCTTCCTTCTTCAGTCCTTGGTGAACAGGTAGCCCAGTCGACATCTTCTTCAGTCCTGGGTGAACAGGTAGCCCATCCGACATCCTTCTTCAGTCCTGGGTGAACAAGTAGCCCAGTCGACATCTCTTCAGTCCTGGGTGAACAGGTAGCCTAGCTGAAATCCTTCTTCAATCCTGGGTGAACAGGTAGCTCAGTCGACTTCCTTCTTCAGTCCTAGGTAAACAAGTAGCTCAGTCGACATCCTTCTTCAAGTCGGGGCGACAACGTAGCCCAGTCATTATCCCTTCTTCAAGGACCTTCTCCCCAGGCATGAAATGTGCATGCCTTCTGCTTCTCTTATGGACCTTTCCACATGCATGAAATGTGCATGCCCTCTCCTTCTTCTATTTTGGAGCTCTCTCTCCATGAGGCTAGGTGACAAAGTAGCCCAATCATCATCCTTCAAAGGCAGGAAACTGATAAAGTTAGGGCAAAACTTGCTAGAGATGTCAGCTCAGCTATCCGGTAAGATCAGACTTTCAGGATCGGCTAGAACCTGCCCCTAACTAGACTCAATAGACGAGAACCATAGTGGTACTTTGATCGTCAAAAGAAAACTTGGTGTAGCAGTAAACAAATGACTCCAAGTTGTCTCTTCTCCCCCTAAAGTCTCCATGGACGGACCCGCGAACAATGCATCCCTACATCTGAGCAGCCTAGTTACACCATTATGTGAATCTCCTCGACGTTCATGTAGTCCTGTGGCTAGGAAGGAAAAAAGTAACGGTCGAAGGAAACTTTCCAAATGATGGTCCTTCTCACTTCTCTTAAACCACAACATTAGGCGGGGCAAGCTGTTTGAGCATATTTTTTAGCATCTTGATCCTTGATTAGGAATAAGTGGTAAGCAGGTCAATAAAGCCTACAAAATAGTGGAAACTGTTGATAGTATCAGAATAGCCCCAGAATTAGTCAGGATCTTCATCAGCATTTAAAACGACTACCTGCCAAGTTTCATCACAATCAGACATGTCTTAGGCAATGAACACAAATAAACAAATTCAAAAAAATTGGACTCTAACGCCATAAAATGGACCCTATAACTAAAACTATATTTTTGGTGCATCAAATAGCTGTGGGACTACTGCCATTGAATTCGATACAATTGAAAACCCTTATGGGTCAAGTTTCGACTTAATCGGACATTCCAGGACAAAGTTATGGGCAAAAGATTAAAAAGGGGTAGCCCGCACACTATTCCTGTGTGGCCTTCCTGCACCTAAACACCATTAAAGGTGGCTATTTTCATAGTCACAGGTAGTGACTTTCGGAACTCATATCGCACTCGTTCCGAGTCGGATAGCGCTCAAATTTCGTGAGCGTGTTCATCTCGTTGAGACGAGCTTTTTGATATGTGATACGCCCCAAGATTATGTCCGAGCAAGGAGAAAAGCTACAAAGAAGTTTTTGATCCGTGAAGAAGTTGTAGAAAATTTAGCAGCGACACTCCTTGCTCGATGAACCAAATCACGATGCTCGTGCAACCGATGGACACGAAACGAATTCCATTGTGTTCGTAACATCCAGGGATATCATTGGACCGAACCCCATACATGATGGATGATCCGATTTCATGCACGAAGCTGACAAAGTAACTGAAATTATGGCCATTGAATTCTTGATTTCGGTCAAAACCCAAAAGTTGTGAAATCTTCATTCGAGCTCCAAATCACATTCTGTTGGTTGCCACATGATCGTTACCAAATGCTTAGTGCACTAGGATGAATAAATCATAGAAAAAGTGCACTATCGATCCAAAGTTTTCAAGATTCAAGCAAATTTCAAGTCCCACGATCGTGGCTAAAAAACGTGATCTATGGCTCGAAGTTGGTATCGAAATGATCGCCATACCGAGCCCTACAAGAAAACAATAATCTTTCGATCAAATGGGCATCAGAATAACCTCGGTTGACCACGAAAGATTACGCATGATCTCGGGCAGCAATAGGGACTGTTCTAGAATTCACACATTATTTGGCAGGGGCAAAACAGTCCTTTTGCACTCTTTTCTAGAAGTTCTTTAAAATCAATTAAATTGTAATTATTGTCAATTTTAAGTAGTTTTTGAGCATCCACCCATGTTTGAGCCCAATTCTATATAAGCATGCAAAGCTAAATTGTAAACTCCCTTGGTTCATTATTTGATCATTCAATAGAAATTTCGATTCTTCTTGAGCTTGAGTACATCTTGGAGAGAGAGAAAGGAGAGAGAAAAAAAGGGTCGATACCTTTCATATAGGTAACTTTCTCTCTCCTCCCCTATTTGTCTCTCCTTCTCATTTTTATCTCTTTTGCTCTCTTCTCCTCATCTCAATCTATTTCTATCTTCTTCTCATTTCTATCTCTTTCCCCCATCACAACTGGCATAAGCTTAGCACCAGTTGGTTCTCCTCTCTCTCATTTTCAGCACCAGGTGGGGTTTTCTCTCTCCTCTTTTTCATTCTCAACATCAGGTGAGTTTCTCTCTCCTCTTCTGTCATCTCAATGCTGGGTGAGGTTTTCTGTTTCCTCTTCTTCTTTCATACCCAGTGCTGAGTGCGATTCTCTCTCCTCTTCCTTCATCTCAGCATCAGGTGGGGTTCTCTCCTCTTCCTTCATCCCATCATCGATTGGATTTCTCTCTCCTCTCATCCCTAACAATCGATGAACCCTAGTGCCGATTGTATTTCCCTCTTCTCTCTTATCATAGTCGATGAAGCCTAGCACCAGTTGGATTTGTCTCTCTTCTATTGCAGTTGACAAAGCCTAGCGCCAGCTCGATCTCTCTCCCTTGCTTCTCTCCATTTGCAACTAGCGTAAGCTTAGCGCCTGGTGGTTCTCTTACTCTCTTCTCATCTAACACAGTCGACGAAGCTTATCACCGACTGCTTCCTCTCTCTCTCATCTTCTGATTGGTAGCAAAGCCTAACGTGGACTTCTTTCTCTCTTCTCTTCTGAAACAGTCGGCAATGTCTAGCGTCGACTGTATCTTCCTTCCCTCTCTCTTTTGTACTCTCATCTCTTCTCCCTCCCTCTATCTGTTCACTTCGTCTCTTACCTCATTCTTTCCCTCATAACCACCACTCTGCTATTCTTTCAATCGACTAAGAGGGATTGAGGTTAGCCTCTCAAGGAAGTCATGTCGTTTAATCACAATGTTGGTGTGTCAGGATTACTTGGCCCACTTTATTACCATGACAGATTACTATCGTGCTTAGTTAGTCGGTATTGGTAATGACGTCTAGTAGTTATCCCATGAGCCGGTCTTGGTACCGGCCTGTTTTGCTACCACATCAGGATAATTACTCGCTGCTTGATCCTCTCACTCAATCAAAGTCTTTTCTCCCCCATCTTTCTTCTCTTCTTCTCTTTGAATGTGCATGCTTGTGTATGTTCACCAAAGAGGAAAAGGGTGAGGTCTGACCCACCTATCTAATAACCTTTGCATATATGTGTGTGATTGCAAAAAATAAGAAGAATACGAGCCAAGGGAGGTGATTCCAAACCAGTTTCATTACTGGGGGGCTTTCTTTGTGATCTAAGAGGGCGCCCATGTGAGCGAGCCCAAGTAAGTCTTGAACCCAACTTTAAAATTCCTCTCTCACCAGTTAGTATCACTTGCCCCTGTTCTCAAACGAGGTTCCCGAGAGAGCGATCTCAGAAATATCTCGGGTCTTCCCTCGAAACCTAAGACGCGTGTCGCTCGATCATTCAGGATCTAGAGGGTGAGATCGAGGCACCTAACCACACGACTGCGTCACGTTTTTACCTGCGTGATGGTCCTTTGAATTTTGGAGTTGAAGTGTGGGAGGTCTTATGTGGCTCTCAGTCCCGGACGACCATTTTGTGTTGTTGATGTGCGGGAGATCTTCTACGGCTCTCACTCTCTGGCGATCCATTTGGTGTTGTGATTGGATGCTGGCATTTGAGGATTTTTAGTAGACCTCATTAGCCAGGATTGTGACTATTTGGAAATTGAGTGTCGGCTGAGGCTGTACAAGTGCGTCAACCTGTTTTGTCAGTCAAAGTGCCCTTTTGTGGGATTTCATCGACTTCTTTTACTTTTGGGCTCTTTTACCCATGACCTGGTAGCCATGTCAACCATTTTTATCCATTTTTGCTTAGGGTTCCCTTTTGAAGTTTTCACCGTGCATGGGTTTTTTCTTTTACGGAACTCTTTTACTCATTGTATCATGACCATGTCCATCCATCTTTTTACTCATGGCATTCCCTTTTTCAGGTGTACACGATGCCCATTTTTTTGTGAAGGTGTGATTAGGGTCCTGTCTTCGGAACCTGTGTGAAGCCTTTTAACGTCATGCGGCCAAGATGTGCATTATAGTTTAGGGTCATATAGTTGAACTAGAGTGGTTATGAATGGAATTCTGTAGAGGCCATGGAGTGAGTACGGTGATGGTATTTACTCACTTTGGGGTGATAGCATAAGGTTACCTTTGAAGGAAGAATGGTGGGTGAAGTGTGGTGACCCACTAGTTAACGATGAGTATGGGTGGTGAGATGGCTCGCCATTTTGTGAGCATGGGTAAGACTCACTAGGGAATGGTGAATGAATTCACTTAGAAATGATAAATAACGGTAATGAAGATGGTGCGCGCACACGAACGGGTCAATTAGGGAATGCATGCGTGGAGATGTGCGTAAAGGGCATGTGCACATGTTCGGGCTCACTGGGGAGGCAATGGAGGTGGTGTGTGCATATGAATGAGTCGGTTAGGGGAGACGTGCATGAAGATGCATGTAAAAGGGTTGTGTGCTTATGTGGGGGCATCTTTAAAGTCATGCCTCTTAGACCTGTGCAAAGCAGTTTAACGTCATGCGGCCATGGCGTGCACTATGGTTTAAGGTCTTATAGCTTGGACCATGGTTATGCAGTTTAGAGTCATGAAACTTAGACCATGCAGTTTAAGGTCGTGCAACTAGACCTCCGCTATAGTTTAAGGTCATATAGTTTGGACCATGGTTATGCAGTTTAAAGTCATGCAACTAGGACCATGCAGTTTAAGGTCATGCAACTAAACCTCCGTTATAATTTAAGGTCATATAGTTTGAACCATGGTTATGCAGTTTAAAGTCATGCAACTATGACCATGGCTGTATTGTTTAAAGTCATGCAACACAGACCATTATGTGGGTCACCACTTAGGTGAAACTCCATGAGAGATTGGTCTATGGGTAGTGAAATGACTCACTGGGGATAAAAATATCTAAGGCTATACACAAACAGGAGCTTTTAGATGAAGATGGTGGCCCCAGTAGGAGTGGCAAGCGGAAGCGAACTACTCTCTGGCTTAAGAAGGTAAGTGTGACTCTCTAGGATGTAGGATGAAGCTTCACATCACTCCATTGACGATGACGGGCCGAAGCACAGGTGTAACCCTACTGGGGGGTGAAAAGATAAGCATAGTTATAACTCGTTAAGGTGAATAACTCGCGATAGGGTGTCACTTACGCTGGGGTGTTGGTACAAAGCCCACCAACTAGGGATTGAAGGGGAAGGTGTGACCCTTTTTCTTTTACAGATGCTTAACTCCACTGTAGATGCTGATGGAATACACCTGCCGAAGAGGTTCGTCCACTTTACAGTTTTAAGTCATGTATGTGGACTATTTGTCGCATTGTTTATCGTTTTACTACAGGGACGTGTGTTATAGTTTTAAGGTGTTGTAGCTCGGACCATGGCTAGGCAATTTAAAGTCATATGGCTAGGACCATGCAGTTAAGGTCATGCAACTATACCTCCGCTACAGCTCAAGGTCATATAGTTCGGACCATGTAGTTTACGGTCGTGCATCGAGACCGTGGCTGTGTAGTTTATAGTCATGCAGTGTGGACCATGGCTGTGCAGTTCAACGTCATGCAATGCAGACCATGGCTGTCCAATTTAAGGTCACGCAATGAACACCATGGCTGTGCAGTTTAAGGTCATGCAATGCGGACCATGGCTATGTAGTTTAAGGTCATACACTGCGGACCATGGATGTACAATTTGAGGTCATGCAGTACGGACCATGGCTTTGCAGTTTAAGGTCATGCAGTGCAGATCATGGTAGTGCAGTTTAAGCTCATGCAGTGCGGACCATGGCTATGCAATTTATGGTCATGCAGTATGAACCATAGTTGTGCAATTTAAGGTCATGCAGTGTAGACCACGACTGCGCAGTTTAAGCTCATGCTGTACGGACCATAGATGTGTAGTTTAAGGTCATGCAGTGCAGGCCATGACTGTGTATCTTAAGGTCATGCAATGTAGACCATAGTTGTGCAGTTTAAGGTCATACAGTAGGGACCATGGCTATGCAGTTTAAGGTCATGTAGTGCAAACCATGGTTGGGTAGTTTAAGGTCATGCAATGAGGACCATGGCTATGCAGTTTAAGGTCATGCGATACGGATCATGGCTGTGCAGTTTAAGGTCATGCAATACATACCATGGTTGTGCAGTTTAAGGTCATGCAGTGCGGACCATGGCTGTGCAGTATAAGGTCATGTCGTGCGAATCATGGCTGTGCAGTTTAAGTTCATGCAGTGCGAACCATGGCTGTGCAGTTTAAAGTCATGCAGTGCGGACTATGGCTATGAAGTTTAAGGTCATGTAGTGCCGACCATGGCTGTACAGTTTGCGGTCATGCACTGCGGACCATGGATGTGAAGTTCAAGGTCATGCAGTGCAGACCAAGGCTGTGTAGTTTCAGGTCATGCAATACGGACCATGGTTGTGCAGTTTAAGGTCATACAGTGCAGACCATTGCTGTACAGTTTAAGGTCATCCAGTGCGGATCATGGCAGTGCAGTTTAAGGTCATGTAGTGCGGACCACTGCTGAGCAGTTTAAGGTCTTGCAATGCGGACCATGGCTGTAAAGTTTAAGGTCATGCAGTGCGGACAATGGCTGTGCAGCTTAGGGTCATGTAGTGCAAACTATGACTGTGCAGTTTGAGGTCATTCAATATGGACCATGGCTATGCAGTTTAAGGTCATGCAGTGCAGACCATGGTTGTGCCGTTTAAGGTCATGTATTGCAGACCATGGTTTTGCAGTTTAAGGTCATGTAGTGTGGACTTTGGCGGTGATGTTTAAGGTCCTGCGGTGCGAACCATGGTTATGCAGTTTGAGGTCATGCAGTGCGCACCATGAATATGCAGTTTAAGGTCATGCAGTGTGCGCCATGGTTGTGAAGTTTAAGGTCATGCAGTGCAGACCCTAACTGTGAACTTTAAGGTCATGCGGTGTGGACTATGGCTGTGCAGTTTAAGGTCATGCAATGCAGACCATGGCTGTGCAGATTAGGGTTATGTAGTGCAGACCATGGCTGTGCAGTTTAAGGTCATGCAGTGTGAAACATGGCTCTGCAGTTTAATGTCATGCAGTGCAGACCATGGCTGTGTATTTTAAGGTCATGTAGTGTGGACCATGGCTATGCAATTTAAGGTCATGCAGTGCGGACCGTGGTTGTGCAGTTTAAGGTTGTGCATCTAGACCTCCGCTACAGTTTAAGGCCGTATAGTTTGGACGATGCAGTTTAGGGTCGTGCATTGTGATCATGGCTATGTAGTTTATGGTCATGGAGTGTGGACCATGGCTGTGCAGTTTAAGGTCATGCAGTACGGACCATGGTTATGTAGTTTCAGGTCATGCAGTGTGGACCATGTGCCGTTTAAAGTCTTGCAATGGGGACCATGCCTATGTAGTTTAAGGTCATGCAGCATGGAGCATGGCTGTTTACGATCATGCAATGTGGACCCTGGTTGTTCTGTTTAAGGTCATGCATTGCGGGCCATGGTTGTGCAATTCAAGGTCATGCAGTGCAGACCATAGTTGGTGAAGGGGAAGAGACCCAACAAGAGAAACTAGAATCCTTAAGGAGTGAGACTATTGTGCAAGGAATGAACTTCCTGAGGAGGCAGGACAATGACCCCGATGGGAGTGTCATGGCAAGATCACGGCACTAAGTGTTGGATGGTGCACACGGCATTAGGCTTAGATGATGCACGCACGACGATAGTCCTCTGACGAGTCTCTCGACGATGGCCTCTTGACGAAATGCATGGCGATAGCTCCTTGATGAAGGCACGCAGTGATGGCCCTTGACAACGCACGTGGCGATGGCATCTTATGCAGCGCGCGATGATAGCCCTTGACGAAGGCGTGCGACGATGGCATCTCATGTAGCGCGAGATGATAGCCCTTTCGGGTCTCGAGCTTTACCCACCCTGACCTGGTCTTATTGTTGTCTAAAGATGAGGACTGCAGCATCTTTTCGGGTTTATCAAGGGTAGCTTGCGGCACTGTCAAGTATAAAAAGGGGGAAAACCCCATTCTACTATTTTATCAAAGGGTAAAACTGTTTAGAGCGAGAGGGAGAGAGACAGAGAGAGAGAGAGAGAGAACCTGAGACTTCGGTAAGAGAACCTGAGCCTTCGGTAAGAGACTTCCGACGAGAGTTTTCTGGACGACAAATAGGTTTTCAGGGGCCTTAAAGTGAACTCGAACAGATCCTAACCCTTGTACTGTGCTTGCGGATAGTTTTGAACAGTGCCAAGGCTTTCTGAGCAAGGAACAGGGTACCTCGGGGCCTTAACAAGATTTGCAGCGGTACTCTGCCATATTTCTGGTGCCTTCTTCGGTAGTCCTATGGCTGAAGGGGAGGTCGTAGAGAAGTGGAGGGAGTCTGATGGTCCTTTGGATATCAGGGGGAAGAAAGAGCTGTAGTAGTGGGCTCACCGGGAACTCAATGGAATTCCGGTGAGTTTGTGGCGAACTGTTGAAGTGCAAAACAAGGAGAAGGGAGACCCGCGGGGCCACAAGGAAGTTTTTGGGGATTTCGGTGGTTTTTCCCGAACTTCAGTTAGTAATGGGAAGGTTTCTCAGTGAGCAAGATTGAACTCTCGACGAAGAGGGGAAAAAACGGTGGGAACCCGAGGGGTCGCGAGGCCGTAATGGTCGAAGAGATGAAGGGTCGTCAGACGATGAACAGTCCCCCTCCACACGGGTGGTAACAGGCCACACCGTGAGTGTCAGGCGGCGTGCCTGGATTTCGAGGGATGTGGTGTGCTTTGCGTGTGGCACTTGTGAACAGTTGGAGCATGGACGTTTCTCATAGTCTCTTGGTCATGGGATGTCGATAAGGGATCCTTAGCCGCGAGACGGCGCTAACCCTCCATGAGACGACGATACCATATGAACGGGTAGGCGGTGGTAGCTCCCTGGCCACGAGACGGTGATAACCCTGCCTTAGTTGTGACACTACGATAGTCATGTCTTCTAAGCACGACGATACCATCTCAGTGGTCAGACGGCAAAAGTCCTGCCCCTGGTTATGAGACGGCGATAGCTTGTCAGCATTACGCCTTGAGTGGTCAGTCGGTGATACACCTTTGTGAGCGTAGTTCTTCTTAGCCGCTTAATGTCTTTTGGCAATGAAGCTTTTAATTTGATGGCCCCATCTTTAGGTTTTATTCTAGACATGAAGAACCTCCGGTGAGCTGGGGAGATGATACTGATGAATTCACCGATGAAAGCCTGGTGAGAGGTGAGCCTATCTAGCTCACCGAACACTTATGTGAACTAAGGTGGCCCTTGAGCGTCACCTTTGTTAGTGACCATGTCCAGCTGGTGACGGGGGAAGATAATGAAGGCAATGTGAGTACAGAGGAAGGGTGGGCCTCCAGCACTGCCTTCACCAAAACATAGCCGCTAATGGGAACTTGTCAACTTTAGGCAAGCAAATGGTACAAACTCTGGGCATGAAATGGTCTTCCACTGGCCTACGGGTACAAGGGGAACACCAATACCTGAAGGTATACTCCTCATGGACCATGAAAGTAATGAGGCATTTTCGAAATACATTGAGATGGGCTTCCTTGTCGGCCACCCTCTAGTGCTCGGTGGGCTATTATGACAGTTTCTCAAACATGGTCAAAGTGTTGTTGGAAACTTGGAGCGATGTTAGCAACACATGGCTGCTTGCTCATGGGGAGGTAGAGATATTGCTGATGGACCTACACTTCGTTGGTGGGCTGCCTCTACGACAAATTTTTTGTTGAAGATGGTCCATCACCGAGAAAAGAGGAGAAGGAAACCCCAACAATTTTCGAGCTACGGAAGGAGAATGAGCACATCTTCCTGGCTGCTTACTTGGTGCTCTTCTTATGTAAATTTGCCCTACCGGGAGGGGCAGACGTCATTCGTCCCGGTACATTCTATGTGTCCTGTAACATGACGCACGGGAAGGAGTATGCACTCGCATAGCGTGTTCTGTGCAGTATTTATCATGGCTTGGGAGCCATTTCCAGGGGAAGACAATATCAAGGGGATGAGGGAGGGAATGACATAGTAGATGGCGAGGCCTTCCCAGGGGATTTCAAGACTCCTTTCCCAGGAGATTTCAAGACTCCTTTCCCAGGGGGCATTTTCGCTTGGAGGCCTCACAAAGCATGCATTTGTCGACGAGCTGGGCCACCATCTAGATGATGACTTCACTAGCCCAAAAGAACTGATGTTTACGCTGAGCATCGGAGGCGGAGTTCTTGCCTATCGTACTGTGTGTCTCGATAGAATTGGCTCTTGTCATGACAGTTCTTGCCTATCATCAGTTGGCTCGACAGAATTGGCTCGAGCAAGGTTTTCCATTTTCAGTATTCTTCAAGAAACGGCCTAACAAGTTGCTTGCTGGAAGAAAGACCAATTGGGGACTCTCCGGGAGACTTGGTTTCCTAGGCACATTTGCATTGCTTGGGTGACATGGTTGGAGGCCACCCAGGTCAATAAGTATGTGCTGCCCCATTTTGGCAGGACTGTACGGGCAACCGAGGCCCATGAGCTCTGATGGAGAATCACGAACAAGGGGTATTAGGACGTGGGCCACCTTGGAAAGGGGAGAGTGACCACTGGAGCCAAGATACAAGGCAACAAAAAATGGCAATGACCCCTCCCCTAGGGAAAGTATTTACCTTAGGTTTCCCCCATGATTGGCACATGATTGGGTGGCCTCGCCATACTACCGTGGACCAGTTTTTGCTGCGGTTTCTCAATATGGAGATGAAGACAGAGAGTATTTTTGAAGGCCACAAGGCCCTGAGTCATGATGGGCATCCGGTTCAGGATTTGAATGAGTTGATAGAGAGCGGCCCTCATAGCAAGCTAGCCACCAGTTCATCCAAATCAAGCACTTCAAAGGTTGCTGCACCTGAGCAGGAAAAAGGAAAGAAGAAGTGGGCTACCTCAACGACTCCTCGTGCTCCAGCAAAGAAGGTAACAAAGGCCTCGAGGAGCAAAGGGCATAAAGTTCTAGTGGTTCATGAGTCAGAAGACGGTTCTTCACCCTCGGCCTCTTCGGAGGGCTGTGTGTCTCCTGCTATTTTCGAGTCACCTTTTTCTCTTGAGGATTGGCCTTCTCCTTCACCTAAACCTTGCCCTGGCCCTTCGGAGGCCCAGGCCAGTGCCTCAGAGCCTATTGCCCCATTTGAGATTACTTTGGATCGGGAAGCGACGTTCGTGGTCAAAGGGGAGGGCCCAGTCCCTATGGAGGTGAACGGGGCTGAGGAGGCTGACTTGAATGAGGTGGTAGAGGTGGAGAGAGCCTCAAGAAATTTGGAGGTCGGTGTCCCTATCAAGGATAGGGAAACCCCGGTAGAGGTTGTAGTTATAAAATGGGATGGAGACCCAGGGACTGAAGAGGGACCACCTGAGCAGCAAAGAGGTTGCTGCCTCGATCTACATTGTTACGGGGGACGCGGAGGAAGGACACCCTCAGAGATCAGGCTTAGAGGGCCCGGAGGTAGCACCCACGACTGTAGAGGAGGCATGCCCCATAGGAGAGCCTGTAGTAGATGTGGTCGTCGTGGAAGATAGGGGCAAAGAAGGAGGAGGGGAGGTATCAAACCTACCGAGGCGGTGATGGTGCGTCGAGAAGTGGGGCCACAGGGCGATATCACTGCCCCAGGAGAAGAGGTTGCCGTGGTGTAGCTTGAGCCTGAGGTAGTAGCTCAAGGCAAGAAGGTCAGCCTTGCCCAGGTTAAGGCTATGAACATTATAGAGGGCGAAGCTATGGGACCAGAGCATGAGAGGACCGATCCTAAAGTGGACATGGTAGGGTCTTTGAGTGAAGGGGTTGCTGTTGAGGTACCAAGGTAACCTGAGGTTGTCCCCAAACCTAGGGAGCCAGAGGTCTTAGCGGCAGCTGGGGATCTTCTTGTTGTGGCTGCTCCTACCGTGCTGCCCAGGCCCACTTTCAGCAGGATACCTGGTGTTTTCATTGAGATGCTGTGAACGGGCTTTCAAAAGCTGAAGGAGCTGCCTCTCGAAGAGCTTGGAACAATACTCTTACAGTTGAGGGGAATCGCCCTTGGAAGTGGGCCTGAAGTGCTTCCTTACTTCAATAGTATCGTCAACAAGCTGGAAGGACGGAGGATGAAGGCATTGTAGGTAGAGAAGGCTGCAAAGCGACTAAAGGACTCACAGCTAGAGTAGTTGAGGATTCCCTTAGATAGAACCGAAAGAAGGTTGATGCCCAAGTAGGGTAAATAGATGTTGTCGTCTCTCAGAGGTCTGCCCTTGTCAATAAAGCTGTGCATGGTAAGGTGCAAACCCTGAAAGGGAAAATCGCCAAATGGGCCCATGCGCTTAAGGAGTTGGAGGAGACGGCAGCCTGGGAATCCCAAGATAAGGAGCTGAGCCAGAAGTTAATAGAGCTCGAGTGCTCCTTGCCGGAGCAACTGACTTTAGTGGACAATGAGGCCAAAATGGTGGTCAAATTGAGGGCTGATATTGAGCGATTGAAGGCCTCAGTTGAAGAGTGTAGAGACCAGGTTAATGAAGTCATTGACCGCTTTTGACAATGCCTCCTTTCCATGTTTCTTTCAGTAAATAAAAAAAACTTGTAATATTTTCCTTGATGAATGAAATAATCCTTTTCTCTTTCCTGTGTAAGGCATGTCTTTTGTTCTTCCCATCTCTTTTTATTTCTTCTGATCTTTCTCAACTTGAGATGAAAAGGAATAGCTCACTCCTTCCTTCATCTTATGGCAGCCTGTTGTGGCTTCAATAACTGTCGAATGGGGGAGAATCTGTTTCCTCACCCCTGAGTGTTTAATTCATGGTTCTATGATTTTATGAGCCTGCTTGCTGTAAATGCTTCAGTCCGGGGATGCTTTGGCTTTAATTCCAGGTACATTTCTTTTGAGCTAATCGTAGATCTTAGTCTCAGGGACAAACTCCTTCAAGTTCTTTGAAATGACGCACAAAACTTCCAACTAATTATGAGGGATACGCACCTCACTCCTCCGCTTTGCCATGGGGTCTCGTTCCTAAGGGCCGGAGGGCTAACTCTTGCTCACTTGTACCTCTTCGATAACCCCTGAGAAGTGTAAGATCTTCTTTTGGCTGCCAATGACCTCCTCGTTTAAGGAGGATGGAATTTGGAGTACCTTTCTTAGTGATCGGTGTGCCAGTTCTGCTTCGAAGAGAGAAATGGGGATATGCAAGAGTTTTTACTGGTCCGGGGTGTAGGTGACCCTCGCTGTTGGCAGGTCTACCTCTAGGCCTTCCTCGAGCTCAGGTGTTATTTCTAACTCATCATTTTGTTCTGACGATATAGACGTAGAGGGAGGAGCTTCATCTTCGGGGGAGGACACCATGACCTCGGAAAGGTGGCAAGGTATAATCAGGTAGATCGGAGTGAAAGGGAGGATCTTGCCCTGTATTTCCTCTTCTTTGAACATGTTTGTGATCACTCACCCCAGTTCTTCAACGTCATCGTGGGACGAGGGTCCCATCTCTGTCACAGGCTTCTAATCATCTTCCTTTGACTTTTTTGTTGTTAGAAGGTCTGTGTAATAGTACTTGGCATTGGCATCGTTAGACTCAACTACAGGGAATGGTCTTTTGTCAGCATAGACTGTGTGTTGTCTTCCATCTCAACTGTATTTGAAGCACTGGTGGAGTGTGGAAGGAGCCATCCCTTGACCGTGAAACCAAGGACAACCAAGTAGGACATTGTAAGAGGTATCGATGTCGATTACATGGAACTATGCATAATCGTTGAAGTCACCGATCTTAAGATGAAGGCGCACTATGCCTACTCTCTTCTCTCGTGATTGGCTGAAACCTTGCACAGTGATGTGGGTAGGAGTGAGGTCGTCAGATCCTAATCCCAATCGGATTAGGATCCTTCTAGAGATCAGGTTGACTACTGACCCTTCATCTAACATGAACTGGTTGATAGGGAAGGAGTGTAGTTCACCATTCACGAAGAGGGGTCGGTTGTGAAATTTACCTCCCAATTTCAGGTCATCTTTGAAAGAGGAGATTATCAAGCACCCACTCAGAATGGTTGGGTCAACCTTTATAGGCTCCACTCGATGTCGTACACCTCTAGGTTAGAAAGAGCTTGAACCAAGGCCATACGATAGTCTCTCGACAGCAGAAGGGAATCATAGATGCTGAGAAGGGCTGGAAGCTTTCTCAGGTGCCCAATTACAATATATTTCACTTTATCCTCGATAGTTCTATGTTCCTGATCCAATCAATGGTGTAGGAGTAGAGTAGGTTTTGGAATAGGATTCGGTTGAGTTGTGGTTTGTGGCACTAGCTGACTTTGTTGTTTAGCCGGTGCGGTCTGGGTTGAAGAGAAGTAATGGGGATTTGTATTAAGGATGTATAGGTTTGAGGTTGAGGTTTAGGGAAAAGTGCAAGATCAGGAAACTTGAGGACCTTGAGCTTTTGAGACATGGGCTGTAGCTTCTTTACTGATCTTAGGTTCATTTGTTCCAAGCAGGGTGGTACTTCCAAAATCTTCACCATTTGGGAGGCTTCTTTGGAAGAGGAGCTCGATGATGGCTCAGTTTTGGCTTGGGTTGACAAGGCGTCGGCGGCCGTCAAGAATCCAGCCTCCTTGGCCAGCATCTCTCTGAGGCGCTCTTGTTGCGACCTGTTGAGGATGGTGCCTCTGAGCTCTCTGTTCAGAGTGTTGAAGTCTAGAAATTATTGAGATGCACCTATGGGGAAAATAGAAGAGGAGGGAGGGGAAGAGTTAGAATATTCCGGGCAGCTTTTTACATCATCGTCGGAATTGGACGTGTGCGAGGGGTACTTTAGGTCTTTCCCCGGCTCTGACCGTTGAGGGGTGCTTTTAGTGTCATCACCCATTTTGGACGACTGCAGGGGGTATTTTAGGTCTTACCCTGGGTGCTCATCATCACCTTCTTGACCCCTGAGAGGGTGTCTGGACCGCCCTATCAGGCTGGTGAGTAGACCTATCTTGGTGGGCTGCCTCACGCTTCAAGGATTTGGACCTACTTCGCCCATGGTAGACTTCCTAGGGCTGCGAAGTCGAGGGCTTTGAAGGGTCTAATGTATGCTGATAAGGAACCTGCAGCAGCGTCTCCCCTTGGATGGGAGCGATGGCTTGGAAGTGCTCGAGGAGAATGGTGCAGATGATGTGTCCTTCTTGTACCTTTCAAGTGACTATAGCTTCGAACCTAGAACATCCTTTCAACTCATGGCCACATACTTGGTGATATGGGCACCAGAGGTTTTTCTTACCCTGGGCAAGGCATTTAGGCTGCCTAGCGGGCTTGGGAGTGATGAAGCCCTATCGGAGCATTGCGTCGAAGAGATCCCATAGAGGGCCTGGCTCTGTGCTTCCTGCGGCTTGAGGCAGGGGCTCTTCTTGCACTGGCGGAAAAGGGGCTTGAGGGCGCCCCTCTAGGTTACCATGAGCTTCCTGTCATTACCAAATATTCAACGAAGCTAGTGCATTTGCTCTTGTCATGGCCTCGTATCAGGTGATACGAGCACTAGAGGTTCTCAGTTCCTGGAGGCAAGAACTTAGGCTACCTTGTCGGCTTTGGTGTGATGTGTCCCTCCTCGAGCATTATGGAGAATAGTGCACGGAGGATAGCAGGTGCCCCCTCATCCTCCTTGATCAACACTATGTGGGAGGCCTCAGTTCTCCCGAACACATTCTTTAACTCTTCGAGCTTTATCTTACCCTTGTTAATAAGGGATTCGATAGTGTCGTTGAGCTTATAGCAGCCGTGAGTGGGGCGGCCTACTTTCCTATGATAGGCGTAGTACTTCTCATTCGTCTCCTGCCTAGTCAGCTTTGGGGTGTTAACTTCTGGCTGCTGAATCATGTTCTGTTCTAGCAGTAAGCAGAGAAGTGCAGGAGTTCACTCCTTATTAAAGGGGTAAACCTTATTCTGGTGTTGGGTCCAGATGTCACTTCGACCAGCATTTTTAGGAGGCAAGACCTTATTAAAGGACTGCTGCTTGCCCCTGGCCTGAGGGGTTTGTGCCTTGGAGAAGTCCAGGGTATGAGGGACGGTATTCTTGGTGTCAGTAGTGGTGATAGCCTCATTGATCACTGCCTTTTGCTGGTTGCCCTGACTGTCGGAGCGAGAATTCGAACCAGAGGATTGTTGACAAGAGTGGTTAGGTGCCTTGATCTCGCCTTCCGGATCTAGATGTGGTGGCACATATCTCCGATTTTTAACGAACCTAAATTTGAGACCGCTCTCTCAGAACCTTACTCAAGAGCAAGGGCAGATACAACCAATAAGAGAGGAATTTAAGGCGAGTTCGGGACTTACTCAATTTTTCACGCATGGGTGCCCTTTTAAATCACGAAGAAAGCCCCCAAGCTGCTTTAGCTGGTTCGGAGTCGCCTTCCTTGACCTGCAATCCTCTTGTTTTCTGCAAACACTTCTATGGTTAATTGGCAAGACAAATGGGTCGATGAGACCCACCTCTGTCTTAGATCATCGTATGCTCATATGAGGGAGTGGTGAAATGGGAGACCTCCAATAATGAGAGAAAGGAGAAGAAAACTTGACAAAGGGGCGAGACTAGCATGACAGACAGAAGGCTACCTACTCAGAGTTATAGCAAGATAGGCATGATTCTCAAGACCAGCACAACGTCAATACTACTCTAAACCGAGACCGATATGGCGGCGCTGGGCTAAATCTACCCTCAATCAAGTAAGGAGACGAAGAGAAAGAGAGCAAGACGACAGGAGGGGAAGGACCCAGACGACAATGGGTATCGCGGTTGGCATCATGAGAAGATGTCGCTTCCCTTACAGGCGGCAATGACTTCTAGTGAGGCTCACTATGATAGCTTCCCATGAGGCACACGGTGCCAGCCATGGAATACGAGAGGAAACCCATGGACGGCAATAAGCATCACCATTGGCCATGCGAGGTAGCAACATGTCCTTGTGGACGACGATGACTCCTAACGAGGTGCACAGTGATAACTTCCCATGAGGTGCACAGCGACGGGCACAGAGAGGCACGGAAAGAGCCTGCGCATGACGACAGGTATTGCCATGACACCTTTGCGGACGACGATGTACATCGCATGCTATATTTGTCTCATGTCAAGATGAACGCCACACAGACGCCAATAGGCTTCACTGCCCGTGTTGCTCACTAAGACGTTGAGGATACGTTTGCGGAAGGCTATGAGTAACACCGTCTGCAAGTCTCACAGGGAGGTAGAGACGAAGATAGTGGGGGAGTAGAGCTCAAGCATGGCGCTACCATCGCTATGCGTGACCTGTGAGATCATAGAAGAGGCATGCACGGTACTGCCACTACGATGCATGGCCTCTGAGGAAAACTCAGGTGGAGGGGAGGAAGAAGAGAGAAGAGAAGAGAGAAGAAGAAAAGAATAGGAAGAGAGAGAAGATTTACCTTGAACCTTGGGGTACCGGTCGAAACGTTTCTCTCACCTTACTCTCTCTCTCAAACGTGACCCAACAATGAGAAGAAAGAGAAACTGTATTAAGTAAAAACTCTCTCTTTTATGAAAGGTTGAGTCCTCTAGTGCGTACAATGATGGTACGTATATATAGAATTTGCCCCAAACAAGGGTGGATGATCAAAAGTAACCCTAATTGTTGAAAATTAAGATTAAATTGAACTAAAAGAAATTTGAAAATAGGGTTAAAAAATGATAGATTTGCCCCTTCTTAACAATTTGTGGAATTTCAAAATAGTCAATGTGTTGCCCTAGAATGTGCATGATTTTTCATGGATGATCCGAGGTTGTTTCGATGCCTGGTTGATTGAAAGATGATTATTTTCTTGTAGGGCTCAGCATGGTGGTCAATTTGATACCAACTTCGAGCTATGGATCGTGTTTTTAGTGCATGATCATGTGACTTGAATTTGAATGGATCTTGAAACTTTGGATCGATAGTGTGCTTGTTCCTTGATGTTTTTCGATGATTACTTCGTTAGATCACACTAAGCACGCCGTTATGATCACGGGGCAACAAACACAGCTCGTTTTCATGCTCAAACAAATCCGACCATTCATCATGTACGAGGTTCAGGTCAGAGATGGCTCGAGACCTTACACACGCGATGGAATTAGTCTCACGTCGATCGGGCTCGTGAGCGGCATGACTCGGCTATTAGAGCGAGGAACGACGCTGCTGAATTTCTTACACTTTCTTCACGGATCAGGAACTTCTCTCTAGCTTTTCTTCACGCTCAGGTATCGTCGTAGGGAGTGCCACATATCAAATCGCTCGTTTCGATGCGACAAACATGCTCACCAAATTTGAGTGTAATCTGACTTGAGATGGGTGAGATATGAGTGTCAAAATTCACTACTTGTCACTGTCCCTTCAATGGTGTAGAGTTGCAGGGTGGTCGCACAAGAATCGTGTTCGACTCCTCTTGGTTCCCTCTTTAGCCTATAACTTATGTTTGGAGTGTCCTTTCGAGCTGAAATTTTACCTTTGGGGGTTTAGATCCATGTCAGATCTAATGGTAGTGGTTCCATAGCAAATTAAGACACCGAGAATGTAGGTCTAGTAGTAGGGTCCATTATAGGATGCAAGAGGCTGATTATGCTGGAACTTCTTCTCAGTATTCATTGCCTTGGACATGTCGGAATGCTACAAAACTTGGTTGGAGACTTTTGAGAGACGTCATGAAGATGTTAGTCAGTTTCGAGGGTATTATGAGAATGTCAGGATTCTCGCTGTTTGCTAGGCTTTTATTGAGCGAGGGCCCCATGATGATGAAAAATATCTTCCAAATGCATGCCTCGAGAAGTTTGACGGATCTTGTCGATGTCCTCATCCTCAAGGGACTATTTATGATTCTGAAGCGTGAGGCCTTTGCAGGGACCTCCTCGAACAGAATCAGGCTTGAGGGATCTTGCCGAAGTCCTCACCCTCGAGGGACTATTTGTGATTCTGAAGCATGAGGCATTTGTAAGGACCTCGTCAAACAAAATCAAGCCTGAGGGATCTTATCGAAGTCCTCACCCTCGAGGGACTATTTGTGATTCTGAAGCATGAGGCCTTTGTAAGACCTCCTCGGACAAAATTAAGCCTGAGGGATATTGTCAAAGACCTCACCCTTGAGGAACTATTTGTGATTCTGAAGTGCGAGGCCTATGTAGGGACCTCCTCGAACAGAACCTGGCCTGAGGAATCTTGTCAAAGTCCTCACCCTTGAGGGACTATTTGCAATTCTGAAGCGTGAGGCCTTTATATGGATCTCCTCGTACAGAATCAGGCCTATGTGGAGGTCAAGGGCTAAGAACCTTTTGGTCGACAATGTTCGCTGCTAGACCAGGTTTGGTTTTGATGCTCAGGGTATCTCTATAGGTCCCATCTAACGAGATGCAGTCGGGGACTTCTGATCTATCCTGAAAGTCTGGTCTCATGTAGGCTAGGGGATTTGGCGAGGAATACTCTGAAGTCTATGGCAGGTTTTTCCATGGCTTCGTCAGTTTCTAACCTTCGTGATGGTCCTTTGCGTTTTGAAGGGACCAATATTTTGGTCATCGTCCTCACCCTCAATGACTCATGTTGTTGTTGATGTTGAAATGTGGGAGATCTTATGCCCTCTCACTCCGTGATGAACCAATTTTTGTTGTGACTAGATGTAGGAATTTGAGGATTTTAGGTATACCTCATTAGCCAAGCTTGTGACTATTTGAAAATTGAGTGTCGGCTGAGGTGGCGGTAGTGCATCAAATTGTTTTGTCGGTCCAAGCTTCCTTTCGCGGGATTTCACTTGAACATGGTAAGTGGTGCCGTAAAGACGGTATTCACCGACTTCTGTTATTTCTGAGCTCTTTTACCCATGACCTCACATCATGTCTGCCCCTTTCATCCATTTTTCTAACGATACCCTTTTAGGGTTTTCACTATGCCTGGATTTTGTTTTCCATAAAACTCTCTTACTCATGGTTTTGTGACCATGCCCGTCTGTCATTTTTACTCATGGAGTTCCCTTGTTCAGGTGTACAGCATGCCTGTTTCTTATGAAGGCACATTTTTAGGGTCGTGCCTTCGAGACTTGTACGAAGCCTTTTGACGTCAAGCGGCCAGAACGTACACTATAGTTTAGGGTCATACAGCTGAACCGTAGCGGTGGTGAATGGCAGTGAGCGTGGTTGTGGCTTTGAATCACTTTTGAGGAGATGGCACGAGGTTGACTATGAGGAGTTGATGTTGAATGAATGGTGGGTGAATAACAGTGACCCACTAGCTGACGATGAGTATGGGTGGCGAGATGGCTTGCCATTTTGTGAACATGGGTAAGACTCACTGAGGAATAGTGAAAGATGGTAATGACGAATGGACTCACTAGAAATGTAATGAAGGTGGTGCGCGCACACGAACGGGTCGGTTAGGGAGGACTTGAGTGAAGATGCACGTAAAAGGGGGTGTGCGCCTATGTGGGGGTATCTTTAAAGGTCATGCCTCTTAGATCTGGGCGAAGCAGTTTTACATCATGCAGCCAGTAGGTGCACTATGGTTTAAAGTCATATAGCTTGGACTGCGTTTATGCATTTTAAAGTCATGCAACTCGGACCATGCAATTTAACGTCGTGCAACAAGACCTCCGCTACAATTTAAGGTCTTATAGTTTGGACCATGGCTGTGCAGTTTAAGGTCATGCAGCATGGACCATGGTTATGCAATTCAAGGCTGTACAACTAGACCTCCGCTACAGTTTAAGGCCATATAGTTTGGATCATGGTTGTGTAGTTTTAAGTCATGCAGCATGGACCATGGAGTTTAAGGTCGTGTAACTAGACCTCCGCTATAGTATAAGGTCATATAGTTTGGACCATGGCTGTGTAGTTTAAAGACTTGCTGCATGGACCATGACTGTACAGTTTAAGGTCATGTAGCATGCACCGTGGCAATGCAATTTAAGGTCATACAGCATGAACCGCGGCTGTACAGTTTAAGGTCATGCAATGCGGACTGTGGCGGTGTAGTTTAATGTCATGCAGCATGGACCGTGGCTGTACAATTTAAGGTCATGCAGCACGAACGGTGGCTGTGCAATTTAAGGTCATGCAATGCGAACCATGGCTATGTAGTTTAAGGTCATGCAGCACGCACTGTGGCTGTGCAGTTTAAGGTCACACAGCACGGACCGTGGCTGTGCAGTTTAGCGTCATGCAATGCAGACCATGGTTGTGCAGTTTAAGGTCATGCACCGTAGTTGTGCAGTTTAAGATCATGCAATACAGACCGTGGATGTCCAGTTTAAGGTCATGCAATGCTGACCGTGGCTGTACAGTTTAAGGTCATGCAGATTGAACCGTGGCTGTGCAGTTTAAGGTCATGTAGTGCGGATCGTGGCTGTGCAGTTTAAGGTCGTGCACCACGGACCGTGGCTGTGCAGTTTAAGGTCATGCAATGCAGAGCATGGCTGTGCAGTTTAAGGTCGTGCAATGCAAAACATGGCTGTGCAGTTTAAGGACATGCAATGCGGAGAGTGTCACGACCCTGCTCCCTGACCCCTGTTGGAGGGCGACAGAGTGCGGGATCTCAACCGGAGGTCGTGAATATCACTCAGGTGAGAGTGGCTAAATGCATAAAAATGTGGACTCGATAGTACACCACGAAAGAAAACTAGAATAAATCCATTCATCGACACGTATCAATCCAGAAGGTACAACCATTTCATTCCTTATCAAAAGTATTTACAATTTCTTCGAGGTGCTACTTGCACAAAATACACAAAAGGAAGTATACATCATGATGCTGAAACCACCAAAATATACTTTGAAGGTCTTCGGAAGGCAGCTTCTCAAAACTTCTTAATCTCAGGCTTCAAGCCCCCAAATTGCCACCCACCTTCACTCTACAGTTATGAAAATAAAATAGAACTAGCTAAAAGCTCAGTATGCAGATCTGCACCATTGCATTCCAACAGGCATGATAGTGAGAGCAATATTCAATGCATATATATACATATATATACACATGTATCAAATGAAGCCCCTCAACATGATTTTCAACACTCTAACAGTAATGTGATAAAGGTAGTTCAATATATAATGCATAAGTCACAATCTCCTTACTTAAAGCAGAGAAATAAGGGCAACAGATCACTGATATAGTTAAAAGTTCATGCAAAAAGCTTAAATAAGACAGGTGAATAGGTTCAATTACTCCTGAAGTAGAAGTCACATCGGTCAGGCTAAGCCAATCTTAAACTTGGGACTTCTACCCTCATTCAGGAGGGTAGACATTGTAAAGTGGGTAAATCCACTTCAGAATGTCCTCACTCACGCACACAATCCCCAACACGCTTTGAGGTTTCGATAAGCAGTGGCCGTACAAGGCACAACCCTCTCCTTATGCTCTGCTGGCGAGAGAGCGTTACACTATCATTAAGTAGCCCAATGTGTAGTGCCTACATAGATCTGAGGGGCACAACCCTCCCAACTACTCACATCTTGAGTCCCATCCTATCATGGGGAGTCAAGAGAAGATCACTGCTGCCGACACCATCATTCACACAGTAGGTACCCTTCCCAATAGGCAGTTGCTAGCACCATCATTCACACAGTAGGTGCTTATTCACATAACACGTAAGCATCGCAGCTGCCGGCACCATCATTCACATAGCAGGTACCCTTCCCAACAGGTAGCTGCTAGCATCACCATTCACACAGTAGGTGCCCATTCACATATCACATAAATAACATGATACCATCATTCACACAGTAGGTATCCATTCACATATCACATAAATAGCATGATACCATTATTCACACAGTAGGTATCTCTTCAGCTATCACATAAATAGCATGATACCATCATTCACACAGTAGGTATTTATTCACATATCACATAAGAAGCATGATACCGTCCTTCACACAGTAGGTATCCGTTCATATATCACATAAATAGCATATACCATTATTCACACAGTAGGTATCCACTCACATATTACATAAATAGCATGATACCATCATTCACACAGTAGGTATCCATTCTTATATCACATAAGTAGCATGATACCATCATTCACACAACAGGTATCCATTCACATATCACATAAATAGCATGATATCATCATTCACCCAGTAGGTATCCATTCATATATCACATAAATAGCAATATCACATTTTGGTAGTGGTACATCACACTTTAACAGTATCACATTGACAGTATCATAGTAATAGTAACATTATTTCAGTTAAGCCTTATTGCTCAATTTCTGACCATTAAGGGCAATGACATGTACTTACCATTAGGGTCGTAACCTTTGGACCATATGGAGTTTGAAGATGGTTCTAAAACCACTTTTGTGAAAAACACACCTATCCCTCAAATGGGAGTGGTTTGAAGACAATTGAAGCTCGTTCGACCTCTTAAAGGTTCAAAGAGATAAGGGTTAACTAGCTGCACTCAGCTGTGTATAGTGGATAACGATGTACCTTGCTTCATATCACTATAACGTTCAAACCGTGAGGCAACTTGTGACGGTTCCAAAATCAAAGTTTAATCCAAGGCATATATCTTTCGAACAATGCAAATTTCAAACTATTTGGATTTCGTTTATCTGTTCAAAGACTCGTGCCAAACAAGGTGATAGTTCTGAATTATATAAACACTGCCCACAATAACATATCTTCATAAAATGAAGTATAACATTCAATCTAAAAATAATTTCAAAATAGTTCTCATGAAAGTTTTATCTCATTCAAAGATATTTCAAATGTCTATGGTTTGGTCCATAGTGAGCTTCATTTGGTCAGTTAAAATCCATGACAACAGTGGTACTAGTGAAAATCCAGGAAAACAGTCAATAATGATATACCTTCTAATTTTGAAATATAACTTTATTTTGGTGAAGAATTTTAGCAAACGAAAAAAAAAAAAAATTTCCTAGACTCTTATATCTTCCCAATGGCTATGATTTTAAGTCAATCAGAATCCATTTGGTCATTCAAAATTCTCTTTCAAGAACACACATGTTCCTGGAATTTCACAGTGGCATATAGCATATCTCAAGAACACATTCCATGGTCTTCATTCATGGTGAGTAACATGAAAACAGCCATTCACTCACAGTGAAGACAAATAACATGCATTTCTCACATAATCTAAGAATCATACATTCAGTCTTAGCATCCACTTTCATTATAGAAAAAAACCCTCAAATTTCAATGAAAAAGGCCTAAATTCACGTTCCTTGCTTAGAACACTTGCATAAATTCCTACGCATCCTCACAACTACTATGCAATGGTGATGGATCCACTTAGCTGAATAACAATGGTGCCTTCTCCAATCCTCTTCTATAGCTCTCACCCGCCTAATAATGGCTGCCCTCCAACAATCACTTATTCCAACCTTGTGTCTTAAAGAGAGAAATGAAGGATGAGTGGCATGGGTGAGAAAAGAGGCTTAAGTACTCTTGAGGGTGGGGTGGCTGCCCAAGTGGCACCAAAAGACCGCAATATCTAAACAAGTGGCACTCAAACAGCATGCATCTAACAAGTCGCACTCAAGTAGCATGCATCTAACAAGTGGCACCTTCAACTCATGCATGTTAGAGACCCAGCCAGCGTTGGCACTCACCCAACCGGCACTGGCACTTAACCCAGCCAGTGCTGGCACTGAACCTAATCAACGTTGGCACTTAACCCAAGCAATACTAACATTCAACCCAGCTGGCACTGACACTTAACCCAGCCGGTGCTGGCATTCAACCCAGCTGGTGTTGCCCACACTTAGCCGGTGGTGCCCACACTCAGCCGGCGCTGAGCTCTCTACATAGCTGGGAAAAGTTTGGGTCATCACAGACCATGGCTGCGTAGTTTAAGGTCATGCAGCATGGACCGTGGCTGTGCAGTTTAAGGTCATGCAGCACGGATCGTTGTGAGGTGAAGGAATGCGATTCCATAGGGAACAGAGCCGTCACCAAAGACTGGGCTCCCTGAGGAGTGAGATTGTGATGCAGGGAATGAACTTCCTGAAGAGGCAGAACAATTGTCTAGAGGGGAGTGTCACAGCATGATCGTAGCACTAAGTGTTGGATGGCACAAGTGGCACTAGGCTTAGATGGTATGTGCACGACGTTAGGTACTTGTTGAAGAGCGCAACGCTAAATCATTCATGAAGAGGGCGGCGATAGCCTCTGGGCGAAGGCGCGTGGCGATGGCCCTTGAAAAAGGTAGGTGGCGATGGCCCTTTGATGAAGGCATGCAACGATAGCCTTTGGGCAAAGGCACGCGGTGATAACCCTTGATGAGGGCTTGCGGCGATTGCCCTTTGATGAAGGCATGTGGTGATAGCCTCTAGGCAAATGCGCACGGTGATAGCCCTTGAGGACGGCGTACGACGATAGCCCTTTGACGAAGGCATGCAATGATAGCCTTAGGGTGAAGGCATGCGGTGATGGCCCTTGACGAAAGCGCGTGGTGATGGCCCTTGATGAAGGCACGCAGTGATAGCCCCTTTCGGGCCTCGGGCTTGACCCGCCCCGACCTGGTCTTATTGTCGTTTGGAGATGAGGAATGCAACATCTTTTTGTGTTTATCGAGGGCAGTTTGCAGCACTGTTGAGTATAAAATAGGAAAAAAACCCCTTTTACTATTTTAACGAAGGGTAAAACAGTAGAAGAGATTTTTAGAGAGAGAGAGCCAGGGCTTCTAGGACGGGATTTTCGATGAGAACTTCCAGGCTAAACCTTGCAGTGGCAGGCTATTGCAAGTCCTTATAGCATGACTACGAACATCGTTGGGGAGTACCAAGGCTTTCTAAACAAGGAGCAGGGTTTCTTGAGGCCTTAATGAGTTTGTAGAGGTGCCCTGCTGGAATTTGAGTGCTCTTTTAGTCATTCTGGAGTTGACGAGAGGTTGCAGAGCGTTTAGAGGGCTATGACGGTCCTCTGACTATTAAAGGAGAAGAAGTAGTAACATCAGTGGGCTTACCGAGCACTCAGTGGAATTCTGGTGAGTTTGTGACAAACTGGTGAAGTGCGAAAGAAAGGAGAAGGGCAACCCACAGGGTCTCAAGGAAGCTTTCAGGGATTTCTGGTGGTTTTTTGCTAACTCTAGTAGTAACTAGAAGGTGGGGAAGGGCTTTCCAGTGAACAAGAGCGAGTTCTCAGTGAAGAGGGGAAACGTTGGTGGGAACCCGAAGGGTTCCAGGGCCATATTGGTCGAGAGACGAAGGGTCATGAGAAGGTGGACGGTTGCCGCAGGCAGGTAGCTGATGAAACCGAAGAAGCACAAGGGTTAATGCCCCTTAGGAATTGGGGACAGTGGGAACTAATGTGAGTTAATAAGTCACATGCAGTGCTGCCTTCACGCATCCCTAGGCCACGCTTGGCAATAGCGACTTTCAGGAGCACGTTGCTTGCG
The DNA here is from genome assembly GCF_054954075.1 of Amborella trichopoda. Taxonomy (NCBI): domain Eukaryota; kingdom Viridiplantae; phylum Streptophyta; class Magnoliopsida; order Amborellales; family Amborellaceae; genus Amborella; species Amborella trichopoda. Next base: position 19,283,389 of record NC_142347.1, on the reverse strand, counting down.
ACAATGGTATCGTGCAATGTTGGCCTACCCATGGTGATGGTAGAATGCGGCATTGTGTTGCGCATGGCGACAATTGCGCATGGTGTTGCGTTGTGTGCGGCGATGACCGCGGACGACGATGTCTCACGGGATCAAGAGTGATGGCAAACGAGGAAGCCCTACAGCCGCGGTCTATTGAAAGCCAAGTCCTCCAGCTCAATCGTGAAGTCCATGTTGCTCCATCATGGGCTAGTTCCTTGGCAGGTTGCCATGCCTTGTCAAATGAATTGAAGCTGACTCAGGAATGGTTGGCTTCTTCTTTTTAGCCTATAAGCCCTCTTATCCTCAGATGCAAAAGCTTTGTAACCTCCATAGAAATGGTATTTTGACCGTAGCTTGTAACTTGTCCTGATGCAATAAATGAAATGAACTTCCCTTGAGTTGGCTTGATGTTCTTCATCTTCATTTCTTTCTTTTTACTTCACGCACCGTACTTTAAGGATATGTCAGGATAGTACTTCTTTAGGTATCGTTCATTGATAACTGGCATTGCCTCTCCTTCATCTGAGTTTGCCAGTACATAGGCCCAGTTTGGTGTTGTCTTTTTTACTATGAATGGACCTTCCCACTTGGGTTCAAATTTTCCTTTGCATTGTCCATGCATGACAATCGGTTTCTTAACTGCTAAAACTAGATCCCCAGGAGCGAATGAGCGAACATTGACAAACTTGTCAAAGGCTCTCTTCATTCTTCCTTGATTGAGCTAGAGGTTTTGCTGAGCCTCTAGTCTCTTTCCGTCGAGGGAATCCAACTCTTGGTAACGTCAGTCAGTCCCTGATGTATAGTGGCATGAACTGATGGTATTTTAACCTCGAGGGGTAAGACAGCCTCACCTCCATGGACCAAGGAATAAGGAGTGGAATTTGTAGCATTTTGGGTGGTGGTACGATAGGCCCACAGACCTTCAGGAAGCTTCTCATGCCAGTTCCTCTTTGACTTTGAGACTGACTTTTGGAGCACCCCGCATAGAGTTTTGTTGAATGTTTCAGCAAAACCATTTGCTCGAGGGTAGTACATGGTCGAGTACTTCAACTCAAAACCGAACTGGTTGGCAAGGTGATCAACGTGATGGCTTCTGAACTGGGGGCCACTATCAGAAATTATTCGGTCTGGAACCCCGAATCGGTAGATGATGTGGTGACGCATGATGTTGGCTACTGCGGTCCTTGAAACCTGCTTGAGAGGGACAACTTTGGCACACTTGGAAAAGTAATCTATCACTGCTAGAATGAAGGCATGACCCAAGGCAAAAGGAGGGTGGGCCCTACAATATCCATACTTCACTGGGAAAAGGGCCACAATGTCACTGTAGGGTGAAGAGGCTTCGAGGGCTGATGAATGAGGCTAGAGTAAATCTGAAACACCTGGCATCTCTTAGCATAGTTTTGTGCATCAACCACAATTGAAGGCCAATAATAGCCGACTCTGTGGATGTGGTCGTAAAGCTTAGGGCCGGACTGATGCAGCCCGTAGATACCCGAGTGCACTTCTTCGAGGACTTTGCTTGCTTCCTGTGTATCGACCCATCTAAGGAGAGTTCTATCAAATGACTGACGAAAGAGCGCATCCTCCTTGAGAAAGGTGTGCTTGGTAGACATCCGTCGTATGCCGATCCATTGGGCCCGATCCTGAGGTAGCCTTCTATGCTTTATGACGTCCATGATTGGCTCCCTCTAGTCTTCAACTTGCTCAACCTATGCACACATCGGGTTGAAAAATTCGGTCTCCTACTTCTTGACCTTGGATTCTTTACCTCGGGGCATCTCTTTCTCTGCCTCAATGACATCTTTGACCGTGAGAAGTGCCCTGAATGGGTAAGGTAGGCATTCAAGGAAGACATTCCTCTCATCATCTCCATCAACTTTAGTTCTTAAGTTGACATGTCTCCATTCGGTTACTCAAACAAGAGTGGGCCCTGATGAAGACAATTGAATGGTGGCACCGAGCTTTGAGAGCGCATCAGCCTACGAGTTTGGCCCTCTAAGGATGTGACTTAGGGAGAAATCATCCAACCTGGCCATATAAGATTTGTTCGTGTCATGATAAGGCTTGAGAGTATCCTTCTTTACGTCATAGATCCCTCTAAGTTGCCGGATGACCAGCTCATAGTCGTGGATGATGTTTAGGTGCTCCAAGTCTAGCTCTTGGGCGATCTCCAGTCTGATTATGAGGGTTTGATACTCATCTTCGTTATGAGAAAACATCTCTGCAAGCGAGAAGGATAGAGGGATCATTCTTCCATTGAGAGTTAAGAACACAACTCCGGCGCCCCCTCTATCTGATTGGAATGCTCCGTTAAAGTACATTTCCCACAGTTGAGATGGCACTGTATAGAAAACTTCTTCATTTGGGAGGTCGCTCGACAGGGGAGATTATGAAGGAACTGTGTGAGCTCTGAGGAAATCTGTTAAGGCTTGACCTTTGACCACCTTCTGTGGTACATACATGAGGTCGAACGTCATCAGCAGTAATGCCCACTTTGCTAAACATCTTAACAAGCACGACCGGGTCATGAGGAACTTGACCAGACCGACTTTGGAGATTAACATGACCTCGTGACTGGGCAAGTAGTGGGGGAGCTTCTGAACTGCAAAGATCAAGGTTAAGCACATCTTTTTAATGGGAGGGTAATTTTTTTTGGCTCGTTGCATTCTACGGTTGAGATAGTAGAGTGTTGTCTCTTTCCCTCCATCATTATTCTGCAATTTGAGTGCCCCAAGGGATTCATCAACAGCGGCCATGTATAAGATGAGAGGCCTTCCTAACACTGATGTAGAGAGCACTGTTGGATTCAACAAGTATTGCTTGATGTCATCGAGCGTAGCATGGCATGCTTCGTCCCATATGAAGGGAGTGTCCTTTTTCAGCAAGTGTGAAAAGGGTTTGCATAGTCCTGAGAGGTTTGAGATGAACCTTCGAATGTGGGCTAGCTTTCCTTAGAGAGACCGCAGTTCATGCAAGTTCGTAGGTGGTGGCATGTTCTGAATTACCTTGATCTTGATTGTCTCAATATCCAGCCCTTGGTATCTCAAGATGAACCCTAAAAATTTTCTCGAGCATAGGCGCATTTCAAGGGTTTCATCTTAAGTTGTTGACACCGCAGTGGTCGAATACCTTTTTAAGGTCTTGTTTGTGGGCATCCATTGTTTCAGATTTCACCACCAAGTCATCCACATAGCACTCGACCTCCTTGTGGATCATGTCCTTGAATATGGTTATCATGGTCGCTGGTACGTGGCACATGCATGCTTTAACCTGAAAGGTATCACAGTGAAGCAAAAAACACCTTTTGGGGTTAACAACGCAGTGGCCTCCTCATCTTCTAATGCTATCCTGATTTGATTATAGCTAGAGTACCCATCCATAAAGAAAAAGATTTGGCAATAAGCCATGGAGTCAACAAGCATCTCAGTGAACGGCAAGGGAAAGTCGTCCTTGGGGCAGGCGGTGTTCAAGTCACGGAAATCAATACAGACCCTAATTTGGCCATTCTTCATTTTGTCTAGGACAACATTTGTTAGCCATCTTGGGTATTTAACTTCACGTATGAACCCAGCTTGCCTGAGCTTTTTTACCTTAGCATCGATCTGCATCACGAGGTTGGGTCTAAACCTCCTTGATTTATGCTTCATGGGTTTGATGGTGGGATCAATACCGAGGTGATGGATAACAATCTGAGGGTCTAGACCAGGCATCTCATGATAATACCAAGCGAAGACATCCAAATTTGCTCGAAGGAGGGAATCTAACTTTCGTTCTCCTCTGAGGAAATTTTGTTGAGATGAAAGTAGGTCTCAGGTTGGCCTCATCCCCCACGTTGATCTTCAAGCTCCTTAGCAGTGGCCTAACCACTTTCTTCCCACTCTTCTAACGCTTCCTGAAGTTCCTCATTAGGGGACACAAGGATTTTCATTGACCTCGAGTGTAGAAACCCATTATCCTGACATCTCAACTTTTAGAAGGAGCACAGCGTTGGAGGGGACCAATCTCAGGCTGGTCCAGGCAATGGAAGGGTCAGACTTGGTGCTTGCCCTGAGTTGGATGGTTCATTCACTTAGATCATGTGGCAAGCCTCATAGGATCAGGAGCTTAAAGATAACTTCGTTTTAACTCGGGTTGACAAGGTGTCGATAGTTGTCAAGAATCCAGCCACTGGGCTAACATCTTTCTGAGGCGCTCTTGTTGTGGCTGGGTGAGGCTGGTGTCTTCGAATTCTCTATTTAGAGTGTCCAATTCTGGGCACCGTCGAGCTGCACCTATGGAGAAAAAAGAGGAGGAGGGAGGAGAATAAGAGTTAGAATGTTTTGGGTAGCTTTTTACGTCATCACCAGAATTGGACATGTTCAGGGGGTATTTTAGGTTTTGCCCCGATTTTGACCATTGTGGGGTTATTTAGCATCGACACCCATATTGGAGGAATCCTAAAATTCTGGTGGCCAGGGGATGTCCACCTGATTGGACGAAAGGATAAGGCAAGCTGCGCTTGGAATGAAGTCCTACAAGGTCGAAAGTGGAGAAAAGGGCCTAAGGAATTCTTCCTCGACTTGTGGCAGAGAGATGGGATTCCTTCAATGGGCTGACTTAGGTGCTTGTCGTTGTTTGAACACATTTTTTAGCACATTGGTCCCTGATGCGGAATAAAGAGGAAGCAAGTCATTAAAGCCTACAAAACAGTGAAAATCTCGACAGTCTCAGAATGGCTCTAAAATTGGTCAAGATCCCTTCATTAGTACTCCAAAAGGCCATTTGCCAAGTTTCATCTCGATCAGACATGTCTAAGGCAATGAACACAAAGAAACAATTTTGGAAAAATTGGCCTCTAGCACCGTGAAATGGACCCCGTAACGAGAACTATAATTTTGATGGGTCAAATTACTGTGGGACAATTGCCATAGGATCCGGCACGGTTGAAAACCCTCATGGGTCAATTTTTGGCCTAATCGAGCGCTCAAAGACAAAGTTATGGGTAAAACACTTAAAAGAGGTGGGCCGCACACTATTCCCGTGTGGCGACCTTACACCAAAACACCACTAAAGGCGGCTGCTTTTACAGTCACGAGCAGTACCTTTTGGGGCCCATATCTCACTTGTTCGAAGTCAGATCACACTTAAATTTTGTGATCGTGTTCGTCTCATCAAGAAGAGCGATTTGATATGTGGTACACCTCGTGACGATGCCCGAGCAAGGAGAAAAGCTAGAGGGAAGTTGCTGATCCGAGAAGAAACTTTTAGAAAATTCTGCAGCAGCGTGCCCCACTTCGACGACCAAATCACGATGCTCGCATACCTGATCGATATGAAACCAATTGCATTATGAGCATAAGATCTATGACTATCTCTAACCCGAACCCCGCATACTATGAACCGTTTGATTTCACAAAGGAAGGCATCCAAGCTACTGTAAATTTCGGCTGTCGAATTTCACTCGGACACGAAATCGAGCGGTGATGGTTTCAAAGTGATCACGATGGCATGCTCTGTTTGATTCCGAGAAGAAAATGAAGAAAAACATCAAGGAACAAGCACACTATCGATTCGAAGTTTTCAAGATTCATCCAAAATTCAAGTCTCATGGTCGTGGCTTAAAAACACGTTCCATGGTTTGAAATTGGTATCAAATCGATCGCCATGCCAAGCTCTATAAGAAAATAATCCTCTTTTTATCAAATGGGCATCAAAACAATCTCATATTAGTCTTGAAAGATAACGCAAGTTCTTGGCAGCACTAGGGACTGTTCTAGAATTCCACACATTGTTAGGCAGGGGCAAAACAATCATTTTGCACCATTTTTAGAACATCTTTTAATTCAATAAAATTATAATTACCTTCAATTATAGGTAGTTTTTGGGTGTCCACCCATGTTTGGGCCCAATTCTAAATAAGCATGCAAAGCCAAATTGTAAAAAATCCTTGGATTCATTTCTTTAATCAATTAATAAAGACTACATTTTTTTTGAGCTCGTGGGTGCTTCTTGAAGAGAGAGATAGGAGAGAGAGAAGAAAAGGGTCGGTACCCTTTGAAAAGGTAATTTTCTCTCTCTTTCCCTCTTTCTCTCTCCTCCCCTCTTTTCTCATTTCTCTCTTTTCTTCTCATCTCCACCTCTCTCTTTCTCTCTCCTCTTCTCATTTATATCTTTCCCTTTCTCTCCTCTTCTCATCTCTATCTCTACCTTTCTTTCTCCCCTTCTCATCTCTATCTCTATCTCTCCCTTTCTCTCTCCTCTTGCCCATCTCTAACTCTCTTTCTCTCTCCTCATTCTCATCTCTATCTCCCTTTCTCTCTCCTCTTTCTCATCTCTATCTCTCTTTCTCTCTCTTCTTCTCATCTTTATCTCTCTCCCTGCTCTCCTTCTAAACACAGTCGTTGATGCTAACCCCAACTGTGTCTTCTTTTTTCACTTCCTCTAAACACAACCGGTGATATTAGCACCGACTATCTCTTCTCTCTCCCCTTTTCTTAAGTATAATTAGCCAAGCTCAGTGCTGACTACATCTTCTCTCTCTTCTCTATCTATCACGATCGATGAAGCTCAACATCGACTATGTTTCTCTCTCTCTTCCTTTGACACAATCGGGAAAGCCTAGTGCCGACTGCATCTTCTCTCTCTTCTCTGTTTAATACAATCAGTGAAGCCTAGCATCGACTGCATATTCTCTCTTTTCTTTGTCTAATACAATTAGCGAAGCCTAGTGTCGACTGTATCTTCTCTCTCTTCTCTATCTAATACAGTCGGTGAAGCCTAACATCAACTATATCTTCTCTCTCTTCTCTATCTAATACAGTCGATGAAGCCTAACACCGACTGCATCTTCTCTCTCTTCTCCGATTAGCACAGCTGACGATGCCAAGTAGTGATTGTATCCTCTCTCTCTTCTCTATCTAGCATAGCCGACGATGCCTAGTGCTAACTGTGTCTTATCTCTCCTCACTTCTTGTCTCATCTTTATCTCTCTTTCTCTCTGTTCTTCTCATCTTTATCTCTCTCCTCACTCTCCTTCTAAACACTATCAGCAATGCCCAGTGCCAACTGTGTTCTCCTCTCTCCTCACTTCTTAAACACAGTCGATGATGCCCAGCATCTGTCTCTCTCTTCTCTTTCCAACCCAGTCGATGATGCCCAGCATCTGTCTCTTTTTTCTCTTTCCAACCCAGTCGATGATGCCCAACATCTGTCTCTCTCTTCTCTTTCCAACCCAGTCGATGATGCCTAGCATCTGTCTCTCTCTTCTCTTTCCAACCCAGTCGATGATGCCCAGCATCGACTGTGTCTTCTCTCTCCTCACTTCTTAAACACAACCGACGAAGCTTAGCACAGACTGTGTCTATCTCTCTCTTCTCTTTCCAACCCAACCGACGATGCGTAGCACCGACTGTGTCTTTCCTTCTCTTCCTCTTCCAACACAGCCGACGATGTCAAACACCGACTGTGTCTTTCACCCTCTTTTCTCCTTCCTTCTCTCTTCTCTCACACTTTCTCCTTCTTTCTTTCTCTTCCTCTCTTTCTTTCTCTTCACTTTCTTATTCTCTTACTTCTCACTCTTTCTTTATGATTTTCATTCTTTCTGTTATCCTTTCGTTTGATTAAGAAGGGTTGAGATTAGCCTCTTATGGTAGTCCTACTGTCTAGCTGTAAAGTTCTTGTGCTAGAATTACTATGCCCTCTTTATTGCGACGACATATTAACCATCGTGTCTAGCTAGTCAGCATCGGTATTGATGTCTAGTAGTAATCTTGTTGAGCAGGTTAGAGTTACCGAGCCCTTTTTACTACCACGTCAGGCCAATTACCCACCAGCTTAGTCACTGTGTTGATCTCCCAGCCTATTCAAATTTTTTTTTCCCCCATCTTTCTTCTCTCGTTCTTTCCTTTTTCTTTTGAATGTGCACGCCTGTGTACGTTCACCCAAAAGGCCAAGTGAGGTCCACTGACTCACCTGTCTTATAACCTTTGCCATATATGTGTGATTCTAGAAAACAGGAGAATTCAAGCCAATGGAGGCGATTCTGAATTAGTTTTATTACTGGGGGGGGCTTTCTTCATGATCTAAGAGGGCGCCCACACGAGCCAGCCAGAGTAAGTCCCGAACCCACCTTAGATTCCTCTATCATCGGGTGGTAATACCTTCCCTTGTTCTCAAATGAGGTTCCCGAGAGAGCGATCTCAAAAGTCTCGGGTCCCCCCTAAACCCTGTGACGTGTGACATCCGATCATCCAGATTCGGAGGGTGAGATCGAGGCACCTAACAAGCTTGGTGACTCCACTAGGGACTTACTACCCCATAGTCAGATCGTTCTTGTTTGGCTAGTTTCTTCTTTTATTATCTTCTTTTATCTTTTAACACTTCACTTATGACTTGCTGGTTCTGTTGTCCCTTCATCAGATCGGGGATTTTCTTATTCTTACATTCGCGAGTGTCCTTAGGGAACAAGTTCCTTCAACTTCATTCTCAACCATCCTTTTGAGCAAAGACCCCTTTGTCTAGCTCCCCATCTTCTCACTTTGGTCCAAGGCACCTAGCATCGACAACACTTTGGTTCCCACACAAAGCATGCACCCTGCCACCTGCAAGTCACTTGCTGATTGTATTTCGGAGGTATGTCGAAAGGCTGCCCAGTCCCTTCTGCATAAGGCAAGCAAGTTTCCATTGCTTATGTGGGTCGTCACAAGGCTTCTCCTCACATTCCTGCACCACCATGAGTCTCCATCCCTAGGGCTCGACACATAGAGACAGAGGGCGTGTGGCCTCCACCTCTTACACACACCACAAGGGTCGTGGGTTACTCAGTCGAGTCACACCTCGAGGCCACCCTTCTGTTACCTTGAGTCTGTGTCCGAGATCGAACCTTCCAAGGCCAGGTACTACGCATGCTACTCATATGCATCCCACCGCTCAGGGCAACATCATTGCTATTACAGGAGACGACCTCATCGTACTTCTCCTCCAACTTTGCACACACAAGCTCACCCTATGAGAGGCATGCCTCCACCTGTTCTCTTACAGACACCTGCTCACAGTTCACGACCTCTTAAGGGCAAACCACTTGCTCGAGCCCGGGCTAACCCCCAGGTCAGCCGTGACCCTTCTTTACTAGGTGCACACGCGTCGGTGTCACAGATAACCCCTCGCCCTCGACTCAGGCCTCCTCATGAGTCAACCCTGCTCTTGCCTGCTCCTACTTCTTCGAGCAAGCATATTCAGCCTTGGTATTCGAAGACCTTCACCAAGTGTCCCATCTTGAACCAGCCTCATTATTTTGGTCGTGTCTTTAGAGCCCACAAAAGAGCTCGGGCAAAAGACTTGGTGGAAGATCGAGTCCTTCATCCTGCTTAGCCCATGATGACCCGAGTCCCTGGCCCTCATTCCTTGTCGCACCAGATGGCGATAGCTCCCCCTTGTGTAAGAAGAGCCGATCAGCCGTAGGCATGATCACATTTTTGGTGCGAGGTCCATCAAAGCTTCAAAGCTAAACGTGATAGAGGTCTGCAAATTTTGGCTAAGTGACTAAGGCAATCAAAACAATCAGTTCTGACGACCCTCTTCACCTAAATCCCTTCTACCCTCTTCAGATGATGAAGCCTGACGAAGAGATCTATGAGCCTTGCATTGTGGTTAGTGTCGTAGAAGCTGACCCAACCACTCAGTAGCCATGGTCTCAAGACCGTCGAGAATCCATCCTAACACGATCGGCATACAAGAGTCGAGTCCAGTCGGGAAACTCTGGCCCCCTGCTGACCGACTTGCCACGCTAGACCCGTGAAGTTCGCAAGCCCTCAGCTACGACTAACACTGACCTCCATAGAGAAACAGTCAGCGTATTGGTTTTAAGCGAGCCTGGCGACGCGTAGGAAGAGCGCATGAACAAATTCGATGATATGGTGTGCACGATGATGGAAAAGATCAGTCGTATAGATGCCGCATGCTAATCAACTTACCACTAGGTCAATTTCCATCACTCAGATGGTGCACCTCCAAGGCAGCCGCTTCCCTCTACCTCACAGGATAATTTTGCCCTTCACCCCATCTCTCAGGCGGACATTGATGCTATAGTGACCCATAGCCTGAAGAAAATGCAAATCCCGAGGATACAGGGTGCGACGCCTTATCAAAGGCCGTATCCTTCAAACATCGACCAAGTCCCGTTTCACTCAGATTACAAGAAAGGGAAGTTTCCCCTATTCAACAGAACCATGTCCCTGAACCAGCATATTGACCACTTGCAGGCAGCATGTCGAGAAACAGTGGCTGACGGGAGACTTCTTCTCCATCTGTTTGTTGAAACCCTTGATGGCCCAGCTTTTCAATGATATGCTCGATTCCTTCCAAACTCAATACATACATGGGTGGAAATGGAGAAACTATTCTATCAGCGCTTCTATGATGTCGAGAGAGAGGTCCAAACCATTGAGCTTCTCACCCTAACTTAAGACCTTGATGAGCCTGTAGACTAGTTCATATCAAGATGGAGCAATTTAGCTGCTCGCCATCCCAATCTGATGCTTAAGAAGGAAGCAGTCCAAACTTGTGTGCGGAACATGCGATCCGAGATTGCTTTACACGTCGAGGCCTCTAATCCAACTTTCATGTCAGAGCTGATCTCTAAATCAGTCCGCACATAAATTCTGTCACCGCACCATGGTGGGTCACAAAAATAGTCTACCAGCTTTTGCGAATAATCGGGGCAATGGTTACCCTCGGACTAACACTCAGGGCAACCAACAAAAAAGATTAATCAGTGCTGCCGCCACGATCACCGATCCCAAGAAGGATCCCTCCCAAACTTTGAACCTCTCCATAGGGATGAGCACAGTGAAAGCAATGCTCCTAGCAGGCAAGCAACAAGAACTGTACAATCAAGTACCCCACCAGCGAATCTTAATCAGAATGATTATTTCACTAGGCATAGGAAGAAGGTCTACCCTTTTGAGAAGGACTGGGTCCTTGCACTGCTCCGGTTATTATTGGAACAGAATATGATTCAGCTTCCAGAAGCCAAGTTCCTTGAGCAAGCTGGCCTCGACACTCAGGTGAATTATTGTGCTTACCATCGCAGGGTTAATTACAGAAGACTGCTACACGATAAAAGATATTATCGAGGCCCTGACTCAAAAGCGTCAGATAAAGCTTGAAGATTTAAAGAAGGCCTTCAGGGCAGCAGAAGCCTCCCATGCAGTAACTGTCCAAGAGGAAGATGAAGCCCCTATTATCCTTCACGCCTTCTTTGTTATACTGCTTTAGGAAGGCATAATCGCACCAAAGCCCGCAAGGCAGTCTCGACACCTTGCTTAGTGGACTAAGGATCATTGATGCCCGTATCACCAGGTATGGTCCACTACCTATGGGAATGCACCAGTTTCCATGATATATTTGCAAATAAAATGCGAGAATGTCCGGAGTTTTACAACGTCCCAGTACGTGATCCTCAAGCCACTGCTTCATCCATCAGTGTAAGAGGAGGACCTCCCAACACAAGATTTTCTCAATAATCATTCAGACTCTGCTGAACCCTCGACTTCCCATCCATGGATCGTTCACCACGGGTGAAGTAGACTCAAGTCATTAAGGCGAGAAGCAGTTCGCCAAGCTAGGGCTATTCACAAGCCTAGAGACACGAATCAAGTACCACCTCAAAAAACCAAAAGGAGACGGGCACCGAGGGCTGCTCTTCGGAGAAACAAGATGGCTCAACCACCAGTCGAGCAGGATTTTCACAAGCCCCTTCCCTCACTGTCAACTTTACTGGACTTTCTCTCTGGCACACTCCTTCTTCCTTCCCATTGAGAGGACCTCTTAGAGTCCTCTTCCACTCACAACACGTCTAATGAGGGTGTCGACGTTAAAATCACTCCCCAACGATCTAGGAAATGGAAAGACCTAAAAGACCCCTTGCACTCGTCCAACCTTGACGAAGATGTAAAAGGCTGCCCCGAGCAATCTGATGAGGGGAACGACCTCAAAAGTGCCCCACCTTCTAACCCTTATCCTTCTCCTTCATCTTCTTCTGCTTCTCATTCTTCCTCGTCAATCTCTCTTACAGGTACAACCTTCATATGTCTGGACTTTGAAGCTCTTGACAGAGAACTTCATGGATCAAACATAACTAAAATGCAACGGTGGAGGTTGAAAAACACGTTGGCTCAGAAAGTAGGATTCTTGATAGTTGCTGACGCCTTGGCAGCTCGTGCCAAAGGACAATCATCCTCTTCAAAGAAGAACAAAAGGCCAAAGCCAAAGAAAATCCAGTGGCCCCTTGAGCCTGACATTGAGCAGAGATTGAGAGTCAAAGGGGTAAAGATTCTATTCTTATGAAGCTTGCCACATAGTACAAGTCTATGAAGCACCAGCTAGCATGGGGCAAACACTGTAGGCACCCGTGCAAATACCATGTGATTCATACGAAGACACTTTTCTCCCCATCATCACTGAATCTCAATTTCCTTGTAACCTTCAAGATAGGCTCCTGCAACCTGATGTGTTTTCCATGTTTGAGGTTGACCTTACCATCCCTAGATTCGAGAAAGGCGCAAAAAGCATGATTTACCCTGGAGCCCTATTGAAGGCAAAGATGTCAGGATCATAAGTCTTTGCGCATGAAGTTGATGAAAATACCTCTGAAAATAATGAGGAAGAGTTGCAAGAAGCCCCATAAGAATGTGAAGAAGGGGGTTAGGCTACTGCCGATGAACTTGAAGAAATAAATCTAGGGGATGAAGCTGACCCTAGGCCTACTTTCATCTCGACAAATATGTCTCCATAAGAAAAATAAAGTTTCACTACCTTCTTGCAAGAAAATCAAGATGTCTTTGCTTGGCATACCACAAGATGCCTGATTTAGACCCTCACATCGCCATTCACCACCTCTGCATTGACCTGACTGTCAAACCTGTCAAACAAAAATCAAGGAGGTTTAGCCCTAACCTCGAAATGCACATAGATGCCGAAGTGATAAAACGTAGACAAGCAGGCTTCATTCGTGAAGTCAAGTACCTGAAATGGCTAGCAAATGTCATTCCAATCAAGAAAAAAAATGGCCAAATCAGGGTTTGCATTGACTTCCACAACCTCAATACCACTTGTCTCAAGGACGACTTCCCATTGCCATTTACCAAGATGCTCATCGACTCTACGACTCACTGTCAAATATTTTCATTCATGGATGGATATTTCAGGTATAATCAGATACGAATGGCACCCGTAGATGAGGAAGCTACTGTATTCTTAACTCCAAAAGGGGTCTTTTGTTACACAATGATGCCTTTTGGATTAAAGAATGCTGGTGCCACTTACCAGAGAGCAATGACGACCATCTTCAAAGACATAATGCACAAGGAGGTGGAGTGTTATGTAGACGACTTGGTGGTAAAATTCGAAGAGAAGGATGCTCACATGAGAAACCTTGAAAAGGTGATTGAACGATTACACCTTCACCAACTTAAAATTAACCCTCAGAAATGCATATTTGGTGTGTGTTCAGGAAAATTCTTAGAGCTCATTGTTAAACACCCAAGGCTTGAAGTGGAGCCCGTCAAGATCAAGGCGATCCAAAAAATTCTGTCACCAACTACATTGCTAAAACTGCGCTCTCTTTAAGGACAGCTGGAGTACATTTTTCAATTCATCTCGAATCTTTTAGATCGCTGTAAACCCTTTTCTCACATGTTAAAGAAAGATACCCCATTCATCTGGGACGAAGCCTGTCAAGCAGCCCTTGATGACATCAAACAATATTTACTCAACCCTCTCATTCTCTCTACACCAGTGTTGGGACGACCTCTTACCCTATACGTGACCGCTCTAGAAGAGTCACTCGGGGCATTGTTGGCACAAAACAATGACGAGGGAAAAGATTCTGCACTGTATTATCTCAACCACAGGATGTAAGAGGCCGAGAAGAATTATCCCCCGATAGAGATGATGTGTCTGGCCCTGATCTTCACAGTACAACATCTTCGCCATTACTTACTTGGTCATGAAGTGAAGATCATATCAAAGGGTGACCCTGTAAAATTTCTCATGACACGCCCATGCTTGTCAGGATGCCTTGCTAAGTGGGCATTATTACTGATGGAATTCGGCATCACATATGTCCAACAAAAGGCCATCTAGGGTTAGGCCTTGGCTGATTTTCTTGCAGCACTCCCTGTATCGGTGGAATCTTCGTTATCTAATGACCTCCCTGATGAAGAAGTGTCTTGTGCTGACCTTGCTCATGTGTGGGAATTGTACTTCGTCAAAGCCTTCCAATCAGAGCAAGGAGGCATCAAAATAGTGTTCCTGACTCCGAGAGGAGGAGTATTGTCACTTTCTTTCTCTCGCTCAGGCTGGTTCTCATAATGAGGCAAAATATCAGGCCCTCATAATCGGGTTGGAGAAAGCCTTCGACCTCGACTTGGAGCAGCTCAAGATCTATGGTGACACTAAGTTAGTTATCCGACAGCTCAAAGGGATCTATGACATGAGGAAAGACACTCTCAAGCCTTATCACGATACTGTAAAATCATATATGGCCCAATTGGAGGACGTATCCCTAAGTCACATCCCCAGGAGGTTAAACTCGTAAGCTGACGCACTTACAAAACTTAGGCTAAAATTCAATTATCCTCCTCAGGATCCATACTTGTCTGGGTGGCAGAATGGAGACACATTGAACTAAGAACCGAGGTAGACACAAATGATGAGAGAAATATCTTCCCCGAGTGCCCTCCTTATCCATTCGGAGCTCTTCTATTAGTTAAAGAAGTAATCAAGACTGAACAAGAAATGGTATGAATTCAAGGAGATAAGGTTTGAAACCAAGAGCCAGAATTCTTTGACCCCATGAGTGTTGAAATTGAGCAGGTAGAAGATTGGGGAGAGCCCATCACTAGTTTCCTAAAACATGACAGGCTCCCTGAAGATCATGCCGAATGCAACAGCATACGTCGAATGTCTACCAAGTATACCCTCCTTGAAGGAGAGGCTCTCTTTAGACGGTCATTTAACGGTATTCTTCTTAGATGTGTGGACGCACAAGAAGCAAATAAGGTGTTAGAAGAAGTGCACTCAGGCATTTGTGGACTACACCAGTCCTGTATTAAACTCTATGAACAGATATGCAGGTTGGGGTACTATTGGCCTTCCATGATTGTTGATTCCTTCAACTATGCTAAAAGTGCCAAATGTACCAAATACACGCAAGTCTTGTTCACCAGCCTTCAGAACCCTTACACCCAATGATGGCATCAAGGCCCTTCTCACACTGGGGTATGGACATTGTGGGGCTTATTGACCCTCCTTCGGCGATGGGTCATGTCTTCATTTTAGCTGTAACGAACTATTTCTCTATATGGGCTGAAGCAGCCCTCCTTAAGCAAGTCCTTGGGACAACAGTGGCCCACTTCGTTTGTCATCACATCAATTATCGACTCAGAGTGCCTGACTGGATTATATCTGACAATGGTCCCCAATTTCGAAGCCACCATAGTGATCTTTTGGTCAACCAATTTGGTTCCAAATGGAAGTATTCAACTATGTACCACCCTCAGGAGAATGGATTACCTGAGGCTTTTATAAGACTATGTGCAACGTTTTATGAAAATCAATATCAAAGACGAAAAAGAACTGGCATGAAAGGCTTCCCGAAGCGTTATGGGCCTATCACCCTACTATACGAAATGCTACTGATTCCACTCCTTATTTTCTGATCAATGGGGGTGAAGCAGTTTTACCTCTCGAAATTCAAATCCGTTCACTTCGAGTTGTTATTCACTAAGGAATAATCAAAGATGAGAGAGTCAAGCGCTGATATCAAGAATTGGATGCACTAGATGAAAAGAGGCTAGAGGCTCAGCAGAACCTTGAACTCAACCAAGGGGGAATGAAGAGGGACTTTAATAAGTCAGTCAAGGTCTGCTCATTCGCCTGTGGTGATCTAGTCCTAGCAGTCAAGAGGTCGATTGTTATGCATGGATGTCGTAAAGGGAAGTTTGAACCCAAGTAGGAAGGTCCTTTTATAGTAAAAAAGGTCTCACCAAATGGAGCCTACATATTCGCACATCCTGATGGCGAGGAGGCAATGCCCCCTATCAATGGGCGATACCTAAAGAAATATTACTCATAATACATATTCAACGAAAAAAGACTCAATGCAAAAGTATGCAAGATAGTCCAAAAAAATTCTAACACTTTTTATTGCAGTAAAAAGGAGTTACAAATTACAAGCCAAAAAGCCCATTATTAGGGGGATTACAAGTCTCTTGCATGTGAGGAAAAGAAAACATTTGGCACCAAAAGTGTTGCTCTTGCATATGAGGATAAGAGGACGGTTACAAACCAAAACATGCAGTGTTGCTCTAGCATCTGAGGATAAGAGGATGGTTAGAGGCCAAAAGAAAAGCCTTCCTCATAAAGAAGAAGCGAAACCACTCGGAGAAGTTATAGCTTCAATTAGTCCAACGAGTACCACCAGAGATAGCGGCTACAAGCCAAAGAAGAGGCCAACCATTTCTGAGTCAGCTTCAATTCATTTGATGTGTATATCAAACATACAAGCTAGATATCTCATCTGACGTGTTTATCAAGCATACAAGGCACAATACATTCGACGTGTACATAAAACATACAAGACATGCTTCTTTGGCAGGGAATTGGCCTATGATGGAGAGCACTCCCATTGGCCTATGATGAAGAGCACTCCCTGTTAATAGTGGATGTCCTTCCACAGAAAAACATGGACTTCACTGTTGTGCTGGAGGACATGGCTTCCAAACGGTATCACAAGCCATGCCTTACATTCATTCACCACACTTAGCCGGTGCATGTGAGTGCCACGCATGAATATCGCCTCACGTAGCTCATCACCAAGCTCTACAATTCCTACATGTAACTTACTGCCACATGCGAGCAGCACTGTGCACATCATGACGTACCACATGCACTAATGAGCGCAATTTAAAGCCAGCGTCGGTTGTGATCCCAATTCCTAGCACCGTCTGCCTTTCTTGTGGATCAGCACTGACCGTATCAGCGTCGGTTATGCTTCTAAACATCAACGCTAGCTTGGTCAGTGCCACTTATGTCAGTGTCAGCTGTGCTTCTGCCAGCACCGGCTCTATCATGACTATTCGCCACTCGAAAATCTGCATTTTCAAGGGCGAAATACCTTCGCTCCCCCAAAACGATTGCATGATTTCTAAGCACAATCATCCACCTCCTGAGACGGTTCACCTCCTGTGGCTGCTCGTTTCCCCCAACCATTCATCTTCCCTGTGACGGTTCACTTCATGTGACCGTCCACTTCTTGCAATTGTTCGCCTTCCCTGTGACGGTCCACCTTCAGCGACTGTTCTGTTTCCCTCGACCTTTTGATTTTTGTTGGAACTCCACTACTATTGCAAGAAAACTGTTGTAACTTTCCCCTAAGTTATTGAGAAAGCCTCGGTAACTCCCCCTAAACTCCCGAAAAACTTCCCAAAGGTTACGAAAATCACAACTGTGGCACTTCTCTCGTCTTCTACCGTCGAAGATCACAGCTAGACATATGCTTCCCAGAAAACCTCTTGTGCTAACCGAGAAACTCCTGTAACTCCTCCTTTTTTAGCAATCTCTTGACAGTCTTACCAAAACCTTCCCTACAAAGCTTGAAGAAACAATTGATCTCTTGCTGGAACACTTGTCTCTTGTCAAAATCCCTCTGCTTGTTAGAGCTTCCACCCAAAAATCCTCTGCTCATTGTTAAAAACATTTTGTTTAAGTTTTTTATCTCCGGTGAAAAGTGAAGGAAATGGGTTTTACCCCCTTATATAGCCAACACCACCCTCAAATGACCCTCACACTCTGGGAATTCCTGTTGCGTCCAAGGAAAGCCAAAGAACGATTAGCAGGGTCGAGATTTGACCTAAGGCCTGAGGTAACTCTCATCTCTGCTAGTAAAATCCCAACAAATGGGGTCGATCGAGTCGTGTTTGACTTGAGGCTCGGGAAAAGTCTCATTTACTGCCTCATCAAGGCTGGTTCGGGCTCGGGCTATGGCTCGAATACCAATCCATACCCAGTGTCAGTTATGTGGTCGAAGTGACCTAGCTCCGGTTGAGTGTCAACAGCACTAGCGCCGGTCGTGTGCTCGATAACCCAGTGCCTGTCGTGTTCGAATGATAGCATGGGCCGCCCTTAACGCCGACTGTGTTTTTAACAAACCAGCGCCGGCTATGCGATCGAAGTGACCTAGCGTCGGCTGTGTTTCACCAAACCTAGCACCGATTGTGTGCTCGATAGCTCAGTGGCCATGTTGGCACATGTTGTCCTCAATGGCCACTATATTTTTAACAACCTAGCGCCGACTGAGTGGTTACAAGGCAGTGTTGGCCGACTTCAGCGTCGGGTGTGTTTTAAAAGAATTAACGTCGGCTGAGTTCTCAATAAATAATAGTTGCTGCACTTGGCGTTGGTTGTATTTAAGCAACCATGCCAAAGTTGTGCGTGACCTATCATCCCCAATGGAGTTAGGAGCTGACCACTGTCGCTCATCCTTAGTGCGGGTCACACCCATACTGTAGCTTCTTATATCCTGGAGAGTTAGGGTCATTCTTATCTCTTCAATCCCTAGTGGGTTTGTTTCACACCAAGTCAGTACTCCTTTATTATCTTATCCTCAGGGAGTTAGCTTACCTATTCTCCATGGAGTCTCATCTTTGATCCCTTGGGAGTCATACTTACACCCTAATCCCCAGTGAAGTCTGCTTCCATTTGCCATCCCTCGTCAGGCCACAATCTCCATCTGAACCCTCTACTTGTGCATGACATTAACCACTTTATCCCCACGGAGTTAGATTTTCATCCACAAACCCTTTCCCTATGGAGTCTTACCAACATGGTGACCCAAACCATGGTTCGTAGTTTAAAGTCGTACAAGGATCATGCAGTTAAGGTCGTAAAACTAGACCTCCACTATAGTTTAAGGTTATATGGTTCGAACCATGGTGCTAAGCCTTTTATCGACATGCGGCTATGACATGTATTATGATTTGAGGTCATACAGTTGGACCATGGTTATGCAGTTTAAAGTCATACAACTAGGAGCATGCAGTTTGAGATCGTGCAACTTGACCTTGGCTACAGTTTAAGGTCATATAGTTCGGACCATGGTGTTGAGCAACTTAAGGTCATGCAGTATGGATCGAGGCTGAGCAGTTTTAGGATCATGCAGAATGGATCGAGGCTGAGCAATTTAGGGTCATACAGTATGGATCGAGGCTAAGCAGTTTAGGGTCATGCAATATGGACTGAGGTTGAGCAATTTAAGGTTATGCAGTATGGATCGTGGCTGAGCAGTTTAGAGTCATATAGTATGGACCGAGGCTAAGCAGTTTAGGGGCATGCAGTATGGACCGTGACTGAGTAGTTTAGGGTCATGCAATATGTACTGTGGCTGAGAAGTTTAAGGTCATGCAGTATGGACTGAGGCTGTGCAGTTTAAAGTCATGCAGTAAGGACCGAGGCAGAGTAGTTTAGGGTCCCGAAATATGAATCAAGGCTGAGCAGTTTAGGGACATGTAGTACGAACCGTGGCTGAGCAGTTTAAAGTCATGCAATATGGACTATGGTTGAGCAGTTTAGCGTCATGCAGTATCGACCGAGCAGTTTAGGGTCATGCAACTAGATCGTGGCTGAGACGTTTAGGGTCATGCAGTATGGACCGTGGCTGAACAGTTTAGGGTCATGCAGTATGGACCAAGGCTGAGCAATTTAGGGTCATGCAGTATGGACTGTGGCTAAGCCGTTTAGGGTCATGCAGTAGGGACCGAGGCTGACCAGTTTACATGCATTATAGACCAAGGCTAAGAAATTTAGGGTCATGCTGTATGGATCGTGGCTAAGCAGGTTTTAGGGTCATGCAATATGGACATTGGCTGAGAAGTTTAGGGTCATGCAGTGTAGTGCGAGGTTGAGCCGTTTAGGGTCATGTAGTATGGGTCGTGGCTAAGCAGTTAGGGTCATGCAATATGGATCGAGGCTAAGCAGTTTAGGTCATGCAGTATGGGTCGTGGGTGAGCAGTTTAGTGTCATGCAGTATGGACAGTGGCTGAGCTGTTTAGGGTCATGCAGTATGAACCGAGGCTAAGTAGTTTAGCTCATGTCGTATGGACCGAGGCTGAGCAGTTTAAGGTCATGCAGTATGGATCGTGGCTGAGCAGTTTAGGGTCATGCAGTATGGACCGTGGCTAGTAGTTTTGGGTCATGCAGTGTGGACCGAGGCTGAGCAGTTTAGTGTCATGCAGTATGGACCGTGGCTGAGAAGTTTATGGTCATGCAGTATGGACTGACCAGTTTAGGGTCGTGTAACTCGACCAAGGCTAAGCAGTTTAGGGTCATGCAGTATGGACCGTGGCTGAGCAGTTTAGGGTCATGCAGTATGGACCGTGGTTGAGCAGTTTAGGGTCATGCAGTATGGACCGTGGCTGAACAATTTATGGTTATGCAGTATGGACCATGGCTAAGCAGTTTAGGGTAATGCAGTATGGATCGTGGCTGAGCAGTTTAGGGTCATGCAACTATGCCATTGTGTAGGTGGCCCTGTAGGTGGAGCTTCACAGGGAATTAGTCTTTCGGATGGTAATTCGACTCCCTGGGGATACAATGGCTATTACTATTCACAAACTAAGGGTTGAGATGGAAATGGTGGCCTGATGAAGGATGACTAGCAGAAGTGGACCTCGCTGTGGTTTTTAAGGGGGTAAGCTTACTCTTTGGGTGAAAGATGAGTCTCTATAACTGGTAACCCGACTCCCTCGGTAACGTAGCTTAGTGCAATGCTGACCCACTAGGGATTGGGGAAGTAAGAATGACCCTAACTTCACTGGGGATAATGGGCTGCAATATGGGTGTGACTCCTACTGTGGGATGAGGGACAGCTCCTAACTTCATTGGGGAAGTCATAGCTTAGTTGCAATGGCCTAAGTGCAAGTTCACTAGGGATGACATATCCTAGCTTGGGTACAAATCCACTAGAGATAGTGGTAGGGCATAAACTGCTTGAAATACAGCTGGCACCATGTGTAGCGCTGATGGTTTATTGCGAATATTCAACCAGTACTGAGTTCTCACAAAACAAACGACACTGTTCATCTGGCGTTGTGAATGACCCTTGGTACTATCTGAAGACAATCGGCGTTGAGTTAACCGGCACTGGGGTCGTTTTTTGAAACACACCCAATGCTAAGTCAACTAACGCTAGGGTTGTAGTTGGAAGCTCACCCCGCTTTAAGTCAATTGACGCTATGGTTTTCTTGGAAATTCACTAGCCGTTGCGTCAAACGGTGTTGGGGATGGATCGATGAGAGTTGCCTCGGGCCTTTTGCCAAAGCCCGACACAGCTCATTGTCGCTTGGCTTCCCTTGGACGCAACTAGAATTTCGAGTTTGTGAGGGGCATTTGAGGTCAGCGTAGTCTATATAAGGGGGTATAACCCCATTTTCCCTTATTTTTCACCAAGGGTAAAAACTTAAAGCAACAGTTTTCTATAACAGTGAGGAGAGGGTGTGACTGGTTTAAGTTTCTGACAAGCAGTAATACTTCTACTGGAGTTTTGAAGGGAAGATTCTTCAGCCAATAGCAGGATTCTAGCAAGGGTCTTACAGAGAAAACCTTCGGAGTGTGGTCTTGGCCCAGAATTGGTAAAGTTTCAGAGAGAGTAACAGGAAGCAGGGAACCCTCCGGGATGTTTTTTGCAAAAGAGAGGAAATTTCGGGTGCAGTTTTCATCTTTGGTATGGATTTTAAAGGGTTTCCTGGTGATTTGTGGTTTTCGACACTGTACGTGGCATTTGCAGAAGTCTCCGAGCACTTAGGAGAAGTTTGCAAGAGTTTTTGGTGAGGTTCATGTGACACTCTAGAAAAAAACACAGGCGGGAAAGTTCTTCAGTGAGCCATATAGGAAAAGTTCTGACGGGAGATGAACAGTCACAAGAGGTGGGCCGTAAGATTTTAGGAGGTGAACCGTCGAGAGGAAGGCATATGATTGCTGGAGGTGAACCATCGTCCTTAGAAACTATACAGTTATCAGTCGTTTGTGTGTTAAGGGGCACCGAAGGATGTGGCGATGGTTGTCAGTCGGCGCAACTAAATTAGAGGTGTCACGACTATGATTCATGGCATGTGTGAGGGATTTGCTCTCAGCTGGCACTAGCCTTTGAAAAACTCAACCGGTGCTAGGGTGTTGGCAATCGGAACCCGCGCTGAGTGCTGAAAGGCTCAACCGGCGCTAGCTGTTGGTGCTCAACCGACGCTGAGCATTGAAAAGCTTCACCGGCACTGAGTATTCGACAAACTCACTTGGCACTAATCGTTAACACGTAACCGGTGTTGGGCATTGAGGAGCTCACTCGACGCTAAGTGTTTGACAAACTCACCTGGCACTGAGTGTTGGACAGGCTCAACCAACGCTGTTCTAGTGCCTTAGCATCCTTTTAGGAGTGAACCACTAAGTCCTTTGTAATGGCTGGTTCTTCTTACCAAATCTCCAATGTGAAGAGACTTATAAGGGGAGGGGAAATCGGCGCCCGTGATTTTACGAGTGAAGTTTTATCAAGGGGCGAACCCATTTGGCTGTCCAAGTCTGTGTACGAGCCAGAGTGGCCTCTTAGGGTCACTTTCATTACTGACCCCATGTGCTTTGAAGTACGGGAGGGCAATGATGTCAATGTCTATGGTGAAGAAGGGATGGCACTTCTTCACTGTATGCATCGGAACATAGCTTCTGGGGAGAACTTGCCCACCTGGGGGAAGCGAATGGTCCAGGCGAAGGGATTACTAAAGTGGTCGGTAAAAGGCCTCCGAATTCAGGAAGAGCACCAATACCTGAAGGGATATGCTTCCTGAACTGTCAAGGTATTGGCTTCATATGGAAGTGTTCTTGAGTGTGCTTCGCTATTAGCAGTGATCCACTGTTCGAGCAGCTACTACGACCATTGCCCTAATACAGTAAAGGTTTTGCTGGAGACATGGAGCCATGTGAGAAATACTTGGCTTTTTGGACATGACAAAGTGGGAATCCTTTTATTGGATCTTCACTTTATTGAGGGTCTCCTGATGATCGGGGCCATGTACGACAAATTCGTGCCCCCCAACTCAGTCATCTTTGGTGGTACAAACTTGGGAGATGAAGAACCGCTGGCCAGTCTTCCAAAGTTCTTTGAGGCCTACTAGTCTACTATCACCCACTCTACCAATGGCGAGGTCACCATTATATAATTGGCTAAGTTCTTTTATGGGGATTATCCCGAGGGTGGTAAGGGTACTCCGAAGGCGAAAGGGAAGGAAGTTGCAAAATAGATGCTTACCGTATATCAACTCGAGACTAGTGATGACCATGTTTTCTTGACTACCTACTTAGCCCTGTTCTTATGTAAATTTGTTCTTCCTTGCTAGGGGGATGACATTGGTCCAGGATTATTATACGTGACCTGTGACATGGCCAGAGGGCATGAGTATGTCTTTTCTCAGCCAGTCCTCTGCAACATATACCATGACTTTGGGGCCTTCTCCCATGGAAAGGCCTACAAGGGCAAAGAGGGAGGGAACAACATAGTTGGAGGAAAAGCTTTTCCTAGAGATTTTAAAACTCCATTCCATGTGCATTATGTGTACGAGTGGCTAGGGGCTTATTTCCCTGACACCTATGTCAAGCATCAGTGCTCAAGAAATAAATTGTGGCCCTTCTTGATGAGGATTGTGAACTAAAGGGCTATCTTCCATACCCCAGGGGAGGCTCGGGGTCTGTTTGGGAATGATTCTTTGAACATGAGGAGAGTCCCTTTTCCGGTCGTGAGATTCACTGACCGTGCTTTCATTGATGAATTGGGGAAGGAACTGGATGGTGCCCCAACAACGATTAAGGAACTCATGTTCATGCTGAGCATCAAAGGGGGAGTCCTACCTTATCGGACTCCACACAATGCCCGGCTGGAGGGGTATTTCTCTCACTACGCCTATCAGCACAGGCATGACCAAGGCTGCCCCTTATCGGTATTCTTTGAGAAGCGTCGGAGTAAGGTGTATAAGGGGAGGGCGGATAAGTTTGGAACTTTCTGAGAGTGTTGGCTGTCGAAGGATATATGAACTGCTTGGTCCATGTGTCTCGAGATGATGAAGACCAGCAAATATGTACTGCCTCACTTTAGTAGGAGAGTTCGAACAACCAGGGCATACGTGAATTGATGGAGGGTCACCAATAAGGGCTATTGGGATAAGGATCACCCTTGGAAATGGGTGAATGGTAACTGGCGCCAGAACGTTCGGCAAAGGATGCTAGTGGATGTTCCTGCTCCTGATAAGGTGTTTGTCTCGGATTATTCCTCTAACTGGCAGGCTTGGGGGCTTCCGCATGAGATAGCTGCTGATGAGGCCTCGCAAGAGTTCCTTGCAATGAAGACAATCATTGGGAGTGTCTTCAACAGTCTTAGCTCGATCTTTCAATGGGATGAGGGGCCAAAAGTCCTTAGTAATGAGAAGCATCCACCACAAGACTTGAACATTCTAATCGGAAGCGTTCCTCACAGCAAATTGGCTGGAGAGCCTTCTCAAGGAGGTGCATCCTAGGCAGCATCTTCTACTCTAAGAGGGGGAAAAAAAGGAAAGCGCCTGACTACTGCAGACACCCTTGCAGCGTCTTCAGCTAGTGGGCGTATTCGGAGGCAGAAGAGTTACAAGCTTCATGTGGTGTCAGAAACAGGAGGTAGGCTTTTCTTAAAGTGTCACCCTTTGTGCTTTCTGAACCATTTTCTGATTCTACTAAAAAAAATATTTTCTTGGCAGACGACTCTAACAGCTCTAAGCCTATTGACATTGCTTCTGGTCGAGAGAGGACTTCGGATATTAGGAAGACACCTTTGAGTCCAAGGGTAGTTCCTGAGTTTGAAGTGGCTCTAGTGGAGACTGAAGAGGTTGAGAGCCCTGAAGCTACTCTCCAGATAGGGGCTCTACTATTGATGTGGCCTCCATGCATGAGGAGTTTAGTGCCCCTACTGAGGCAGGGGCTATGGCTCGAGGAGAAGAGCCTAAAGTTGATGTCGTGCCCAAGCACAAGGAGGTTGCTGCTCCCATGGTCTCGAGCCATGAAGATGGGGGGACTGAGCTCTTTGTGGCCGAGGTTCTAGCTCTTGATGGCGAGGGCCAAATGGAGGAAGGCATTACCAAAGTTGAGTCGACTGAGGAAGGCCAAAGAGAAGAGGCAATTCCCGAACTTGGTGATGTTTAGGTGACAGCTCAGGAGGGTGAAGAACAAGGGTAACATGATCCTCTACAGCCTATTGGGGCAGCAGTAGAGGTCCCCAAAAGAGGGGGTCAAGATGGCGAGGCTGGCATAGAAGAGCTCGTGCAAATTGAGGCCGGGGCCGCCTATGAGCCTGAAGGAGGCTTCGCCCTTGTTTCAGAGGAGCCAGTGGCTCAAATGGCTATTACTTCAACAAGCTCTTCCGCAATGGTGGCCTGAGTAGCACCATCCAGGCCTGTTTTTTGTGGTGTTTCTAGCATGCTTGAAGGCATGTTTAGAGCAAGCCTTCACGGCTTGAGGGAGCGACCTTTCGACAAGATGGGAGAAGGTTTGGCAAGGCTGAGGGAGTTCGTCGCGCCTTCTGCGATTAGGATGGCACCAGAGGTTCTTTCTCATTTCGATGCAACTCTAAACGAGTTTCAGAACTGACAGTTGAGAGTGCTGCATCATGAGGAAGAAACCAGAAGGGTAGCCTCTTTGGAAGAGTTGATCTTGCGTAGTCGCAAGAAGATAGATGCTTGAATTGAGAAGAAAGCCTTGATAACTGGGCACCAGCAGGACCTCAAGAGAGATCCACAAGGAAGCTTCAAGAGAATGATCGAAGTCAGGGAGGCAATGCAAATACTGAAAGAAGAATTCACAGGCCTCGAGATGGAGATGGCTCAGAGGAAAGCCATGGAGGCTTCTTTGGTTGAAGATTTGTCCGATCTAGATGGCACAATTGAGTTAGAGACTGTGGTGATCACAGAGACGACTCAAACAGTGGAGGAGCTGAAGGCACGTGTTCAAGGCACCGAGACTTCTCCTGAAGCGTGCAGCGCGTGGATCAATAAGATGATTGATCATTTTTTAGCATGCCATTCCCCCTTTTTTCAGTACTTGTAAAGTTTTGACTGATGAATAAAGCGCTTCTCTTTTTAATTGACTTTACTGCATGATTTCTTTCTCTCTTTACTTTTGCTACGCTTCATGTGATTCTTTTGAATGCCTCTCGATACTTTCATTATTCAGAGAGATTAATACCTTAGTCCTTGTCTAGCCCCATAGTGGGCTGCCGCGGCTTGAATAGCTTCGAAATAGGGAATCGTTGCTTTTTGTCCTTTCAATGTCTAATTGGCTAAAGGCTCATAGTTCATCTTCCTCATAAAAAAATTTAGCTAGCCTAGTTTCTATAAACAGTCCAATCAGGAGGGGCCTTAGCCTCTGTTGGTGGCATGTTTACTTCAATCTCATCATAGCTTTTAGTCTCTGGCACAAACACTTTGAGATGCTTCTAAGCGGTACGCATGACCTTCAATTGACTCTGAAGACTGCAGACTTCAGTCCTCAAGCTTGCTAGAGGATCCTACCCTTGAGGGGGAGGAAGTTGCCCTTCGTCGAACTTCTCTTTCGAGAGGTCGGGGAAAAGTAAAACTTTTAGCTGGACAAGTGTCTGAGAAACATTCTCTATACTTACGGCAACCGGACTTTGAAAAATTTTTCATGGCAGTTGTCGCACTGCTTTGGCTTTCAAGAGTGCAATGGGGATATGCAGGACTTTCTGATGGTCCGACGTATAGGTGATCCTTGGAGCCGGCAATTCTACCCTCATGGCTTGCTCGATCTGAGAAATGACTTCTAGTTCATTTTCTAGCCAAGATGGCTCAAAACTGGGGGCAGAAGGTGAAGACTCTATTTCAGACGAAGAGGGAGTTTCTTGAGGGTTGATGGTTGGGATGTTGGAATGAAGAGTAGTTAGGGGTAAAATTTTGCCCTGCCTTTCTTCTTCCATGAACATGTTCACTAACGTCCTTCCAACATCCTCAACATCTTCATGAGAGAAGGACACGATCTTTCTTGTAGACTCGTGACCATCATCACTCGGTTTTTGAGGCGACGTCAGATCTGTGAAGTAATATTTAGCGTCGGCGTAGTGAATTTCAGCCACAGGGAATGGTATTTTGTCAGCATAAGCCGTATGTTGTCTCCCATCTCGGCTACATTTGAAGCACTGATGCAACATTGATGGAACCACCCCCTGGTCATAGAGCCATGGCCGACTGAGGAGGATATTGTAAGAAGCGTCGGTGTCGATCAAATGAAACTGGGCGTAATCGTTCAGCTCACCGATCTTAAAACGAAGGTGTATCGTGCCAGTCGGCTTCTCCCCCGATTGGTTGAACCCTTGAACTGTGACGTGGGTCGAGGTAAGATTGACTGCCGACCCTCCATCTAACATAATTCGGTTGATGGGGCATGCATGTAATTCACCAGTAACAAAGAGAGGACGATTATGAAACTTTTCCCCTAGCTGCAGATCGTCTTCGAAAATGGTGATTGGCATACATCCTAGCAAAATTGTCCGGTCTACCTCGATAGGTTTTACTTTGGTCTCGTACACTTTTGGGTAAGAGAGAGCTTGAATCAAAGCCATCCGATAATTTTTTGAAGGCATGAGGACGTCGTAGACACTGAGAAGAGCTGGAAGCTTCCGTAGATGTCTTATCACATCATACTTCACCTTTTCTTGATCAAGGACTTGTGCTCCTAGTCCTGCCATTAATTTGGTGGGTATATTGGGTTGAGGAGCAGGTTTGGGTGAAGCGTGTTTATTTTGGCAGGCTGGTTGACTATTGCATGATGGGCTTGGTTCGAGTGACAGAAGTTTGAGCTTTTGGAAGGATCTGAGTGCATGAGATAAAAGGGGTCCCAGGAAATTGGAGAATAAGAGGATTATTTAAGGTATTGGGATTAGGAAGAAGCCCAGGGAGCTGTAAGATCAGCAAACTAGCCTTTGGATTAAGGGGCAGTGACGGACGGGGGAAGTTCAAGGTGCCCGACTTCCGCAGTGGTGGCTGCAGCGTCCTCCCTGATCTGAGATTTATCTGCCCTGTGATGGGTATTGCTCCTGAAATTTGCACCATGTGGCAATCTCCCTGAGAATAAAAGCTTTCCCCTCTCGACTCTCTCACTCTTTGTTCGAAGTAAGGCTTAGGGGGGCTGCTGGGGTTTCTTTAGCTTCGACTTCTTGCGCTTCTTTGGAGAAGGTGGCTCTGCCTTAACTTTACCCTCTAGGGCATTAACAACTGTTAAGAATCCTGCTACGTGTGTCGGGGCCTTTCTCAATCGTTTACATTGCGTCTTTGTTATGTCTGATCCCTTAAGTTCGCTATTGAGAGAATCGAAGTCCGGACATATCAAGGTTGTATCTATAGGAGACATAGACAAGAAAGAATGAGAAGCAGGAGAAGAAGGAGGAGTAATGTTAGAAGGTGGGGGATTTTCATGGTTGGTCCCCTCATGAGACCGATCTAGGCAGCTTTTTACGTCATCACCAGGATTGGACGGGTGTAGGGGATCTTTTAGGTATTTCCCTCGCTTAGACTGTTGGGGAGTGCTTTACCATCGTCACCCTCATTGGACATTTGTTGAGTGGAGGATGGCACTAGGACATCTTCTTGATGGGATGAAGGAGGACAAAGGATCAAGCCGAGGATGAAGTCCAGCAAAGTTGGCAACGGAGGAAGGGGCCTATGAAATTTCTGCTCAACTATTGTTTGAGTGGCCTTGTTTCTTCGGTGAGCAGCCCTTGGTGCCCGTCTCTTCGTAGTTTTTTGAAGTGATGTCTGACTTGTCTTGCTGAGGTGGCAAACCACTCTAGCGTTGCTAGCCGCTTCTTGTCTTAAGGGCTTGAGTCTGCTTCAGCCATGGTAGATCATCCATGACTGCATAGTCAAGGGTTCTGCAGAGTCTCGGTCATTGATCGGAAGGTCCTGCCTTGTGAGATCTTCTTGCCCAGATGAGGAAGTAATTTGGGGATCACGTACAGGAAGGTTGTAAAATTCTTGACACTATCTCATCGTCTCTGCGAATATATCAAGGAAAGTTGTGCATCCTGACAAATAATGACTTCTTATCTGATGGAATGGGCAACAACGATCTTCAGTCCCCTTAGCAAGGTGGCAGAGTTGCCTTGCCTGCTTTAGTGTGATTATGCCTTCCGGAAGCATTATAATGAAGAGGGCGTAGAGGATACCCAGCATTTCGGCCTCCTCTTGAATGGTTATAGTATGAGAGGCCTCAGCTGCCCCAAAGGCCTTCATTAAATCTTAAAGCTTTATCTGACCTTTCAGAATCAGGGCCTCAATGATATCCTTTAGTGTGTAGCAGTCATCTGTGGGATGACTGATCCTCCGATTGTAGGCACAATAATTTGCCCGAGTGTCAAGGCCAGATTGCTAAGGGAACCTGGTTTTTGTAAGCTGGATCATATTCTGTTCCAATAATTACCAAAAAATCGTAGGGACCCATTCTTTCTCGAAGGGATAGACCTTATTCCTAAGCCTGGTGAAATGATAACTCCGATCAAAATTGGTTGGTGGAGGTACCCGATTGTATAACGGTTGTTGCTTGCCAGTCTGGGGTGTTACCTTCACCGTGCTTACCTCTTTAGACAGGTCCAAAGTTTGAGAGGGAGCCTTCTTTGAATCAGTGACCATAACGGCTGCACTAATTATCCCTTTCTTTTGGCTGCCCCGTGTGTTATTCCGAGAGCTACCACTGTCCCAGTTGTTCGCTGAATTTGTAGATGGTTGTCATGCCCCACCATGATGGCGTGACAAACTTTTTATGCGAACTAATTTAGAGATCAACTCTGATAAGGAGGTCAGATTAGAGGCCTCTACATGAAGAGCGATTTCAGGTCGCATATTCTGCACGCAAGTTTGGACTGCTTCCTTCTCAAGCATAAGATTAGAATGGCGGGAAACCAAGTTTCTCCATCTTATATGAACTGGTCCACGGGCTCATCAGGGTCTTGAGTCAAGGTTAGAAGCTCGATGGTTTGAACTTCTCTCTCGACCTCATAGAAGCGTTGATAGAACAGTTTCTCCATCTCCTCCAATGTATCCACCGAGTCTGGGGGAAGTAGCGCATACCATTGGAATACTGGACCATCAAGGGTCTCAACGAACTGACGGAGGAGAAGCCTCTCGTCAGCTACTGTTTCCCGACATGCTGCTTGGAAGTGGGTGATATGCTGGTTTGGAGAGGTGGCTCTGCTGAATAGAGGAAACATCCCTTTCTTATAATCTGAGGGAAATGGGACCTGATCAACGTAAGGAAGGATATGGTCTTTGATAAGGCGTCGCACCTTGTATGCCTGGAATTTATCTATTCTTTAGGCTATGGGTGACCATAGCATCAATATCTAATTGAGAAATCGGATGAGAAACAAAATTGTCCTGTGAGGTAGACGGAGGAGGCTGCCCTGGAGGCACACCATCAGAGTGATGGGAATTGGCCTCGTGGTTAGCCGACTAGCGTGCCGCATCAATACGATCAATCTTTTCCATCATCGCGTGCACAATATCCTCAAACTTATCATGTGATCCTCCTGCGCATCGCTGAGCTCGCTTACGACCAGTACGCTAACTGTTACATTATGAGGTCGACGTTTGTGGCAACAGAGGGTTTACGAGCTTGAAGGGTCGTACATGGAAGGTCGACGTTTGTGGCATATGCAGGACCTGTCCTTGAAAGGTTTGATCATGGGCACGGACTCGAGGTAACAGAAGGGTTACCCCGACGTGTGACTCGAGTCGTTGACCCATGAGCCTTGTGGTATGATTGAGGGGTGGAGACCGTGGGGTTTCTGCCTCAAAGTGTTGAGCCTTTAAGGATAGAAAGCAATGGTGTAGAAATGTAGGGGGTAGCCTTATGGCGACCCACAAGAGCAATGGCAACTTGCTTGCCTCTTGCAGAAGAGGATTGGGCAGCCTTCTGGCGTACCTCAGAAACTCGACTGGCAAGTGACTTGCCGATGGCTAGGTGTATGGTGTGTGTGGTGACATAAGTGCTACCCATG
Organism: Amborella trichopoda; assembly: GCF_054954075.1. Taxonomy (NCBI): domain Eukaryota; kingdom Viridiplantae; phylum Streptophyta; class Magnoliopsida; order Amborellales; family Amborellaceae; genus Amborella; species Amborella trichopoda. The sequence continues at coordinate 19,252,260 of NC_142347.1, read as the reverse complement.
CAGAGCACTTTGGTGGAGTTTCCACCAGAGTAAAGAGATGGGAAGTGAGGGAATTTCAAGTCCCTTCTCACACTGGTCCAGGTTAAGACCTAGGAGCTGGACAAGGGGTCCTTGCTCAAGAGGATGGTCGAGAACGAAGTTGAAGGACCTTGTTCCCTGGGGACACTCTCGAATAAGGGATAAGAAAATCCCCTTACCGGATAAATGGGTTACAGAACTCAGCAGCCAAAAGTCAATATGAAAAGAGAATGAATGCGGATAATAAAATGTGGGACTAGCCAAACAAGAACAATCTGACTAAGGGGTAGTAAGTTCCCATTGAAGTTGCCAAGCTAGTTAGGTGCCTCAATCTTGCCCTCTAGATCCCTAAAGGATCAGGCTGCATGCGCCTCGGGTTTTGGGAGAGACCCGGGATGTTTGTGAGAGAGGAATTTTAAAGGTCGGGTCGAGACATACTCAAGCTGACTCGCGTGGGCGCCCTCTTAAATCACGAAGAAAGCCCCCCAGTAATAAAACTAGTTTGGAATCCCCTTGCTTGGCTCGTATTCTTCTTAATTTTTGCTTTTCTGCAATCACACACATATATGATAAAGGTTATGAGACAAGTGGGTCAGACCTCACACTTTTCCTATTTGATGATCATACGTAAACATGCGTATTCAAAAAGAAGAAAGAAAGATGGGTGGGAGAGAAGAATTCGACCAAGCGAGAAGATCAGAGCAGTGACTAGGCTGGTGGACAATTGGCATAACGTGGTAGCAAAACGGGCTCCGTAACTGAGATCGGCTCACGGGATTGCAACTAGACACTATTATCAATACCGACTAGCTCAACACGATGGTCAGTCTGTCGTGGCGGTAAAGCCGGCCAAGCAAACTTGGCATAAGAACATTACGGTTAGACGAAAGGACTGACATGAGATGTTAACCTCAATCCCTCTTGGTCGAATGAAAGAGTAACAGAGGAATGGTTAAAGAGAAGAAGGGAATGGACGGAAGGAGGGAGAAGAAGGAAGCGGAGATGCATTTGGTGCTAGACATTACTGACTATTTAAGGAGATGGGAGAGAGAGGAAGCAGCCGGCGCTAGGCTTCGTCAACTGTGTCAGGTGAGAAGAGAGGAAGAGAACCAACTAATGCCAAGTCTCGTCAACTTCCAGAAGAAGAGAGGGAAAACCAGCTGGTGTTAGGTATCGTCGATTGACAAAATAGGAGAGAGAAGACCAACTGGCACGGAGTCTCGTCGATAGATATTAGAAGAAAGAGAAGACCAATCGACACTAGGTCCTGCTGTCTGACAAAAGAAGAGAGGGAAGACCAATCGACGTCAGGTCTCACCGACTGCTAGAATAAGAGAGGGAAGACGAACCGGCCCTAGGCCACGCTGACTGATAAAAGCAAAGAGAGAAGACCAACCAGCACTAGGTCTAGTTGATTGATAGAAGAGAGAGAAGACGAACCGGTGCTGGTTCTAACTGACTGGTAAAAGAAGAGAGAGAAGACCAACCGGTGTTGGGTCTCACAGACTGGTAAAAGAAGAGAGAGAAGACCAACCGACGCTAGGTCTCGTCGACTGGTAGAAAAAGAGCGAGAAGACCAACCGGTGCTAGGTCTCACTGATGAGTAGAAGAAGAGAGAGAAGACCAACTGATGTTAGGCCTCATCTACTTATAGAAGAAGAGACAGAAGACCAACCGACCCTAGGCCTTATTGATTGGTAAAAGAAGAGAGAGAAGACCAACCGATGCTAGGTCTCACAAATTGGAAGAAGAAGAGAGAAAAGACCAACCGGCGCTAGGCCTCACCGACTGATAGATGAAGAGAGAGAAGGCCAATCGGTGCTAAGCCTCGTCAGTTGACAGAGAAAGATAAAGACGAGAAGAGAAGATGAGAGAGAAAGAGAGACAACGAGAGAAATTAGAGAGAAGAGAGAGAGAAGGGATAGAAGAGAGAAGAGAGAAAATAACAAAGGGAGAGAGAGAGAAAAGGAGAGGGAGAGAGAGGGGAGAGAGAAGAGAGAAGAGAGAGAAAGAGAGAGAGAAGAGAGAAAGAGAAAGGGGAGGAGAGAGAATGTTGCTTTCCTGAAGGGTACCAACCCTTTTTTTCTCTCTCCTCTCTGTCTCTCGCTAAGACGTACTCACAGGATCAAGCAAGGAATCAAAATTTTATTGAATCCTCTAAGAATGAATCGAGCATTTAGAGTTTTTTTTACAATGAGGTAGTGCTTGTTTATATAGAATTGTACCCAAACACGGGTGGATTGATCAAATTTAGACTTAATTTCTGAAAATTAAGATTTAATTGAATTAAAAGAAATTCTAAAAATAGGTGCGAAAGGACTGTTTTGCCCCCACCTAACAATGTGTGGAATTTCAAAACAGTCCCTGTTGCTGCCCTAGATCTGGCATGATCTTTCATGGCTGACCCGAGGGTGTTCTAATGCCCATTTAAGAGAAAGATTATTTTCTTCTTGTAGAGCTCTGCATGGTGATCATTTTGATACCAACTTCGAGCCATGAGTCATGTTTTTTACCCATAATCACGAGACTTGAAATTTGTTTGAGTCTTGAAAACTTTGGATCTATAGTGTGGTTGTTCCTTAATTTTTTTATGTGATTTATTTATTGTAGTTCACTAAGAATTCTGTCACGATCTCATGGCAAAAAGTGGAACGCGATTTGGAGCCCGAACAAAGATTTCGCAACTTTTCAGCTTTGGCCGGAATCTGAAACCCAACGATCGAAATTTCAGTCACTTCATAGGCTTTGTGCATGAAGTCTGACATTCCATCATGTATAGGGTCCAGTCCGATGATAGCATTGAACCTAACGCACACAATGGAGTTTGTTTCGTGTCGATCCGTTGCACGAGAGTCGTGATTTGGTCTGTCAAGCGAAGCGTGGCGTGTTGAATTTTTTGCAACTCTTCATGAATTGAGAACTTCTCTCTAATGTTTCTCCCTTCTCAGACATCGTCTAGGGGCGTGCCACATATTCAATTGTTCGTCTTGATGAGATTAACGTACTCACCAAATTTGGGAGTTATCCGACTCGGAACGAGTGAGTTACGGGCCCTGAAAGTGACTACCTGTGACTATAAAAACAGCCACCTTTAATGTTGTTTTAGTGTAGTGAGGCTACACGAGAATAGTGTGTGGTCCCTCCTGTTTTAATGTTTTGCTCATAGGGGTTTTCGATCATGGGGATCTAATGGCAGTGTTTTGACAGTGACTTGAGGCATCAAAAATGTAGTTCCCATTGTAGGATCTGTTTCAGGGTGTTAGAGACCGATTTTGCTGAAATTGTTTCTTGTGTTCACTGCCTTAGACATGTCTAATTGTGATGAATATTGATAGGTGGTCTTTTGAAGTGTTGACGAAAATCTTGACATCAAGGGCCATTCTGTGACTGTGATAGTTAGAGGCATAACCAGCATCGACATGGTCGGCGCTAATCCTCAAGACAGGCAGTCAGTGCTAGGAGTTGGGAGCACAGCTGGCACTAGACTTTGGGGGACACAGCTGACGTTGGCTTCAAACAGTGATCCTTAGCGCATGTGGCCAATCAAACATTAAGAGGAGGAAAAGCAACGACTCCTCATTTCGAAAGTTATCCAATCCGCGGCAGCCCCTCATGGGACTAAACAAGGCCTAGGGTATTAGCCTCTTGAGACAATAAAATTGTCGAGAGGCGTTCGAAAAAAAAAAAAAATCACATGAGGTGTGGCAAAGTGAGAAGAGAATGAAATCATGTAGCGAAGTCTGTCAGAAGAGAAAAATAAGAACTTTATTTATGAGTAATATTTTTACAAGTACTGGTAAAAGAAAAGACATTTCAAAACTGATCAATCATCTTATTGATCTATGTGCTGCACGCTGCAAAAGAAATCTCGGTTCCCTAGAAGCACTTCTTCAGTTTGGCAAGTGTTTGAGTCTCCTCCTCTGTCGCAACAGTTTCCGACTCAATGGTGCTACTGTATTCGGATAAATCTGCAACCAAAGAAGCCTCCATGGCCCTCCTCTGAACCATCTCCGTCTCAAAGCCCGTGAATTCCTGCTTCAATATTCGCATCTCCTCTCTGATTTTAATCATTCTCTTGTAACTTCCTTGCTCCTCCCTCTTGAGATCCTACTGACGACCAGTTATCATGGCTTTCTTCTCACTGCAAGAATCTATCTTCTCGTGATGACGTAAGATCGACTCCTCCAAAAAAGCTAGCCTGCTAATTTCTTCCTCATGATGCAACACTCCTAACCTCCATCTCTCCAACTCATTTAGGGTTGCATCAAAATGGGAATACACTTCTGGTGCACTATTGATCGCGGTAGTCACGACAAATTCCCCCAGTTTTGCCAAAGCCTCACCCAGCTCTTTGAAAGGCAGCTCCCTCAACCTCTGAAGGCCTGCTCGAAGCATGCATGCAACCATATCAAAAACCTTGTTAAAGATGGGCCTAGATGGTGCTGCTGGGATTACTACTACTGAAGAGGCTTTAGCTTCAAGGACCATGCTTGTCGAAGTAATAGCCATTTGAGCCACTGGCTCCTCTGGAACGATGGCAAAGCCCAGAGCTTCTTGCCCCTCAGTCTTAGAGGCAGCCCCAGCCGCAACCTGTCTGGGCTCTTCAATGTCAGCCTCAACTTGCCTAGGTTTTTCAATGCTAGCCTCGCTACCTTGACCCTCCTTTATGGGGACCTCCACTCCTGTCCCAACAGGAATTGAAGAAACATGTTCCCCTTGCTCTTCACCCTCCTCAACTGCCACTTCAGCATTAGCAAGTTCAGGAACGGCCTCTTGCTCTTGCCCTTTGCCAGTCGATTCACACCTAGCCATGGCTTCTTCCATTTGACCTGCACCTTCAACAACCAGAACCTTTACCACGAAGAGCTCAACCCCCTCGTCTTCATGACATGGGCCCTCGGGGGCAGCGACCTCTTGGTGCTCAGGCACATCATCAACTACAGGCTCTTCTTCTTGCGTCATAGCCCCTGCCTCGGTCAGGGCACTATGCTCCTGATGCATGGAGGCCACATCGACATCAGAGCCCCATCCTGGAGTATTTCTTTCAGGGCCTTTAGCCTCGTTAGGCTCCATTAGAGCCGCCTCTGACTCAAGAACTACCCTTGGACTCATGGGCGCCTCCCTAAGATCTGGTCTGATTTCCAGATCGGAAGTAATAATAATGGGCTCAGAAGGCTAGAGTCGTCTACTTCAGTCTCTGAAGAAGAAGAAATGAATTCAGGAGAAAATAAAGATGGTGGAGAAAGCACAAAAGGTGATACTGAGGGAGTTACTAAAAGATCAGAAGAGAAAGAGCTACTTCCTGGTTCTGACATCACAGGAAGGATGACACTCTTACGCTTCCGGGTATGCCGACTAACTGAAGCTGGAGTACGAGAGTCGGCAATGGTCAAGCATTTTCTTTTCTTCCCCTCTGCCAGAGTAGGAGCAACCACTTCAGAATTCCCTCCTTGAGAAGGGCGTTCAGCCAATTCACTATGGGGGACCGCTCCCCATCAGTGCATTCAAATCCTGAATGGGACGCCTCTCATAACCTGGGACCCTGCGTCCCTCATCCCACTCGAAGATGGAACTAAGATTATCAAAGATGCTCCTATTCCTCTCTTTCAACTCAAGAAATTTCGACGAGGCTTCACCAGCTGCTATCTCTCACGAAAACCCTAAGGCTTGTCAATTAGAGGGATATTCTAAGAAAAATATCGCACCAGGAGAAGGAGTATCTACCAGTCTCCTGTGCTTGATATCCTGACGTCAGTTATCGTTCTGCCCTTTCTAAGGGTGATCAGCATTTCAATATCCTTTGCTGGTGATTCTCCACCAGTTTGCATAAGTCTCAGTCATTCGGAGTGAGGCAACACATACTTGTTGATTTCTGTCATTTCTAGACATGTTGACCAAGCAGTCCGTATATGTTCTGACGACCAGTACTCACAGAGAGAACCAATCTCTTTTGCTTTCCTTGTGTTCACCTTGCCCTGACGCTTTTCAAAAATATAGAGAAGGGGTAGCTTTGATCAAGCCCATGTTGACGGGCGAAGAGGTGGGGGAAATATCCCTCTAATCTCGTATTGTGCGGAGTCCGATAAGGTAGAAATCGTCCTCTAATGCTCAGGATGAACATGAGCTCCCTAACAATTGTTAGAGCACCGTCTAGCTCCTTCCCCAATTCTTCAATGAAAGCACGGTCGATGATGCACCCAACCAGAAATGGGACTCCCCGCATGTTTAAAGAGTCATTCCCAAATAACCCCGAGCTTCCCCTGGGGTATGGAAGATAGCCCTTTGATTGGCAATCCTCATCAAGAAAGGCCATAGTTTATCTTCAGAGCCTTGATGCTTGACATAGGTGACAGGGAAATAGGCCCCTAACCACCCGCACAAGTAATGCACGGGGAATGGAGTCTTCAAATCCCCAGGAAATGTCTCTCCTCCTACAATACCATTTCCTCCCTCTTTTCCTTTGTAGGCCTTTCTACAGGAGATGGCCCCCAAGCCATGGTAAATATTACACAATATCGACTGAGCAAGGGCATACTCACGCCCTCTTGCATGTCGCAGCCACATACGCATGGACGGATGTCGTCTGCCCATCCAGGGAGCATGAACGTTCATAAAAATAAGGTCAAATATGCGGCCAAGAAGACAGAGTCGTCCTTGGTCTCCGATTGATACACGGGAGGCGTCTCCTTTGCAACTGCCTTCCCTTTCCCTTTCGTATTACCCTGACTTCCTTCGGGATAGTCCTCACGTGAGAATTTCACCCAGTCAGTAAAGGTTACTAATTGGTAAGCCTTGAAGATCTTTCGAAGTCCGGCAGGAGGCTCTTCTTCCCCCAAATTAGAACCACAGAAAATGACCGAGTTCAGGGGCACGAACTCGTCATACATGGTCCTGATCAGCGAAAGGCCCCCAATAAAATGAAGATCTAACAAAGAGACTCCTGCTTCCCCATGCCCAAGAAGCCCGGTATTGCTATCATGGCTCCATGTCTCCCGTAATACCTTCACAGTATTGGAGCACCTATCATAGTAGCTTCCCAGACACTGGGCCGCTGCTAATAGGAAAGCATGTTCAAGAGTGCTTCTATGCGACACCAACACCTTGACAGTCCAGGAAGAGTATCTCTTTAAAAATTGGTGCTCCCCATATATTCGGAGGCCTTTTGCTAACCACATTAGTAGCCCCTTTACTTGTACCATTCATTTCCCTAGGGTAGGAAAGTTAACTCTGAAAGCTATGTTCCAGTGCATGTAATGACACTCCTTACTGACATTACCATCATTGCCCTCGCTTACTTCAAAACGAACGAGGTCACTAATGAATGTGACACTGAGAGACCACTCTGGTTCGCATACTGGCTTGGTGAGACAAATGGGCTCACCCCTCTATAAAACCTCGCCGTTAAAATCACAAGTGCCAACTCCTCCCCTGCTTAGAAGCCTCTTCACATTAAGATTCTGGTAGGAAGAATTAGCCATGATAGAAGATTCACTTTCAAAATAAAAATTGTTAAGGCACTGGATCAACACCAGCTGTGATTTCAGAAACTTAGCACCGGTTGTGTCCACTAACGCGTAGCACCGGCTATGCGCTCAAATTCTAGCGCCGGTTGAGCTTGTCAATGCTCAGCACTAGATGTGTCTGCCAATGCCCAGCACCGGCCGTGTTTGCCAATGCCTAGTGCCGGCTGTGTGCCAACGGTTAGTGTTATGTCTGTCAACGCTCAGTGCCAGTTGAGCTTATCAATGTCTAGCACCAATTGTGTTTGCTAACGTCTAGCACCGGCTATATTCGGATCTCTCACACGTGCCACAAATTCTAGTCGAGATTCCTCGAGCTCTGTTATACCGATTGACAACCGTCGCCACATCCTTCGGCACCACTTGAAACACGAGCGAATGCCAACCGTTGCCACATCCTTCTATGCCTACTGACACACTAACAAGGTAACTGTTCGCCTTCTCTATGATGATCCACCTCCTGCAACCGTTCACTTTCCTTGTGACGATTCAAAACTCACATGCTTTGGCTGGAATGTTATCCAGGCACCACCGGGAACCCTCTGCAACACCTCTAACAATCCCAAAAAACCACTTACGCCCCCAGAAACCTCTGCAACTTTCCTTAAGTTTCCGGGAAACCCATGGTAACTCCCCTTAAGTTCTCGAAAAACTCCCCGGAGAACTTTCTTTTCTTGCTCCCTTTTCCTGCAACTTCACTAATCCCCAATAGAGTTTTGATCCCGGAAACCTTCCCTGTAGAGCCTTTGCTGGTATCCCACTGCTCGTCGAAACTCGTACCGGGCACCTTCTGCTCACTGTTAAAGAAAATGTTTTGTTTAAGTTTTTACCCTACATGAAAAGCGAAGAAAAGGGGGTTTTACCCCGTTATATAGCCAATGCTACCCTCAAACGCCCCTCATAAAATAGGAATCCTAGTTGCATCCAGGGAAAGCCAAGCGATGATGAGCCAAGTCAGGCTTTGACCCGAGGCTCGACAGAACTCTCATCGGCGCTTGAAAAATTACAACAAAAGGGCTGGACTGAGTCGAGCTCGGGTCATGTCTCAAATATCGATCCATACCCAGCAGATCTTGTACGGTCGAAGTTACCTAGAGTCAGCTGTATTTCACCAACCACAGTGCAGACCGTGTGCTCGACAATCTAGCACCGGCAGTCTCCAAGCGATAGCACAACTCCGGCAGTGTGTCTAGCAACTCGGTGCCGGTTGTGTTTTTAATCCAGTGCCGGCTGACTAGTGAAAAAATAGTGTTGCCGTCTTCAACACCGATTGCATTTTCAAAGACTCATCACTGGCTGAGCACTCTCAAGAAACAAGGGTTGCTGCACCAGAAGAGCAGAGAGAGAGATGGAGATGAGAAGAAGAGAGAGAAAGAGAGATAAAGATGAGAAGAAGAGAGAGAAAGAGAGATAAAGATGAGAAGAAGAGAGAGAAAGAGAGATAAAGATGAGAAGAAGAGAGAGAAAGAGAGATAAAGATGAGAAGAAGAGAGAGAAAGAGAGATAAAGATGAGAAGAAGAGAGAAAGGGAGATAGAGATGAGAAGAAGAGACAGGAAGAGAGAGAAAGATGAGAAGAAGAGAGAGAAAGAGAGGATATAAATGAAAAGAAGAAAGAGAAAGAGATATAGACATTAGAAGAAGAGAGAAAGGGAGATAGAGATGAGAAGAAAAGAGAGAAATAAAGATGAGAGAAAGAGGGGAGGAGAGAGAAAGTTCCCTTACCAAAAGGTATTGGCCCTTTTCTTCTCTCTCCTCTCTCTCTCTCTCAAAGACGCACCCATAAGCTTAAGCACAAATGAAGTCTTTATTGATTGATTAAAGAATGAACCCAAGCGTAACCGTTTTTACAATCTGGCTTTGCATGTTTATATAGTATTGGACCAAAACATGGGTGTACATCCAAAAATTACCTAGAATTGAAGATAATTACAATTTCATTTAATTAAAAGAAATTCTAAAATGGGTGTAAAACGACTGTTTTGCCCCTACCTAATAATGTGTGTAATGTCCTGAACAGTCTCTGCTGCTGCTCGAGAACTTGCCTGATCTTCGATGACTGATCCGGGGTTGTTCCGTTGCTCATTTGATCGAAAGATGATTATTTTCTTGTGGAGCTCCGCGATCAATTTGATACCAACTTCGAGCCATGAATCATGTTTTTAAGCCATGACCATGAAACTTGAAATTTTCTTAAATCTTGAAAACTTTAGAACGCTAGTGTGCTCGTTCCTTGATGTTTCTTTATCAGTTTCTTCTTTGAATCACACTGAGCATGCAGTCACGATCACATTGCAATGAACGCAGCTCGATTTTGTGACAAGATGAAGATTTCGTCGTCTTGAGTTTTTTTCCTGAATCTTGAAATCTGGTGGCCAAAACTTACAGCAACCTTGAAGCTCCATGTGTGAAATCCAACCGTTCATCATATGCAGGGTTCAATCTAAAGATGGTCACGGAACTTGCACACATAATGCAATTGGTTTCATGTCGATCGGGTATGCGAGCGTCGTGATTTAGTGGTTGGAGTAGGGTGTGCTACTATTGAATTTTCTACAACTTCCTTCACGGATCAGCAATTTCTCCCTGCTCGAGCATCGTCAGGGGGCGCACCACATATCAAATCGCTCGTCTTGACGAGACGAACACGCTCACCAAATTTTAGTACTATCTGACTTGGAATGGGTGAGATATAGTTCCCGACCCATGACTGTAAAAACAGCCACCTTTAATGGTGTTTTGGTGCATGGGGGCTAGTGGCCGGCCTACCCCTTTTCGGTATTTTACCCGTAACTCCATCCTGGAGAGCCCGATTAAGTTAAAACTTGAACCATAGGGATTGTTTACTGTGTCGGATCCAATGGTGGTGGTCCCATAGCTATTTGACGTACCAAAAGTATAGTTCTAGTTAGGAGATCCATTTCAGGGTGCTAGAGGCCAATTTTTATGAAATTGTTTCTTTATTTTCATTACCTTAAACATGTCTAATTGCGATGAAACTTGGCAGGCGGCCTTTTGTATTGCTGATGAAGATATTTAGCAGTTTTGGGGCTATTATGAGATTGTCAAAATTTTCACTTATTTTGTAAGCTTTATGGACCTGCTTCTTCTTTATTTCGCATCAGAGACCAACGTGCTGAAAAATACATTTAAACAATAATTATCAGTTTTGTTTGCTTAATTTAGTTTGGTTTTTTCATTTAATTCTCTGTTTTATTTTAGTTTTTTTTTAAATTAAACTATTATTAAATTTGATTGAATTTAGAAGCATTTTTAGGTCAAGATAGGGATTTGGAGCGGACGTTGCTAATTAGATACCTCGATCTCGCCCTCAGGTCAGAATGACCTGGTGGCATGGCTTCGGGTTCGAGACGGACTCGCGACCTGAGACCGCTCTCCCGTGAACCACGTTAAGAAGATACGGGCAGGAATATCAACCGGTAAGAGAGGAATTAAGGTCAGTGAGGCGAGACTTACCACATGTGGGTCCATGATACTCTTAAGCCAACTTGTATGAGTGCCCTCTTAGGTCACGTAGAATGTCCCCCTAGCCTGTGGCCATGTTCGAAATCGTCTCCCTTGACCTATTTCTTCCTACCTACAAACACACACACACATTAGAATACAGACAAGTGGGTCTAAGGACCCCACCTTGTCATACGATGAGCGCACACGTGCATGTGTATTCAAAGAAAAATGGAAAATGACATGATTGAGTTATGTCAATTCAACAGCCTTATGACATCTCCTTGACAAGGGAATCTTAATACATACGTTACCGTAAAGGGGAAAAGAAGAGGGGTCCTATGAAGAAGAGACTTTAGAAGGAAGAGAAAGAAAGAGAAGGAGATAGAGAGAGAAAAATGAAGGAGAAACATAGATGATGACCTACTGATGTCTGTGAAGAGAGAAGAGAGATAAAACATAGACGACAACTTGCTGTCGACTATGAAGAGAGAGAGAAGACATAGATGGTGCCTTACGACCGTTTGTGAAGAAAGAAGGAAAGAAGACATAGACAACGACTTGCTACCATTTGTTGAGAAGGAAGAAAGGGAGAGAGAGAGAGAGAGAAGACACAAACTATGGCTTGTTGCCGTTTGTGAAGAAAGCAGGAGGAAGAACGACAACACAGATGGCAGCTTGACTACCATCTGTGAGAAGAGAGAGAGGAGAGAATATAGATGGCGGCTTAGCTGCTATTTGTGAAAAGAGAGAAGGGAAAAATAGAAGAGAGAGAAAGGAGAAGAAGGCACACAGACAGTGGCTTAGCTGCCATCTATGAAGAAAGAGAGAAAGTAGAGAGATAATATTGGGTGACAGCGAGGCCCTCCAAAAAGGGTAGGACCATGTCACTACCCCAGTGGGAGGAGAGAGACACAAAAGAATATAGAGACCACGACGAAGCCCGCCAAAAAGGGTAGACCCACATCATTGCCCATGTGGAGATGGAAAGAAAAAGAGAGAGAAATGAAAGAGGAAAAGAAAGAAGGGAAAGAAGAGAGAAAAGGTAAGAGGAAGATAGAGAAAGAAAGAGGAAGAGAGAGAAAGGAAAGAAAAAGAGAAAGAAAAGGAAAGAATAAAAGAGTAAAAGAAAGAATAAGAGAGAGAAAGGAAAGATGAAGAGAAAGAAATGAAAGAAGAGGGGAAAGAAAAGGAAAGAAGAAGATAGAGAAAGAAAGAAGAAGAGAGAAAGGAAAGAGTAAGAGAAAGAAAGGAAAGAATAGAATAAAAGGAAAGAAGAAGAGAGAGAAAGAAAAGAGAGAAAGAAGAGAGAGAAATGAGAGAGAGAAAGAAGAAGCTACAACCGGCAGCTTGCTGTCGTCTATGAAGAAAGAAGAGAGAGAAAGGAAAGAGAGAAAGAAGACATAGAAAATAAAAAGAGAGAAGGAAGAAAGAAATAAGAGAGAAAAAAAAGAGGCCACATACGATGGCTTGTTGCGTCTGTGAAGAAATAAGAGGGAGAAAGGAAAGAGAGAAAGAAGAGAGAGAAAGAGCAAAGAGAAAAGGAAGAGAAGGAAGAGAGAGAAAGAAGAGATAAAAGGGAGAGAGGAGAAAGAAGAGATAAAGAAGAGAGAGGAGGAAAAGAGATAAAAAAGCGAGAGGAGAGAAAAAAAGAAGAGAGAGGAGAGAAGAGAGGAGAGAAGAGAGAGAAATAAGAGAGAGAAAGGAGAGTCCACATACAACGGTTTGTGGCCATTTGTGAAGAAAGAAGAGGGAGAAAGGAAAGAGAGAAAGAAGAGAGAGGAAGAGGAAGAGAGAAGAACAGAGAGAAAGAAGAGAGATAAGGGAGATAAGAGAAAGAAAGAGAGAGAAAGAAGAGAGATAAGGAAGAGGAGAGAAAGAAAGAGAGAAAGAAGAGATAGGAGGAAGAGAGAAAGAAGAGAGAGGAGAGAGAAAAAAGAGTGAGGAGAGAAGAAATAGAAAGAAGAGAGAAAGAAGACGCCACAGATTGTAGCTTGTTGTCGTCTGTGAAGAAAGAGGAGGGACAAAGGAAAGAGAGAAAGAAGATAGAGAACGAGGAAAGAGAGAAGGGAGAGGGGAGAAAGAAAGAGAGAGAAAGAAGAGAGGAGGAAGAGCGAAAGAAGAAAGAGAAGAGAAAGAAATAAGAGAGAGAAGAGAAGAGAGAAAGAAGAGAGAGGAGAGAGAAAGTTACCTTGGATTAATCATCAAAATTTTCTCTCTCCTCTCTCTCTTCAAGCCATGACCTAAAACTCAAGCAAATGGGAATTTTTTATTCATCAAAGAAGGGTCCTTCTATAGACATCCCATTTTAAATATGACAAATTCTATGGTGTTCTAGACCCTTAGGACCATATTATCCTAGTAAAAACAACTTAATTATCCCAAAACTATCCAAATCTTATCCCAATTTGAAGTAAAGCTCAAGAGCTTTCCAACGGTCGAAGAATAGCCTGAATCGGACCAATGGATAAAAAGATATAATTAATGACAATTTAGTCCCTATGAGACCCAACTGTCAGATCGCGGGCCGGGCTGTAACGGACCCAGACATGGGCTGATGATGTAGTCAACACATCTACTGATGCAGTAAACACGTTTTATTTAACTAAATAAGGCTAAAACTTCAAGATAAATCTAAAAAATTTCGAAAAAACTCCAAAACATTTAGGAAAAATCGCCAATTGAATCCTATAAATACCCCCTCTCCCTAACCTAAAAACAGAGAGAAAAAGAGACAAGAAAAACCTTAGAAATTTTTGAAACTAGGAAAATTACCCAAAAATAGGAAAAACCCTTAGAAAATTCCTAAATATTTAGAGAAAATCCCAAAAAATCCTAAAAAATTAGTGAAAATATCATAATTCATATTCAACCCTAGAGATCACAAAACCCTTCGAAACCAAGAAATTCTCCTTCAGACCCCAGAAAGACCTACAACTTTAGAAAAATCTTTAGATTGAAAACCCTAGAGAAGATAGAAACCCTAGCCTCGTGAAGTTCTAACCTCCAAGACTGAGAAAACCTTGACCTAGGTACAAACACCCTAGATCAAAGCTAAAATTAGGGCACAACAACCTTATTTATAACCCCTTACATCAGAGATTTTCTAGTCAACATCCGAATTAGAGAGGCAAAGAGGACCGATTTTAATATGGGCGAGCCCTTGAAGGCTCAGGAATCCCGGGTCATCCGGCCCAGTTTAGTATTATTTCCTCCTCTCTCTTTCTTCTTCTTTTATACTATTTTGCTTCTTTCACATATATTTGATCTGTTAACTTGTCTTAAAAATCATATTTTAATGCTCTGGACATGCTGGCTCTGCCATAGATCTGAGAGTAGATTTGCTCGTTTTGGGGCAAATTTGGCCTCAGATTTGAATTCAATCTGTCTTACTTTCTCTACCACGTTATTTACATCTTTTTAATTAGTTTAAGGTGTTAAAATTCAAGAGATCTTCATCGGAAGGTCTGTCAAATTTTCATCGAAAAAAGTTTGGTGCCCACATTGGGGATATTTCGAGCTTGATCCAAGCTTCAAAATACGATTTTTATTTACTATTTTTCACTATTTTTAGTCACAAAAGGTCCCAAAAGTCAGCTGTCTGAAACCCAATGTTGCTCAAATTCAAAGATCTCATAAACATCTAAAACTATGTGGATCTTTTCTAGGGAAGGGACTCTTTTGTGACTGCACAAAAAAATTCAGATCAAAATAAAATTTTTAAAAATACAAAACAAATATGTTTCAATTCAATCTAGGCTTTTCTATTTTACTTTATTTTAATTTATTTCATCATAAACATTTTTATTTCCTGCTTCTTCCATGTTTAAAGTAGTCTTATTTCATCAATATTAACAAGATACAAATATAAAAAAAATAAAACAAAATAATGTTTTGGGCGACACCAGTCGTGTTGCCCACCCTGCAAGGGCGACACCAGCCGTGTCGCCCACCTTGCAAGAGCGACACCACTAGTGCCGCCACCCGTGTCACCCAATTGCAAGTGTCCCGTAAAAATTTTGGGAACCCACAAGACCATTCTAGGGATTTTTTCTCCCTGGTTAGCAATGTTTTACCTAAAATAAAATTTTAAAAAATATAAAAAAAATATTTTGCTTTAGATAGATCTGTTCTGTTTTTACCCTTTTGATTTTATTTAAGTTTGTTAATTTTGACTGAGATCATATTTTCCCTACTTTCACCATGTTTAGTTTAACTATGTTTTGTCAAAATTAAAAAGATAAAAAAGCTAAAAAAAATAAAAAATAAAAAATAATAGGGTTACTTACCCCTCCAAACCGAGACCCACTCTTGGTTCGAGCCGAAACTCGTGCACCATCTAGTCTAGATCTTAATCTAGGTTCTAGCATAGGTCTAAGCTTAAGAGTTACCTCTAGAGCTAGACTAGGCTTACCCTAGTTCAAGGTCTTAACCAAAACCTATTGAGTCTAGTAAGTCTAGGTTCTAGTCTAGTCTTAGCCTAGGCCTTAACTAAGGTTTTTGCTCCTAGTGTCAGGTTAGGATTTCCCTAAGTCATCGAGTTTAGATCTTACCTAAGTTTAGATTTTAGAACCCAGCCAAAAGCAATCACCATGGCAGTCACTCAAGGCGACCATGATGACTGCTCCATGGCCGACTCTAAGCCTAACCTGCCCAAACCTAGGGACCATTATGCTGCAATCCCTTGGAGTTATCGATAAACCTCAAGACAGTCCATTATCTAACGCCAAAGTGTTCAATTAGAGGCAGGTCCCGAGCATCCACTCCTAATCTTGAGATCTGTGTGGCTCGAAAAGCCGGCTCCACCTGAAAAACGTTGACTAGTCAGGGAGTCCGACCCGGCATCATCTTACAGGGGATTTTAGGCAACCAAAGTAGAAGTCGAGTGAGGAAAGAAATTCATGCAATATCTAAAGCCAATTCTTGTAACTCGAAGCAAGAGAACTCTGAGGTGCAACGATCTCAAAACCAAGAGGTCTAAGGGATCTAACCCAACCTCAAGACACCACAGTACAACTCATGATGTCCTGAACATTGTACGAAGTAGAGGTGTCGACTCAAACCGTTAGGAAAGATAGGCGTCCAAGCTGCCCTCAAAATTCTTGTTGACCATGTTACACTGTCTATGCCCCATCTCATGGGTCGATCCCAAACCATGTTAGTAGTATAAGTCAACGCTTAGCAAAGTTGAGTCAATTGATTATTCAAATGGTCCCTCTAGTTCATCCGGTCCAACAAACCGTGCAATTTTCGACATCGGTGGAGACGCCTATGGGTCAGTACTCCCCTTAGACACCAATGTATCAAACCGCCCCGGTGACTGTAGCTCATTAATCTCAGGCCCATGCAGGCAAACATATACCCCAATTTTCAACTTATCAGTCTACGGTTGGGAACCCACCAACCAGTGGCCTACTTCCATGCCAAATACTCAAGAAGAAGGCACCATAAAAGAAATGCAGAATATGCTTGTCAGAATGAGCATGCATGAAATTCTACCCCCAAAGGCCTAGGTTCATGAGACCCTTGGAGGCATGGAAGACCTTCCCCTAGGATTTGTTGTCCCAGAATTTAGAAACAAGTTCAATGGAAAGAGCGATCTAGATACTAACGTCAACGCATACCTCCTCTCCGTTCAAGCTTTGAGAGAGGCCTAACTAATTGAAGGCCATCTTTTCACAAACATTGACCGGTGAGGCCTTGAATTAGGATCAGATAACAATGTCTGCTCGACCACACATAATTCCAGATGAAATGTTCAACCTATTCGTCTCTCACTATCACAGGTCGACGTCTAGACCTCTCTCCCTGGGCGAACTAAGTGCAACAAAACAAAACCTAGGAGTCTTAGAGAATGCTGCTCCTGAGTACTAGACCTTCTTCAGCCAAGGTCTTAACCCCCACTCTTTCGACTCCATGATCGAGCGGGCGCGACATGAAATGGCCAAATAAACACCTCTCAGCACCAAGCCCGGTAACAAGTCGATAACAGCTCCCGAAAATAAGAACAAAAACAAGGGGAATTCTTCCGGCCAGGTTAATGAGATTGTCGTTAATGGATTGGTCCAAGGTTCAATTGCTTAGCGCAACAATCAAAATCAAAACTGAAGGGGTCAGCCTAGAGCCAACGCTCAAAATAATAATCAAGGGCGAGAGGATAATTTCATCCCTCTCAAAGACCCAATAGAAAAAGTGTTGGAATTACTATTGGTTAAGAATATGGTTTATCTCCCGCCACCATCTGAACCATCATTTCAAGTCACGGATAAGAGCAGGTGGTGTAAATGGCATCAAAACCATGCTCATGATACTCAAATTTTCATATTTTTGAAACGGGTGATTCAAGCGTTAATCAATAGGGGGGCCATCACTATCACACCTAGAAATCAACCTATCGAAAAGCTTAATCAAAAGATGGATATCTTCACAAATCCCCTCCCTAAAAATATGGTCACAGTGACCGAAAAGCCTGGAGCTCAAGACAACTCGAAAGAGAACATTGTCATTCACATGATTGAGTGTGGAGATAAAGAAGAGGTTCTCAGTCAGTTCTTATTGGCTTGTGATCATCACTTTGAAGAACCCGAATAAGATATTTTGAGTCTCTTAAGAGGAAGCCCTTCATCTCCAAACCTCGATAGCCTTCCCAAATGAAACTGATATGATGAAGATGACACACTAGAGATTGATATGGTCAGGACCATTGAAAAAGCTTCATCTTCCAAACATGGGCCCAACACCCCAAAGTCTCCCATTACTCTTACTAGGGCTGACCCTATCGAGCTTCAGGCGGGCGAGGTCGACTCTTTAACCCGAAGAGGTCGAGTGCTCAAACCCATTCAATTGATGGCCGATACTCTTGATGAAACAATGGGAAATACCTTAAAAACCAAACAACCTGCGGCGGTCGTAGATCAAGAGCCAAACAAGGAAATTCAAGAATCTGCAGCCACCTACGATCTACCAGCTCATCTCGAGAAGATCCAGGCTCAATTTTCATTTTGGAGCTACTCGCCAATTCACCAGCACATAGAGCCCAGATCGAGAAGGTCCTTGCCAAGACACACATCTCGAGCAACACATACTGGATCACTTTTGCGAAATGATCAACCAGCTGATGGCATCCTAGCCAGCTTCAACCGATTTCATGTCCAACCTCTACACATCACCATCTTCATGCAAGGATATGAGATACGAAGAGTGCTTGTTGATAATGAGGCATCCTTAAACATATGCCCTATGAAAACAGTGAAGCAGATATGCAAAAGCCCGGATGACTTCGAGCCATGTCAACTAACTATCATCGCATATGACAGAACCAAAAGACAAGCTAAAGGCATACTGTCTCTCACACTCAAGATCGACCCTACCTTCCAAGTGATAAAGTTTTATGTCTTGGACATAAAACCTTCTTTCAACATGCTGTTAGGAAGACCGTGGCTGCATGAAAACCTCGTGATCACGTCTACACTCCATCAATGCCTCAAATTTCCAACTAAAAACAGTGTCACAAAGTTATGTGTTGAACCCCCTGCTTTTCTCAATCCTATTATACATAACGGGAAGCTAGCTGTAGGAGTCTAGCTCGGAGAAATCCCACTCGCTTACTTCGAGCAAGCCAATTGTGCCACCTTACGCCAAAAGGCCGGTGACCCTGTTCCTTAAATTTTTTAAACTTCTGCATCGATGGATGAAATTATCCAATGTCAACATCGATACAGTTTTAGGTCCCTCGAAACATGGCACATGCTCTTCTCCCAAGGCTTCCAACCAGACCAAGGCTTGGATAGTCAAGGGCAAGGCATAACAGAGGCAATTTCTGAATCATTTGAAGCCAAAACTGAAAATAGAGATCGAAGAGGTCCCGAGTGTTCTCTGACCTTATTGCAAAGATGGATGAAGCCTTCAAGCTACCAGAGCGTTGTATCTAGAGGCAGTCAAAGCCTCGATCCTCTTGATGCCCGTCCTTTAAAATGGCCTAAGGTGATCCTTGAATCCCCAATGGGGAATAACTCTTCTTCCACATCTCAGCACACACAAGAATTGGGAATTAAAGACCTTTATGCTGACCTGGATTTAAAGGTATGCACAATCAGCTCTAACACAGCCAAGCGTGCTCATCCACCGATTCAAACCCAAGAACAGAATTGTTGTAAGCATACCAGCGGCACCTTCAAGTCCGGGTGCCAAAAAATTGATAGACGTAGGGTGGCCATCTCACCACCCTGAACGTTTAGTCCCCAACATTTCTCTCGCGAGTCCCATAGGGGTCACCTCTTGTGTTATTTAAAAACTCATTGAAAAATCAAAACATGATAAAACTGATAATAATGAAAAAGAATTTTCAAAAAATGGTGAACACTCAAGATAGCTCGATATTGGTGCATAATACCCAAGATGATGAATTGGATGACCAAGACGAAGACCAAGAGAGTCAAGAGATTGAAGAAATCCCTCAACGTGATGAACTCACTTCCCATGTTGAGCAATTCAAAATGAGGTTCAATGGTGACCCAATGGCTGTCATCAAAGAGACGATAGACATAAACCTAGGAATTGAGAAGGACCCAAGGTTAACCAAGATTGGAACCTCCCTATCTCCTGAAGAGCGAGAAAATATGATTTCCTTTCTCAAGGAATATCGCGATGTCTTCGCTTGGTCATACAATGATATGTCAGGGCTAGATCCCACATTGGTGAAACATCAGCTAATATTCAATGAAGGGGCAAAGCCTGTAAGGCAGAAACTCCAACATCAGAAGATCCACCTTGAGCTCAAAATTAAGGAAGAAATCGATAAACTGCTAACAAGGTGAAGTTCGTTGCCCCCTTCGATTACTCTGAATGTTTGGCCAATATACTGGTCATATCGAAGAGAGATGGGAGGATCCGAGTGTGTGCTGACTACATAGACCTCAGCAAGGCATGTCCAAAGGATAATTTTCCATTACCAAACATAGACGCCTTGGTTAACAACACTATGGGGCACGAGATGTTGTCATTCATGGACAGCTTCTCAAGCTACAACCATATCTTCATTGAAGAAGAAGACCAGACCAAGACTTCATTCATAACGTAATGGGGAACTTACCGCTACAAAGTCATGCCCTTTGGCCTCCAAAATGTAGGGGCAACTTATCAGCTGGCAATGACTAGCATCTTCCAGGACTTAATGCACACCATCATGAAAGACTATGTCGACGACATTCTGGGCCGGATCATCTCACCAACCTGATAACCATTTTTGAAAGACTCCAGAAACATCAACTCAAACTCAATCCGAATCCGTAAAAATATGCCTTTGGGGTTGAATCTGCCAAATTACTAGGCTTTATAGTAAGCCAAAGAGGCATTGAGGTGGAACCATCCAAAATATGAGCCATCACTGAAATGCCCTCTCCCCGGAACATCAGAGAAATTAGTGGGCTACATGGTCGCAAACAAGCCATAAGGCGTTTTATCTCACAACTAGCAGACAAGTGTGTACCGTTTACCCATTCATATGGGATAATGAGTGCTAAGAAGCGTTTAATCAAATCAAGGAGGACCTCACCAAACCTCCCGTCATTAGCCCTCCAAGTTATGATAAACCCCTGTTTCTATACATGTCAGTAAGAGACAAGACCATGGGGGCAATATTAGGACAATATGATGACCATGGAAAAGAACAAATGATATACTACATCAGCAAGACTATGGTGGACTTTAAGACAAGTTACACGGATATGGAGAAGCATTGCTGACGCTTATGTGGGCCATGCAGAAGTTAAGACACTATATCTTATCTCATTCAGTCAAGTTCATCTAAAAAATAGACCCACTCAAGTACCTATTGGAGATACCAGACCTGAACGGACATTTGGCGAAGTGGAGAATGCTATTGAGCAAGTTCAAGATTTAACATGTTACTAAAAAATCGATCAAAGGATAAGACATTGCTGACCACATAGCTGAACACGCACTGCCAGATAACACTCCTGTCAACACTGATCTCCCCGATGAGAAGCTCTTCATAATTGAGGAATCAATTTTGGAGCTATATTTTGATGGTGCAAGGATTGAATACGGGTCAGGTATAGGAGTCGTACTACGCTCACCCGAGAAGATTTTAATGCTAATAGCCATCAGAATGATTTTCCCATGTACCAATAATGTTGCTAAATATGAAGCTTGATAACTGGGCTCGAGAACACCATGGGAATGAAAACCAAACAAATACGAGTGCTTGGTGACTCCTTATTTGTCATAAACCAAGTTCAAGGGATTTGTGAAAGAAGAAAAACTCAAGCCCTATCACGAAAAGGTGGAAAAGATGATCCCATATTTCAAGAAAATCACCTTTCAATATGTAACTAGGGAAAATAATCGGTTCGCTGACGCCCTTGTGACCCTTGCTTCAATGGTTGATATTCCTCCGGAAATCACCATGCTGTCATTCTATATCAGAAGAAACACGATCCTTCCCCACCAAGGATCAACGAAGAAATGGAGCAAGAAAATGAGAACGATGGGGAAGTGTCTCTCAAGGCTTTAGATGCACTAGTTACGGTAAAACCATGGTTCCATGATGTTTTGTCCTTGATGAAAGATGGGTTATACATTAAAGGAGCCACCAAAAAGGATAAAGAAGCCCTTCGAAGGTTTTCTTTGGGATTCTTTGTAAGAGGTGATATCTTGTTCAAAAAGTTCTTTGATGGCATCATTCTACAGTGTCTTGCTCAGCCAGAAATCGACCAAGTACTAACAGAGTTACATAATGAAGGAGATCATTCTGGTGCAACCGCCTTAGCTCAGAAGAAATCAGGTGCCAAGGCTATTACTGAACCACCATGGCTGAAGATTGTTGGAAGTTCGTAAAGAGGTGTCCCAAATGTCAGTTTTATGGAGACCTCATCCATGCACCGTCCGTACCACTCCACTCAACACCGCCTGTGTGGCCCTTTGCCATGTGGGGTCTTGATATCATCGAAATGATCTCACCAAAATCCTCAAACGGCCACTATTTTATATTAACAGCTACAGAGTACTTCACCAAATGGGTAAAGGCCACATCATTTATCAAAATTGAGGGACAACATGTTGCCCATTTCATAAAGAACAATATTGTATTACGTTTCGGTGTTCCTGAGTCAATTATTACTGACAATGGATCCAATCTCAAAAATGAAAAGGTCTCTAAGGTGTGCAAAAGTTTGGGATAACACATAAATTCTCCACACCTTACTACCCTTAAGAAAATGGACAAGCAGAGGCTACAAACAAAGGACTTCTCAAAATTATAGACAGAATCATAGAAGGTGGCAAAGATTGGCACGAAAAGCTAAATGACGCACTATGGGGCTACCAGACAACTGAGAAGACTCCTACTTACATGACCCCGTACTCATTGGTGTATGGTATAGAAGCAGTATCATTGAAGTTGAGATACCGTCTCTCCGAGTGCTTATTCATAAGATTCAGGTGAGGAACAAAAGATCTAAGCACGAATCGTTGCCCTCGATAATTTGGATGAAAGACGATTACGAGCAACACAAAATATTGTTTCTTGCTAGTGTAGAATCGACAGGGCATACCAAAGTAAAGTTGTTCCTCGTCAGTTCAAGGACGGGGAAATGGTATTCAAGAAATTCTTCCACACTCCTGTAAACCCACATCCTTTTGGTAAGTTGAAACCTAATTGGGAGGAGCCATTCATGGTCACCTGAGTGCACGCAAGAAATTTTTACAAGATCAAGAATCAGGAGGGGTGCTAGCTCAACGACCCCATCAATGCAATGTATCTCAGAAAATACCACCCGTAACGGGCTTAAAAGAGTGGTGAAAACCTGAAAACGCATCACAAAAAAAAAGAGAAAAAGGATGTGGTGAAAACCTGAAAGGGCATCACGGGTAAAAAAAATAAAAAAAAATAAAAAATCTCCAAGAAGGAGCTTCTGATTCAAAAATACTCGACTACAAACAAGTACTTACAGGTTCCAACAATACGGCACAAGCAGACCCTGAGGACGAAGACTCGTCCTAAACCCTGTAGGTTCTCAAAAAACTAACTCAAAAAGATACAGAGCATGATATGAATGGAAAACTGAAGTGCCTTCGACGAATCCGGAAAGAACATCAGGATCTCTGCAAGATGAAAGCTCAGCAAGAATCCAGAGAATTCTTCATGGACCTGCGAAGCACAGGATGAAAGCTCCAAAGGTAAAAAGGCAACTTCAAGACTTTTCAGTTTTCACGATCCAACAAGGAAACCCATTCATCATCTTTTGATAAAATAAAATAAAGAAAATGACCACCAAAGGGGCCACAGGTGGCAAAACTGTAAGGCCGATCCCTTTTAAAAGCGCTTTCTCAATTTGATTGTCAAAACCCTACATTTCTAGAACGCTTTTAGAAAGGACTTCCTCCATCAATACTAGAGGTTAAACTGTTAGTCGATCTGGCCTCGTTCTCGAAGCCAAATTCCTATGCCTATTATGAACGTTTGAAACTAGCCCGGTACTCCATGGTTGTATGAGTATAACTACCAATTACCACATATCGGAGATGGGTGAACCTCACCAATGATTATATTGGCTAATCTAGGAGCGTTTTTCTCTCAACTGGATCCTCGGAGGTGAAATGAGGCAAGCTCATCCCCGTGTGTGTGTACAATGTCCCAAAGTTCAATTCAAAAAATGTCAAACTCGTGCAATGTATAAGAACCAAGACAGGATAAATGTCAAACTCATGCGATGTAAAAAAGCTGAGATAGGATAAGCATCAAACTCGTGCGACGTTAAAGAGTCGAGACATAATAAACATCAAACTTGTACGATGTAAAAGAGTCGAGACAGGATAAACGTCAAACTCGTGCGATGTAAAAGAGCTAAGACATGATAAACGTCAAACTTGTGCGACATAAAAGAATCGAGATAGAAAAAAAAAATCAAACTCGTGCGACATTAAAAAGCCGAGATAGAAAAAACGTCAAATACATGCGACGTAAAAGAGCTGAGACAGAATAAATGTCAAACTCGTGTGACGTAAAAGAGCCAAGACAGGGACCGTCCTGGTGTATCCAAGGCATAACCACCCTATTCAATGGAAAAATGTCATACTCGTGCGTGTAAAAGAGTCGAGACAAGGACTGTTCAGCCCTGTATGATGTGAAAGGTTGGGTGTATCCAAAACACAATGACCATGTTTCAATAGAAAAATGTCAAACTCATGCGACGTAAAAGAGCTGAGACAGGTATCGTCTAACCTCATATGACGTGAAAGGTCGGGTGTATCCAGGGCACAACCACCCTGTTTCAATGGAAAAACATCAAACTCATGCGACGTAAAAGAGCCGAGGTAGATACCATCTATCCCCGTATGACGTGAAAGCTCGGGTGTATCTAGCGCACAACCACCCTGTTCCATTGAAAGACATCAAACTCGTGTGATGTAAAAGAGTCGAGGGAGGTACCATCTAGCACTGTATGACGCATAAAGGTCAGTTGTATCTAGGGCACAACCACCTTGCTCGATGGATTCCGTCTATCCGCGTATTAACATAAAAGGGTAGGGTGTATGGTCCATCGCTGCAAGATGCTACACTGCTTAGAGGGCTCTATGATTGTAGGGGCTAAAACTACTAACCAACCTTGTTTTTAGAAATATCTTTCCCTTTTCAAAATTTTCACTATATGTCTTGCGTTGTCAAAAATTTTAATTTCGTTGTTAAAATTGTAACCTGTCCTTGCTCCGGATACTACTTCAAATCTCCCCCTACTTTAAAAAATTCTAAAAAATTCTTAAAAAAATGAAGGAGCTTGGACACTCGTATATGATGATTACTGCATTACCGCGATTGTTATGTTGCTGCCTCGTCTCTCACTCCTGACTCCGCCAGACAAGTCTCTTCTTATAGAAAGCCTTTTCCTATAAACAACCTTAGGAAACCCTAAGGAGATCAGAGAAAATTCTAGGGTTAAAAATTCAAACTACAAAAAGCCATAAAGTTAAGTGGCATGGCTAGAAAATCCAACTCAAGTTTCAAGCTTGTGTAACTCAACGACATCTCATGTCAAAACCCCTAGGAGGTAAAATGCCCCAGGTGGGAGAGCTTAGTGCGCACAATGACTTGAAGGGATAGTTGGTGTGCCCCCTGACCATGTGACCCCAGTAAGAAATTTAAAATGTCTGCTTTATCTTTTACGTTCATCAGCCCCACGAAGGATATGGAACGCTAAAGTTGTTTACATTGTGGAATCAAGCCATCTAATGATGTAGATCACCCTAATCTGACGATTCAAACTAATAAAAATGAAAAGGAAAAGATATGGTAGAGAAAGTGGGAACAATTGAATTCAGATATCAGATCAGATTCGCTTAGAAACGAGCAGACCTGCTCTCATATCTAAGGCGGAGCCAGCATGATCCGAAGCATTTCAAAATAAGATTTTCAATCAAAACAAATCAAAATCAGATAAAATAAATTAAAATAAAAAATAAATGAAGGGAGAATGAGTACCTGATGGGACCAAATGGCCCGGGACTCCCGAGCCCCTAAGGGCTCGCCCGTATCAGAACCGATTCCTCTTTGCCCTTCTGATTCAGGTGTTGATTATCAGCAAGTCTCTATAGTATTGGGGTGATTGTACCCTAATTTTGGATCTAGGGTGAGTTTAGATTTGAGGTGCAGAGCAGGGTAAAGGTTCTCTCTGTATCTCTCAGGTTTATCTTTCCACCCTAAAGTTTCTAAAGTCTCAGGTTTCTAAAAGTCTCTCAGAGTCTTTGTTCCCACCCCACAAATGACCACCGAGATGGTTTTTTATGAACGAGGGATTTTTTGGGGCAGTGTTATCCCCACAACCAACAAATCCTCGGTTAATACCATTCTAATCTAAAAAAGAAAAGACCAAGATAAATGGCCTAAAAAGTAGGGGCAAAGTGTGAGAACGCATAAAAATGCATTTCAGTGAAAAAGTGTCTGGGCAACACGTGTAGTGTCGCCCAGCTAGGGCATTTTCATCTTAGGGATTTCGGTGTGAGGTGTCAGCAAGTACGCAAGCTTGAAACTCGAGGTGGATTTTATAGTCATGCCACTTGACCTCAACGATTTTCTCAGTTTGAAAATTTTAACCTTTGCAATTCCTTTGCTTTCCATATTGGTTTTGTAAGGTTGTCTATAGAAAAAGGCCTTCTATTGGACGAGACTTGTTTGATCAATTTTGAATAGAGAGGCAAGGCAGCAACGCGGTAATTGCGGCAACGCGGTAATCGCGGCAATGCTGTAATTGCGGCAACTTGATAATCGCGGCAATGCGGTGGTCATCATATACGAGTGCCCAAGCTCCTTCATTTTTACAAGTCTTTTTAGAAATGCTTGAATGTAGGAAGGGATTTGAAATAGAACCCGGAGCAGGGACATGCCACGATTTAACAAAGAAATTAAAGTTTTTGAAAACACGAGACATATGGTGAAAATTTTGAAAAGAGAAAGATATTTCAAAGAGAAATGTTGGTTAGAAATTTCAAATCCTGCAATCATAGAGCCCTCTAAGCAGTTTAGCGTCATGCAGCGATGGACGATGTAGTCGACAGTTAGGCTCAGATGACCGACAGAGGAGTTTATATATATATATATATATATATATATATATTATTTTTTATTTTAATTTTTTTTTTTTTTTTTTTATTTTTTTGCTCCCTCTGTTGGGGGGTGGTTTTCTTTTAATGTGGGTCTTACAGTTTAACCACTTGTGACCACTTTGGTGGACCCTATGTGAACGTGTTGGGTCCTTGCTTGAATCTTCGGGACTAGAAATCAACAAGCATTTCTTTATCCTCCAACCTCAGCTCTTTTGTTGCACTTCAAGGAGAGTTCTCTGGAGTTTTGAGTGAAAAAGAGTCCTCAAAATAGGGATAGTACCCCTAGGTGTTCAGAATCTCTTTGGATTTTTGATTCCGTACCTCCACCACCCACCTGTCGAAGTTTCAGACAATCTAGGTCTTTAACAATGTTCCATCAAGCTAATGCTTATTGATTTTCTTTTAACACCAGTTTGACTTAGGGGGAGGAAGAGAAGATGTTTAGAGAGAAGATAATTTGGAAAGTAGAAGGAGAGAACTTCTTTATTTTATCTCATTGTCATGGGACTCCTTTCGGATTTTTAGCCTGGTGACATTTTTTCCAACGCTTAGGAGTTCTTTCGGATTTTTAGCCCTTGGGATGAGATTTTTTATTTATTTTCTCATCGCCCCAAGGTTCCTTTCAGATTTTCAACTCGGTGAAATATTTTCCAACGCTTGGGAATCCTTTCGGATTTTAGCCCAGTGGATGAGATTTTCTTTTCTTTTTTCTTGTTTTCTTTTTTCAAAGAAGAAGGAGAAAAGAATGACAAAGGAAGAGGAGGGGAAAGATGAGTCAAAGGTGCCTTTTTTTTCTTTTTAGAAATTTGCCTTGAGATCACGTATGGTCAATCATCTTTCCCTCCTCCAAGTGGCAGGGAGGTTCTAATATCGGTCTTCCTCTGATTTCCCTGGACCCGAGTTGGCATCCACAATCTTTTTAACAATGGTTGTTGAATCTCCGTTGAACTTTTCCATTAAACAGTTCCACTTGAACCTTGATTTTGGGACTAAAACTCAATTTCAGTATCCTAATCCCTCAGTCTTCTGTATGAATAGATAGGCTCATCGAGGTTTTCCCTTTAATGGAGTACTTTATGTTACACATTAGATGTTAATGCCTTCTAGAGTGTGAGGCATGAATGCCTCATTTGGTTATTTGCAAGGGAGAGTGATCATCCAATTCCTTTTTGGTAATATTTTTCATTGTAAATTTCGAATTGTTTCTCGAGGGTTAACTCCGTAGTAGACTCCTTTTCACTGCTCGAGCTTAGATGAGACTCTCACACCGGACGAGTGGTTGAGTTGGTACTAAATGGCCTTACAACATGTTGGGAGTCAACAAAGAGGGGTTCAATCTCATTAGTTGCCCTCGTTGTATTAAACGGCCTTATGACGTGTTGGGAATATCTCATTAGTTGTTTCTATTGTATCCTCTTCATGCGAGGAGTTTGTCCATATTGAATATTTTGATGGGGTTGCCACTGCAGGGCTTTCCGTTTCGTTGAGTACTTGCTCTTCACAGGATGCATTCTCTTGACATGGTGGTGCTTCGGTTATCGAAGTTGTGCTCATGTTATTAATGACTGTTAGAGAGCCTACCTCTTGAGGAGGTAACATGATTAGATTTTCAATATTCAATTCTTGATCCCAGATTGGTGGACCACTCAGAAATAATGTGAAGGTGGCCCAGGTGGGCCCCTTAGAATTTCCAAATGTTCGACTTCTTTTGACATTCGAAGTGTTGGCCCCTTATTTCGATGCGTAGTGAGAGACTTCGGGGTGTTGACCCCTCATTTGGAAGATAACGCCCTCCCATTAGCTCTGACCGTGTCAATCTCTAGGCTATCATCTTCGTCATACTGGTCCCACTTAGGAGGGTCATCAGAGTTTGACGACGAGGAGTTTCCTCTAAGAAGACTCAAAATCCCTTGTTTAGCCTCTTGGAGGTGATGATCGCCAGCGAATATGAATTGACTAGGATCATCCTCTTCATCTTCGTTCTCAATCAAATGAATGATAATATCCTCCTTTGAGCTACTCGGAGCTCCCGTTTCTTCGGTCGTTGTGGCCTTATTTTTTGGGAGAGGGTTTGTGAAGACAGCCATATTTTGATTAGATTCCTCAACAGGTTGATTTCTAGTTCCGACAGTGATGTCTCCTGTCACACCCCAAGATTTCTAACATTCTTGAGGTGCGACAGACTATTCTTATACTGGGAAAAGTTCAAATTCCTATTAATATATATTGTAACAAAAGAAATTTTTCTATTAATTAAAATTTGTAGACAGTTTGCTCACAACTGGTATTAACATGAAGTCTAGGTATACATCCGCTGATCGAAAAAAAACTTATAGTGGTGAAGTTAAACAAAAGTTATAAAGGAGAATTTAGTTATGACATGACTTCATCTTCTTCACAAACTAGTCTTGTTGTGCATTTAAATATGAGACTGCAATAACCCTGAAAAATATTTACCATAGTTTGGTGAGTTTGGCTACTCAGTAAGTGATCAACTTGGTCCTAAAAATAATCATGGTTGGAAGATATAAATGTTAAAAGAAAACAACCTGAGGAAGAATTTTGAGAAAAAGCATTTATAGATAACAATTGTACTTTCACAAATCCACAGTTGAACATAATCCAAATGATGGAAATGCATATAAACATTTTAATAGAAATGCAAAATTAAAATGATGTCTCCAAACACCCTATTGACATCCCAAGTAGGTCACCTATATACCCCACCAGCGTTCTAATGGGTTCAAACAATCCCTGCTGGTCTAAACATACATCACCGGTGAACCCGATGAGTCCAAATAGGCCCTACCGAATAAGTCTAAACAATCCCTACAGGTCCAAACGTACCTCACCGACGTCCCGGATGAGTCCAAATAGTCCCTACCGGCGTAACCAGATAGGTCCTAACAATCCCTGCAGGTCCCATCATACGTCACCGTCATCCTGTACGAGTCCAAGTAGTCCCTACCGACATAATCGGATAGGTCCTAACGATCACTGCAAGTCCACTTATACTCAAATTACCTATGAAACTCTTTAAACATATAAAAGAAACAATATCATATATGCGAAGTATCATTGAAAACATTAACATAAATTCACTTGAAGCAATTTAATAACAATCACTTCCATTGAAATATCTCTAAGTAGCCATTTAAACATTTTGTGCAATAAGTTTTGAAAAGTATCATTTTTGAAGGACATTCTAGAAATCTAACATGATAACAGTCTAGTATCAATAAAAGAACCCTTATGGGAATCCAAAATTAAATACAGAATTATCCCAATTTATGAAATTGTCAATTCGTAAATGATCATTTCATAGGCAATACTAGAATCAAGTGCAGAAATCTCCTTATTGCGCAACAGTTGTATCCTCCTATCCAGTATCAAAATTGGCTACTCAGAAGGATAGGTCCTTCCTGATCGATAAATGTTCATATTTCCAGAAATGGGATGGGTCAGGCTGATATTTTCATAATGAGGATACATGGAAGACAATATGGACGTTTGCCAATTTGGGTAGTAAGGCAAGTCTATGAGCGACGTCTTCGACTCTCTCCAAGATTTCAAAGGGTTTGACGTAGCAGGGGCTCAGCTTTCCTTTCTTGCCGAATCTCATGATGCCCTTTGTTGGTGAGATCTTTAGGAAAACTCGATCACCTTCCTCAAACTCAAGATCTCTCTGTCGGTTATCAACATTACTCTTTTGCTGACTCTGAGCTATCCTGAGCCTTTCTTGAATTAATGCTATCTTATCTGTGGTTACATGGACGATTTCTGACCCCAAAAGCTTTCTTTCACCAACCTCGTCCCAACAAATGGGTGACCTGCATTTCCTTTCATACAGGGCTTCATATGGTGCCATCTGAATACTAGCTTGGAAGCTATTATTATAAGCGAACTCTATCAGGGGTAAATGGTCATCCCAGCTTCTTGTAAAGTCAATGACACAGGCCCTCAGCATATCTTCCAAGGTCTGGATGGTTCTCTCCTATTGTCCATTAGTTTGGGGGTGAAAGGTAGTGCTAAAGGTGAGTTTCATCCCCATCGCTAACTGTAGCCTAACCCAAAATTTAGAAGTAAATCAAGTGTCCTTGTCATATACAATACTGACTGGAACTCCATGTAACTGCACTATTTCCTTAATGTACAACTAGGCTAGTCGATTCAAAGTGTAAGTCGTGTGGATCGGTTGAAAGTGGCCAGATTTAGTCAGCCAGTCCACAATGACCCAAATGCGGTCATGCCCTGAATTTGTTCTAGGCAAGCCGGAGACAAAATCCATAGAGATGTGCTCCCACTTCTACTCTGGCACGGGTAAAGGCTGCAACAACCCAGCGGACCTTTGATGCTCAGCTTTTACTTGTTGCCATGTTAGGCACTTAAACATAAATAGTGCTACCTCTTTTTTCATATCGTTCCACCATAAGGTTTTCTTCAGGTTCCGATACATTTTAATAGTTCCAGGATGTATAATATAGTGGGAGCGATGTGCTTCTTCTAAGATAACTCTTTTCACACTCTCATCTTTCGGAACACAAATTGACCTCTGAATCTCAACAAATCACCACTGCTTATAGAGAATTCATCATTTTTTCCCAACATCCCCTCTTCTACAATTTTCTTAAGCTGAGGGTCCTCCTTTTGTGTCAACCGAATCTGTTGAATTAATTGGAGTTCTGCCTTAATGTTGGCAATCGTACTTACCACACCATTAAAGGAATCCACTATTTCTTCTAACAATTTTATTTTTTGCATTATTAGATGAGTTAAGACTCATGTAGATTTTCTAGTTAGAGCATCTGCCATAACGTTAGCCTTTCCTGAATGATAATGGATCGTAAAATCATAATCTTTTAAGAAATCCGTCCATCTTATCTGCCGCATATTTAAATCCTTCTGGAAGAAGAGGTATTTTAGGCTCTTATGATCTGTGTATATTTCCAATTGCTTACCATATAGATAATGCTTCCAAATTTTCAAAGCGAATACTATTATAGCCAGCTTCAAGTCATGAATTGGATATTTCTTCTCATATTCTTTCAATTGTCTGGCTGCATATGCCACTATCTTCCCATACTGCATTAATATACAGCCCAAGCCCTTATGTGAAGCATCACTAAATATCACAAATCCCCCACTCCCCTCAGGAATAGTTAAAATAGGTGCTGACGTCAATCGAGTTTTTAGTTCATGAAAACTCTCCTCACATTCCTTTATCCATTCAAATTTAACATTTTTTTGTGTCAATCGAGTTAATGGGGTTGCAATTCGAGAGAATCCTTCTACAAATCTTCTGTAATATCCGGCCAATCCCAAAAAGCTTCACACTTCAATCACATTACTTGGTCATTTCCAATTAACCACGATTTCAACCTTTGAAGGATCAACTGATAACCCTTCCTTTAATATCACATGTCCTAAAAATTTCACTTATTCAACCCTAAATTCATATTTACGTAGTTTGGCATACAATTTCTTTTTTCTTAGTATTTGCATCACCAATCTTACATGTTCATGTTCCTCCCGATCCTTGGAATAAATTAGAATATCGTCGATGAATACCACAATAAACTTGTCCAGAAAAGGCTTAAAGATTCGATTCATCAAATCCATAAATGCAGCCAGTGTTGGTTAATCCAAAGGCATGACTAAAAATTTATAATGGCCATACCTTGTTCTGAAAGCTGTCTTGGAAACATCGTCACTTTTAATTTTGAGCTGATGTTATCCAGGTCTAAGATCAATTTTTGAAAATACTTGTGATCCTTGTAATTGATCGAATAAATCATCAATTCTAGGTAGTGGATATTTATCTTTCACTATCATTTGGTTTAGCTGTCTATAATCGATACACAACCTCATGGTCCCATCTTTCTATTTAACAAACAATACCGGAGCACCCCATGGTGACACACTGGGTCTGATAAAACCATTATCTAATAATTCTTACAATTGTTGTTTAAGCTCCGCAGGTGCCATTCGGTAAGGGGCCTTAGAAATTGGGGCTGTCTTGAGAAGTAACCCAATAGAGAATTCAAGTTCCCTATCAGGTGGTAACCCCGGCAATTCCGCAAGAAATACTTCAGGAAATTCTCGGATGACCGGAATGGTATCCAAGTTTATATTTTCCTTTCTATCTACTTTAACATAGGCAAGAAAGCCTCGACATCCTTTTCAAAGGAGGTGAGTAACCTGAATTGAGGAGATTAAAAATGGTGGTGAGGCTTCCTTGATACCTTCAAGGTAAAATACTGGTTGATTTGGAATACAAAAAGTAACCCTTTTCTTGTAACAATCAATACTTGCATGATATGCAGAGAGTCAATCCATACCTAAGATCACATCAAAATCTTGAATTTCTAGGAGTATTAAATACACTAACATTTCCTCTTCTTCTATCCTTATCACACAAGACTTGTATACTATATTGGTATTAATTGAATTTCTCATAGGTGTGGCTACCTCTAGAAGGTATTCTAATTGTTCTAGTTCTACCCTTAAGTGGCATGCAAAGTGTTGTGACACAAATGAATGAGTAGATCCAGAATCAATCAAAACATGAACTACTTTTTGAAAGATAGTAAGAGTACCTTAGATCACTGATTTTCGGGGCCTGAGCATCTTTCTGAGTAATTGAAAATACTCTCCCCTTCGTCTGAGGATTCTGGGCTACCTCTTCTGGCCTTGGATGTTGCTGCATTTTCAAGGCAGGACAATCTTTGATCTTGTGCCCCAACTTTACATATTGGAAACAAGCTCTGATTTCCCAATAATAGGGTTTCATCCCATGTCTCTTCCCATATTTTTTACACGGCTCTAGTGGGCTTTGAAATGGCACCGGCCTTGGCCTTTTGTTCGCTCCTTCAGAGTGTTGTCGATTAGGTGGTGTGGGCCTATACTGAATTCTATGGCTATTCCTCTTTTGGTAATCTTCGCAGTCGTTTTCAACAATTTGGGCTCTGCCGACTATTTCGGCATAAGTCCTTAGTTTTAAGTTTGATATTCTGCTTCTGATAGCTAGTCTGAGGCCCCTTTCAAATTTTTTTACCTTTCTTGCTTCGTTGCTGACCATATGTGGACCGAACCTGGTCAATTCAGTATACTTCACCATGTACTGTGCTACTGCTTCCTTGAACTAATTCCATAAATTCGATTTGTTTTTGGTCTCGAATAAAATCTGGGAAGTACTTTTCATTGAATGTCTCTAGAAATACCTCCCAAGTCAAAGGTTTATTTTCTTGGACCAATACTCCTTTTGCTATGCGCCACCAATGTTGTGCTTCACCTGCTAACATAAAAACTGCCAAGGCCACCTTCTTATCATCAGGACATTCCATTACCTCGAATATTTTCTCCAATTACATAATCCATCCCTCGGCTTCTAGTGGGTTTACAGCACCCGTAAAAGAAGGTGGGTTCAATTTCTTAAATTGTTCGATATTACGCCCACCATTTCTCGTAGCTGACTGCCTGGGTGGATTGTTGTTCTCCATCTGATGTTGCATTAGGGCAACCATATTTTTTAAGGCTTTATGAATTCCTTTCATATTAGCTTCAGCCATTCTGGATCTTCATCTCGTACCGGTCTGTACATACAATAAATATGACTAAAATTACATTCTTTTCAAATTTCCTAAGAGTCCTAAACCTATTGCTCTGATACCATAATTGTCACACCCCAAGATTTGTAACACTCTCGAGGTGCGATAGACTATTCTTATACTAGGAAAAATTCAAATTCCTATTAATATATATTGTAATAAAACAAATTTTTCTATTCATTAAAATTTGTACAAAGTTTGCTCACAACTGGGATTAATATGAAGTCTAGGTATACATCCGTTGATAGAATAAAACCTTACAGTGGTGAAGTTAAACAAAAGTTACAAAGGAGAATTTAGTTATGACATGACTGCATCTTCTTCACAAACTGGTCCTGATGTCCATTTAACTATGAGACTGCAATTACTCAGAAAAATATTTACCATAGTTTGGTGAGTTTGGTTACTCAGTAAGTGATCATCATCGTTCTAAAAATAATCATGGTTGGAAGATATAAACATTTTTTGAAGAATGTATGCTAAAAAAAACAACTTGAAATTTTTTTTTGAGCAAAAGCATTTATAGATAACAATTGCACTTTCACAAATCCGCAGTTAAACATAATCCAAATGATGGAAATGCATATAAACATTTTAACAGAAATACAGAATTCAAAGGATTTCACCAACTACCCTATTGGCAGCCCAAGTAGGTCACCTATATACCCCACCAACGTCCTGATGGGTCCAAACATACCTCACCGACGTCCCAGATGAGTCCAAATAGTGTAACCGAATAGGTGCTAAAATCCCAGCAGGTCCGATCACACCTCACCGGCATCCCAGATGAATCCAAATAGTCCCCATCGACATAACCGGATAGGTCCTAACAATCAATGTAGGTCCACTTATACTCAAATTATCTCTGAAACTCTTTAAACATCAGAAAACAACAATATCATATATGCGAAGTATCATTGAAAACATTAACATAAATTCACTTGAAGCAATTTAATAACAATGACTTCCATTGAAATATCTCTAAGTAGCCATTTAAACATTTTGTGTAATAATTTCTAAAAGGTTACAGTTCTGAAGCACATTCTAGAAATCTAACATGATAACAGTTCAGTATCAATAAAAGAACCCTTACGGGAATCCAAAATTAAATACAGAATTATCACAATTTATGGAATTGTCAATTCGTAAATGATCATTTCATAGGCAATACTACAATCAAGTGCAGAAAAATAAGTTTTTCAAATAATGAGGAAGTCATTTGCACATGAATTTTACAATGTTTAAATATTCAAAATAGTAGAAGGAAAATCTCACAATTTTACTAAAAGCGAAAATATCACATTTATATCTAATAATTTATAGTATTTAAAATTCTTAACAGTAGATAAAATATCACAATGTTTTTACTAAAAATATTATTCTTCGAGGCAATGAGATTGCTTACTCGTAACTTTCCAGCCAGAGTCGAAGTAACAAGAGGACTCAAGAAATGGGGCGTGATAATGAGCAGATAAAAGTAAAGGCCTCAATGTGCAAACATTGTGGATTAATCTAGATGATAAAGAAGCAGCCATTCCTTGACCATTGATATTAAGCGATATGAATTAGTAAAAAAAAAACTTACAAAAATCCTGGCGAAAGGAGACTGAGAGAGAGAGAGACTGAGAGAGTGTTGTTGTTCATAAGGCCCATAGCTTACCTATGGCTTAAAAAGAGAAAATGCAACTCAAGGTATGAGAGAGAGAGAGAAGTTTCAAGTAAAAAAAAAGAAACACTTGCAAGGTGTTTGAAAACCGAGATGAGAGGGATATAGAGCTGCCACGTTAAAAGCAAAGTAGGTAAGATATGAAATTCAAGATGGTGGATGTAAGGTCCACCTAAATAAAGCTGAACCCTCAAGTGTTTTAACATGATGTAAGTGTGCTGCCACGTAAGGTGGAGTTGCCACCCACCTTTACACAAAAATTCTTACAAAAATTTGATGGACCGAGGGTCCATACTAACAAAATGGTCAGGCACAAACTTAGGAAAAAGTTGCTAAAACCTTATCAGTGAAAATAATGGTCCTTATAATGCATAATGAACTATCATTTTGAATATTTATTTATTGTAAGTATTTTATTTTATTTTATTTGTTCATTTTGTGTTTATTTCTATCAACACTATTGATATTTTGTTTTAATTCTACAAATTTTAGG
The DNA here is from genome assembly GCF_054954075.1 of Amborella trichopoda. Lineage (NCBI taxonomy): Eukaryota > Viridiplantae > Streptophyta > Magnoliopsida > Amborellales > Amborellaceae > Amborella > Amborella trichopoda. Next base: position 19,215,874 of record NC_142347.1, on the reverse strand, counting down.
TCATCACATCTCCCCTATTGATCAACCCTTGAATCACCCTCTTCAAATAGAAACAGTCCTGGGATCATGAGCATGGTTATTATGCAACTTGCACCATCTTTTCTTATGCTTAACCTCAAATGGTGGTTCAGATGGTGGCGGGGGTTGAACCATGTTTTTCTTCAAGAGTAACTCCAGCACTTTTTCTAACGGGTCTTTTAGAGGAGTGAAGTTGTCCTCTCGCCATCGATTGTTATTTTGAGAGTTAGCTCTAGGCTAAACCCTTCGATTTTGATTCCTATTGTTATGCTGGGTGGTTGAACCTTGAGCCGGTCCGTTAATGACAACCTCATTAACCAGACTGGAAACATTCCCCTTACTATTGCTCTTGCACTTATTCTGTGGAGTCATGATGAGTTTGCTATTGGGCCTAGTGTTGAGGGGTGTCCCTCTCGCTCTTTCATGTCCTACCAACCGCTCGATCATAAAGTCGAAAGAGTGGGGGATAATGCCTCGGTTGAAGAAAGTCATGTATTCAGGAGTGGAATTTTCTAACGCCATGGAGATTTTAGCTGGGTCTGCAAGTGGACATTCGATGACCCGCATTGCCACCTCCCGGAATCGACCAATGAAATCCTCAAAGGATTTTCCTGGGTTTTGTTTTGTGGCACTGAGCTCACCTAGGGAGAGTGATCTTGGTGTTGACCGACGGTAATGAGAGACGAACTGGTTGAAAATTTTGTCCGGAGGAATGTGTGGTTGAGAAGTCATTATTCTTCGATGCCAGTTCAAGGCCTCGTCGGTCAATGTTTGTGAAAACAGGGCCTTCAGTTGGTTAGGCCGGTCTCGCAAAGCTCGAACGGAGAGGAGATACGCGTTGACATGAATATCTGAGTCACTCTTCTCATTGAATTTGTTTCTAAACTCTAGGATGACAAACCTAGGGGGAAGGTCTTCCATGCCTCCGAGGGTCTCCTGAACATAGGCCTTTAGGGGTAGGATTTCATGCATACCCATTCTGAGAAGCATATCTTGTATTTCCTTTATGGTGATGTCTTGTTGGGTATTTGGCATGATAGTAGGCCCACCGGTCGGTGGGTTTCCAAGCATAGACAGATGAGTCGATACTTGGGGTAGATGTTGACTAGCTTTTGCCTGAGATTGATGAGCCGCGGTCACCGAAGTGGTTTGAAACATTTGTACTTGAGGGGCGTACTAACCCATAGGCATCGCCACTGATTGCTGAAATTGCACGGTTTGTTGGACAGGATGTACCAGAGGGACCGATTGAAGAATCGGCTGACTCGACTGTGTTAGGGATTGACTTATGCTATTCGGCTAGTTTTGGACCGACCCATGAACTGGGGCCTCGATAGTGTAACCTAGATCAACTAGACTCTTAAGGGTGACTTGGACGTCCATCTCACCTTGGTCCAGTATAGATTGGCACCTCTGCTGCTTACTGTATAAAGGACGTCATGGGCTGTACAATGGTGACTCGAGGTTGGGATAAACCTCCTAGACTTAGATGGATATTAATTTTGAGACCGTTGGGCCTCAAGGTTATCTAGGTGTGACCTCTGGGGAGCATTAGATATAGCAAGGACCTTTTCCTTCACACGACTCCTACTTTGGTTGCCTAAGGTTACACGGCTCCTACTATGGCTACGTAAGGTTCCTTGTATGACAACGCCCTGTCGAACCGGTTGGACCCCCTGGCTATTCAATGTTTTTTGGGCAGAGCCCACTTTTTGGACCATACACACCTCGGGATTGGGAGTAGATCCTTGGGACTCTTCCTCTAGTTGGAGACCGGGGCGTAAGATTATGGACTAGGCTGAATTCTAATCGTAATCTTAAGGGATTGCGGCATAGTGGTCCCTAGGTTGGGCTTAGAGTTGGTCGTAAAACAGTCATCATAGTCACCTTGGGTGACTTACATGGTGATTTCTCTTGGCAGAGTCCTAGGATCTAGACTTGACGAACTAGGGTGGACTTAGCCTGACTTTAGGGGTAAACCTTAAGTAAGACCTAGGCTAAGAATAGACTAGAATCTAGACTCACTGAGTTTTGGTTCAAACCCTAAGCTAGGGTGAGCCCAATCTATCCCTAGAGCTAACTCTAAACTTAGACCTATACTAGAACCTAGATTAAGATCTAGACTAGATTGGTCCAAGTCTTGGCTCTGGCCAAGAGTGGGTCAAGGTTTGGACCTAAGAGTAAACCTGGTCCGGACTTGAGCTTGGTGCAAGCCTAGGCTTAGACTCAGAGAATTTGTGAAGATCAGACCTGGCATAGACCCGAACTGGATTGGAGATGAACCAGGAACGAGGTTTTGGCTTGGACCAAGGGGAAGCCCAGGCTCGGACCAAGGTGAAAGTTGGTTCGGACCTAGGACAAGCTGGGTACAAACCTAGACTATGGACCTAGTGAGTTTTCATTACCAGACCAGATGTAGACCTGGACTGAATCAAAGACGAGCAAGGAACAAGCGTTCGGCTCGGACCATGGGGGAGCTTGGGTTCAGATCACGGCGAAACTTGGATCGGACCTAAACTAAACAGGGTAGTAGCTTGGGCTCGGACCCAAAAGGTTCAGCTCGGACCCAAAGTACGTCTGGACTGAGATCTAAGTTAATCTACCAAATATAAGCAAACAAGCACACGAAAATGTTTGACCAAGAAGAATATAAGACTATAGGTAGGCTAGGTCTGGAGTGGCTTCCTAACTAATGAAATGTCGCTAGGCTTATATGGGTCCCCACATAGGTCCTAGCCTCCTATTATAGGATGTTCACCAGGTCCTACTATACGTGGAGTTGCTTTGAGGCAAAGGATTACGGAGGGGCGCTCACAGTTAAAGTTACGTGAATCCCAACCGCCTCGACTCTCAAAGCTGGGTTCCCCTCATGCCGTTAACACGGATTTTAGGGGTTTTTGAAAAAATTGCTTTCTAGGTTTTTGGGATTCTCGGTCGGTGTGTGCTAGAGTGTGTAAACAATCACTCAAGTGAAAATAAATTCAAGCACACAAGCACACAATAAGAAAGAAAATAAGTGGGTGTTCGGCACTGATCTCGCCTAGCGATGCGTGCTTCGAGGCGAAACTCGCTCGAGGCACAATATAGATGGAGGGGTGAGGAACCCTTAAGAATGTGTGGTCAAAGCAGTGAAACTAGGCACAGTCCGTGCTAAGTCGAGTGTTACCTGAGTTGAGGATGACTCGAACGGGACACGGTTCAGGGAGGGCGCAGGTGACCCTCAGCAAAAGTTTTTTTTTTTTTTCTATTTATATTTTTCTCATTTAAATTTGATGAAAAAAAACTAAACTGAGCATGATTAAAACAGGGAAAATAGGAATTCAACCAAAATTAACTAACTAGAATGAAATCAGATAGTCAAGAATTGAGCAGACCAACCTGAATAAATTTTTCTTTTTGATATTTTAAAAAATTTTATTGTAAGCTAAATTTTTTTGAGAATGGATCTAAGAGTCTTTGGAAGACACCTAAAATGTTTCAGAACACTCTAGGACTTTTTAGTTTGGGCGAGACAAGGCATGTCGACTTGTAAGCTAGGCGGCAACAAAAAATATTTTTATTTTATTTATTTTATATTTTTTTATGATTTATTTTGATTCAATAAAACTACTGTAAACTTTCAGAAATAAGAAAATAAATTTTTTTGAAGAAATAAATTAGAGTAACTGGAAAACAGGAAAGTTCAGGTAGGACAGACCTGTATCAAGTAAAATATGTTTTTGGTATTTTTAAAAAATTTATTTTTCCATTAAATTTTGTGAGAGATCTCCAGAGAGGTCCTAAAAAATATTTAAATATTTTCCAGAAAACTAAAACATTTCTTGGTTTGGGCGACACACTGCGTGTTGCCCTTGTGAGAAGGGCAACTCCAGGTGTGTCGCCAAAATTTTTTTTTTTTTATTTTTTTATATTATTTCCTTGTATATATTGATAAACTAAGCTTATAATAGACTTATAGAAATAGAAAATAAAATATTTTTTGATGAAAATAAATTAAAATAAAGCAACAAGAGCAGAGTGCAGATTTAAGAAATTTTTTTTTTTGTATTTTAAAATATTGTATTTTGACCTGAATTTTTGTGTACAATCACAGGAAATATTCTGAGACACTACTGAAAATTTTCAAACTATTATGAGATTTTTGAAATTTTGGTTCTCGGATCACGCTCGATCGCCCCATGGTGCGCGCTAAACTGTTGTCAGCATGGAATCGAGCGATCTAATGATGTCGATCACCATGATCTGACACTTCAAACTGATAAAAATGAAAAGGAAAATATATGGTAAAGGAAGTGGGAATAATCGAATTCAGATCTGAGATCATATCTGCTTGGAAACGAGCAGACCTGCTCTCAGATTTATGGCGGAGCCAACGTGATCCGAAGCATTTCAAAACAAGATTTTCAATCAAAACAAATTAAAATCAGATCAAGAAAAAAAAAATACTTAAGAAATGAGGGGAGAATGAGTACTTGACCAGGCCGGATAGCCTAGGACTCTTGAGCCCCTGAGGGCTCGCCCATATCAGAATCGGTACCTCTTTTACCCTTCTGATTTAAGTGTTGATGATCAGCAAGCCTCTGTAGTATTGGGGTGGTTGTCCCCTAATTTCAGATCTGGGGTGAGTTTAGATTTGAGGTACGGAGCAGGGTAAAGGTTCTCTCTGTATCTCCTAGGTTTATCTTTCCAGCCTAAAGTTTCTAAAGTCTCTCAGGTTTCTAAAAGTCGCCCAGAGGTTTTGTTCCCACCCCTCAAATAACAACTGAGTTGGTTTTTTATGAATGAGGGATTTGTTGGGTTGGTGTAATCCCCGCAACCAAAAAATACTAGGTCAACACCATTCAAATTTAAAACAAAAACGACCAAGATAAAAGACCTAGAAAGCGAGGGAAACATGTGAGAATGCATAAAAAAGCATTTCAGTGAAAACACGTTTGGGGGACACGGGTAGTATCGCCCAGGCCAAAACACCTCTGATTTGAAAAATTCAATTTCACACGTGTTCTTGAGCCTGTTGGGAAGCTCCCATAAAACATTTGGGTCAAAACATATTTTTTTTAACTTTTTTTAATGATTTTCTCTGTAAAACAACACGTTTTCAGGGTTTTAGGTCAAAATAAGATGTAACAGGGTTTCTGGGCTGGCATAATGGTTATGGGTCCAAGAGTAAGTTGTGTGACCTATGGATTTTGGGTTCACTAAGTCAATGTGATCCTAAGGGTAAAGAAAACCACTTAACTTGTCATATTTAAAGCGAGGTGTCTACAAAAGTGTCTACTTCTTTGCCACTCACATGTCCCTCGAAAGACAGGGAGTGCACTGTAGACACCCCATTTCAAAACTGTCAAATTCTATGGTTTTCTAAACCCTTAAAACCACACTATCCTAATAGACGCAATTTAATTACCCCAAAACTATCGAAATCCTATCGCAATTTGAGGTAAAGCTCCAGAGCTTTTCAACGGTCCAAGAATCGCCTGAGTCAGACCTACGGATAAAAAGATATAACAAATAAAAATTTAGTCCCTGTGAGACCCAACTATCGGGCCAGGGCTGGGCTGTAATGGGCCTGACAGGCCCAGATGGTGGCTGATGATGCAGTCAATGCATCTGATGATGCAGTGAACACATTTTCTTTAATTAGATAAGGCGAAAACATTAAGATAAATAAAAAAATTCTGAAGAAACTCCAACAAATTTACCAAAAATTACCAATTGAATCTTATAAATACCCCCTCTCCCTAACTTAAAAATAGAGAGTAAAAAGAACCAAAACAACCATAGAAATTCTAAAAATTAGGAAAATTACCCAAAAATACCAAAAGTAGGAAAAACCCTTAGAAAATTCCTAAAAATTTAAGAAAACTCCCAAAAAAATTAAAGAAAATCTCAGAATTCATTTTTAGCCTCTAGAGATCATAAAAGCCTTAGAAAACTAAAGAAATTCTCCTCCAAACCCAAGAAAAACCGAGAGCTTTTGAAAAATCTCTAAATTGAATACCCTAGAGAAGATATAAACCCTAGCCTCTTGAAGTCCTAACCTCCAAAACTGAGAAAACCTAGACTTAAGGCACAAACACCCTATATCAAAACAAGAAATAGGGACAAAAACCCTAAATCTAACCCTTTACACCAGAGATCTATTGGTCAACATCCGAATTAGAGAGGCAAAGAGGACCACTTATGTTACAGGCGAGCCCTCGAAGGCTCGAGAATCCTAGGCCATCGGGCCCGGTTTGGTATTATTTATTCCTCTCTCTTTCTTCTTCTTTTTACTGTTTTGTTTCTTTTATTTATTTTTGATACGTTAACTTGTCTTAAAAATCGTATTTTAATGCTCTGGATCATGCTGGCTCTACCACGGATCTGAGAGTAGCTCTGCTCGTTTCCAAGAAAATCTTGCCTCAAATCAGAATTCGATCTGTCTCACTTTCTCTACCACTTTATTTACATATTTTTAATTAGTTTAAGGTGTTAAAATTCTAGAGATCTTCACCAGAAGATCTATCAGAGTTTCATCGTAAACATCTTTTACATGTAAATAGTACGTCCTTATATTGAAGTGGGGATCAAACATTGGGGGATGATCAATTTCTAATCTAATTGATGGAAATTAATAATTAAATGAATTAAAGGATGTTAATAAAATAGTGCTAAAATGATGATTTTTCCCTTACTCCAACAATATGTGAAATTTTGAATCAGTCCCTGTAGTGTCCACGCAATCTTCACGATCTTCCAGGATCCATTAGGGGTTCTTCAGATCATCATCCGGCCAAAAGATTATTCTTTTCTTGATCGGCTCGGGAAGATGATCGTTTTGATACCCTTTTCGAGCCATGGATCGTACTCTCTGGCCATGATCATGACGTGACAGAACCTGGGAAAACATGCAACCTTAGATTAAGGATTCTGACTGTTTCTCAATGTTTTTCCCTAGTTTCTTCGTCATAGCATGATGAGCATGTCACCACGATCTTTTTGTAAAAGAATGTCTCGATTTAGTGTCTAGATGGTAGTTTTCCAAATTGGTAAACTTTGGCCGGAGTTTGGATTTCGGTCGCCATAATTGCAGCAGTTTCATACTCATTGTGCGTCAAATTTAACCGTCCATCACATGTGAGGTTTGGCTTAGATGAAGCCTTTGACCTTTTGTTCGTAATGGGTCTGGTTTGAGGTCGATCCAAAGCAAGAGCATCGTGATATGGCTGTTTGATCGAGGTGACATGTTGCTGGAAATTTCCTGCTACTTTTGGAATTTTCTGACAAATTTCTCTCTTCGATTTATTTTGGCTCGGTATGTGTTATCATGCGTACGACATATCAAATCGATCGGGTCAACGAGACAAACATGCTCCCAAATTTTGAGCTTAATCCGACCCAGGATGAGGAAGATATGGAGAAGTGAATTATGCCCCCGAAATTGAGAACCACAATTTTCATTAATAGAAACTAGTTCACCGAGGGTGCACCGCAATAGTATACGACCGACTTATTTTAGGTAATGTGGTCATAACTTGCTCTAAGAGCATCCAAACTAGCCGAAAATTGGTACCCGAGGGGTTTCAAATGTCCTAATTCCAATGGCAATGGTCCGAAAACAATTTACGCTCTGACAATGGTGTTGTAGTTCAGAGTTCATTTTCAGCATGATAGAGGAAGAATTTCTGAAACTATTTTGTCGTCTGCACTGCCTTAAACTCATCGGATTTCAGCAAAACTTGGCAAGTGTTCTTAGGATACTATCAGGCAAGATTATGATTCTTCTTGGGCCATTCTGAGGCTGTCAAAAATTTCACTTCTAGATCATGGCTTATTGACCTGCGGCTTCTGTAGTCCACAGGCGTTTTGGTACCAACGGACCTAGGTCATGAACTACTCTCTTCTTATTCGAACCAGAGATACAAGTGATAAAAAATGACCTCAAACAGCATGCACTGCCAAATGTTGTGCTTCGAGAGAAGCGAGAAGTGCAACATTTGGAAACAAAATTGTTCCTTCGATTTTAGTTTTCTTCCTAGCCACTAGATCACACGAACTTCAAAGAGATACTCGTGCCAAGCTACTTCCCTGAGGGGTGACCAAGGTGCTCAGACCACTGGGGGCCTTGCTTAAGGGCTTGTAGACCTAGACGTGGAGACTTTTTGGAGGAGAAGAGACATTTGAGGGATGATTTTAGAGTCTACACCCCATTGGACATACAAGATGCTTTTAAAGTCTTCACCCTTGTAAAAAATTTTACGGCTTTTTTTGGTACTACACCAGGTTTGCTTTGACAAACAGGGTACCTCTGTGGGCCCCACCCTGTCGAGACCAGTTGGGTGGTTTTTGTTGGTTGTCCCAAATGTCTGGTCTAGCCAGGGAGAGATTTTAGTGAGGCAGCCACGAAAGGGCACTGCCCTGGTTGTTGTGGGCAGGTATTTACTCCATTTGACAGTTTCTTGCCTTGTGATGGATTTTGAGGGATGATTTTAATGTCTACACCCCATTGGATGTATGTGGCTTTGTTTGCAACCTCACTAAGTTTGCTTGGCCTGGTTTGACATTTTCTTGCCTGTGAATGATCTTGTTTTTGGGTCCCAATAATATAGTATTCTGCTACTAATGATTTTTTTCTTGAAGTGCTGGTGGAAGCCGTTTATGGAAGCGAACACTGCATCAACTTGCTTATTGGTCCGAGTGCCTTGGCAGGTTTTCACTTGGACAGGGGGAAGTGGCGTCGTAGAGATGCTTTTGACCAACCTCCTTTTTAATAGGCTCTTTGCCCATGGCCTGAGGACCATGTCTGCCCTTTTTCCATTTTTACTCATGGTGCCCTTTACTAGTTTTCACCGTGCCTGGTTTTTATTTTACAGAACACTCTTACTCATGGTTTCGTGACCATGGCCGTCCGTTATTTTTACTCATGGTGTTCCCCTTTTCGGGTTTACACCATGCCCTTTCTTTTCAATTTTTGTGAGGGCATGTTTAAGGTCATGCCTCCGGGACCTGGGCAAAGCAGTTTAACATCATGAAGCCAGAATGCAATATAGTTTAGGGTCAGACCGTGATAGAGATGGATGACAGTCTGTTGAGGCCATGGGGTGAGTATGGTGGTGGTTCGACTCACTTTGGGGTGATGGCACGAGACCATATGTGAATGATGGATTATGTTCGTACGAAAGGTGGATAATGGTGACCTACTAGATGATGATAAGTATGGATGGTGGAATGGCTGCAAGGGCCACAATTTTCTCCAAATCAAGTATCGCCATGTGGGAAGAGAGATGTAATGTCGAGCAAGAGGGCATAAAGATTTTTGCCACACACGAAAGGCGTGTTTAAGGAGCAGCGCCAGTTGGAAGAGAAGAGCGAGCTGTGTCGGTTGGAGCAGCGACTGTTGGAGCAGCGCCGGTTGGAAGAGAAGAGAGAGTGACGTCAGTTGGAGTGGCACTGGTTGAAAGAGAAGAGAGAGAGGTGCTGGTTGGCGCAGCGCTAGTTGGAAGAGAAGAGAGTAGCACATCGGTTAGAGCAGCGCCGGTTGGAAGAGAAGAGAGTAGCACGCCGGTTGGGGCAACGCCGGTTGGAAGAGAAGAGAGAGTGGTGCCAGTTGGAGCAACACCAGTTGGATGTTTGATAGTGCACTGCCGAGAGTGTTTTAGTCAAACGTACCTCCTCTATACATGTCAGAGTTGCCCCGTACGTGTCAGAGCAATGGGTGATTGCATTAGCCATAGTGTTTTCCAACCACGCTCTCCTTTTAATCCTTGGGCAACATGGGTCTCTCCCATATTTCCCAACTTTTCCCTCACTCTTGAAGTTCACTACTGCCCCTTCCAAGACATCCCACTGATGAAGCCAAGGAAAGCTCATGAAGACCATGAGTGAAGATTTGTGATACCGTGGAAAGTCAAGGTAAGCGAGTTTAGCTCTATGCATCCATGAGTGTTGTAAAAATGTTGAAATGGATTAGATGATATAAAGGAAAATGTGAAGAATGAATGGGTCAACATGAGGTTGAAGTTTCAGTTTGTGCTTCTCAATGCCATGACTGTGTCAACCATATGTTTGATCTTTTTATTTATGGAAACTCATGAAATCGTTTACTATGGCACTCCTTATCACGAATAAGGTTCCAAGCCCAAAGTGTAGCTTGGCTAGGAATTATTAAGTGTTCTTTAAATGTATATTAACTTGAAAATATGAATTTCCAGAACTGTGAATGTCTATGTATCTATATGTTCAATGACCAAATGGCATCCAAATGGGACCAAATTGCTCCCAAATGAAATACATATGTGTATACTCCAAGTTTACTTTTTATGACATGATAATATTTTGCATGGATAAAAATATATGGCCCTAAATGTCGAGGCATGACACTATACACAGTCGCTGCTATTTTCAGCAACTGTGGCCCTCTTTGGGCAATGCTTTTGACCAAGCTAATAGTATCCAAAAACCTTGAAATTAGCACCATTGGAAAGGTTTTTGAATGTACTTAAATTTGCATGTTTTAAAATGTTTGAAACTTCCCGTGGATTTTGAACTATGACCCGAAATACGCGAACACATCACTACGCACTGTTGCAGGGAAATTTCCAAAAACTAAGGCTCACTTTTTACTGAGCAATTAACCCATCAATGGCACCCAAATTTTTTCAAATCACTTCTTTTTTAAATAAATGTGCTCATGGTTTCATGCTTGAGGCATCCTAAAACTCTCCCTATATTGGGAGCTACACCCTCGTTAAGAGGGGCATGTCATTGTTACTTGTCGCTGCATCATTGTATGACCATGTGGCGCTAAGTTATGTTTATATATGATAAAGGTGAATTCTATATGATAAATTCCATGAGAATGCCATAAAGATATGTGAATGATGCTGTGTAAACTGCGCTTTGTGAGGAAGAGGGGCCACGAGTGCGATAATGAGGAAATGAATTAACAATGAATGTCAAATGCTACTGAGAAAGTTTATGTGTAAATGCCCTATGATAGCTTATGAAATACATGTCTTTGCTAGATGCTATGACATTATGATGAAATGGCTACTACTTATATTGTTATTAACTGCTATGTGGTGGGACACTCACCAGTAGTGGATAATGTAATGATGATGTGACGAATGGCCACTGTTAATATTGATATTGCCCACGACACGGTGAGACACTCACCGGTAGTGGATGATGCTCTTATTTTGCCTGCTAAGCGATGAGACACTCATCGGTAGTAAGGAAAGAGATGTCGGTATATTCCCTAACCTGCATAATGATAGGAACGGTTTAAGGGAGATGATAAATGGTTGCACCCTAGATTTATGACATGATATGTGATGGATGCCTTGCAAGGTAAGGGCCTATCGAAACCCCAATGCACGCTAGGAACTGTGTGAGTGTGTTGAGGGTATTACGAAGTGGATACCCCACTTGTCATTTACCTTCTCCTTGTGTGATGGTAGAGGTCTTAAGCAATGGGATTAGCTTATCCTGATGGATAGGGCCTCTACTGCTGGAGTAAGCGATTCAGGAAGTGCGTGGGTAATGATTGAATTTCTTTATAGTGAATGTTTAGCATTATAATGGTGGAATGATTTATGATTTCATTAATTGAAGGCTCTAATCACCATGATTTAGCGTTGACTGTCGTTTAAATGAAATGTTCATATTTGATGTCTTAACTTGATATGAATTTATGCTAAATTAGGACTTTATATTGATAGACTGTACTATTGTAACCTATGTATAGCACCACCACAGATGTATAATACTGGACCTATTTACTGGGCTGTATAGCTTATCCCATTATTTCACCTATCCTTATAGATTGATAACGGAAGGTACAGGGCTGGAAGTTACTGTTTGGCATTTGCATGAAAAAAACTAGTGTTCTTGAAGAAGGTGCTTAGACCTTGTTTATGTCTAGGCTGTTTGGCCCTGGTATTCTTTTGTTCTTTGTAGATATGTGTAACATTGGGCCTAGATGCACCGAACTGAATGTAATATTTTGGAAGATTTTTATATTCTGAATTTGGTGTGCGGAGTTTTTCCTCACTCTTCTGCTAGTTAAGGTTGTTGCTTTAGCTCCCTTCCATGGTTTTCTTGATTTCTGGATATAAAGGTGTTGAGTCCACTCCCACCTAAGTGACAAACGTTACATTGAATAATGAACCCGCGCTCGATCGGTCATTGTCGTGCAAGGTACAGTGGTCGGGGGCAGAATTGTGATATATATAGTATCAGAGTAGCCAGGATTGGCCTAGGATGTTTAGGAGAGTCCTTAGATTAGTTTTGGAGTAAGCAAGTGACTGGGTGCTCTTGTGACTAGGTTAAAGGATGCAGAGAGCTCGTAATCACAACCCGAGTTCCAATAATGAAAATGCTGAAGCACTCAGTGAGTTTTATAGGACTCTAGGGGCGATGAGTCAAATGAAGAAGGAATCGATGCCAACCCAATCTACCCCTACACCAAACAAGAAAGACAGTAGCCTCATGGAGAGGTTTAGGAGATTGGCACCCCCAACCTTTTTGGAGCATGGAGGAGTGGAGAAGGCTGAGAGGTGGAAGGAACAAATATAGAAGATCTTAGAGGTGTTACACTACTCAGATGAGAAAAAATTCAGGCTTGGGGCCTTTATGCTGGAAGGGGAAACAGAATACTAGTGGGACTCAGTAAAGTAGGCTTGGAGTAAGACACGCACCGAGGTCACCTGGGAAAACTTCTTGACAACATTTGATGAGAAGTACTTCCCCGATTTAGTCAAGGAAGGGAAGGAAGTAGAATTTAACGAACTTTAGAAAGGGAGTCTGACTGTTGAACAATACGCCACCCTGATTTGCAGAACTCTTTAGGTATGCACCCCACATCATAAATACCGAGGCACGAAAGGCGGCTAAGTTTGAAAGGGGCTTGCAACCAAATATCAGGAGTAGGGTGTTGGCGACTAACATAAAGTCATACACCTCGATGGTAGATCATGCTCTGAAGATGGAAAAGGATTGCGAGGATCGCAGGTTAAGGGAGGAAGGAAAAAGGAAAACAGCGTCGTCGGGAAAGTTTGGGAAGAAACCAGTCTTCAAGAAGAAACACCAGAGGGAGGCCATACCCACCTAACCCAAGGATCCCGAAGAATATTCTGGGCAATATGGGCAATGACTAAAGCTCGATTTGTACTATTGCGGGAGAAGCAACCACACTGACGCAAAATGCTACCAAAAGAAGAATGTACGTCTGAAATGCAGTAAGCCTAGCCATTGGGCGAAGGACTGCCCGATGTTAAAGACCGAGGATAGCCCAAAGACCCAAGGATGAGTGTTCGCACTCACTGAACAAGAGGCTAAGGCATCAACCTTGGTGATCAAAGGTATGCTCTCAATTTGTGATATTAATGCTAAAGTCTTAATTGACCTTGGATCCTCTCATTCATTTGTTGCACCCCATTTTACTCGTTACATGAATGTTGTACTTGCATGTCTCAATTACATTTTAGTAGTATGTACACCGGTGGGAGACTCCATGGAAACTGATAAAGTATATAAACAATGTAAGATTATAATTGATGGGTGTGACCTGCCAGTAGACTTGATCCACCTTGATATTCGAGACTTTGATGTAATTCTAGGCATGGATTGGTTGTTTACACACCATGCTACCGTCGACTGCCATGAAAAGACGGTAACCTTTGAACGTCCAGATCAAGCAGAATTACACCTTGAGGGCATTAGGGATACTTCTCCTCTGCAATTTATCTCTACCCTCAATGCCTCTCGCCTCTTGGCTAAGATATGTGTAGGATATTTGGCATATGTGGTGGAGAATCGAGATGTTTAGACTCAGTTAGAGGGGATATCAGTAGTAAAAGAATACCTTGAGGTGTTCCAAGAAGAATTTCCATCCCTACCTCCAGAAAGAGAAATTGAGTTCGAGATAGAGGTAGTAGCTGATGCCCCTCCCATTTCTAAAGCCCCTTCTAGAAAGGCCTCAGTGGAATTGAAAGAGTTAAAAGAGCAGTTATAGGAATTATTAGATAAGGGATTTATCCGACCAACTGTGTCACCTTGGGGTGCACTAATCCTATTTGTGGAGAAAAAGGACGGGTCCTTGAGATTGTGTATTGACTATAGGAAGTTGAACCAAGTGACGGTGAAAAATAAGTACCCACTGCCTAGAATTGACGACCTCTTTGACCAGCTCCAAGGGGCCCAAGTGTTTTCAAAGATTGACCTCAGATCGGGTTATCATCAATTGCGGGTCAAGGAGGAAGACATTTCAAAGACCGCTTTCAAAACTCGATACGGTCACTATGAGTTTCTTGTGATCCCGTTCAGATTAACCAATGCCCTTGATGTGTTCATGGATTTGATGAATAGGGTGTTCAAACCCTTCCTAGATGACTTTGTAGTGGTGTTTATCAATGATATCTTGATGTATGCTAAGTCGAGCAAGAGCGAGTTTTAGCTCCCCAGTGTGGCCTTCCTTGGGCACATTAAGGATGGGATCATGGTTGACCCGTATAATATTGAAGCCATACTTAAGTGGGAAAGGCCAACAAATGTGACCAAGGTTCATTGCTTCCTGGGGCTGACATGGTACTATAGGTGCTTTGTAGAAGGATTCTCAAAGATAACGCTCCCCCTAACTCGGTTGACCCAGAAGAATGCAAAACTTGTATGGTCAGAGGAGTGTGAGAAGAGTTTCCAGGAATTTAAGAAGAGACTAGTCACAACCCCAATACTGGCCTTGCCCGAGGGAAATGAGGACTTTGTGGTTTATATCGATGCATCCCATAAAGGGCTCGAATGTGTACTTATGAAGAGAGGTAAAGTTATTGCTTATGCCTCCAGACAGCTAAAGCGGCATGAACAAAAATATCCACTCACGACTTGGAGCTCACAACAATAGTGTGCAATGACTTTAAGGGAAGCTGGGAAGACCATCTACTCCTGATAGAATTTGCCTACAACAACATCTTCGAAGCCAGTATTCAGATGACACCTTATGAGGCCCTATAGGGAAGAAAGTTTAAGTCGCCCGTCTGTTGGGACAAGGTGGGCTAAAGAAAATTACTAGGGCTAGAAATTGTTCAAATGACTTCTGAGAAGATTGCCTTGATTAGAAAGCGGCTCAAGATAGCCCAAAGTCAGAAAAAGAGTTATGCCGATAAATGCCGGAGAGACCTTGAGTTTGAAGTAGGGGATTGAGTCTTCCTGAAGGTATCACCAACAAAGGGTGCTACAAGAATTGGTAAACAGGGGAAATTGAGCTAACGATTCATTGGATCTTTGAAGTCTTGGAAAGAATTGGAAGCGTGGCTTACCGACTCGCCCTGCCACCGGAACTGGCTAGCATCCACAATGTCTTCCATATATAACTGCTAAGGAAATATGAACCAGACCCGTCCCATGTCTTGGAGTATAAAGCAATCTCGCTCATGGAAGACTTGACCTATGTTGAGCAACCAATTGGGAGTTTAGACAGAAGAATACAAGTGTTGTGTAATAAAGAAATTCCCTTAGTTCGGGTACAATGGCAATATCATTCAAGGGAAGAATCGACATAGGAACGGAAGGATGACATTAGGGAGAAATACCGTCACCTTTTCAGTTAATGTTAATCTGATTTTGAGGAAAAAATACCTTTAAAGGGGCGATGATATAAGGCCCACAATATTCTCCCAAGCCAATATCACCGCGTGGAATGAGAGATTTAATGTCAAGCGAGAAGGAGTAAGGATTTTCGCTATGTGGAGTATTTCCATCTAAGGCATTGTCGCACGTGTTAAGAAGTAGCACCGGTTGGAAGAGAAGAGAGAGCAACGCCAGCTGACGCAGTGCCGGTTGGAAGAGAAGAGATTAGCATGCCGACGCACCGGTTTGAGCAGCATCGATTGGAAGAGAAGAGAGTAGCACGCCGGTTGGAGCAGCGCCAGTTGGAAGAGAAGAGAGAGAGGAGTCGGTTGGAGCAGTCCCAGTTGGATGTTTGCTAGTGCAGCACTAGGAGTATTTTCGTCAAATGTAAATCCTCTGTGCATGTCAAAGCTGCCCCGTACGTGTCAGAGCAATGAGTGATTGCATCATCCATAGTGTTTTCCAACCACCCTCTCCTTTTAAGCCTTGGGAAACAAGGGTCTCTTCCATTTTTCTCGACTTTTCCATCTCTCTTGAAGTTCATTGCTGCCCCTTTCAAGATAGCCCACTGGTGAAGCCAAGGAAAGCCCGTGTAGACAATGTGTGAGGATTTTTGATACCGCAGAAAGCCAAGGTAAGTGGGTCTAGCTTTATGCATCCATGAGTGTTGTAAAATTTTGAAATGGATTAGATGACATAAAGGAAAATGTGAAGAATGAATGAGTTAACATCAGGTTGAAGTTTAAGTTTGTGCTTCTCAATGCCATGACTATGTCTACCATATGTTTGATCTTTTTATTTATGGAAACTCATGAGACTCCTTATCATGAATAAGGTTCCTAGCCAAAAATGTAGCTTGGCTAGGAAATATTATGTGTTATTTAAAAGTATATTAACTTGAGAATAAGAATTTTCAGAACTGTGAATGTTTTTGCATCTATATGTTCAATGACCAAATGGCATCCAAATGGGACCAAATGAATCCCAAACGAAATACATATGTGTATACTCCAAGTTTAATTTTGTGACATGATAATATTTTCCATGGATCAAAATATATGGCCCTAAATGTCAAATGCATGACACTGTACACAGTCGCTGTTATTTCCAGCAACTGTGGCCCTCTTTGGGAAATGCTTTTGACCTTGCAATGGTATCCAAAAACCTTGAAATTACTGCCATTGGAAAGGTCATGAATGTACTTAAAGTTGCATGTTTTGGGATGTTTCAAACTCCCCACGGATTTTGAACTATGACTCGAAATGCGTGAACACGTCACTGTGCACTATTTCAGGGAAATTTCCAGCAACTAAGGCTTGCTTTGTACTGAGCTATTGACCCATCAATGACGCCCAAATTTCTTCAAATCACTATTTTTGTAAAGAAATATGTATTAGCTCAAGGTTTCATGCTTGAGGCATCTTTAAACTCCCCTTACATCGGGAGCTACGCCCTCGCTAAGAGGGGCATGTCACTGTTGGTTATCGCTGCATCAGTGTATGACCATGCGGTGCTAAGTTACCTTTATATATGATAAAGGTGAATGCTATATGATAAATTCCATGAGAATGCCATAAACATATCTGAATGATTCCATGTAAACTGCACTTTGTGAGGAAGAGGGGCCACGAGCACGATAATGATGAAATTAATTAACAATGAATGTCAAATGCTACTGAGAAAACTTATGTGTAAATGCCCTGCTATAGCTTATGAAATGCATGTCTTTTGCTAGATGCTATGACGTTATGATGAAATATGGTTCATTTGCTATGAGGCAATGAATGGCCACTGCTTATATTGTTACTGACCACTACGCGGTGGGACATCACCAGTAGAGGATACTGTTATGATGATGTGACGAATGGCCACTGTTTATATTGATATTGGCCACTACACGGTGGGACACTCACTGGTAGTGGATGTTGCTATTATATTACCTGCTACACAATGGGACACTGATCGGTCGTAAGAAAAGAGATGTCGATATAGCCCCTAACCTGCATAATGATAGGAACGGGTTAACGGAGAGGATAAAGGGTTGCACCCTAGATTTATGAAATGATATGTGACAGATGCCTTGCAAGGTAAGGGCCTATAGAAACTTCAATGCACGTTGGGGACTGTGTGAGTGTGTTGAGGGTATTACAAAGTAGATACTCCACTTGTCTTACCCTCCCTCTTGTGTGATGGTAGAGGTCTTAAGCAATGGGATTGCCTTAGCCTGTTGGATAGAGCTTCTATTGCGGGAGTAGGTGATTTAGGGACTGCGTGGGTAATGATTGAATTTTTTTATTGAGAATGCTTAGCATCATACTGATGGAATGATTTATGATTTCATTAATTGAAGGCTCTGATCGCCCTGATTTAGTGCTAACTGTCGTTTAATTGAAATGTTCATATTCGATGTCTTGACTTAATATGCATTTATGCTAAATTATGACTTTATATTGATAAACTTTATTATTGTCACCTATGGATAGCACCACCACAGAGGTATAACACTAGACCTGCTTACTGAGCTGTATAACTCATCCCATTATTTCTCCTCTCCTTGTAGACTGATAGCGGCAGGTACATGGCTGGAAGTTCGTGTTTGGCAGGTGGAAGAAAAATTTAGTGTTCTTGAAGAACTTGCTTAGACCTTGTTTATGTCTGGGCTGTTTGGTCCTGGTTTTGTTTTGTTCTTGGTGTTTATGTGTAATATTGGGCCTAAATGCCCCGAAGTAAACGTAATATTTTGGAATATTTTTATATTATGAATTTTGATGTGCGGGGTTTTCCTCACTCTTCTGCTAGTTAAGCTTGTTAACTTTAAATCTCATCCATAGTTTGCTTGATTTTTGGATATAAAGGCATTGAGTCCTACTTCACACCTTAATTCCTCTCTCACCGGTTAGTTATCCTGCCCATGTCCTCTCAACACGGTTCACGAGAGAGCAGTCTCAGGTCCCAGGTCCATTTCGAACCTGGAGACAAGCTACCAGGTCACTCTGACCTGCCGGCGAGATCAAGGCATCTAACCATCTTGACGACTCCACTGGGGATACACTACCCCATAGTCAGATCGTCCTCATTTGGCTTGCCTTTCTTTTGTTTTCTGTTCACTTTACACACACGTCTTCGGGTTTGCCTAACCCTTTCATCCAAGTCAGGGACTTTATGATCCCGGCATTCGTAAGTTCGCTTTGGGAGCAAGTTTCTCGAACCTCACGCCCAACCTTTCTACTGAGCATTGACCTTATGTCACACTCTCAGGTCTTGACTTGGCTTGGTGCGAGGAGGGACCCAGAAACCCCTCGCTCCCCATTTCCTAGCCTTGGTGGACCCTCCACCAAAGCATCTTTCATGGGTGACGCATTAGCTACCGCACATAGCATGCACCCTGCTGTCGGCAAGTCACTTGTCGATCCTACCGCTCGAGGTAGCCAAAAGGCAATCCCATCCCTTCCTGCGCATGGCAGTCCAGCTGCCAATGCTTCTGTGGGTCACAGTAAGGCCACCCCCCATGATTTACCACATCGGGCCCTTGTAACAAGAGGCTCGACACAGGAAGAAGGAGGTTCTAAGGTCACCACCTCCCATACACGCATCAGGGCTCGTGGTCCACCAACTCGAGCCGCACTTCGGGGCAACCCTCAGGCTACCTCGAACCACTGTCCAGGCTCGACTCCTCTTAGACCTGGCCCTATGTACGTACATACCACACTACTCGAGGCAGTCCTCTGATTGCGCTTAGCTGAGTACATGAGAGACAGCCCTTTCATCGTTCCCCTCAGCACATGCCTGCTAACTTTGTGAGGGGTGGTCACAAAGCCACTCACATACAAACACATGCTCGCAAACCTCGGTCTCCTAAGGCCCATCTCATTGATCAAGCTTGGGTTGACCCTCAAGTCATCCGAAACCCTTCTGCAGGTGGTGCACACGCACCACTCCCACAGACAACTCCAAGCTCCCAACTGAAGGGGCAGTTGACTCCTCCCTCGTTCGTCCCTTCTCCTCCCAACGAACCGCTCAAGACCTGGCACTCAAAGGCCTTCCCTAAGAGTACCATCTTGAGAAAACCTCTTCAGACTAGCCCTATCTTCGGTGCCCAAAAGAGAGATCGGGGCCAGGCCCCTTTGGTTAACGAGATCTTCCATTCCCCATCTCTTCCCAAGCCACAGTAGAAGCCTAAAATGACCCCTGTTTGTGGCCCACATTCCCTGCTACATCTCATGGAGATGACTCGCTCGTGTTTGAAGGAGCAGATCTTTCACAATCACGATCCTAGTCTTAGTTTTGGAGCGAAGTACACCAGAACTTGAGAGCCAAGCATGTCCGAGGCCTACGAATAGTCCCAATAGAGGAATTCAGGACACAATGGGCAAGTAAGGATGTTGATCACATGGCTGCGAACCCCTTTCATCCACTACAAGTTGTGGTAGAGCTTGAGATGGAGGAAGCCTGCACAGTTGTTAACACCTTAGGAGACGACCCAATCGTGCAGCACTTGCGGTCCCAAGACCGTAGTGAACTGGTCTTAACCAGGTCAGCGTACAAGGCTCGAGCTCAGTCGGGGCATGCTGAACCCTTACTGACCAACTTGTTGCACCCAGTCGGGCATATACGACAACATCCAACCACACAAGAGATCAATCGTCCTGAGGAAACTGTCAACGTAATGGTCATTAACCAACCTAACAATGATCAAGAGCATCGAATGAATTGGTTCAAGGACATCATTCACAATGATGGAGAAGATTGACTTGATAGAGAGTACCTAACCTCCAGGCAACTCATCTCACTAGGAAACCAATTCTACTCATCCAGCGAATCTGGTCCCGAGGTAGTCATCTCGTGCTCATGACCATTCCTCCTTTCCACAAGTCTCTCAAACCGACATTAATGCCATGGTCACTCGAAGTTTGCACGGAAGGAAAATCCCAGGTATACATGCTACGACCCTTGATCAGAATCCTTACCCATCTTATATCAACCAACTCCCGTTTCCCCAAATTATCAGAAGGAGAAACTCTCGCGCTTCAACAGCACAAGTTCACCGCATCAGTATATCACCCACTTCTATTTGGTTGTCAGGAGACGACAGCTGATGGGAGACTTCTCCGTCAATTTGTTGTCCCTTAACAGGCTAGCTTCAGGTGGTATGCTAGACTTCCACTGAACTCAGTGCAGACCTGGGAAAAATGGAACAATGGTTTTACAAGAGTTTCTATGAGGTTGAGAGAGAAATTCTGACTATTGAACTTCTCACATTGACTCAGAACCCTGATGAGCCAGTCGATCAGTTCATAACAAGATGGAGAGACTTAGCTGCATATCAAGCTAGCCATATGCCAGAAATTGACGCTGTCCAAACATGCGTACACAACATGCGGCCGAAAATCTCTCTCCATGTTGAAGCGTCAAACCCAACCTCTATATTGGACCCAATTTTCAAAGCGGTTCGAATAGAGAGTCTATTTAAGCACCATCGCAAGCTTCAAACTCCAAAATCAAGTGAAAAAAGAAATCAGAGCTCAAACAATAGTCGCAGCAATTCTCGGGGCAATCAACTGAAGGGAGTGATTAGTGTTGTTGTTACTCTCACAGACTCCAAGAAGGCTTCACCTCAAACCTTGAATTTCTCTAAGGGGGTGAACCCTCCAAATGCTCAAGCGACACCTTAGGCAGGACAGAAAACCCAGTCCTACAATAAGGTGGCTCCACCTCGGAGTCTCTATGAGAAGGATTATTGGGAGGAGAAGAATAAGAAGGTATATAGTTTCAATAAGGAGTGGGTTCCGGCTCAACTCTAAATGTTGGTTGAGCAACAGATGATTACTTTGCTTGAGGTGAGAAGGTCAAAAGATGCTAACTTCGCCAACCACAAGAGTTACTGCGCATATCATAGAATGTTGGGGCATCCTGTTCAAGACTGTTTCACCCTCAAAGACCACATCGAGGGTTTAATTCAAAAGAGGCAGATACAACTTGATAGCCTCAAGAAGGCATTCAGGGAAGTTGAAGCATCTCACATGGTAGCAATTCAAGAACAAGTTGAGCAAGTATATCGGCTAGATGAGCTAATACCAGACCTCCTTTAGGCCCTATTTTGCATGATGCTCCAATTTTGGGGTCATTACTCCAAAGTTGTCAATACAGTCTAGACGCCTTCCTAGGGGGACTGAGAGCCTTTGGTGTTCATATCATGTTGGAAGATATTTTTCATCATCATGGGGCCCCCGCTCAATAAAAGCCTAACAAACAATGGAAATTTTGACAGTCCCAAAATATCTCAAGAACTGGTCAACATCTTCATGAGGACTCTCAAAATACTCTTTCCAAGTTTCGTCGCATTCTGACATGTCTAAGGGAGTGTAGACTAAGAAACAGTTCTGGTAGAGTCGGTCTCTTGCACCCTGAAACGGACCCTATGACTAGAGCTACATTTTCAGTGTCTCAATTTGTTGTGGAACCACTGCCATTGGATCCGGCACTGTTGGAAACCCTCAGAGGTCAAATTTCAGCTTCAACTAACACTCTAAAAAAACATTATAGGTAAAAGAGTGAAACAGGAGGAGTCCCACGATATTCCCGTGCGGCAACCCTACAACTCCATACCATTGAAGGGACAGTCAGAACCAGTGACTTTCGATGCTCATGTCTCACTTGTCAGAGGTCGAATCAAGCCCAAATTTTGTGAGCACATTCGTCTCATCAAGATGAGCGTTTCGATATGTTGCACGCCCCATGAAGATGCCCGAGCTCGAAGAAAAGCTAGAGAGAAGCTGCTGATCCGTGAAGAAAGTGCAGGAAATTCAGCAACATCGTGCCTCGCTCGAGCAGCCAAATCACGCTGGACATGAGCCCGACCAATGTGAGACCAATTCCATCACGTGCATAAGGTCTCGGGCTATCTTTGACCCGAATCCCATACATGATGAACGATTCGATTTTGCATATGAAGCCGACGAAGCGATCGTAAATTCCGTTGCCAGAATTCCAATTTTCGACAAAAATTCAAAAGTTACAAAATCTTTGTTCGAGCACAAAATTGAGCTGCATTTGTTGCCCCACAATCATAATGGCATGCTCAGTGTGATCTAGCGAAGAAATCACAGAAAAACATAAAGGAACGAGCACACTATCGATCTGAAATTTCAAGATTCAACAAAAAATTCAAGTTACATGATCATGCGCTAAAAATACGATCCATGGCTCAAAGTTAGTATCAAATCGATTGTCATGTCGGGCCCTATAAGAAAACAATCATCTTTCGATCAACCGGGTATCAGAACGACCCCGGATCATCCTTGAAAAATCATGCACGTTCTAGAGCAACACCGGGGCTGTTCTGAAATTCTACAAATTGTTAGGAAGGGGAAAATCTGTCATTTTGTACCCTATTTTCTTATTTATTTTAATTCAATTTAATCTTAATTTTCAACAATTAGGGTTACTTTTGATCATTCACCCATGTTTGGGGCAAATTCTATATATTCCACGTACCATCATTGTACGCTGGAGAGAAATAAGGGAGGCAATACATACACACAGAATACACAAAGAGAGAGTTTTTACTGAATAAAGTTTCTCTTTCTTCTCATTGTTGGGTCACATTTTGAGAGAGAGAGTAAGGTGAGAGAAACTTTTGGACTGATACCCCTTGGCTCATGGTAAACCTTCGCTCTCTTCTTTTTTTTTTCTTCTTCTCTATCTTCCTCTCTTTCTCCTGCCTCTTCTCTATCTGAGCTCCCCTCATGCACAGTAGTGGCAATGTCGTGCACGCCTCTCTTGTGGTCTCACAGGTCGTTCATGGTGATGGCATCCCCATGCGCGAGCCTCCTTCTCTTTCTGTTCATGCATCTCTACCTCCCAACGAGCCTTTCAGATGGCACTACTCATCACCGTCTACACACGTGTCCTCAATGCCTCAGTGAAGAGCACAGACGGTGAAAATCATTGCTTGCCCATTGCATGTCTATCGTGGACGGCGATGCCTATCGCTATTCGCGAGAGGTCTTGGCAATGCTTATCACCGCCTGTGAGATTTCTTAGCGTGCGTGGTGCCCATCACCGTCCATGAGCCTCCTTTGTTCGATCAGTGCTCATCACCGCTCCCCCTACATCCCACGCCTGCCGCTGTACGTCTCATGAAAACTATCGTCGTGCGCTTCGTAAATGGCTATTGTCATGCGCTTCACAAGAGGTTATCGCCATCCGCGTAGGGGTGTGTTGTTATCTTTGTTTGAAGGTATTTTTCATCAACATGGGGCCCCCGCTCAATAAATCCTAGCAAACAGTGGAAATTTTGAAAGTTTCTGAATAGCCCTGGAATTGATCAAGATCTTTATAAAGTCTCTCAAAATCCCCTTGCCAAGTTTTGTCAGCTTTCGACATGTCTAAGGTAGTGCAGACTAAGAAATAGTTCTGGCAGAGTCGACGTTTAGCACCCTGAAACGACCCCTATAACTAGAGTTACATTTTTGGTGTCTCAAATTGTTGTGGGACCACCACCATTGGATCTGGCAAGAGTGGAAATCTCCAGGAGTCAAATTTTAGCCCAAACAGACACTTTAGGAAGAAACTATAAGCAAAAGAGTGAAACATGAAGGGTCGCATGCTATTCCCGTGCGGCCACCATACAATTCCACACTATGGAAGGGGCAATCACAAACAGTGACTTTCGATGTTCATATCTCGCCCGTCCCAAGTTGGATCGTGCTCAAATTCGGTGAGCATGTTCGTCTAGTTAAGACAAGCGATTCGATATGTGACATGCCCCGTGACGATACCCGAGCGTGAAGAAAATCTAGAGAGAAATTGTGGATCCATGAAGAAAGTGCGGAAAATGTCAGTCGCGTCGTGCCTCGCTCGAGCGGCCAAATCACGCCACTTGGGAGCCCGATCGATGTGAAACTAATTCAATCGTATGCGTAAGGCCTCAGGCTATCACTGGCCCAAACCTCGTACATGATGAACAATTGGATTTTGCACACGAAGCCGACGAAGTGATTGTAAATCCTGTAACCTAAATTTCAGATTCCGACCAAACTTCCAAAATTGCAAAATCTTCATTCGGGCACAAAATCAAGCTGTGTTTGTTGCCCCGCGATCATAATGGTATGCTCAGTGTAATTCAACAAAAAAACCATTAAAAAATGTCAAGGAAGTAGTACACTATCGATCCGAAGTTTCAAGATCTATTTAAATTTCAAGTCACATGATCGCGCACTAAAAACATGATCTATTGCTCGAAGTTGTTATCAAATCGATCGCCATGCCGAGACCTAAAAGAAAACAATCATCTTACGATCAACCAGGATTCAGAATGACCCTGGATCCTCCATGCAAGATCACGCAAGTCATAGGGCAACACAGGGACTTTTCTGGAATTCCATGAATTCGTAGGATGGGGCAAATCGATCATTTTGCACCCTATTTTCTAATTTATTTTAATTCAATTTAATCTTAATTTCCAGTAATTAGGATTACTTTTGATCATCCACCCATGTTTGGGGCAAATTCTATATATACGTACCATCATTGTATGCACAAAAGGCAAAAACCTTTCACAAAAGAAAGTTTTTACTTAATACAAGTTTCTCTTTCTTATCATTGTTGGGTCACATTTGAGAGAGAGAGTGAGGTGAGAGAAAATTTAGACTGGTACCCCTAAGTTCGAGGTAAACCTTCTCTCTCTCTCTTCTCTTCTCTCCTCTCTTCTCCTTCTTCTTCGTCAAAGTTCCTCGCAAGGGTCATGTACAGCAGTGAAAGTGTCGTGCATTCATCCCCTGAGGTCACACAGGTCGCACATAGCGATGGCAGCGCCATGCGCGAGTCTCCTTCTCTTTTTGTTCTTCTATCTTCCTCTTCCAGTGAGGCGTATAGACGACGTTGCCTATCGCCGTCCACAGATGTAGTTTCGATGTCTTAGTGAAGAACCCAGATGGCAAAACTTGATGCCACCCGCAGGGGTCCTTCCCCATTGTGCGTCTATAATAGACAGCGATATTCATCACCGCCCGCTAGAGGCTTCGGCATGCCTATCGCTGTCTATGAGCTTCCTTCACATATTCGGTGCTTATCGTCGTCCTTCCTGCATCCCACGCCTATTGTTGTGAGCCTCATGAGGATTACCATCGTGCATTTCACAAATGACTATCACTGCGTGCTTCATCACAGACTATCTCCTCCCACACAGGGGTGTGTCCTCCCCTTATGTTTCCAACGGCGATGCCTAGCACCATTCGTAGTTCATTTCTCACTCTCTAACCATGAGCAATAGTGTAGTGCTCCGCCCAAGGGCCACGACACTGCTACTCCATGGTCGTGAGTGGCAACGCCTAGCACCGTTGGGACCCCATCTCTCTGTCATCTTGTGTCTTCTTTTCACTTTATTTTCTCTTCTCACTTAACTAGGGGTAGACTTAGCCTAGCGGCACCACATCGATTTTGGTTTCGAGAGTATTACCGCCATGCTGGTCCTAAAGACTATGCCCATCTTGCTACCACTCCGAGTTGATGACTTCTCGATTGCCATGCTAGTCTCACCTCTTCAACAAGTTTTTTTACCTTTTGTAACTTTATTTGAACCTTATGCTTCATCGCCCTCTTGTATGAATGTACAGTGCCCTAAGACAAGCGTGGGTCTCTTTGGCTCACTTGTTTTGAAAATTAACTATAAAAGTGTTGTGTAGGAAAATTGAAGATTGCAGGTCAAGGGAGGCGATTCGGAATCAGTTAAATCAGCTGAGGCCTTTCTTCGTGATCTAAGAGGGCTCCCACATGAGCCAGCCTGAGTAACTCTTGAACCCACCTTCAATTCCTCTCTCATCGATTGGTATACCTTCCCTTGATCTCGAGTAAGGTTCTGAGAGAGCGATCTCAAATCTAGGTTTTGCTAAAAACCCGAGATACGTGCTATCAGATCATCTAGATCAGGAGCGCGAGATCGAAGCATCGAATCAGCTTGGCGTCTCCACTAGGGATGTACTACCCTTTAGTCCGTTCACTCTTGTTTGACCAGTATCCTGTTTTACTTTCTACATTTATCTTTTTGGCACCTAGGTTGTCCAACCCGTTCATCAGAGTCGGAGACTTCCTTATCCTTGTACTGGTGGTTATTCTTGGGAAGCCAGCCACTCAAGCCTCCTTCCCCACTCTCCTTCTATGTTAGGACTCAAGGTTCGTCTCACAGGTTCCTCCCTGGTCCAAACTTAGGCGGAGTCATAAACCAGCTACTTCCTCTGTTGCCTGCCCGACACTAGTCAAGCACCTTGAGCCCTGGTACTCAAAGGTTTTCCCTAAAAGTACCATTATCAAATAGAGGACTCCAGCTTCCAAGGTAGCAGCCCAGGCTGCCTTCTGTCCTTGGACCCCACTCCCTGCTCCAACTCATAGACACGACCCTTACATGTTCAAAGAAGATGGGGAAGACCATGTCTCAGACTCGGTTCTAGAATGAGGTCCATAGTTGTCTCAAGGTTAAGAAGAAGAGAGGTTTCCAGATTCTGACAAAAAGGAGCCTCTAAGGCAGTTGAGTTCACTCCTGGCGATCTCCTGCCTCATAATCCCTTTTTCCCTCTCCAAACTCTAAAACCTGAGCAAGTCCAAGAATATTTCTCATTCATCACTTCCCAGAAGCCACAGTCCCAAGACCATCGAGAAGCGGTCCTCACAAGATCGACAAACAAGGCTCGAATTCAATCAGGGCAGCTCAGTCCCTACAGACGTACTTGCCATGTATGACTTGATAACCTCGGCAGTCCACTGTGCCACGATGCTCTGACCCTCTAGACCCAAGACAACGTTGTGCGTGAACATCGTCACACATGGCCCATCTCCATGCGCAACATCTACCACATGCGACTCACTGCCACATGCGAGCAACACCATGCGCGTCATGACACCCACCATGCACTGGTAAAGCACTGTCTGAGGTCAGCACCGGCTGTGTCCTCCAAAGTCTAGTGTTGCTAACTCTTAGAGACGACTTGCTCTTCTGAGCCTAGCATCGGCTATGTCTTTCGAAGGCTAGCGCCAGCTGTGTTGCTTACTCCCAACGCCGGCTGTCTATTCTTGAGGATCAGTACCGACTGTGTCAGCGCCGGCTATGTTTTTAAAATTCCAGCACTGGTTGCAAATCCCAAGTTAGCGCCGACCGTGTTAATCATCGCGATTGGTCACCTTCAGGTAGCTCTTTGTTTTCCGCGTCTCCTTAATTTCTGAGGCTCCTCGATTTTTGACCTATGACGTTTCGCCTCCCCAATGATGCCATGATTTCCAACAGTGACCGTTCGCCTTCCCGTAACAGTCCACCTTCAACGACAGTTTGTTTCCTCGCACCCTTCATATTCCCACCGGCAATTCTCTTTTGCACCCGAAAAACCTCTTCAACTTCCTCCAAGTGGACGAGAAACCACTCGCACCCATGAAAAATCTACCAAAAGCTGCTGAAAAACCCTAAGAAGCCCTCTGTTGCAATTTCTTCCCTCTCTTCCCTTCGTCAAAACTCACAAAACCACTGTCGAAGTTCCCTTATTCTCCAAAAAAACCCCTGTACTTAACGGGAAACTCTTGCAAGTCCAATGAAATCTTGCTTCCTTTCTCGCGGGCACCTCCTTACTAGATCGAAACCTCCCCTGCTTGCTGGCAAACCTCCTACTAACCCTAATCGAAACACCCTGTGTTTGCTGGAGCTTCTAGCCAAAAATCTCTTTCTCACTGTTAAAACCAAATTCACCTTAAGTCTTTTTACCCTTCGGTGAAAAACAATGAAAATGGCGTTAATCCCTTTTTATAACTGATGCTTTCCTCAAATGCCCCTTGCAAACTAAAAATCCCCGTCACATCTAAGAAGGCCAAAACGTCAATGGGCTTGACTGGGTCGTGTTCTTACTCCAGTCCCGAGGAATGTTTGACCATCGCCCATGAAATCCCATGCGACAGAGGCCAGAACCGGGTCAGAGTCCGAACATGTTGTCAGTATCGGCTACATTGTCAAAACTACCTAGCACCGACTATGTTTTTAGTAACCCCAGCGGTGGCTGTGTACTCAGTGACTTAGTGCCAGCTGTGTTCAAAAGATGGCACAGATTGTCCTCAGTGCCGGCTGCGTTTTCAATGACCCAGCGCCTGTTGTGTGTCCAAGAAATAATGTTCGTTATGCTTAATGTCGGCTGTGTTCCAAATAGCGCATTGTCACACTCCCCATGCTAAAAGTCATGCGTGTCTTATTAGTATCATTCCCAGTGAAGTTGCCCCTTGATCGTAACCTATTATCCCCAACAGAGTGGTACCCAGGTCGTTCTACTTAGGCCATGATATCTCATCCCCAATAGGAGTCATACTTGTATTGCAACTCATTATCCCCAGTGGAGTTAGGGTCATTTTTACCACTCCAACCCCTAGTGAGTCTGTCTCACACCTAGGAGTCGGGTACCATGCTTCACCAATAAGGGACCCACATCTGTTCCCATTACCCCCAATGAAGTTGATCTTCCCATCTGAACCCCTTGTTGGCCTTGACCATTTTTTCCCCAGGGGGTCAAATTCCCATTTACAAACTTATTCCCCATGCAGTTTCATCCGCATGGCGACCCACACTATGTTCCTAGTTACAAGACCTTAAACTGCATAGCTTTAGTCTGGGTGCACGACCCTAAACTTCATGGTCCAAAGTATACGACCTTAAACTGTCGCGGAGGTCTAGCTGCACGACCCTAAACTGCACAGTCCAAATTATATGACTCTAAACTACTGTGTACATCCTCGCTGCATGACATTAAAAGGCTCAGTGCCATGGTCCAAACTATATGACCTTAAACTGTAGCGGAGGTCTAATTACACGACCTTAAACTGCATTGTCCTAGTTGTATGACTTTAAACTGCATAAACACGGTCCAAGCTATATGACCCTAGATCATATTGCATGTCTTGGCTGCATGAATTTAAACTGCTTCACACAGGTCCAGGAGGCATGACCTTAAGCACGCCCCCACATACGCGCACATGCCTTTTACATGCATTTTCATGCATGTCTTCCTTAATCGACCAGTTTATGTGAGCACACCACCTTCATTACATCCCTAGTGAATCTATTCATTTCATTATCCTTCATCATTCCCCCGTGAGTCTCACCCATGCTCACAAAACAATGAACCATCCCGCCACCCATACTTGTCGTCGGTTAGTGGGTCACCATTTTCCACCTTCCATTCATACATCATCCATCTTTCATAGGTAGCCTCGTGCCGTCGTCCCAAAGTGAGCTAAAACCACTGCCATACTCACTTCATGGCCTCCATAGACTGCCATTCATCATCATCATGGTTTAGCTGTATGAGCTTAAACTATAATGCACTTATTGGCCGCATGATGTTAAAAGACTTCACGCAAGTCCCGAAGCCATGACCTTAAACACGCCTTCATGAAAAAAAAAGAAGAGAAAAAAAAAATTAATATCAAGCATGACGTATACCTGGTCAAGGGAATGCCATGAGTAAAAATAATGGACGAGCATGGTCATGAAATCATGAGTAAAAGAGTTTCATAAGAATAAAAAGTCAAGCACGGTAAAAACTCGAAAGGGAACTGTGAGTAAAAACGGATGAATAGGGTGGACATGACCGAAAGGTCGTGGGTAAAAAAGGCTTAAATAAAGGGAAGTTGGTGAAAACCGTCTCTACGGCACCGCGTCTCAAGCTCAAGTGAAAATCCACGAAGGACGTTAGGACTAATAAACATGTTGATGCAGCGCTCACCTCAACAGGCGGCTTCAGCCCACATTCAAAGAAAAAAATCCTTAGTGTCACAATACCAAGATCCAAAAATATGAGCTTCAAGGAAAAAATTTCTACAGCCTGAGACCATTTACAAAAAGGACATGAAAGACAGAAGACTTGCCAAGAAGGTAGGACAAGTCTCATAAAGAAGAGCATCATTCCCAAGAGGTTAACGAAGGCACTCCAAAGATGCTGGAGACGGCCCAAGAAGGCTAAGTTAGTCATGACTTTGGACCTGTTACACGAGACTGCTAACAGTGGGTAGGGGTTATAACCAAAGCCAGTCACCTCGATAAATTGAGGTACCCTACTCGCCAAGGAATAACTAGTGCATGATGCAGATGAGCTTCAATAAAAGGCTCTTCAGCAGATCATCCAGAACAAGTAAACAAGAAAGTCACTCCGACAAACCAAAGACGCCCCAAGAAGGTTAATTTAGTCATGACTTTAGACCTGTTACGCGAGACTGCTAACAGTGGGTACGGATTATACTCAAAACCGATCATCTCAATAAATTGAGGTACCCTGCCCACCAAGGAATATCTGGTGCATAATGCAGATGATCACCGACTAAAAGCTCTTTTGTTGTCCATCGAAGACAAAGAAACTCAAACCAAATGGGAACAATGCCCTTCACCATGGTACTCATTTGCCAAACGAGCCTGATTCTAACGAAAGAGGTCCGTAGAAAATCCTCAACTTCAAAATCACAAGCAGTCCACATGAGGATGAGTACTTCGACAGGATCCCTAAAAAAAGTCTCTTCTCCCCCTAAAGCCTCCACTGATGGACCTGTACATTGCATCCAAATGTATGAGCATCCTAGTTGTAGCATTGCATAAATCTCCTCAGCGTTCACGTGGTCCTATGGCTAGGAAGAAAAATGTAATAAAACCAAAGGAAGTTTTCTGAATGTTCTCCTTCTCGCTACTCTTGAAGCGTAACATTTCGCAGGGCAAGCTGTTTGAACACATTTTTCAGCACCTTGGTCCCTGATGCAGAACAAAGAGGATGCAAGTCAATAATTCCCCAACATACAATGGAAAATTTGATAGTCTCTTAATGGCCCAAGACCTAGTCAAGATCTTCATAAGCACTTCAACAGGTCACTTGCCAAGTTTCATCACAATCAGACACATCTAAGGCAATGAACACAAGGAAACAATTTTTGAAAAATTAGCCTCTAGCACCTTGAAATGGACCCTGTAATGAGAATCATTTTTTCGATGTCTTAAACAGTAAGAGGACCACCACCATTGGATTCAACACGGTTAAAAACCTCTATGGGTCAAGTTCGGCTTAATCGGGTACTCTAGGACAAAGTTATGGGTAAAATACCGAAAAGGGGCTGACCGCACACTATTCTTGTGTGGACACCCCACACCAAAACATCGTTGATGGTGGTTGTTTTCACAGTCATGGGTAGTGACTTTCACGACCCATATCTCACTTGTTCGAAGTCAGATTATGCTCAAATTTGGTGAGCGTGTTCGTATCATCAAGATGAGCATTTTGATATGTGGTACGGCCCATGACGATGCTCAAGAAGGGAGAAAAAATAGAGAGAAATTGTTGATCCGTGAAGAAAATTGCAGAAAAATCAGAAGCAACATGCCTCACTTGAGCGGCCAAATCACGACTCTCACGTACCCGATCGACTCGAAACCAATTTCATTATGTGCATAAGGTCTGAGGCCATCTCTGGTTCGATCCTTGCGTATGATGAATGGTTGGATTTCACACACAGAGGTGTCCTAGCGGCTATAAATTTTGGTCGTCGAATATCAAGATTCTGGCCAAAAACTCAAGACCAGGAAATCTCCGTCGGAACACAAAATCGAGTTGTGTTTGTTACCATGTGGTCATGACGACATGCTCAGTGCACTACAACAAATAAATCATAAAATAACGTCAAGGAACGAGCGCACTATCAATCTGAAGTTTTCAAAGATTCATCCAAAATTCAAGTCTCATGATCATGGATTAAAAACAAGATTCATGACTTGAAGTTGGTATCAAATCAATCGCCATGCTGAGACTTACAAGAAAGTAATTATCTTTCGATCACACGGGCATCAGAGCAACCTCATATCAGTCATAGAAGATCACGCAAGTTCTTAGGCAGTAGTAGGGAATGTCATGGAGTTCCATACATTGCTAAGCATGGGCAAAAAAGTCATTATGCACCCATTTTTAGAATTTCTTTTAATTCGATTAAGTTGTAATTAATTTCAATTTTAGATAGTTTTTGGGAATCCACCCATGTTTGGACCCAATTCTATATAAACATACAAAGCCTAATTGTAAAAAAAAAATCTTCAGTTCATTTTTTAATATTGAATAAAGATTCAAATTCTTGCTTGAACTAGTAGGAGCGTCTTGGAGAGTGAGAGAGGAGAGAGAAGAAAAGGGCCAGTACCCCTCCATAAGGTAATTTTCTCTCTCCTCCCCTCTTTCTCTCTCCTCTTTTCTCATCTCTCCCTTCCCTCTCATCTCTATCTCTTTTCTCTCTCCTCCTTTCTCATCTTTATCTCTCCTTCCCTCTCATCACTATCTTTATTTCTCTCTCCTCTTTTCTCATCTCTATCTCTCCTTTCCTCTTGTGTCTATCTCTCTTTCTCTCTCCTCTTTTCTCATCTCTATCTCTCCTTTTCACTCATCTCTAGCTCTCTCTCTTCTCTTTGCTCTCTCATCTCTCCCTTTCTCTTTCCTGCTTTCATCTTTATCTCTTTCTCTCTCTTCCTCCTCTATGGCGGACCTATCGTGTGATGTGATACCTTCCTACTCATGAGACATGAACAGTGAGCTAGGCCTTGGCCCAACTAGCAGGTCAGGCCTTTGTCAAAATTATCTCCCTTCTCTCTTTTGACACAATCAGTGCAAGCCTATTGCTGCTTGTGTTCCTTCTCTCTCTCTCTTGTCGATCACAGACGGTGGAAACACAGCGTCGCCTATGTCTTCTCTCTTCTTATACAGCCGGCAGATAAACAACGTTGCCTATGTTTTCTCTCTCTTCCTGTTCTTCTTACACAACCAGCAGAAGCACAACACCGCTTGTGTCTTCTCTCTCTTTTACCTTGTGTCATAAACAGTGGAAACACATCGTGGCATGTGTTTACTCCTTCCCCTTCTGTCACAGACGACAGAAGCCCATTGTCGTTTGAGTCTTCTCTCTTAACATCTCATCGTCGTCTGCGCCTTTCTTCCTCTTCCTTCTCTTTCTTACTTCTTCTCCTTGCTTTTCCCCTCTCTTCTTCCTCTTTCCCATCTATCCTCTTTTATGCTCTTCTTTTTCTTTCTATTCTTTTTTCTTTCTTCTACTCTTTCATTTGATCAAGAGGGGTTGAGACTAGAATTTCATGGTAATTCTGTCGTCTAGCAGTAGCACCATTGTGACAGTAAGAGTTACTGTGCTCGCTTTACTGTCACGATAGACTAGCTATCGTGCCAAGCTGGTTGGTATTGATATTGTCATCTAATAGTAATTATGTTGATCCAGTCTGAGTTATCGAGCCCGTTTTACTACCAAGCCGGGTCAATTACCTACTAGTTTAGTCACTCTCACAGGCTGATCAAATTCTTCTCATCCCAATCTTAACTCTCTCATTCTTCTTTTCTTCTTTTTGAATGTGTACACCTTTGTACGTTCGCCCAATGGCAAGGTGTGCTCCCTTGACCCACTTGTCTTATAACAATTGCCATGTGTGTGTGATTGCAGAAATAAGAGAATACATGCCAAGGGAGGCAATTCCGAACCAGTTTTATGACTCGAGGGCTTTCTTCGCGATCTAAGAGGGCGCCCACGTGAGCCAGCCCCAGTAAGTCACGAACCCACCTTAAATTCCTCTCTCATCGATTGGTCCACCTGCCCTTGCTCTTGAGCATGGTTCTTGAGAGAGCGATCTCAAGTCCTAGGTTCCCCTGAAACTCGAGATGTGTACTACCAGATCATCTGGATCCATAAGGCTATATCAAGGCACCTTACCACCATGGTCCAAACTATACGACTATAAATTGTAGCGAAGGTCTAGTTGCCCGACCTTAAACTGCATGGTCCAATTATATGACCTTAAACTATAGTACACGTCCTAGCCAAATGATGTCAAAAGCCTCAGCACCATGGTTTGAACTATATGACCTTAAACTATAGCAGAGGTCTAGTTGCACGACCTTAAAACTGCATGGCCCGCACTGTATGACCTTAAACTACACAGCCTTGGTTTAGGTGCACGACTCTAAACTGCATGGTCCAAACTATACGACCATAAACTGTAGCAGAGGTTTAGCTGCATGACCTTAAACTGCACGGTCCAGCTGTATAACCTCTAACCACAATACACGTCCTAGCCACATGATGTTAAAAGGCTCAGAACAATGGTCCAAACTATATGACCTTAAACTATAGCAGAGGTTTAGTTGCATGACCTTAAAACTGCATGGTCCGGTTGCATGACTTTAAACTGCATAGCCACGGTCTAAGCTATATGACCTTATACCATAGTGCATGTCCTGGCAGCATGATGATAAATTGCTTTGCACAGGTCCCGGAGGCATGACCTTAAACTTGCCCTCACACATGCGCACATGCCCTTTACGTGCATCTTTACGCATGCTTTCCCTAACTGACACGTTCATGTGCACGCACCACCTTCATTACCTCCCCAGTAAGCACATTTACTTCATCACCTTTCATCATTCCCCAGTGAGTTCTACCCAAGCTCACAAAACGGCGAGCCATTCCATCATCCATACTCAGCATCAGTTAGTGGGTCACCATTTTCTATCTTCCATCCATACATCATCAATTTTTCACGGGTAGCTTCTCTCCATCTCCCCAAAAGTGAGCTAAAACCACCACCATACTCACTCCATGGCCTCCAAAAATCTGCCATCCATCATCATCATGGTCCAACTATATGACCTTAAACTAGAGTACACGTCCTAGCCACATGACGATAAACGGCTTCGCACAGGTCCCGAAGGCATGACCTGAAACACGTCTTCACAAAAAAAAGAGAAAAATAATGGACATGGTGTATACTTGGACAAGGGAACGCCATGAGTTAAAATGACGAACGGGCCTGGTCACGAAATCATGAGTAAGAGAGTTCCATAAATAAAAAACTCGGGCACAGTGAAAACCCGAAAGGGCATCGTGAGCAAAAATGAAAAAAAAAAAAAAAAGGTGGACATGGTCGAAAGGTCATGAGTAAAAGAGCCCCAAATAAAAATGAAGTTGGTGAAAACCATCTCTACAACGCCACCTCCGAAGTCCAAGTGAAAATCCGCAAAGGACACTTGGATCAACAAACAGGTTGATGCAGCGCTTGCTTCGATAGATGGCTCCAGCCCACATTATAAAGAGAAAAATTTCTGGTGTATAATACTAGGACCAAAAAAATACGATCCTCCAGGAAAAGATTTCGACAGCCTGAGTCTATTCACAAAAAGGACTCAAAAGATAGAAGACTGGCAAAGAAGGCAAGATAAGTCTCATTAAGAAGAGCATCATTCTCAGAAAGCCATTAAACGCACTCCAAGATGCTAAAGATGTCCTAAGAAGGCTAAGTCAGCCATGACTTTGGACCTGTTATTCGAAACTGCTAACAGTGGGTAAGGGTTATACCTAAACCCGATCACCACGATGAACTGATGTACCCTGCCCGTCAAGGAATATCTGGTGCATGACGCAGTTGTACACCGACAAAAGGCCCTTCAGCAGCCCATCCAAAACAAACAAATAAGAAAGTCATTCCAACAAACCAAAGTCGCCCTAAGAAAGCTGAGTCAGTCATGACTTTGGACCTGTTACGCGAAACTGTTAACAGTGGGTAAGGGTTACATCTAAAGCCAGTCACCTCGATAAACTGAGGTACGCTTCTCGCCAAGGAATCTCTGGTGCACAACACAGACAAATGCTGACTAAAGGCTCTTTTGCTATCTATCAAAAAAGAAACCTAAACTAAATGGGAAAAATGCCCTTCGACACGGCAGTCGACTGCCAGACGGGCTGGATTCTGACTAACGAGGTCCGCACAAAATCCTCAACTTCAGAGTCACAATTAGTCCCTTGAGGGTGAGAACATCAATAGGATCCCTCAAAGAAGTCTCTTCTACCCCAAAGCCTCCACGGATGCACCTGCACATTGCATCCAAACGTCCAAGCATCCTAGTTGGAGGAATGCGTGAATCTCCTCGGTGTTCACGTGGTCCTGTGGTTTGGAAGAAAAAAGTAATAAAGCCGAAGGAAATTTTTTGAATGTTGTCCTTCTCGCTTCTCTCGAAGCACAACATTCGGTGGGGCAAGCTGTTCGAAGACATTTTTCAGCACCTTGGTCCCTGACGCGGAATAAAGAGGAGGCAGGTCAATAAAGCCTTAACACAGAGTGAAATTCCTGACAGTCTCATAATTTCCCCATAATGGGTCAGAATCTTTTTAAACACTCTAAAAGGCCACCTGTCAGGTTTTGTCTCAATCCGACATGTCTAAGGCAGCGCAGACAATAAAATAATTTTCGACAAATTAGCCTCTAGGACCCCGAAACGAACTCTGTAATTAGAACTCGATTTTTGGTGCATCAAACAGCTGTGGTACCCCATCTATAAGATTCGACATGATAAAAAACCTCTATGAGTCAAGTTTCATCTTAATCGAGCAATCTATGACAAAGTTATGGGTAAAAGACCAAAAAGGGATAGGCCGCACGCTATTCTCATGCGGCCTCCCTACACTAATCTCCATTAAAGGAGGCTGATGTGTACAGTCCCAAGCAACAATTTCAAACGCCCGTATCTCACTTGTCTTGAGTCGGATCGCTTTCAAAGTTGGTGACCATGTTTGTCTCATCAAGACGAGTGTTTTGATATGTGACACAACTTGTGACGATACTTGAGTAGGGAGAAAAACTAGAGAGAAGTTGATGAATTGTGAAGATAGTTGCAGAAAATTCAATAGCAGCACGTCTCGCTCAAGCAGCCAAATCACGACGCTCGCATACCCGATTGATGAGAAATCAATTGCATTATGTGCGTAAGGTTCGAGGCTATTTCTGGTCCGAACGTCACGTACAATGAGTGGTTGGATTTCACACATGGAGGAATTGAAACTTCTGTAAATTCTGCCCGCTGGATTTCTAGATTCTAGCCAAAAAAGCAAGACGACAAAATCTTCATCCGAACATGAAATCGAGCTGCATTTGTTGCCACGCAATTGTGACGGCATTCTTAGTGTGATTTAGGGAATAAATCAAAGAAAAACATCAAGGAACGAGCACACTATTGATCCGAAGTTTACAAGATTCATCCAAATTTTGAGTCACATGATCGTGGCCTAAAAAGACGATCCACAGCTTGAAGTTGGTATCAAATCGATCGCCATGCTGAGCTCTACAAGAAAATAATCATATTTTGATCAAATGGGCACCAGAGCAAATCCAGATCATCCATGAAAGATCACACAAGTTCTCAAGCAGCAGTAGGGACTGTTTTAGAATTTACACATTGTTGGGTAAGGGCAAAACAATCCTTTTGCATCCAATTTTAGAATTTCTTTTAATTCAATTAAATTGTAATTATCATTAATTTAGGTAGTTTTTGGGCATCCACCCATGTTTGGCCCCAATTCTATATAAACATACAAAGCCTAATTGTAAAAAAAAACCTTCAATCATTCAAAAAAATTTCAATTCTTCCTTGTTTGTGGGTGCGTCTTGGAGAGAGAGAGGAGATAAAAGAAAAAGGTCGGTACCCCTTGATATGGTAACTTTCTCTCTCCTCCTCTTTTCTCTCTCATCTATATCTCTCTTTTTCTCTCTTCTTTTCTCTCTCATCTCTTTCTCTCTCTTATTTTCTCTCATCTCTATCTCTCTTTCTCTATCTTCTTTTCTCTCATCTCTATCTCTCTTTCTCTCTTATCTTTATCTCTTTCTTTCTCTACTTTTTTCTCTCTTTCTGTCTCTATCTCTCCCTCTTCTTTCTCTATCTCTCTCTTTTCCCTCTCCTTCCCTCATCTCTATCACTCTCTTCATCCTCTAGTTTATGACTTTTCTCTTTCCCTACACTTCCCTCTTTTCTGCATTCACGTATGGTGAACCTATCATCTGGTGCGACGTCTTCTTGCTTCTAAGACATGAATAGTGAGTCCGACCATAGCTTGAGTGGTGGGCCGGGCTTCTATCAAAATTCCCTTTTCTCTTCTATCACAGCTGACGGAAGCATATCGCTGTCTACATTCTCTCTCTCTTTCCTCTCTTCTATCATAGTCGGCGTAAACCTGTCGCCATTTGTGCTTTTCACTCTTTTCCTTTTATCATAGCCAGCGGAGGCGTATCATCAAATGTGTTTTCTCTCTCTTTCTACTCTTCTATCACACCCGACAGATGCAAATTGCCGCTTATTTTCTCTCTCCTTTTTCTTCTATCGCAGATGGTGGAAACCAATCATTGCCTATGTTCTTTCTCTCTCCTTTTTCTTTTGCCACAAACGGTGGAAGCCTATCGCCATCTTTTCTTTCTCTCTCTTTTCTTTCTATCACAACTGGTGAAGGCGTCTGTGCTCTTTTTCTCTCATCTTTCTTCTATCAAGCCGACAGAAGCCTATCGTCATCATGTTCTCCCTCTGCTGTTCTTTCCCCCACAGACGACGGAAGCTCGTCATCGTTTGAGTTTCTCTCTCCCTATCTTATTGTCGTTTATGTCTTCCTTCCTATTCCTTCTCTCTCTTACTTCTCATCTTTTCTTTTCGCTCTCTTCTTTCCCTTCCTCTTTCTTTTCCCACTATCTCCTCTAATGCTCTTCTTCTTTTGTCTCTCTCTCCCTTTCCTTCTATTCTTCTCTTCTTCTTTCACTTATTTCTCTCTCATCTCGCTCTTCCTTTTCTTTTCCTTTCTTATTTATCTTCTCCATCTTCTCTTCTCTCTCTCTTTCTTTCTCTTTTCCTTCTTTTACTCTTTTGTTTGATCAAAGAGGGATTGAGACTAGCACTCCATGATAGTCCTGTCATATAACAGTAACTTCGTTGTGCCGGTCAGAGTTATTGTGCCCTCTTTACTACCATGATAGACTAGCCATTGTGTCAAGCTAGTCGGTATTGATATTATCTTCTCATAGTAATTCTGTTGAGCCGGTCTGAGTTACCGAGCCCGTTCTACTACCATGCTGGGTCAATTACATACTAGTTTAGTACTGTGTTGGTCTCACTGCCTGGTCAAATTCTTCTCATCCCGATCTTAATTCTCTCTTTCTTTTTGAATGTGCGCGTCTGTGTACGTTCACTCAAAGGTAAGGTGGGGTCCCTTGAGCCACTTGACTTGTAACATTTTCCACGTGTGTGTGATTATAGACACAAGAGAATGCTGGCCAAGGGAGGCAATTCTGAACCAGTTGTACGACTGGTGGGCTTTCTTTGTGATCTAAGAGGGTGCCCATGCAAACCAGCCCAAGTAAGTCCCAAACCCACCTTAAATTCCTGTCTCATCGGTCGGTACACATGTCCTCGTTTCTGAGCGAGGTTCCCGAGAGAGCGATCTCAAAGTCTCGTGTTCTTCTAAAACTCGTGAAGTGTACTGCCAGATCATCTAGATCCGGAGGGCGAGATTCAGGCACCTAACCATTGGGTTGGTTTGAAGAGGTTGTGAGGTTTTGGATGGTGAAGCTTACACCACAAAACTTGGGGTCGACTGGTGAGATGATGGAACCGAGCCTAATATGGACTGGCTAGATGGAGATTGAGGGTTTGGAAGCAGATTGGTATATGGAGCCAGTGGTGGTCCCGGGTATTTGAGAAGTGGTGGAAGACTAGTTTGGGTATTAAGGAATGCGAGGAGTGGCGAACCAGGATGCTTCAGGATTCTGGGCTGCCGAGGCTTCTAGACAGGCAGATGTAACTTCCTGCTTGACCTTAGTTTGGTTGGGTTAGCGTTGGTTGCAGCTC
Source organism: Amborella trichopoda (assembly GCF_054954075.1). Lineage (NCBI taxonomy): Eukaryota > Viridiplantae > Streptophyta > Magnoliopsida > Amborellales > Amborellaceae > Amborella > Amborella trichopoda. Next base: position 19,175,549 of record NC_142347.1, on the reverse strand, counting down.
CAGATATCTGCACTGTGTGGCAGGTTTCGTGGAAGTGGGAGCTCTATCCTCTCGACTCTTTCAATCGTTGCTCGAAGTTGAGCTTAGGAGGCGATTGGGGTCTCTTGGGCTTGGGGTTCTTGCGCTACTTGGGAAGCTTCTGGATGGTGGGAGGAGGCTTTGCATTGGCTCTGGATGCCAGAGCATCAGCAACGGACAAGAAGTTGGCTGCTTGGGCCACTATCTTTTTTAACTACCTCTGATGGTGTCTGTTAGTATTGTAACTTTTCTGTTCGTCATCAAGAGCCTCAAAATTTGGGCATTCACATGTTGTGCCTGCAGAAGACATGCTAGCAGAAGAGGAAGAGGGGTTAGAAGAGTCAGAGACAGGAGGAGGGGGAGAGCTTTTCAGGTCATCACTCAGATTGGACTAATCCTGGTAGTTTTTAGCATCGTCACCAAAATTGGACATGTGTAAGGGATCTTTTAAGTCTTAATTTTGCTTGGACCATTGGGGGATGCTTTTAATGTCATCACCCTTATTGGACGTGTTGGGAACCTGACAAGAGGAAGACCCGAGGAATATGTGCTTGACATGACTACGAGTCTTGATCTACAAAAGCGCCTGACTTGAGGAAGAAATCCTGCAAAATTGGTAATGGAGGAAGTGTCTCAAGAAACTCTGCCATGTTCTAGGCTGAGGGATTTTCTTTCTTTTAATAAACGGCCCTTGGTGCTTGTCTCCTTTTACCTTTTTCATGCACAGGGATTAGCTGGTCAGGCTTACGCAGCTTGGCAGATAACTTTGCTTAGCAAACCATTTCCCTTCTCATGGACCTATTTCAGTGTCGACCTTGATAGACTTGCCATAGTTGGGAAGTTGAAGGTTCGTCTGGATCGGAAGGATCAAGCTACGCATTCCCATAGGAGGCCTGTGTTTGAAAGACCTCTAGTAACATCAGTCTGACATGATCATCTAAGATATGGGCAGTGAAGTTCCCCTCTTGTACTTTCTCCTTCATTATGACTTGAAAGACGAAGCACTCATCTAGACCGTGACCTCGTATCTAGTGATACGAACACCACAGTTTTCTGGCTCCTCGAGGGAGGTATCTGGGCTGTACGGATGGCTTTGGTGTGATGACCCCGACTTGGACCATCATGCAGTACAGTGCTTGGAGAAGATCCGATGGCCGGTTTTCCAGATGATAGTATTGTTTGTCTTTTTCTTGTACAGTCACCACGTGAGCTGCTTCAGCCGTCCCGAACAGCTTCTTGAGACTCTCAAGTTGTATCTGCCCCATCTGGATCAAAGGTTCGATATGATCTTTGAGGGTAAAGTAGTCTTGGACAGGGTGTCCCACTATCCTGTGGTAAGTGTAGTAATTCAGGTTGGTGACAAGACCAGCTTCTTTTGGCTTCTTCGACTCGGGTAAGATGATCATCTGTTATTCTAGCAACATCCGGAGCAGGGCTGGGACCCACTCTTTATTGAAGCTATAAACTTTGGTTCTCTTCTCAGCCAAGAAATCCTTTCGATAGTGGTTCAAAGGTGGAGGCACTCTATTGTAAGCTGAGGTTGTTGTTGCCTTGCTTGAGGTGTGACTTGAGCATTTGTTGGGTTCACCCCTTTGGAGAAGTCCAGAGTTTGAGGGGAAGCCTTCTTAGGGTTTGATACAGTGACGGCAACACTGACCACCCCTTTTTGCTGGTTTTCCCGTGCATTGAATCTAGCATTGCCCAAGCTACGATTGTTTCCCCCATTCGAAAACTGCATTTAGGGTCCACCGTGGTGCTTGAAGAGGCTCTCTATATGGACTGATTAGAGATCAGGTCCGATATGGAGGTTGGGTTCAAAGCCTCAACATGCAATGAAATATCTGACTGCATATTGCGTATGCAGGTTTGAATTGCATCGATTTCAGGCATGGGATTAGCTTGGTGTGCAGTAAGATTTCTCCACCTTGCAATAACTTGATCAACAGGTTCATCTGGTTCCTGGGTCATTGTGCGGATTTCGATAGCCTTACTTCTCTCTCAACCTCATAGAAGTGCTTGTAAAACAAGTGCTCCATTTCTTTCCAGGTCTGGACCGAGTTTGGAAGGAGATGGGCATACCACTTGAATGCCAGTCCATCAAGTGTCTCGACAAACTGACAGAGAAGAAACCTCCCATCAGCTGTGGTTTCTTGACATGCCGAATAGAAATGGGCGATGTGCTGATGAAGGGAGCTCATGTCGTTGAAAACTGGGAGTTTCCCTATTTGGTAATTAGGGAGAAACGGGAGCTGATCAATATAGGAAGGATAGGGCTTCTGATAGAGGGTCGGGCCTTGTATGCCTGAAATATGCCTTCCTCGCAAACTGTGTAACCATAGTGTCAATGTCAGTTAGAGAGACCTAACGAGGGGAGGAATGGTCGTGTGAAGGAGGTGGTAGTCTCAGGACTGGCTCTGTTGGATGAGGAGAATTGGTACCTTGGCTGGATGAATTCTCAGGGGGCCGAGTACCTTCCATGACCTCGATCTTGTCCATCATTCTACGCATCATTTGTTAAAATCGATTCATTCGATCCTCCTAGTCGCTGTTAGGGTCATCAATAACAACCACGTTGACCCTCTCCTCAAGAAGATCTGTCTTTTCCATTGTCAGTGTCTTGCATGCCTTCCAGACTGGCTATGGTAGGTCGGTCAGCAGGGGTTCGACATGTCCCAACTGAGCTCGAGCCTTGTAAGCTGATCGGGTCAAGACTGGTTCATGATGGTCTTGGGACCGCGAGGGCTGCACAGTTGAGCCGTCTTCTGTGATGCTGATAACCATGCAAGGTCCCGGTCCTTCTATCTTAGGTTCTTCTTCAGGCTGTAAGCGGTAGAAGGGATTTTCTGCTAAGAGGTCAGCAGGCTTGCTTACCCCGTGCTTCTCGAGTTCTTCCCTTGGCGCTATTCGTATGCCCTGGTCATATTTGGCTCTCAAGCTCTAGTATACCTCCTTCCAGAACTGGGATCAAAAATGGTCTTCTATCAGGTGCGGCAAGGGATGTGGGGCGGAGATAGAGGCTAGCAGTGGCTTACATCTTGACTTGGGGAGAGACAAGGGATGGAAGACCTCATCTCCCAAGGGAGTCTTTCCCCATGCTCCCTTATGAGCTTCAAAGGTCGGGCTGGTTGGAAGAGGGTATCGTAGGAGGTTACTTTTTGAAAAGACCTTCGAGTACCAAGTCTTGAGCTGTTCGACCGGTGGAGAAGGGATAAGTGGGGGAGGAGGCAGCTATCAATGACGTCCTGGTCGGGAGCTTGATGCAGTTTGTGGTGGTGGAGCGTGTGCGCCCTTTGAAGAAGGGTTCCGGGCAATCTGACGGTCAACCCGAGCTCAAGCAATGTGTTCAGCCTTAGGAGGTTGAGTACCACGAGCGTGTGATTGTCAGGGATTGGCCTTGTGGCCACCCCCCCTCAGAGTGACCAGGCATGTGCTGAGAGGGATGACGAGGGAGTCGTTTCTCATGTACTCGGATAAGCATAATCAGAGGACTGCCCCGAGTAGTGCAATATGTATGCATCAGGTATACAAGGATAGGTCTGAGAATACTCAAACCCAAACAATGCTTCGAGGTAGCCTGAGGGTTGCCCCAAAGTGTGCCTCGAGAGGCTGGACCACGAGCCTTAGCGTGCACGTGGGAGGTGGTAGCCTTAGAAATTACTCCTTCGTGTATTGAGCCTCTTATTACAGGGGCCCGAAGTGGTAGAACATGGGGGGGAGCCTTTCGATGACCCAAAGGAGCATTGACAGCTGGGCTGCCATGCACAAGAACGGAGGGGACGAGCAGTATGACCGGCAAGTGACTTGCCGGTGGCAGGGTGCATGTGGTGTGACGTGGCTGGTTTGCCACCCATGCAAGGTTCTTTGGGGGAGGGTCCACCAATGCTAGAAGGTGGGGAATGAAGGACTTTTAAGTCCCTCCTCACTCCAATCCAGGTAAGAATCTAGGAGTGTGACACCAGGTCCTCGCTCAAAAGGAAGGTCGGGAATGAGGTTTGAGGAACCTGTTCTTCAGAAACATTCACGAGTGTGGGGATGATAAAATCCCCAACACGGATGAACGGGTTAAACAACCCAGAAGACATGTGTGTGTTAAAAAGCAGGGAAACAAAAGAAAAGCAAGGCCAAACAAGGACGATCCAACAATGGGGTAGTGTGTCCCCAGTGGAGTCATCAAGTGGTTAGGTGCCTCGATCTGGCCCTCCTGGTCAGGTTGACCTACTGGCATAGTCTCGGGTTCAAGATAGACTCAGGACTTGAGATCGCTCTCTCGAGAACCATGCGAAGGGGGCATAGGTAGAAATACCAACCGATGAGAGAGGAATTAAGGTCGCAAGGTGGGACTCACCTCGTGTGGGTCCGTAATACACTTGGGCTGAATCGCGTGGGTGCCCTCTTAGATCATGAAGAATGCCCCCTGGCCTGTGGCATGTTTGGAATCGCCTCCCTTGACCTGTTTTTCTTCTTACCTGCAAAACACACACACACACATTAGTGTACAAATAAGTGGGTCTGAGGACCCACCTTGTCATAAGGTGAACACACATGTGTGTGTGTTCTTGAGGAGAAACGAAAGAAATAGTATAAGAGGGTCCATGTCAATTGGACAGCCATACGACGTCTCCTTGATAAGGGACTTTTAGTAAGATCCTATAGTAAGGAAAGAAAGGAAGGGGTGAGATGGAGGAAATGACAGAGAACAGGAGGAAGGGTTTGAAGGCAAGTATGTCTTTCAACTAGTCCTTCAGAGGAAAGTGGGATGGAGGTTGGTTTGGTTTTCACCCAACTCTTTAGAGATGAAGAAGAGATTTTTGTGAAGAGAAGGAGAAGAAACTGAATGAACCGGCAGTGACTAACTTGACATAGTGGCAGGTCCTGTGCGACAGTTAGACCGGCATGGTAATAAGTCCAACACAACGGCTAAACTACTTTACAACAAGACTGACACGACAGTTATCCTAGCATGGTGACTAGTCTAACGCGGCAGCTAGATGGGCACGGTAACTAGTCCAGCACAACAGCTAAACTGCTCAACGTCAAGACTAGCACAATAGTGCAAGGCACAACCAGCCCACTGGTCAAACAAGCGAAAGGCGAAAAGAGAGAAAGGAAATTACGTCCAGTAGTGTGTGCTGCCAGATGCAGCAGAAAGTGGGAACAGAGAAAAATCATGCTTGGCAGCATTCACTATCATGCGCAACAGTCAGAGAGAAAGAAGGGAAAATCACGCATGACATTTGCACTACCATGAGCAACAAACAGAAGAGGAAAAGATTATCATACTCAGTAGTATGCATTGTCATGCGCAACAGACTTGAGAGAGAAGGAGATCATGCTCGACATTTGCACTGTCTTACGCCACAGACAGGGAGAGAAGAGATCATCACGCTCGGCTGTATACATTGTCGTGCGCAACAGATTGAGAAAGAGAAGAAGATCACGCTCGGCATTTGCACTACCATGCGCAATTGACAGAGAGAGAAGAGAACGTCATGCTCAGCATTTGCACTGTCATGCGTAATGAACAGAGAGAGAAGAGAACATCACGCTCGATAATATGCACTTTCGTTCGCAACAAACTGAGAAAGAAAAGAAAATCACGCTCAGCATTTGCATTTTCGTGCACAATGAACAGGAAGGGAAGAGAGCGTCACGCTCAGTAGTATGCACTATCGCATGCAATAGACTGAGAAAGAGAAGAACATGAGATGAGAAAGAAACAGAGAGAAAAAAAAAGAGAAGAGAAAGGAAAGGAAAGAAGAAAGAGAGAAAAGGAAAAAGAGAAGAAAGAAAAGGAAAGAAGAAAAAAAGGAAAAGGAAAGAAGAAAGAGAGAAAAGGAAAGAAGAAAGAAGAGAGAAGAAAGAAGAGAGAGAAAGAAGAGAGAAGAAAGAAGAGAGAGAAAGAAGAGAGAAGAAAGAAGAGAGAGAAAGAAGAGAGAGAGAGTAGAGAGAAGGAAGAGAGAAAGTTTACCTTATGCCCAGGGGTACCACCAAAAGCTTCTCTCTCTCTAAGAGATGACCAAAATCTTAAGCAAATAGTAGAATTTTATTGATGAAACTTGGGTCCTTTTACATGAGGTGCGTGCTTGTTTATATAGAAGTCGACCCCAAACATGAGTGTACAATCAAAAGTTGATCTAATTTCTAAAAAATAACAATTAAGTGAATTAAAGAAATTCTAAAAAAATAGGGCAAAATGATGATTTTACCCTTACACCAACAATCCACGAAATTCCAATCGAGTCCTTATTGTGCCAAAGAACTCTTTCGATCTTCTAGGGTTGGTTCGGAGTCTTTTCGGTTTCCATTCAACCGAATGATGATTTTTTCTTGATCGGCTGGGGAAGACATTCGTTTCGATACCACTTTCAAGCCATGCATCTGGTCTTTGGGCCACCATCACGAAGTGCAAAAATCACGAGAAACGTGCGATCTTTGTTTAACGACTACACATGTTTCTCGATGTTCTTCGATGATTTCTTTGCTGAATATCTACGAGCAAGTTGTCGTGAGTGTTTGGGGATTAATTTGGTGCCCAAACGACCAGTTTCCATTTTTGATCTTTTAGCCGAAGTTTAGTTTCTGGTGGCCAGAAAGTGTAGCAACTTCGTACTAGTCTCATGTCAAATCAGACTGTCCATCATGTGCGAGGTTCGGCTTTGATGAAGCCTCGAATCTGTGCTCGTAATGGGTCAGATTTTGGGTCGATCAGACTTGCGACTATCACGATATGGCCGCTCGACCGAGGTGTGCTCTTACTGGAAAACCTGCAACCTTGACTTGAATCACAATCTTCTCTCATGTTTTTCTCCCGACTCAGGCCACTTCATGGGTCGTGCCACATATCAAAATGCTCGGGTCGACGAGACAAACACACCCGTAGAATTTGAGCATGATCCGGCTTGTGAGGAGAGAGATACAGTATTTCAAAGTTGAGACTGAAATCCATGGACACAGTTTCCATTAATGGAAACTGGTTCATTGAGGGTGCATGGTAATAACGTGTGACCTACCCCTTTCGAGTAATTTGGCCATAACTTGGTCCAAGAATGTTTGATCAAGCCAAAACTTGGTCCTTAAGGGGTTTTGGTCGTTTCGGATCCAACAGTGGTAGTTCCACGGTCATTTGATACTCCGGTGATAGGGATGTAGTTGTAAGGTCCATTTCAAGGTAATGGAGGCTGATTTTGCTAAAACTCATTGGATTGCAACGAAACATGGCAGGTGTTCTTAGGAGACCTTTATAAACATTCTTAATCCTTCTTGGGCCATTCTGAGACTGTTGGAAATTTCACTTCTGGATCAGGGCTTATTATCCTACGGCTTCTCTTTATTTTGCATTGGGGATATAAGGTGATGAAAAATTCCCTCAAACATGGCAACGCGAGATTTGACCGTGACGCTCCATGAATAATTCCTGGTAGGTGAGGCATGAGAAGGTTTAAATGTTGTGGTCATTAAGGCGTTGTTGTGGTGACACATGATCATGCAACTGGGTGACAGGTTTCTCAGAAAGCGACAAGATTTGATGAGCCTAGGCCCTTTAAAAGGGGGCTAGGAAGGAGTGGTTAGGTGCCTTGATCTCTTCCTCCGGATCTCGATGATCGGGTAGTATGCGTCTCGGGTTTCAAGGGAGACCTGGGACTTTTGAGATCACTCTTTTGAGAACCTCGTTCGAGAACAAGGGCAAGTATTACCAACCGATGAGAAAGGAATTTAAGGTGATTACGGGATTTACGCAGGCTGGCTTGCATGGGTGCCCTCTTTGATCATGAAGAAAGCCCCCTAGTAATAAAACTAGTCTCGGGCTGGCTTGCTTGGGCGCCCTCTTAGATCATGATGAAATCCCCACAGAAATAAAACTAGTCTCAGGCTGGCTTGTGTGGGCGCCCTCTTAGATCATGAAGAAAGCTCCCCAGTAATAAAAGTGGTTCGAAATCGCGTCCCTTAGCTTGTATTCTCCCATTTTCTACAATCACACATATATGACCAAGGTTATATGATAGGTGGGTCAGTGGACCTCACTTGGTCTTTTGGGTGAACGTACACAGGCGTGCATATTCAAAAGCAGAAGAAAAGAATGAGAGAAGAAAGATGGGCGAAAGAAGAATTTGACCAGGTGAGGAGATCAACACAGTGACCAAGCTAGTGGGTAATTGGCCTGACGTGATAGTAAAACGGGCTCTGTAACTCAAACCTCAACAGGATTACTATTAGACGTCAATACCGATACTGACTAGCTAGACACGATGGTTAGTCTGTCATGGCAATAAAGCAAGTGCATTAATTCTGGCACAATAATATTACAGCTAGACAACAGGACTACCATAAGAGGCTAATCTCAACCCTTCTTAATCAAACGAAAGGATAATAGAAAGAATGAAAATCATAAAGAGAGAGTAAGAAGTAAGGGAATAAGAAAGAGAAGAGAAAGAAAGAGAGGAAGAGAAAGAAAGAGGAGAAGAGTGTGAGAGAAGAGACAAGGAAGGACAAAAGAGGGGGAAAGACACAGTCCCAACTGTGTTGGAAGAGAAAGAGAAGGAAAGACACAATCGACGCTAGACATCGTCGCTTGGCTTGAAAAGAGAAGAGAGATATGGACACAGTCAGTGCTAGGCTTCGTCGGCTATGTTTAAGAAGTGAGGAGAGAGAAGACATAGTCAACGCTTGGCATTACCGGCTGGGTTGGAAAGAGAAGAGAGAAAAAGGACACAGTCAGCGCTAGGTTTCGTCGGATGTGTTTAAGAAGAGAGGAGAGAGAAGATCTAGTCGACACTGAGCATCATTGGCTATGCTAGACAGAGAAGAGAGAGAAGATGCAGTCGGTGCTAGGCTTCACCGATTGTTTTAACAGATAAGAGAGAGAAGATGCAGTCGGCGCTAAGCTTCACCAATTGTATTAGACAGAGAAGACAGAGAAGATCAGTCGGTGCTAGGCTTCATCGACTATAGTAAGAAAAGGGGAGAGAGAAGAGACAATCGGTGCTAGTATCGCCGGCTGTGTTTAGAGGAAGAGAAGAAAAAGGACACAGTCAACGCTAGCATCACCGATTGTGTTTAGAAGGAGATCGGGTAGAGAGATAAAGATGATAAGAAGAGAGAGAGAGATAAAGATGAGAAAGAGGAGAGAGAAAGAGATATAGAGATGAGAAATAGGAGAGAGGAGAGATAGAGATGAGAAAAAGAAAGAGAAACGAGAAAAGAGGGGAGGTGAGAGAAAGAGGGGAGGAGAGAAAAAGAGGGAGGAAAGAGAAAATTACCTTACCAAAAGGTACCAGCCTTTTCTTCTCTCTCCTCTCTCTCTCTTCATAACACACCCACGAGCTTAAGCAAAAATGAAGTCTTTATTAATTGATTGAAGAAATGAATCTCAGCCCTCTTTACAATTTAGCTTTGTATGCTTGTATAGAATTGGGACCAAACATGGGTGAACACCAAAAATTACCTAAAATTGAAGATAATTACAATTTTTTTGAATTAAAAGAAATTATAAAGATGGTTGCAAAAGGATTGTTTTGTGCATGCTTAAAAATGTAGGGAATTCTAGAACAGTCTCTAGTGCTGTATGAGAACTTGCGTCATCTTCCATGATTGATCTAGGGTTGTCTGATACCCATTTGAATGAAAGATGATTATTTTCTTATAGGGCTTGGCATGGCGATCGATTTGACACCAATTTTGAGCTATGAATCATGTCTTTCAGCCACGACCATGAGACTTCAATTTTGAATGAATCTTGAAAACTTTAGATAGATACTGTGCTCATTCCTTGATGTTTTTCTTCATTTTCTTCGCTGAATCACACTGAGCATGTTGTCATGATCATGTTGCAACAAACACAGCTCAATTTCGTGTTCGGATGAAGATTTTTTTTGTCTTGTATTTTTTGCCGGAATTTACACCATCTTTGATGCCTTCATGTGTGAAATCCACTTGTTCATCATACGCGAGGTTCGGGTCAGAGATAGCCATGGACCTTACGCACATAATATAATTGGTTTCATGTCGATCGGGAATGCAACCATCGTGCTTTGGTCATCGGAGTGGGGCACATTGCTGTTGAATTTTCTGCATCTTTTCTTCACGGATCAGCAACTTTCCTCTAGTTTTTCTCCTTGCTCGGGCATCGTCATGAGGTGTAACACATATCGAATCGCTCGTCTTGACGAGACGAACACGCTCACAAATTTGAGCTCGATCTGACTCTGAACGAGTGAGATATGGGCCCAAAAATTTACTGCCCATGACTGTAAAAACAACCACCTTTAATGGTATTTTGGTGTAAGGTGGCCACATGGGAATAGTGTGGGGCTCATCCCTTTTTGGTATTTTACTCATAAATTTGTCTTGGAATGCCCGATTGAGCTGAAACTTGACCCACAGGGATTTGCGACCGTGCTGAATCCAATGGAAGTGGTCCCATAACAATTTGATGCACCAAAAATATAGTTCTAGTTATGGGGTCCACTTCAAGGTGCTAGAGGCCAATTTTTTCGAAATTATTTCTTTGTGTTCATTGGCTTAGACATGTCTCATCGTGATGAAACTTGGAAAATGGATTTTTGGAGTACTAATGAATATCTTGACCAATTGTGGAGCCATTCTGAGACTTTCAAAATTTCCACTATTTTGTAGGCTTTATTGACCTGCTTCCTCTTTATTCCACATCGGGGACCAAGGTGTTGAAGAATGCATTCAAATAAGGAGAGAATGAGGGTAGATTTTTTCCTTTGTAATGAAGTCCCCTTTTTTATGCTCCTTTATGTGGAGGCAGCGCAGAGACTTCATTTTCTTGGAAGTGCTTGGCCGATTAGCGATGCCCGCTGTGGGGGCTAATTGCTTGACACTGACCTCTAGGATGTGCGCGAGCGTTCAGCATCCTTGTGAAGACATTTTCTCATGCGGAGGCGGTGACGGATCTATGACAGAGGGCAAGTGTGTTACTATGGAGCTCCACTGTTTGTGCTAGACCCATGGCACGAGGCCGGCACCCACGTATGAGGTGTTGGCGGCCTGTCATCCTCATCAGAGGATGAGTTGAAGGAGGAGGCTCTCCCCGCCCTCTTCAAGTCCTACTTGAAGAGATGGATGCCACCTCTTGAAGGTACCACCACCGCGGGAGGGTGGCTGGTCTCTTGAAGGGAAGGGATCCACTTCAGAATGGATGTACACGTTTTGGGTCACAAAGTGCATTATAACAAACATGTAATCCTTTTTGCCATAAAATGAAATCCCCTTTTGCATTAAATTCTCCTTCCTTGTTTTGTATCGTCGAATGTTGCTCTCCCTTTTTCTTGTGGGCCAGGGCTGTCCTTATCCCTGCTGATGATGGGGGTAAGGAATGGCCGATGGAATGCTTGTTCTTCCCATGGGGCAATTGCTGCTTGCTAATTGACGATAGTTGCAATGCCCTTGCGAGTTTTTATCCCAACCCTTGGGGAATGCGCATTGGTAGCTTTGGCGAGACCCTGCATTATCCTTTTTTTTTTTTTTTTTTTCGGGAGGGGGACCGCAGGGGGTTGCATGCACGGGAAAGATAAGGAACAAGGTTCACTTGCCTGTGGAGTACAGCAGTGCAAAGGCATGCCCCGAGCACTCTGATTGGTCCCTTGCTGTAGGCAGGCCGACTGATGTTGGATTGCATGCGAGAGTGGCACTTGGACGGCAATGGTTGTGCATTTTCAATGGCCCATTTCATGAATGCAGAGCAGTTAATGTTGGGCGAGAGGGGAGGCGTCGATGTCATACAGTGGTTCAATTACATGCCCTAGTGGTTCCTCGGGACTAAGCATAATCTTTCGCACGTACGGCACGTCGCTTCGTGTGCCATTCTCATGACCATACCTTCGAGGCGCGTGGCATTTGCTCGTGCGACACTTCGATATGCATTCTAGCGGTGCCTTGGTGCCTGGCCTCCAATGCTTTGCTTCGCATGCCACCGACATTCTTTTCCGATTGAGGGAGGGGTTGCCCGTTAATTAGTCCTTTTGTTGCTGTACTTATAAAAGGAGGGGTGCTTGCTTTGTTCGTTTACCCAGGGTCTACATCCCAAGAGCCAATGCCTTTAGCGACTTTTGCACAAGCCTCCTTTTCGGCATTCGCCTCTTTCCAAAGAAGCACTTTTGAGAAGAGCCATGTCTGGCCAAAGTCCACCCTCTCCTCTAGGTAATGTTGCTTGTTTGGGCCCTGGTGCGTGCCTGGTGCCCCATTTTGATCTAACCTGCTGATGAGACCTCTGCTTCATCCCACAGGGTGTCTACGCCAGCTGGTGCTAAAAGTCGATGGATAGCTAGCGAGCCCTCTTCAGAGCCTCCAGTTCCTCCCTCCGAGTCTTTAACGCTTGTGGTTGAGGGGCCTGTCCTTGACATTCCCCCACTTGCTTCAGTGAGTTCCCCGGTTTTGGCTTCGTCAGGGTTGGGCTTTAGAGCACGGACCGTGCGACAAATGTTTCAGATGGGACTTGAGAGTTTGAAGGAATGCCCTCTTTCTGACTTACAAGAGGGGATTGAGGGTGTCAGGGCCTGTGCGGTCAACCTGCAGGCCATGGGCTTGGATGCAGTGACTTTTGACGGGGTAGAGAAGCTGCTACGGAACTTCGCAGATTGGGGGGTTGAGGCCCACTCAGTGGACAATTAGGCACGAATGTCTTGCCCGGCATGTCTGGCCTCCCGGAGGACGAAGCTGGTAACTCAACAAGTCCTCTGAGGGGTCGTGAGAAAAAAAAGACAGAGAATTGCTTCTTGTCATGCCTTGATCATGAGTTATGCCTTGATCATGAGGGAGGAGGCAGAGATAAAAGAAGAGATGCATAGCGTTGTGGAAAAGATCGCTCTGTAGCAGACCCGTGTGGCTGACTCAAGGGGGCGACTGGAGTGCTATCATGAGGTGATGGCTACAAACTCCCGCTGCTTGAAATAGTTGGGTTCAGAGATAATGACAGTCATCGTTCTGTCAGAGTCGGTCGCCGTGGGGATCACTCGTGGTGAGGAGGAGATGCAAGCTACACTGGAGAGAGCGCAGGAACTGAAAGCAAGGATGCGGGAGACGCTCAACCGCTTTCAACACTCCTTTCATTATAAATGGGTCACCGACCTATCCAGATCTTGTAACCTCTTTTACATGTGAATAACACAGTCAATTTTATTATTCTCTCTATTTGATGTATCTGAGGTTTCTTCTTTTCGCACCTTTTGTTTTGAATTTCACATCTCCCCTTGTTTTTGCTAGAGAGAGAGAGGCAATAATTGTGAGAATTGGGCCGCTTACTGGGAGGGTACCTGATCGTCCTCCTGGTGTTTTGCGGACCCCTGCTAGTGCGCAATTGTGTTAAGAGGTAATTTTAGAGTTGTACCCTCGCGACTATAGTAAGTCTTGCTTAAAGTCCCGCCTTGGAACTGACAGTAGCGAGCGTCTTTAGAGCATTGAACCTGCATAGGGAGAACCCTAGGGGGTTCCCGCAGTGGTGCACTGGCGTCTCTCGGCAAAGAGGACTCGCCTTGGGATGAAGGATTGCAGTGGTACATCATGGGTGAGAACTAGCAAGTTAGGGACTCAATCTTGGGGACTTCGTCATCGGGCTCGCCGTGGAGCGTGACCACATGACAAGCTCCAGGTGTCCCAAAGGCTCCTTGGAGGTCCTCCCAGTCGATTTGTCCTTTTCGAACCAGGGCTCTGATGTAGTCCCACAAATAGAAGCAGTTTTCCACCGGGTGTCCCAACATTCTATGAAAAACACAATAGTTCCATTCTACATGGTCGAGCAACTTGCTGGGAGGGAGGACCACCTCGTCCTACTCGATCATCAATTCGAGGAGGGTTGGCACCCACGCTCTGTTAACAATGCGCTATCGGTTGAGCCCATGTTTGGACCCTTTGGTCCGCTTGTAACTTGCTGGTGGTGGCACCCTGCTGTAGTCCTGACCCAAGGGTGATTGTCACCACGCTATCCCATGGCTTTGGGGCCACAGGCCCCATGTGGTGCTCAACACAGGCGAAAGGACAATATTGAATGGGGATTGGGAGGCAATCATGGTGGTCATGCCAATTATGCTCGTCGGCTGTTCGGCACAAGTGTTAACTTAGCCTCGTCGAGGCTTTCCCACTTCTGAGATTTGGGCTGAGTGCACCAGGACGGGAAGCGTCGTCTCGGTTAGAAGGAATTGAAGCTCCGTTTTCATAGCCTGTTCGAGTCACAGGCTCTGATGGACCAATTATCCCATCTTGAAGTGAGTCTGGTCTCCTTCGGAGGAAGGAAGAAGCGACTAGCGGACGGGTCAGCTGTCATCCGCCCTTCCCTGTGATCGTGGATTTCTTCATACCTGCATGTGTGTGCACAATCCACAGTGGTATTTGGGTTGGCCACAGGGCCGATCCCTTGTGTGGTGAGGGGCAAAGTGTGTGTGACAATCGCCTGTTTAATTGGTGAGGCCATCAGGCCTCTGGGGTGAATGTGCGTTTGCTCGGTGGACTTTCGATTGTCTCGAAAGTCACATGTCGGTATGGGGCCAGCCTTTAGGCTACCTCGAACCGTGGAACTGTTATGCATGGCGCAGGCAGCGTCTGAGCCACCAGCACCTCGTCCGAGCCTAGAGTGACTCGAAACGACTCGAGGGGCCGAGGTAGGATGCCCCCTACCCCGATTCATTATTATGGCAGTTGGGCTACTAGGGAGTCTATAAGCATAGGTGTGTGCGATGGAGTAACTTTGCAGGCTAGCATGGTGATCGTCAGGGGGTGGTATGTCCACAGGGGTGGCAGTATTGGTGACGTGCCCTTGTGAAGCAGGCAGGGTCGCCTTTTGGCTACTCGCAGCGATTACAGTCGGGACCAACCTAGTGAAAGAGAATAGTGGCATGGGGACCACTATGGGATCTGTGGCTGACGAAGTGTCCGCCAACGACAGAGTATTTCAGTGAGGGAGCGGCAGTAGAGTCACCCATGCAACGGGCATTAAGGGTTTCCCTCTTAATACTGGAAGAGGAGGGGAAAGGTGCCTGAGGGTGCGTGCCCTGAACTTTCCCAGTGGAGGCCGAGATAGCTGGGCCAACATGGCAGGAAAGATTGCACAAAAGGGAGGGAGAATCAAAGGGTTTAACCTCCCTTAAAGTGGCCACGGGTATGGGGACGTAGAACTCCCCGACCCAAAGGAAGGAAGGATAAGCAAATCCCATAGCAAAAGTGGGAAGAGGAGAAAGAGAGATTGGTACCTGGAGATGGCTCGGGCCAATGGTAGGGTGACGCGTCCCCAGTGGAGTCGCCAGTTGATGTCGGTGGGGTCCTAGTTTCCCTCCATGCTGGGGTATGGAAACCCTCTCTCAAAAAACCACAGGGGGGTCCGATGCGCGGTGGACGCACAGGCCCTTCTACTTGTGGATAGGAGGTCAAGGGTGAGAGAGATTTTACGATGGAGCATGAATCGCTCTTACGCCGCTTGGGGTGTTCGGGGACACGCCCACGCGGATGGCCCTCTTAGAGCAATTACGAAGCCCTCCGGTTGTTTATTAGAACGGTTTGGATGGGAGCCCTCCTCAGGTTCTCAATCTCTCTCTCTCTCTCTCTCTCTCTCTCTCTCTCTCTCTCTCTCTCTCTCTCTCTCTCTCTTTTTGCGCTCTCAGTGCTATTAGGAAAGGATCCTGATGTCCCACCTCCCTAGAAGCCTTTCCAAGCAGATTTGCAGGCTACTAAAGGGGGTGTGGGTAGAACTCGAGGGTAAAGACCTGCAGGTTAACACACGTTTGCGGGATTGCAGATGAGTGTGGGCTTCCACGCGAGCAGGGTCACACGCTCGAAAGTGGGAGGAAGAGAGAGAGAGAGAGAGAGAGAGAGAAGAGAAAGAGAGAGATTAAGAATGACTCGGTTCAGGAGAAGTGGGGTGACCCACGCGATCGAGATGTTCGCGGGACCACACACTCAGGGGTACCCTCCTTCTCAAAGTTTTATATCTCTTCCTCTCTCCTCTCCTGAATGGACTGAGGGCTCATAGAATAAGACAAGACAAGAATAAACTAGCCTCGATTCTTCCCAACCTTTGGGGTATTAGAGCTTCCAAAAAGGGCACCTTTTGGAGCGATTTTCTCTCCCCTCTTTCACAAATGAGCTAAGCTTGCCTATATAGAGGAATCACCAAATAGGGGTGAATGCTTAAAATCCAAGCTTAATTTGGTGGCTAAACAGGGGATTGAATGTAAAATTTATACCAGAATGTAGCTCTGTGTGAGGTGGTTCTTTTGAGCTTATCCTCTCGTTAATTCATAGTTTGGATTTTGAGCTATGCTTCACTGAATCCAAAGCTTGCTAAACCCTCTTTTTTTTTTTCTTGGTTTCTCCAGCTGCTTTCCTCTTCAGAATAATGGGGGCTCCTGGTCACTCCACAGTGAGTGCCTTAGGTCAAAATAACGGAGCTAGCATGATCTAGAACATGTCAACATTTGAGTTCGGTTTGATTTTAAAGAAAGGCGTCGTAAGTTGAAGAAGTTGCTGCCGGAAAACATTTGTCGTAGTCCCCATTTCCGGGATTGGTTTGGTGAAGCCACATCGCGCAATGGTAAAACCCATGAGTCACGAGGCCGCATGAGTATAGACGCTTCCAGAGGGTCGATTGAGCCCAAATTTGGTCCTCAGGGGTTTTTCGACGTTTTGAGCACAATGGCCATGGTCTGATGCCCTGTTGCAGCCACTATCATAAGCTATAGTGGAGGGTCCTTCTTTGGTGTCAGGGCACCGCACCTAAGTCACTAGGCTGGACGTTTTCTTTTTCGACACAATCCTGGCCTGCGGGTGTTTCGTGAACCCGTGACACCAGATTGTCATCGGCTCTCTCCTTATTCACACGGGCTGATGGAGATACGTCAAAAATGACGCACAACAAAGTCTTTGGGGTATCTAGAAGTGGTGCTTAGTGCCTTTATTCCGCCGCCAGTATTACCTCCTAGGGGAGGTGACGTAGGAAGGCTAATGAATTTAATTGAGCAGTTGCCCCTTTATCTAAACCCACAACCTACCCACCTAACTCAAATCCTCAAACCTAACCTCACAACTCTCAAACCCTTAATCTAAACCCTCTCAAGTCTCTCAAGGCGAACCAAGGTTCAAAGTGTGTGCCTAAAGGTGAGTGTGGACATAAGGGAGTAGGCGCCAAACCGAGCAGAGAGGCTAGGGGACTTTCTACGTGATCTAAGAGGGATCATACTCCCGGGTTTGTCCGACCCCACCTTGTGAGGTAAGCTGTACCTCACACATCTTTCTTTTCTTGGTTCAAACCGAACATACCATGACTCCCAACCCTTATCCTAGCGGGTAATGGGGTCACCCTCACGTGCACACACACGTAAACCTTCGGGGTGCAGCACACACTTTTCTTCTCTCTTTCTAGAATGAGCACTGCAATTTTGAAAAAGGGTCTCGCCTGTCACTAGACGATCGAGCCGAAGGCCGACCAATGATTCCTTAAATGTCAACAACTGGTGTAACAATGTCTGTAGACCCCCGTAGCGACTAAGGACATGGTGGATGGCTATAATGAAGCTGGTAAATCAATTATGTGTATCCTATAGTCATGTGTATAGGGAGGCAAATTAAATATCTGATGCACATGCTAAGAGAGGTGTAGCGCTTCAATCCCTTCGAATCTCTGAAGTTATTTTTATTTTAGTTTATTGTAATTACCATTGAAGCAATAAAATTTCAAGACTATTTACATTTTTTCTTGGTTTTATCATGTTAATTTCTACTCTACCTTCCTAGACTGATCTCCGAAATATTCAATTAGAATCATTCCATTCTAATTCCTGTGGATGGATTCATCCTAATCCCTTTATTTAATGATTTCATTGGAAACCATGTAAAGGGAATTTAGATTGTATCTAACTATTGTGTAGGTATTTTATATTTAAGAAGCAACTGTCTCTTGTACAGATCGTTTATTAATCGACTATAGGATAGCCATTCTCGTGAGTTGCTGCATTTATCCTACAATAAATGTTGTACATGCTTCTTATTGGGAAAATTGCATTGCTTTAAAACACATGTAGTCTCTATTTCTTCATTAGGTCTCATGGTGGTATTGAAGGGCATCTTTGCCCATCCAATCATGGGAAAGCCCTCACTTGGTTAGGTTTTCTTACAAGAGGGCGCACCCAAAAAAAAAAAAAAGGAGAACGTGCCCAACATTAATGTAAGGGATAACTTAAAACACAAACGTGATAACTTGCGCGTGAAGAACCATTCCTACTTTAGTAATCACTCCCAAAAAAAAAAAAAAACCATTCCTACTTTAATGGGCTGGACGACCTTATCAACAAGTGCATTTCGTGGCTCCGTGAAACTTACTCTTAAACAAATAAAAACACTTCATTAGCGTTCCACCGACCTAATTTTCCCCTAATTTTGCTCTCTTATGGCTTTTCTAGAATCCAATAAAATAAATTATGAGGATGTCTTTCAATGCAAATGTGATATTTGAAATGATTAACATTTAAACTAGAGGGAAAATCTTCCTGACATCCCTATATTTACTTGATTTATGAGAAAAAGATTCAATAGTGACAAAATTAAGGATTGTATACAATGAAACTATTTATCATTGATATAAAGAAATAATAATGACTCTATAATTGTTTGATATGAAATCTGACAGTTTGAATGTGTTACAGGGTCAAAATTTTATTTTTGTGAACATTGAGCCCAGCCAATGGAATAAATGAGCCACTTAATTTAACATCCGATGGTTAATAATTTTGGTACCAAAAATAAATGGTACCATTATGTACTTTTCTACAACATTATTCTTTTAAGAGAGAGAGATTATGGACATGCTCAATGTCTCAGCATGATGAACTTTTTTGTCATATATAGTTGAAGTAGAAGTGCAAGTTCCACTCGAAGGAAGCATGATGATTCGACAACATTAGGCAAAAGATGTGACTCATTATATTCTCAAAATTTTCAAATCATATCCAAGGGGCTCACTGGTCCACATTTTTACTATTTTAATACATTGTTTTGCTACTATCTCTTGATGACGTTATTATAAGTTCCCCGGTTATTCCTTATATGGAAAATATTTTGATAGGGCTGTAGCCCTATCAAAATAAGTAAAGCCTCCCCGTATAATTCATCAAAAAAATTACAATTCAAGCATCAAAAAACCTTTACATCAATCATCTCTACATAAAGAAAACAAATTAGGAATTTTCTGCACTAAAACTGTGTATATTATAACAAATTATTTAGGCTTTCCATTTTACCCTAAAATTAAGCATTTATAGGTCCACAAGATCTGTATCTTTTGGAGTTTCAAATTTTATTAGTGGTATTGAAAATTTAGATTCATCATGGAGATTTTCATTGCTGAAATTGGTTTCCAAACGAAGAATTGAGGTGAAGCTTTATTTTGTTTTCATAAAGCCAAGGCACTATAAAAACTTCATCCTTCTTATATACAAAAGCAACCAAAAAAGGGCGATTCGTCAATTCGGGTGAGCTTTTGGACCACCTCATGGGCATAAAGACCTCGATGAACTAACTGTCTAATGTGCATGCATACTTTTTAGATTTATTTGGGTCCATACTACATATTTGTTAGGTTCATCTCCAGTGACAAAGACAAACGGATTGTATTGAGCCCACCAATTTAAGGTGAATTTTTTTTCAAGCTTTACTACTTTCTAGGGTCCTATTTTCCCTAGAGTGTGAGATCTAATGAAAAGTTTAAATACTAAGTAGTTGAGATATTAGAACCGGGATTGGGCTCATGTACTTAATGGTTGACAATTGCTAACAGTATGTGCCTATAGGGGTGGGAATAGGTCGGGTAAGGTCCGGGTCGAGCAGGACGCCAACCCAATCCAATTAGGTTTCACATCGACCAAGATGCAACCAGGACCTAGGTCTAGAAATTTGAAAAAGAAAAAAATGAATAGTATATATTTTATAGTAGGTGGACTAGGATCCAACCCAACTCAACCCCATATGTTCTAACCATGATCCAACCTAGATTGGATCCAAGTCATTTAGGCCTGAACCCAACTCACTGGGTCCAATGTGTTGGACCCAGGCTTGGTGTCCACGCTTTGGATCTGATCAGCTCATCATGTCCGTAGGTCAACCCCACTCAATTGCCACCCCTAATGTCCCATGTGAGATTTTCTTCCATTTAGTTACTCCAAAAGAATATACCATAATAGAAGTTTCACCCATAGTTAGCAAATCGGAGAATAACAATTTATCAAAAAATTAAACTATCAATAATAAATCTGTTTTGCTACAAAACTTCGGAGACAAAAAAATCAGGTAAACCGGTTTTCACCTACACATATTGAACTTGTATTTTCGTCAATGGCGTAGCCCTCCAAATTCTTTTAGTAGAGTTCTTCATTACATCGTGATCAAATTCTTAATTACATTGTGATCAAATTCTTGATTGGGTTAATTCCTAAAACGTCGCTTAGTTGCAAAGTATAGGAGAGTGATGTTCTTATCAAGATTTTGATGAAAAAAATGTCGCACTTTTTTTATTTATTTATTTTGTCGATTTTCCATTAGAATAAGTTAAGTATGAACTAGATGATAAATATTAGTTAGTGACAAGAATAAAAAAAGTGTACTACATTGTACTTGATTTACCAAGAAGCTCGAACATTGGGCACTCTATTGATAGATAGGTCCCACTAAAAGATTTGAATCTTGACATATGCATGTATAGGTCCCCACATACATCTCTCTTTGAATCTTGACAAATAGGCCATGCCACGATTCCTTCCATACGCAACTCATTCCATTGGGTTGTACGCTTGAAAACTCTACCGAGAAACATATGAAAAATTGGGGAAGTTCTTAGACATCCAAGAAAGATCCTAAAGGGTACATTCTAGAATATGCTTATCCATATATATATATATATATATATATATATATATATATATATATATATATACTTTCGCAGCTTTTTAAATTAAAAAGGTTCAAGTTAGAGAGAGATACGAATGGTAGATTTATTAATTTTGTAGTTTATTTTTTAAAAAATAATTACTTTTGTGGAGCAATTTTGTAAATATTACTACAAAACAAAAGCTTCTCTTGTCATATTCATAAAAAGTAAAATTGAAATTTTAACTAAAGGATACGAGCATTTTACAAATCAAATTAAAAGACACGAACTTCCAAAATGCTATTGTACTTTTGTAAAAATATCAAATTTGCCCTTGCTGAATAGTAAAGTATAATGGCTAATTTGAAATTTTTATAAAAATACAATAGCATTTTGAAAGTTAGTATCATGAAACTTTATTTGTAGAGTGTCCTTGTCTTTTAGTTAAAATTTCAACTTTACCTATTATGGAAATGACAAAAACACCTTTTGTCTTGTAGTAATATTTACAATTTCGCCCCAAAAAAATAAATTTTTTAAAAAAATAGATATCAAATTTGTAAATCTACCTTTCACAAGTTTCTCGAACCTTTGTAATTTGAAGGGTTGTGAAGTTTACAATATATATATATACACTCTTCCCAACTTCTATAGGTGAAAATGAATAGTGATTTCGTTTTTCTTCTTCATCATGAAAACTTTATCATACTGTCACAGTTATCTAGTAGTATTTTTATTTTAATTTTTTTCTATACATCCAAAATTTTTAAAATTTGGAACATGTGTACATCTTAGAAAGACGAACCTAATAAAATTATGAAAAAAATAATTCATAATATAAATTGACCACAATATCCCTAATAATTTACGGAGGTATTTAAATCAATTTATATTTTAATAATTATTTTTTTCATATTTTTATTAGGTGTACCTCACAGAGATGTACACACGTTCCAAATTTCAGATCATTCCGGCTAATAAAAAAAATATAAAAATTTAAACACTACCAGACAACTGTGACCGCACGAGGAAGTTTGGATTGTGATGAGGGTAGGCAAAATCACTATTCATATTTGCCTAGAGGAATTTTATTGTATCTTCCTATATATATATATATATATGAAAAAACCTGGGATTAGCCTACTAGGTCATATGAACATATAAGCCCAACAACCCATATTCAATCTGGGCCGATCTGACGATCACAGATATCCGGTAGTGTTTTAATTTTATTTATTTATCTACAAATAAAAATTACTTGAATGTTTAGGTTGTGTTGATCAAAAATAGGTAAATCATAGAAAAATATCAAAAAAATATTTTACACTGAAATAAATTGATTAAAATACCCCCAAAAAGATTTGGGGGGTATTTTGATCATTTCGTTTTTTGCGAATAATTTTTTTTATATATTTATTAGGCGTGCCTTGATGAGAAGAACACACATATAAAATTTCAAATGATTTGGATTTGTAGAAAAATAAATAAAATTCAAACACTCTCAGACATTAGTGATCATCAGATCGGCACAGATTCAATCTTGACCGTTGGGCTAATATGTTCATATAAGCTAGTGGGCTAATCCCAGATTTTTCCATATATATATATATATGGAAAAGTCTTCACAACACCTATAGGCCAAAATGAACAGTGATTTCACCCACTCTCATCACCGTCCAAAGTGCATCATAAAGTCACAATTGTCCGATAGTATTTCGTTTGTTATTTTTGTTCTACAATTGGTAATGACCTGAAATTTGGATCGTGTGTACATTTTAGTGATGTGCACCTAATAAAAATATTAAAAAAATAAATCGTGAAAAAGATTAGCCAAAATACCCTGAAATGTTTTTAGGTGTTTTGGTTAATTAGTTTCATGTAAAATATTTTAGGCCTGGAACCAACATACTGGGTCCAATGTATTGGATCCCGAGCTTAGTGTCCAAGCCTTGGACCTGATCAACCCATCATGTCCGTTGGTCAACCCACTCAATTGCCAACCCTAACGTCCCATGTGAGTTCTTACATTTAGTTACTCCAAAAGAATATACCATAATAGAAGTTTCACCCATAGTTAGCAAATCGGAGAATAACAATTTATCAATAAATTAAACTATCAATAATAAATCTGTTTTGCTCCAAAAATTCGGAGACAAAAAAATCAGGTAAACCGATTTTCACCTACACATATTGAACTTGTATTTTCGTCAATGGCGTAGCCAACCAAGTTCTTTTAGCAGAGTTCTTAATTACATCGTGATCAAATTCTTAATTACATTGTGATCAAATTCTTAATTGGGTTAATTCCTAAAAGGTCACTTAGTTGCAAAGTACAGGAGAGTGATGTGCTTATCAAGATTTTGATGAAAAAAGAGTCGCATTTTTTTTTTTTTTTATTTGTCGATTTTCCATTAGAATAAATTAAATATGAACTAAATGACAAATATTAGTTAGTGACAAGAATGAAAAAAGTGTTCTACATTGTACTTGATTTACCAAGAAGCTCGAAAATTTGGCACTCTTTTGATAGATAGGTCCCACTAAAAGATTTGAATCTTAATATATGCATGCATAGGTCCCCACATACATCTCTCTTTGAATCTTGACATATAGGCCATGCCATGATTCCTCGTTTACATACGCAACTCATTCCATTGGGTTGTACGCCGGTAAACTCTACCGGGAAACATATGAAAAATTGGGGAAGTTCTTAGACATTAATGGAAGATCCTAAAGGGTACATTCTAGAATATGCTTATCCATATATATATATATATATATATATATATATATACTTCGCAGCTTTTCAAATTAGAAAGGTTCAAGATAGAGAGAGTTGTGAAGGATGGATTTATTAATTTTGTAGTCTATTATTTTTAAAATAGTTACTTTTGTGTGGTAATTTTGTAAATATTATTACAAAACAAAGGCTACTTTTGTCATATCCATAAAAAGTAAAGTTGAAATTTTAACTAAAGGATAAGAGCATTCTATAAATAAAGTTTGAGGACACTAACTTCCAAAATGCCATTGTACTTTGGTAAAAATTTCAAATTTGCTCTTGCTTAATAGTAAAGTATAATGGCCAATTAAATTTTTTTACAAAAGTACAATGACATTTTGAAAGTTAGTGTCCTAAAACTTTATTTGTAGAGTGTCCTTATCTTTTAGTTAAAATTTAAACTTTACCTATTATGGAGATGACAAAAATACCTTTTGTCTTGTAGTAATATTTACAAATTCGCCCCACAGAATTAACTTTTTCAAAGAAATAGACAACAAAATTAGTAAATCCACATTCACAACTCTCTCGAACCTTTGTAATTTGAAGGGTTGTAAAGTTCAAAATATCCCTATATATATATATATATATATATATATGATACTCTTTCCAATTGCTATAGGCAAAAATGAATAGTGATTTTGTTTATCTTCATCACCAGGCAAACTTTATCATACGGTAAAAATTATCTAGTAGTGTTTTAATTTTTATTTTTTTTCTACAAATCCAAATTAATTAAAATTTGGAATGTGTGTACATCTTAGTAAGGCGAATTTAATAAAAATATGAAAAAAATAATTCGAAAAATATAAATTTACCAAAATACCTCCAAACATTTACGGAGGTAGTTTAATCAATTTATATTTTCAGAATTATTTTTTTCATATTTTTATTAGGTGCAACTCACAAAGATGTACACACTCTCCAAATTTCAGATTATTCTGATTAGTAAAAATATATATGAAAATTGAAAACTACCAGACAATTATGACTGTGCGATGACAGCAATTAGCATCCTCGCTCTACAACCCTAAATCCCCAAAATCAGCAACCCTAGATTCCGTGGACTCTAGAATCTCTCTCACAAGAAGCCTCCTCCATTCTCAGCAACTATAAATAAAAAATAGTGGTTTAAATCAACCACTCACAGCAAGGTACGAATTCAATTTACTTTTGGCATGATTTCATGAAGTTCTTCTTGAACATATTTAGCTGCATTTTTTCAGAGCTATTTCATTGTATATCGTCTTTGTGTTTCATCTCTGCATGCTATTAATCCGCCAACTCCTAAATATATGGACTTCTACGATTTTCCATCAAATTGGATTATGCAGATCATACAAAATTGCATCTCGGACATGGCAGTTTGGAGATCATTCACAGATGCAATAATTTTTTATTTGAATATTGGGGATTTAGGTTTACATTTTTGTGGATTTAATTGTCTTTGTCTTGTACATTTACTATGGAATTTTTACCCATATTTCTTCACCATTATCTCCCTGCAAACGATTCCAGTATTTGCTTTGCTTTGCTTTGCCATCACCATTGTCACTCTGCAAAATCTCCATCTTGATTTGTTTTCTCTATCTCTCTCATCTTTGTTGAATCCGAATTTTTATAAGAAGAGGCTCAAATCTGTGGCAAAAATAACTCCAAATACCAAAGTAATGTAGTTATGAATTTAGATTTTCATTTTATCTATATTATGCTTATTTCCTTTACGTGACAATTTGGGGAAAGTGTTTATTTTCTTTGCCTGCATATTTTAATGTTTGGCTCTGTGAATTCCTAATTTGGAGATTTTTTTTTTTTTTTTTAAAGTTGTTGAATGGCATCCATTGATGTTGCTTTGTTAAGTGCTTGATTTTTTAGTTTAAAATTGTCGAGTGGCATCCATTGATGTTGCTCTGTTAAGTGATTGATTTTTTTTCATTAGGTTTGTTTACTTTCAATCATCAAGCATTTTTGTTTGTTAATGGTTCAAACAGGGTGGAATTCATGTTGCTATGTGAAGTCATAATTTGGAGAAATATTTTACCGAAATTGTTGAATGGCATCTATTGATGTTGTTATGTTAAGTGATTGATTTTTTTTTATTACGTTTGTTTACTTTCAATCATCAAGCATTTTGGTTTGTTAATGGTTCAAATAGGGTGGAATTGATGTTTCTCTGTGAAGTCCTAATTTCGAGATTTTTTGGTTTAAAATTGTCGAGTGGCATCCATTGATGTTGCTCTGTTAAGTAATTGATTTTTTTTCATTAGGTTCGTTTACTTTCAATCGTCAAGCATTTTTGTTTGTTAATGGTTCAAACAGGGTGGAATTCATGTTGCTCTGTGAAGTCATAATTTTCAAAAATATTTTACCGTAATTGTCGAATGGCATCCATTGATGTTGCGTTGTTAAGTGATTGATTTTTTTTCACTAGGTTTGTTTACTTTCAATCATCAAGCATTTTGGTTTGTTACTGGTTCAACGTAGTGGAATTGATGTTGCTCTATGAATTCCTAATTTGAAGATTTTTTGTTTTAAAATTGTCGAGTGGCATCCATTGATGTTGTCCTGTTAAGTGATTGATTTGTTTTCATGAGGTTTGTTTACTTTCAATCATCAAGCATTTTGGTTTGTTACTAGTTCAAACAGAGTGGAATTCATGTTGCTCTATCGTCCCTACATAAATATCTCTTTATTACATCACGCCAAAGCAAAATAGGTGACTTCCATTTTCCAGCTAAACATTGTAAGTTCCACCAGCCTCACAAATAGAAATAGAGGGAAGTGGGGTTCACGGTGTCTTGAAAGGTGCACGCCAAGCCCGGATAGGGATATCCATCCCTATAAATCCGCCCCCTCTTTCTCTCTCAATTCATGCTTACTGATCTCCTCTGTATCCATGCTTACTGAATTTCAAAGTGAAAGAAGGGAAGAAGCCTAATAACCAGCTCTCCTCTTCCTCTCCACCCACTAGTCCCCCACAGAAGATGGAGAAAGACAAGAGCCCCAATCACCAGCTTCAAGAACTTGAGATTGTCATAACCCAAGACCCAAAAGAAGAAGGGAAGACAATGAAAGTGAAGGTGAGAGAGGAGGATAAGTGGCCTTTTCTCTTGAGAGTACATGTTGGTCACTTTAGAATAAGCCTCTCTCTGTGTAGCCAAGCCCTTTTGTTGAAACAAATGAAACATTATTATCCTTCTTCTCACTTCCTCTCTCTCCTCCCTTCCTTTGCCTTCACCCTTCACTGGGCCTTGGCCTCAGTCTCGCTTCTCTCTCTCTCCCTCCTCTACCTGTGCAGGTGTGCTCGACACTGGGCTGCGGTTCAAGCAGAATTTAGCAGTCGCTTACGTGTTAACTACCTTTTTGCCCCATCGATCTCATCCATGCTTTTGCTCCAATCATTTCCTTTCTCCTCACGTGAGCTCCGTAGCCCCTTTCATAGGGTCTGGTTTTGGGCCTCCATAGCACCCGTGATTGCTTTGGACCTGAGGATATATGGGCAATGGTTTACTCGGGGGAAAAGGTTCAACCTTGCTGCTGTAGCTAACCCGTCGGCCCACCTTTCGGTGATTGCAAACTTTGTTGGTGCAAAGACTGCGGTTGAGTTAGGGAGAGAGGAGGTGGCTCTATTGTTGTTCTCGGTTGGCACGGCTCACTATTTGGTGCTCTTTGTTACTCTCTATCAGAGAATCGATGGTTGCGGCATTCCCCGAACACTATATCCTGTGTTTTTCCTTTATGTGGCGGCACCCAGCGCTGCTAGTCTCGGATGGGGAGCTATTTCCGGTGCCTTCGATATTGCTTCCAAGATGTTCTTCTTTCTTGCTCTCTTTCTCTTCACTTCATTGGTAAGTGAAAATACACAGAATTAAAATCTCTCTCTCCTTCTTTGACTCTGTTTTTCTTTCCTTCTTTTTTTCCGTACTCATTTTTTTATTTTATTTTATTTTTTTAATAAAAAAAAATAAGTTTTGGGCTCTTACTTTATTATAAAAAAACTTTGAGATTTCATCACGACAAAGTTCAATGGTACTACCACCAAATCCACGTACACTAACACTTCTGTCTCCTTATCTGACTCGTGTTCCTCTCGACGGCGCCTCTCTCCACCGACTTGTTATAAATGTGATAACTTTTGAGTTCGTTATGGAGCATTCAAAAGCAGGGAGAGAGGCATGAGAGGGTCTTCTGTTTTCTAGAGATTTTGTTTGACCTAACTACCGAAATTCCCTTTGAAGCAATCCTTTTTTTTCTCCCGCCGCAAACTTCGTATCGCAATGTCCAGCTTGGGTTGGCTTCTGAAGCTTGTTTTTTTCCTACCGTGTGGGGTTTTAGGGCAGCCGCAGTTGTATAGATTACAGCCTACTGACTACAACCGATGTCACATGACACAAACAAAAACAGATCGATGACCCAAATTGTCGGTTTGGCAAATCGGTCTAGATCAGGAGTCTGGATCGACGATCCGGCTAGGTGAATTGCCAATAACAAATAAAAAACTGAATAATAATAGTTTTTAAAATAAAAAAAATAAAAAATGTGTCCAGATTGTTCGGTTTTGTGACAGAACTAGTCGCTCTAAAACCCTGATTGACCGCATACCATGAGATGGGTTGATACTCAGTTTATTTTAGTTTTTCTTTTTATATGAATTGGTCTTACATGGGAAATTTTGTAGGTGCATGGACAACATATGATTCAATGAAAAATAAATTGACATGAGGAAAAAAAAAATTAAGTGATCAACAATGTAATACATTTATCTCTTATTGTACCAGTGCTTTTCTATTGGAACCAATAACAGGGATCTCGTTGCTTCTTTTGGTCGGCATTGCAGGCAGTGAGACCCAATTTCTTCAGGAAAGCAATGGGGAGCTTCCATGTGTCCTGGTGGGCCTATCCCTTTTCTCTCACTATGTTAGCATTGGCTTCCATTGAATACGCGGAAGGCAGCACGGCACACGTGCTGAAGCTGTTACTATGCATCACCTCCATACTAGTAACAACAGCAATGGTGGCCCTCACCGCTTTCAACATGAATTCGCTTTTACCCAACGATATCATCCTCTTCCCAAACAACCTAACCCCACCTCTCTCTCCCTCTGATATCATATTTCAACGTATATTTAATTTTTTAAGATTATTTCAAAGTATTAACCGTAGGAGTGGAGTCTAGAACTTTATGTTGAGGTACCTGCCCCCTTTCGGAATTGAAATATCTAGTGTAAAATATCAGGTTTAGTTAAGGGTGAGGTTCGTATAAGTGTCAACCTTATACTATTGACGGAAGGTGCACTTCAAAATGATGCTTAAAATGTAGTGTCGGTGCCGCAAAGCCTTGTAATGATACAAAAATCTATTGTTGTCCCCCATTATGAAATTTAAAATTTTGGAAATGGTGACGATCTGACAGAACTGTAAACACTTGAAAATCTTGAAAATAGACGGTCTAGATAATGTATCAGAAGATGAACTATTTTTTGCATTGGAAATCCCGTTTTTCATGTCTATCAATCTCGAGGTCGAGATGATTGATTTGAGGGTTTTCCAGCCTAAAGAACAACCTTTTCTAGTGGGTTTTTAAGTATAACCTTATATAAACTTGTTTTTAAGTATAACCTTATATAAACTTTTTCCTTTAGTTGAAGATGACTGATGCAATGTTCATCAAACAGCGACCTCTTCTTACACAAGTGTAAATTCTTGACTTTTGTTCGTGAAATGGGAGTGACTTTGATATTTATGCGCTACTTCTCCGCTACCTTATGATGTGAAATTTTGTTCGACTCCTATATATTGCTATATATTGCTGCTATTTATTATAAAGAAAAATTATGTACAGTGTTCGAATTATGGCCTTTAAAGCTTTGTGTACAATGCTAGCACGGTCAAGAGTAGAGCTGCCAACCGGGCTGGCCCTGGCCGACGCCCAAAAATCCGGTACCTTGTTTTGGGCCGCCACAAAAATAGGCCCGGACCAGCTCGGCCAGATCAGACCCAAAAATTCACAAAAAAAACCAGGCTCGAAACGGTACGGCCCAAAAATAGTATGCATAGGCCCTAGTCCAGACCAGGAAGGCCCATCAGGCCACTGCCCCAATCCCTCCCCCGCCCCCTTCATCCCCCCCTTTTTTTTTCATTTTTTGGTTTGGTTTTGTTTTGGGTTAAACTTTTTGGGGACTTTTCTTAAAGGAAAAAAAATTGAAAGGACCCCATTACGCCTATTGAGCCTGGCCTGACCCCGGCCTAATTTTTTTTTTTTTTCAAACTTTTCTTACAAAAAATTGCGAATGAATTTTTCAAATATTTAAAACCCCTTTAAATAAAAAAAGTACTAGAAAGAGAGGTGAGTACACGTGGCCTTTTTGGTCTCTCATCCGTTTAATTTTAGGGCTTGATTTAATTTGAGCTCTTGGTTTCCTTCCTCTGGCATCTGATCATTTGGGTTTTCAATTTTCACTCTCATCAACATGGCATCAAGTCCCCTTTTCTTTAAAAATCCATTCTCTCTCTAAAAACCCATTTTCTAGTTCTTCTCTCTCCAAAAACCCATTTCTAGAAGAGGGGCATGAATGATTTCAGGCATTTCAGCCCATCCCTTTAAAAGTCCAGCCCCGACCCGATAATAGCTGGCCTTTCAATGGCCCAACGCAGATCATTGAAGTAGACTGGAACTACACATGAGCAAACTAGAACTACACATTCAAGCTTACAC
Organism: Amborella trichopoda; assembly: GCF_054954075.1. NCBI lineage: Eukaryota > Viridiplantae > Streptophyta > Magnoliopsida > Amborellales > Amborellaceae > Amborella > Amborella trichopoda. Next base: position 19,145,171 of record NC_142347.1, on the reverse strand, counting down.
ATGAGAAACCAAGTAATAGACTAGAACTATACATTCAAGCTTACACATGAGAAACCAAGTAATAGACTAGAACTACACATTCAAGCTAGCCACAAAGAAATGTTTACATTAAACCTCCTTAGACATAAAAAAGAGTAAAAAAACAACAAAATAAGAGAGATAGAGAGCTCTAATATGCAAAATCTCTCTGCCCAAGTTCTTTCAACTGATGAAAAAGGCCAAGCACCTTTGAGAACATGTTGATAATCCTCTTCATGAGATAAACCTTGTTCTTCTCCAGTGCTATCTCCATTAACAGATGTTTGATACTTATGCAGTTCATACAAATGGGAAGATTGTAAACACCAAAAGAACCCATACAATAACAGACGCAGTAGAACCCATAGAATCACAAACGTAGTTACAGTGGATGGTAAACACCAAAAAAACCCATAGAATCACCATTATTGCATTCAAAGCCATCAAAAGAAAACAATCTGGTAACTTGTTCAAATGAAATACTAATAACTAATCAAATGAAAGACGCATGCACCTTGCAAAGTACACTCAGTTGAGGAGTGTCAAATATTGGGGTGAGTGTGGCCATTAAAGGCCTTGTGAATGCTTGTAATAAACATTTTGATATAATGGAACGTGAGCCGTTGGATTTTGTGGGGAAGAGATAATCCAACATGCTCCCAAGTATTAATGGCAGTATCGTGAGACTATGAATCGTACAGATCAGTTTTACTAGAACAATTGAGAACTCAACTTTTCTCTATGCTCTTCTCCATAGCCATGAAACTCTTCTTAAAGAGGGATGGGAGGAGGCTGTTCTCCAATGTTCGACTTTCCTCATAGAATCTCTGAGAAACATGGCCCTCTTATCCTGGAAGGTGGGTTGTTATCTTCTACCCATTAAATAAAGACAGCTTCTCTCTCTAAGAAGCCTTTTTAGTGACAAATATTAAAATGTGTTATTAAGATAAAGAGAAAGAAACATGTCATATTTGAAGCCCTATGACCACCCACAAGTATCAACATCTCCCACTTGGCTACGAGGGCTAGATATATTGAAATATCATAAAGTCTATACCACTTAGTGAGTTTAACATTTTTGAGCATATCCTTGTCATGAGGCTTTTCACACTAGATTTATAATAAAAAATATTCAAAGTCACGTTATGGCCAAGACATCAAAGAAAAATATCCCATTTGGGAGTTCTTGACTTAAATATTCCTAAGTCCCATCAAAGTTATATGCTTTGATAATATTTCTACACTTAATCCCTTTGTTAAAGGGTCTGCAATCATATCTGAAGATAACAAATAACTTACAGTATTCCATTCTTTTCAATAATATCATTACTCAGATGCCTCAATCTCGCCCTCTGGATCTAGGTGATCGGTTGACACGTGTCTAGGGTTAAGAAGACCTGAGACCTGAGATCGCTCTCTCAGGATCCTTGTTCACAAAACAAAGGCAGCTGCCCAACTGGTGAGGGAGGAATTTTATTCGTGAGGTGGGGACCAACCTCACTTGAGTCCATGACTCACTCGGGCTTACTCGCGCGAGCACCCCCTTAGATAACGACGGAAAACCCCTCAGTTGCTTCAACTGATTTGAAATCGCCTCTCTTTACCTGCAATCTCCTTGTTTTCTGTAAAGTACTAACATGGTTAATTTGCAAGACAAGTGGGCCGATGGATCCACCCTTGTCTTGGGGTGAACATGCACAGATGTGCACATTCAGATGACAGGGAAGATAAGAAGTTACGACGATGAAGAAGAGGATTTGAATAAGGGGAAAAAATAAAAGAGGACTTGACAAGGGAACGAGACTAGGATGATAGCTGGACCAATACAGTGACCGACTCGGAGTGGTAGCAAGACGGGCACGGTAACTCAGACCGGCACAACGGTAATACTACTAAAAACCAAGGCCGATATGACCATCCTAATTTGGTGTGGCAGCAAGATGGGCATGGTACTCTTGACCAACACGGCGGTAATACTGCTTAACAGCCAAACCGCTATGACAGTACTAGATTGAGTCTGTCCTTTAGTCAAGAGAGAAGAGAAGCAAAAAGAAGAGAAAAGCGCAGAGGAAAGAGGCAAGGCTAAGGAGTAAGAAGGTCCCGGCGACATTAGACATCGTTGCCCACAGCCAGGGAGTAACGGTGTCGTGGTCCCTAGATGGCGCTAGACGGTGCTGCTCGCGGCGGAGGCAGTGAACTACAAATGGCATTGGCCATCGTAGTCAGTGACGTGGGAAGGCAACAATTACCCTTCACAAGGAGCGATAGATATCGCCGTCTGCGATAGGAGTGCAAAAGAGAGGCCCGCAGACGGCGGTAAGCAATGCCGTCTGTGACAGATGCGAATCACAGGTGATAGCCCCATGGGCGACAATAAGCATCGCCGTCTGCGATAGGTACGGGACACTGAAAACATGTCTGTGGACAATAATGACTGTCGCCGTCTGCGCTTGTGCAGGACACCGAAGATACACCTGCGAACGATGGTGAGCAGTGTCGTTTGTGACTCGTGAGATGAAATAAATATAGTTCATGGTCGACAATGCATCGCTGTGCGTGACACTAATCTTGGAACCGAAACAGGAGCCCGACCCAATGCTTGAGCACGACCCGGCTTGCCGTGTGTTCCTTCAGACAGTGCTATGCATGACTAACGTCGTACATGAACTATGTTGAGGGAAAGAGACGAACGAAGAGGGAAGGAAAGAGAAAGAAGTTCGCGCATGGCACTGCCATCGCCATGCACGATCAGCGAAGTCACATGAAGAGGAAGAGAGAATAGGGAGTGAAAAGAAAGAGGGAGAGAAAAGAAAGAGGGAGAAGAAAGAAAGAGGCATGCACGACACAATCACTGTTGTGCATGGCCTTTGAGAAAAACTCAACATAGAAGAAGAAGAAAGACGAAGAAGAAGAAGGAGAAGAGGAGAGAGAAGAAAACATAGAAAAACAAAACCGAAGAGAGAGAAGGGAAGAGAGAGAAAATAACTTGAAGATAGGAGGGGTAGCACTCTAAACTTTCTGTCTTCTCTCTCTCTCCAAGATGTGCCCAAGAGAACTCAAGAAGAAAACCTTAATTTCTATTGATCAAAAGTTGAATCCTTGTACAATGATTTCGAGATCTCTCAAGTTCTTTTTTTTTTTCAATGAGATGTAGCATCTATTTATAGACTAGGGCTAAAATGTGAGTGGATTACCCAAAACTAACCTTAATTGGGGATAATTAAAATTTATTTAAATTAAAAAAATAAGAAAATAGGGTGAAAAATGACTAATTTGCCCCTACTTAACAATTGGAAAATTTCAAAACAATCCCTGCTGAGAACTAAGGACGTTCTTGATTCTTCTCCAACGATCCATTGAGGATTCGACGTCTGAATGAACAAAAGATGATTGCAATCGTGTAGGGCTCAATGCTACGATCATTTTGATAATAATTTTAAGCCATGAATCACACTTTCACATAACTTGAAATTCACATAGATCTTAAAAACTTTTAATCGATAGTGCATCTTCATGTCATCACGATCGCGTTGTAACAAACGGGACTCGATTTGGTGCATGAACGAAGTTTTTGTAATCTTGGACTTTAGTCAGAATTTGGGATTTCGGTTACCAGAATCTGCTGTGATTTCTACTTGATCTTGTGCGAAATTCAATCGTTCATCACACGCGGGGTTTGGACCAGTGATAGCTATGGACCTTAAACACGCGATGCAATGGGTCTCACATTGATCGGGCTTGCGGGCGTTGTGATTTGGCCACTCAAGTGAATGGAGGTCCTGCTGATTTTTTCCAGCTTGTGACTTCAAATCTCGAACTTCTCTCTAGCTTTTCTCCTGGCTTGGTGATCGTCACGGGACGTACCACATATCAAAACGCTCCTCTCGACAAGATTAATACGCTCCAACATGTTTGAGCGTGATCCAATCTCGAAAGAGGGAGATATGGGCGTCGTAAGTGTCCTATTCATGACTGTTCTTTAATGGGGTTTAGTTGCAGGGTGGCCACATGAGAATAGTGTGTGGCCCCTCTTATTTCGATCTTTTACCCATAACTTCTTCCTAGAGTGTTTGTTTAAGCTGAAATTTGACCCTGAGAGGTTTTCAATCATGTCGAATCCAATGGAGGTGGTCCCATGCCTGTTTGATGTTCTAAAAGTAGGGTTCCAATTATAGGGGTCCATTTCAGGGTGCTAGAGGCTGATTCTGCAGAAATGTTTTTTTGTCTGCACTACCTTAGACGAGTCAGAATGCAACGAAACTTGACAGAAGGCTTTTAAGAGTCCTTATGAAGATCTTGACCTGTTGTAGGGCCATTATGAGACTGTCAAAATTTCCACCATTTGTCGAGCTTTATTGACCGACTTCTCTCTTTTATTCCACATCGGGGACCCATGATGCCAAAAAATGTCTTCAATTATCATGCCCCACCGAATGTTGTGCTTCAAGAGAAGCGAGAAGAAAAACATTCGAAAAATTTCCTTCGGCTTTATTTCTTTTTTTCTTCCTATCCACAAGACCATGTGGACGTCGAGGAGAAATTCACGTAATGTTGTAACTAGGATGCCCAGACATTTGTACGCATTTGTCGCAAATGCATCCATGGAGGCATTGGGGGAGAAGATACTTTGAGGGATCTAGTAATCATCATCCTCACCCTGGACTCTTTTTTATTTTGAGGGTTCTCTTGTTCATCTTCCTCACCCTCAAGGACTCTTTTTGTTTTTAGAGGGATCTTTCGGTCATCTTCGTGACCCTCAAGGACTCTTTTGTTTTATTGGAGGGATCTTTCGGTCATCGTCCTCACCCTTAATGACTATTTTTATTTTTGGAGGGATCTTTCGGTCATCGTCCTCACCCTCAAGGACTCTTTTTGTTTTTGGAGGCATCTTTCGGTCATTATCCTCACCCTTAAGGACTCTTTTTGTTTTTGGAGGGACTTTCGATCGTTGTCCTCACCCTCAAGGACTCCTTTTATTTTTGGAGGGATCTTTCGGTTATCGTCTTCACCGTCAGGGACTCTTTTTATTTTTGGAAGGGATCTTTCGGTCATCGTCCTCACCCACAATGACTCTTCTTGTTTTGGGAGGGATCTTTTAGTCATCATCCTTACCCTCGGGGACTCTTTTTTATTTGGAGTTTTGACATCAGACGTGCTAACACTAGGGTTTTTTCTTCAAGCGTGGGCTAAAGCTGCGATGGTGAGTGTTGCATCAACCTGCTTTATTGGTCCAAGCGCACTTTGCGGGTTTTCACTTGGACTGGAGCTGTGGCGTCGTAGAGACAGTTTTATCAACTTCCTTTATTTTGGGGCTCTTTTACCTATGACTTTGCGGCCATGTCCACCCTTTTCATTCTATTTTGCTCACGGTGCCCTTTCGTGTTTTCACTGTGCCCGGGTTTTATTTTTGGACATTTTTACTCACGGTTTCGTGACCGTATCTGTCCACTTTTAATCATTTTTTTTTGACTTTTTTACCCATGAAGCCCTTGTGGGTTTCTTCATGTCTGTGTTTTTTTTTTTTTTCTTGTGGGGGCGTGTTAAAGATCATGTCTCAAGGACCTTCTGGAAACAATTTAACATCACATAACCTAGACGTGTACCATAGTTTACAGTCATACAGCTGGACCATGGTGGAAATGGTTGATGTTGGTATGGACGGTGGATAGTGGTGACCCATTGGCTAATGATGAATATGGATGGCGGAATGGTTCACCGTTTCATGAGCATGGGTGAAACTCACTGAAGAATGGTGAATGTTGAAGAGGGGCATGGACTCCTCAGGGAATTGATGAAGATGGGACACGCAAAAGGGTATTGTACGCGCTTGTGTGTGTGGAAGCATGTTTAAAGTCCTGCCTCCTAGACCTTGTTCGAAGTAGTTTAATATCATGTGGCCTAGACGTGACTATAGTTTTGAGTTATACAGTTGGACCTTAGCTATGTAGTTTAAAGTCATGAAGCTAAGACCATGCAGTTTAAGGTTGTGCAACTAGACCTCCACTATAGTTTAAGGTCATATAGTTCTGACCATGGCTGTGCAGATTAAAGTCTTCCAGTGAGGACGATGCAGTTTAAGGTCGTGCAACTAGACCTCCGCTACAGTTAAGGTCTCCCTCCCTTAAATTAATATGGAGTAATTGGGTATGAGTGAAAGGGAAATAGTAGATTAAGATGCATAAATGTAGAACAGATAAAAATGATGTTGAATGAGTGTTTAAACATTGCCATTGAACTTGGAAAATTACAGAGTAGTTTCCTTGTCAAATTTGCTAAATTTGCTCGGCATGAGTAAGGCTTGTGTGAGATTTTAATTTGACATGTGCGAGGGTGTGTACGATTTTAATGGCACGTTAATACTCGATAAAAAGAAGTTTCCCAGCAGCTGTAAGGGTTTTTCCATGAACTTTTTGGTGACCACATGGCACCCAAATGGGCCCAAATCGGTATTGAATGAAAGATATGTGTGTCTAGTTCATTTTTTCTTCTTACGCCTATCTCAAATCTTATATGAATTGAAAGATGTAGGTGTGTCACTGCCCACAGTTACTGTGGTTCCAGCCACTGGCACCCTTTGCACCACACTTTTGACTTAGCAAACGATGTCTAATTTTTTTCAAATTACCACCATTGGAAAGGATTGTGGATGGGCTCAAAGTTACATGTTTTGGAGGTTTTGAATTCCCAATGAATTTTTGGTTATGCCCCAAAATGCGAGGGCACATCACTACTCACTGATGCAGGAAATTTTCCAGCAACTATTGGTCACCTTATACCTAGCTTTCGACTTATCAAATAATGTCCAAATCCCTTCAAATCACCGCCAATTTAAAGACCCGTGAATAAGCTTGAAGTTATATGTTTGAGGCATTTTGAATCCCTAGATTGGAAATTATACCCCCGAGAAGAGGGATATGTCACTATTGCCTGTCACGATGTTAGTGTTATGCTCGTCTACTGTTACTTTTAGCTGAATTCATCATTAAATTATTACACGTAACACTGTGTTATATTTGATAAGAGGTAAGTGAGGATATTATATGATAATTTTCATGCAAATGCCCCAAGGTCATGTGAATAATGCCATACAACCGTTTGTTATGTGAAAAAGTGATGAGTTTAATGTCAATGTGATAATTCCATGATGAAAGCTTCATGATAAGTGCCAAAATGTCACTGATGACATCCACGCGGAAATGCTCTATGATAGCTCATGTAATGGATGCTTCATGTTAAAGGTTATAATGTTATAATGAAAATGTGATTTATTTGTTATAAGGCATTGATTTGGTATGAATGAATTGAATGCTTGCGCATGATAAGAGGCTATACTGAGGACCGATACACAATGGGGCACCCATTGGTAGTAGGTACTGCTCTATTATATCATTATGATACTGGCCACTATTTTACTGATACTGGCCACTACGCGATGGGGTAACCATTGGTAGTGGATATTGCCATACAGATATTGCTCACTATGCGATGGGACATCTATCAGTGGTGGGAATTGATATACTGATAAAGTGATGCCGACACATCCCCTAACTCGTTGAATGATATGATGAGGTTAGGGGAAAGAAGGGTCGCACCTCGAGATTCATGAGATGAGACTAGTGAGTGACGCCTTGCAAGGTAAGTGCCTATCAAATCCTCAATGCATGCTGGAGGCTGCGTACGTGAGTTGAGGGTATTACAAAGTTGATTACCCCACTTTTTATTACCCTCCCTCCTGTGATATGGTAGAGGTCCTCAGTAATGGGATTGGCTTAGCCTGATGGATAAGGCCTCTACTACGGGAGTAGGTGAACTAGGGAGTGAGTGAGTAATGGTTGAATTGTGAATGCGATTGCCTATAGTTGTAATGATTAAATTATGATTGCTACCTGGATATAATGCCTATAACGGATGCACTGATGTGATGATTAATGCACATGACTACGGTATTGCAACTTCTTATAGTTGAATAAATTGTTTGTTATGCATGGATAGACTTACCACCGATGCATAACACTAGATCTACTTATTAGGCTTCGAAGCTCATCCCACTATGTTTTCCTCCTTGTAGACTGAGAGCAACAGGGTCGGAGTTGGGAGCACGGGTTGCAACTGAGGGTAACTGTGGACCCTGGAGCCCCGGATTCTATTGTTTTGGAAGAAATGCAATGTAGTATCTTTTGGATAAATGTGATTGTTAAGTTTAAATTTTAGAATCTTTGTCTATCGCCAGTTTACTTGGCTTGCTTGATTACCAAGATAAAAGCGTTGAGTCCACTCCGACCTGAGTGTCCAATGCTACTTCAGTCGCCCTTCACCGCGTAGTGCAAGGTAGTACGGGGAGGGGCCGTGACATTTTGTGTGCCACCAATAGACGATAAGATGAGAGTGAGTAGACTTAGGTGGACTGACTATGTGTGGTGTTTATCCAATACTTCACTTGTTAGGAAGACCAAGTTAGTTCAAGTAAAAAGATCGAAAAAGGCAGGGGGTAGGCTCAAAAGGACATGGTTAAAAGTAGTTCTAAAAGATATGGAGACTTATGGCCTCACTGAGGGTATGACCTTCAATAGAGAAGAATGATAAACCAGGGTTCGTATAGCCGACCACAATTAATTAGAAACAAGCTATGATGATGATGATGATGGTAATGACGACGACGACGACGATGATGATGATGATGTTTATGTACACGAGGCAATCACCTACATATAAAATACACGTGACTGTTGTTCTAAATGAATGGTTGGGATTGATCTAATCACGATGTCATGTGTTAACTTCTATGCATTTGATATGGATCGGATGACACTGAGTATTTTGCTTTTAATTTTTATTTTACAAACCATTTTGACATGAAATTTGGGGCATGCCCACTTTTCAATTGGTCGCACCTAATAAAAATAAGAAAATTTATTTTTCCTAAATTAAAATGACTAAAATACCACTAAACTTGTAGAAGTATTGTGGTTATTTTATTTAAAAATATTTTTTTTTATTTTTGTTAGGCTCGCCTTTGTAATGAGTGAGTGTACCCAAATTTTGCATCAATAAATTTTTTTTAGAAAAAGCAATGTTAAGCCCTCCATTTACGTCAGATGGATGGGAATAATAGTACTATAGTTTATTTGCGGATAGCAAGTTAGCCAATAAGTAAGACTTCGGTGTTCATGGTGGAAAAAAAAGTATGCATTTCTTATTTAGCCTTACATGACAAATTTTTTTAAAAGCCATCGAGTGTAGGTTTAGTACACCGTCAAGACTCTGAATTCTAATGCCTTCACATTTCGGTTTTATTCGCCTCCTAAATGCTTGGGAGGCTTTTTTGGAGCATTCTTCTTGAGTAACATACGAGCATGTGTCAGGTCCCTGCCGAGACACTTGTTTTATGGTGCAATCAATAAAGGAAAAATTAAATAAAATGAAAAGGTCCAACTCAAATGTAGTCCTTTGCTAAAATGATTATTGGAGATAGATTTATTATTTAATGTCATTCGAGAATTGAGATGCAATTTCGCTTTAGATCTGTGATTTTGCAATTAAAAAAATAAGGCAGACTAGATATATGTGAAGAAATAAACTGAATGTTCAAAAAATAAATATAAAATAGTCGATTTTTAAGAATCAGGAGACATTGTTTTCATATTCAAGAGCGTGGCGGTTGAGATTAACCTATGAAGTTTTAGATTCAAATTTTTTGGAAACTACATTTCAATAGGAAAAAGTTTATCTAAGGTTTCAACCTTAAACTGTTAAGTTGTCGTTTTAAAATCCATTGACACTGGTTTTTGTTGTTGGAAACCCTCTAATCTATTATCCTGACATCGAGATGATTAGATATGAAAAAAAAAGAAGATTCGAGTCCTGAAAATAGTGCATCTTGTAATACATTATTTGTACTATCTATTTTCAATATTTTTATGTGTTTATAGATATACTTGTTTTGAACTAATTAGAGATGACAATAGATTCTCATATTACTCTAAAAAATGTTGACATCAAAATTACATCCTATCATAAAATTTGGAGGTATCTTACTTTGATTGTTTTAAGGTTTCAACCATACAAACCAATCCCTTTGAATAATGACGCGCCAAAACCCAATCCTAATCACAATGAGGGAACTTCAATTCTCATGCTCTCCTATTCCGTAACATTACTCTAGAATATTTACAAATCTTAATTAGTAGTAATGTGACACAACTGTGATCACCTGCAGCCAATAACGAGTGATAAAATCACATTTTAGAGAGAGAAAGAGAGACAATGTGCTGTTGTCCCCTTGTATTATGGGATAGCCCCGGCCTAAGCCCGTGATTAACTCTCGTAACTATCTATTTGGTGACCAACTGAGTTACCTGCCTAATACTAGGGGTCACCAGGTTTGTACTACCAGGGGCACACTAAAGAGCCAAGGGGTTAAGCCGGATGCAATTCTCCAGCAAGATGGAATGTTGTAGGAATCTTGACGGCATACTCAAAACAAGGTTTGTGCCTTTAGTAGCGGTTAGGCTGATGATCTTAGCATAGGTGATCCCCAGATCCTAGTATCTCCACACCAACTAAGTAGGGAACATTCTACTAGGAGTAGGGTTATCGAATCCTCTAATTCTTATAGTAGCTGCCAGCAAAACCACCTCATAGAACTACCTCACTTAACACCAGGATGGGGGCTTTCTTAGGCCCAAATTCCCCTAGAGACTAGTCTGCTCATGATAGCTAGCACCATAGACCCAACTATGATAGCCCAAGCTTTACTCCAATCCATGACAAACCCTAGCCCAGGACATGTAGCAAACCTTTCTGCCAGATCTAATCTAGAACCCCCTCAGTTAGATCGTGTGCAGCTTGATCTTGACATGGTTCCAAGTCGACCTCTTTCACGCCATCTTACCATTTCTAACCTTCTCAGCCTAAGGAATCTCCACTTATCCCCATGGCACTGACTTACCCAACTACCCAACCTATCACTTAGGAAAGTAACCCTTGGGCACCATTCGCGCAAGCAAGTGCCAAAATCTATCTTTGGAAAATCAGGTTAAAGTCAAGCAGGGAGCTTTACAGCTAATGGGCGTTGACAATCCAGCCCTCATGGAACCCTACTATGAATCTTATCCAGACAGCCTCGTCGATCTTCCCATGAACTTCATACCACCCGATTTTGAAAACTGTTTCAATAGAAAGGGCGACGCCAATCTGCAAGTGACAGGTTCTTTGCTCGCTGTCCTTACTCTACACGACAAGCGACTTGCCCCTAAAAGCATTGTTTATTCATAATATCGTAGGAAACGTGATCACATGATATAACATTTGTGAGACTACCTCAAGGCCTCATGCCGTGAAATGTTTAGGAAGTTTGAAACGGACCACTGTGACAAGAAGCCACATTCGATCTCTTTCAGCGTTCTAGTGGCCTTCAAACAGGAATCAGAAAAAATATTCACTGATTTCATCAACCGATTCAATGCCATGGTCGCAAGGGTCACATAATGTACCTTAGCAGACCCTATCAAGATCAACATTGTATTGAAAAATGCCATCTTCGAATATAAGATGTTTCTCAGTCATGGTCGTGTCCCTTTGACCTTAAACATCATGTCAGATAAGGTCAAGCTTTACGAAAGGACTAAGTCCGAGATAGTTGGTATTAAGACGGTCGAGAATCAAAGGATCAACAAACTCCTAAGAAAAGTGGCTTGGGGAAAGGCACAACAAGCTGGGGAGGTGAACCGGATCATCCTCCACCAGACAAATCTGAACAAGCTAGGGAGGTGAACTAGATTATCCACCATTAGACAAATCTGATTCATCAAAATCCTTTGGCTTGTCAAGACCATTGAGGGAATTAGAATGGGGGTGACAATAGGTAAAAATTGTACAACCAACCTATAAGACTAAATCGAGGCTTTATTCCTTTGAAACAACCATTAGCTGAAGTCCTTTAACAACTCTTAAAGGAGAGAGACCTGGTTCTTCCTCCCCAAATTCCACCCCCATATGATGCGAAGGACAAAATCAAATGGTGCAAATGACATCAGTACTATCACCACACCGCCTAAGATTGTGCCTCCTTGAAACACCAAGTTTGATAGAATAGGGTATGATTAAGGTAGTTAAGCATGACGAACCCATTAAATAGGCCAACCAAAATGATGGGAATCTATGTTCACCCATTGGCACACAATGATCCTCAATCAAGCACACCACCTATGATAGTCACAGAAACTCCAATGGTAGACCCAAAAGGAAAAGCCTAAGTCTCAACCTTATAGATCCTTCTCTACTCATAATCTCATGCATAATCCTCACTACCCCGTCCTAAATTCTCAAGGGAAGCTTCCTCCCACGGGAAGTTTCCTCCCAAGGATGGTCGGATGCCTAGATCTCAAGGCCCGGATCTAGGTGATTGGGTGGCACGTGTCTCGGGTTAGGAAAACCTGGAACCTATGATCGCGCTTCCAGGAACCTTGTTCATGGAACAAGGGCAGGTACCCCGACTGGTGAGAGAGGAATTTTGGATGTGAAGATACCAAGACTGTGAAGTGTTGTGGAGATACAAGTGGATCGCGCTTCGACCCACTTATCTTGCAAATTAACCATGGAAGTGTTGTGCAGAAAAACAGGGAGATTACAGGTCAAGGGAGGCGATTCCAAACCAGCTAAAGCAATTGTGGGGCTATCCGACATGATATAAGAGGGCGCCCATGCGAGCCAGCCCGAGTAAGTCTCGAACCCACCTTAAATTCCTCTCTCTTAGGTTAGTATACCTGCCTTTGCTCTTGAGCAAGGTTCCGAGAGAACGATATCAAATCCCAGGTTCACTAGAAACCCGAGATATGTGACGCCTGATCATCTAGATAGGGACGACGAGATCGAGGCACCTGACCAGCTTGGCGAGCTTTCCCAGGGAAGCAGCTGCTCAAGCTTCCTTCCCTACTCTCTTGCTGAGTCATGACTCACAGTCCGACTCCTAGGTTCTTTCCCGGGTTGGTGCGAGAGGAGACTTTAATGTTCCTGACTCCGTGCTTCCTCACCTTGGTGAACCCTCCACCAAGGCCCTTGGTATTGGTACCACATCTATCACACCCAGCACGAAACCTGCGACCGGCAAGTCTGTTGCCTGTGATATAGCTAAGGCTCGTCGAAAGGCTGCCCTCACCACTTTCAAGAAAGGCAAGCAGATTGTCGTCACTCTTGAGGTTCGCTGCAAGACAACCCCCCATACTCCTTCACCACTTCAAACCCCTACACCTATAGACTCGATACACCAAGGCAAAAACCCTACAACCTCTAACTCTCGCACATACCTGCCGGTTTGTGGTCCATCCACTCGAGCCGCACCTCGGGGTAGCCTTAACGTCACCTTGAGCTCGCATCTAGGGCTAGGCCTTCTCACGCCGAACCCTGCATGTGCTATACATTTTCTTTCCACTGCTAGGGGCAGCGTTAGCTCTATGCCACCTCGAGAACATGAGGGTCGACAACTTTGTCCTTCCTCCGTGCACACACATTGGCACCCTATGAGAGATGGGCTCCTGCCTGGTCCCTCACTGACACAAGCTCGCAGCTCTCGGCCCCCTCAAGTCGAACCTGTCGATCGAGCTCGGGCTGACTCCCAAGTTACTCGGATGTAAAAGTGGACACACACCGACTATGCAAGTTCCTCCCCGTTCCAGACTCAGGCAGAGTCATGAACCAGCTACTTCCTCCGTCACTCTCCCAACACTAGGAAAGTACCTCGAGCCCTGGTACTCACTGCCTAGAAGACACGATTCCAATACTGTCGAGAACCGGTCCTCACAAGATCAGCATATAAGGCTCGAGTCTAGTCGGGGTAGGCTGAACCCCAACCACAACTCGCCAAGCACGGCAGTTCACTACATCACCAGGCTCTGACCCTGTAAAAGAGACAGTCAATGTCATGGTGATAGAAGATCCCGATGACGCTCAAGAGGAGCGAATGAACATGTTTGAGGTAATGATGCAATCCATCCTTGAAAAGATGGAACGCCTAGAATCCTCCAAGTCCCCTTCTTCAACCAATTCCCCAATCGGTGAGGACACGATTCTTAAGCAAACTCCCCCGCCGACTTCCCAAGACATTCTGCCGCGGGGTCTCTCAAATCGACATAGATGCTATGGTGGTCCATAGCCTCAAGAACAAGGTCCTATGCAGGCAGGAGGCACTGCTCTATCAGAAGCCATACCCCTCGTACATTGATTAGGTGTCGTTTCCCCGAAACTGCCAAAAAGGGAAACTCCCCTTGTTCAATAGTACTACATCCCCTCACCAGCATACCGCCCACTTTCAAGTAACTTCTAGGGAGATGGCAACTAACGTACAATTTCTCCTCCTTCAGTTCGTGGAGACTCTCAAAGGGCTAGCCTTCCAGTGGTATGCCCAGCTGCCTCCAAACTCCATGCACATGTGGCAAGAAATGGAGCGGTTATTTTACCAATGCTTCTACGAAGTCCAATGGAACGTGGAAACCATTGAGCTCCTCACTCTGATGCAAGACCTCGGTGATCCGGTTGACAAGTTCATCACCCGATGGAGAGAGCTGGCGACCTTTCATGTCACTCTCATGACTGAGAGGGAAGTAGTCCAGACCTGCATAAGAACATGCTTCCCAAGATTGCCCTGCATGTCGAGGCATCCAATCCACCATCCATGTCAGAGCTCATCTCTAAGGTAGTTTGTAGATTGTTCAAACACCATGGCAGCTCTCGACAGCAACCCTCTGCCTCAAATTCTCACTCCAATAGTCAGGGCAACCAAAAGGCAGTGATCACCACGGCCGTCGTCATGACAGACACTAAGAGCACGGCTCCACAAACCTCGGACCTCTCCAAGGCACATACGCCTCAAGCCTGGGGCAAACAGCAGTCCTACAACGAGGTCCCCCTCCTAAAAATTCTACACTCATGGATGCATAAAGCTAAACCTACATACCTTAACTTCTCACGGTATCACAAGTCCTCACTCATGGCCTTCATGGCTTTCCTTAGCTTTACCAGTAGGTTGTCTTAAAAGGGGTAGCAGTGAGCTCCAAGAGAGAGGAGAAACGTTGAGAAAAATGGGAGAGACCTGTGTTGCCCAAGGCTTAAAAGCAAAGGGTGGTTGGAAAACACTGTGGCTGATGCAATCACTCATTACTCTAACACGTACAGAGGCTATACGTTTGACTAAGACATTCCCGGTGCTGGACCATCAAAAGTTCAACTGGCGCTGCTCTACCTGGCACTGGTCCAACTGGTTCTAATCCAATCGGCACTACTCCACCCGGCGCTGCTCCAACCAATGCTGCTCTCTCTTCTCTTCAAACCAACACTTCGCTCTCTTCTTTTCCAACCGACGCTTCTCTCTCTTCGCTTCCAACCGATGTTGCTCCAACCGACACTGCTCTCTTTTCTCTTCCAACTGACGTTGCTCCAACCGGCACTGCTCTCTTTTCTCTTCCAACAGCACTGCTCTAACCGGTGCTACTCCCAACCAGTGCTGCTCCCAACCAACACTGCTCTCTCTTCTCTTCCAACTGACGCTGCTCTCTCTTCTCTTCCAACTGATGCAGCTCAAATAGGTGCTGCACTCTCTTCTCTTTCAACCGGTGCTGCTCTGTGTTCTCTTCCAACCGGCGCTGCACTGTCTTCTCTTCCAATCGGCGCTGCTCCAACCAGGGCTGCTCTCTAAACACGTGCAGCAATTCCTCATACAACAATATTGCATACACCTTTCGGGCGTGGCGAAAATCATTACGCCTTCTCTCTCGACATTACATCGTTCTTCTCGTGCGGCGATACTGGCTTGGGAGAAAGCTGTGGCCCTTACATCATCCCCCACTTTAAAGGGATTTTATCCTCAAAGTCGTAATAACATTAACGCAAAAGTTGGGCGTATTTCTCCATAATCTCGACCTCCCGTTCCCATGTCAATTCCTCCCTTGAATGATATTGTCATTATACCCGAACTAGGAGAATTTCTTTATTACGCAACACTTGTACTCTTCTGTCCAAAATCCCAATCGGTTGCTCAACATAGGTCAAACCTTCCCAGAGCGGGATTAGTTTATACTCCAAGACATGGGATGGGTCAGGTTGATATTTCCTTAGCAGTGATATATGGAAGACATTGTGGATGCTGGCTAGTTCAGGTGGCAGGACAAGTCGGTAAGCCACACGTCGAATGAATCATGAGCTTAATTTTCCATTTTTATCAAATCTCGTAACACCCTTGGTTGGTGATACATTCAAGAAGACTCGATCCCCTTCGTTAGGTGCCTTAATCTCACCCTCCGAATCCCTAGAGGATCGAGTGGCACGTGTCTCGAGTTTCAAGAGAGACTCAGGACGTTTGTGAGATCTCTCACTCAGTAATTTCATTAAAAAATGGGGGCAAGTGTTAGCTAACCGGTGAGAGAGGAATTTAAAAGTGGGTTTAGGACTTACTCGGGCTGACTCATGTGGGTGCCCTCTTAGATCACGAAGAAAGTAGCCTCAGTAATGAAACTGGCTTGGAATCACCTCCCTTGACTCGTATTCTTCTTATTTTATGCTTTCCTGCAATCACACACATATATGGTAAAGGTTATGGGAGCAGTGAGTCAAGCCTCACCCTTTCCCTCTTTGATGAACTTACGCAAGCATGTGTATTCAAAAAGAAGAAAGAAAGGCGGGGGGGGAGAAGAATTCGACCAAGCGCGAAGATCAAGGCAGTGACTAAGCTGGTGGATGATTGGCATAACGTGGTGGCAAAAGGGGTTCGATAATTGAGACCAATTCACGGGATCGTCACTAGACGTTATTACCAATATCGACTAGCTAAGCATGATGATCGGTCTGTCGTGGCAGTAAAGCAGGTCAAGAAAACCTGGCGCAACAACATTATGTCTAGACGACAGGACCGCCATGAGATGCTAATGTCAATCCCCTTTGGTCAAATGAAAGAGTAACCAAGGAATGCTTAAAGAGAAGAAGGGAATAGATGGAAGGAAAGAAAAGAAGGAAGAGAGGAGGGAGAAGAAGGAAGAGGAGATGCAGTCAGAGTTACACATTACCAACTGTTTCAAGAGATGAGATAGAGAGGAAGCAGTTGACGTTGGGCTTCACCGACAGTGTTAGATGAGAAGAGAGAAAGGACCAAAAGACGCTAAGTCTCGTGCTAGGTCTCGTCGACTGATAGAAAAAGAGGGAGAAGACCAACCGGCACCAAGTCTCACAAACTGATAGAAGAATAAAGAGAAGACCAACCGATGCTAGGTCTCGCCAACTGATAGGAGAGGAGAGAAAAGACCAATCGACGTTGTGTCTCTCCAATTGATGGAGGAGAAAGAAGACCAACCGACGTTATGTCTTATCGATTGATAAAAGAAGAGAGAGAAAACCAATCGGTGCCAAGTCTTACCGACTGATAGGAGAAGAGAGAAAAAAACCAATCGACGCTAATTCCCACCGACTGTTAGGTGAAGAGAGAGAAGACCAACTGGTGCTAGGGCTCACTGATTGATAGAAGAAGAGAGAGAAAACCAACTAGCACTAGGTCTCGTCAGTGGACAAAAGAAGATAGAAAGGACCGACCAGAATTGGGCCTCAATAGTTGCCAGAAGACGATAGAGAAGACCAACAGGCCCAAGGTCTTGCTAGTTGTCAAAAGAAGATAGAGAAGACCAACTGGGGCTGGGCCTCATCAGTTGACAAAAGAAGATAGAGAAGACCAATCGGTGTTGAGAAGAGAGAGAAAGGAGAGATAAGAAGAAGAAAGAGAGAGAAAGAGAGAGAGAAGAGATAGAGAAGAGAGAGAAAGAGAAAGAAAGAGAAAGAGAGAGAAGAAAGAGAAAGAGCAAGAGAGAGAAGAGAGAGAAGAGAGAGAAAGAGAAAGAAAGAGAAAGAGAGAGAAGAAAGAGAAAGAGCAAGAGAGAGAAGAGAGAGAAGAGAGAGAAGAGAGAGAAGAGAGAGAAAGAGAGAGAGAAAGAGAGAGAGAAAAAAGAGAGAGAAAGAGAGAGAGAAAGAGAGAGAGAAAAAAGAGAGAGAAAGAGAGAGAAAGAGAGGAAAAGAGAGAGAAATAAAGAGAGAAGAAAGAGAAAGAGAGGAAAAGAGAGAGAAATAAAGAGAGAAGAGAGAGAAATATAGAAGACATAGGGATAAAGAAGTGAGAGAAAGATAGAGAGAGAAGAGAGAGAAAGAGAGAGAAAGAGAGAGAAGAGAGAGAAAGAGAGAGAAGAGAGAGAAAGAGAAAGAGACAAAAGAGAGAGAAAGAGAAAGAGAAAGAAGAGAGAGAAGAGAGAAAAATAGAAAGAGAAAGAAGAGATAGAAGAGAGAGAAGAGAGAGAAGAGAGAGAATAGTGAAAAGAGAGAAGACGAGAGGGGAGCAGAGAGAAAGTTGCCTACCTAAAGGACACCAGCCCTTTTATTCTCTTTCCTCTCTCTCTCTCTAAGATGTACTCACAGCCTTAAGCAAAGAATCAAAAGTTTGTTGAGTCCTCTCAAAATGAATCGAATGTTGAGAGTGCCTATTTATATTGAATCCTCTCAGTTCCTATTTATATAGAATTGTTCCCAAACTCGAGTGGATTGATCGAAATTATACCTAATTACTGGAAATTAAGATTTAATTTAATTAAAATAAATCCTAAAAATGGGTGCAAAAAGATTATTTTGCCCCTACTTAACAATGTGTGGAATTTCAAAACAGTCCCTACTGCCACCTGAGATCTTGCATGATCTCCTATGAGGGTGTTCTAATGCTCGTTTAATTGAAATATTATTGTGTTCTTTTAGGGCTCGTCATTGTGACCGTTTTGATACCAACTTCGAGCCATAAATCATGTTTTTGAGCCATGATCATGAGACTTGAAATTTGTTTGAATCTTGAAAATGTCGGATCAATAGTGCGGTCACTCCTTAATATTTTTTTGTGATTTCTTCATCCTAGTGCACTGAGCATGCTGTCACGATCGCGTGACAACAAACAGGACACGATTTTTTAGCCTAAACGAAGATTTCACAACTTTTGAGTTTTAGCCGGAATCTGGAATCCAGCGATTGGAATTTCAATCACTTCGTTGGCTTCCTGCATGGAATCTGATTGTCCATCATGTATGGGGTTCATATCAATGATAGCCCTAAACCTCATGCACATAATGGAATTGGCTTCGGGTCAATCCGTTGCACGAGAGTCATGATTTGGTCTATCGAGTGAGGGGTGTCGCTTCTGAATTTTCTGTAACTTCTTCATGGATCGAAAAATTCTCTCTACCTTTTCTCCCGGCATGAACATTGTCTCAGGGTGTGCCACATATCGAATTGTTCGTCTTGATGAGAAGAATACGCTCATCAAATTTGGGAACGATTTGACTTGGAACGAGTGAGTTACGGATCCTGAAAGTAACTTCTCATGACTATAAAACAGTCACCTTTAATAGTGTTTTGGTGCAGTGAGGCCACACGGGAATAGTGTATGTCCTCTCTTACTTCAATGTTTGGTTCATATCTTTATTCTAGAGTAACTGATTAAGCCAAACCTTGGCCTATAGCGGCTTTCAACCATTCCAAATCAAATGGTGGTGGTCGCATAGTGATTTGAGACACCAAAAATGTAGTTTCAGTTGTAGGGTCCATTTTAGGGTATTAGAGACTGATTTTGCTGAAATTGTTTCTTTATGTTCACTGCCTTAGACATGTCTGATCACGATGAAACTTGGCAGGTGGTATTTTGGAGTGCTGATGACGATCTTGGCCAATTTTGGTGCCTTTTTAAGATTGTCGAGAATTTTCATTGTTTTGTAGGCTTTATTGACTAGCTTCCTACCAGGGACCAAGGTGATGAAGAACCACATGAATGCTGAGGAGATTCACGTAATGGTGTAACTAGGCTACTCAGACATAGGGATGCATTGTTCGCAGGTTTGTCTATGGAGACTTTAGGGGGAGAAGAGAATTTTTTGAGGGATCTTGTCGAATTCATAACCCTCGTATGGACTTTTTATGATTTTGATTATGAAGATTTTGTACAGACCTCGTCCGTCAGAATTGGTCCCATTTAGCAATTGAGTGCCATGCCAAAGGGCATTGTTCCCATTTGGTGTGCGTTTGTTGGTTTTCTTTGGTAGGCGTTGTTTGCTGGTGCACCAGGTTTGCTTTTGATGTTCAGAGTACCACTTTAGGTCTCGACTACCGGGTCCAGTAGGGAGTAGTATTAGCCGGTACCAAAGGTCTGGGCCAGTCGGCTAGGCGAGCTGAAGTCTCTAGCAAGTTCTCCCCTTGCTTTGTCAATTTCATGAGGATGAATCTTTTCCATGAAGCTCTAGTTTTTGGGTTCCTAGTTTTTGTGTCACTCGATATTTTCTTCTTTTGAGTGAGGATTGAAGCTGCCTGTTGAGACGAGTACTGCATCAACCTATTTATTGATTCAAGCATCCTTTGCGGATTTTGTTTGGTCTTGAGAAGCATGCTGTAGAGACGGTTTTCACCAACTTCTTTTTATGGGGTTCTTTTACCCATGACCTTCTAGCCATATCCGCCCCCCCTTTCTTACTATTCTTACTCACAATGCCCTTTCAGGTTTTCACTGTGCCTAGTTTTTATTCATGGAGACTCTTTTACTCATGGTTTCATGACTATGCCTGTCCGTTATTTTTACTCATAGCGTTCCCTTGTTCAGGTATAGACCATGCCCTTTTTTTGTGAGGGCGTGTTTAAGGTCATGCTTTCGGGACCTGTGCGAAACAGTTTAACGTCATGCGGCCTAAACATGCACTATGGTTTACGGTCATACAACTGGACTGTAATGGTGATGGATGACAGTCTACAAAGGCCATGGAGTGAGTATGGTGGTAGTTTGGCTCACTTGGGGAGATGGCTTGACGCTACTTATGAGAGATGGACGATGTATGAAATGTGAGTGGATGATGGTGACTCACTAACTTACAATGAATATGGATGGCGGGATGGTTCACCTTTTACTGAGCATGGGTAAGACTCGCTAGGGAATGATGTAGGATGATGAAAGGAATGAACCCAGTGGGGAGGTAATGAAGGTGGTGTGGGCACACTAACAGATAGGATAGAGAATGCATGCGTGAAAGTGCACGAAAAGGCATGTGCGCATATGTGGTGATGAGTTTATGGTCATACCTCCAGGTCCTGCATGAAGCCGTTTATCGTCACACGGCTAGCATGTACACTACCATTTTAAGGTCATACAGCTAGACCATGGTTATGCAGTTTAAAGTCATACAACTAGGACCATGCAGTTTAAGGTTGTGAAGCAAGACCTATGCTACAGTTTCAGGTCATATAGTTTGGACCATGGTGTTGAGCCTTTTATCGTCATACGGCTAGGATGTGTACTATTGTTTAAGGTCATACAGTTGGACCAGAAGTTTAAAGTCCTACAATTAGGATAATGCAATTTAAGGTTGTGCAACTAGACCTCCGCTACAGTTTCAGGTCATGTAGTTCGTACCATGGTGCTGGGCCTTTAATCGTCATGCGACTAGGACGTGTACAGTGGTTTAAGGTCATACAGCTGGACCATGGTTATGCAGTTTAAAGTCATACAACTAGGACCATGTAGTTTATGGTCGTGCAACTAGACCTCCATTACAGTTTAAGGTTATATAGCTAGAAACATGGTGTCGAGCTGTTTAGGGTCATGCAGTATGGACTGAGGTTTAACAGTTTAGGGTCCTGCAGTATGGACCGAGGTTAAGTTATTTTTATGGTCATGCAGTATGGGCCGAGGCTGAGCAGTTTAGGGTCATGCAGTATGGACCAAGACTGAGCAGTTTTTATCGTCATGCAATATGGACTGAGGTTGAGCAGTTTAGGGTCATGGAGTATGGATTGAGGCCGAGCAGTTTAGGGTCATGCAGTATGGATCGAGGCTGAGCAGTTTACGGTCATGCAGTATGGATCGAGGCTAAGAAGTTTAGGGTCATGCAGTATGGACCGAGGCTTAGCAGTTTAGGGTCATGCAGTATGGACCGAGACTGAGCAATTTAGGGTCCTACAATATGGATTGAGGCTGAGCAGTTTAGGGACATGCAGTATGGACTGAGGAAGCGCAGTGTAGGGTCAGGCATGATGGACCGAGGCTGCGCAGTTAAGGGTCATGCAGTATGAACCGAGGCTAAGCAGTTTAGGGTCATACGGTATGGACCGTGTCTGAGCAGTTTAGGGTCATGGAGTATGAACAGAGGCTGAGCAGTTTAGAGTCATGCAGTATGGACCGAGGCTGAGCAGTTTAGGGGCATGACGTTTGGAGCAAGTCTAAGCAATTTTGGGTTATGCAATTTGGATCGAGGTTGAGCAGTTTAGAATCATGCACTATGGACCGAGGCTAAGCAGTTTAGAATCATGCACTATAGACCGAGGCTGGATCGCCATGTTGGGGGACCTCAATGGGGAATAGGTCTGTGGATGGCAATCTGACCCCCTGGGGATAAAACTGTTATGGACATACACAAGCAGAGGGCTCATATGGAAATGATGACCTGATGAAGGTTGGCTAACAAAGGCGGACTTCACTGGTGATTGGGGGGTAAGTGTTACCCCTTAGAGTGAAAGATGAGACTTTATGGAGAATTGACTTATGACAGGTAACCCGACTCCCTGAGGATAAGGTAGGTTAGGGTGAAGCTGAGGGATTGGGGAAGTAAAAATTACCCTAACTTCACTGGGGATGATGGGCCGTAGTATGAGTGTGACTTCTAGTGGGGGATGAGGGACAGCTCCTGACTCCATTAGGGAAGTCACAGTTTTAGGTGTAAGTCCACTAGGGGTGATACATCCTGGCTTGGGTACAAGTCCACTTGGGATAGTGGTAAGGCATACACTGCATGAAATACGGCTGTCGCCATATGCAACACTAATGGTTTTATTGCGAATGTTCAATCGGCGTTGAGTTCTCACAACACACCCGGCGTTGTTCAGCTGTTGTTGTGAATGACCCATGGTATTATCTGAAGACAACCAGCTGAGGTCATTTTGGAGACACACCTGGCACTAACTCAATCGGTGCTAAGGTTGTATTTGGAAACACAGACAACGCTAAGTCAACCAGTGCTAGGGTCATATTTGGAAACACACCCGACGCTATGTTTACCGGCGTTAGCGTTGTTTGGAGACACACTCGGCGCTAAGTCAACCAGCACTAAGGTTGTATTTTAAAACGCACCAGGCGCTAAGTCCACCGGCGCTAGGGTTGTATTTGGAAACACACCTGGCGCTAGGTCAACAAGTGCTAGGGACGTATTTGGAAACTCACCTGGCACTGGGGATGAGAGTTACTTCAGAACTCGTGTTGAGATCGACCCGGCTCATTGTTGCTTGGCTCCCCTTGGACGCAACTGTAATTTTGAGTTTGTGAGGGGCACTTGAGGGTAGCGCAGGCTATATAAGGCGGTAAAATTCTGTTTTCCCTTATTTTTTGCCAAGGGTAAAAACTTTAAGCAACGGGTTTCTTCAGCAGTGAGGAGAAGGTGTGCCCGGTTGAAGTTCCGAGGAGCAGTGGGAGCTCAGCAACAGTTTCTGCAGCGAAGAACCTTCGGCAGACTGCAAGATTCTAGCAAAGTTTATGCAGAAAAGACCCTTCGGCAAACAAACTTTGCCATGAATTCAGTGCGTTTAAAGAGAAAGTGACGGGGGACGGAGACCTTTCTGAGAATCTTTTCGGGAAGAAGAGGAGGCTCCAACTGTCGTTTTTCTAATTGGAAGAGGCGAGAAACACATCAGTGAGTATTTTCGCATGTCTTGAGATCTTTCAGGGGATTTTTAAGGGGTTTGCTGACGATTGTGGAAGTTTTCCAGCACTGGTCATGGTGTTCCAGAAGTTTCCATGCACTTTCAAGAGGTTTACTCAGGTTATCTCCACTTTTTGACACTGTTAGTGGTGTTGCAGAGGTTTCCTAATGAGGTTCTGGTGAAGTCCAGGCTAAAATAAGTTGGCGATAAATTTTTCCCATGAGTTTTTGGCTGTGTGGGAGCAATTTTGGTGGAAGTTGAACGGTCACAGGAGGTTGGACGTACAACTGCAGGAGGTGTACCATCATGGGGAAGGCGTACGGTTGCTGAAGGTGAACTATCATCCTTAGAAAGCATACGGTTATTAATCACTCATGTGTGAGGTAGCGCCAAAGGACGTGGTGATAGCTATCAATCGGTGCAACTGAATTCAAGCTGTCACGATTAGGATTCGTGGCACGAGTGAGTGATTTGCTCTCAGCCCGCACTGGCCTTTGAAAAACTCAACTGGCACTGGGGTGTTGGCAATTTGAACCGGAGTGAGTGCTGAAAGACTCAACCAATGCTAGTTGTTGGTGTTTAACCGGCGCTGATTATTGAGAAGCTCGACTGGCGTTGAGTGTTTGACAAACTGACCCGGCGCTCATCGTTAACACGCGACTGACGCTGGGCATTTGAGGAGCTCACCAGTGCTAAGTGTTTGAGTGGTTCAACTGGTGCTGAGTGTTGGACAGACTGAACTGGCGCTATTCTAGTGCCTTAGCAACTTTTTAGGAGTGAACAATTAAGTCCTTTGTAATGGCTAGTTCTTTCTACCAAATCCCCGATGTGAAGAGTCTCCCAAGGGAAGGGGAAATCAACTCTCATGATTTTGCAAGTGAAGTATTATGAAGGGGTGAACCCATTTGGCTGACCTAGCCAGTGTACCAGCCAGAGTGGCCTCTTAACGTCACTTTCATTACTGACCCCATATGCTGTGAAATGTGGGAGGGCATGATGGCAATCTCTGTATTGAAGAAGGGATGGCACTTCTTCACTGTATGCATCCAGTGAGAACTTGCCAATGAATGGTCTAGGCAAAGGGATTACTAAGGTGGTCGACAAAAGGCCTCTGGATTCTAAGAGAGCACCAATACCTGAAGGGATACACTTCCTGGACTATCAAGGTATTGGCTTCGTATGGAAGCGTTCTTGAGCGTGCTTCGCTATTAGCAGCGGTTCAATGTTCGAGCAGCTACTACGATCGTTGCTTTAATATAATAAAGGCATTGCTGGAGACATGGAGCCATGTGAGAAATACTTGGCTTCTTGGTCATGTCGAAGCAGGAATCTCTTTACTAGATCTTCACTTTATTGGAGGTCTCCCAATGCTCGGAGCCATGTATAACGAGTTTGTGCCCTCACACTCAGTCATCTTCAGTAGTGTTAACTTGAGGGGTGAAGAGCCACCGACCAGTCTTCCAAAGATCTTTGAGGCCTATCAGTCGATTGTAGGCCGATGTACCAATGAAAGGCTCACCTTTACAGAATGGGTGAAATTCTTTTGTGGGGATTAGCATGAGGGCGGTCAGGGTACTACGAAGGGGAAAGGGAAGGCAGTTGCAATAGAGACACCTCCCATATATCAACTCGAGACCGGTGATGACCGTGTCTTCATGGCCACCTACCTGGCCTTATTCTTGTGCAAATTCGTGTTCCCTGGCTGGGGAGACGACATTCGTCCATGGGTACTGTACGTGGCACGCGACATGGCCAGAGGGTGTGAGTATGCCCTTGCTTAGGCAGTCCGGTGCAACATATACCATGGCTTGGGGGCTATCTCCCATGGAAAAGCCTATAAGGGTAAAGAGGGAGGTAACGACATCATAGGAGGAGAAGCTCTTTCTGAAGATTTTAAAACTCTGTTCCCTGTGCATTATGTGTACGGGTGGCTAGGGGCTTATTTCCTTAACACCTATGTCAAGCATCGGTGCTGAGGAAAAAAATTGTGGCCCTTCCTGATGAAGATTGCTAATCAGAGGCCTATCTTCCATACCCTAGGGGAGGCTTGGGGTCTGTTCAGGAATGATTCTTTGAACATAAGGAGAGTCAATTTTCCGGTCGGCAGCTTCACCGACCGTGCTTTCGTTGATGAATATGGAAAAGAACTGGATGGTGTCCCAACAACGATTAAGGAACTCATGTTCATGCTGAGCATCAGAATGGGAGTCTTACCTTATCGGACCCCACACAGTGCCTGACTAGAAGGGTATTTTCCCCACCGTGTCACCTGTCAGCACAGGCTTGACCAAGGCTGCCCCTTTTCGACATTCTTTAAGAAGCACCGAAGTAAGGTGTATAAGGGGAGGGCTGAAGAGTTTGGAACTTTTCAAGAGTGTTGGCTGCCGGAGCATATGCAGATTGCTTGGTCCATGTGCCTTTAAATGACAGAAACCAGTAAATATGTGCTAGCTCACTTTGGTAAGAGAGTTTGAACAACCAAGTCATATGTGTACTAGTGGAGAATCACCAGTAGGGGCTATTGGGATAAGGATCACCCTTGGAAAGGGATGAACGGTAACTGGTGCAAGGACACCCGACAAAGGAGGCTAGAGGATGCTCTTGCTACATCCTCTAGCCTCCCGACATGGTGTTTTCCTTGGATTATCCCTCTAACTGATGGGCTTTGGGGCTTCCTCGTGAGGTACCTACTGATGAGGCCTCGCCATAGTTCCTGGTAATGAAGGCGATGACTGGGAATGTCTTCGACAATCTTAGCTTGATCTTCGAATGGGATGAGGGGCGACAAGTCCTTGGTTATGAGAAGCATCCACCATAGGACCTGAATGCCCTAATTGGGAGCGATCTCCACGGCAAATTGGCTAGAACGTCTTCTCAAGGAGGTGGATTTGAGGCTGCGGCTCTTACTCCTGCAGGGGAAAAGGAAAGAAAGCGCTCGACTGCTGCGGACACCCATGCAGTGTCTTTAGATAGTGGGTGTATTCGGAGGCGAAAGGGTGACAAGCTTCATGTGGTGTCAGAATCAGGAGGTAGCCCTTTCTCTTCTGATCTTTTAAGACTTCTTCTAATATCCCCTTTTGTGCTTTCTGAACCATCTTCTGCTTCTGCTAAAATGTTTTCTTTCCTTCATAAACTGAGGCAGATGACTCTGATAGTTCTGAGCCTATTGAAATTGGTTCTGATCGGGAGCAGACTCTGGATCTTAGAGAGACACCATAAGTCCAGGGGTAGTTCCTGAGTCTAAGGCGGCTCGTGTGGAGACTGAGGAGGATGAAAGCTCTAAAGCAACTGCTCCAGATAAGGGCTCAGATGTCAATGTGGCCTCCATGCATGCGGAGTTTAGTGCCTTGACCGAGGCAGGGGCTATGGCTGGAGGAGAAGAGCCTGAAGTTGATGATGCGCCCGAGCACCAAGAGATTGCTACTCCCGTGGCCCCAAGTCATGACGATGAGGGGACTGAGCTCTTTGTGGCTAAGGTATTATAGCACAGTCTCTTTTGTACCAACAATGCTCAGAGTGACTTGTTTAAAGCAGTCACGTATAAAATGAGGGGCTTTCCCAATACTGGTGTAGAGAGTACTAGAGGGTTGAGTAAGTAATTCTTAATGTCGTCAAGGGCTGCCTGACATGCTTCATCCTTGATGAATGGTGTATCTTTCTTTAGTAGATGTGTAAAGGGTTTATAATGACCTGAGAGGTTCGAGATGAACCTGGGAATGTATGTCAGTTGCCCTTAGAGGGAGGGCAGTTCTCGAAGTGAAATCGGTGACAACATTTCTTGGATGGGCTTGATCTTAACTAGCTCAACTTCAAGCCCACGATGTCTGACGATGAACCCCAAGAATTTTCCCAAACGCACGCCAAAAGCGCATTTCAGTGGGTTCATTTTTAGCTGATGGAGACGCAAGCATTTGAACACCTTTTCAAGATCTCTCGTATGAGCATCCTTCTCTTTGGATTTTACCTCCAAGTCATCCACATCACACTTCACCTCTTTGTGCATCATCTCTCGGAAAATGGCCGTCATTGCTTTCTAGTATGTGGCACCAGCATTCTTTAATCCAAAAGGCATTATTGTGTAATAGAAGACCCCTTTCGGAGTTAAGAATGTATTAGCCTCTTCATCTTCAGGCGCCATCGTTATCTGATTATACCTGGAGTATCCATCCATGAAGGAAAAGATTTGACAATGAGCTGTGGAGTCGATGAGCATCTCGGTGAATGGCAACAGGAAGTCATACTTGGGACAAGCAGTATTCAAATCGCGAAAGTCAATACAGAAGCTGATTTGACCATTCTTCTTCTTGATTGGAACAACATTTGCTAGCCATTTCGGTTATTAACTTCACAAATGAAAACTGTTAGTCTAAGTCTGGTTACCTTGGCATCTATCTGCATTTCGAGATCAAGCCTAAATCTTTTGGATTTCTGTTTGACAAGTTTGACAGTCGGATCAATGCCGAGACGGTGAACGGCGACATGAGGGTCTAAACCGGGCATCTCATGGTAATGCCAACCAAAAACTTCCCAGTTCTTTTTCAAGAAGGCAATGAACTCCTCTTTCTCATCTAGAGACATTATTGCTGAAATGAAGGTAGGTCTGGGGTTTGCTTCATCTCCAAGATTTATTTCTTCGAGTTTGTTAACTGTGGCCTGACCACGTATATCCAACTCTTCGTCGTTGTTTTCAGGGATCTTTTGATTGAATGATTGTAGTGCAAGAAGTATGCCTATGCGAATGACTCGGCCTTTGAGCAGCTATCTGTAGTGTTTGGTCCGCACAGGTTGGTGCTTCACAGACTTGTATCATTTGGCAAGTTTCCTGAGAGTAAAAACTTTGCCTCATCGACTCTCTCAATCTCTGCTCAAAGTTAGGCTCAGGTGGCCACTGGGGTTTCTTTGGCTCAAACTTCTTGCACTCATTTGATGAAGGTGGTTCTGCCTTGGCTTTAACTGTTAGGACATTGGCAACTGTTAAGAATCCTGCTGCCTACGCTAGGGTCTTTCTCAATTTCTTATGTTGCCTCTTAGTTATGTTCGAGCCCTTAAGTTCTCTATCGACAGAATCAGAGTCCGAAAATATGAAGGTTGTACTTGCAGGAGACATAGACAAGGAAGAATGAGAAGCAGGAGATGCAGGAGGAGTAGGTTTAGAAGCTGGGAGACTTTTAAGGTCGTTCCCCTCATTAAACAGATATGGGTAGTTTTTTACGATATCGCCAAAGTTGGACGAGTGAAGGGGATCTTTTAGGTCTTTCCCTTGCTTAGGCCGCTGGGGAGTGCTTTTAATGTCGTCACCCTCATTAGACATGTGCTGGGGACCTTTTGGGTCGTTCCCTTGCTTAGACCGTTGGGGAGTGCTTTTAACGTTTTCACCCTCATTGGATTTGGGTCGTTCCCTTGCTTAGACCGTTGGGGAGTGCTTTTAACGTTGTCACCCTCATTGGATGTTTGCTGAGTGGAAGATGGCATGGGGATGTCTTCTTAACAGGATTAAGAAGGAAAAAGGATCATGCCGGGGAAGAAGTCCAACAAAGTTGACAACGGAGGAAGGGGCCTGAGAAATTTTTGCTTGAGAGTGGGTTGAGCGGTCTTGTTTCTTCGATAAGTAGACTTTGGGTTCCGTCTCTTTCTGATTTTTTGAGGTGCCATTTGATTTGTCTCACTGGCTTCGCGTTCAGCGCTGGCTTGGCGAAGCACTTCTTACCTAGTAGATCATCCATGGTTGGGAAGTCAAGGGTTCTGCAGAGTCTGAGTCATTGATCGGAAGGTCCTGCCTTGTGAGTGCTTCTTACCCCAATGAGGAAGTGATTTGGGGATCACTTACGGGGAGGTTGTAAAATTATTAACACTCTCACATCTTCTTTGCGAATATGTCAAGGAAAGTTGTACATTCTGACAGGAAATGACCTCTTATCTGATGGTATGGACACCAACAATCTTCAGTACCCTTAACAAGGCGAAGGGGTTGCCTTGCCTGCTTTAGTGTGATTATGCTTTCCAAAAGCATTATAATGAAGAGGGTGTAGAGGATACCTGCCATTCCGTCCTCCTCTTGAATGGTTATGGCATGGGACGCCTCAGCTGCCCTGAAGGCCTTCTTTAAATCTTCAAGCTTTATCTGGCCTTTCAGAATCAGGGCCTCAATGATATCCTTCAACGTGTAGCAGTCATCTGTGGGATGATTGATCCTCCTATGGTAGGCACAATAATTTGCTTGAGTGTCCAGGCCAGATTGCTCAGGGAATTTGGCTTCTAGATGTTGGATCATATTCTGCTCCAATAATAACTGAAACAACACAGGGACCCATTCCTTCTCGAAGGGATAGACCTTATTCCTATGACTGGTGAAATAATCACTCCAATCAAAGTTGGTTGGTTGAGGTACTCGATTGTACAACTATTGCTGCTTGCCAGCCTGGGGTGTTACTTTCACTCTGCTTACCTCTTTAGAGAGGTCCAAAGTTTGGGAGGGATCCTTCTTTAAATCAGTGACCATAACGGCTGCACTAATTACCCCTTTTTGTTGGCTGCCCCCCCGTGTGTTATTCCGAGAGCCATCATTGTCGCGGTTGTTCGCTAAACTTGTAGATGGTTGTCGTGCCCCACCACGATGGCGTGACAAAATTTCTATGCCAACTAATTTAGAGATCAACTCGGACATGGACTTCGGATTAAAGGCCTCGGCATGTAGAACGATTTCGGGTCGCATGTTCCACATACAAGTTTGGATTGCTTCCTTCTCAGGCATAGGATTAGGATGGCGGGAAGCCAAGTTTCTCCAACTTGATATGAATTGATCTACGGGCTCATCAGGGTCTTGAGTCAAGGTGAGAAGTTCAATGGTTTGAACTTCTCTCTCAACCTCATAGAAGCATTGATAGAACAGTTTCTCCATCTCCTCCCATGTATGCACCGAGTTTGGAGGAAGTCGGGCATACCATTGGAATGCTGGGCCATCAAGGGTCTCAACGAACTAACGGAGAAGAAGTCTGTTGTCAGCTGCTATTTCCGACATGTTGCCTAGAAATGGGCGATATGCTGGTTTGGGGAGGTTGTTCCGCTGAATAGAGGAAACTTTTCCTTTTTATAGTTTGAGGGGAACGAGACCTGATCAATATAGGAAGGATATGGTCTTTTATAAGGCGTCGCACCCTGTATGCCCAAAATTTATCTAGTCTTAGGCTACGGGTGACCAAAGCGTCGATATCTGATTGAGAAACCGGAAGAGGGATAGAATAGTTCTGTGGGGAGGATGGAGGCGCTGCCATGGAGGTGCACCATCAGAGTGATGGGAATTGACCTCATGGTTAGCCGACTGGCGTGCCACGTCAATATGATACATCATCGCATGCACCACACCCTCGAACTTGTTCATGCAATCCTCCTGTACATCACCGGGCTCGCTTGCAACCATTATGCTGACCGTTTCTCTAGGGAGGTTAACGTTAGTGGCAGATGAAGGCTTGTGAGCTTGACGGGTCATACGTGGTAGGTCAGTCAGTAAGGGGTCAGAATGCCATGACTGAACTAGACTTTTGTACGCAGATCACGTTTGGACCGGTTCTCGACGATCTTGGGACTGTGGCTGGGGACCCGATTCCCCACGGTCTTGAGACTATGGCTGAAGAGTGGCTGAGTCTTCTTTTGCGACAGCAACCACAACATCGAGCTCATTGAGCTCTTCTTCAGGCTTCATCGTCTGAAGGAGGTAGAAGGGATTTAGGTGAAGAGGGTCATCAAAATTGGTTGTTTTGACTGCCTTGGTCACCTCCCTAGTCAAAATTCATAGACCTCTATCGCGTTTAGCCTTGAGGTTTTGATGGACCTTGCACCAAAACAGTGATATAGGTTGTCGCTGGTCAATTCCTTCTGCACAGGAGAGAGCTGTCTCCATCAGGTGCAGTAATGGATGAGGGCCAAGAATTGGAATCATCTTGGGCCGAGGAGGATGAAGGACTCGATCTTCCGTAAGGTCCATGCCCCGAGCTCTCTTATGAGATACAAAGCTATGACCAAAGTGTTGGGGCTGGTTCAGGATGGTACTCTTGGGGAAAATCTTCGCTGAAGGTGCTTGGCCGATGAAGGAGGAGCAGGAAGGAGCAGGGTCGACTCATGAGGAGGCCTAAGTAGAGGACGAGGGGCCATCTGAGATGGCGACGCATGTGTGCCCCTTGAAGAAGGATTACAGGAGACCTTAGGGTCAACCCAGGATCGGGAAAATGAACTTTCCTTAAGAGACCAACAACTACGAGAAGGTGTTTCAGTAGGAGAACAGGTGTAGGCCTGCCCCTTACAGAGTGCGCTTGTGTGTGCATAAGAGAAGGATGAGAAGGTCGTACCCTGTGTACTTGGGTTGGCTCAATAACAGCATTGCCCGAGCAGTGAGATGCACATGAGTGGCATGCACGGGATCTGGCCTTGGAAGGTTTGATCTTGAATAAGGTTTTGAGGCAATAGAAGGGTTGCCCCGAGGTGTGACTCAAGTGGGTTACCCACGAGCCTTGTCGATGTGTTGACCCTCTAGGGATAGAGACCAATGGTGTAGGAATGTGAGGGGTAGCCCTATGGCGATCCACAAAAGCAATGGCAACTTGCTTGCGTTTTGTAGAAAGGGACTGGGCAGCCTTGCAGCATACCTCAGAAACATGACCGGCAAGTGACTTGCCGGTGGCTGGGTGCATGCCGTGTGGGGCAACATAAGTGCTTCCCATGGAAGGTGCCTTTGTGGAGTTTCCACCAGAGTGAAGTGATGGGGAGTGAGGGACCTTCAAGTTCTTCCTCACACTGGTTCAGGTTAAGGCCTGGGAGCTAGACAAGGGATCTTTGCTCAAGAGGATAGTCGAGAACGAAGTCAAAGGACCTTGCTCCCTAGGGACACTCTCGAATAAGGGGATAAAAAAATCTACGATCCGGATAAATGGTTACGGAACCCAACATCCATAAGGGAATGTGAAAAGAGAATGAAAGGAGATAAAGAAGAAACTAGCCAAACAAGAACGATTCGACTAAGGGGTAGTAAGTCCCTAATGGAGTCCCCAAGTTAGTTAGATGCCTTGATCTGGCCCTTCGGATCTCAAGAGGATTGGGTGGAACGCATATCGGGTTTAAGGAGAGACCCGAGACGTTTGTGAGATCTCTCTCTCGAGAACCTCGTTCGAAAATGGGGGCAGGTGTTACCAACATGTGAGAGGGGAATTTAAAAGTGGGTTCGGGTCTTATTCAGGCTGACTCACGTCGGCGCTCTATTAGATCACGAAGAATGCCCCTCAGTAAAAAAACTGGTTCCAAATCGCTCCCTTGGCTCGTATTCTTCTTATTTTGTACTTTCCTGGAATCACACACATATAGGAAAAATGTTATGGGACAGGTGGGTCAGGCCTCACCCTTTTCCTCCTTGATGAGCATACACATGCATGCGTATTCAAAAAGAAGAAAGAAAGATGGGGGGGGAGAAGAATTTGACCAAGCGATAAGATCAGGACAATGACTAGGCTGGAGGATGATTGGCGTAATGTGGTGACGAAACGAGCTCGGTAACAGAGACCGACTCACGAGATCACTATTGCCAATATCGACTAGCTAAGAACGATGGTCGGTCTGTCCTGGCAGTATAGCGTGCCAAGTGAACCTGACACAACAACATTATATCTAGACGATAGAACCGCCATGAGATGTTAACCTCAATCCCTTTTGGTCGAATGAAAGAGTAACTAAGGAATGGTTAAAGAGAAGAACGAAATAGTTGAAAGGAGAGAATAAAAGGAAGAGAGGAGGGAGAATACGGAAGAGGAGATGCAGTCGGCGCTAGACATTATTGACTATTTCAGGAGATGGGAGAGAGGGGAAGCAGTGGGTGCTAGGATTCAACGGCTGTGTTAGATGAGAAGAGATGAAGGCGATCAACTGGCACTAAGTTTCGCCAACTGACAAAAAAAGAGAGGGAAAACCAGTCAGTGCTAGGTCTCACCGACTAACAGAAGAGGAGAGAAAAGACTAACGGCACCAAGTCTCGCCGACTGATAGAGGAAAAAAGAGAAGATCAACCGGTGCTAGGTCTCGCCGACTGATAGGAGAGGAGAGAGAAGACTAATCGACATTAAGTCTCACCAATTGATAGAGGAGAAAGAAGACCAACTGACGCTAGGTCTTGTTGGTTGATAGAAGAAGAGAGAGAAAATCAACCGACATCAAGTCTTACCGATTGATAGGAGAAGAGAGAGAAAACCAATAGGTGTTAAGTCTCATCGACTGATAGGAGAAGAGAGAGAAGACCAACAGGTGCTAGGCCCCACGGATTGATAGAAGAAGCGAGAGAAAATGAACCGACGCTAGGTCTCGTCTGTTAACAGAAGAAGATAGAGAGGACCAACCGATGCTGGGCCTCGCCAGTGTAGTAGTAAAACGGGCTTTGTAACTCAGATCGACTGAACATAATTACCACTAAATGATATTATCAATATCGAATAGCTGGACAGTGGCGACAAAGCGGGCACAATAACTCTGACCGACACAATGAAATTATAGCAAAACGACAGGACTATCATGGATGGCTAGTCTCAACCCCTCTTAATCAAACAAAAGAATAAAAGAAAGAATAGAGATCAGAGAGAGAGAGAAAAGAAGAAGGATAAAAGGTAAAGAAGAGAATAGAAAGAAGAGGAGAAAGAGAAGGAAAGGAGAAGAAGATCGAGAGAGAGGATAGAGGGAAAAGAAAATGTACAGACAAACACAGATGGCAATGAAAGAAGGAGAAATAAAACTTAGTTGGCGTTGTGTCCCCGCCGGTTGTGACGAATAGGGAGAAGAGAGAAAAGACATAGGCGGCAATGCGCTTCCACCGACTATGACAGAAGGAAGGGGAGAGAAGACACAGGCGATGCTGAGCCTTCGTTGACTGTGTTAGAAGAAGAAGAAAGAGAAGAAATAGACAACACCGAGCCTTCGCCAGCTGTGGTGGAAGAAGAGGAAAGAGAAGACACAGGCGAAGCTAAGCCTTCGTCGGCTTTGTTATGAGAAGAAGAAAGAGAACACATAGACATCGCTGAGCCTTCACCAACTATGTTAGAAGAAGAAGGGAAAGAAGATACAGAAGGCGTCGAGCCTTCGTCAGCTATGTTAGAAGAAGAAGGGAAAGATGAGGACAACCCGTGCTGTGTAAGAAGAAGAAGGGAAAGAGAAGACATAGACAGTGTCGAGCCTTCGCTGACTATGTTAGAAGAAGAAGGCAGAGAAATCAAAAGAGGAGCTGAACCCTAGCTGGTTGTGTTAGAAGAAGAAGAAAGAGATAGAGCATAGACGATAATGGACTTCACCATCTGGGACACAAGAAAGGCGCAAGAGAAAACACAGACGGCAATGGATTTCATCGTCTGAGACACAAGAGAGACGAGAGAGTCTCATTGTCCGGTCCACCATCCTGGTTAAGGCTCGACTCACTGTTTGTGTCTCAGAAACAGGAAGACATCACACCTAACTAGAGGTCCGCCATAGGTGAATAGAGAAAAGAAAGAAGAGCAGGGAATGAAAGACATGATAGACTAGAGGAGGAAGAGAGAGAAAGAGATAAAGATGAAAGAAGGAGAGAAATAATGAGAAAAAAAGAGGAGAGAGAAAGAGATAGAAAGATATGAGAGAGAAAAGAGGAGAGAGAAAGTTAGTTATTGAGGGGTACCGACCCTTTTCGTCTCTATCCTCTCTCCTCTCTCTCTCTCCAAGATGCACCCATGAACTTAAGTGAGAATTGAAAGCTTTATTGATCAATGTGTAAAATTAATCGAACGGTGTTTATAATTGGGTTTTGCATGTTTATATAGAATTGGGCCCGAACATGGGTGGATGGTAAAAAACTAGCCTAATTGATGATAAATGCAATTATTTTGAATTAAAGAAAATTAAGAAAATAGGGTGCCAAAGGACTATTTTCCCCTGCCTAACAATAGATGGAATTTCATAACAGTCCATGTTGCTGCCCTAGAACTTGTGTGATCTTCCGTGACTAATCCGATCGTACTTTGATGATCGTGTGATCGAAATATCATTTTTTTCTTGTAGGGCTCGGCATGACAATCGATTTGATACTAATTTCGAGCCATGGATCGTGTTTTTTGGCCACGATCATGAGACTTGAAATTTGCATGAATCATAAAAGCTTTGGATCGATAGTGTGCTCATTCCTTGATGTTTTTGTTCAGTTGATTCATTGTAGTGCACTGAGCATGCCGTCATGATCGTGTGGAAAGAAATGGGACATGTTTTGGAGTCCGAATGAACATTTCACAACTTTTAGGTTTTGGTCAGAATCTGGAATCCAACGGCCGAAATTTACAGTCACTTTGTCTCCTTCTTTTGCAAAATCCAACCGTTCATCATACATGAGGTTTGGACCAATGATATCCCTAGACCTAATGCACATGATGGAATTAGTTTTGCATCAATCCGATGTGTGAGCGTCATGATTTGGCTGCTCGAGTGAGGCATGTTGCCGTTGAATTTTCTTCAACTTCTTCATGGATCAGCAGCTTCTCTTTAGCTTTTCTCCCTGCTCGGGTGTCGTCATGGGGCGTATCACATATTGAAACGCTCGTCTTGACAAGACAAATAGGCTCACAAAATTTGAGCTCAATCTGACTCAGGATGAGTGAGATATGGGCCTAAAATTATTGCTTGTGACTGTGATGATAGTCACCTTTAATGGTGTTTTGGTGCTGGGTGGCCACATGGGAATGGTGTGCAGCTCCTCCTGTTTCAATGTTTTGCTCTTAACATTGTCCTAGAGTGGATGATTAAGCTGAAACTTGACCTAAGGGTTTTTTTACCATGTCAGATCCAATGGTGGTGATCTCATAGCTGTTTGACACACCAAAAATATAGCTCTAGTTGTAAGGGTCTAGGGTGTTAGAGGCCATTTTTCCAAAATTATTTTTTTGTGTTCACTACCTTAGACATGTTAGATTGTGACGAAACTTAGTAGGTGACCTTTTAGAGTACCTATGAAGATCTTGACCAATTCTGGGGCTCTTTTGAGACTGTCGAGAATTCCACTATTTTGTCAAGCTTCCTCTTTATTCACGTCAGGGTCCAAGGTTCTGAAAAATGTGTTCAATCAGCTTGCCCCACAGAATATTGTGCTTCAAGAGAAGCGATAAGGACAACATTCAAAAAATTTCCTTAGGCTTTATTACTCTTTTCGTCCTAGCCATAGGACCACGTGAATGTCGAGGAGATTCGCACAATGATGCAACTAGGATGCCCAAACGTTGGGATGCATTGTTGGCAGGTCCGTCCGTGGAGACTTTAGGGGGAGAAGAGACTTTTTTGAGGGATCCTGTCAAAGTCATCACTCTCAAGGGATTAGTTGTGACTCTGATAGGTGAGGATTTTGTACGGACCTCGTTGATCAGAATCAAGCCCATCTGGCAATTGAGTACCATTTCGAAGGGCATTATTCTCATTTCATCTGGGTTTGTTTGTATCCTCTGGTGTTGCGCCATGTTTCAAGGATTTTATTTGTTCGCCATCTGCTTTGTGCACCAATTATTTCTTAGCGAGTAGGGTACCTCAGTTTATCGAGGTGACCAGCTTTGGTATAACCCCAACCATGACTATGTAGTTTCGACAATCAAGATACCTCTCGATTATGATTACCGCACCAAATTCATGGTTGACTTGGCTTTCTTGGGGCATCTTCAACATTTTGGAGTGTGTTGTTAACCTCTTGGGAATGATGCTCTTCTTCATGAGACTTGTCTTACTTTCTTAATGAATCTTCTGCTCATCGAGTCTTCCCTGTAAATGGACTCTGGTTGTCGAAATCTTTCCTTAAAGATCGTATTTTTTAGTCCTGGTATTGTGACACCAAGGGTTTTTCTTTTTTTGAATGTGGGCTGAAGCCACTTATTAAGGCAAGTGCTACATCAACCTGTTTATTGGTCTGAGCGTCCTTTGTGGATTTTCACTTGGACTTTGGGAAGCGGCGTCGTGGTGATGATTTTCACTAACTTCCTTTTTATTTGCGGCTCTTTTACCCATGACCTTTCGGCCATGTGCACACTTTTTTTCCATTGTTGCTCACATTGCCCTTTCAGGTTTTCACTGTGCCCGGGTTGTTTTACTTTCACTAAACTCTCTTACTCATGGTTTCGTGACCATGCCCATCCGTCATTTTACTCATGGCTTTTCCGTGTCTAGGTGTACACAATGTTTCTTATTCTTTTTTTTTTTTTTTTTGTGAGGGAATGTTTAAGGTCATACCCTCGGGACCTGTGCGAAGCCCTTTAACATCATGCGGTTCGGATGTGCACTATGGTTTAAAGACATATAGCTTGATCATGGTGGGGATGGATGGCAGTCTATGGAGGCCATGGAGTGAGAATGGTGGTAGTTTTAGCTCGCTTTGGGGAGATGGAACGAGGCTACCTATGAAAGTTGGATGAGTATGAAAGGAACGTCCAAAGTGGTGACCCACTAACTGACAACGAGTATGGATGGCGGAATGGCTTGTCGTTCTGTGAGCATGGACGAGACTCACTAGGGAGTGATGGATGATGGAAATGAAGAAAGGTGGACTCACAGGGGAGTCGGTGAAGATGGTGCGCACACGAACATGTCAGTTAGGGAAGGTGTACGTTAAGATGCACGTAAAGGGTGTGTGCGCATATGTTGTGGAGTGTATTTAAGGTCATGCCTCCAGGACCTGTGCTAAGCAGTTTAACATCATGCGGTTAGGATGTGGACTATGGTTTCAGGTCATAAAGCTTGGACTGTGACTATGTGGTTTAGAGTCCTACAACTTGGACCATGCAGTTTAAGGTCATATAGTGTCACAACCTCGCTCCCTGACCCCTGCCATCCCATAACGGACGGTGATAGAGCTCAGGATCGCAAACACAGAGGTCGTGTACGTCACTCGGGTGGGAGTGCCATCAACACGTATTAAAAGTAAAGAATCAAAGCATACCACGAAAGAAGATAAAACGTGTACATCAAGCAACGAAAAACTAAATAACTTATTGTAAAGACATTTTGGGGATGAAAAACTAAATGAATGTTATCTTCATTCATCCCCAAAATGTCTTTACAATAAGTTTTGAGGCTTACAAGCCATACATTCATCTCAAAAGTATTACATTAAAAGAACAATACGTGGCAACACCACCAGGCACCTACAAAGTCAAGAAGAGAGTTCTGAACTGGCTTGAACTCCAAACACCTCCTATCGTCGATCCGTCACCTACCACACACGATCAGGTACTAGTTCTCTACACGGATGAAGTAAGCAGAGTGAGCAATAAACTCACTTGGTAGATCACTGCCGTTATATTTCGAACTGTCAGTAGTACATAATTACATGTCCGTGATTTGTCAAAATTCACATTTGTTCCTTAGAATGTGGTCACACGTTAGAGTATATATAAGTGTTGTACAGATACATTCAGATGTTCATACAAAATACAAAATTTGAATAAGAAGAACTGAAACAAGATACTCCTGAAGTAGAAGCCCTATTCATTAGCCCAAGCCAATCCCATTACTTTGGACTTTTATCATCACTCAGGAGGGAAGACATTGACAAGTGAACATCACTTTGTATTGTCTTCACGCACACACACACACACTCCCCAGCACGCCTTGGGGTTTTTGATAGGCTGAGGCCTTGCAAGACACTACCCTCTTACTCTCTCACCACTAGAGGACGTTACACTACCAAAGGGGTCCCAATGGATAGTGCCCAGAAATCTTGGGGGGGTGCAACCCTCCCAAGTACAAGCAGAGCCTAACTCCCTTCCTATCATCAGGAGTCAGGGACGAATCACGTGGCAAGTCCATGCTCACATGGCAAGGTGCGGCAAGTCCATGCTCAAACATACAGAGTCTGACAGAATATCACATAAATATCATTATGCAGCAAGTCCATGATCACACGCCAGAATTAGAGGGCTCACTACCAACGGAGGATCCATTGTGTAGTGGTCAGAATCAGACTCCATATAACAGAATCAAAGCTCATATAACAGAATCAGAGTTCAGATAACAGAATCAAAGTTTTGACAACAGAATCGGAGTTCATATAATAGAATCAGAGTTCTTATAACAGAATCAGAGTTCTTATAACAGAATCAAAGTTTATATAACAGAATTATATAAAATCAGAGTTCTTATAACAGAATCAGAGTTCTTATAATAGAATCATAGTTCATATATTAGAATCATAGTTTTTATAATAGAATTAGAGTTCTTATAACTGAATTAGAGTTCATATAACAGAATCATTGTTCATATATCATAGTTCTTATGATAGAATCAAAGTTCATATAATAGAATCAGGGTTCTTATAAATCAGAGTTATTAAAACAGAATCAAAGTTCATATAATAGAATCAGAGTTCATATAACAAAATCAGAGTTAGTATAACAGATCAAAGTTCTTATAACATAAATAGAGTTCATATAACAGTAGTCAGAGTAACGATGTCACGCTTTCTAAAAATTTAGGAAGTGACATCCAAATCAATACAAGGTATAGCTTTTGTTCCATTTGGAATTTGAAGATAGTTTCAAAATAAATTTTATATTAGACACATCTATCTTTCAATTAGAGGTGATTTGAGCGAAATCAAACCTTATTTGGCCCCTCAAGAGAACCCAAGAAAAGAGACACTTAGTCTCAAATTTGTTGTGCAGTGAAAATAGTTACATGCGTTTAAAATTCTGCTCAACATGTGAATTAAATATGACTCATAACCGGTTCCAATCGCTAGTTTGGGATAAAATGGATATTTTTAGTTTGTCAAATTCAGTGACATCAGAGGCATCAACTCTGTGCTTTTGCTAAAACTGTCCAGAGTGACACACTTTCATAAAACGAAGCGTAACTTTCAATCTAAAGAGAATTTCAAAATATCCACATGCAAGTTTTAACCTACTCAGATATCTTTCAAAAGGCTGTGGTTTGACATAAAATTGATTTCGTTTGGTTGGTGAAAACCAGTAATCACAAAAGGGTTGAGAAGAATTTAGTCCCTCTTTGTGTTTCAACTCTATTCCTCTAGCACAATTCCTATGCAATGTTTTGCCCAAAATCATGCTTGAAATCATGATTCAACTCATTCACCATTTAAATTTATTCGTGCTTTAATTCATGCCTCATACAACTTGGTGTAACGGGGTAGATGTCACGCCCCAAGAATTTACAATACTGATATTCCTGAGATGTGATAGTCACAACATATATACATCTCTTGATAGGATAAATTTACAGTGGCGAATTCTTACAAAGTAACAAAAGAAAGTTTGAGCACAACAACAATATCTTCCATAGTTGATCCTGACGAGCACTCAAAATGAAACCGCAGTTATCCTGAAAAATGTTTACCATAATTTGATGAGTTTGGCTACTCAGTAAGTGATAATCATAATCCTAAAAATAATCATGGTTGAAAGACCTCAATATTTTCAGAAAGGAGATCTATTAACAGAAATGCATCAACAGTTTCACTTTCAAAAATGCATAATTAAGTATAATTCGAATAATTGAAATGCGTAGAACATTTTAACGTCAGTGTAAAATTCAAAAGATTTCACAAAATACCCTACTGGTGTCCCAAGTAGGTAACGTCTTGATGGGTCCACTTAATCCCTATCAGCGTCCCAGATAGGTCCACTTTTACCTCACTGGCGTACTGAATGAGTCCACTTAATCCCTACCGGCGTACCGGATAGGTCCACTTATACCTCACCAACGAACCGAATGAGTCCACTTGCATACTTCAAGTATTTTTAAATCTCTTTAAATATTCGAAAGCAGCAATATCATGTACTCAACATATCACTGAAATTATTATTATGACTTTCACTGAAACCATTAATAACAGTCACTTTCAATAACATTTAAAAAATAACCAGTCAAATATTTTGGGCTCAAATTTAGAAAGGTAGCAGTTCGTAAAAACATTGTAGCATAATTGTCAATCTAATATATATAAAAAAAACTCTTATAGATATTCAAGAATACGGAATTATCTCAATTTATGGAATCTTAATTCGCAAATAAACATTTCACAGACAATGCTAATAATTAATGGCAAAATATCAATTTTCAAATAATAAGGCAGCCATTTGCACATGAAATTTACAATGTCTAAATATTCAAAAACAGTAGAAAGAAATCTCACAATTTTACTAAAAGCAGCAATATCACATTTATTTTTAATAATTTTACAATATCTAAAATTTTCTAACAATGGACAAGAAAAATAAATAAATTTATTTTTTTAAGAATTTATAGCATTTAAGATTTTTAACATAGATAAAATATCACAATTTTATTAAAAAGATTATTTTTCAAAATAATGAGGTCGCTTGCGCATAAAATTTATCGCGCGTAAAATTCATGATAATAAGCTGAAGTAATTATTTCATTTTCTTTCTAAAAAGAACGGATTATTTTTCAAGATAATGAAGTCACTTACCTAAAATATTTGACGGGGAACATTCGATAAAAATTCGGCTAAAGAGAGAAAGACCTCACTGCGTTTCGACTAGAAAGAGAAAGATCTCAAAACGTTTCTAGGGTGGGAGTCCTCGCCTCTCCTATTTAAAGTCTTAAGACACCTTATTATTTTATCTTATTAAGTTACACCTCATACATGAGGTGTAACAATTATATTACACCTGAACGTTTGAAGCCCACATCTAGTGAAGGACGTGGCAAAGCAGCAAAAAAACTTAAACCAAAATCTTTTGAAAGTAGT
Organism: Amborella trichopoda; assembly: GCF_054954075.1. Classification (NCBI taxonomy): domain Eukaryota; kingdom Viridiplantae; phylum Streptophyta; class Magnoliopsida; order Amborellales; family Amborellaceae; genus Amborella; species Amborella trichopoda. Next base: position 19,102,666 of record NC_142347.1, on the reverse strand, counting down.
GATGGTCCCTAAGGACCATCATGCTCATATGGACCATCATTTATTAAAAGGTTCTTTTCTACTTCTTTTTTTTTTGTTTTTTTGAATTTTAAGGACCATTACATTCTTCCCCCCTTGAAGAAATTTTGTCCTCTAAATTTGTGTCCCTGATTATTGAAAAAGATTTTTAAATTTCCTAAGAGTCTTAAACTTATTGCTATGAAACCATAATTTGTCACGCCCCAAGAATTTACAATATTGATATTCCGGAGATGTGATAGTCAAAACATATATACATCTCTTGATAGGACAAATTTACAGTGGCGAATTCTTACAGAGTAACAAAAGAAAGTTTGAGCACAACTACAATATCTTCCAAAGTTGATCTTGACGAGCACTCAAAATGAACCCGCAGTTATCCTGAAAAAATGTTTACCATTGTTTGATGAGTTTGGCTACTCAATAAGTGATCATCATAATCCTAAAAATAATCATGGTTGAAAGATATCAATATTTTCAAAAAGGATATCTATTAACAGAAATGCATTAACAGTTTCATTTTAAAAAATGTATAGTTAAGTATAATCCGAATAATTGAAATGCATATAACATTTTATCGACAATGCATAACTCAAAGGATTTCACAAATTACCCTACTGAGGTCCCAAGTTGGTCACCTATATACCCCATCAGCTTCCTGATGGATCCACTTAATTCCTATCAGCTTCTCAGATAGGTCCACTTAATCCCTGTAGGTCCACTTATACCTCACCGACGTACCGGATGAGTCCACTTGCATACTTATAGTATTTCTAAGTCTCTTTAAACATTCGAAAGCAGCAATATCATGTACTCAACATATCACTGAAATTATTAATATGAATTTCACTGAAACCATTAATAACAGTCACTTTCAATAACATTTAAAAAATAACCAGTCAAATATTTTGGGCTCAAATTTAGAAAGGTAGCAGTTCGTAAAAACACTCTAGCATAATTGCCAATCTAATATGTATAAAAAAAACTCTTTTAGAAATTCAAGAATACAGAATTATCGCAATTTATGGGATGTTAATTTGCAAATAAACATTTCACAGACAATGTTATAATCAATTGCAAAATATCAGTTTTCAAATAATAAGGCAGTCATTTGCACATGAAATTTACAATGTCTAAATATTAAAAAACAATAGAAAGAAATCTCACAATTTTACTAAAAGCAGAAATATCACATTTTTTTTAAATAATTTTATAATATCTAAAATTTTAAAAAATAGACAAGAAAAATAAATAAATTTATTTTTCTAAGAATTTACAGCATTTAAGATTTCTATCATAGATAAAATATCACAATTTTATTAAAAAGATTATTTTTAAAAATAATGAGGTCGCTTGCGCATAAAATTTATCGCGCCTAAAACTCATGGTAATAAGCATAAGTAATTATTTCATTTTATTTTTAAATAGAACGGATTATTTTTCAAGATAATGAAGTCACTTACCTAAAATATTTGAGAGGGAGCTTCCGATAAAAATTTTGCTAAAGAGAGAAAGAGCTCACTGCGTTTCGACTAGAGAGAGAAAGATCTCAAAAATTTTCTAGGGTGGGAGTCATCGCCTCTCCTATTTAAATTTTTAAGACACCTTATTATTTTATCTTATTAAGTTACACCTCATACATGAGGTGTAACAATTATATTACACTTGAACGTTTAAAGCCCACGTCCACTAAAGGACGTGGCAAAGCAACAAAAAAACTTAAACCAAAAGCTTTTGAAAGTAGTGATGGTCCCTAAGGACCATCATGCTCATATGGACCATCACTTATTAAAAGTTTCTTTTCTTCTTCTTCTTTTTTTTTTTTTTTTTTTTGAAATTTTAGGATCATTATAGTAGAGATCCACTTACCTCACAAGAACTCCAAGTTCACCCTCCACTAAGCTCCTCCTCAAAGGTCAAGCTCCCAAAGCTTGAGGCTTTAAGTCTTTTAGAGAGGGAGAGAGAGCAAAACCTAAGAGAGCGAGAGAGCCAAATCTCTTGAGATGGATGGGAAGGGTTCTATTAATACAAGAGGGAAAAGGGCAGCATGGGACTAGTGGCATTCATGCAAAACTAAAGGACATGCATGAGGAGAGAGAGAGAAAACATGGGGGACATCATCATGAGATGGAAGCATGCAATCGAAAAGTGGCATGTAAGAGGGGGGAGCGAGAGAAAACATGGGGGACATCATCATGAGCTAGAAGCAAGCAATTGACAAGTGGCATGCAATAGGGGAGAGAGAGAAAAAACATGGGGAACATCGTCATGAGATGGAAGCATGCAATTGACAAGTGGTATGCAAGAGGGGAGAGACAGAGAAAACATGGGGGACATCATCATTGTCGGCTGGAGCATGTTTGTGCCACATGGAAAACACTCATAGTAGAAACACACCCGACGGTAACACCTTGTACATGCACGGCGAAACACAACCTGCGCTACAAGGCTGGCGCTAACCTTCCCAACCAGCACTGGGCAACTTGCACTGGCCAACCAATGCTGAGCAACAGGCGCTGCGCTTTTCCTCTTCACATCCGGTGCTGCACACAATCCCATCCGCGTTGGACAACTCAACCGGCACTCCTTCTCCTTCATAGCTGTTGCTGGATAACACAACCTGCTCTGGGCAACTCAACTAGTGCTAGCGCTTCTTCTCCTTCACAGCCAGTACTGGACAACCCAAACGACGTTAAGCAACCCAACTGGCACTGGCACACATCCATATCTCGCCATGCCTTTTAACTGGTCGAAAAACGTTTGAGTCATCACATCATTCCCCCCTTAAAAATATTTTGTCCTCAAAATCGTCAATCAAATAAATGGGGGTACTTCTCCCTGATTTCAGCCTCTCGTTCCCATGTTTATTCTTCCTTTGAATGATACTGCCATAAAGCCCGGGCTAGGGGAGTCTCTTTTTTGCATAAAACTTGTACCCTTCTATCCAGAATCTCTACTGGTTGCTCAACATAAGTTAAGTCTTCCCTTATGGGTATCGACTCATATTTTAAGACGTGGGACATATCAGGCTGATACTTTCTTAATAATGAAACATGGAAGACATCACGAATATCCGGGAGGGAAGGAAAATCGATATGTTGTGACTCAAATTTTCTCTAATATTTCAAAGGGTCCGATGAAGCACGGACTTAGCTTCCCTTTCTTGTCGAACCTCATAATTCCCTTTATTGGTGACACTTTAAAAAAGACTCGATCACCCACTTCAAATTTAAGGTCCCTTCGATGATTATCTGCATAACTCTTCTGCCGACTCTGAGCTATTCTAAGCCTTTCTCGAATTAGGGTGATCTTTTTTTATGTTACTTGAACAATTTTCGGCCCTAATAGTCTCGTTTCGCCGACTTCTTCCCAACGTACTGGTGATCTACATTTCTTCCCATACAGAGCCTCAAAAGGTGTCATTTGAATACTGGCCTGGAAACTATTGTTATATGAAAATTCTATCAGAGGTTAGTGATCATCCGAGTTTCCTTTAAAGTAAGCTCTCAACATATCTTTTAAGGTCTGAATGGTCCTTTCTGACTGTCCATCGGTCTGGGGGTGAAAAGCAGTACTAAAAGTAAGTCTCATCCTAAAGATGGTTCGCAGACTGTTCCAAAATCTCGAAGTAAATCTAGAGTCCCTGTCGGACACAATACTAATAGGTACCTCATGCAGCATCACAATTTCTTGATGTAGAGGTGAACCAGTTTATCCAGGGTATAGGTAGTGCAGACCAGTAAGAAATGTGCAGCCTTAGTCAATCGGTCCACAATTAACCCAAACATTGTCATGACCCAATCCTGATTTTGGAAAACCGGACACAAAGTCCATAGTGATGTGCTCCCATGTCCATCTGGTATAGGCAGAGGTTGTAACAACCTGGCAGGTTTCAGGTGCTCAGCCTTTACTTGCTGACAGGTCAGAGATTTAGAAATAAATTGTGCCACATCCTGTTTTATGTTATTCCACCAGAAAGTCTTCATTAAATCTTGATACATTTTTATGCTTCCTGGGTGTATAGTTTAATGAGAGTGGTGTGCCTCTTCTAAAATGACCCTCTTGATATTCTCATCAATTGGGACACATATCTGTTCCTCGAATCTTATGAGATCATCATTGCCGATCGAAAAAATCCTCCTTTCTATCCTACTTTAATTCTTCCCGAATTTTCACAAGCGGGGGTTCTGCCTTTTTGGCTACTCGAATTTGTTGGAATAGTTGAGGTTCCACTTTTATACCTGCAATTATTCCTGCCCCATAACTGAAGGGTGAAGTTGGGCACCACTCCATTACATCTTCTATCAGTTTCATCTCTCGGGCCATCAGATGGGCAACTGATATCAAGGGTTTCCAACTTAAAGCATCGACCACCACATTTATTTTTTTGAGTTGGTAATTGATAGTGCGATCATAGTCATTTAGTAGGTCCATCCACTTTCTTTGTCTCATATTTAGCTCCTTTCGAGAAAATAAATACTTGAGGCTCTTATGATCTGTGAATATCTTGAACTGGGTTCCATAGAGATAATGTCTCCAGACCTTTAAGGCAAAATACCACGGCCGCGAGCTCTAGCTCAGGAGTTGGGTAATTTTGCTTATGTGTCTTTAATTGTCGAGAGGAATAGGCTATAACTTCCCCATGCTGCATTAACACACATCCCAATCCCTTATGGGAAGCATTAGTGTAGACCAAAGAGCCTTCGTTTGCTTCGAGTAAGGTCAGTATTGGGGGCAAGAATCAATCCTTTCTTTAATTCTTGAAAACTCTTCTCACAGTCATCTGACCAAACAAATTTCACCCCCTTATGGGTTAGACAAGTCAAGGGAAGTGTTATGCTAGAGAAACCTTCTACAAAGTGCCTATAGTATCCTACCAAACCCAAAAAACTACAGGCTTCCGTCACATTTGTTGGCCTTCCCTACTTAATCATGGCTTCAATCTCACAAGGGTCAACTGTGACCCCGTCCTTAGAAACAACATGTCTGAGAAAGGCCACGTTTTGAAGCCAAAAATTGCTTTTCCCAAACTTGACATATAACCTTTCTGTCTTCAGGGTCTGGAAAACCATCCTTAAATGATGTTCATGCTCTTCTTGATTTCTTGAGTATACCAAGATTTCATATGTAAAGGCTACTACAAAGTCATCCAGGAAGGGTCTAAAAAACCATGTTCATCAAATCCATAAAAATAGTCGAGGCATTAGTTAGTCCAAATAGCATTACTGAAAATTCGTAATGGCCATAACGAGTTCTGAATGCAGTCTTAAGGGCATCTGCCTCCTTAACTCGTAGCTGATGGGAACTTGACCGAAGGTCAACCTTGGAAAATACTTGGGCCCCTTGGAGTTGGTCGAAGAGATCATCTATTCTTCACAAGGGGTACTTATTCTTCATAGTAACCTGGTTCAGGTGTCGATAGTCTATACACAACCTCAAAGACCCATCTTTTTTTTTAACAAAGAGAATAAGTGCAACCCAAGGTGACACACTATGTTGAATAAATCCCTTCTCCAATAACTCTTGTAATTGTTCTTCTAAGTCCTTCAGTTCAGCTAGAACCATCCTATAAGGGGCTTTGGAGATGGGGGCAGTGCCAGGGACCACATCTATCTCAATTTCGATTTCTTTGATTGGGGGTAGAGAGGTTAACTCTTTAGGAAAGACCTCTGGATATTCTCTCACCACCTGTATTTCTTCTAATTTAGACTGGTCAACCCAATTCTTCACTACGTAAGCTAAATACCTAACACCCTTTCTAGCCAATAAACGGGAAGCCTGAAGAGTTGAAATAAAATGCAAAGGGGAAACATCCTTGATGCCAATAAAGTCTAACTCAGGCTGGTTTGGATGTCTAAGGGTTATAGTCTTATCATGACAATCTATAGTAACATGGTGCGTGGATAGCCAATCCATGCCCAAAATAACATCAAATTCTTGGATATCTAACCATATCAAATCTATAGGTAGAATACATCGTCCAAGTAAGACTCCACAAGATTTATACATAATAACAGTTTCTATAGATTTCCCCCATGGTGTGAATACTATTAGTGTCTAATCAAGAAGTGAGGCTCTAACATTTATATGGCATGTCAAGTGTGGTGCAACAAAAGAGTGAGAAGATCCGTGACCACTTAAAATTCCAGCTCCTTTACCACAAACAAAGAGCTTACCTTGGAGCTCTGAGGTAAACACCTTAGTTCTTGGTTCCATGAGTGGAGTTTCCAGTCCTTGAGTCTCTGGTTGATTTTCGGGCTCTATCATGGGGCATTTCTTGACCAGGTGGCCAGGCCTACCACATCGATAACATGCTTTCATCTTGTTACGGTACTCTACCATGGAGTGGTTGGTCCTCCCACAGTATGTGCACATCGGGCACTGATTTTCTTTCATCTTGCCTAGGGGAGTCTTTTGGGTCTTTACGACACCCTATTGAGCCTTATGCTTAAAACCTCTCTGAGGGGGCATCCAACCTTCCTCCAAAAACGTTCAGATGAGGAGGGCCTTGACTAACTTTCTATTCTCAATTGAAATTCGTCGCAATCTTCCATAACTTGGTTCACAGTCCTGAGCATCCTAATGGTGTCTTCGAAGGCCTCAAGGTTCCCATTTCTTACACTTGAACCGCTGGCTGAGTTCTTGGCATCTTGTCCTAAGAGCGGGACACCTAGATACTAGTTACTAATCTATCCAAACCATTCTAAAGACACTTTTAAGACACTCTAAGCCAAGAATCCTATCCTGGCTGCTCTGATACTATAACTACCACGACCCCGCTCCCTGACCCCTACCGTCCCATAACGGAGGGTGACAAAGCTCGGGATCACGAACACAGAGGTCGCATACGTCACTTTGGTGGGAGTGGCATCAACACGTAATAAAAGTACGGAATCAAAGCAGACCATGAAAGAAGATAAAACTCATACATCAAGAAACAAAAAACTGAATAAATTTAAACCTTTAGCTTCATTCATCCCCAAAATGTCTTTACAATAATTTTTGAGGCTTGCAAGCTTTACATTCATGTAAAAATATTGCATCAAAAGAACTACACGTGGCAACACCACCAGGCACCTACAAAGTCAAGAAGAGAGTCCTGAACCGGCTTGAACTCCAAACACCTGCTATCACCAGTCCGCCACTCTCCACACACGATCAGGTACTAGTTCTCTACATGGATGAAGTAAGCGAAGTGAGCAATAAGCTCAGCAAGTAGGTCACTGCCCTTATATTTCGGACTAATAGTAAGTACATAATTACATGTCCATGCTTTGCCAGAATTCACATTTGTTTCACAGAATGTGGTCACCCATCAGAGTATATATAAGTGTCGTACAGATACATTCAAATGTTCATTCAAAATAAAGAATTTGAATAAGTAGAACAGAAACAAGCTACTCTTGAAGTAGATGCCTATTCATTAGGCCAAGCCAATCCTATTTCTTAGGACTTTTACCGTCACTCAGGAGGGAAGACAATGACAAGGAAACATCACTTTGTATTGTCTTCACACACACACAGTCTCCAGCGCGTTTTGGGGTTTTTGATAGGCTAAGGCCTTACAAGACACTGCTCTCTTACTCTCTCACCACTAAAGGACGTTACACTACCAAAGAGGTCCCAATGGATAATGCCCAAAAATCGTGGGGGGTGTGACCCTCCCAAGTACAATCAGAGCCTAACTCCCTTTCTATCATCGAGAGTCAGGGAAGGATCATGTGGGAAGTCCATGCTCACATGTTAAGGTGTGGTAAATCCATGCTCACACTTATAGGGTCTGACAGAATATCACATATATATCATTGTACGGCAAGTCCATGCTCACATGTCAGAATAAAAGGGTTCACTACCAATGGAGGATGCATTGTGTAGCGGTCAAAATCAGAGTCCATATAACAGAATCAGAGCTCATATAACAAAAGATGCGTTCAAATAACAGAATCAGATTTCTTATAACATAATCAGAGTTCATATAACAAAATTAGAGTTCTTATAACAGAATCAGAGTTCTTATAACAGAATCAAAGTTCATATAACAGAATCAGAGTTCTTATAACAGAATAAGAGTTCATAAGACAGAATAAGAGTTCTTACAATAGAATGAGAGTTCTTATAACAGAATCAGAGTTCATATAATAGAATCAAAGTTCAAATAACAGAATAAAAGTTCTTATAACAGAATCAGATTTTGTATAACATAATCAGATTTTGTATAACAGAATCATAGTTCACATAGCAGAATCAGAGTTCTTATAACAGAATCAGAGTTCACATAACAGAATCAGAGTTCTTATAACAGAATCAGAGTTCTTATAACAGAATCAAACTTCTTATAACAGAATTAGAGTTCATATAATAGAATCAGAGTTCATATAATAGAATCAGAGTTCTTATGACATAATCAAAGTTCATATAACAGATTCAGAGTTCATATAACAGTAGTTAGAGTATTGATGTCACGCTTTCTAAAAATTTAGGCTCTGACATCCAAGTCAAAACAAGACTTTTATTCTATCTGAAATTTGAAGATAGATCGAAAATAAATTTTATGTTAGACACAACTATCTTTCAATTAGAGGTGGTTTGAGTGAAATCGGACCTTATTTGCCACCTCAAAGGAACTCAAGAATAGAGACACTTAGTCTGAAATCTGTTGTGCAGTGAAAACCTTGACATGTCATTGAAATTCCACCCATGTTTCCAAATCAAGGAGGAACCTTGAAAAGTACTCAACATGTGAATTAAATATGACTCATAACCGGTTCCAATGGTCAGGGCTTGGGCTAAAATTGATGCCTTTTTGTTAGTCAAATTCAGTGACAACAGAGGCATTAAATCGGTGATTTTGCTAAAACTATCCACAGCGACACACCTTTATAAAACAAAGCTAACTTTCAATCTAAAGAGAATTTCGAAATATTTTCTTCATGAAAGTATTAACCTACTCAGATATCTTGCAAAAGGCTGTGAATTGAGAGAATATGGATTTTGTTTGGTTGGTGAAAACCATTAATCACAGTAGGATTATGCAAAATCCAGAAAAAGAGTCAAACAGTGATCAACCCATAACATATCTTCTTTTTCACAAGAAATTTCGATAGGGCCCACACACAAAAATTTTACTAGACGTTTATATCCTTCCAATGGCAGTAGTTTCGTGGCATTTGGACTTCAATAAGTCAGGCAAAGTCTTAGTACAACAGAAGTAACATTTCTTGAAATTGTAACAGTATACTAACAGTGATGTGCATCCACATTTCACATCATATCCTCCAATCTATCAAGAATATCCTATAGACATATGCATTAAAATGAACCTAGACTCAGAGATCTTTCCAATAGTAGTGATTTGAGGCAATTCTAAGATCATTTTATAGGTCAGCCAAGTGTTACAAAAATATGAATAGTCTATAGATTTTCACAGTCTGCCCATGGCATGCATCAAGGATCACTCTGCAACTTATAAATTATGCAAGATAACAACATGAGACAAAAACCATTATAAATTGGACTCACAAGAACAACAATACACTAATTTTTAGATGCAACTGATATAACAACAGTACATAGTATGATACACAAAGAAGGACTAAATTCCTCGAAAAATAGAGCACAACAACACTCATACAACTCCATTCCTCTAACAAAATTCCTATGCAATCTTATGCCCAAAATCATGCTTGAAATCATGCTTCAACTCATTCACCATTTAACTTTATTCATGCTTTAATTCATGCCTCATACAACTTGGTGCAAGGGGGTAGAGATCCACTTACCTCACAAGAACTCCACGTTTACCCTCCACCAAGCTCCTCCTCAAAGGTGAAGCTTCCAAAGCTTGAGGCTCTAAGCCTCTTAGAGAGGGAGAGAGAGAAAAACGTGGGAGAGAGAGAGGGCCAAAGGTCTTGAGATGGATGGGAAGGGATCTATTAATAAAAGAGGAAAAAGGGCAGCATGGGACAAGTTTCATTCATGCAAAACTAAAGGACATGTACGAGGAGAGAGAGAGAGAAAACATGGGGGATATCATCATGAGATGTCAACATGCGATTGACAAGTGACATGCAAGAGGGGAGAGAGAGAGAAAACATGGGGGACATCATCATGAGATAGATGCATGCAATTGACAAGTGGCATGCAAGAGGGGAGAGAGAGAGAAAACAAGGGGGACATCATCATGAGATGGAAGCATGCAATTGACAAGTGGCATGCAAGAGGGGAGAGAGAGAGAAAATATGTGGAACATCAGGTAATACCTTATACACACACGACGAAACACAGCAGGCGCTACACGGCCCATGCTAACCTTCCCAACTGGTGCTAGGAAACCTACATTGAGCAACCGGCGTTGGGCTTTTCCTCTTCACAGCCGGCACTACACACAATCCAATCGGCATTGGCGCTTCTCCTCTTCACAGCCCACACATCACACAATCCAACCAGTGCTGGCACTCGCTCTCCTTCCCAGCTGGCACTTGACAACCCAATCGGCACTGACACTTCTTCTCCTTCAAAGCCAGCGCAGAACAACCCAACGGGTGCTGGGCAACCCAACCAGCATTGTCACACTTCCCTGTCTTGCCATGCCTTCTAGCTGGCCTAGAAAAGTTTGATTAGTCACATGTAGTTAGGACCATGATGCTGAGCCTTTTAACGTCATGCGGCTAGGACGTGTATTATAGTTTAGGGTCATATAGTTTGGACCTATGCAGTTTAAAGTCATGCACCTAGACCAAGGCTGTGCAGTTTAAGGTCATGCAACACGGACCATGATGTTGAGCCATTTAACGTCATGCGGCATTTAACGTCATGCGGCTAGGACGTTTACTATAGTTTTAGGGTCATATAGTTTAAACCTATGCAGTTTAAAGTCATGCAGCTAGACCAAGGTTGTGCATTTTTAGGGTCGTGCTGCACGAACCTAAACTGTGCAGTTTAAAGTCATGCAGCATGGACTGAGGCTGTGCAGTTTAAGGTCATACAGCACGGACCGAGGCTGTGCAGTTTAAGGTCATGCAGCCCGGACCGAGGCTGTGAAGTTTACGGTCATGCAGCGCGGACCAAGGCGTGGGTCGCCATGTGGGTGAAGCTTAAGGGGAATAAGTCTGTAGATGGGAATCTGACTCCTTGGGGATAAAATGGTTAAGGCCAACAACAGGTTCAGATGGGATGGCCGACTTCAAAGCCAGAGCAAGACCTTAAATACCCCTGGCAAATGTCCAACTTTGGAGACGAAGTAAAAAGCTGCCTCGAACGTTCTAACCCTTCTTCTCTTCCCTCTCCTCTATTCTTCTACAGGTACCACTAGGCGATGCCCAAACTTCGACTCTTTAAACGGGGAGTTTGGAGGCATCAGCCTCACCATGCCACAGCGAGAACGCCTCAGAGAAATGCTGGACCAAGTGGCAGGATTCGCAACAGTCGCTGATGCCCTGGTTACCCGAGCTAAAACCAAGCCATCTCTGAGTTCATGCTCCCATGATGCCTTCTACATGGTGCAAATCTTGGAAGTACCAGCCAGCACGGGGCAAATTGGTCTAAGATCAGGAAAGAAGCTATAACCCATACCTCAAAAGTTCAAGATCCTCAAATTTCTTGATCCTTCACTTTCCTCTAAACCTAAACCTCAATCCTTTACATCCTTAGTACAAATTCCTATAACTGCCCCACCAACCCAGACCACACCGGCTGAATAACATAGTCGGCCAGTGTCACAAACCAAGACTCAACCAAAACCTATTCCTAAACCTAACCTACCACCTACACTAGTGACTGGATGAGAAACACATAAGAAAAATGAGGATAAAGTAAAATACGATGTAATTGGGTACTTGATAAATCTTCCAGCCCTTTTGAGCATCTATGATACCCTCTTGCTGTTTAGAGGCTACCGCATAGCTTTGGTCCAATCACTCTCTAACCCAGAGGTGTACGAGACTGAGGTGGAACCCATCGAGGATGACCCAGCCATTTTAAGCAGGTGCCTGACAATCTCCTTTTTTGACGATGACCTTCAGCTGAGAGGCAAATTCCATAATCGCCCCCTCTTCATGAATGGTGAACTGCATGCTTACCCTCTCTATCAGATCACGCTAGACGGGGGTCAGCAGTTAACCTAATCCCAAGAAGGATTCTCACCCAATTGGGATTAGGGTCTGATGACCTCACTCCTACCCACATCACTGTGCAAGGGTTCAACTAGTTAAGAGAAAAGCCAGCCGGCACAGTGTGCCTCCCCCTCAAGATCCGTGGCCTCAATGATTATGCTCAGTTTCACGTAATCGACACCGATACCTCTTAAAACCTCCTGCTTGGTCATCCTTGGCTTCATGATAAGGGGGTGGTTCCTTCCACGCTCCACCAATGTCTCAAGTATTACCGAGATGGAAGACAACACATGGTCTATTATGACAAAAGATCGTTCCCCGTAGCTGGGACTCACTACGTCGACGCCAAGTACTATTTCACAGACCTTCCCATACCAGATAAGTTAAAGGATGATGATTGGAAGTTTGTGAGAAAGACGTGACCTTCGTCTCATGACGACGTTGAGGATCTGAGGCGAATGATTACATACTTGTTCAAAGAAGAGGAAAGACAAGCCAAGATCCTCCCTTTGACCCCTATCCACCCAAGTATACCTTGCCACCTCTCCGAGGTCATGGTATCCTCTCCCGAAGGCGAAGCTTCTCCCTCTACTTCTAATTCTCCGAAACAAAATGATGAGTTAGAAGTAGCCCCTGATCCTGAGGAAGCCCAAGAGGTGAACTTGCCAGGACCTAAGGTAACCTACACATCAGACTAGCAAAAGGTTTTGCATGTCCCTATCACCCTTCTAGAGACAGAGCTGGTGCACCAACGGCCACGAAAGGTGCATCAAGTTCCATCCTCCCTGAACAAGTGGATAGCTGGCAACCAAAAGAAGAACTTACACTTCTCCGGGTTTGTTGAAGAAGTACAGGCGGACAAGAGTCTGCCCTCCTGCTCTCAAGAACAAGATCCCATGGAAGTGTTGAGCAGCGAGGTGTGTAGCCTCTAGAATCAATTGAAGGCTATACGTGTAACTTCAAAACACTTAAGGGAGTTTGTCCTCGAGACAAAGACTTGCGACGAGCTTTAAAGCAATGTAACTCGAAATTGAAGCTAAAGCTTCCCCAGACTAGAGCATTTACAGCAAGCAGGCTCATCAAATCATTTAAACCATGAATTATGAGCCCCTCTCCAATCAAACACTCAGTGGTGAGGAAGCAACTGCTCCCCTATTCGAGATCATTGAAGCCACAGTAGGCTGCCACAAGATGAAGCAAGGAGTGGGCTATTTTGCTTCATCTCAAGCCATGAAAGGGCAGAAGCAGTGAACGGAAAGAAAAGGGAAAGAACAAAAGACATGCCATTCACATGAAAGAAAAAAGAGTCACTTCATTCATTCATGAAGGATGTTATGAATATTAGCAAAAAGACAAAAAGAGGAGATTTTGTCATTATTGCCAGCAATTTGGGTACAAAGAATTACAAATAGAAATATCTGCTCAAATCTCAAAGCTAAGCTTGTAGTGGTCCTGCTGCACCCATTTGATCCCGTCTTTCAAAGATGCCGTTGGAGGAGTGCAAACTTTCTAACCAAATGAGGATATTCCTCATGCTCTAACTGAAGCAAAAATGAGTCCTTTCCCACCTCGCGGGCTACGATAATCAAGCTTTGCAAATCACCACTGTTACATTCAAGAATCGCAATGTCCTCCTCATTTTCAAAATAGGCGACCTCTTTAAATATCGAAGGAACTTTCGAGGGAAAAATCTTGAAATCTGAGTGAATGAACTGACGCATGAGCAAGCTAGTTCTAAGGTTTCCCAAGTGTGCTATCGCATAATCTGTAACAGTCAAAGGCTCGAGAAAGAACCTCGGTAGAGGTCTGATGGAGGGATATTCCTCAATAGAAGCCGACTCTTCTAAACACATAAATTCTCTAGCTTGTCGAGCCATCTCAATCGCGTTTGTTTTGAAAAAGTTGACGCAAGGAACATCGAAATCTAAGAGGTTGTCTATCAGCCTCTTTGCAAAAGAAGGGAACATGATCAGCTCAAAGAGAGAAGCCCTGTTGAAGAGTTGATAAGCGGCTCTAGGAAGATAGTGTCCGATGTCTGCAATGACATTACGGTGGTTGAGCCTAGTGATTTTTACAGGGAAAGGCATCACGGCCTCCGAAACAACAAAGCCTCCTCGAATGCACCAAATAAGAAGATGAATAACTTGTTCTGAAAAGGAGGTGACTACAAAAGCCGTGCCTATGATGGATTCCTTTCGAAATGGAAACATGAGTCCCTAGCTCAAGATTGCAAGGGGAATCGCCCCGTTGCCCATGATTATCAGATCATACTCGCTCTCACCGCTAGAGACAGGAGGTTGAGGAAAGGGATGCGATTCATTCCCAGTAATAAGAGGCTCTTCGTCCTCAATAACTGTGAGGTCCCTGCATGAAGAAGCTTGTCTCTCGGAAGCTTTAGAAGCCTCGGCTGATCGTCGAGAAGACATGTGTCGGGGGCACCAAATATCGCAATCTCGCAGTCAAAGGCAAGACTATCGCTGTCTGCCACCAAGAGGGAATCATCATCTCGAGATCAATCAAGGACCATCGATGTTCCATGACCTAAGGCTCATTATGTCTTGCTCCAACCCTCAACACGCGCCGTACATGCGGCCCTTGAAATCTAGACAAACCGCCTGACACTTGCGATGTGGCCTATCATCACGCATGCGAAGGGTGACCTATCGACGTCCCACGACTCCTCGCCTCCTCGACCGTTACGGTCTCCCAACCCTTAGGTTTCCCACCGACGCTTTCTTCTGCTCTCCGGGAATTCACTCTCGTCCATCGGGAAAACACTCTCCTGCCCTCTGCTTGTTATTGGAGTTGGCGAAAACCATCGAAAATCCCCGAAAGCTTACTTGCGACACCGTGGATTGGCCTTCTCCCGGGTGTGTCCCACTTCAATAGTCCACCAAAGCTCATCGAAATTGTGCTAAAATTTTGATGAACTCAAGACAACCCCTTCTCCTTCTCCTCTAACAACCAGAGAGCTGGCAAAGCCCTCTGAGCACTCTGCGACCTCCCCCTCAGCAACAGAACTACCGGAGAAGCACTAATCGACAGGACAGCTCTGTAAATTCAGCCAAGGCCCCGAGAGATCCTCTTCCTTGCTCATAAAGCTTCGATGATGGCCGAAAACTGTTCGTAAGTGCGCTACGAAGCTTCACACCTCTTGAAGTTCACCAGAAAAATCCTTAAGGACCTTTTTATGCAAGTTCTGACCAGAAATTGCTTGGCGAAAAACACTCACTAAGAGCTTTGGCTCTCTCTCTCTAAAAAAAACAAGCCCTTCTACTATTTTATCCTTCGGTAAAATAGTAATGTGGAGTCTCTCCCCCTTTTATACCCAGCAATACCGGAGACTGCCCCCCCCCCTCCCCCCCGCCCCCCACAAACTCAGAATGATGTTCCAATCCCCAGCTCTTGATGGCGATAAGGCTAGGCCGAGGCAGCCAAGCCTGAGACTTGAAGCAGCATCGTTGCACGGCTCGACAAGACTTTGTCCAGGGGACTAGTGCTGCATGCTTTGTTCAAAAGGTTGTTGCCACACGTCTTGTCAGGGACTACCACCTGACGCTTCATCATGAGGCTATTGCCGCACGCCCCATCAAGGAGGTACCGCCATGCGTCTGGCCAAGGGCTACTGTCACATTCTTTACCAAGGGACCTGACGCCATCATCCGGGTCTAATGCTACACTTAGCATCATATGCAGGCCCTGACTCTCCCCTCCAAACCATCGCCCCATATCCTCAGGAAGTTCATTCCCTACACCACAACCTCGCTCCTCAACGAGCCTAGTTTCTAGTAATGGCTCTATTCCCTCCATCTCCATGGTCCGCGCTGTATGACCTTAAACTGCATCACCATGGTCCACACTGTATGACCTTAAATTGCATCATCATGGTCCATGCTGTATGACATTAAACTGTATCGTCGTGGTTCGCTCTGTAAGACCTTAATTGCATCGCCATGGTCCATGCTGTATGACCTTAAACTACATCGCCATGGTCCACGTTGTATGACCTTAAACTGCACAACCATGGTCCACATTGCATGACCTTAAATTGCATCGCCATGATCCATGCTACATGACCTTAAACTGCATCGCTATAGTCCTTGTTTAACGACTCAAAATTGTATGACCACATCCGAACTGTATGACCCTAAACTGTAGCGAAGGTCTAGTTGCACGACCACAAACTGCATGGTCCTAGCTGTATGACTTTAAACTGCATAGCCATGGTCCGAGCCACAAGACCCTAAAATTGTAATGTGCAGCGTGCCAAATGGTCCATACGCATAACTCCAACTGGACCCCCAATGGAGTTAGATGCGTGTAAGGGTTGTACTCATCTCATCATCTCTGAAGAGTTAGAGACATCCTTCCTTCCACCCACGGGGGGTTCATCCGTGCCCTGGCCTCTTGAAGTTCCATGCGCACTGATATTCGTTATCCCCATGGAGTCACACTAGACCTCCTAATCCCCAGTGAAGCCTTTCCAGTTAACACCCTGCATAGGATCACCACCTCCATCTACATCTCTTCACATGTGGATAAACTTAATTATCTTTATCCCTCGGGAGTCAGATTACTATCCACATACCTACCCCCATGAAACCCTATTGACATGGAAACTCGTAAATGCTCCATGCTGCATGACCTTAATCTGCATAGCCACGGTCCAAACTATATGGCCATAAACTATAGTGAAGGTCTAGTCACATGACCTTAAACTGTACGATCCTAGTTGCATGACTTTAAACTGCGTAACCATGGTCCAAGCTATATGACTTTAAATCATAGTCCACATCCTGGTCGCATGATGTTAAACGGCTTCACTCAGGTCCAGGAGGCATGACCTTCAAGATGCCTCATGTGCGTGCACACCTCCCTTTTTTCATGCATCGCCACTCACGTCTTCCCTAAACTGCCCATTGGTGTGTGCATGCCCTCTTCTTCTTCTCTCCAATGATCCTATCTAGGGCCACATGTGCTTTACGTGCATCACGATACACATCTTTTCCAGCTGGCCCATTCGTGTGTGCGGGCCACCTACACCACTTCTATTGAGTCCCTAGTGAGTCTGCGTACACTCATACACCCTTTACATGCATCGCCATGCACGTCTTCTCTAGCCGGCCCATTCGTGGGCATGGGCCACCTTTACCATCTTTCATTTCATTCCCCAAAGTCTTACCCATGCTCACCAAATGGTGAGACATCTCGCCCCCAGCTAACGGGTCACCACTTTTCACCTACCATCCAATCAACTCTCTACAAGCAACTTCATGCCACCTTCCTAAATGAGTCAATGTCACCCCCAGCCTCACTCTATGGCCTCTATAGGGTGCCACTCCTTACTGCTATGGTTCAGCTGTATGACCCTAAAACTATAGTGCACGTCCTAGCAGCATGACGTTAAAAGGCTTCGCATAGATCTTGATGGCACGACCTTAAAACATGGCTTCTCTAAAAAAAAAAAAAAAAATGAGGCACGGTGCACACTTGGACAAGGGAACACTATGAGTAAAGATGACGGACGGGCATGGTCACAAAATCATGAGTAAGAAAGTTTCGTGGAAAAATAAACCCAGGCACGGTGAAAACCCCAAGAGGGCACCGTGAGCAAAAATGGATGAAAAGGGTGGACATGACCACAAAGTGATGGGTAAAAGAGCGCATAAATAACAGAAGTTGGTGAAAACCATCTTCACGGTGTCACTTCCCATGTTCAAGTGAAAACCCGTGAAAGGGCGCTCAGACCGGCAAAGCAGGTTGATACACTTCCAAAGTCTCATCTGACACCGTATCAATCATGGCTCGTCAGTGAGTGAGAGCCTCACAAGTTCTCCCCAGTTTCCATGGCTCCTTAGGGAGTGAGAACCTCACAAGATCTCCCCAGTTTACAAGGCTCGTTAAGGAGTGAGAATCTCACAAGATCTCCCTTGTTTTCAAGGCTCATCAGGGAGCGAGAGCCTTACAAGATCTCCCCAGTTTCCACGGCTCATTCGGGAGTGAGAGCCTTACAAGATCGCCCCAATTTCCATGGCTCATTAGGGAGTGAGAGCCTCATTGATCTCCCCAATTTCCGCGGCTCATCAGGGAGTGAGAGCCACACAAGATCTCCCCAGTTTCAACGGCTCGTCAGGGAGTGAGAGCCTCATAAGATCTCCCCAGTTCAATAAAAACAAGAGTCCTTGAGGTAAGGAAGATGTCAAAAAGATCCCTCAAAAAATTCTAAGGGCCATTACAAAGGTGAGAGACTGACGAGGCCAGGGTTGCCATAGGATTCAGGGTATGTCTCGCTAAAGCCCTCTAGCGAACAAGGGACCAGACTTTCGAGCTAACCAAGAGCCCCCGACTAGACTCCGCTAGATGGGACCTAATGGGATACCTTGCACATCAAAGGCAAACCTAGTGCAGTAGCAATTTCGACCAGAGGTTCGTACCATTTGGCCTTCAAAAAAGGCCTGTTTCTGTACGAGGAGGCCCTGACAAAGGCCTCATGCTCCACAACCTCAGAGAGTCCTTGAGGGTGAGGACGATGCTGAAAAGATCCCTCCAGAAATGGTAAGGGCCATTATAAAGGTAAGAAAATGATAAGGCCAGGGTTGCCATAGGATTCAGGATACGTCTCACCAAAGCCCTCTAACTAGTAGGGGACCAGAGTTTTTGGCAGACCAGAAGCACCCGACTGGACTCCGCTATATGGGACCTATAGAGATACCCTGCACATCAAAGGCAAACCTGATGTAGTAGCAATGCCGACTAGAGGTTCGTAGCTTTTGGCCTTCAAAAAAAAAGGCATGGTTATGTACGAGGGGGGTCCAAACAAAGGCCTCATGCATCGGAACCACAGATAGTCTCTTGAGGGTGTGGACTCTACGAAGATCCCTCAAATAACCCAAATGATTACACTTCTTAATTCTCTCGAATCACAATATTTGGTGGGGCATGCTATTGAATGGTTTTTTTCATCAACATGAGGCCCCTGCTCAACAAAGGCCTAGCAAGTAGTGGAAATTTCGACAGTCTCAAAACAGCCCCAAAATTGGCAAAATCTTCTTGTGGTCTCTCAAAATTCTCCTACCAAGTTTCGTCACATTTTGACATGTCTAAGGCAGTGAAGACTAAGAAACAGTTCTGGTAGAATCATCCTCCAACACTTGAAACGGTCCCTTATAACTAGTGCTACATTTTTAGTGTCTCAAATTGCTATGGGACTACTACCATTGGATCCAGCACGGTTTAAAGCCCCTTGGGGTCAAGTTTTAGCCCAAACAAAAACTCCAAGAAGAAGTTATAGGCAAAAGAGTGAAATGGGAGGAGTCGCACGCTATCCCCATGCGGCCACCCTACAACACTACACCATTAAAGGGACATTCATGAATAGTGAATTTTGACTCTCATATCTTGGTCATCCCTCATCAAATAGCTGTAAAATTTTATGAGCATGTTCGTCTAGTCAAGACGAGCGATTCGATATGTGGCATGCCCCATGACGATACCCAAGCAGTGTTGTACCTTGCTCGAGCAGCCAAATCATGCCTCTCGCTAACCCGATTGATACAAGATGAATTCCATTACAGGTGTAAGGTTTTAGGCTATCTCTAATCCGATCTCTGTACATGATGAATGGTCAGATTTTGTAATGAAGCAGACGAAGTGACTGCAAATTTTGTCGCCGAAATTTCATATTCCGACCAAAATTCAAAAGTTGCAAAACCTTTGTCCGGACACAGAATCAAGCTGCGTTTATTGCCCTGCGATCGTGACAGTATGCTCGGCGTGCCTCAGTGAAGAAATCATAGAAAAACATCATGGAACGAGAACACAATCGATTCAAAGTTTCAAGATCTACTCAAAATTTAAGGCACATGATTGTGCACCTAAAACATGATCCATGGCTCGAAGTTGGTATAAAATTGATTGCCATGCCGAGCTCTTCAAGAAAACAATCATCTTATAATCAACTGGGCATCAGAACGACCCCGGATCAGCCGTGCACGAACAAGCAAGTCCTAAGGCAACACAGGGACTGTTCTTGAATTCCACAACTTATTAAGAAGGGACAAATCTATCATTATACAAATTATTTTTTAATTTATTTTAAATCAATTTAATATTAATTTTCACTAATTAAGGTTAATTTCAATCATCCACCCATGTTTGGGGCACACTTCTATATATATGTACCACCATTGTACACAGAAAAAAATGAAGAAAAGGCAAACACATACACATACAAGAGAGAGTTTTCACTTAATACAAGTGTAACTTTCTTACCATTGTGGTGTTACACTTGAGAGTGAGGGTGAGGTGCGAGAAATTTTTGACCGGTACCCCTCGAGTTGAGGTAAGTCTTCTATCTCTTCTTTTTCTTTTCTTCTTCTATCTCCCTTCTCCCCTCTCTTCTCCCTCTTCTTCGTCTAAGTCCCTCATGGAGGCCTACACGGCAGTGGGAGTGTCGTGCATGCCTCTCCCTTAGTCTCACAGGTCATGTATGGCGATGGCAGCACCATGCACAAGTCTCCCTCCCCTCCTTCTCGTCCATCTCTTTCTCGCATTTATAGCCTGTAGACGGCGCTACCCATTGCTCTTACAGACATAACTTTGATGTCTCGTTGAAGAACCTAGACGGTGAAGTGTGTTGCCACCTACAAGAGTCTTCCCCTGCTGCACATCTAGCATAGACGGCGATACCTATCATCGCTCGCTAGAGGCCCTGACAATGCCCATCGCTGTCTGTGTGATTCCTTCGTGCGTCTGATGCCTATCACCGTTCCCCTTGTGTCCCACGCCTATCATCAAATGACCTAGGATAAACCATTATGGTGTGCCTTATTAAGAGTCAGCGCTGTCCAAAAGGGATGTGCCGCCTTCTTGCATTACCCACCGCAATGTCTATCAATGTCTGACTTTCCTCTTCTCTTCGCCTTCTCACTCTTTCCTCTCTACCTATTTCTCTTCTCACTTGATTGGGGGTAGGTCTAGCTTAGCTGACGGGCCGACCTCGTTTTCGAGTAGTATTGCCACCGTGATGGTCCTTAAACCATGCCCGTCTTGCTACCTCTCCGAGTCGACAACTTTTGGCCATCATGCTAGTCTCACCCTTCCATCAAGTTCTCTTCTCCTTTCTACCTTTTATCTAACCATGCACTTCATCGCCTTCTCACATGAACGTGTCTAACAAATTAACCGTAGAAGTGTTGTGCAGAAAAACATAAGGATTACAAGTCAAGGGAGACGATTTCGAACCAGCTCAAGCAGTTGGGACGCCTTCTTCGTGATCTAAGAGGCTGCTCACGCGAGCCAGCTCGAATAAGTCCTGAACCCACCTGAAATTCCTATCTTATTGGTTGATATACCTGCTCTTGCCCTCGAGCAAGGTTCTGAGAGAGCAATCTCAAGTCTCGGGTCCACCAAAGACTTGAGACATGTGCCACCCGATCACCTAGATCCGGAGGGCAAGATCGAGACACCTAACCACTTACATTCAAACTATGCTCAAACCGTGCTTCATTCATGTTTTCATGCTCATGAGTCTGCAAGGTAGTGTTCTACTTACCTTTGTGTCCCAATGATGATCCCAATCTCGTTCCACAGTCCACTTCACCAAGATTTTCAAGCTCTCCAACAACGGCACAAAAGGGCAGAACTTGGGCTCCAAAACGTGAGGTGTAGAGAGAGTGAGAGAATTTATACTCCAAAAGTGGGGAGGTGGCAATCTAGGCTTGCCAAGTAGTGTTTTAAAGTCATGCAAGTTGACAATTGGCACACATGGCAGGATGCAGTCAATAGGTGACAGTCATACTTCATGCACGGTAGTAACTTGTTTCTTGCACGACGTTACAAGCCGGCGTTAGCTGTTTTTCTCTCTTCACAGCCGGCATTGGCTCTTTCTCTATCTTCACAGCTATCACTAGATCTTCTCTTTCTTCACAACCGATGTTGGCTCTTTCTCTCTCTTCACAGTTGACACTACCTTTTTCTCTCTTCACAGCCAGCACTGACCCTTTCTCCCTCTTCACAGCCGGTGCTAGATATTTCTCTCTCTTCACAATCAGTGCTGGCTCTTTCTCTCTCTTCACAGTCGGCTCTAGCTCTTGCTCTCTCTTCACAGCTAGTGTTTTTCTCTTCTTTGTGTCGTCGAACGTGCTCACCATGTTCATGAAATTTGGGTCGTTACATCATCCCCCCTTTAAAAGGATTTTGTTCCCAAAATCGTCTCAATTAATTAAACAATTGCGGCTACTTATTCCGGATTTCATCTTCTCATTCCCATGTTGATTCTTCCTTTGAGTGGTACTGCCATAGAACACGAACCAAGGGGATTTCTTTATTACGCAATACCTGCAGCCTCCTATCCAGAATCTCAATCGGCTGCTCGATATAAGTCAGGTCTTCCTTGATTGTCAATGACTCATATTTCAAAACATGGGATGGGTCTGGTTGATGTTTCCTCAACATTGACACATGAAACACATCATGAATATTTTCCAACTTAGGTAGTAGGGCAAGCCGATAAGCCATACTTCCTATTCTATCCAGAATTTCAAATGGTTCAATAAAACAAGGGCTCAATTTTCCCTTCTTGTTGAATCTCGTAATACCCTTGGTCGGCGATACTTTCAGAAAAACTCGTTCACCTACTTCAAACTCAAGGCTTCTCCTTCGATTGTTGGTGTAATTCTTTTGCCGACTCTGAGCAGTTTTGAGCCTCTCTCGAATCAAGGAAACATCTTCTGAGGTCACTTGAACAATTTCGGGCCCTAACAACCTTCTTTCACCAACCTCATATCAATAGATAGATGATCGACACTTCCTTCCATACAAGGCTTCAAAAGGTGCCATCTAGATACTGTCCTGGAAACTATTGTTATAGCAAATTCTATCAGAGGCAAATGATCCTCCTAGCTTCCCTTGAAATCAGTAACACAGGCTCTTAACATGTCTTCTAGAGTCTGAATAGTTCTTTCTGATTGCCCATCAGTCTTGGGGTGGAAAGCAGTGCTAAAAGGGAGTCTTTTCCCCAAAGCTGACTGCAACCTGTCTCTAAATCTTGAATAAATCTAGTGTCCCTATCGGAAATGATACTGACAGGTGTTTCATGTAATCTTACAATCTCTTTAATGTATAGTTGGGCCAATTTGTCCAAAGTATAAGTTGTGCAAACCGATAAGAAATGAGCTGCTTTCGTCAGTCAAATACTATCATGTCCAGCACCTGTCTTGGGTAAGCCAAAGACAAAATCCATGGTAATGTGCTCCCACTTCCACTCCGGCGCGGGCAAGGGTTGCAACAGTCCAACGCGTTTTTGATGTTCAGCTTTCACTTGCTGACATGTTAAGCACCTGGAAACAAATTGTGCTACTTTCTTTTTCATATCGTTCCACAAGAAAGTTTTCTTCAAGTTCTGATACATCTTAGTACTCCTCAGGTGTATAATATTACGGGAGTGGTATGTTTCTTCTAAAATAACCCGCTTCACGCCCACAATATTCGGGACACAAACCCGATATTTAATTCTTAACAGACCGTCCCCACTAACAGAGAAATCTTCATTTCTTCCCAGCTTTATTTCTTCGAGAATCTTCATAAGTTGGGGATCTTCTTTCTGCACTTTATGAATTTGTTGAAAGAGCTGGGGTTCCACCCTAATACTAACAATCATTCCTACCCCACACTAAGGGGAAGAGTTGGGTGCCACTCCATTGCATCTTCAATCAGTTTCGTCTCTCGAGTCATTAGGTGTGCAACTAACACTAAGGGCTTCTGACTCAAAGCGTTGGCCCCCACATTAGTCTTGCCCAGTTGGTAATTGATGGTACAATCATAGCCATTCAGTAGATCCATTCATCTTCTTTATCTCATATTTAACTATTTCTAAGAAAACAGATGCTTGAGGCTTTTATGATCTGTAAATATCTTAAACTGGGCCCCATATAGGTAATGTCTTCAGATCTTTAAGGAAAACACTACAACTGCAAGTTCCAAGTCATGGGTTGGGTAATTTTTCTCGTACGGCTTCAACTCTCTGGAGGCATATGCTATAACCTTCTCTCGCTGCATTAGTACACATCCAAGTCCTTTATGGGAAGCGTCCGTATAAACCACAAGGTCTTCGTTCCCTTTGAGTAAGGTTAGTATTGGAGCCTTGTTCAGTCTCTTCTTCAGTTCTTGAAAGCTTGTCTCACATCATTTGACAATACAAACTTGACTTCTTTCTAAGTTAGACGAGTCAGGCGGAGCGCTATCTTCAAGAAGCCCTCTACAAAGCATCTATAATAACCCGCCAGTCCCAGAGAGTTGCAGACCTTGAACATATTTGTCGGCCTTCCCCACTTCAAGACAGCTTCAATTTTACAAGGGTCAACTGCGACCCCATCCTTAAAAACAACGTGCCCAAAGAAGGTTACGCTAGGGAGCCAGAACTCACTCTTCCCTAACTTAGCATACAACTTCTCTGTCTTCAAAATCTGAAGAACTACCCTTAATTATTGTCCATGCTCTTCCAGGTTCTTTGAGTATACTAGAATGTCATCTATAAAAATCACCACAAAATCATCCAAACCCTATTCATCAATTCCATAAAGATGGCCGGGGCATTAGTTAACCCGAACGGCATTACTAAGAACTCAATATCCACATTGGTTCCTGAATGCGGTCTTAGGGACATCCTCTTCTTTGACCCGCAGTTGATGATAACTCAACCGAAGGTCAATTTTAGAAAACATTTGAGCCCCTTGAAGCTGATCAAAGAGGTCGCCAATTCTAAGTAAGGGATACTTATTTTTTACCATAACTTGGTTCAACTATCTATAATCTATACAAAGTCTTAAGGACCCATCTTTCTTTCTCACAAATAAAACCGGTGCACCCCATGGTGAAACACTAGGTCGAACGAATCCCTTCCCCAATATGTCTTGCAATTGCTTCTTCAATTCTTTCAATTCGGCTGGGGCCATCTTAGAAGGGGCTTTAGAAATGGGAGCAGTGACAAGAACCACCTCTATTTCAAATTCTATCTCCCTAACTGGAGGCAGAGTGGTTAACTCTTCAGGAAAAACTTCTGGATACTCCCTCACTACTGATATCTCATCTAACTTTGATTGGGCATCTCTATTCTCTACTACATAAGTCAGATACCCGACACATCTTTTGGCCAATAAATAGGAAGCCCGAAGGGCTGAGATAAAGTGTATAGGGGAAAGATACTTAATGCCAACAAAATTCAATTCAGGCTAATTAGGGCTTCTAAAAGTTACAGTTTTGTCATAATAATTTACTGTCGCATAGTGTGCAAACAACTAGACCATGCCGAAAATCACATCAAAGTCTCAGATGTTTAACAATATCAAGTCCATAAGTAGAATACACCATTCAAGAAAAACCCCGCAGTGTTTATAAACAATATCGGTTTCTATATATTCCCCCATAGGTGTGCCTACGGCCAATGTACAGTCAAGAAGTGCAGGCTTAACATTTATGTGCCATGCAAAGTGAGGTGCAACAAAAAAGTGCGTAGATCCAGGGTCAATCAAAACTTTAGCTTCCATGTTGCGAACAGCAGCATACCTCAAATCACAAAGGTAGATGCCTTGGCCTCTCGTTTTGTAAGGGCAAACACCCTACCTTGAGTATTTGGTTGCTCTCCTGGTCCCTTCACTGGACAGTCCTTGATCATGTGGCCTGACTTGCCACATCTTAAACATGTTCCTATCCTTCTTCAGCACTAGGTCGCCGAGTGATTCTCCTTCGCAGTATAGACATGTCGGGCGCTGGTTCTCTCTTATGTCAACCGAGAAGGTTTTCTGGATCTTCTTGTTCCCTTGATTATTATTTCCCCTTAAGCTTCTTTTTAGGGGTGGTCGAGTCTTTCTTTCAAATCTTCTAAAGTGAGTTGGTCCCATCCTTCCATCTTTCCTGCACCCGGACTCTTCGCCACCCCTTTCTATTTTCATGGCTAGATCCACTAAAAGGGAGAAGGTATTTAAATTGGCTGATATTACCCTTCCCCTTATTTCTACCCTGAGGCCTCTTTCAAACTTACTAGCCTTCTGCGCTTTGGTGTTAATGATGTGCAGCTCATATCTTGACAATTCAGTAAACTTGGCTGCATACTGTTTTACGGAAAAACCCCCTTGTTGTAGCTCAATAAACTCCACTTCCTTCCTTTCCCATACTGAGTAAGGGAAGTACTTCTCATTGAAGGCTTCCAAGAAGTACTCCCAGGTCACATCTGTCTCTGACCTTTCCAATGATTGTTTTATTGAGCCCCACCAGTGCTCAGCATCTTCCTCTAACATGAAGGCTCATAACCTAACCTTCTATTCATTATTGAAATGAAACACTTCAAATATATTTCCACTTGCCTTTTCCACCATTATGCTTTCTCTACTCCTCCATGCCCTAAGAACTTCAGAGGTGCTAGCCTCCTGAACCTTTCTATTAGTCCACCGTAAGTCTGCTTCAGGGTAAGGGTAACAGGGGGCAGCATCCTATCTTTCATCATCTGAGTCATGGCCCCCAAGGTCCTGAAGATTTCTCCAAGGGCCTCTGTGTTCTCGTTACTGAAACTCGTATTGTTAGCACAAGTCCTTGGCATTTTTGTCCTACAACAGGGGCACCCCAGTGACCAATCTACTCAAAACTACTCCAAAGACACCTCTACAACATTCTAGGCCAAGAATCCTATCATTGTTGCTCTGATATCATAACTATCACGACCTTACCCCATGACCCCTGCCGTATCTTCCTCGAGGGTGACAGGGCACGGGATCACGACCGAAGATCATGACTGGCACTCAGGTGAGAGTGGCTCAACACATATATAATTTCGGAATCAAAGCAAACCACGAAACAAAATAAACTCATAAAACAAAAGGCCACAAACTGAGTAAAATAAAACCATTTCATAAATATTCAGTCTCGAATAATTCTTTTACAATAATGTTCAACGTGCTATCGGCCTGCTAACAAAATTACAATATTCATCATAATATTGTGGGGGGGGGGCACATCATTGTCGCACCTAGAAATCAACATGTCGAAGAACCTAATTAAAAGATGGGTATCTTCACAAATCCTCTTCCTTAAAATATGTTCACAACGACCGAAACCCAGTACCTCAAGACAACTCAAAAGAGAACATCGTCATTCACATGGTTGAGAGTGGAGACGAAGAAGACGATCCTAGTCAATTCGTGTTTGTTTGTGATCATCATTTTCAAGAGCCCAAAGAAGATATTTTGAGCCTTCTAAGAGGAAGACCTTCACTTCCAATTCTCAATAACCATCCCAAGTGCGACTGATATGATGAAGACGACACACTAAAGATCGATATGGTCAGGATCGACAAAAAGGGATCATTTGAAGGCATGCACAATTGGCTCTAACATAGCCAAGCGTGCTCATCTTCCTATTCAAACCCAAGAGCATAATTGGTCAATCATTCCTCTATCTCGAGAATCTCTAGAAGCGTACCAATAACACCTTCAAGTCTCGGTGCTAAAAACCAAATAAGCGCAGGGTGGCCATCTAACCAACCTGCGCATCCAGTCCCCAACATTTTTCTCGTAAGTCCCATAAGGGACACCTCTTGTGTCATTTAAAAAACCGTTGAAAATTCAAAACATGATAAAACTGATAATAATGAAAAAGAATTTTAAAAAACAATGAACACTTAAGATAGCCTAATAACGATGCACAATACCCAAGACGACGAATTAAATGACCAAGACGAAGATCAAAAGAGCCAAGAGTTTGAAGAAATCCTTCAACCTAAGGAACTCACTTCTCATGTTGAGCAATTCAAAAAGAGGTTCGATGGTGACCCAGTGGCTATCATTGAAGAGGCGATCGATGTAAACTTAGGAACTGAGAAGGACTCAAGGTTAACTAAGATTGGAACCTCTCTATCTCTTGAGGAGAGGGAAAATATGATTTCCTTTCTCAACGAATATCGCAATATCTTTTTTTGGTCATACGATGATATGCCAGGGTTGGACCCTACATTGGTGCAACATCACCTAATATTCAACGAAAGGGCAAAGCATGTAAGACAAAAACTCTGATGTCAAAAGACTCACGTTGAGCTCAAAATTAAGAAAGAAATTGACAAACTGCTCAAGGCAAAGTTCATTACCCCCGTCGATTACTCAGAATGGTTGGCCAACATAGTGGTCGTACCCAAGAAAGATGGGAGGATCCGAGTGTGTGTCGACTACGGAGACCTCAGCAAGGCATGTCCCAAAGACAATTTTCTTATACCAAATATAGATGCCTTGGTCGACAACACTGCGTGGCATGAGATGTTGTCATAAATAGCTTCTCAGGATATAACCAGATCCTCATGCAGAAGAAGACCAAACCAAGACTTCATTCATAATTCAATGAGGAACCTACTGCTACTCTGTCATGCCCTTTGACCTCAAAAATGTAGGGGCAACTTATTAGCAGGCAATGACCAGCATTTTCGATGACTTAATGCGTACCATCATGGAAGACTATGTCGACGACATTCTGGTCAAGTCGAAGACTAAATTTGATCATCTCACCAACTTGAGAACCATTTTTGAAAGACTCCGGAAGCATCAGCTCAAACTCAATTCATAGAAATGTCCCTTTGGAGTTGAATCCAGCAAATTACTAGGCTTTATAGTAAGCCAAAGAGGCATTGAGGTTGACCCATCCAAAATACGAGCCATCACTGAAATGCCCCCTCCCAAGAACATCAGAGAAATTCGTGGGCTTCAAGGTCGCATTCAAGCCATAAGGCTTTTTATTTCACAACTAACAGGCAAGAGTGAGCCGCTCAATAGGCTCCTTAAGAAGGATACCCCATTCATATGGGATAATGAATGCTAAGAAGTGTTCGATCAAATCAAGAAGTACTTAACGAAACCTCCCGTCCTTAGTCTTCCTAGTCCAGATAAATCCCTATTCTTATACATATATATGAAAGACAAGACCATGGGGGCAATATTAGGACAATACGATGATCATGGAAAAGAATAAACGATATACTACATCAGCAAAACCATGGTCGACTATGAGACAAGATACACAGATGTGGAGAAGCATTGCTTAACACTTGTGTGGTCTATGTAGAAATTAAAACACTTAGTATTGGAAAGACAAGTCCTTAACGGACGTTTGGCAAAAAGGAGAATGTTATTGAGCCAGTTCAAGATCAAATATGTCACTCAAAAATCTATCATAGGACAAGCCATTGCTGACCACTTGGCTGAACATGTACTGCCAGATAACAGTCCCATCAACATGGATCTCCCTGATGAGAATCTCTTCACAATTGAGGACTCAATTTGGTAGCTATACTTTGACGGTGCAAGGAATGAATATGGGTCAAGTGTAGGAGTCATACTATGCTCACATGAGAAGATTTTAATTCCAACAGCCATCAGATTGAATTTCCCAAATACCTATAACATTGCTGAATATGAAGCCTTCATAGCCAAGCTCGCGAATGCCATGGGAATGAAAATCTAGAAAATACAAGTGATTGGTGACTCCTTACTTGTTATAAACCAAGTTCAAGGGATTTGGAAGGTGAAAGAAGAAAAGATCAAACCCTACCAAGAAAAGGTGGAAAAGATGATCCCATATTTTAAGAAAATCACTTTTCAACACGTAACAAGGGAAAATATTCGGTTCGCTAATACCCTTGTGAACCTTGCTTCAATGGTTGATATTCCTCTAGAAATCACTACATTATCATTCTACATCAGGAACAAACATGATCCTTCCCCACCAAGGATTGAAGAAGAAATAGAACAAAAAAATGAGAACGATGGGGAAGTGTCTCTCGTGGCTTCAAATGCACTAGTTAAAGAAAAATCACGGTTCCACGATGTTTTATCCCTATTGAAAGATGGGTTATACCCCGAATGAGCCACAAAAAAGGATAAAGAAGCCCTTCGAAGGTTTTCTATGGGATTCTTAGTAAGAGGTGATCTCTTGTTCATGAAATCCTTCGATGGCATCATTTTACGGAGTCTCGATCAGCTAGAAATCAACCAAGTAATAACAGAGTTACACAATGAAGGAGGTCATCCTAGCGCAGTCGCCTTAGCTCAAGAAATCTGACGCCAAGGTTATTACTGGACCACCATGGCTGAAGATTGTTGGAAGTTTCTTAAGAGGTGTCCCAAATGTCAACTTTATGGAGACCTCATCCATGCACTGTCCGTACCACTCAACTTTACAATGCCCGTATGGCCCTTCGCCATATGGGGACTTGATATCATCGGACTGATATCACCAAAAGCCTCCAATAGCCACCGTTTTATATTAACGGCTATAGTGTACTTCACCAAAAGGGTAGAGGCCGCATCATTTGTCAAAATTAAACGACAACATGTTGCCCGTTTCATAAAGAACAACATTGTATTCATATTCAGTGTTCCTAAGTCAATCATTACTGACGATGGATCTAACTTCAAAAACGAAAGTGTCACCAAAGTGTGCAAAAGGTTTGGGATAACGCAAAAACTCTCCACACCTTACTACCCTCAAGAAACGGACAAGCGGAGGCCTCAAACAAGCGACTTCTCGAAATTATAGAAAGAATAATAGAAGGTGACAAAGATTGACATGAAAAGCTAAGCGATGCGCTATTGACCTATTGGACAATTGAGAAGACTCATACTGGCATGACCCATACTCACTGGTGTATGGTATTGAAGTAGTGCTACCCATTGAAGTTGAGATATCATCTCTCCGAGTGCTCATTCATAAAAATGTAGATGAGGAACAAAAGATGGAAGCATGAATCTCTGCTCTCGTTAATTTGGATGAAAGATGATTATGAACGACACAAAATATCATTGCTTATCAACGATGGATGGAGAGGTAATACCAAAGAAAAAGTAGTTCCTCGACAACTAAGAGAAGGGAACATGTGTCACGACCTAGCTCCGTGACCCCTGTTAGAGGGACAGAGCATGGGATTGTTACCAGAGGTCACCAACGTCATTCAAGTGGGAGTGGCTCAACGAATAAAAATATGGAATCGAGAGCAAACCACGAAAGAAACCTAGAATACATCCATTCATCAAACAATAATCAAACCAAAGGTACAGTCTTTTCATTCATTCAATATCAAAAGTCTTTACAATTTCTTAGAGGCACTACTGGCAAAAAAATAGACAAAATGAAGTTTACATCATGCTGCAGAAATCACCAAAGCATACTGTGAAATTCTTCGGAAGAAGGCTTCTCAAGCTTCTTAATTTCAGGCTTCAAGCCCTCAAATTTCCACCTACCTTTGGTACAGCTGCCACCACCCTTCACTCTACAGCTATGAGATTAGGATGGAATGAGCTAAAATCCCAGTAAGCAGATCACTACCCTTGCAATTCTGATATATACATGATAACATGCCCATAGTTCATCAGAAATCGCATTTATCTTACAGAGTGTAGTCACATATCAGAGTACACATGAACGCTGAATAATGAGGGTAAGAATAAGTTAACGAAGCATTACTTGTTCTCAAAATGACATCTACCAGTTACCATCAAATACTCTTATAGAGTATAGAATTTTGATAAATAAAATAATTTACTCCCGAAGTAGAAGCCACATCGATCAGGCTAAGCCAATCTAGTAATTTGGGACTTCTACCCTCGTCCAAGAGGGAGTATAATAACAAGTGGGTGCCCCACTTCGTAATGTCCTCACTCATGGACACATCCCCGATGCACTTTGGGGTTTCCGATAGGCTGAGGCCTTGTGAGACACGATCCTCACTTGTGCTTTAGGTGAGAGAACGTTGCACTACCATTGGAGGACCCAATATGTAGTGCCCATGAGAATTCGGGGGGCGTGACTCTCGCAGTTATTTACAGTTACATCTCGAATTCACTCTTATCATAAGAGTCGAGGTACAGAATACCCGAGTACTACCGGATGACCCATTGAGTAGCGATCACAGAATCATAATATCCACTATCAATGGACGACACATTGCGTAGCCAGCAGAAATTAGAATATCCACTATCAATGGAGGACACATTGCATAGCAGTTAAAAATCAGAATATAACAGAATTCACATAACAGAATCAGAATATCCACTACCAATGGAGGACCCATTGCATAGTGGCCAGAAATCATAGCATATCAGTTTCCATCTAAAAAGAAAGAATATTCACTACTAATGGAGGACCCATTACGTAGTGTTCATGACACATATTTCACTATTCATATAACATAATCCCCGTGCATATTCATAGTATCGCAATATGATAGTATAAGTATCACAAAATGATAGTGTCAATATCATAGAATGATAGTATCAATATCATAGAATAACAGTATCAGTATTGCAGAATGACAGTATTGATGTCACAGAATAGCAATATTAGTATCGCTTTTTAACAACATTAGTATTATAGAATAATACAGTATCACAGAGTAACAGTGCCAGTATCATACGTTATGAGAGTCACAGAATCTCAGTATTTTTGTCAAGCTTTTCAAAATCTCAGGTAGCTTCCAGTTCATTTTGAATTTAAAGTTAGTTCCAAAATAAATTTTATGTTAAACACAACTATCTTTCAAATAGAAGTCGTTTGAAAGCAATTGGATTATATTTTTCCCCTCAAAAGAACTAAAGATCAAAGACGCTTCATCTAAAATCTGTTGTGCAGTGAAGACAGACATGTCTTTGAAATTCTGTCCATATTTCAAAATCAAGAAGGAATTTCAAAATGTTCTCAACATGTGAAATAAAGCTAGCTCATAAAAATTTCCAATGGAATTAGTTTGGACTAAAATGGATACTTTTTTGTCAGTCAAACTCAGTGACATCAGAGGCACTAAATCTGTGATTTTCTAAAACTGTCCACAGTGATATACCTTCAGAAACGGAAGTATAACTTTCAATGTAAAAATAATTTCAAAATAATTTCTGCATTCACGATTTAGCGAATTCAAGTATCTTTCAAATGGATGGAGTTTGGTTAAAAATGGACTTTTTTGGCTAGTTAAAATCAATGACCATAACAGCATTAGTGAAAACTCCAGGGAAACAGTCAACAGTGTTATTCTCTCTCATTTTGAAACATAACTTCATTTCCATAAAGGATTTCACAGTGGAAAAGAATGACCATTTACTAGAATTGTATATCTTTCTAACAGTGGTGGTTTGAGGTCAATCGGGCACCATTTGGTAGTTTAAAATCCTCATTCAAGCGCACCCATAATTCTGGAATTTCACAATGGCATAAAACATGACTCAAGAATACATTCCATAACCCTCATTTCATGGTGAGAAACATGATAACAACCATTCTCTCTCAATGTGAACACACATAACATGAATTTCATACATAATTTAAGAATCATACATTCATTCTTAATTATCCATCATTATCATAGAACAAAAGCCCCAAATTCTAGTGAAAAAGGTGTAAGGATTTCTACATCACATACACTTCTATTTCTCATTTCACATGCATAAATTCCCATGCATCCTTATGACTACAATGCAATGGTGGTCGATCTACTTACCTAAATAACAAAGGGGCCTTCTCCAATCCTCTGTTCACTGCTCTCACCTACCCAACAATGGCTGCCCTCCAACAGTCACTTCTTCAAACCTTGGGTCTTGGAGAGAGGAGAAATGAGGAAAGAGTGAGTGGCATGGGTGAGAAGAGAGGCTTAAGTACTCTTATGTTTGGGGTGGTGGCCCAAGTGTCATCAAAAGACCTAAAATATGGACAAGCGGCACTCACATCAGCATGCATCTAACAAGTGGCACTCATAATCCATGCATATTAGTACCACAGCCGGTGCTGGTCTCGTACACACAACACAGCTCGTGCTGGTCTCTTTTTCCTACATAGCCGGCACTGGCCTCTACACACTGCTCAATCAGCGATGGTCTCCTGCACACAACATAGCCGGTGCTAGTCTCTTTCTCCTAAATAGCCGGTGCTGGTTTCTTTCTCCTATATAGACGGTGTTGGCCTTTGTACACAACATAGTCAGCATTAGTCACATCTCAGCAGATGTTGATACTACTTCTCCTCACATCTGACGCTGCTCGCAACTCAGTCGATGCTGACACTTCTTCTCTTCACAACCGGCGCGAGTCACAACTTAGTCGGTGCTGACACTTCTTCTCTTCACAGCCGGTGCTGACACTTCTTCTCTTCACAGCCGGCGCTGGTCACAACTCAGTCGACGCTGGCACTTCTTCAGTTCACAACCGGCGTTGGATCCTTCCTTCCTTCATATCCCGTCATGCATTTTAATTGGTCGGGAAAATTTTGGGTCGTCACATCATCCCCCCCTAAAAACGATTTTGTCCTCAAAATTGTTAATCAAATAAATGGGGGTACAACGCCAGAATTTCATCTTCTCGCTCCCATGGTGAGTCTTCTTGTGAATACTGCCATAAAATCCGGACCAGGGGACTCTCTTTGTTGTGAAAAACTTGAACCCTTATATCGAGAATCTCAATTGGCTGCTCAACATAAGGTAAGTCTTCTCTGATTGGGATTAGTTCATACCTCAAGACCTGGGACGAATCGGGTTGATACTTCCTCAATAATGAAGCATGAAAAACATCATGAATGTTGGACAACTCATACAGTAAGGCAAGTCGGTATGCCACGACTTTGATTCTTTCTAATATTTCAAAGGGTCCAATGAATGGCAGACTTAGCTTTCCCTTCTTTCCAAACCTCATAACTCCCTTCATTGGAGACACTTTTAAGAATACCCGATCACCTACTTCAAATTCAAGGTCCCTTCGGTGATTATCGGCATAACTCTTCTGCCGACTCTGAGCTATTTTAAGCTTTTCTCGAATTAGGGCAATCTTATTTGATGTTACTTGAACAATTTTTGGCCCTAAAAGTCTCCTTTCGCCTACTTCATTCCAACACATCGGCGATCTGCACTTTCTCCCATACAAAGCTTCAAAAGGTGCCACTTGAATACTTGTTTGGAAATTGTTGTTGTATGAAAATTCTACTAAAGGCAGGTGATCGTCCTAATTTCCTTTGAAGTCGATAACACAAGCCCTTAACATATCTTCTAAGGTCTGAACGGTTCTCTCTGACTGCCCATCAGTCTAGGGGTGAAAAGCAGTACTGAGGTAAGCCTTGTCCCCAAAGCTGATTGTAGACTGCTCCAAAACCTTGAAGTAAATCTAGAGACCCTGTCGGACACAATACTGATATGTATTCCCTACAGCCTTACTATTTCCTTCACATACAGCTGAGCCAGTTTATCTAGGGTAAAGGTAGTGCGAACTGATAAGAAATGTGCAACCTTAGTTAATCGCTCCATAATAACCCAAACATTATCATTTCCCATGCCTGACCTTGGCAAACTAGACACAAAGTCCATAGTGATGTGTTCCCATTGCATTCAGGTATGGGTAAGGGTTGTAACAGCTCAACAGGTCTCTGATGTTCAGCGTTTACTTTCTGATAGGTCAGACATTTAGAAACAAATTGTGTCACATCTATCTTCATGTTATTCCACCAGAAGGTCTTCTTTAAATATTGGCACATTTTGTGCTTCTTGGGTGCACAGTATAATGGGAGTGGTGTGCTTCCTCTAGAATAGCCTTTTTTATCATCTCATCACTTGAGACGCATACCTGTTCCCTACATCTTAATAAATCACTACTGCAAAAAAATTCCCTTCTCTTTCCTGCTTTAAGTCTACCATAATTTTACTCAGCTGGGGTCTACCTTTTGAGTTACCCAGACCTGTTGAAAGAGTTGACGTTCCTTCCTTGTACCAGCAGATATTCCTATCCCAGAACTAGAGGGTAAGATCAAGCGCCACTCCACTACATCTTCTATCAGTCTCATCTCTCAGACCATCAGATGTGCCACTGATATCAAGGGTATCCGACTTAAAGCGTCGGCCACTACATTTGTCTTGCCCCGTTGGTAATTGATGATGCAGTCATAATCATTTAGTAGATCCATCCATTTCCTTTGCCTCATATTCAAATCCTTCTGAGAAAATAAATACTTGAGGCTCTTATGATCTGTAAATATCTTCAACTGGGCTCTATAGAGAAAATGTCTCCAAATCTTCAAGGCAAAAACCACAGCCGTGAGCTTTAAGTCAAGAATTAGGTAATTTTGCTCGTGCAGCTTTAACTACCTAGAGGCGTAGGCTATAACTTTCTCTTGCTACATTAATACACACCCTAGTCCCTTATGGGAAGCATTAGTGTAGATTATAAAGCCTTAATTTCCTCCGGGCAAAGTTAGTATTGGGGCTGTAGTCAATCTCTTCTCTAATTCTTGGAAACTCTTCTCAATCAACTGACCATAAAAATTTTACTCCTTTCTGGGTCAGGAAAGTCATGGGGAGTGCTATCTTTGAAAAACCTTCTACAAAATGCCAATAGTATCCTGCCGGGCTGTCATGACCCCGCCCCCTGAACCCTACCATCCCATACTGGAGGGCGACAGGGTGCGGGATCGCGATCACAGAGGTCGCGAATGTCACTCAGGTGAGAGTGGCTCAACACATAAGATAGGTGGAATCAGAAGCAAACCACGAAAGAAAACTAAAACTCCCACCATAAACATAACAAAAGATGGATAAATTAAAACCATTCATATCCATAAACAGTCTCCAAGATCTTAACTACATTATCCAGAATATTGCAATCATCCAAGCCGCTGCTAGTTCGCCATCAAAATACATAACTTCAATAACAACAATTGCATGACCAACAACTAACAAACACCTACTCAAGAGCTACACAAGAACAGGGATCCACTTGTCGAGTGCGGGCTTTCCGTCAACCAAACACGATCACCTCCTGACATTCTCGACCTACAGCAATCAATCTACAAGAGTGGAATTAAAGGAATGTGCTAAAAAGCACATTAAGTAGATCCCAACATTATGCTTCTTTGCCTATGAGTACTAACACACAGCACATATCAAGATTCTAAGCCATGCTCATAAAATAGGAGTCACGCAAAACAATTATGTCATAATCATAGGATGATGCTTTTCAGGTAGAGCAGGCACAACAGAAGATATCAGAATTCACATTTGTTCAATGTTGTAATTATTGTTCACATTCACAGTACAGATAATGGATATCATATGAATTAGTAGTTCAGAAAGACATTTCCTCAGGAGTATCATCATATGCATTCCTCAATATTACTCATTCAGCTATAACTGAACATGTTCTACAGTATACATACTTATCACAATGGTGCATACTCTTATTTCATAATAGAGCATATTTTCATCCTTTAGCACTCACAGAGTCAGGTAGTGTATTACACTCCAAGGCATGTACCTTACTGGCATCAAACACAAAGGCAGGCCCTGCAATATTCTCAAAGCGGTGCCCACTCATATAACAAAATCAGAATATCAACTACCAATGGAGGACCCCATTGCGTAGTGACCAGAATTACAGTGTCAGTCAATGCAGTATGCTTAAAGCATATTGAGAAATCACTTATTATCTAGTGGTCATGCAATACACTCAAAGCACACAGTATGGTGCAATACCCTCAAATCAGGCACCTCACTAATATCAAACAATCACATATCTCAGGAATGCAATACATTCAAAGCATGCCGAGAAGTCACACATCGGTTATCACCTCATGCGCACCTCACGAGAAGTTACATGTCACAGGTAATGCGATACGCACAAGGCATTCCAAGAAATTCCCGTATCACTAGAAATGTCATCATGTCACAGCTGGTCGTGCAATATGCTTAAAGCAAGCCAATATCTTAGTATGCTGGTATCATCATTCACACAGTAGGTACCCATTCACATATCACATAAGCAGCATGATACCATCATTCACACAGTAGGTACCCATTCACATAACACATAAGCGGCATGGTACCATCATTCACACATTGGGTACCCATTCACATAACACATAAGTTGCACAGTACCATCATTCACACAGTAGGTACCCAT
This sequence comes from Amborella trichopoda, assembly GCF_054954075.1. NCBI lineage: Eukaryota > Viridiplantae > Streptophyta > Magnoliopsida > Amborellales > Amborellaceae > Amborella > Amborella trichopoda. Next base: position 19,064,586 of record NC_142347.1, on the reverse strand, counting down.
TCACATACCACATATCATATAACGATGATATCAGTATCTTATCATGATAGTAGCAATATCACATTTTGGGTGTGGCACATCACATTTTAATAGTATCACAATGAAAGTACAATAGTAACAGTGACATTATTTCAGTTAGGCCTTACTACTCAATTTCCTGCCATCAAGGCAATGACTTGCGCTTACTATTAGGGTCGTTATCATTGAACCATTTAGAGTTTGAAGACGAATCCAAAACAAATTTCCCTCCTATCTTTCAAATCGGGGTAGTTTGAAAACAATTGGACCTTGTTTAGCCCCTCAAAAGTTCAAAAGAATGAAGATATTTTTTCTGAAATCTGTTGTGCAATGAAGGCAGTGAAATGTCTTTAAAATTTACTTCATAACTCATAATCGAGAAGAAATTCAAAAAAGTGCTCAACATGCGAATTTAAGCTTGCTCATGAACCGTTCAAATGGCAGTAGTTTGGAAAAAAATAGACCCCTTTGGCTAGTCAAAATCTATGGTGACAGAGGCATAAATTCTGAGTTTTATAAAAGCTGTCCATAGTGACATATTGTTACAATTAATCATATAACTCTCAAATTAGGGAGAATTTCGAAAATGGAGAAACATGTGATCTCAATATTATTCAAAACTATTTCAAACAGTGGTGTCTTGGAAGAAATTGAACATTCAAAACTCTTAACATCAAAGACACCAATTCTGTGTTTTTACCAAAACTGTCTACGGTGATCTACTGGCATTCTTTCGCAGTATAACTTTACATATATAAAGAATCAGAATAAGGTCAAAACATAAAAATCACAATAGACTCATGCATATTTCAAATGGTTGTGATTTCATTTCATTTTGACTCTAATAGGTCATGAAAAGTCTCAGTACAATAGAAGCGATATTCCTGGAAATTTTCATAGTTTGATAATAGTGACATTCGTGCACATTTCACATCATATCTTCCAATATATCAAGAATAGAATTTAGACATAACCATCAAACTCAAACTAGACTCAGAAACATTTCCAATGAGGGTGATTTGATGCAATTCTAATATCATTTGATATGCCAACAAAGAGACACAAAAACCCCAATTCTCCCTGGAATTCTACAGTCCAGCTATAACATACCTCAAAGATCAAAGCATAACTTTTAAACTACACAAGATAATCATATGAAACAAATTCTAGCTTAAACTAAACTCACAATAGCATCAACCCCCAAATATTCAAGCTCAACATAAATCACAACAATGCATATCATATTATACTAAGGAGCCTAAATTTCTGAAAAAAAAAAGTAGAAACACATACATGCAAATCCTATTCTTCCACACAAATTTCTATACAATCCCATGCTAATCTCATGCTTAATTTCAAGCTTATTCATGCCTAAATAATTCTTCATACATGCTTAGATTCATGCTTCATACTAAAACACACAATAACAATAGTGCACGTCCTAGTCGCATGACGACAAACTACTTTGCACAGGTCCAGGAGGTTTGATCATAAACTCGCCCCCACATATGCGCACATGCCTTTTACATATACTTTTCACGCAAGCCTACCCTAACCTAGTTGTTAATGTGTGAACGCCACCTTCATTACCTCCCCAGTGAGTTCATTCACTTCATCACCATACTTCATTCCCCATGAGTCTCACCTGCACTAACAAAACTGCGAACCATCCCGCCATCCATACTCGTTGTAAGTTAGTGGGTCGCTATTGTCCCCTCACATTTCATACATCATCCGTCTCTCATAGGTAGCCTAATGCCATTTCCACAAGTGAGTAAAACCACCACCATAATCACTCCATGGCCTCCATCGACTGTCATTCATCACCACCACGGTTCAGTTGTATGACCTTAAACCATAGTACACGTCCTAGCCGCATGACATTAAACTATTTTGCTCAGGTCCAGGAGACATGACCTTAAACACGCCTTCAAAAAAAATAAATAAATAAATAAAATAAAAAATAATGGGCATGGTGTATACCTTAACAAAGAAACACTATGAGTAAAAATGATGGACGGGCATGGTCATGAAACAATGACCAAAAGAGTTCCATGCATAAAAACCGGACACGGTGAAAACCAAAAGGGCATCATGAGTAAAAAAAGGATGAAAAGGGTGGACATAACTGAAAGGTTAAGGGTAAAAGAGCCCCAAAATAAAAAGAAGTTGGTGACAACCATCTCTATGGTACCGCTTCCCAAGTTCAAGCAAAACTTCATAAAGGACGATTGGACCAATAAACAAGTTGATGTTGCACTTGTCTTAACAAGCGACTTCAGCCCTCACTCAAAATAAGAAAATCTCTGGTGTCATAAATCTCAAGACTTCAAAAATATGATCTTCAAGGAAAAGATTTCGACAGCCTGAGTCTAGTTCCAAAAGGACTCGAAAGACAGAAGACTCGCCAAAATGGCAAGACAAGTCCCATGAGGAAGAACATTATTCCCACGAGTACACAAACATACTCTAAAAATAAATACTCCAAAGGCAAGAAACGGACAAAGCCAGGGGAGAACCTGCCAGAGGTGTCAGCTCGTCTAGCCTGCATGACCAGACCTTCGAGATCGGCTAATAGAGCCTGCCCCCAACTGGACTCGATAGATGAGACCCATAGTTGTATTCTAAATGTCAAAAGAAAACTTGGTGTAGCAGCAGACAACGCTTGCCAGAGCAAACCAATGTACCCAGACCAAATGAGAATAATGGCCTTCTACATGGCATTCAATTGCCAGACGGGCCTGATTCTGACTGATGAGGTCCGTACAAAATCCTCAGCTTCAAAATCACCAACAGTCCACACGAGGGTGAGGGCATCGACAAGATCCCTCAAAAATATCTCTTCTCCCCCTAAAGTCTCCATGGACGGACCCACGAACAATGCATCCCAATGTCTGAGCAGCCTAGTTACATCATTACATGAATCTCCTCGACGTTCACGTAGTCCTGTAGCTAGGCAGGAAGAAAGTAAAAGCCGAAGGAAAATTTTTGAATGATTGTCCTTCTCGTTTCTCTTGAAGCTTAACATTTTGTGGGGCAAGTTGTTTGAACGTATTTTTCAGCATCTTGATCCACGATTAGGAACAAGTAGGAAGTAGGTCAATAAAGCTTACAAAACAGTGGAAATTCCCAACAGTCTCAGAATAGCCCTAGAATTGGTCAGGATCATCATCGGCACTTCAAAAGACCACCTGTTGTGTTACATCGCAATCAAACATTTCTAAGGCAGTGAGCACAAAGAAACAATTTTAGAAAAATTGGTCTTTAGCACCCTAAAATGGACCTTGTAACTAGTGCAATACTTTTGGTGTGACAAACAGCTTTGGGAGTACCCTTCCAATAGGTAGCTTTCTCTCTACTCCCCTCTTTCTCTCTCCTTCCCTCATTCCCTCTCCTCCCCTCTTTCTCTTTCCTATCTATTTCTCTCTCCTCACCTCTTTCTCTTTCCTATTTATTTCTCTCTCCTCCCCTCTTTCCCTGTTCTTCTCAACTCTATCTCTTTCTCTCTGTTCTTCTCATCTCTATCTCTTTCTCTCTCTTCTTCTCATCTCTATCTCTTTCTCTCTCATCTCATCTATCTATGTCCTACTCTTCTTCTCACCTCTATCTCTTTCTCTCTCATCTTTAAATATTTATCTTTCTCTTTCTCTTCTTTTCATCTTTATCTCTCTCCTTCTTTCTTCTCATCTCTGTCTCTCTCTCCTCTCTTCTGATCTGTATCTCTCTGTCCTCTCTTCTCATCTCTCTCTTTTTCTCTCCTCCTCTCTTCTCTTCTCTATCCCTTTCTCTCTCTTCTTTTCATCTCTATCTCTCTCATCCTCTCTTCTCATCTCTATCTCTTTCTCTCTCTTCTTTTCATCTTTATCTCTCTTTCTCTTCTTCTCATCTCTATCTCTCTCCTCTCTTCTCATCTTCATCTCTATCTCTCTCATCCTCTCTTCTTGTCTCTATCTTTATCTCTCTCATCCTCTCTTCCCGTCTCTATCTCTATCTTTCTCACTTCTTCTCATCTCTATCTGTTTCACTCTCTTTTTTTCATCTCTATCTCTCTCCTTTTTTTCTCATCTTTATCTCTCTTCTCTCTTCTCATCTCTATCTCTTTCTCTCTCCTGGTCTCTTCTCATCTCTATCCCTTTCTCTCTCTTCTTCTCATCTCTATATTCATCCGTCCTCTTCTAACACAACCGGTGAAGCCTAGTGTTGCTTAGTTCCCCCTTTCTTCTGTCACAACCGGTGAAGCCTAACACTGGTAGGTTTTTTCTCTCCTCTTCTATCAATTGATGAAGCCTAGCACCAATTGGTTTTCTCTCTCTTCTTTTGATAATCAGTGAAATCTAACATCAATTGCTTTTCTCTCTCTTCTTCTGTTAGTCGGTAAAACCTTGCACCGACTGGTTTTCGCTCCCTTCTTCTATTAGTCAATGAAGCCTAACCCCGACTGATATTCTCTTTCTTCTTCTGTTAGTCGACAAAGCTTAGCGTCGATTGGTTTTCTCTCTCCTCTTCTATCAATCAATAAAGCCTAACGTCTACTGGTTTTCTCTCTCCTCTTTTGTCTGTCAATCGATGAAGCCTAGCACCAACTGGATTTCTCTCCTCTTTTATCACAATCTGAAGAGATTAGCACCGATGGCATCTCCTCTCTCTTCTCCTCTATACAACACAATCGATGAAGCCTAGCACCGACTGTGTTCTCTCTCTCTTCCTTTTAACACAGTCGACAATGCTTAACCCCGACTGTGCCTTCCTTCCCTCTCTCTCCTTTATCCTCTCGTCTTTCATACTCTTCTCTTCATTTCTTCTCCCTCCTTCTTTCTTTTCCTTCTTCTCTTCTTATTCTTTCCTCATAGCATTAATTCTACTACTTCTTCTTTCGACTAAGAGGGATTGAGGTTAGCCTCTCATGGTAGTCGTGTCATCTAGCTGTAATGTTGTTGTGCTAGGATTACTTGGTCCGCTTTTTTGCCACAACAGACTGACCATCCTGCCCAGCTAGTCGGTATTGGTAATGACGTTTAGTAGTAATCCTGTGAGCCAGTTTTAGTTACCGAGCCCGTTTTGCTACCACGTCATGCCAATTATCCACCAGTCTAGTCACTGCTCTGATCCTCTCGCTTAGTCGAATTCTTCTCTCCCCCGTCTTTCTTCTCTTCTTCTTTTTGAATGCGCATGATTGTGTACGTTCATCAAAGAGGAAACGGGTGAGGTCTGACCCACCTGTCTTAAAACCTTTGCCATATATGTGTGTGATTGCAGAAAATAAGAAGAATACAAGACAAGGGAGGCAATTCCGAACCGGTTTTATTTCTGGGGGGCTTTCTTCGTGATCTAAGAGGGCATCCACGCTAGTCAGTCCGAGTAACTCCCGAACCCAACTTTAAATTCCTCTCTCACGGGTTGGTAACACTTTCCCTTGTTCTCGAACGAGGGTCCCGAGAGAGCGATCTCAAAAACTTCCCGGGTCTTCCCTCAAAGCTCGAGACACATGTCGCCCAATCCCCAAAGGATCCGGAGGGCGAGATTGACGCACCTAATCAACTGCATGGTTTCGCAAACCGACATAGATGCCATGGTGACCCACAGTCTCAAGAATAAGGTCCCGAGCATGCAAGAGGTGTCGTTTTACCTAAAGCCGTATCCCTCGTATATCAACCAAGTGTTGTTTCCCTCAAACTATAAAAAGGGAAACTCCCCTCATTCAATGATACTACGTCCCCGCACTAGCATACCCGCTCACTTTCAAGCTGTTTGTCGAGAGACGACAACTGACGGGTGACTCCTCCTTCATTAGGTCATCGAAACTCTCGAAGGGCCAGCCTTCCAGTGGTATGCTTGGCTACCTCCAAGCTGGGTGCATACATGGCAAGAATTGGAGCAGTTGTTTTAGCAGTGTTTCTATGAAGAGAAACTTAGAAACCCTTGAGCTCCTCACTCTGACTCAAGACTTTGGTGAGCTGGTCGATAAGTTCATCGCTCGATGGAGATAGTTGGAAACCTATCATGCCACTCCCATGACTAAAAGAGAAGATATTCAGACCTGCATACGAAATAAGCTACCTGAGATCACCGTGAATGTTGAGGCCTCCAATCCACCCTCCATGTCAGAGCTCATCTCTAAAGCAGTTCGTATAGAAGGTCTGTCCAAGCACCATGGTAGATCTCACCAGCAACGCACCAGCTCGGGAAACAACTGGGGCAATGACAATTCTCGCTCCAACAATCGGGGCAATCAGTAAAAAGCAGTGACTAATGTGGCTGCCACCGTGACTGACACTAAGAAAGCTGCCCCTCAAACTTTGGACCTCTTTAAGTCACAGCCACCTCAAGCTGGAGGCAAGCAACAGTAGTCCTATAATAGGGTCCCGCCCCCTACAAATATCATTCGTAGTGACTACCAGATCCGGTACCAGAACATGGTGTACCCTTTTGAGAAGAAGTTGGTTTCTGCGCTACTTCGATTATTACTAGAGCAAAACACGATCCAGCTGCCAGAAGTCAACACCCCAGAACCTGTTGGACAGGAGACACAGGAGAGGTACTGCGCCCATCACAGGAGAAAAGGCCACTCTACTCAAGAGTGTTATATGCTCAAAGAAATTATCGAAGCCCTTATTAACAAGGACTAGATAAAGCTTGAAGAGCTAAAGAAAGCATTCAGGGCAGCTGAGGCTTCCCATATAGTGACAATCCAAGAGGATGACGAGGCACCCACTGTCCTCCGTCCACTATTCTCGATGATTTTCAAAGAAGGTCTTATCACGCAAAAGCTGACAAGACAACCCAAGTTCTTGCTCCCAAGAACTAAGAATCTCTGGTGTCCTTACCATATGGTACAAGGTCATGACCTGAGCAATTGCACTGGCTTCCACGAGCTATTAGCAAAGAAGATGCAGTAGCACCAAGAAGTTCATGATAGCCTAGAAGGACACCCTCCAGCTTCGGCTCCGCTAGTGTAAGAAGACCTCCCGACACAAGTTCAAGGAATTGTTGAACTAGACCCTCTGCAAGCCCTCTTCGAGGAGATGCTCCAACAGGGTCTCGTCACTCCCAAGCCCGCTAAACAACTTAAGCTTCTTGCCTAGGTACGAAAAATCTCTAATGCTCATATCACTAGGTATGGGGCCATGAGCTCATGGAATGCTTTGGATTCGAAGCTATAACTGCCAAGAAGGTACAAAAAGGCCACATTGTTTGTGTCGTTCTCCCAGAGCACTCCCAAGCCATCATTCCCATTCAAGAGGAAATCCCACTGCAAGTCCACTATGAGCCTACACTAGATCCCTTAGAGCCCTCGACTTCTCAGCTTAGGGAAGTCTACCATGGACGAAGTAGGCTCAAGTCCATGAAGCGTGAGGTAGTCCACCAAGCTAGGGCTACTCATCAGCTCGATACGTGGGTCCAAACACCACCTAGGGGATCCAAAAAGAGGCGAGCACCTAGGTCAGCCTACCAAAGGAACCATATTCCTCAACCATCAATCGAGGAAGAATTTCTCAAGCCTCTTCCTCCACTGCCGACCTCACAGGACTTCATCCTAGGCATAGCTTACCTTATCCCTTCGTCCGATCAAGTGGACATCTTTGAGTCATCAACTGCTCGGGACTCATCCAATATGGGTGACAGCACTAAAAGCACACCTCAATGGTCAAAGCCGGGGCAAGACCTAAAACACCCCCTACACACGTTCAATTCTAGTGATGACATAAAAAGCAACCCAGGACATTCTAACTCCACTTTTTCTTCTTCTCCTCCCACCTCTTCTATCTCTTTTATAGGTGTAGGTTGGCAGTGCCTAGACTTCAACACTCTAAATAGAGAGCTTGAATGCACCAACATCAGCAGATTGCAGCGGAAGTGCCTAAGAAAGATGTTGGCCCAAGCGGCTAGATTCTTGTCAGTTGCTGACGCCCTGGCAGCCCGAGCCAAGTCTGAGCCATCTTTAAGTTCCTGTTCCAAGGAGGCCTCCCATATGGTGCCGATCTTGGAAGTACCATCCTGCATGGGGTAAATAAGCCAAAGATCAGGGAAGAAGCTACAGCCCACACCTCAGAAGTTCAAGGTGCTAAAGTTTCCTGATCCTTCACTTTTCCCTAAAACTCAGCCTCAAACCTCTACATCCCTAATACAAAATCTCTATTACCTGCCCATCAACCAAGACTGCACCGGCCAAACAACAAAGTCAGCCAGTGTCACAAACCAAAACTCAACCAAAACTTGCTCCTAAACCTACCGTACCACCCAAATCAGTGACTGGATCAAGAATACAGAAGACTAATGAGGATAAGATGAAATATGACATAATTGGGCATTTGAAAAAGCTTTCAACCCTTCGAAGCATCTATGACACTCTTATGTTGTCTAGAGACTACCGTATGGCCTTGGTTCAAGCCTTTCTAACCCAAAAGTGTACGACACTGAAGTGGAGCCTATTGAGGTGGATCCAGCCATCATAGGTGGGTGCTTGACAATCACCTTTTTCGAAGATGACCTACAGTTGGGAAGAAAAATTCACAATCACCCCCTCTTCATGGATGATGAAATACATGCCTACCCTATCAACCGAATTATGCTGGATGGAGGTTCAGCAGTCAACCTGATCCCAAGAAGGGTCTTGACCCAACTAGGATTAGGATCTGACAACCTCACTCCACATAACTGTGCAAGGGTTCAACCAATCAAGAGAAAAGCCGGTTGAGACTGTTCGTCTTCGCCTCAAGACTAGAGACCTGAACGATTATGCCCAGTTTCACGTAATTGACATCGATACATCTTACAATGTCTTGCTCGGCCGCCCTTGGCTTCATGATCAGGGGTTGGTCCCTTCCACACTCCAGTCGAGATGGAAGAAAACACACAGTCTATGCTGATAAGAGACCATTCCCTGTAGTCAAGACTCACTATGTTGATGTTAAATACCATTCACATAACTTTCAGCAACAGAAAGGTCAAAGAATGATGATTGGAGGCCCATGAGACATGCTGAACCCTCGTCTCATGAAGATGTTGAAGACCTTGGGCGAATGAATACGGACATGTTCAATGAGGAGGAAAGGCAAGGCAAGATCCTCCCCTTGACTCTTATCTTTCCAAGTATACCTTGCCACCTCTCTGAAGTCATGGTGCCCTCTCCCGAAGACGAAGCCTCCCCCTCTACTTCTAATTCGCCAAAATAACATGACGAGCTAGAAACAACTCCTGAGACTAAGGAAGCCCTAAAGGTTGACCTTTTAGCACCGAGGGTCACCTATACGCCAAACCAGCAAAAGGTACTACATGTTCCCAGTGCTCTTCTAGAAGCAGAACTGGTGTGCCAACCACCAAGGATGGTACTCCAGATCTCGTCCTCCATTAGCAAGGAGATCACCAACAGTCAAAAGAAGGTCTTACACTTCTTAAAGGCTCTTGGAGGAGTACAAGTGGATGAGAGTCAGCCCTCCGGCTTTTAGGAACAAGACCCCATGGCAGAACAGAGAAGTGAGGTTCCAGCCTCAAGAACCAGTTGGAGGTTATGCACGTCGCTTCAAAACACTTGAAGGAGTTTGCCCTTGAGACTACAACCTATGATGAGCTAAAAAGCAATGCACCTCGTATTGAAGTCAAGGCCCCCCAGATTGGAGTAATTATTGTAAGGACCACAATTCAATTACATGAGACCACTCGCGGCAGTAGAAAGAGAGAAGGGAGTCGAGAAAGAAGAAATCACACAACCGACGCTAAGGGCAATGGTTAGCGCCATCTAGGTGTTTAGGCCTAGTTCCGTCCATGTAGCCTAGAAGCCTCGCCACGGGTAAGAGAGAAGAACGGTAACACCACGAGTGAGTGAGGGGTATCACCGCACGCATGAGAGGAGTGTCGCCACATGTGAAACAAGGCATCCTCGACTGGAGCATCGCCACGAGCTTATCGTCGCCTGGAATAAGGTCGCGGTAGAGTAGAGAGAGAGAGAGATAGGCTATAGTCGCATGGAAGGCAGAGTATCGCCACACAAAGAGGAGGCTATCGCCGTGCGCGTTAAGAGTTGAACGATGGCTAATAGGGTCAGCGCCGCACCGCTTTTATCAAAGATGCGACGCACGACTAATGCCCGCTATAGTTTTCTTCCCCACCTATTGCGACGTCAGCCACAGTGATCTTCACCAACTCCCACCAACTGTCACCTACCTCTGTGTCTTTAAATAGCGCCCTCTACCCATCACCATGGGCATGCCTGCACCATAATTGTGGGAGTGCTATCACCATGAGGAGGACTCTAAGACGAAGACAACTGCGTGAAGCTGCTGTGGGGAGCACCAAGGGCGGCGGGCAAACTGCGTGAAGAGAGTGGGGAGCGTCGTGACCCTATAAGTGGGTTTAGTGTTATGTTCTTCAGCTTAATTGGAACTTAATGGAACATTGTCAATGAGAAGAATGAATGGAGAATGAACGAAATAGGGTAGAATAAATGGTTGAGAATGAATTGTTAATCGTAGGGCCTTTTCTTGCTAAACTTGCCAGCTTATCCAATGAGAATTAAGTTGATTCAATAATAAGTAACACGAAGATGACCCATAGAATTTCCAACAAGAGTTAGGGCTGTATCTCGGTGCTCTTCACTAGCCAAACGATGCCCGCTTGGGCCCAAAGTAGTTTCAATAAAAGATGTACAGGTCTAGTTAAAGTTTGCCTCTTGCACCATGTTATAATATCATGAAAATTAAGAGATATTAACCATTATGCGAGATATGTCGCTGCCACAGTTGCTGTAAAATTCCAGCAGCTGCGAACGTACTTGGGCCTCATTTTCAGCTAAGTGAACGATGCCTAATGCCCCAAATCTGCCATCGATGTAAAGTTTTGTGAACGAACATAAAGTTGCATGTTTTGAGATTCTTGAAATTCCCTATAAATGTTGAGTTATGCTTGAAAATGCATAAACACGTCATTACTCATCACTATTGCTCATTCGAGGCCGCACCTTGATCTTGCGAATAAAGTTTGATTTTCTCAATAAGTGAAGCATCTAACTCTCTTGCTTAGTTATTAAGATGTATTGATCTAGTAATGAGTGTGAATGCCACATGATAATTGCAATGCATATGCTATAGGAATATATGAATGATGCCACTTAACAAAATGTTAGGTGAAGAGTAAACGGTGCAATATTGATTTGTTTGATTTATGATGAAAGTTTCATGATAATTGTCAAAATGCCATTGATAATGCTCAATGGTATGCTGTGAATCATGGAATGCATGCCTCGTTATGATTGCCATACTGATATAATGCCGTTATGATGAGAATGTGTGGTATATTCCATTAGACAAATGAATTGACTTCGGTGAATGAAATGAGGCTTTAATATTAACCATTATGCATTAGGACCCGAGCCCATTAGTAGTGGGTCTTGTTACTCTTTTATTGATCAGAATGCTAACTACTGCGCATTCGGACCCAAGCTCATTGGTAGTGGATACTGTGCTGTTATGCTGACTACTACACATTGGGACCCGAGCCCATTGGTAGTGAGTGCTATATTGTTATATTGATGATAATGCTAACTACCACACATTGGGACTTGAGCCCATTAGTAGTGGATACTGTGTTGTTATGTAGACTATTGCATTGGGACTCGAGCCCTTTGGTAGTGGATACTAGACTAAATTATGAGAGAAAGCTACGTGGTGGGACCAGAGCCTATCAATAGTGAAGCTAGGTTCACCAAGATAGTGACATCGGCTTCTTTCCTAGCCTGCACAATGACAGGAACATGTTAGGGGAGAAAAGAGGGTCACTCCCTATGATTCGTAATAAGAAATATGAGATCTGATTTGATACCTTGTGAGGTAACGACTTGTTGAACCCCCAATGCGTGCTGAGGACCGTGTGCGTGAGTTGAGGGTATTATGAAGAGGATTACCCCACTTGTCATCACCCTCCCTCCTGTGGGATGGTAAAAGGCCTAAGAAATGGGATTGGCTTATCTTGATAGATAAGGCTTCTACTAGCAGGAGTAGGTGAATTAGGGAGTGAGTATGTGATGTATATATTGGAATTAGGATTTCTCCTGTATTGACTACCTGGTGTTGCTTACATTGGATGCACTTTTAAATTAGTTATCTTGTTATATCGGCTATGTTGATTTGATAACCAATATGCTCGACTACTGCACTATCATAAATGATGATTAATGATACTATTCCTTGTACTTGAGTTTATTTAATATCCATGTATAACACTAGATCTGCTTACTGAGCTTCAAAGCTCATTCCACTACATTTTTCTTTCTATAGATTTACAGCAACAGGTTGCAAGTTGGAGGTGTGGGCCGCAGCTGAAGTTTGAAGCGACTACTTTTGAAGAAGCTCAAGGATCTTGTAGGATTTGGGCCCTCAACCTTTCTTAAATTGTTCTTAGAGATTTTGTAATTGCAGTCCTTGGAGCCTTAAACTTGATTGTATCACCTTTAAACTATAATATTATGTAATATCCTTCTCAGGAATGGGCTTTGTTAAGTATTAAATTATATTAGTGTTTACTTCCTTGGTTTGTTGATTACCATATGGAGGCGTTAAATTTCCCCCCACCTGGGTGATAAACGCTACATTGGGATCACGAACCCGTACCCGGTTGCCTTCCGTTAAGAGAGTCTTTAGAAAAGCTTTGGGGTTGTCTTGTGATTGGGTGCTCCTACGGTTAGGTTGAAGATGCCAAGAGCTCGTACCCATAATGCGAGTTCCAGCAATGAGAACACCGAGGCACTCAGTGAATTCTATAGGACTCTGGGGTCCATGACTCAAATGATGAAAGAGTCGATGTCAGTTTAGTCCACCCCTACCCTGGAGCAGGACGATAGTATCTTGATTGAGAGGCTTAGAAGGCTAGTGCCACCAACCTTTCTTGGGTAAGGAGGAGTAGAGAAGGCCGAAAGATGGAAGAGGTAGATAGAGAAGATTTTGGAAGTGTTGCACTGCTCGGATGAGCAGAAGGTTAGATGTGGGACGTTCATGCTAGAAGGAGATGTTGAATACTGGTGGAATTTGGTAAAGCAAACTTGGAGGGAATTAGGGACCGAACCCACTTGGGAGAACTTTCTAATAGCGATGAGAAATACTTTCTAAATTCAGTCAGGGAGAGGAAAGAAGTAGAATTTATTAAGCTCTAGCAAGGGAACATGATTGTTGAGCAATATGCCGTCAGGTTTGCAGAGCTCTCTAGGTTCGCACCCCATATTGTAAGCACCGAGGCGCGAAAGGTATCCAATTTTGAAAGGGGCCTACGGCCGGACATAAGGGGTAGAGTAATGTCGGCCAACCTAAAGTCATACGCCCCGATGGTAGACTTTGCCCTAAATGTCAAAGGAGAATGTGAGGACCACCGATTGAGGAAGGAAGGAAGAATGAAGGCTGCGTTGTCAGGGAGACTCGGGAAGTAGCCCGGCAAGTTTCAAGAAGGTGAGTGAGAAGGAGGCCATATCAGCTAAGTCTGAGAACGCAGAAGATTTCCCCGGGGCGGTATGAGCAATGATCGGTGCCCTGTTTGTACTCACTGTGGGAAGGACAACCAGACTGTTGAAGATTGTTACCGAAAGAAGAATGTGTGCCTAAGATGTGGCAAGACGGATCACTGGGCTAGGGACCGCCCTATGATGAAGACTGAGGATTACTCAAAGATTCAAGGATGAGTGTTTGCCCTCACAAAGCAAGAGGCGAAGGCGTCAACCTCAGTAATTCGAGGTACGCTCTCAATTTGTGATGCTAAATCTAGAGCGTTAATTGACCTTGGTTCTTCTTGCTCATTTGTTCCACCCCATTTTGCTTGCCATTTGAATGGTGTACCTACACACCTTAACTACACCCTGGTAGTATGCACACCAGTAGGAGGATCTACAGAGTCAGATAGAGTGTATAAGCAGTGTAAGGTTTCAATTTATTGTTGTGATCCATCTGTAGATCTAATTCACCTAGATTTTCAAGACTTTGATGTCATCCAAAGCATGGAATGGCTGTTTACGCACCTTGCCACCATCGACTGTCATGAGAAGACGATGAACTTTAAACGTCCAAATCAAATAGAATTAAACTTTGAGGGCATTAGAAACACTTCTCCTCTGCATATTATATCTACCCTCCAAGCCTCTCACCTCCTGGCTAAGAGATGTGTTGGGTATCTATCCTATGTAGTAGAGAATAGGGGTGTTATGTCCCAGCTAAAAGGAATACCAATGGTAAAAGAGTACCCTGATCTATTCCCCAAAGAATTGTCATCCTTGCCTCCAATAAGAGAAATTGACTTTGAGATAGATGTAACTCAGGCACTGCACCCATCTCTAAAGCCCTGTATAGAGTGGCTCCAGCAGAGTTGAAGGAGTTGAAAGAGCAGCTACAGGAATTGTTGAATAAGGGGTTCATCCAACCCAGCGTGTCCCCCTAAGGTGCACCAGTCCTATTTGTGAAGAAGATGGATGGGTTGCTGAGGCTGGGTATTAACTATAGGTAGTTGAACCAAGTGACGGTGAAGAATAAGCACCCTCCACCTAGAATTGACGACCTCTTTGATCAACTCCAGGGAGCCTAGGTGTTTTCTAAGATCGATCTCCAATCAGGATATCACCAACTAAGGTTGAGGGAAGGAGACATCCCAAAGACTGCCTTCAAAACTCGATGTCATCATTACGAGTTCCTTGTGATGCCATTTGGATTAACCAATACCCCTGCTGCATTCATGGATCTAATGAATAGGGTGTTCCGACCTTTTCTAGATGACTTTGTGGTGGTATGTATTGATGATATTGTGGTATACTCGAAAGGTTGGGAGTTACATGAGCAGCGTCTAAGATCTATTTTGCAAACTTTAATGTTAGAAACGTTGTATGCCAAATTTAGTAAAAGTTAGTTTTGGTTTCCCAGTATAACCTTCCTAGGTAACATTATTTCCCAAGCCGGGATCGCAGTCGACCCCTACAAGGTTGAAGCCATACTTTGATGGGTAAGGTTAGTAAATGTGACTGAAGTTCGTAGTTTATTGTGGTTAGCCGATACTACAGGTGCTTTGTAGAGGGACTCTCAAAGATGGCATTTCCCCTAACTCGGCTGGAAATATGTAATATTCATATGGTCAGAAGATTGTGAGAGAAGGTTTTAAGAACTTAAAAAGAGACTGACCACCACCCCGATCCTGGCTTTACTCAAAGGAAATGAAGAATTCGTGATTTATACTGATGCATCTCATAGAGGCCTCGGGAGTGTACTAATGCAGAGAGGTAAGGTTATTGTTATGCCTCCAGGCAATTACAGTCGCACGAGCAAAACTACCCTACTCACAAATTTGGAACTCACGGCAGTAGTATTTGCATCGAAAATCTAGAGGCACTACCTCTTTGGAGCCCAGTTTAAGGTGTTCACGGACCACAAGAGCTCCAACCAGTTGTTTTCCCAAAAAGAGTTGAACATGAGGCAAAGGAGATGGATGGACTATGACTACACAATCGAATACCATCTGGGTAAGACTTATACAGTAGCCGACACCTTAAGTAGGAAAACCGTGGTCTCCGTGGCACAATTGATGGTGCGAGAATTGAAGTTGTTGGAGGATGTATTGGAATGGGGCCCATCTCAACCTCTCGATGAAGGGAGGAAAGTACTATAATGTTTAAGGGTGGAGCCCCAACTCTTCCAACAAGTCCGAGCGGCTCAGAAAGAAGATCCCCACCTGATGAAAATCCTTGAAGAACTAAAGACAGAAGGGAAAGAGGATTTTTCTGTAGGTAGTGATGGACTGTTAAGGTTTAAGGGCCGAGTATGTGTTCCTAATGATGAAAGTGTAAAAGAGACCATTATGAAGGAAGCACATCACTCTCGCTACACGATACATCCTGGGGGTATGAAGATGTACCAGGATTTGAAAAGAGAATTCTGGTGGAATAACATGAAGAGAGACGTGGCACAGTTTGTGGCTAAATTCTAACGTCCCAACAAGTAAAGGCTGAACATCAGAAACCTGTTGGATTATTATAGCCTCTGCCCATACCACAGTGAAAATGGGAACGCATCGCAATGGATTTTGTCTCTAGGTTATCAAGCTCTAGTGCAGGGCATGATTGTATCTGGGTCGTGATGGACCGACTAACTAAGGCTGCTCACTTCTTACCGGTTTGCATGACCTATTCATTGGACAAGTTGGCCCAACTATACATCAGCGAAATATTGAGACTTCATGGGATTCCTATCATCATTGTATTAGACAGAGACCCTAGGTTCACCTCTAGATTTTGGCCAAGCCTGCAATTAACCTTGGGAACTGAACTTACTTTTAGTATCGCCTTCCACCCCCAAACGGATGGGAAATCCGAGAGGACCATTCAAACCTTGGAAGACATGTTGAGGGTTTGTGTGTTAGATTTTAAAGGAAGCTGGTAAGACCACCTGCCCCTAATAGAGTTTGCCTACAACAACAGCTTCCAAGCTAGTATTCAAATGGAGCCTTATGACGCCTTATATGGAAGGAAGTGTAGATCACCCATCTATTGGGATGAAGTGGGCAAAAGAAAATTGATGAGCTCTAAAATTGTTCAAATAACCTCTAAGACCATTGCCTTAATTAGAGAGCGGCTCAAGATAGCCCAAGGTTGGCAAAAGCGTTACACCAATAATCGCAAGAGAGACCTCGAATTTGAGGTGGGAGACCCAGTCTTCCTAAAGGTATCGCCTATCAAAGGTGTTCCAAGATTTGGTAGGAAAGGGAAATTAAGCCCACGATTCATTGAGCCGTTTGAAATTTTGGAAAGGATTGGAAGTGGGGCATACTAACTCGCCTTGTCACCAAAATTGACCATTATTCATAATGTCTTTCATGTGTCCCTATTAAGGAGACATCAGCCCGACCCTTCCCATGTTTTGGAGTATGAACCGATCCTGTTCCGACAAGACTTGACTTACATCAAGCGGCTTATCAGAACATTAGACCAGAGGATACAAGTATTACGTAATAAGGAAATTGCTCTTGTCTGGTACAATGGCAATATCACTCAAAGGAAGAATCAACATGGGAACGGGAGGATGAAATTAGGGAGAAATACCCCCACCTCCTTGATCAATGATTTTGGGGATAAAATTCATTTTAAGAGGGGGATGATGTACACCACAATTCGATCGAACCAGACCACTCATAGCAGTAGAAAGAGAGAAGGGAATCGAGAAGGATAGAAGCGCACGACCGGTGCTATGGGCCAAGGTTAGCACCGTCTGGGTGTTTAGAGCTAGTGTCGTCCATGTAGCTTGAAAGCCATTGCCATGCGTAAGAGAGAAGAACGGTAATGCCACAAGCAAGCGAGGGATATTTTCGTGAGCATGAGAGGAGTGTAGCAGTAATCAAGCACGTGAAACAAGGTATCGTGGACTGAAACATCGCCGCGAGCTTATCGCCGCCTAGATTAAGAACGCGGTAGAGTAGAGAGAGTGGAAGGCTATTGCCGCACAAAAGGCAGAGTATCACCACATGAGGAGGAGGCTATTGCCGAGCTCATTAAGTGTTGAATGATGGCCGACAAGGTCAGCACTGCATCGCTTTTGTCAGAGACACACCGTGTGGCTGATGCCCGCTGCAGTTTTCTTCTCCACCTACCATGACATCAGCCATAGTGAACTTCACCAACTCCCAGCAACCCTCGCTTACCCCCGCAACCTTATATAACGCCCTCTACCCATCGCTGTGTGCATGCCTACATCATAGCTATGGGAGTCCTATTGCCGTGAGGAGATCTCTGGGATGAAGATGGCTATGTGAAGCTGTTGTGGGAAGCACCAAGGGCGGCGAGCGAACTAAGTGAAGAGAGTGGGGAGTTCCGTGAGCCTGTAAGTGGGCTTAGTGTTATGTTCTTTAGCTTAATTGGAACTTAACGGAACATTGTCAATGAGAAGAACGAGTGGAGAATGAATGAAATAGGGTAGAATAAATGGTTGAGAATGAATTGTTATTCGTAGGGTCGTTTCTTGCCAAACTTGCAAGCTTATCCAATGAGAATTAAGTTTTATTCAATAGTAAGTAACACGGTGATGACACATAGAATTTCCAGCTCGAGCTGTTGCTCAGTGCTCTTCACTAGCCAAACGGTTCCTGCTTGGGCTAAATTTTACCTCTTGCACCATGTTATAATATCATGAAAATCAAGAGATATGGTTCCTTATGTGAGATATGTCACTGCCACAATTGCTATAAACTTCTAACAACTGTGAACCTACTTGCACCTCATTTTTGGCTAGGTGAATGACTCCTAAATGCCCCAAATTCCACGGATGTAAAGTTATGTGAATGACGTAAAGTTACATGTTTTGAGATTCTTGAAATTCCCTATAAATATTGTGTTTGAAAATGCATAAACACGTCATTACTCATCACTACTGCTTATTTGAGGCCACACCTTGATCTTGTGAATAAAGTTTGATTTTTCATCTAACTTTCTTACTTAGTTATTAAGATGTATTAATCGAGTAATGAGTGTGAATGCCACATGATAATTTCCATGTATATGCTATGGGAATATATGAATGATGCCACTTAACAAAGTGCTAGGTGAAGAGTAAACGGTGCAATATTGATAGGATTGATTTATGATGAAAGTTTCATGATAATTATCAAAATTCCTTTGACAATGCTCACATATGAATGTTATGCTATGAATCATGGAATGAATGCCTCATTATGATTGCCAAACTGATATAATGCCGTTATGATGAGAATGTGTTGTATATGCCATGAGACAAATGAATTGACTTGGGTGAATAGAATGAGGCTTTAATACTGACCGCTATGCATTGGGACTTAAGACATTAGTAATGGGTATTGTACTCTTTTATTGATGAGAATGCTAACTACTACGCATTGGGACCCAAGCCCATTGGTAGTGGATAATGTGCTATTATGCTTACTACTACGCATTGGGACTCGAGCCCATTTGTAGTGGGTATTGTATTGTTTTATTGATGAGAATGCTAACTACTACTCATTGGGACCCGAGCCCATTGGTAGTTGATACTGTGCTATTATGTAGACTACTATGCATTGGGACTCACGCCCTTTGGTAGTAGATATTGGACTAAATGATGAGAATATTGGATGCTAGGCGGTGGGCCACGAGCCTATCAGTAGTGGAGCTAGGTTCACTGAGATAGTGATGCCAGCATATTGCCTAGCCTGCACAGTGATAGGATCAGGTTAGGGGAGAAAAGAAGCTCGCTCCCTATGATTCATAATAAGAAATATGAGATCTGATTTGGTACCTTGCAAGGTGATGACCTCTCGAACCCGCAATGTGTGCTAGGGACCATGTGCGTGAGTTTAGGGTATTACAAAGCAAATTGCTCCGCTTGTCATCACCCTCCCTCCTGTGGGATGGTAGAAGCCTTAAGCAATGGGATTGGCTTAGCCTGATGGATAAGGCTTCTACTAGCAAGAGTAGGTAAATTAGGGAGTTAGTATGAGACGTATATATTGGAATTAGGATTTCTCCTGTATTGGCTGCTTGGTGTTGCTTACGTTGGATGCACTTTTATATTAGATATCTTGTTATATCGGCTACATTGATTTGATAACCAATATGCTCGATTATTGCACTATCATAAATGATGATTGATGACACTATTCCTTTTACCTGAGTATGTTTAATATCCATGCATAACATGTTTAATATCCATGCATAACACTAGATCTGCGTACTGAGATTCCAAGCTCATTCCACTACATTTTTCTCCTTGTAGATTGAAAGCAACTGGTTGCAAGTCGAAGGTGTGGGCCGCAGCAGAAGGTTGAAGCGATTACTTTTGAAGAAGCTGAAAAAACCTAGGTGAGCCTATTCGTGGGGTCATGAGGTTTACAGCGAATAGGCTCACCAAATCATGAGAACTATGAATTATGAGCCCCTGTTTAATCAAATGCTAAGGGGTGAGGAAGCAACTGCTCCCCTGTTCGAGGTCATTGGAGCTGCTGCAAGTTGTCAAAAGACGAAGCAAGGAGTGGGCTATTCTTTTTCGTCTCACACGGTGAAAGGGGAGAAGCAATAAAGCAGAAAGAAAAGGAGGAATAAAAGAGCCACCCACCACACTGAAGCAGAATAGATAATTTTATTCATAAAGCAAGAGAGCATCACAAGAAACAGAATACAAATAAAGTAAAAGGAAACGAGTGGCATTTTATTTCTATTGCTAAACGTTTGTGTACAACGAATTATAAATGAAGAAGATCGCTCAGTTCTCAAGACTAAGTCGTTAGTAGTTCTGTTGTGTCCATTTGATTCCATCCTTCATAGTCGCTGCCTGGAGAAAGGCAAACTTTCTAACCAAAGGACGATATTCTCCACGTACCAACTGAGGTGAAAATGGGTCTTTTTCTACCTCACAGGCTGTGGTAAGAAAGCCTTCCAAATCATTGATGTTACGTTCATGAATCCCCATGTCATCCTCAATTTCAACGCATGCGATTTCTTTAAATATCGAAGGAATCTCTGAAGGAAAAATCTCAAAATCTGGGTGAACGAACTGATGCATGAGCAAGTTGATTTTAGGATACCCAAGTGTGCCATTACAGAATCTGTGACAGTCAAAGGCCCAAGGAAGAACTTAAGTAAAGGCCTGATAGAGGGATATTTCTTAATAGAACCAGATTCTTCTCAATCCAGAACTGCCCTAACCTGTTGAGCTATTTCAGTCAATTTCATTTTGAACTAGTCTTCATAGGGAACATTGAAGTCTAGGAGGTTGTCCATTAGCCTCTTCACCAAAAATGGGAACATGATCAGCTCGAAGAAAGAATCACGACCGAAAAGTTGATAAGCGGCTCTAAGAAGATCACGCCCATTGTCCTCATAAACATTAAGACGATTGAGCCTGGTAACTTGCGCAGGGAAAGGCATCATGGCTTGTGATACGACAAAGCCTCCACGAATGCGCCAAACGAGAGGATGAATAACTTGTCCCAAGAAGGAGGCGACTACAAAAGCTGAACCTATGATAGGTTCCCTTTGAGCAGAAATTGCAAGGTCCACTCTCAAAGTTGCAAGAGAAAACACCCTGTTACCCATTACTATCAAGTCGCACAGACCAGAATCACCCCAAGAAGACAGTGGCGCTCCACAACTCTTGAGAACAAGAGGTTGAGATGAGGGATGCACTTCATTAGGTTCAATTGCCATCAATTCTTTTATATTTTCGTTCTCAGAAACCTTTTTCAAAGGCACCAGCAATTTGAAAGCTTTCGAGGCCCTGGCTGGCTACCGAGAAGACATCCATTAAAGACAATTTATCCAACCACCATCTACTCACAATCAATCACCAAGACACAAGCATAACATCGACGATGTTGGTGGAGGCTGTCACCGTCTGCCCATTGAGGTATTATCGTCATTTCACGACTAAGGGGCTATCATCATCTACCAAAGTAAATCAGAAGCATCGCACAAAGACCAAGATGAAGGGTGGGGTAACGTCATCTGCTTCTAACACTTGCGCTCCATCTACTTACATGCGTCACACGTGTGGCACACCACGTCCCTTGAAATCTAGGCACGTCGACTGACACTTGCGGTGTGGCCTGTCACCACGCGTGCGGAGGGTGACCATTCGCCGTCCCATAACCCTTACCCTCCCCCACCGTTACAGCCTCACGACACCTCGGTTTCTCACCGACGTTTTCTTCCCTCGCTGGGAACTCACTCCAACTCGTTGAGAAGCCCTTCCTCGTATATTCCCACTCTTCCACTGGTGACTGAAGCTGACAAAAAACCACTAGAACTCTTGAAAAAGCTCCCATGTGACCCTGCAAGTTTACCTTCTCCTTTCTTCGCACTCCTCAACTCGTCCAAAAATCACAGAGTTTCCAGCAGAGCCACTGCTTCTTCTCCTTCTTCTCTCCCGATAACCAGAAGACCGTCAGGATCCCCTGGCCACTTTGCAATCTTCTAAGCAACCACTAAACAATCGGAAAAGCACTGAAATTTCTACATAGTACCACTTCAACTCTCGTAGTTTCGCTAAAGCCTCGGTGAAGCCCCTGTTCCCAGCTCATAAGGTCTCAAGCACTCTCTGAAAACTTTCGCAAAGCACGTTGCTAAGGTTTGCAACCTGCTCAATCCGTCGAAAATCTCTTGAAGGCCTGTATACTACGAGTTTTGGCTAGGAAGCTCTTATCGAAAGTCTCTTGACAGAAGCTCCAGCGCTCTCTCTCTCTAAAAATATCTCTTCACTATTTTACCTTTGGTAAAACAGTAAAATGGGGTTTTACCCCCTTTTGTACTCAATGGTGCTGCGAAGTGGCCCTCACAAGTTCGAAATGACGCTCTACGCGTTGTCTTCAGATGGTGATGGGTCCAGACTGGGGTGGGGCAAGCTCGAGGATTGAATGAGCTATTGTCTCGTGCTTCGCATAGAGCCTATCGTCGCATGTTTCGCATTGAGGGTATTGTCACGAGCTTCGCACAGAGGCTATCGTTGCATGCTTCCCATAGAGGCTATCGACGCGTGCTTTACAAGAGGCTATCATCGTGCGCTTCACCAAGGCCAAACGTCGTGATCGCGTCATCTGGGCTTAATGTCGTGCGCACGTCATCCAAAGCATAGCGTCGTGCATGCTATAGCACTGGCGACTTTGGAGTTTTCCCACTTTCCCTAGATCGTGACCTGTCATCACCACAAGTAGAACACCACTTTGCATCTCGTAGGAGTCAAGTCTCCAGTTACCACCCTGTTCCCCATGGAGTCACATTCTCTACCCACATAAAATGGTCTAGGTGCAGACCGTAAACTCCATGGTCAAAACTATATGACTTTAAACTGTAGAGGAGGTCTAGTCGCATGACCTTAAACTACGTGGTCGGTGTTGCATGACTCTAAATTGCATAACCACGGTCTAGCTATATGACCTGAAACTATAGTGCACGTCTTGACCATATGACATTAAAAGGCTTAACATCATTGTCCAAACTATATGACCTTAAACTGTAGCGGAGTCTAGTTGCATGACCTTAAACTACATGGTCCTAGCTGTAGGACTTTAAACTGCATAGCCATGGTCCAAGCAACAATACCTTAAAACTGAAGCGCACGTCCTTGTAGCAAGATGTTAAAATAACATGACAAATAGTTCATGTGCATGACTTTAATCTGCAAAATGGACACACCTCCCTCAGCCCCAGTAGGAGTCACATCCGTATAGCTGCCCATCATCCCCCGTAGAGTTAGGGTCATCCTTATCTCTTCAATCCCCAGTAGGGTTGCACATGTGCTCCGGCTTGTCATTCTCAATGGAGTTACATGCAAACTATTGCTCATTATCTCTGTGGAGTCATTCTTACCCCTTCAATCCCCCTTGGGTTAGTCGTGTACCAAGCCATCCTTTCCCCAGGTGTTGGGTTACTTTCTCACGAGCCATGGATTCCATCTTTCACTTAAGGGAGTCATACTTATCCCCTAATCCTCCGTGAAGACTTCCTCTCCATCTAAACCTCATGCTGGTATTAATCATCATTATCCCCAAGGGAGTTCAATTGCTATCCATGGACCTATTCCCCATGGAGCTTCACCTACATGGCAACCCACCTAAGGAGGTCTAGTTGCACAACCTTAAACAACATTGTCATAGCTGTAAGACTTTAAGCTGCATAGCCATGGTCCAAACTACAAGACCTTAAACTGTAGCGAAGGTATAGTTGTATGACCTTAAACTGCATGGTCCTAGTTACATGACTTTAAACTGCATAACCACAGTCCAAGTTATATGACCTTAAACCATAGCAAACGTCCTAGCCGCATGATGTTAAACTGCTTTGCACAGTTCTTGGAGGCATGACCTTAAACATGCCCTCACATATGCGCACAACCCCTTTATCTGCATCTTCACATACTCCTTCGCTAACCAACCCATCCGTGTGCACACACCACCTTCATAAATCCCCTAGTGAATCCACTCACCCATGCTCACAAAATAGGAAACCATCCCACCATCCACATTCGTCATAAGCTAGTGGGTCACCACTTTTCACCTTTCACACATACATCATCCACCTTTCATATGTAGCCTCGTGTCAACTCTCCAAAGTGAATCCAAACCACCACCATACTACCTCCATGGCCCCAACAGATTGCCATCCATCTTCACCATGGTCCAACTGTATGACCCTAAACTGTAGCGCACATCCTGGCCGCATGACATTAAAAAGCTTTGCACGGGTCCCAAAGGCATGACTCTAAACACGCCTTCACAAAAACAAAAGAGAGAAAATAATAGGCATGGTGTATACCTGTACAAGGGAACGCCATGAGTAAAGATGACAGACGAGAATGGTCACGAAACCCTGAGTAAAAGAATTACGTAAAAACAAAAACCCGGGCACAGTGAAAACCCTAAAAGGACGCCGTGAGCAAAACCTGATGAAAAGCGTAGACATGGCCACAAGGTCATGGGTAAAAGAGCCCAAAAATAAAGGAGGTTGGTGAAAACCGTCTTTACGGTGCCACTTCCCCAGTCTAGGTGAAAACCCACAAAGGGTGCTTGGACCAACAAAAAGTAGGTTGACGCAGCATCACAGTCTCAGCCGGCACCCAATTGCCAAATAGGCTTAATTCTGGTTATTGAGGTCCACAAAAACTCCTCGACTATCAGCATCCAATCACAACACAAAATGGCTCACCCAGGAGTGAGAGCCTCATCAGATCTCCCACACTTCAACACAAAAAAAAAAATGAGTCCTTGAGGGTGCGGGCAATGAACAATAAATCCCTCAAAATCAAAATGAGTACATGAGGGTGCGAGCGATGAACAATAAATCCCTCAAAATGTTAAAGATGCTCATGAAGGAAAGAAACTGACAAACCCAGGGAGAACATGCTAAAGATTTCAAGGTGATGCCTCGCCATGAGGCCACCTCGCCAAAATCCCTCCCTAGCTGACAGGCCCAGACATTTGAGACAAGCTAAAAAAAAGCCCACTATTGAACCCTACAGGATGAGGGCCCACAGAGATAACTTGACCGTCAAAAGCAAACCTGGTATAACAATAAACAATGTTGACCGAAGGCTCATAGCACTTGACTGTCAAATAGGCCCGATTCTAGCCAACGAGGTCGACACAAAAGCCTCAATGGTCAGAATCTCAAATAGTCCCTTGAGGGTGATGACTTCAACAGATCCCTCAAAAGTCTCTTCTCCCCCTAAAGTCTCCCCGAATGGACTATACATTGCATCCAAACGTCTGAGCATCTTAGTTACAACATTATGTGGATCTCCTCGGCATTCACATGGTCTTGTGGCTAGGAAGAAAAGAAATAAAACCAGAGGAAATTTTTCGAATGTTATCCTTCTCACTTCTCTTGAAGCACAACATTCGGTGGTGCATGCGGTTTGAAGACATTTTTCAGCACCATGGGTCCTAGATGCAGAATAAAAAGAGAAGCCGGTCAATAAAGTCTGACAAGCAGTGGAAGTTTCAATAGTCTCAAAATGGCCCCAGAACTGGCCAAGATCTTCATAAGGACTCCAAAATGTCTTCTACCAAGTTTCATCGCAATCCGACATATCTAAGGCAGTGTAGACTGAGAAATAGTTTTGACAGAATCAACGTCTTGAACTCTGAAACGGATCCCTATAACTAGAACCCTACTTTCGGTGCATCAAAAAGCTGTGGGACCATTGGATCCATTATAATTTACCCAAGTGTCAAATTTCTGCTTAAACAAACAATCCAAGAAGAATTGAGGGGTAAAAGATCAAAACAGGAGGAGCCACACACTATTCTCATGCAACCACCCTGCAAGAAATCACGGCAGCCACGAACAGTGACTTGCGACGCTCATATCTCACTTGTTAAAGATCGGATCACCTCCAAATTTTGTGAGCATATTCGTCTCGTCAAGATGAGAGTTTCAATAGGTGGCACGCCCCTTAACGATGCCCGAGCGTGAAGGAAAACTAGAGAGAAGTTGCCAATTCGTGAAAGAAGTTGCAAGAAAATTAATAGTGACACGCCTCACTCGAGCTGCCAAATCATGGCATTCACGAGCCTGATCAAAGTGAAACCAGTTGCATCATGTGCATAAGGTCCATGGCTATCACCGATCGATATGCCGTGCATGATAAACGGTCAGATTTCAGACACAAAGCTGATGAAATGATCTTAAATTCTGGAGCTAGAATTCAAGATTCTGGCCAAAACTCAAAAGTTACGAAATCTTCATCTGAGCACGAAATCAAGCTGTGTTTGTTGCCATGCAATCGTGACAGCATGCTCAATGTGATTCAGCAAAGAAATCAAGGACAAACATCAAGGAACATGCACACTATCAATCCGAAGTTTGAAAGATCCCTCAAAATTTCAAGTCGTATGATTGTGGCTTAAAAACATGATCCATGGCTCAAAGTTGGTATTAAATCGATCGCCATTCTGATTCCTACAAGAAAACAATCATCATTCAGAAAAATGGACACCAGAGCAACCCCGGATCATCCATAAAAGATCACACACATTCTAGGGCAGCAGTAGGGACTGTTTTTGAAATTTCATAATTGTTAGGAATAGGAAAATCAATCATTTTACACCCTATTTTCCTATTTTATTTAATTCAATTAAATCTTAATTTTTAGCAATTAGGTTTAATTTTGATCAAACCACCCTTGTTTGAGCAAAATAATATATATATCACGTACTCTCATTGTACATGAAGGGAACTTTGCTTAATAAAATCTCCATCTTTTCTTATTGTTGGGTCATGACTTGAGAGAGATAGGAAGGAGAGAGAAACTTTTGCGATGGTACCCCTCAGCTTAAGGTAAATCTTTTTCTCTCTCTCGTCTTCTTCTCTCTCTTTTTCTCTTTCTTCTTCTTGGTTTGAGTTTTTTTCTCAAAGGCATTGCATAGCAGTGGCAGTACCGTGCATGCCTTTTTCTTTCTTCTTTCCCCCTATCGGAAGATAATTTTCATCATCATGGGACCCCCGCTCAATAAAAGCCTTGCAAACAGTGAAAATTTCAACAGTCTCAGAGTAGCCCATGAACTGGTCAATATCTTCATGAGGACTCTCAAAAGTATCCTATCAAGTTTTGTTATGTTTCGACAAATCTACGGCAGTGCAGATCGAGAAACAGTTCCTGTAGAATCAGCCTCTTGCACCCTGAAACAGACCCCTGTAACTAGAGCTATATTTCTGGTGTCTCATTAAACCCAGCACAGTCGAAATCCTTAAGGGTCAAATTCCAGCTTAAACAGACACTCTAGAAAAAAAGTTATAGACGCAAGAGCGAAACAGGAGCAGCCACGAGTTATTCACGTGCGGCCACCCTACAACTTTACACCATTAAGGGGACAATCATGAGTAGTGACTTTTACACTCATATCTTGCCTGTCCCAAGTTGGATCGCACCCAAATTTGGTGAGCATGTCCGTCTCGTCAAGATCAGCGTTTCGATATATGGCACCCCTCACGATGACGCCCGATCGGGAAGAAAAGCTAGAGAGAAGTTGCTGATCTGTGAAGAAAGTGTAGAAAATTAAACAACATCGTTCCTTGCTCGAATAACCAAATCACCCCGCTCGCAAGCCCGATCGATGCAAAATCAATTTCATCATGTGCGTATGGTCTCAGGCTATCTCTGACCAGAACCCTGTACGTGATGAATGGTCAGATTTTGCAAATGAAGCGGACAAAGTGACTGTAAATTTTGTCGCTAGAATTCTAGATTTCGATCAAAACTCCAAACTTGTAAAACCTTCTTCCGGGCACGGAATCAAACTGCGTTTGTTGCCCTGAAATCATGACAGCGTGCTCAGTGTGATCCAGCGAATAAATTACAAAAAAGATCAAGGACCGAGCACACAATCGATCTAAAGTTTCATGATTCATTCAAATTTCAAGTCACATGATCGTGCCATAAAAACACGATCCAAGGCTCGAAGTTGGTATCATATCAATTGTCATGCCACGCCCTACAAGAAAACAATCATCTCTCGATAAATTAAGCATCAGAATGACCCCAGATCATCCACCAAAAATCATGCACGTTCTTGGGCAACACAGGGACTGTTCTTGAATTCCATAACTTGTTAGGAAGGGGAAAATCTTTCAATTTGTACCCTATTTTCTAGTTTCTTTTAATTCATTTTAATCTTAATTTCCAGCAATTAGGGTTACTTTTGATCATCCACCCATGTTTGGGGCACATTTCTATATATACTGTACCATCATTGTACACAAAAAGGCTTGAACTCTTCACAAAAGAGAGAGTTTTTACTTAATAGAGTTTCTCTTTCTTCTCATGTTGGGAGAGAGAGTAAAGAGAGAGAAACTATTGGATGGATACCCCTAAGCTCAAGGTAAATCTTCTCTCTCTTCTTTTTCTTTTCCTCTTCTCTCTCTTCGTCTCAGTCTGAGCTCCCCTCAAATGTTATGCATGGCAGTGGCAGTGCTGTGCATGCCTCTCTTGTGGTCTCATACGTCGCACAGCAATGTCATGTGTGAGCCTCCCTCTCCTTCTGTTCATCCATCTCTGTTCCCTAATGAGGTTTGCAGGTGGCACTGCTCATCGCCGTCTACAGACGTATCCTCAACTCCTCAGTGAAGAGCATAGACGGCAAAACACATTGCCACCCGCAGGGGTCTCCCCTTATTGCGTGCCTATCGTAAGTGGCAATGCTTATTGCCGCTTGCGAACAGTCTCGACAATACCTATCATTGTCTATGAGCTTCCTTTGTGTGTGCGGTGCCTATCGCCTTTCGCAAGCCTCCTTCGTGTGCTCATTGCCCATAACCACCCGCGAGTCTCATTTGTGCGTTCGATGCTTATCGCCGTTCCTCTTAAGTCTCACACCTATTGTCGTGCACCTCATGAGAACTATCGTCGCACGCTTCCCAAATGGATGTCATCGTGTGCTTCACGAGAAGCTATCATCACCCGTGTAGGGGTGCGCTACCTTCTTGTGTTGCCAACGACGATGCCTAGCGTCGTCTGCAGTTCCATGCTCTCACTCAAATCGTGAGCAGTAATGTCTAGCACTATCCAAGGGCTGTGACACTGCTACTCCACGATCATGGGTGGCAACGCCTAGTGCCGATGGGACCCTATCCCTTCGCCATCTCAGACCTTCTCTTCATTCTCACCTCTTCTCACCTGATCAAGGTTTGACCTAGCCTAGCACCGCCACATCAGCTTCGATTTTGAGCAGCATTGTCGTTGTGTTGGTCTTGAGTACCATGCCCATCTTGCTACCACTCCAAGTCGGTCACTGTATGGCTATTATGCTAGTCTTATCCCTTCATCAACTTTTCTTCACTCTTTGACATTTGTTTGAACCTTCCACTTTATCACCCTACACCCTCACATTCCTAGCTACACGAATGTGTGTTGCTCTAAGACAAGGGTGGGCCCTTCAGCCCACTTGTCATGGAAATTAACCATAGGAGTGTTTTGAAGAAAAATAAATAGATTGCAGGTCAAGGGAGGTGATTTCGAACTAACTAAAGCAGCTGGTGGGCTTTCCGTCGTGATTTACGAGGGCGCCCACACGAGTCAGTCCGAGGAAGTCACGGACCCAGGTGCTGTTGGTTCCAACCTAACATCCAAATTTCCTCTCTCACTAATTGGATACCTGCCTTTATTCTTAAACATGGTTCGCGAGAGAGCGATCTCAAGTCCCGGGTTTTTCGAACCCGAGACATTGTCTGCCGATCACCTAGATCTAGGGAGGAGAGATTGAGGCACCGAAACATCCCCTTCTATGGTTTCATAAGTCTTGCATGTTGATGGCAGTGCTATGCCGAGCTTCATTCTTCCTCTCATTGTTCATCTCTGTCTCTCAGCGAGGAGTGCAGACGGCGAAGCCTATTGCCGCCCGTAAGGGTCTCACCCCATGCCTATCATAAAAGGCGATGTCTATCACTGCCCGTGAAGGGTGGCGGCAATACCTATCGTCGTCCGCAGGTTTCCCTAATGCCCATTGCCTATCACAGACAGTGATGCCTATCGTCGCCCTTAAAGGGTCCCGATGATGCCTATTTCCATCTGCAAGTTTATTTCATGTGCTTGACGTCTATTGCCGTCTGCGAGCTTCCTTCATGCGCTCGATCTCTCTCACGATATGCAAGCTTCCTTTCGTATGCTCGGTGCCTGTCGTCGTCCGTAGGTCTCTCTTAAGTCCCATGCCCACAGTTGTGTGCTTCATAAGGAAGTATCGTCGCGCACTCCACAAGAAGTCATCACCGCCTGCGGAGGGATGTGATGCCTTCTCGTGTTGCAAACGGCGATGCCTAGCCTCATTTGTAGTTCACTGCTCACCCTCTAGTCCTGAACAGCAGTGTCCAGCGCCGTCTAAGGGCCGCGATACTATTACTCCACGACTGTGGGTGGTGATGCCTAATGCCTTCGGGACCCCATCTCATGCCTTCTCTTCTTTCTCTTCTCTTCTCACTTGACTGCAGATAGGCTTAGTCTAGCACTGCCATAGTGGTCTGACTGTCGAGCAGTATTCTTGTCATGCTGGTCCTTAGTACTATGCCCGTCTTGCTGCCACACTAGATTAGAACAGTCATATCGGCGTTAGTTTCGAGTAGTATTGTCGTCGTGCTGGTCTTGAGTACCATGCCAGTCTTGCTACCACTCCGAGTCGGTCACTGTCCCGCTATCATGCCAGTCTCGTGCTTCATCAAATTCTCTTTTCTTCGCTACCTTTATTTGAACCTTCCACTTCATCACCCTAACTTTACTATATGAATGTGCATTACCCTAAGACAAAGGTGGGTCCTTCAGCCTACTTGTCTTGCAAGTTAACCATGATAATGTTGTGCTGAAAACAAGATGATTACAAGTCAAGGGAGGTGATTCTGAACCAGATGAAGCAGCTGAGGGCTTTCTATCATGATCTAAGAGGGCGTCCAAGCGAGTCAGCCCGAATAAGTCACAAACCCAGGTGATGTTGGTCCCCACCTCGCATATCAAATTCCTCTCTCACTAATTAGGCACCTTCCCTTGTTCTGTGAACAAGGTTCTTGAGAGAGCGATCTCAGTCTCGAGTCTTTCAAACTCGAGACACGTGCACCCAATCACTTAGATCGGAGTAGGCAAGATCAAGGCATCCGACCACGTCCCCCAGGGATCAGATTCTGTGAACCTCATTCCCTATTTTCCTCCAGAGCATCGATTCAACGTCGTGCTCCCAGATTCTTATTCGGCTTGAGGCAAGGATGGATTTACAAGTCCCTCACTCCCTATCTCCCAACATTGGCGGACGCACCGCCAGTGTCCCCTGCATGGGTTACTTGATAGCCGCCCAACACAGCATTCACCTGGCTACCGGTAAGCCACTTACCGGTCCTATTACTCGGGGCAGCCGAAAGGCTGCCTCCCTCTCCTCTGCAACTACGCGTTCATCTGGGGTTGCTCCCACAAGTTGCTGTACGGCCACCCCTACTTTCCATCACTTCGAAGCCCCATAACGAGAGGTTCGACACCATGAGGAGGAGGCTCCAAAGCCATCACCTCTCACTTAGCAGCTAAAGCTTGTGGTCTGTCCACTAGAGCAGTACTTCAAGGTAACTCCCTAACTGCCTCAGATCACCACTAGGGATTCGGCCTTCTAGGATCGACTCCCCTGCATCTCCTGACTGCGCATCACTTGGCTCGGGGCAACCCTATCGTTGCGCCTTCTCGAGCACACGAACGACAACCTCCTTGTCATTCCCCTTTGCACATACCAGCGCATCCCGTGGGAGGTGGTCACAGGGCCACTATGTCACACACACCTGCTCGCAGAAATGGACCTCTTAAAGCTAGATCTTTTGCTCGAGCTCGGGTTGACCCCCAAGTCACCCGAAAATCTTCTTCAGGGCGTGCGCACGCACCGAACTACTGGACTACACCGTTCTCCTGATGTAAAGACCATTAGCGCATGCCTTCACCCCCGTTCGCCGGGTCTACACCAGAGAAACCCTTGACCACTTAGTACTCCAAGGTTTTCCCTTGAAGTACCCTTCTTCAGTCCCCTCTAAAGCCCCACATGACTATTGGCCCTCAAAAGCGAGCTTGGGCGAGAGCTTTGATGACCAAACAGGCTCCATTCCTCCCATCAAGGCCAAAGAATCGACCCTTTCAAGTCCATATTCCCTACACTAATTAATGGAAGTAGCTTTGGCTTCCCTGAGAAGGGGCAACCGGCTGCAATCTTTCTCCCAATTCCAATTCTGGGAGAAGATATACTGGGTGGTTAGGTGTCTCAATCTCGTCTCCCAGGTCAGGTTGATCTAATAGCATGGTTTTGGGTTCGAGATGGTCTCGGGACCTTAGATTACTCTCTCGGGAACCACGTAAAGAAGAAGTAGGTAGGAGAACCAACTGGTGAGAGAGGAATTAGGGTCGTGAGGTTGGACTTACCTCACGTGGGTCCTTGTCACACTCGTGCTAGCTCGCGTGGGTGCCCTCTTAAATCATGTTGGAAACCCCCCAGGCCTACGGACGGTTTGGAATCGCCTCCCTTAACCTGTTTCTCCTTTCTTGCAAACATACACACAAAATTGAAAGTACAGACAAGTGGGGCATAGGTCCCCACCTTATTACAGGGTGAAGTGAATGTGAGAGAAGAAGTTTGACTGAGAGAATAGGCTGGCACAATGGTTAGACCAGTATGGTGACTGACTTGTCGTGGTAGCAAGACGGGCAAGGTAACTCAGACCGGCACAATGACAATACTACTCGACGACATAATCAACACTGACCAGCCTAACACAATGACTAGTCTAACGTGGTAGTAAGACGGGCTCGGTAACTCAGACCGGTACAACGGCAATATTGCTTGATGACAGAACTGGCTCGACGGCTCAAGGTTCAGCCTACCCTCTGGTCAAACAAGCAAAGAAGAGAAAGAGGGGAGGTGAAGACTAGCTTGACTCTCTCTAGGCCTTCCATGAAGAGACGAAAGTGGAAATAAAAAAGTGCTGGTGAAATAAGAGTGATAGAGAATGAGATGAAATGAAAATGAAAGAGATGAATTAAAGTAAAATTGAAAAATGGAATTAGGATTAAAATAGAAAATAAAGTGAATAAATTAAAATAAAATGAAATAAAGGAAAATACAATAAAAGGGATAAAGAAAATGAAATAAAATAAGATGGGTAAATAAAATAAAAGAGGCAAATGAAGTAAAGTAAAATAAATGATTAAAATAAAATAGGATGAGGTAATGAGAATAATATAAAAGGGGTAAATAAAATAAAATAAATGAGATAAATAAAATAAATGACATAAAGATAAGTAAAAATAAGGTGAGAGAACATAAAATAAAATAAATGGAATAAAAGGAAATATATTAAACTAAACTAATGTGAGGTAAATAGGATGGGTGAGGTTAACTTGAACAAAATAATAATAAAAGGGTTTAGTTGATCAAGGGAGAAGGGGGTTTTATCATTGAGCTATTGGGCATTATACGAGTAAAGGAGTATAACGTCTTGATAAAATAAAAGGGTAGATTAGCTTAGAGAGAGAGAGAGAGCTTGTGTTGGGTTCTGTGGAAGTAAAGAAGAGAGGAGTAGGCGGCGATGAGCAGGGGACG
Source organism: Amborella trichopoda (assembly GCF_054954075.1). Classification (NCBI taxonomy): domain Eukaryota; kingdom Viridiplantae; phylum Streptophyta; class Magnoliopsida; order Amborellales; family Amborellaceae; genus Amborella; species Amborella trichopoda. The sequence continues at coordinate 19,031,016 of NC_142347.1, read as the reverse complement.
ACGAGCAGGCAGTGACAAGGCGGTGATGAGTAGGTGGTGAGCCCATTACACTCGCGGCATTGACATCATTCACACACATGACCCAAAAGATAGAGAAAGAAAAGAAGAGAGAGAAAGAGAAGAGAGAGAAGAGATAAGCCCAAGAGTACTGACTCAAAAGTTTCTCTATCCTTCCTTTCTCTCCAGAGACGTGACCCAGCAATAGGCAAGATAAAATTTTTTATTAAGCTAGTGAAAGGTCTGTGTATAATGAGAGTACATAATACATATAGTGTTTGCCCAAACATGGGTGGATGATCAAAATTAAACCTAATTGCTGGAAATTAAGATTTAATTGAATTAAAATAAATAGGAAAATAGGGTGAAAAATGACAGATTTTCCCCTTCCTAACAATTTGCAAAATTTCAAAACAGTCCCAGTGCTGTCGTAAAATGTGCGTGATCATTCATGGATGATCCGAGGTTGTTTCGATGCACGTTTGGCTGACAGATGATTATTTTCTTGTAGGGCTCGACATGGCGATCGATTTGATACCAACTTTGAGCCATGAATCTTGTTTTTAGGGCACGATCATGTATCTTGTAATTTGGATAAATCTTGAAATTTCGGATTAATAGTGTGCTCGTTCCTTGATGTTTTTCTGTGATATCTTCATTGGATCATACTGAGCATGCCGTCACAATCACGGGGCAAAAATCGCAGTTCGATTTTATGCCCAGATAAACGTTAGCAAGTTTGAAGTTTTGGCTTGAATTTGGAATTCCGATGACAGAATTTACAGTCAATTCGTTGACTTCCTGAGCAAAATCTGGTCATTCATCATACGTGAGGATCGAACCAATGATGGTCATGGACCTTATGCACGCGACAAAACTAGTTTCACGTCGATCAGGCTTGTGAGCGGTGTGATTTGGCCGCTCGAACGAGGCACGATGCTGCTGATTTTTCTGCACTTTTTGTACAGATCAACAACTTCTCTCTAGCTTTTCTACACGCTCGGGAGTCATCACGGGACGTGCCACACATCGAAACGCTCGTCTCATTCAAACGAACACGCTTCAACAAGTTTGAACGTGATCTGATCGTGGATGAGGGAGATATAAGCCTCGCAAGTCACTATTCATGATTGTTCCTTTAATGGAGCTTAGTTGCAGGGTGGCCGCACTGTAATAGTGTTCGGCTCCCCCTGTTTCGTACTTTTACCTATAACTTCATCATCGGATGTCCGTTTAAGCTGAAATTTGATCCGTGGTAGTTTCCAACCATGATGGATCCAATGGCAGAGGTCCCATAGCAAATTGAGACACTGAAATATAGCTCTAGTTATAGGGTTCATTTCAGGGTGCTTAGAACTTGATTATGCCGGAATTGTTTCTTAGTCCACACTACCTTAGACTTGTCGGATTGCAACGAAACTTGACAGGAGGATTTTGAGATTTCTTATGAAGATCTTGACTAGTTTTAGGGTTATTATGAAACTGTCAAAATTTCCACTATTTGTTAGGCTTCTATTGAGCGAGAGCCCCATGATGATGAAAAATATCTTCTGATAACATGCCCCACCAAATTTTGTGCTTATAAAGAATTGAGAAGTATAATCATCCAAGAAAATTCTCCTTGCTAGCCACATGACTACGTGAACACTAAGGAGATCCACACAATGCTGCAACTAGAATGCTCAGACGTTTGGACGTAATGTATGGGTCCACCAGTGGAGACTTGTAGGGGAAGAAGAGACGTTTGAGGGATTCTATCGAAGTCCTCACCTTTGAGGGACTATTCATGATTCTGACAGCTTGAGGATTTTGTAGGGACCTCATTGGCTAGAATTAGGCCTACTTGGAGGTCGAGTGCTATGAACCTTTAGTCGGCATTGTTCGTTGCTACACTAGGTTTGCTTTTGATGATCAGGGTATCTCTGTAGGTATCGTCTAGCGAGGTCCGGTCAGGGGCTTCTGACCTGCCTGAAAGTATGGGCCATTTGCTGGGGGGATTTTGGCGAGGAGGCCTTGTGGGCCCCATCCTGTCGGATCCAGTCAGGGGCATGTCTCAAAGCTTTGGGCCTATCGACTAAGGAAGGTTTTAAGTGTGGCGATCTCATGGTGAGGAATAACCCTGAAGTCTCTAGCAGGTTAGGACCTGGCTTGGTCAGTTTCTTGCCTTCGTGATGGTCTTTAAGTATATTAGAGGGATCTTTCGATCGTCGCCCTCATCGTCAAGGACTCTTGTTGTTTGTGGAGATGAAACATGGGAGATCTTATGCGACTCTCACTCCCTAGTGAGCCATTTTGTCTTGTGATTGAATGCTGGAGGTTGAGGATTTTAGGTAGACCTCATAGAATCATGCTTGTTTGGCAATTAGGTGTCGGTTGAGGTTGTGGTAGTGCATCAACCTGCTTTGTCGGTCCAAGCACCCTTTGCGAGTTTTTGCTTGAACAAGGGAAATGGTGTCGTAAAAGATGGTTTTCACCAACTTCTTTATTTTTTGGCTCCTTTACCCATGACCTGGCGGCCATGTCACATAACTCTTTTACTCATGGTTTCGTGACCATGCCCGTCCGTCATTTTTACTCATGGCGTTCCCTTGTCCAAGTGTATATCATGCCCCTTTTTTTATGAAGGCGAGTTTAGGATCATGCCTTTGAGACCTGTGTGAAGCCTTTTAACATCATGCGGCTAGGACATGCACTATAGTGTAGGGTCATACAGTTGGACTATAGTGGTGATTAATGGCAGTTAGTGGAGGCCATGGAGTGAGTATGGTGGTGGTTTTAGCTTACTTTGGGAGATGGTATGAGGCTGCCTATGAAAGATTGAAGATGACGAATGGTGGGTGGAAAATAGTAACCCACTAACTGACGAGGAGTATGGGTGTCGAGGTGGCTTGCCGTTTTGTGAGCATGGGTGAGACTCATTGAGGAATGATGAAATAGAAGCAATGAAGGTGGTGCATGCACACAAATGGGTTGGTTAGGGAACTGCGTGCGTGAAAATGCATGTAAAGGGGGTGTGCACGTATGTGTGGGGGTAGCTTTAAGGTCATGCCTCCTTGACTCTGGCAATGCAGTTTAATTTGATGCGATCAAGATGTGCACTATGATTTAAGGTCATATAGCTTGGACCGTGGTTATACAGTTTAAAGTCATGTAGCTAGGACAATGTAATTTAAGGTCGTGCAACTAGACCTCTGCTACAATTTAAGGTCATATAGTTTGGACTTTGGCTATGCAGTTTAAAGTCATGCGGCTAGGACTAGGCAGTTTAAGGTCGTACAACTAAACTACTGCTACAGTTTAAGGTCATATAGGTTAGACTGTGGCTATGCAATTTAAAGTCATGTGGCTAGGACTAAGGCTGTGTAGTTTAAGGTCATGCGGCTAGGACTAAGGCTGTGCAGTTCAAGGTCATGCATCTAAGACTAAGGCTGTACAGTTTAAGGACATGTAGCATGGAACAGGCTTGTGCAGTTTAAGGTCATACAGCACGGACCAGGGCTGTGCAGTTTAAGGTCACGCAGCACAAGCTAGGGTTATGCAGTATGAACCATTGTTTGGGTCTCCATGCAAGTGAAGCTGCAAGGACAATAGGTCTATGGATAGCAATCTGACTCCTTGGGGATAAAGATAGTTGAGGTTATACACAAGTATAGAGATTTAGTTGAAGATGGTGGCCCTACAATGAGTGGCAAGCTGAAGTAGACTTCACAGGGAATTAAGAGGGTAAGTGTGACTCCCTGGGGATGATAAGTAATGGTATGCATGTAACTTTGCTGAGCATGACAGGCCAGAGTACAAATGCAACCCCACTAAGGGTAGTTCGTCGCAATAGGGTGTGACTCCTACAGGGATGTTAGTGTGAAACAGACCCACTGGGGATTGAAGGGGTAAGCATGACTCCCTTCTTCTTCTTCTTTTTTTCTTTGTGCATACACCTAACTCCACTGGGGATGTTGATGGAATACACTTAGCGAAGACGTGTGTCCATTTCACAGTCCAAAGTTATGGGTTTGGGCTATTTGTCACACCGTGGTTTATAGTTTTAAGGTCTTGTAGCTTGGACCATGGCTATGTAGTTTAACGTCATGCAACTAAGACCATGCAGTTTTAAGGTCATACAACTAGACCTTTGCTATAATTAAAGCCATATAGTTTGGACCATGGCTGTGTAGCTTAGGGTCGTGCAGTGTGGACCATTATAGGTGGGTCTTCATGCAAGTGGTTCGGTGAGAAGCGGACCAACAGGGAAAGAACATGGTAAATATGATTCCATGGGAATGACAGTATGGAGCACAGGTGTAGCCCCACTGGGAATAGTGGTAGAACAGGCTTGACAATAACGGGGTCTAGCATAAGGAAATGCATGACAAGAGGTGGGCACATGAGCAGTAAAGGTGCATGATGGAAGCTTAAGAGGGCTATGAGTGATGTGACTCAATTGGACAAATGGAGGTCAGAAGAGTCCTGAGGTAACGGTGATGTGTGGAATGAGTGGTGAAAATGCTCTAGTAGGTGTAGGGGTATATGGTTGAGATTACGGTACGGCTCTTTAAGATATTGCTTTGTAGAGGAGGGAGCATGCCTTACATGCTTTGCTTTGAAGCCTCACAGTCTAAACTATGGTACACCTCTTTATGATATGGCATTGTTGTTTGAACATATTTTTCATCACCTTGGTCCCTGGTAGGAAGCAGGTCAATAAATCTTACAAAACAGTGAAAATTCTTGACAGTCTCATAATGGCCCCAGAATTAGTGAAGATCTTCGTTAGTACTTCAAAAGACCACCTACCAAGTTTCATCATGATCAGACATGTCTAAGGCAATGAACACAAAAGACCAATTTCAGAAAAAAGGTCTTTAACACCCTGAAACGGACCCTACAACTGGAACTACATTTTTTCGATGTCTCAAATCATTATGGGAGCACCGACATTTGATTTGGCATGGTTGAAAACCCCTATGGGCCAAGTTTCGGCTTAATTGGATACTCCAAAACAAAGATATAAGCCAAACATTGAAACAGGAGAGGCCGCACACTATTCTCATGTGGCCTCATTGCAGTAAAACACCATTAACGGTGGTTGTTTTTACAGCCATGGGCAGTTATGTTTGAGGCCCAGAACTCACTCGTTTCAAGTCAGATCGCTCCCAAATTTGGTGAGCGTGTTTGTCTCATCAAGACAAACAATTCAATATGTGGCACGCCCCGAGATGAAGTCCGAGCAGGGAGAAAAGCTAGAGAGAAGTTATCGATCCACTAAGAATTTGTAGAAAATTTAGTCGCGACATACCTCGCTCGATAGACTAAATCACGACTTTGGCACAATAGATCGATGTAAAATCAATTTCATTGTGTGCGTAAGGTCTAGGGCTATCATTAGTTTGAACTTCGTACATGATGAATGGTCAGATTCCATGCACGAAGCTGACGAAGTAACTGAAATTCTTACCATCAGTCAAAACTCAAAAGTTGTTAAATCTTCGTTCGGGCTTCAAACCACGTTCTGTTTGTTGTCATGCAATCATGACGGCATGCTTAGTGCACTACGATGAAAAAATCACACAAAAACATTAAGGAACAACCTCACTGTCGATCCGAAGTTTCCAAGATTCAAACAAATTTCAAGTCTTGTGATCATGGCTCAAAAACATGATTCATGGCTCGAAGTTGGTATCAAAATGATCATCATGTCGAGCCCTAAAAAAAAACAATAATCTTTCGATTAAATTGGCATCAAAACACCCTTGGGTCAGCCATGGAAGATCACGCAAGATCTCGAGCAACGGTAGGGACTGTTTTAGAATTCCACCTATTGTTAGGCAAGGGTAAAACAGTCCTTTTTTACCCATTTTTATAATTTCTTTTAATCCAATTAATTCTTAATTTTCAGTAATTAGGTCTAATTTTCATCAATCCACCCATGTTTGGGCACAATTCTATTTAAACAGGCACTGCTTCATTGTAAACAGATCCCTCGGCCTTCTGTTGATTCTTAGAAGATTGAATAAAAATTTTGATTCCTTGCTTGAGCCTGTGACTACGTCTTGGAGAGAGAGAGAGGAGAGAGAAGGAAAGGGTCGGTACCCTTCAAGCAAGCAACTTTCTCTCTCCTTCCCTCTCTTCTCTCTTTCTCTCTCTTCTCTTTCTCTCTCTTTCTCTTTCTTCTTCTCTTATTCTCTTTCTTCTCTCTCTTCTTTCTCTCACTCTCTTCTCTCTCTTTCTCTCTCTTTCTCCCTCTTTTTCTCTCTCTCTCTTCTCTCTCTTTCTCCCTCTCTCTTTTTCTCTCTCTTCTCTCTCTTTCTCTCTCTCTTTCTCTCTCTTTATCTTTCTCTCTCTCTTTCTCTCTCTTCTCTCTCTCTTTCTCTCTTTCTCTCTCTTTCTCGCTCTTTCTCTCTCTTCTGTCAACTGGTAAGCCTCAGCCCTAGTTGGTCTTCTCTATCTTCTTTTGTCAACTGGCGAGGCCTAACGTCGGTTGGTCTTCTCTCTCTTATTTTGTCAACTGACGAGGCCCAAAGCCGGTTGGTCTTCTCTATCTTCTTCTATTAATTGGTGAGGCCCAGTGCCAGTTGGTCTTCTCTCTCATCTTTTGTCAACTAGCGAGGCCCAACACCGGTTGGTCTTCTCTATCTTCTTCTATCAATTGGCGAGACCTAACGCTGGTTGGTCTTCGCTCTTTTCTTCTATCAATCGACGAGACCTGGAGCCAATTGATCTTCTCTCTCTTCTTCTATCAGTTGACGAGATCTAGCGCTGGTTGGTCTTTGCTCTTTTCTTCTATCAATCGGTGAGACCTAGCACCAGTTGGTCTTCTCTCTCTTCTTTTATCAGTTGGTGAGACCTAACGTCGGTTGGTCTTCTCTCTCTTCTTCTATCAGTTGATGTCGGTTAGTCTTTTCTATCTTCTTCTTTCAACAGGTGAGACCTAACACCAATTAGCCTCCTCTCTCTTCTTTTATCAGTCGACAAGACCTAGCACCAGCTGGTTTTCCCTCTCTTCTTTTGACAGTTGGCGAGACTTCGTGCTAGTTGGTTCTCTTCCTCTCTTCTCATCTGACATAGTCGGTGAAGCCTAGTGCCAACTACTTCCTCTCTCTCCTATCTCCTAAAACAGTCAGCAATGTCTAGCGCCGACTGTATCTCGTCTTCCTTCTCCTCCCTCCTCTCTTCCTTCTTCTCTCTCCTTCCGTCCATTCCCTTCTTCTCTTTAACCATTCCTCTGCTAATCTTTCGTTCAACCAATAGAGATTGAGGTTAGCATCTCATGGCAGTCATGTCATCTAGCCGTAATGTTGTTGCGTCAGGATCGCTTGGCCCCCTTTAATGCCACGACAGACCGACCATCGTGCTTATCTAGTCAATATTGGCAATGACGTCTAGTAGCGATCCCATAAGCCGGTCTTAGTTATCGAGCCCATTTCACTGCCACATTATGTCGATTATCCACCAACCTAGTCACTGCTCTGATCTTTTCTCTTGGTTGAATTCTTCTCTTCCCACATCTTTCTTTCTTTGTTTTGAATACACATGCTTGTGTTTGTTCAACAAAGAAGAAAAGGGTGAGGCCTGACCCACCTGTCCCATAACCTTTGCCATAGATGTGTTTGATTGCATAAAAGCAGAAAATAAGAAGAATACGAGCCAAGGGAGGCGATTCCGAACCAGTTTCATTACTGGGGGGCTTTCTTCATGATCTATGAGGACACTTACGCGAGTCAGCCTGAGTAAGTCCCGAACCCACCTTTAAATTCCTCTCTCATTGGTTACTAACACGTGCCCCCATTTCTTAACAAGGTTCCCGATAGAGCGATCTCCCAAACGTTCCGGGTCTCTCCCGAAACTTGAGACGCATGCCGCCTAATCCTCTAGGTATCCTGAGGGTGAGATCAAGGCACCTAACCAGCTTGGCGACTCCATTGGGGACCTACAACCCCTTAGTCGGATCGTTCTTGTTCTAGTTTCTTCTTTATCTGCTTTCATTCTTTTTTCACATTCACTTCTGACTACTGGGCTCTGTAACCCATTTATCCAGATCGGGGATTTTGTTATCCCCTTATTCAAGAGTGTTCCTAGGGAACAAGGTCCTTCGACTTCGTTCCCAACCAACCTCTTGAGAAAAGACCCCTTGTCTAGCTCTTAATTCTTAAACTAGACTGGTGTGAGGAGGGACTTGAAGGTCCCTCACTCCCCATCTCTTCGATCTGGCGGAAACTCTAACAAGGCACCTTGCATGGGCAGCACTTATGTGGCCCCACATAGCATGCACCCAGCCACTGGTAAGTCAATTGCCGGTCGTGTTTCTGAGGTACGCCGGAAGGATGCCCAGTCCCTTTTTACAAAAGACAAGCACACTGCTATTGCTTCTGCGAGTTTCCATAAGGCTACCCCCCACATTCCTAAACCATTGGTCTCTATCCCTAGAGGCTCAACACATCGAGGTGGAAACCCTACGGTCTACACCCCTCACACACACCACAAGGTTCATGAGTCACACCTCGGGGCAACCCTTCTGTTGCCTCGAGAAAATGTTCAAGATCAAACCTTCCAAGGCCAGTTCCTGCACACGCCATTCATGTGCATCGCACTGCTCGAGGCAACGCCATTATTACGTCAACCCGAGTACATAGCAGACGATCTTCTCATCCTCCTCCTATGCACACACAAGCGCATCCTGTAAGGAGCAAGCCTTCACCTGTTGTCCTACAGACACCTTCTCGTAGCTCTTAGCCTCCTAGGGCCAGATCACTTGCATGAGTCCGGGTTGACCCTCAGGTCTCCAATAATCCTTCTTCAAGGGATGCGAACATGCACCATCTCAGACGTCCCCTCGTCCTCGACTCAGGCCTTCTCATGAGTCGACCCTGCTCTTGCTTGCTCCTCTTTCATCGAGCAAGCACCTGCCTTGGTACTCGAAGGTTTTCCTCAAGAGTACCATCGTGAAACAGCCCCAACACTTTGGTCATGCCTCTGAAGCTCATAAGAGAGCTCGGGGCATGGACCTCACAGAAGATCGAGTCCTTCATCCTCCCCGACCTAAGATGACTTCAGGTCCTGGCCCTCATCCATTGCCGCACCTGATGGAGACAACTCTCTCTTGTGCAGGAAGAGTTGACCAGTCGCAACCTAGATTGCAGTTTTGGCATTAGGTTCATCAATACCTCGAGACTAAAAATGATAGGGGTCTGCAAATTTTAACTAGGGAGGTGACCAAGGAATTCAAAACAGCCAATTTTGACGACCCGCTTCACCTGAATCCCTTCTACCCTTTCAGATGATGAAGCCTGAAAAAGAGCTCAATGAGCTCTGTACTGTGGTTACTGTCGCAAAAGAAGACCCAGCCACTCAACAGCCACGATCCCAAGACCATCATGAACCGGCTCCTCAGCCTTAGTCCCAAGACTGTCGAGAACCGGTCCAAACACTATCTGCGTACAAAAGTCGAGTTCAAGCAAGGAAACCTGACCCCTTACTGACTGACCTATCATGTACGCCCGTCAAGCGCAAACCCTCTGTTGGCACTAACGTCAACCCCCATAATGAAACGGTCAGTGTAATGATCGCAAGGGAGCCCAGGGTTGCGCAGGAGGATCACATGAACACGTTTGAGGACATGGTGCACGCGATGCTAGAGAAGATCGATCGTATTGACGTGGCACGCCCGTTGACTAACCATGAGGCCAATTCCCATCACTCTGATGACGTACCTCCATGGCAGCCTCCTTCGTCAACCTCACAAGAAACTTTTGTCTCTCATCCGATTTCTCAGTCAGAAATTGACACTATGGTCACTCATAGCCCAAAGAACAGATGAATTCCAGGCATACAAGGTACAGCGCCTTATCAAAGACCACATCCTTCCTATATTGTTTAGGTCACGTTCCCCTCTGACTATAAGAAAGGGAAGTTTCCTCTATTTAGCAGAACCACCTCCTCAAACCATCATATCGCCCACTTCCACGCAGCATGTCAGGAAACAGTAGCAGACGAGAGACTTCTTCTCCGCCAGTTCGTTGAGACCCTTGATGACCCAACATTCTAATGGTATGCCCGACTTCCTCCAAACTCGGTGCATACATTGGAGGAGATGGAGAAAATTTTCTATCAATGCTTCAACGAGATCATGAGAGAAGTTCAAACCATCGAGCTTCTCACCTTGACTCAAGAACCTAATGAGCCCGTAGATCAATTCATATCAAGATGGAGGAACCTGGCTTCCCACCATCCTAATCATATGCCCGAGAAGGAAGTAGTACAAACTTGAGTGCGGAACATGTGACTTGAAATCGCTCTACATGTCGAGGACTCTAATCTGACCTCCATATCAGAGTTGATCTCTAAATAAGTTCGCATAGAAAGTTTGTCCCACCATCATGGTGGGGCACAACAACCACCTACAAGTTCAACAAACAACCAGGGCAATGGTAGCTCTCGGAATACCACACGACGTAGCCAATAGAAAGGGGTAATTAGTGCAGCCATTATGGTCACTGATTCAAAGAATGCTCCCTCCCAAACTTTGGACCTCTTTAAAGAGGTAAGCTTGACGATGGTATTACCCCAAACTGGCAAGCAGCAATAGTCGTACAATCGGTTACCTCCACCAACCAACTTTGTTCGGAGTGATTATTTCACTAGGCATAAGAATAAGGTCTATCCCTTCGAGAAAGAATGGATTTCTGCACTGTTTCGATTATTATTGGAGCAGAATATGATTCAGCTGCCAGAAGTCAGGTTCCTTGAGTAATCTGGCCTTGACACTCTGGCAAATTATTGTGCCTACCATCGGAGGATTAATCATCCTACAGATGACTGCTACACGCTGATGGATATCATTGAGGCCCTGATTCTGAAATGTCAGATAAGCTTGAAGATTTAAAGAAGGCCTTCGGAGCAGCTGAGGCCTCCCATGCCGTAACCATTCAAGAGGAGAACGAAATGCCGAGTATCCTCTACCCCCTCTTCATTATAATGCTTTAGGAAGGCATAATCACACTAAATCAGGCAAGGCAACCCCTTCGACTTGTTAAGGGGACAGAAGATTGTTGGTGTCCATACCATCAGATAAGAGGTCATTACTTGTCAGAATGCACAACTTTCCTTGACATATTCTTTGAAGTATCAATAATTTTACAACCTCCCTGTAAGTGATCCCCAAATAACTTCCTCGAGGTAAGAAGATCTCACAAGGCAGGACCTTCCGATGAATGACTCAGACTCTGCAGAACCATCGACTTCCCAGCCATGGATGATCTACCATGGCTGAAACAGACTCAAGTCTTTGAGGAGAGAAGCGATTTGCCAAGTCAGCACTAATCGTGAACCCAGTGAGACAAATCAAATGACACCTCAAAAAAACAGAAAAAGATGGGTACCAAGGGCTGCTCGCCGAAGAAACAAGACCGCTCAACCCACAGTTGAGCAAGAATTTCTTAGGCCCCTTCCTCTGTTACCAACTTTGCTGGACTTCATCCTCGGCACGATCCTTTTTCATTCTTCATCCTATCAAGAAGATGTCATCGTGCCATCTTCCACTCAGTAAACGTCCGATGAGGGTGACGATGTTAAGAGCACTCCCCAGCAGTCTAAGCAAGAGAAAGACTTAAAAGATCCCCTGCAACTTTACAATCCTGATGATGACGTAAAAAGCTACCCAGATCGGTTTTATGGGGAGAACGACCTTAAGAGTCCCCCACTTTCTAACCCTTCTACACCTTCTTCTCTTGCTTCTCATTCTCTTTCTCCTATGTCTTCTTCAGATACAACCTTGATGTGCCTAGACTTCAAGGCTCTCGACCGAGAATTCGAAGGAATCAATATAAGCCAGACGCCGCGAAAGCGATTGAGAAAGACCCTGGCACAGGTAGCAGAATTCCCAATAGTTGTTGATGCCCTAGCAGTTAAAGCTAAGGCAGAGCCACCTACCACAAAGAAGCGTAAGAAGTCGAAGCCAAATAAACCCCAGTGGTCCCCTGAGCCTAACTTTGAGCAAAGATTGAGAGAGTCGAGGGGGCAAAGTTTCTACTCTCAGGAAACATGCCACATGAGACAAGTCTGCGAAGCACCAACCCGTGTGGACTAAACACTACAGATAGCTTCTCAAAGGCCGAGTGATTCACATTGGCATACTTCTTGCACTACAATCATCGAATCCCTGATTTCTTGTGATCTCCAAGATAAACTCCAACAGTCCAAGAAACAACCCCTGTTTATGAAAGACCCTTCCTTCCTCAAACGGGGAAGATGCTAAAATTATAATCCACTCTGGGCCTCTATCAGAGGCAGAGATGTCAGGATCAAGGGTCTCTGCATTTGAGGTCAATCACAAGATCCCTGAAAATAGTGATGAAGAGTTGCAAGAGGCTCCAAAAGAATTGGAAGAGGGTGGTCAGGCCACAGCTGACGAACTAGAAGAAAAAATCTTGGAGATGCAGTGGACCCCAGACCTACCTTCATTTCAGCAAGAATGTATCTAAGCGAGAAGGAGGAGTTCATTGCCTTCTTAAAAATGAACCGGGACGTCTTTGCTTGGCATTACCATGAGATGCCCGGTTTAGACCCTCAAGTCACTGTTCACCGTCTCGGCATTGATCCGACTGTCAAACCTGTTAAACAGAAATCAAGAAGGTTCAGGCCTGATCTTGAAATACAGATAGATGCCAAGATAACCAAACTTAGACAAGAAGGTTTCATCTGTGAAGTCAAGTACCCGAAATGGCTAGCAAATGTCGTTCGGATCAAGAAGAAGAATGGTTTGGTTATTTGAATACCGCTTGTCCCAAGGATGACTTCCCGTTGCCATTCACCGAGATGCTTAGCGACTCCACAGCTCATTTTCAAATCTTTTCCTTCATGGATGGATACTCTGGGTATAATGAGATAAGGATGGCTCCCGAAGATGAAGAGGGCACAACATTCTTAACTCCGTAAGGGGTCCTCTGTTACACAATGATGCCTTTTGGATTAAAGAATGTCGTCCCCACATATCAGAGAGCAATGACGACCATTTTTTGAGACATGATGCACAAAGAGGTGGAGTGTTATGTGGATGACTTAGTTGTAAAATCCAAAGAGAAGGATGCTAATATGAGAGATCTTGAAAAGGTGTTCAAGTGCTTGTGTCTCCATCAGCTAAAAATGAACCCACTAAAATGTGCTTTTGGCGTGCGTTTGAGAAAATTCTTGGGGTCCATCGTCAGACATCGAGGGCTTGAAGTTGAGCAAGTTAAGATCAAGGAAATCCAAGAAATGTTGTCACCGACTTCACTTTGAGAACTGCGCTCCCTCCAAGGCCAACTGACATACATTCACATGTTCATCTCGAACCTCTCAGGTCGTTGTAAACCCTTTATACACCTGCTAAAGAAAGATACCCCATTCATCTGGGATGAAGCATGTCAAACAGCCCTTGACAACATCAAGCATTTTTTACTCAATCCTCTATTATTCTCGACACCAGTATTTGGAAGACCCCTCATTTTATAAGGGACTGCTTTAAATGAGTCCCTCGGAGCATTGTTAGCACAAAACAATGAAGAACGAAGAGAAACCATTTTATATTTTCTTAGTCGCAGGATGCAAGGGGACGAGAAGAATTATCCCCCTATTGAGAAGATTTGTCTGGCCTTGATCTTCGCAGTACAAAAACTCGGTCATGAAGTGAAACTTATGTCAAAAGTTGATCCTATAAAGTTTCTCATGACACGCCCATTCTTGTCGGGATGCCTGGCTAAGTGCGCACTATTGCTTATGAAGTTCAACTTCATGTATGTCCCACAGAAGGCCATCAAGGGCGAGGCCTTGGCTAACTTTCTTGTGGCACATCCCATAGCAACCTCCCCAATGAAGAAGTATTATGTGCTGATCTTGTTCATATGTGGGAGTTATACGTCGAGGGAGCTTTCCAATCAGATTAAGGAGGCACCAGAGTAGTATTCCTGACGCCGAGAGGAGGAGTATTGCCACATTCTTTCTCTCTCGCTCAAGCCGGTTCTCATAATGAGGCAGAATATCAAGCCCTTATAATCAGACTCGAGATAGCCTTCGATCTCGACTTGGAGCAGCTTAAGATCTATGACGAATCTGAGTTGGTTATCCGGCAACTCAAAGGGATCTATGATGTGAGAAAAGATACCCTCATTCCTTGTCACGATACTGCAAATTCGTATATAGCCCAATTTGAAGACGTATCCCTAAGTCACATCCCCAAGAGGCTAAATTCATGGACCAATGCACATGCAAAGCTCAGCGCTACAATTCAGTTGTCCTCATCAAGGCCCATGCTTGTTTCGGTGGCAGAATGGAGACACATCAAACTAAGAACCGAGATTGATGCAGATGACGAGAGAAATATCTTCCCCGAGTGTCCCCCTTAACCATTTGGAGCACTTCTATCGGCCAAAGAAGTAATCAAAACTGAACAAGCAATAACACATAGTCAAGGTGCTAAGGGTCAAAATCAGGGACCAGAATTCTTTGACCCAATATGCACAGAAACTGAGCAGGTAAAAGATTGGAGAGAGCCCATCTCAAGTTTTCTAAAACATGGCAAGCTCCCGAAAGATCGTGTTGAACGCAACAGCATATGTCAAATGTCCACCAAGTATACCCTCCTTAATGGAGATGCTCTCTTCAAATGGTCTTTTGATGACATTCTTCTTAGTTGTGTCTATATCGAAGGAGCAAGTAAGGTGTTAGAAGAAGTCCACTTAGGCATCTGTGGACTACACCAGTCCGGTCCCATGCTCTATGAACGAATACGCAGGTTGGGATACTATTGGCCTTTCAGGATAGCCAATTCCTTAAGCTATGCTAAAAAGTGCCAAGTATGTCAAATACATTCCAGCCTGGTTCACCAGCCTTCAGAGCCCTTACACCCTATGGTTGCATCATGGCCCTTCCCACAATGGGGTATGGACATCGTAGGGCCTATTGACCGTCCTTCCACAGTGGGCCATGTTTTTATCGTAGCTGCAACAGATTATCTAGTGGGCTGAAGTATCCCTCTTAACCAAGTTCCTGGGACAATGGTGGCCTACTTCATTCGACATCATATCATATACTGCTTCGGAATGCCTAACCGGATAATATCTGACAACGGCCCTTAGTTTAGGAGTCATCACATTGATCTCTTAGTTAACCAGTTTAGTTTTGAATGGAGGTACTCGATTATGTACCACCCTTAGGCGAATGGATTAGCTGAGGCTTCAATAAGACTCTGTGCAATGTTATAAGAAAGTTGATTTCAAAAACAAGGAAGAATTGACACGAGAAGCTTCCCGAAGCACTGTGGGCTTATCGTACCACTACATGAAATTCTACTGATTCCACTCCTTATTCTCATGTCTATGGGGCTGAAGCAATTTTACCTGTCAAAGTATAAATCCCTTCACTCTGAAACGTTATTCACGAAGGAATAACCAAAGATGAGATAGTCAAGCTCCGATATCAAGAATTTGATGCACTCGATGGAAAGAGACTAGATGCTCAGCAGAACCTTGAACTCAACCAAGGGAGAATGAAGAGGGCTTTTGACAAGTTTGTCATGATCCGCTCATTCGCTCATGGTGATCTAGTCTTAGTTGTTAAGAGGCCTATTGTCATGCAGAGCCAGTGCAAAGGGAAGTTTGAGCCTAAGTCGGAAGGTCCCTTTACAGTAAAAGGTCTCACCCAACGGAGCCTACATATTAGCACATTCTGATGGGGAAGAGGCAATGCCCCCAATCAACGGGCGATACCTAAAGAAGTATTATCAATGATGTATATTCAAAAGAAAGGGAGTCAATGTGAAAGCAAGCTAGATAGTCCAAACAAAAATTCTAACTCTTTTTATTTTCATTGAAGTAAAAATGAGTTACAAGTTACAAGAACCCATTGCTAGGGAAGTTACAAGTCTCTCGCATCTAATGATAAGAGGATGGTTACTAACCAAAAACTTGTACTTTTGCTCTTGCATCTGAGAGCAAGAGGACAGTTACAGGCCAAAAAAAATGCTTGTCCCATGAGGAAGAAGCAAACCCACAAAAGGAAGGAACTCCTCATGAAGAAGTACTGAAACAACTTGGAGAGTTAGCTTTAATTCATCTAATGAGTAAGAAGATGGTTACAGGCCAAAAGACAAAGCAGAGCCACTCCAAGAAGTTAGCCTCAGCCCATCCGACGTGTATGTCAAACATACAAGCCAGATACCTCATCTGATGTGTATGTCGAACATACGACACAGTATCCATTCGACGTGTATATCAAAGCATGCCTTATCCAAAGTGGATGCCCTTCCATAAACAACATGGACGTCACTGTTATTCTGAGGATTTGGCTTCCAACAGGTACCACAAGCCATGCCCCATCCTTTGCCACATTTTACCGGCCTATAAACAACACCATACGTAGCTCATTGTTGAGCACAGCGAACCCCGCAACATGACTTACCGCCATACGCGAGTGTCTTTCTTTGCATCGTGATAAGCCACATGTACTGACTAGCGCCGACTGAAGCCAACGCCGATTGTGTTCTCCAAAGGCCAGCTCCGGTTGTACTCCTAGCCCTTAGTGCCCGTTGCCTTTTTTAAGGTTCAGTGCCGGTTGTGTCGGCACTCTAAACCATCAGTGCTGGTTGCCTCAGCACCAGTAGCGCTTATGTTAGCGCCGACTCTGTCGTGACTGTTCTCCTCTCAAGACTCCTCATTTCTCAAAACTTAATTTTTCACGCCTCCTTAATGGTCACAAAATTTCCACGGACAAAGGTCAACGGTCACCACGTCCTTCGGCGCTGCCTCACACACGAGCAACTGATAACCATACACTTTCCAAAGATGACGGTTCACCTCCCGCAACCGTACGCCTTCCTCGGGACGGTTCATCTCGTACGATTGTACGTCCCACCTCCTGTGACTGTTTATCTTCTGTCAGAATTGCTACCACAAGCCTGAAAACTCATAGGAAAACTTTCCTGCCTACATTGTTTAGCCTGGACTTCACCAAAGGGAAACCTCTGCGACATCACTAATAGTGTCAAAAAGTGGAGATAACCCGGTAAACCTTTGAAAGTGCCCGAAAGCTTCTGCAACACCATGAGTGGTGTCGAAAAACTACCACCACTGTAAGGAAACCCCTTAAAAAATCCCTACCAGAAAGTAAAACAGAAGATGAAATTCCTTCCCTTTCGTGGAAAACTTCCCGGAGCACTCTTCTTTCCCTCCTACTCTCTCTGCAACTTCGCTAAATTTTGGGCAAAGTTTGCACGACGAAGGTCTTCTCCGCAAAACCCTTGCCGGAATCCTACTGCCTACGGAAGAACCTTCCCTGCAGAGGCTATTGTTGAAGTTCCACTGCTTGGTGGAAACTTCGACCGAACACTCTCTCCTCATGATTAAAGAAAACTTGCTTAAGTTTTTACCCTTGGTGAAAATTAAGGGAAAACGGGGTTTTAACCCCTTATATAGATTACATTGCCCTCAAAAGCCCTTCACAAACTCAGAATACCAGTTGCATCCAAGGGAAGCCAAGCGACAATGGACCAGGTTAGGCTTTGACACAAGGCCCGAGGTAACTCTCATCGATCCACCCAGCACCGATTGACGCAGTACCGGGTGAATTTCCAAACCCTAGCGCTGGTTAACTTAGCATCGAGTGTGTTTCCAAATACAACCTTAGCATCGGTTGACTTAGCATCGGGTGTGTCTCCAAACAACCCTAGCATATGTTAACTTAGAGTCAAGTGTGTTTCCAAATATGACCCTAGCGCTGGTTGACTTAGCGTCGGGTGTGTTTCCAAATACAACCTTAGCACCGGGTGTGTCTCCAAAACAACACAGCGCTGGTTGTCTTCAAATAATACCATGGGTTCAGATAATACCACAGGTAATTCACAACACCCGCTGAACAGCGTCAGTTGCGTTGTGAGAACTCAACGCCGATTGAATATTTACAATAAACCATCAAGCGCTACACATGGCGTCAGCTGTATTTTCAAGCAGCGTATGCCCTACCCAAGCTAGGATGTGTCATCCCTAAAGGCTGTTGCACCTAAACTGTGACTTCCCCAATGGAGTCAGGAGCTGTTCCTCATCCCCCACTAAGAGTCACACCCATACTGTGGTCCACATCCCAGTTAAGTTAGGATCATTCTTACTTCCCCAATCCCCACTTGTTCTAGATGCATGACCTTAAATTCATGGTCCAAATTGTATGACGTTAACTATAGCTACGGTCCATATTGCATGACCCTAAACTGCTCAACCTCAGTCCGTACTGCATGACCCTAAAATGCTCAGCCGTGGTCCATACTGCATGACCCTAAACTACCCAGCCTCGGTCCATACTGCATGACCTTAAAGTTATCAACCTCGGTCAAAACTATATGACCTTAAACTGTAGTTACAGTCCATACTGTACGACCCTAAAACTACTCAGCCTCAATCCATACTACATGATCCTAAACTGCTCAGCCTTGGTCCATACTACATGACCCTAAACTTCTCAGCCTAGGTCCATACTGCATTACCCAAAAATGCTCAGCCACGGTCAATACTGCCTGACCCTAAACTACTCAGCCTCGGTCTATACTGCATGACCCTAAAGTACTCAGCCTCGGTCCAAACTATATAACCTAAACTGTAGCTGCGGTCCATACTACACGACCCTAAAACTGCTTAGCCTCGGTCCATACTGCATGACCCTAAACTGTTCAGCCTCGATCCATACTCTATGATCCTAAACTGCTCAGCCTCTGTCCATACTGTATGACCCTAAACTACTCAGCCTCAGTCCATACTGCAAGACCCTAAATTGCTCAGCACCATGGTCTGAACTATATTACCCTTATTTGTAGCGGAGGTCTGGTTGCATGACCTTAAACGGCATGGTCATAGTTGTATGACTTTAAACTGCATAACCACGATCTAGCTATATGACCTTAAACAATTGTACACATCTTAACCGCATGACGATAAAAGGTTCAGCACCATGGTCTGAACTATATAACCTTAAACTATTGTGGAGGTCTAGTTGCACGATCTAAAACTGCATGGTCCTAGTTGTACAACTTTAAACTGCATAACCATGGTTCAGCTGTATGACCTTAAACCATAGTACACGTCTTAGCCACATGACGATAAAAGGCTCAGCATCATGGTCCAAACTATATGACCTTAAACTGTAGTGGAGGTAGATTTTCACGACCTAAAACTGCATGGTATTAGTTGTACGACTTTAAACTGTAAAACCATGGTCCAACTGTATGACCTTAAAACCATAGTACATGTCCTAGACGCATGACGATAAAAGGCTCAGCTCCATGATCCGAACTATATGACCTTAAACTGTAGCAGAGGTCTAGTTGCACGACCTTAAACTGCATGGTCCTAGTTGTATGAATTTAAACTTCATAGCCACGGTCCAGCTGTATAACCTTAAACCATAGTGTACGTCCTGGCCGCATAACGATAAATTGCTTCGCACAGGTCCCGAAGGCATGATAATAAACTTGCCATCACATACGCATACACCCCTTTTCGTGCACTTTCGCGCATGCCTTCTCTAACCTACCTATTAGTGTGCATGACCCACCTTCATTACCTCCCCAATGAGTTCATTCCTTTCATAATCCTAGATCATTCCCCAGTGAATCTCACCCATACTCACAAAACAACGAACCATTCTTCCATACATACTTGTTGTGAGTTAGTGGGTCATCATCATTTCATACATCGTCCATCTCTCATGGGTAGCCTCGAGCCATCTCCCCAAGTGAGCCCAACCACCACCATACTCACTCTATGGCCTTCATAGATTGCCATCCATCACCATTACGGTCCAGCTGTATGACCTTAAACCATAGTGCATGTCCAGGCCGCATGACGTTAAACTGTTTTGCACTGGTCCCATAGACATGACCTTAAACACACCCCCACAAAAAAAAATATAAAAGACTAATGAGCATGGTGTATACCTGAACAAGGGAACACTATGCGTAAAAATGACAGACGGGCATGGCCATGAAACCATGAGTAAAAGAGTTTCATGAATAAAAAACTGGACAGTGAAAACTCGAAAGGCATCGTGAGTAAAAATGGACAAAAAGGGTGGACATGGTTGAAAGGTCATGGGTAAAAGAGCCCCAAACAAAAAGAAGTCGGTGAAAACCATCTTTAAGGTGTTGCTTCCCAAGTTCAAAGCGAAAATCTGCAAAGGACGCTTAGACCAATAAACAGGTTGATGCAGCACTGGTCTTAATAGGCAGCTTCAGCCCTCACTCAAAAGAATAAAATCCTTGTGGCATAAAATCCGGGATCCAAAAAATATGAGCTTCAAGGAAAACAATTCTGACAGTCTGAGTTTAGTCATCGAGAAGGACTCGAAAGACAGAAGATTCGTTGAGAAAGTAAGACAAGTCTCGTGATAAAGAGCATCATTCTCACGAGGTCATCAACACACTTTCAAAAATATTGAAGACACCCAAAGGAAGTTAAGTCAACTATGACCTTAGACCAGCAATCTGGGTGATTGTCCTAGCTACACAGTAGTGGGTAGGGGTGGTTGTATCCAAAGCTGGTCACCTCGATAAACTGAGGTACCTTACTCGCTAAGGAATAACGGGTCAGTCAGACTTTGAACAGGCAATCGGGGTGATTGTCCCAGCAGCACAGCACTGGGTAGGGGAGTTGTACCCAGAGTTGATCACCTCAACAAACTGAGGTACCCTACTGGCCAAAGAACGATTAATTCGTAAAGAAGACGGCGCCGACACAAGGCCCTTTAACACACCATTCATCCTCGAAACGTGACTCAACACCAGAGGATGCAAGCAAACCCAGACCAAATGGAAACAATGCCCTTCGACATGACACTTAATTCTGACTGACAAGGTCAGTACAAAATCCACAGATTCAGAATCACAAACAGGTCAATAAAGCCTACAAAACAGTGGAAATTCCTAATATTAATGGCCCCAGAATTGGTCAAGATCTTCGTTAGTACTTCAAAAGACCACCTACCAAGTTTCATCATGATCAGACATGTCTAAGGCAATGAACACAAAGGAACAATTTCAGCAAAATCGGTCTCTGACACCTTGAAATGGACCCTACAACTGGAACTACATTTTTGGTGTCTCAAATCACTATGGGACTACTGCCATTTGGTCCGGCATGGTTGAAAACCCCTATGGGCTAAGTTTCGACTTAATCGGATACTCCAGAACAAAGATATAAGCCAAACATTGAAACATGAGAGGTTGCACACTATTCTCGTGTGGCGTCACTGTACCAAAACACCATTAGAGGTGGTTATTTTTACAGTCATGGGAAATCACTTTTGGGGCCCGTAACTCACTCTTTCCAAGTTAGATCTCTCCCAAATTTGGTGAGCGTATTAGTCTCATTAAAACGAATAATTCGATATGTAGAGTGCTCCGAGACGATATCCGAGCAGGGAGTAACGCTAGAGAGAAGTTGCCAATCTATGAAGTAGTTGTAGAAAATTCAACAGTGACACGCCTCACTCGATAGACCAAATCACAACACTCGAGCTACGGATCGATGCAAAACCAATTCCATTATGTGCGTAAGGTCCAGGGCTATCATTTGTCCGAACCCCGTATATGATGGACAGTTAGAGTCCATGCATGAAGCCGATGAAGTAACTGAAAATCCGACTGTCAGATTCCGGATTTCGACCAAAACTCAAAAGTTACGAAATCTTCGGTTGGGCTCCAAACCGTATTCCATACACGATCGTGATGGGTATCTCAATGCACTACGATGCAAAAATCACATAAAGACATTAAAGAATGACCACAATATCGATCCAAAATTTTCATGATTCAAACAAATTTCCAGTCTCATGATCATGGCTCAAAAACATGATTCATGGCTCGAAGTGAGTATCCAAACGATCACCATGTCCAATCCTATGAGAAAACAATAATATTTCGATTAAAAGGGCATTAGAACAACCCTCAACCATGGAAGATCATGCAAGATCTTGGGTAGCAACAGTGACTGTTCTGGAATTCCACACATTGTTAGGCAGAGGCAAAACAGTCTTTTGATACCCATTTTTAAAATTTCTTTGAATTTAATTAAATCTTAATTTTCAGTAATTAGCGCTAATTTTGATCAATCCTGTCATGTTTAAGCACAATGTTATACAAACAGGCACTGCCACATTGTAAACAGATCTCTCGGCCTTCAGTTGATTCTTGGAAGATTGAATAAACATTTCAATGCCTTGCTTGAGCCTGTGAGTACATCTTGGAAAGAGAGAGGAGAGAGAAGGAAAGGACTGGTACCCTTCATATATGTAACTTTCTCTCTCCTCCCCTCTCTCTTCTTCACTCTTACTCTCTTCTCTCTCTCTTTCTCTTTCTTCTTGTCTCTTCTCTCTTCTCTCTTCTTTATCCCTCTCTCTTTCTCTCTCTTTTCTCTCTCTTTCTCTCTCTTTCTCTCTCTTCTCTCTCTCTTTCTTTCTTCTCTCTTCTCTCTCTCTTTCTCTCTTCTCTCTTTTTCTCTCTTTCTCTCTCATTCTCTCTCTTTCTCTTCCTCTCTCTCTTCTCTCTCTCTCTTTCTCTCTCTCTTTCTCTCTCTTCTCTCTATCTTCTCTCTCTTTCTCTCTCTTTCTCTCTTTCTCTCTTTTCTCTCTCTTTCTCTCTCTTTTATCAACTGGAGAGGCCCAGCATCGGTTGGTCTTCTTTATCTTCTTCTATCAACTGGTGAGGCTCAGTGTCGATTGGTCTTCTCTCTCTTCTTTTATCAATTAGTGAGGCCCAGTGCCAGTTGGTCTTCTCTCTCTTCTTTTGTCAATTAGCGAAGCCCAGCGTTGGTTGGTCTTCTCCCTCTTCTTCTGTCAATTGGTGAGGCTCAGCGCCGATTGGTCTTCTTTGTCTTCTTCTATCAATTAGTAAGACCTAGCATCAGTTAGTCTTCGCTTTTTTCTTCTATCAGTTCATGAGACCTAATGCCAATTGGTCTTCTCTCTCTTCTTCTATCAGTCAGTGAGACCTAGCGCCGGTTGGTCTTTCACTCTTTTCTTCTATCAGTTGATGAGACTTAGCACCGGTTGGTCTTCTCTCTCTTCTTCTATTAGTCAACACGACCTAGCGTCGGTTGGTCTTCTCTCTCTTCTTCTATCTGTCGATGAGGCGTAGCACCGATTGGTCTTTTTTATCTTCTTCTATCAGTTGGTGAGGCTTCAGGCCGGTTGGCCTCCTCTCCCTTCTTCTATCAGTCGACAAGACCTAGCGCTGACTGGTTTTCCCTCTCTTCTCTTGACAGTTGGCAAGACTTAACATCAGTTGGTTCTCTTCTTCTCTTCTTATCTGAAAGAGTGGGTGAAGCCTAGCACTGACTGCTTCCTCTCTCTCTCATCTCCTGAAATAGTCGATAATGTTTAGTGTTGACTGTATCTCCTCTTCCGTCTCCTCCCTCCTCTCTTCTTTCTTCTCTCTCCTTCCGTTCATTCCCTTCTTCTCTTTAACCATTTCTCTGCTACTCTTTCGTTCGATTATGAGAGATTGAGGTTAGAATCTCATGGAAGTCCTGTCATCTAGTCGTAATGTTACTGTGCCAGGTTTGCTTGCCCCGCTTTATTGCCACGATAGACCGATCATCGTGCTTAGCTAGTCAATATTGGTAATAACATCTCATAGCGATCCCGTGAGCTGGTCTCAATTACCGGGCTCGTTTCATTGCCACGTTGTGCCGATTATCCACCAGCCTAGTCACTACTCTGATCTTCTTGCTTGATCGAATTCTTCTCTCCCCCCATCTTTCTTTCTTATTTTTGAATATGCATGCTTGCGTATGTTCATCAAAGAGGAAAAGGGTGAGGCCTGACCCATCTGTCCTATAACCTTTACCATATATGTGTTTGTAGAAAAGTAAAAAATAAGAAGATTACAAACCAAGGGAGGCGATTCCGAACCAATTTCATTACTGGGGGCTTTCTTCATGATCTAAGAGGGCGCCCACGTGAGTTATCCCAAGTAAGCCCCGAACCCACCTAAATTCCTCTTTGATCGGTTAGTAACACTTACCCCCATTTTCGAATGAGGTTCCTGAGAGAGCGATCTCCCAAACGTCCTGAGTCTCTCCCCAAACATGATACACTTGCCGCCTGATCCTCTAATGATCCGGAGGGCGAGATCGAGGCACCTAACCAATTTTAGAGGTGGTTGCCTGCCTTGACGGTTACATGCTCTGCTTCGAAGCCTCACAGTCGGAACTGTGGTGCACCTCTTTGATATATGGCTTTATAGAGGCGAGCGCATGTTTTGAAGTGCATGCTCTACTTCGAAACCTCACAATTGGAACTATGATACACCTCTTTGATATATGGCTTTGTAGAGGAGGGCACGTGCTCTGCTTCAAAACCTTACAGTTGGAACTGTGGTACACCTCTTTGTATGACTTTGTAGAGGCAGGCTCATGCCTTGATGATTGCATGCTTTGCTTCGAAGCCTCATAGTCGAAACTATGGTACACCTCTTTAATGTATGGCTTATAGAGGAAGGCACATACCTTGACGGTTGCATGCTCTGCTTCGAAGCCTCGCAGTCGAAACTGTGGCACACCTCTTTAATTTATGGATTTATAGAGGTGGGCCCATGCCTTGACAGTTGCATGCTCTGCTTCGAAGCCTCAAAGTCGCAACCAAGGTCCACCTTGATTTAAGAGGACACCTCGAATAGGTGGCATCTTTTAATCAGGGGATTGTGAAAAAGGATGTAGTATAGGATTTGTAGGAGGGTGTCATACGATAACCCCATAGAACCATGTAACCACAGGAAGCAATTTATAGTCATTAAAATGGACTAAATGTCGCACAGTGTAACATCTTACTACAGAGACATTTGACATTTTTACTCATGATGACCTGTAGGGGAGGATCAACACGCTCGTAATTTGAGAGGGAGTGCCCTAAAGGGTTTTCACCACACCCCCTTTATTTGGACAATCTTGCCCATAGTACCCTTGCAGGTTTTCACTATGCCCGTCTTTTTCTTTTTGACATATTTTGCCCATGGTGGCCTTTTGGGGTGCACACCATGTTTGTCCATTTTTTTTGAGAAAGAGTGTTTAACGTCATGCCACCAAGACCATCAATTCACATGTTTTAAGGTTATCCGTCGAGACCTGAGGGCATGTTTAAGGTCTTGCATCTGAGACCGTCTGTTGTGCAGTTTAACGTCATGCCACTAGGACGTGTGCTATAGTTTAGGGTCAGATAGCTTGGACCGTTGCTTTGCAGTTTAGCATCATGTAGCGTGGACCATGTAGTTTAAGGTCGTGCAACTAGACCTCCGCTACAATTTAAGGTCGTATAGTTTGGACCATGCAGTTTAGGGTCGTGCATTTAGACCGTGGTGTTTGAGCAAACATTCAATTTGAACTGCCTTGTCGACCATCTTGGCGACTGTATTGGGCCATGATGAAGTGACATAAGGAGCTAATTCTAGATGCATTTTGTCAATGCAGTACTCTATCTCTTGCGGCTCACCTATAGGTGTGACCAGATTGATGGCCAGATTGTGCCACCTTTCGATGTACTTGATCACTAGCTCGTGGGGCTTTTGTTTCACCTCAAATAGTTCAAAGAGTTGCACTTTCTTTTCTATGTCCTATAAGTGCTTAACGAACTCTTCCTCTATTTGTGCCCATATAGTACATGTCCTGCTACCATGATGATAAATTGCTTCGCACAGGTTCAGGAGGTATGACCTTAAACCTATCCCCACGTATGTGCACATGCGTTCACGTGCATTTTCACACGCGCCTTCTTAACCTATCTATTAGTGTGTGTGTGCCATCTTCATAACACGCCAGCGTGTCCATTAACTTTATCACCATATATCATTCCCCAGTGAGTCTCACCCACGCTCACAAAAACAGCGAACCATCTCATCATCCAAACTTGTTGTAAGTTAGTGAGTCACCAAAAACATCCACTCACATTTCATACATCATCCATCCTTCTTACATAGCCTCGAGCCATCTCCACAAGTGAATCAAACCACCACCATACTCACTCCATGGCCTTCATAGACTGTCATTCATCACCATCATGGCCCGACCGTATGACCTTAAATTGTAGCGATGGTCTAGTTACGCGACCTTAAACTGCGCAATCCTAGTTATATGACTTTAAACTACATACCCACGGTCCAATTTTATGACCTTAAACCATAGTGCACGTCCTAGTCGCATGACGATAAAAGGCTCAACACCATGGTCTAAACTATATGACCATAAATTGTAGCAGAGGTCTAGTTGCGCGACCTTAAACTGCACAGTCCTAATTGTATGACTTTAAAGTACATGACCACGATCCAAACTATACGACCTTAAACTATAGCTATGGTCTAGATGCACGACTTTAAACTCCATGGTCTAAACTATATGACCTTAAATTGTAACGGAGGTCTAGTTACACGACCTTAAACTGCACAGTCCTAATTGTATGACTTTAAATTGTATAACCATGGTCCAAACTATATGACCTTAAACTATAGCCAAGGTCTAGTTGCACGACCCTAAACTGCTCGGTCCATATTTCCTGACCCTAAACTGCTCAGCCCAATGGTCAAAACTACATGACCTTAAACTATAGCGGATATCTAGTTACACGACCTTAAACTAAACAATCTTAGTTGTATGACTTTAAATTACATGACCATGGTCCAGCTGTATGACCTTAAATCATAGTGCACGTCCTAGTGGCATGACGATAATCTACTCAACCCCATAGTCTAAACTATACGACCCTAAACTGTAGTGAAGATCTACTTGTATGACCTTAAATTACACAATCCTAGTCGTAAGACTTTAAACTGCATAACCACGGTCCAGTTGTATGACCTTAAAACATAGTACACATCCTGCTGCCATGACGATAAAGTGCTTCGCACAGGTCCAAGAGGTATGACCATAAACTTATCCCCACGTACACGCATATGATTTCACGTTCATTTTCACGCACGCCTTCCCTAAGCTATATGTTAGTGTGAGCGTGCCATCTTCATAACACCCCAGTGTGTCCATTCACTTTATCACCATATATCATTCACCCACGCTCACAAAAACGATGAACCATCTCGCCATCCAAACTAGTAAGTTAGTGAGTCACAAAAAACATTTTCTCGCATTTCATACATCATCCATCCTTCATATGTAGCCTTGAGCCATCTCCCCAGGTGAGTAAACCACCACCATACTCACTCCATGGCCTTCATAGACTGTCATTCATCACCATCATGGTCTAGCCATATGACCTTAAACAATAATTCACCTCTTGATCGCATGACGATAAACTGCTTTGCGCAGGTCTCAAAGCCATGACCTTAAAAAATGCCTTCACAAAAAAAAAAAAAAGGAATAACGAGCATGGTGTACCTGAACAAGGGAACACCATGAGTACAAATGATGGACAGGCATGGTCACGAAACCATGAGTAAAAGAGTTCCGTGAATAAAAAAATGACCACGGTGAAAATTCGAAAGGTCATCGTGAGTAAAAAGGCACATAAAGGGTGGACATGACCAAAAGGTCATGAGTAAAAGAGCCCCTAATAAAAAGAAGTTGGTGAAAACAATCTCTATGGCGCCATTTCCCCAGTCTAAGTGAAACCCACAAAGGGCGCTCATAGCAATAAAATCAACTTGATGGAACATTCGCCTCCACAGACAACCTCATCCAGCACTCTCTTCATCATCAAGACGTCCAGCAGGGTGTGGATGTTAAAATCAACCCCCATCTTCCTTCTTCAGTCCAGGGTGATTTTATCGTCATGTGACTATGACGTGGACTATGGTTTAAGGTCATACAGTTGGATCGTGGTCATGCAGTTTAAAGTCAAACAACTAGGACTGTGTAGTTTAAGGTCATTTAACTAGACCATCACTATAGTTTTAAGATCATATAGTTTGGACCATGGAATTTAGACTCATGCATCTAGACCATCGCTATAGTTTAAGGTCATTTTGTTTGGACCATGGAGTTTAGGGTCATGAATCTAGACCATAGGTACAGTTTAAGGTCATATGGTTTGGACCATGGAGTTTAGTGTCGTGCATCTAGACCATAACTAT
This sequence comes from Amborella trichopoda, assembly GCF_054954075.1. NCBI lineage: Eukaryota > Viridiplantae > Streptophyta > Magnoliopsida > Amborellales > Amborellaceae > Amborella > Amborella trichopoda. Next base: position 19,002,941 of record NC_142347.1, on the reverse strand, counting down.
AGTTTAAGGTCATATAGTTTGGACCATGGAGTTTAGGGTCGTGCATCTAGACCATAGCTATAGTTTAAGGTCATATAGTTTGGACCATGGAGTTTTAGGGTCATGCATCTAGACCATCACTATAGTTTATGGTCATATAGTTTGGACCGTGGCTCTGCAGTTTAAAGTCATACAACAAGGACCATGTAGTTTAAGGTCGTGCAGCTAGACCTCTGCTACAGTTTAAGATCGTATAGTTTGGACCATGGCTATGCAGTTTACAGTCATACAGCGAAGACCAGGCAATTTAAGGTCATGCAACTAGACCTCTGTTACAGTTTAATGTTGTATAGTTTGGACCATGGCTATGCAGTTTAAAGTCATACAACGAGGACCATGCAGTTTAACATTGTGCAACTAGACCTCTGCTACAGTTTAAGGTCGTATAGTTAGGACTGTGGCTATGCAGTTTAAAGTCATACAACTAGAACCATGCAGTTTAAGGTGGTGCAACTAGACCTCTGCTACAATTTAAGGTCATATAATTTGGACCATACAGCTTAGGGTCGTGCATCTAGACCCCCATTGTAGTTTAAGGTCTTATAATTTAGACCATGCAGTTTAGGGTCATGCATCTAGACCATGGTTGTGCAGTTTAAGTTCATGCAGCACGGACCATGGTATGGAATCATTCTGTTAATTCAATCTTCCCATTGTTTATGAGATTCTGAATAATGTCTCCCTAGTAAAGACACACCTCAGTCTTGTGACCAAGTAACCTATGGTATTAGCAATAATTGGGCTCGTCATCTCTCCCAACTTCCTCTGATCTTTCGGAGCAGACAGTTCGATCACTCCCTTTAATAAGAGAGTTTCCAGCAACATGGGGATCATAGACGTTTGAAAGGAATAATCCCTATGTTGGAAGTAACCAATTTTCTTCTTGGAGACATCGAGCCTTTGATCTCCTTGTGATAATAGAGTCTGATCAAGATAAGCTGGGGGAGGTTTCTGGTAGTGATTCGACATTCCTGTCACTGAGGCATCGCATCTTTTCGGTGCTCTGGCCACCATGCCTTTTATTATTCCTTCATTCCCAATCCAAAGAAAAGATGGGGAAGGAACTGACAGTGAGGTAGGCGAGGGTGGCAGTAGTTCATCGTTTGATGGCCCCATTTTGATGGCCAGGAGTGGTGCTTGAGAGACAGTTAATAGGGCTTGATGACCTGAGGGGGTACACTCCGGCTTATGAGCCTTCAGTACTGCTTGACGCATGGTTCCTATCATTTCATCTTCAACCTCATCTCAGCCTATAACCGCCTTATTGTGGTCTTAAGATGTGCAATCTCGTCTTCATGGGCTTTTGGTACTTCCCTGATCACCACAGTTTTTACACTAGTCGTACTTGAGGGCTCCTTACCATTAAGAGAGAACCTGAACGTCTCAGGAGACGAGAAGCCTCCATCAACATCCTAAAGATGATACATGAGGCATTCATGACATGAGGAAAGCAGACAATTGGCTTTGCAGGGAATCATGGCATTCTTAGAACATGGAGGGGCCACTTGAACAGAGCTAGCATCAAGGGAAGCGGAGGTCGTTTCATCCTATACTAGGGAGCAGCTTTCCTTGGATGAGATTGACGAGTTCTCATCAGTGGTAAGAATGTCTTGGGGGAAGCAAGCAAGGGAAGTAGCATCATTAACACCAACAAGAAAAAATGATTATTCATTACGTGTCAAAGATTCTGTGATGAATCCATTGAAAGACGGAAGGAAAGTGGCTAGAGGTAGGGTCCCCTTCTTATTCAGAAAGTCGATCTTGAAATGGGTTTCTCAAGCCCATGCAACGGCTCACCAGTATCAGTTTTCTCTTCAGCTTCATCTTGGGGAGTCGGGATGTCAAAGCAGACTTTGAATGGAGATGATGGATCATTCTCTTGCATGATGGGAAGAAGACCAGTCCCTTCATGGATCAGACTCTCCACCACAAAGGGGTCATGGCTAGTGCCCTTGGTGAGTTCAGCTTTCATTTCGCTTGAGGGACCAGGGCTACCTCGGTACGATGCCTTCGGGCTTAACAGTCTAGGGGAAATTGATTTAAGCCCAGGAGCTACCCCGAGCTCAGTCTGCTCTAAGAAGCTATGCTCTCGATGTCCTGACCCAAAATGGGTTCGGGTGTCTAATTGGGTGATGGCACCATTAGCTCATAATTAATGGGGTTACTAGGGTTATACTGGTTTTTTACCCCGTCAGTAGATTTGTCCTTGCCCCGAGTGGGACTTGGACCTTCATAGATAATTGGCTTCATCATGCCCCGAGTAACCGTTTTGGTGTTCTCCTCATTCGATGCTTTTTCGGCATCATCTGCATCGAGGGGAGTTAGGGGAAGAAAATGGCTCTTGTCTTCAGCAGAGAAGTCTTCCATGGTGTCCATTTCTTAACCTTCAGAACTAGGGGATGTTTTGGATCTGTGCATGTGTGCACATTGCTCAGGCATGCCCTGGGCGGGCAGGGGGATTAGGGCATGTGCTCCCTCTGCAAAAGGACTTCCGGTGACCTGGTGGTCAACCCGGGCTCGAGTAACATGTCCAACCTTAAGAGGCCCGATGCCATGAGCAAGTGTATATGATGGAATGGCCATGTGACCATCCCTCACAAAGTGAACAAGCATGTACTGGAAAGGTGGATTAGGAGGTTCCCCTTTGTGTGCTCGGGCAGGCGCAACAACAAAGCTACCCAAAGCAGTGCGGTGCATATGAGAGGGATGTGCAGGGCTGGTCTAAGAAGAGCCGAACCCTGATAATGTTCTGAGGTAACCTGAGGGTTGCCCCGAGGATGTGTAGGTCCAAGTCCAAGAAGAATCGAACCCAGACAGTGTCCCGAGGTAATCTGAGGGTTGCCCCGAGTGTTGCAGTGTGCATTCAAAAGAGGTGCATGGCCAAGTCCAAGAAGACCGGAACCTTGATCATGTATCAAGGTAACCTGAGGGTTACCCCGAGTGGTAGCTAGAATGGATGGTCCACTAGCTTTGGTGGTGTGTGTGGAGTGGTGGCTTCAGAGCCACCTCCTCCTGATGTTGAGCATCTTGTTACAGGCGCTCGAAAGTGATAAAGAATGGGGGATAGCCTTGCTGCGACCCATTGGAGCGACGACATACGAACTGTCAGTCGCGGGCAGCAAGGTGAATGTTGTGTGTGATGGCTTGTGTGCCACCAATGCAAGGTGCATTGGCGGAGGGTCCGTCAATGCAAGGAGGTAGGGAGTGGGGGACTTTTTGGTCCATCCTCACCTCAATCATGGTTAGGACATGAGAGCGCAACTCGGGGTCGATGCTCAAGGGGAAGGTCGGGAATGAGGTTTGCGAAATCTGTTCTCGATGAAGACTCACGAGTGCGAGAATCACAAAACCCCTGATTCGGATGAAGGGGTTAAGCAACCCCAAAAACAAGTGTGTGTATAGTGAGAAGGAATAAAAGAAAGGAGGGTCAAGAAAGAACGACCCAACAATGGGGTAGCATGTCCCCAGCGGAGTCGTCAAGCTGGTTAGGTGCCTCAATCTCTCCCTCCGGATCTGAATGATCGGGCGGCACGCATCTCGAGTTTCAGGCGAGACCCGGAACGTTTTGAGATCGCTCTCTTGAGAACCTCGTTCGAGAACGAGGGCAGGTATTACTAACCAATGAGATAGGAATTTAAGGTCGTGAGGCGGGACTTACCTCACGTGGGTCTGTGACAGACTCGGGTTGGCTCGCGTGGGTGCCCTCTTAGATCACGTTGGAAAGCCCTTCTGGCCTCAGGCCAGTTTGAAATCGCCTCCGTTGACCTGTTTCTCCTTTCCTGCAAACACACATACACATATGAGAAGTACCGACAAGTGGGGCAAGGTCCCCACCTTGTTACAGGAAGAAATAAAAATGAGAGAGATGAATTAAAATAAAGATGAAATAAAACAAAATTAGAAAATGGAGTTAAGATTAAAATGGCATGTGAAGTGAAGTGAAATAAATAAAATGAAGTAAAATAAAATAAAAGGGATGGAAGAAAATAAAATAAGATGATATAAATGAATAAAAATAGAGTAAGGGATAATCGGATAAAATAAATGGAATAAAAATAAAATACAATGGAATGAAGGAAAATAAAATAAAATGAATGAGGTGAGAAATAAAATAAAATAAATAAGGTAAATAAAATAAAGAAGATAAAGATAAATTGAAATAAAATAGATGGAGTAAATAGAATAAGGTGAAGGAATGAATTAAAATAAAGTAAGTAAAATAAAATAAATGCAATGAATAACATAAAATGGGGTGATGCAAATAATATAAAAAGGGGTATATAAAATAAAGGGGAATGAAATAAAATAAATGAGGTAAATAAAATAAAATAAAATAAATAATTAAAATAGAGTGGAAGAAAATAAAATAAGATGAGATGATTAAATTTAAATAAAAATAAAAATAAATGGGATGAATGGAGTGGGAGTAAAGTATGGTAGGATAGAATGAGTGAAATAAAATAAATAAAATGATGTTGACCAAGGGAAAATAAAATGAGTGAATGAAACATAATGAGATGATGGGAAGAAAATTAAAAAAGGAATAAAATAAAGAAAAGGGTGGAAGGAATGACATGAGGTGGTTTTAATAAAATAAATGATAAAGGGAAATCATTAGTTGAGAGAGAATAAGATAAGATGGTTTCATAAAAAAAAGTTGTGTTTTTTTTAGGAGCGAAAAAGTGATTTTTGTTGGGTCTTACGTGTAGGAGAGAAGGTCACATTAGGTAATAAAGAAAAAGAGGATTAGTCAAGAGGGAGAGCTAGAACTTGACCCAGAGGAGGGTTAAGTAAAATAATAAAAAAGGTGAGGTGCTTTAAAAGGGGTGGCTTTAAATGATATGAAGGAAAACACGTGTTACTTAAGGGAGAGAGAAGTTTGACTTGGAATCACTTGGTTGTTTAGATGAGAGAGAGATGGCTTATGGGTTTAAAAAAAAAGAAACGGCGATACGTTTTAAAAAAATGAACCGGCGCTAAGGTTTTAAAAAAATGCACCCGCCCTACTTTTAAAAAAAATTAACGGCGCTAAGGTTTGAGAAAAATGAACCGGTTTAAAAAAGAGAATGGACCGGCACTAAGGTTTAAAAAGAATGGACCAGCGCTGAGGTTGGAAGAATTTTTGGAAATGGTGATCGTGCAGGACCACAGAACGTGAGAGGGAAAAAAAAGGTACAAAGGTGCACCAAAAATGTGAAGGATCATAGAAAAGGATGAGAAAGAGAGATGGCCATGAGAGACCACCAAGAAAATATAGAGGAGGAGGTAGACCCGAGAATGTACGGGAGGCAGGAGAACTACCAGGGGACAAAAGAATAAGAAAAGAGGGGAATTGTCGTCTTGCTAGACCACAAGAAAGGAGACAAAAAACGTTGTGGTCATGAGAGACCAAAGAAAAAGAGGAGAGATAGGATATGGTCATGCGGGACCACAAGGGTAAAAAGAGAAAAAAGAGGGGAAAAATAAGTGAAACCCAGTTGGTGCTGAGAATGAGAGGAGTGAAGGGAGAGAACCCAGCCGGTGTTGGAAATGAGAGGAGAGGAGAGACAGAACCCAGCCGGCATTGGGAATGAGAGGAGAGGAGAGAGAAAAGAAGAGAGAGAAAGAGAGATAGAGATGAGAAAACCCAACCGATATTGGGAAAAAGAGAGGAGAGAGAAAATATAGAAAAGAAGAGAGATAAAGAGATAGAGATGAGGAGAGAGAGAAAAGAAGAGAGAGAAAAGAAGAGAGAGAAAGAGAGAAATAAGGAAAGAGAGAAAAGAGGAGGAGAGAGTAGATTACCCTACCCAAAGGCATCGGCTCTTTTCTTCTCTCTTCTCTCTCTCTCTCTCCAAGACGTACCTACAATCTTAAACCGGAAAAGAATTTTTATTGAATCAATAAAAAATGAACCGAAGGTCCTGTCTACAATTGCGTGTAGTGTTTATGTAGAATTGGGCCCAAACATGGGTAAACACCCAAAAGTAACCCTAATTAAAGGTAATTATGATTTAATTGAATTAAATAAAATTAAGAAAATGAGGTGAAAAATGACGGTTTTGCCCCTGCCTAACAATGTGTCAAATTCCATAACAGTCCCTGCTGTTGCCCAAAAACTTGTGCGATCTTCCATGACTGATCCGAAGTTCTTCTGATGCCCGTTTGATCGAAAGATGAATATTTTCTTGTAGGGCTCGACATGTCAATCCATTTGATATCAATTTCGATCTATGGATCGTGTTTCAAACCACGATCATAAGACTTGAAATTTGCTTGAATCTTGAAAAAATTGGATCGATGATGCACTTGGTCCTTGATGTTTTTCTATAATTTTTTCATCGTAGCACACTAAGCATGCCGTCATGATCACATGGCAACAAACGGAACGCGATTTGGAGCTCGAACAAAGATTTCGCAACTTTTGAGTTTTGGCTGAAATTTGAAATCCAATGGCTGGAATTTCAGTTACTTTGTCGGTTTTGTGTATGAAATATGATCGTCTATCATGTACGGGGTTCGTACCAATGATAGTTCTAGACCAGCGTTTTAAAAAATGCCTAGTCGAACCGGACTCGCCCGGTTCGACTCGAAATTCGCGAAAAGGGACCGGATGGGTTGAAAAATTGGAAATCGTCCGGTTCTAGAGAGAACCGGACGATTCCACACAGTGACTAGCCGATTCACTGTACGGAATCGGCGAGTCCGAACAGTAAATCGGCGAGTCCGTAAGGATTTTTTTTTTTTTTTTTTTTTTTTTTTTTTTTTTTTGTAATCCATGATAGATTTTTTTGTAATACTTGATCGATTTTTTTGTAATCCATGATCGAATTGTTTTTGTTTTTTTGTAATCTATGATCGAATTTTTTGGTTTTTTGTAACCCATAATAGAATTTTTTGTAATCCATGATCGAAATGTTTGTTTTCTTTTCTTGTAATCCATGATCGATTTTTTTGTTTTTTTTTTTTTTTTGTAACCCATGATAGAATTTTTTGTAATCCATGATCGAATGTTTTGTAATACATGATCGAAATGTTTGTTTTTTTTTTGTAATCCATGATCGAAATGTTTGTTTTTTTTTTTGTAATCCATGATTGAATTTTTTGTTTTTTGCTTTTTTTGTAACCCATGATAGAGTTTTTTGTAATCCATGATTGAATTTTTTGTAATCCATGATCGAACTGTTTTTTTCTTTTTTTGTAATCCACGATTGAATTTTTTGTTTTTTTTTGTTTGTTTTTTTTTGTAATCCATGATCGAATTTTATGTAATCCATGATCGAATTTTATGTAAACCATGATCGAATTTTATGTAATCCATGATCGAATTTTATGTAATCCATGATTGAATTTTTTGAAAATTTGTGATTTTTTTTTTTTAATCTATGATTGAATTTTTTTTTGTAATCCATGATAGAATTTTTTGAAAATTTGTGATTTTTTTTTTAATCCATGATCGATTTTTTTGAAAATTTGTTATTTTTTTTTTTAATCCATATTATTCAAAGAGAAAATGAGAGAGATGATGATTCTGAGGCCACCCTATCCCAGCCATATTATTCACATATCGAGTCCCAACAGCAACAGTGTAGGGATGAGCACGAAATACTGTAAATTAAATGCTGAATGGCGGTTCATGCAGGGAAAGAACATATCAATATTCGCATATTCATTCAAAAAAATGAAAATTCTTAATGGAGTACCCTCATTTTTTATTGAATTCCTAAAAAACAATATTTATAATGAATTTTAATAATTTTTTCGAATTTTTTTTAAGCTTTATTCTGACCGATTCACCCGATTCCCGATCCGGATGGCCGATTCGCCGATCCGGATCGGTTTTTTGGTAACCCGATCCGGGTCACCGATAAGTTTTTTAAACCATTGTTCTAGACCTTACACATACAATGGAATTAGTTTTGCATTAATCCGTTGCGAGAACGTCATGATTTGGTCTATCGAGTGAGGCATGTCGCTGCTGAATTTTCTACAATTTCTTCTCAGATGGGCAACTTCTCTCTAGTTTTTCTCCCTGCTCGGACATTATCACGGGGCGTACCACTTATCGAATCGCTCGTCTCAATGAGACGAACACACTCACAAAATTTGTGCACAATCTAACTCGAGATAAGTGAGATATGGGCTCCGAAATTGACTGCCCGTGACTGTGAAATCAGTGAGGCCACATGAGGGTAGTGTGCGGGCCCCTCTTGTTTCAATGTTTTACTCATATCTTTGTCCTGGAGTGTCCGATTAAGCCAAAACTTGACCCATAGGGGTTTTTGACCGTGTCGGATTCAATAGCAGTGGTTTCATAGTGATTTAAGACACCAAAAATGTAGTTCTAGTTATAGGATCCATTTTAAGGTACTAGAGGTCATTTTTCTTAAACTTGTTCCTTTGTGTCCACTGCCTTAGACATGTAAGAATATGACGAAACTTGGAAGGTGGTCCTTTGGAGTGTTGATGAAGATCTAGACCAGTTATGGGGTCATTTCGAGACTGTCTAGAATTCCACTATTTTGTGGGCTTTATTGACCTGTTTTCTATCAAGAACCAAATTGCTGAAAAATACGTTCAAATGCATAAAGTTTGGACCATGTAGTTTTAGGGTCCTGTAACTAGAGACCAGTGCTATGTAGTTTAGGATCATGTAGCACAGACCGAGGCTGGGTCACCATGTAGGTGGAGCTCCACGGGGAATAGGTCTGTGGATGGCAATCCGACTCCCTGGGGATAAAATGGTTAAGACCAATCCAAAACTGAGGGCTCAGATGGAAATGGTGACCTAATGAAGGATGGCCAAAAGAAGCAGACTTCACTAGGGCTTAGGGGGGGCAAGCGTGGCTCCCTAAGGTCATTTGAAATTCACCCGACACCAAGTCAACTGACACTAGGGTTGTTTAGAATTCACCCGGTGTTGGGCATGGATCAATGAGAGTTACCTCAGGCCTCGGGTCAAAGCCCAACCCGGCTCATTGTCGCATGGCTTCCTCTAGATGCGACTGGAATTCTTAGTTTGTGAGGGGGGCATTTGAGGGTAGTGTGGTCTATATGAGGCGGTAAAATCTCGTTTTCATTACTTTTCACCTAGGGTAAAAACTTAAGCAAAACTTTTCTTAGCAGTGAGGAGAGGCTGGCCGGTTGAAGTTCCGGCAAGTAGTGGGACTTCACCGTAAGCTTTGTAGGGAAGGTTTTCGGCAAACAGTGTAATTTCTGGTGGATTTGTAGGGAAGGACTTCGATAAGCAGACTTTGCTAAGAATTTGTAGAAAACATTTTTAGCACAGAGGACTTTTCGGTGGAGGGAAGAGCTCCGACCTTGGTATTTTTGCATGTAGAAGAGGCGGGAAATGCAGCAGGGAGCATTTCTGCAAGTTTTGAGGGTTTTCCCGAGGGTTTTGGTGACTTCCCGACATTCCTAGCGGTATTCCAAAGGTTTTTCGAGAACGGCAAGAGAGTTCCAATGGAAATTGAACGGTCAAGGAAAACAAACGGTGACTAAAGGCAGACCATCACAAGGAAGGTGTATGGTTGCATGAGGTGAACCATGGTAGGGAAGGTGTATGGTTGTGGGAGGTGAACAGTCGCAGGAAAGGTGTACGGTTACCTCATTCATGTGTCAGGTGGAGCAACGAGATGTGGTGACGGTTGGCATTTGCTTGTGTACGAGGCAGTGCTGAAGGACGTGGCAACGATTGTCAGTCGGCACAGCTGAGTTTGAGGTGTCACAACTAGGCTTCGTGGCACGTGTGAGAGATCCGATCACAGTCGGCGCTGGCCTTTGGAGGACACAACCGACGTTGGGCATTGATAATCTCAACCAGCGTTGAGTGTTAACAGACCCATCCGGCGCTAGTCATTCGCATGCAACCGGTGCTGGCCATTTGACAAGCTCAACTGACGCTAGCCATTAGCACGCAACCGACGTTAGGCATTGATAAGCTCAATTGGGGCTGAGGGTTGGCAAATGCAGCCGGCCTTAGGGGCTAGCAGAAGTAGCCGGCACTAAGTATTAGGAAACATAATCGGTGCTAAATGTTGGCAAACTTAGCCGGTGCTGAACCATTGTCTTAGCCACTTTTGGGAGTAAACCACTAAGCCCTATATAATGGCTAGTTCTTACCAAATTCCTGATGTGAAGAGGCTTCCAAGGGAGGGAGAAATCGGTGCCTATGATTTTACAGGTGAGGTTTTATAAAGGGGTGGTGAGCCCATTTGGCTCACCCAGCTAGTATGCCAACCATATTGGCCCCTTAGTGTCACTTTCATTACTGACCCCATTTGTTTCGAAGTACATGAGGGCAATGAAGACAATGTCAGTACTGAAGAAGGGGTGGCACTTCTTCATTACATGCATCGGAACATAACTTTCAGAGAGAACTTACCTACCTTAGGGAAATGGATGGTATAGGCAAAGGGACTACTAATGTGGTCAATAAAAGGCCTTAGAATTTAGGGGGAGCACTAATACTTGAAGGTATACTCTTCCTGTACTACCAAAGTATTGTCGTCATACAAAAGCACTCTTGAACGTTCTTCACTATCAGCAGCGGTCTCGGGCAGCTACTATGACCATTTCTGTAATATAGTAAAGGTATTGCTAGAGACATGTAAGTAATACTTGGCTTCTTGGGCATAGGGAAGAAGGAATCTCTTTACTAGATCTTCATGTTATTGGAGGTCTCCCGAAGATCGGGGCTATGTATGACAAGTTTGTGCCATCGAACTCGGTCATCTGTGGTGGTGCTAACTTGGGGGATGAAGAGCCGTCTGCCAGTCTTCAAAAGATCTTCGAGGCCTACCATCGATCGCTGCTCGGTCTAGCAATGGCAGGGTCAGCTTCGCGGAATGGGTGAAATTCTTTTGTGGGGATTATCCTGAAGGTGGTCAGGGCACACCGAAAGGGAAAGAGAAGGCAATTGAAATGGAGATGCCTCTCGTATATCAACTTGAGACTGTCGATGACCGTGTCTTCTTGGCCGTGTATTTGGCCTTATTTTTGTGCAAATTCGTGCTCCCTAGCTAGGGGGACGACATTCGTTTAGGCGTACTGTATGTGTCATGCGATATGGCCAGAGGGCGTGAGTATGCCCTTGCTTAGCCAATCTTGTGCAACATATACCATGTCTTGGGGCCCATCTCCAAGAGCAAAGACAGAGGGAATGTCATTGTAGAAGGAGAGGCATTTCCCAAGGATTTTAAAACTCCATTCCATGTGCATTATGTGTACGGGTGGCTAGGGGTAAAATTCTGCCTTGCCTTTCTTCCTCTTTGAACATGTTCACCAATGTTCTCCCAACATCCTAAACATCTTCATGAGACAAAGACGTTGTCTTGATTGTAGGCTTGTGACCTCCATCGTTTAGCTTTTGGGGCGACGCCAAATCTGTGAAGTAATATTTAGCATCGACATAGTGAGTTTCGGCCATAGGGAGCGGTCTTTTGTCAGCATAGACCATATGGTGTCTCCTGTCTCAGCTATACTTGAAACATTGATGTAATGTTGATGGAACCACCCTCTAATCATGGAGCCATGGCCAACCGAGGCGAATATTGTAGGAAGTGTCGGTGTCGATTACATGAAACTATGCATAATTTTTCAGCTCACCGATCTTAAAATGAAGGTGTACTGTGCTAGCTGGCTTCTTTCCTGATTGGTTGAACCCTTGAATTGTGACGTGGGTCGGGGTAAGATCTTCGAACCCCAACCCTAATCAAGTAAGGATCCTCCTTGGAATAAAGTTGACTACCGACCCTCCATCGAACATAATTCGGTTGATGGGGCATGCATCTAATTTGCTAATAACAAGGAGAGGGCGATTATGAAACATTTTCCTTAGCTGCAGATCATCCTCTGAAAAGGTGATTGGCATACATCCTTGTAGAATCGGGCTCTACCTCAATCTACTTCAGTTTCATACACCTAGGTTAGAAAGAGCTTGAATGAAAGCCATCCGATAATCCTTCGAGAGCATGAGAGCATCGTAGATACTGAGAAGAGCTGAAAGTTTCCGTAGATGCCCTAGCACATCATATTTCTCCTTTTCTTGATCAAGGCCTTGTGCTCCTAGTCATGCCACTGATTTGGGTGCTATGTTGGGTTGAGGATCAGGTTGGAGTAGGAAAGGTTTATTTTGGCCGGCTGGCTAACTTGATTGCACAGCAGGCTTGGTTTGAATGACGAAAGTTTGAGGTTTTGGAAGAGACTGAGTGTATGGGATCAAAGGGGTCCCAGGGATTTGGAGAATAGATAGACTGTTTGAAGTATTAGGATTAAGAACGAGACCAAGGAGCTGTAAGATAGGCAGACTAGCCTTTGGATTAGGAGGCAGTGGCAGATTGGGGAACTTCAAGGTGCCCGACTTCTGCAATGGAGGTTGCAACGTCCTCCCTGATCTAAGATTTATCTGCCCCGTGGTGGGTATTGCTCCCGAAATTTGCACCATGTGAAAAGCTCCCTGAGAATAGGAGCTTTTCTTATTTGATTCTCTCAGTCTCTGCTCAAAGTCAAGCTCAGGGGGGCACTAGGGTTTCTTTGGCTTCGACTTCTTGTGCTTCTTTGAAGAAGGTGGCTCTACTTTAGCTTTAGCTGGCAAGGCATCAGCAACTGTTAGGAATCCTGCTGCCTGTGCTAGGGTCTTTCTCAATCGCTTACGTTGCGTCTTAGTTATGTTTGATCCCTCAAGTTCTCTTTCGAGGGCTTCGAAGTCTGAACATATCAAGGTTGTCCCTGTAAGAGACATAGACGAGGAGGAATGAAGAGCAACAGAAGAAGAAGGAGTAGGGTTAGAAGGCAGGGGACTTTTAAGGTCGTTCCCCTCATCAGACCGATATAGGCAGCTTTTTACGTCATCACTAGTATGTCTTTCCCTTGCTTAGACTGTTAGGGAGTGCTTTTAACGTCGTCATGCCCATTGGACGTATACTGAGTGGGAGATGGCACAGGAATGTCTTCTTCACAGGATATAGAAGGAAGAAGGATCGTGTCAGGGATGGAGTCCAGTAAAGTTAGCAGTGAATGAATGAGAAATTCCTGCTCGACTGTGGGTTGAGCAGTCTTTTTTCTTCGACGAATCGCCCTTGGTGCTTGTCTCTTTCTGGTTTTTTTAGGTGATGTTTGATTCGTCTCGCTGGGCTTGAGAACAGCTCTAGCTTAGCCAACTGCTTCTCGCCTTAAGGACTTGAGTATGTTTCGACCATGGTAGACTATCCATGGCTGGGAAGTCGAGAATTCGACGGAGTCCAAGTCATTGATAGGAAGGTCCTTCTTTGTGAGATCCTCTTGCCCCAATAGAGGAATGACTTGGGGATCACTTACAGGGAGATTTTAAAACTCCTGACACTTCCGTATTTTCTTTACGAATATATCAAGGAAACATGTGTATTGTGACAGGTAATGGCCACTTATCTGATGGTACCAACGATCTTCAGTCCCCTTAGCAAGGCGACGGGGTTGCCTTGCCTGCTTCAGTGTGATTATGCCTTCTTGAAGCTTTATAATGAAGAAGGCGTTAAGGATATCAGGCATTTTGTCTTCCTCTTGGAATGTTGTGGCATGGGAGGCCTCGGTTGCCCCAAAGGCCTTCTTTAAGTCTTCATGCATTATCTGACCCTTCTGAATCAGGGCCACGATAAATATCTTTCGGCATGTAGCAGTCATCTGTAGGATGATTGATCCTGCGATGGTAAGCACAATAATTCGCTTGAGTGTCAAGGCCAGGTTGTTCGGGGAACTTGGCTTCTAGAAGCTGAATCATATTTTGTTCCAATAATAACTGGAACAACACAGGGACCCAATCCTTCTCAAAGGGATAGACCTTGTTCCTATGCCTGGTGAAATAATCACCTCGATCAAGGTTGGCTGGTGGGGGGTACCTGATTGTACGCCTGTTGTTGCTTGCCATCCTGGGGTGTTACCTTTGTGGTGCTTAGCCATATAGAGAGGTCTAAAGTTTGGGAGGGAGCCTTCTTTGAATCAGTGACCATGACGGCTGCACTGATAACCCCTTTCTATTGGCTACCTCGTGTGTTATTCTGAGAGCTACCGGTTATTTACTGAGCTTGTAGATGGTTGTCGTGTCCCACCATGATGATGTGATAAACTTTCTATACGAACTGATTTAGAGATCAACTCTGACATGGAGGTCAGATGAGGCCTCGACATGTAGAGTGATCTTCGGTAGCATGTTCCGCACGCAAGTTTGGACTACTTCCTTCTCAGGCATAGGATTAGGATGGCGGGAAGCCAAATTTCTCCATCTTGATATGAACTGATCCACAGGCTTATCGAAGTCTTGAGTCGGGCTGAGGAGTTCAATGATTTGAACCTCTCTCTTGACCTCATAGAAGCATTGATAGGACAGTTTCTCCATCTCCTCCCATGTATGCACCTTAGAGGAAGTCGAGCATACCATTGAAATGCTAGGCCATCAAGGGTCTCAACGAACTATCGGAGAAGAAGTCTCCCATCAGTCGTTGTTGCTCGATATGCTGCCTGGAAGTGGGCAATATGCTGGTTTGGGGATGTGGTTCCGTTGAATAAAGGAAACTTCCCTTTCTTATAATCTGAGGGAAACAGGACCTGATCAATATACGAGGGGTATGGCCTTTGATAAGGCGTCGTACCTTGCATCCCTGGGATTTGTTTGTTCTTTAGGCTATGGGTGACCATAGCGTCGATGTATGTCTAAGAGACGAGATGAGGGACAGAATTGTCCTGTGAGGTAGAAGGAGGTGGCTGCCGTGGAGGTGAACCATGAGAGTGATGGGAATTGACCTCATGGTTAGCCGATTGGCATGCAGCGTCGATACGATCTATCTTTTCCATCATCGCGCGTATCATATCCTCAAACTTGTTCATGCGCTCTTCCTGCGCATCACCGGGCTCGCTTACAACCATTACGCTGACCGTTTCTTTATTGAAATGTTAGTGGCCATTGAGGGCTTGCGAACTTGACGGGTCGTACGTGGTAGGTCAGTCAGCAGGGGGTCAGCATGCCCTGACTGAACTCGACTCCAATATGCTGATCGCATTTGGATAGGTTCTCGACGGTCTTGGGACAATGGCTGCTGAGTGGCTGGCTCTTCTTCTACGATAATAACCACAACACAGGGCTCATGGATCTCTTCCTCGGGCTTCATTGTTTGAAGGGGGTAGAAGGGATTCAGGTGAAGAGGGTCGTCAGAATTGGTTGTTTTGACTTCCTTGGTCACCTCCCCAGTCAAATTTTGCAGACCTCAATCATGTTTAGCCTTGAGGTTTTGATAGACCCACCGTGCTAAAACTACGATCTAGGTCACAGCTGGTTAGCTCTTCTTGCACAAGAGAGGGCTGTCTCCATCAAACGCGGCAATGGATGAGGGCCAAGAATTGGAGTCATCTTGGGTCGGGGAGGATGAAGGACTCGATCTTCCATCAGGTCAATGCTCTGAGCTCACTTATGAGCTTCAGAGACACGACTAAAGTGATGGGGCTTGTTTAGGATGGTACTCTTGGGGAAAACCATCGAGTACCAAGGATGAAAGTGCTTGCTTGAAGAAGGAGGAGCAGGCAGGAGCAAGGTTGACTCATGAGGAGGCCTGAGTCTAGGGCGAGGGGCTGTCTATGACAATGACGCGTGTACACCCCTTGAAGAAGGATCACGAAAGACCTAGGGGTCAGCCAGGGCTAGTGCAAGTAATCTGGCTTGAGGAGGCTAAGAACGATGAGCAAGTGTCTTTAAGAGAACAGGTATAGACCTGCCCCTTACAAGGTGCACTTGTGCGTGATGAGTAAGAGGATGAGGAGGTTGTCTCCTGTGTACACGAGTTGGCGGACAATGGCGTTGCCCCGAGCAGTGAAATGTATGTGATCAATATTCATAGGACCTGACCTTAGAAAGTCAAATCCTAGATGCTGACTAGGGATAGCACAACGGTTACCCCAAAATGTGGCTCGAGTGGATGACCCAAGAGTCTTATGGTGTGTGTGAGGGGTGGAGACATTGGGGTTTCTGCCTCAATGTGTCGAGCCTCTAGAGATAAAGACCAATGATGCAAAACTGTGGGGGGTACCCCTATGGCGACCCACAGACGCAATGGAAACTTATTTGCATTTCGCAGAAAGGGACTGGGCAGCCTTCTAATGTACCTTAGGAGCATGACCGGCAAATAACTTGCCGGTGGCTGGGTGCATGCTGTGTGGGGCAACAGAAATGCTGCTAATGCAGGCCACCTTGGTGTAGTTTCCACCAGAGAGAGGAGATGGGGAGTGAGAGACCTTTAAGTCCCACCTCACGCCGGTCCAGGTTAAGACCTGGGAGCTAGACAAGGGGTCTTTGCTAAAGAGGATGGTAGGGAACGAAGTCAAAGGAACTTGTTCCCTAGGGACGCTCTCAAATGCAAGGATTAAAAAATCCCCGCTTTGGATAAATGGGTTACAAAACCCGCAAGCCATAAATAAAATGTGAAAAGATAATGAAAGCAGATAATAAAAGAAGAAACTAGTCAAAAGAGAACGATCTGATTAAGGGGTAATAAGTCCCTAGTGGAGTCACCAAGCTGGTTAAGTACCTTGATCTCGCACTCCGGCTCCTTTGGGGATCAGGAGGCATGCGTCTCGAGTTTCGAGGGAAGACTCGAGACATTTTTTAGACCGTTCTCTCGAGAGCCTCTTTCGAGAACGGAGGCAGGTGTTACCAATCGGTGAGAGAGGTATTTAAAGTGGGTTCGGGACTTACTCGGGCTGGCTCTCGTCGGCGCCCTCTTATATCACTAAGAAAGCCTCTTAATAATAAAACTGGTTTGGAATCGCTTCCCTTGGCTTGTATTCTTCTATTTTTTGCAATCACACACATATATGGCAAAGGTTATAAGATAGGTGGGTCAGACATCACCCTTTTCATCTTTGATGAACGTACACAAGCAGGCACATTCAAAAAAAAAAAAATAAGAGAAGAAATACGGGGGAGAGGAGAGTTCGACTGAGCGAGAGGATCTGAGCAGTGACTAAGCTGGTGAATAATTGGCCTATGTGGTAGTAAAATGGGCTCGGTAACTTAGATTGACTTACAGGATTACTACTAAATGTCAGTACCAGTACCAACTAGCTAGGAACGATGGTTAGTCTGTCGTGGTAATAGAGCGGGCCAAGTAATCCTGGCACAACAACATTACGGCTAGACGACAGAACTAACATGAGAGACTAACCTCAATCCGACTTAGTCAAATGAAAGAATAACAGGATGATGGTTATGAGAAAAGAATAAGAAATGAAATAAGGGAAGAAGGGAACAGAAGGAAGGAGGGAGAAGAAAGGAAGAGAAGAGTATGAAAGGTGAGAAAATGAAAGAGAGAGAGAGAAGGAAGACCTAGTCGATGCTAGGCATTATCGATTGTGCTTAAAAGGAAAAGAGAAAAAATGTAGTCGGTGCTAGGCTTTGCCGATTGTGTTATACAGAGGAGAAGAGAGAAAAGATGCAGTCGGTGCTAGGCTTCACCGACTATGTCATACGAAGAAGAAGAGAGAGAAAACACAGTCGGTGCTAGGCTTCATCAACTGTGCCAAAAGAAAAGATGGAAAACACAGTCGGCACTAGGGTTCACCAACTGTGTCAGAAGAAGAGAGAGAAAATGTAAGCAATGTTAGGCTTCACCGACTGTGCCAGAAGAGAAGAAAGGGAGAGACCCAGCCGCCGTTAGGCTTCACCGGTTGTGTTGAAAAGAAGCAGGAGAGAAAGTTTGAGCTGACGCTAGGCTCCACCGACCGTGACAGAACAGGAAGAGAGAGAAAACACAATCGGTGTTAGGCTTTGCCGACTGTGTTATACAAAAGAGAGAGAAAACACAGTTGGCACTAGGCTTCACCGATTATGCCAGAAGAAAAGAGAGGAGATGTAGTCGGTGCTAGGCTTCGCTTGTTATATCAGAAGAAGAAAGAGAAGATGCAATCGACGCTAGACATTGTCGACTGTAATAGACGAGAAGGAGAGAGAGAAATCCAATCGATGCTAGGCTTCGTCAACTGCATTAGATGAGAAGGAGAGAGAAATCCAGTCGGTGTTAGGCTTCATCGACTACAACAAAAGAGAAGAAGAGAGAGAAATACAGTCGGTGTTAGGCTTCGTTGACTGCATTAGACGAGAAGGAGAGAGAAATTCAGCCGGCGCTAGGCTTAACCGACTGCATTAGACGAGAAGGGAGGGAGATAGAGATGAGAAGAAGAAAGGGAAAGAGGTAGAGATGAGAAGAAGAGAGATAGAGATAGAGATGAGATAGAGGAGAGATAGAGATAGAGACGAGAAAGAGGGGAGGAGAGAGAAAGAGATAGAGATGAAAAAGAGGGGAGGAGAGAGAAAAAGAGAGAGATGAGAAAGAGGGGAGGAGAGAGAACGAGATAGAGATGAGAAAGAGGGGAGGAGAGAGAAAGAGATAGACACGAGAAGAAGAGAGAGAAAGAGGGGAGGAAAGAGAAAGTTACCTGCTCGAAGGGTACCGACCCTTTTCTTCTCTCTCCTCTCTCTTTTTCTAAGATGTATGCAAAAGCTCAAGCAAAACTCATAATTTTATTGATTGATCCAAGAAGAATGAATACGTTCTGCTTTTTATTTTATACAGTGAGGCATTGCCTATTTATATAGAATTTGGCTCAAATGTGGGTGTACGCTCAAAAACTACCTAGAATTGAAGATAATTATAATTTACTTGAATTTCAAGAAATTCTAAAAATAGGTGCAAAAGGACTGTTTTGCCCGTGCCTAATAAAGTGTGGAATTTCAAAACAGTCCCTGCTACTGCCCGAGAACTTGTGTGATCTTTCGTGGCTGACCCAGGGTCATTCTGATGCCCGTTTGATCAAAAGATTATTGTTTTCTCACAAGGCTCGACATGGCGATCATTTTGATACCAACTTCGATCTATGAATCATGTTTTTGAGCCATGATCATGAGGCTTAAATTTCGAATGAATCTTCAAAATTTCGGATCGTTTGTGTTCTCGTTCCTTAATGTTTCTTTGTGACTTCTTCATTGAATCACACTGAGCATGCCGTCACGATCACGTTGCAACAAACGTAGCTTGATTTTGTGTCCAGATGAAGATTTTGTCATCTTCAGTTTTTTATCGAAATCTTGAAATCCGGCTGCCGAAATTTATAATAGCTTTGATGCCTTCATGTGTGAAATTCAACTATTCATCGTACGCGAGGTTCGAACCAGAGATAGCCTCGGACCTCACACACATAATGTAATTGGTTTCGTACTGATCGGGTATGCGAGCGTCGTGATCTGGCTACTCGAATGAGGAATGCTGCTATTGAATTTTTTGCAACTTCCTTCACGGATCAGTGACTTCCATTTAGTTTTTCTCTTTGCTGGGGTTTCATCACAGGACGTACCACATATCAAATTGCTCGTCTTGATGCGAGGAACACGCTCACCAAATTTGTGAGCGATCTAATTTGGAATGAGTGAGTTATATGCCCCAAAAACTGACTGCCCATGACTGTAAAAACAGCCACTTTTAATGGTGTTTTGATGGAGTGAGGCCACACAAGAATAGTGTGCGGCCTATCCCTTTTCGGTATTTTACCCATAACATTTTCTTGGAATGCCCAATTGAGCCGAAACTTGACCCATAGGGGTTTTTGACCATGCCGAGTCTAATGGAAATAGTCTCACTATTATTTGATGCACTAAAAGTATGACTCTAGTAACAGGGTTCACTTTAGTGTGCTAGACACCAGTTTTACTGATGTTGTTTCTTTGTGTTCACTGCCTTAGACATGTCTGATCATGATGAAACTTGGTAGGTGGTCTTTTGAAGTGTCGATGAAGATCTTGACCAATTTTGGGGCCATTTTGAGACTATCAGGAATTTCCACTGTTTTGTAGGCTTTATTGACCAGCTTCCTATCAGGGACGAAGGTGCTGAAAATACCTTTAAACAGAGGGTACTTATTCCTCACTGTCACTTGGTTCAACTGCCTATAGTCAATACACAACCTCAGGGACCCACCCTTCTTTTTCACAAACAGAACTGATGCACCCCAGGGGGACACGCGGGTCAGATGAACCTCTTATTCAACAATTCTTGTAGCTGCTCTTTCAACTCCTTCAACTCTACTGAAGCCATTCTATACGGGGCTTTAGAGATGGGTGAAGTGCATGGGGCTACATATATCTCAAAGTCAATTCCCCTTACTTAAGGTAGGGATGACAACTCTTTGGGGAATACATCAAGGTACTCTTTTACCACTGGTATTCCTTCTAGCTGTGACAGAACTCCCCTATTCTCTACTACATAGGCCAGATACCCTACACATATCTTAGCCAAAAGGTGAGAGGCTCAAAGGGCAGAGATAAAATGTAGAGGAGAAGTATCTTTAATGCCCTCAAAGTGTAATTTTGTTTGATTAGGACATTTAAAGGTCACTGTCTTCTTATGACAGTCGACAGCGGCACGGTGCTTAAACAGCCAATCCATGCCCATGATGACATCAAAGTCTTGAATATCTAGGTGAATTAGATCTACTGGCACATCACAACCATCAATTGAAACCTTACACTACTTATACACTCTATGTGACTCCATAGAGCCTCCCACTGGTGTGCATACCACCAGGGTATAGTTAAGGTGTGCAGGTACAACATTCAAATTGCAAGCAAAAATGGGGTGCAAAAAATGAGTGAGAGGATCCAGGGTCAACTAAGGCTCTAGCTTTAGCATCACAAATTGATAGCGTACCTTGGATTACTGAGGTGACGCCTTGGCCTCTTGCTCTGTGATGGCGAACACTCGTCCTTGAGTCTTAGAGCGATCCTTAGTCTTCATCATAAGGCAGTCCCTAGCCCAGTGACCCGGCTTGCTGCATCTTAGGAACACATTCTTCTTTCGGTAACAATCTTTGGCAGTGTGGTTGTCCTTCTCACAGTAAGTACAAACCAGGCGTCGATCATTACTCGCGCCTCCAAGGGAATTCCTTTGGGTTCTCAGGTTTCGTTGATATGGCCTCCTTCTCACTTCTCTTCTTGGAACTTACCGGGGTGTATTCTCGACCCTCCCCAACGATGCAACCTTCATTCTTCCTTCCTTCCTTGATCGGTGGTCCTCACAGTCTCTTTCGATCTTCAGGGCAAAGTCTACAATCGAGGCATATGACTTTAATTTAGCCGACATCACTCTACCCCCTATATCCGGCCGTAGGCCCCTTTCAAACTTGGCCGCCTTCTGCGCCTCGGTTACAATATGGGTCGCGTACCTAGAGAGCTCTACGAACCTGGTGGCATATTGCTCCACAATCATGTTTCCTTGTTGGAGATTTATAAATTCTTCTTCTTTTCTCTCCCTGACTGAATCTGGAAAGTATTTTTCATCAAAGGCTGCTTAAGTTCTCCCAAGTGAGTTCGGTCCCCATCGCCCTCCAGGTTTGCTTTACCGAATTCCACCAGTGTTCGGCTTCTCCTTCTAGCATGAATGTCTCAGGTCTAACTTTCTTCTCATCCAAGCAGTGCAACACTTCCAAAATCTTCTATCTCTGCCTCTTCCATCTTTCGGCCTTCTCTAGTCCTCCTTGCCCCAGAAAGGTTGGGGACGTTAGCCTTCTGAACCTCTCAATCAAGATACTATAGCCTCGCTCTAGGGTAGTGATGGACTGAACTGGCATCGACTCTTTCACCATCTGGGTCATGGCCCCCGGAGTCCTATAGAATTCACCGAGTGCCTCGGTATTCTCATTACTGGAACTCACGTTGTGGGTACAAACTCTTGGCATCTTCAACCTAACTACAGGAGAACCCAGTCACTTATCTACCCCAAAGCCATTTTAAAGACTCCCCTAAACTCCTTAGGCCAAAGACCCTATCCTGGCTGCTCTGATACCATAACTGTCATGACCCCACTCCAGTCTACTTAACCTTCACAACGGAAGACGACCGGGTCAGGGTTCATGATCTCAATGTAGCGTTTATCACTCAGGTGGGGGTAAATTTAACGCCTCTATATGGTAATCAACAAACCAAGGAAAGGAACACTGCTATAAATTAAAACTTAACAAGCGCATTCCTGAGAAAGGTATTACATTATATTATAGTTCAAAAGGTGATACAATCAAGTTCAAGGCTCCAACGCCCATAATTACAAAATCTCTAAGAACAATCTAACTAGGGCTGAGGGCTCAAAACTTACAAGGTTTTCGAGCTTCTTCAAAAAGTAGTCGCTTCAGTCTTCAGCTGCAACCCACACCTCCGACTTATAACCTGTTGCTTTCAATCTTCAGGGAGAAAAGTGTAATGAAATGAGCATTTAAGCTCAATAAGAAAATCTAGTGTTATGCATGGGTATTAAACGTACTCAGGTGCAAGGAATAGTGTCATTAATCATCATTTATGATATTGCAGTAGTCGAGCATATTAGTTATCGAATCAATGCAGCTGTTATAACAAGATATCTAATATAAAAGTGCATCCAACATAAGCAACACCATGCAGGCAATATAGGAGAAATCATAATTCCAATATATACATCTCATACTCACTCCCTAATTTACCTACCCTGCTAGTAGAAACCCTATCCATCAGGCTAAGCCAATCCCACTGCTTAGGGCTTCAACCATCCCACAGGAGGAAGGGTGATGACAAGCGGGGCAATCAGCTTCATACTACCTTCAACTCACGCACACGGTCCCCAGCTCGCATTGGGGTTTGACAAGCTGTCACCTTGCAAGACTTCAAATCAGATCTCATATCCAATATTATGGATCATAAGGAGCGACCATCTTTTCTCCCCTAGCCTGTTCCTGTCATTGTGCAGGCTAGGGAATACGTCGGCATTACTATCTCGATGAACCTAGCTCCACTACCGATAAGCTCGGGTCCCACCGTTTAACCGCCAATGTTCTCGTCATTAAGCCCAATATCCACCACCAAAGGGCTCGAGTCCCAATGCATAGTAGTCAGCATTATCATTAGTATAATAGCACAATATTCACTACCAATGGGCTCTAGTCCTACTGCGTAATGGTTAGCATTTTCATCAATAAAACAATACAACACCCACTACCAATGGGCTTGGGTTGTAAAATGTAGTGGTTATCATTAAGGCCTCATTTCCTACCATTCATACCAATTAATTCATTTGCCTCATGGCATATACATCACATTCTCATCATAGTAGTATCATAACAACATGGCAGTCATCACGAGGCATTTATTTCATGATTCATAACATCACATACATACATGAGCGTTATCAATGGCATTTTGACAATTATCATGAAGCTTCCATCATGAATCAATCGTATCAATATTGCGCTGTTTTAATCTTCACCTAACACTTTGTTAAGTGGCATCATTCACATATTCCCATAGCATATACATGGCAATTACCATGTGGCATTCACACTTATTACTTGATCAGTACATCTTAATTATTTAATTAATAACTAAGCCAGAAAGTCAGATGTTTCACTTATTGAGAAAATCAAACTTCATTCACAAGATCAAGGTGCGGCCTCAAATGAGCAATAGTGATGAGTAATGATGTGTTGATACATTTTCAAACATAATTCAACATTTATAGGGAATTTAAAGAATCTCAAAACATGCAACTTGATGTTCATTCACAAAACATCACGATGATGGAAACTTTGGGGCATTTAGGCATCGCATACCTGGTCGAGAATGCGGCCCAAATAGGTTCATAGTTGCTGGAAATTTACAGCAACTGTGGTAGTGATATATCTCACATAAGGGGCCATATCTCTTGATTTTCATGATATTATAACATGGTGCAAGAGGCAAACTTAACTAGATATGCAAATTTTTCGTTGAAACTGATTTGGGCCCAAGCGAGTGCCGTTTGACTAGTGAAAAACACTGAACAACAGCCCTAACATTTGCTGGAAATTCTCTGTGTCATCACCGTGTTACTTACTTATGAATCAACTTAAATCTCAATGAATAAGCTTGCAAGTTTGGCAAGAAAAAGGGTTCTTTAATTTCCTTAAAATTTACAATTCATTCTCAACCATTTATTCTACGTTATTTTGTTCATTCTCCATTCATTCATTCCATTGACGATGTTCCATTAAATTTAACTAATCTGAAAAAAAAAATTACTAAACCCACTTACTTGCTTATGATTCTCCCCACTCCCTTCATGCAATCGCGTTCATCCCAGAGGCCTCCTCACAGCGATAGCACTCCCATGGCTATGGTTTAGGCACAAGCACGACAATGGGTAGAAGGTGCTATTTAAGCCACGGGGGTAGGTGAGGGTTGGTGGGAGTTGGTGAAGCTTGTTGTGGATGGCGTCGCGGTAGGTGGGGAAGAAAACTGTAGCGAGCGTCAGTCGCGCGACGCGTTTCTGACAAAAGCGGCATGGCATTGACCCTGTCGGCCATAATCCAACGCTTAATGCGTGCGGCAATAGCCTCCTCTTACGCTCATGACGATACTCTACCTTCTGCGCGATGATAACCGTCCACCTTCCATGCAGCAATAGCCTGCCTCTCTCCCTCTTCTCCCTACCGTGTCCTTAATCCATGCGTCGATAAGCTCGCGGCAACGCTCCAGTCAACAATACCTTGTTTTACACGCGGCATTAAAATCCTTTACCGTGGTGATGCTTCTTACACCTTTCGCACACGGCGATAGTCCTCGATCGCACGCGGCGTTACCATTCTTCACCCATACTCGCGGCGATAACTTCAATGCTAGGTCCAAACACTCAAACGACGCTAACTTTTGTTCTTAGTGCCGGTTGTGCGCTTCCATCTTTCTCGACTCCCTTCTCTCTCTCTACTGCCCCAAGTGGTCTGGTGCAATTGAATTGTAGTCCTTACAGTATGATATATGTCACTCGTCACCTGGAATTTCAGTCATGTGATAGTTTTCATATAATGAGTGCCACATGTTGAGTGTCGTAGTGCTAATGTGATA